>NC_062270.1:36765136-38157636 GCF_916048215.2 Malus sylvestris | reverse complement strand
TAAATGTCGGAATAAAAATGTCTAGCCCTTTCCTCTCTCTCTCACTATATCTTTCTCGAAGCTGGCTTTATCTCTTCCCAAATCCACGGTCAACAAACCAACGTTCCAGGTCAGTCCTAATGGCCCGTCCTTCTCTCTACAAAGTTTTGTATTTATTATCTAGCTAGGTCTCAGCATGCCTTGATGGGAGATTGAAGAAGTTGTAAGATAGAGGCCAATGGATCAATCTCTTCACCTCTGTTATATTAGAGTTAAATCTTAAACAGTTTAGTATAAATCCATAGCTACAAGATTGGGGTTGGAAATTGTTAAGCGAAAGGTTATGAATCCACCACCAACAATCCAATTTCCTTTTCACCATGCCAATTTAAAGGTTATTTTTTTCTAAAGTATGACGAAGCCCATTAATTGTGTACCCTTATATACAATTCTACCCTGTCAATGTGCTAAAATTTAGGAAGTTCTAACGAAAACGGCCTCAAACTATTCATTCTTAATCAAAAGGACATTTTGTGTATGAAAAGTCCATAATAGATCATGTTCTTTTCTTTATTTACTCTTAAGCCATTATAGCGGGGTTCACAATGATGTTGACATTTCTGTCTGGGAATACATTATTTTACATTATGCTATTAAACTTATGCTAATTTACAGCTAGCTCTTCAGGCTTCCATCATGTTGTCGATGTTGTACAGCTCTTCTTCTGTCAAATTATTCCAGTATTGTTCATTGCCTTCTACTAACTCCGCATTTCTTTCTCTATCTTCTTTTACCTTATAGTATATTTATGCTGTTTCTTCTTTAAAATTTTGGGGCTTCCAATAAGGCTGATGACTGATCATTGTCTTGCTGTAAATATACATCTCTTCTTCTTCTGCTACTAGTACCATGTCATACCTAAAATCTTCAAACTCATCTAAGGCAAACATTTGGATCCCTATAAATTTTAAAATATCTTTGTATGAAGGAGTCCACCTATGTGAGGAGATAGGGAATAGTCTAAAGGACTCTTCATTAATTATGGCTATATGCCTAGCTTTCTCCTTATGCATATGTACATACCAGTCTAGAGGACCACTAATAAAGCTTATGCAAATTTCTTTCCACCTTTCCATATAATCTTATGCTACTTTTAAAAGTTGTTTAGGAAATGATTCTAGTTGGGAAATACGGTTAATGAATATTTTATCAAGATAACCAAACTCTAATAGTAAGGCAGGGGTAATTTCTATCACATTATGTTTTTTCTGATGCTCATAACTAAAATGCCATGATTTAAAATCTCTCATGTTAATCCTGGCCACAACTACGCTAACCTCTGATTTACAAATACAATTCTCTGTACTATCACAAAGACATGGATGATACATCTTTGTAATAATATCCATCCCTGGTTTTGGATCAAAGATGGATTGATACAAGGTGCATTGTAATTGTAATTGTAACTCTTTCATGGACTGTGATACTCTGCTCAGGATCTCATTTTGCATGTCTGTTGGCATTATTCTTAGTTTTTCCTTTGAAATTTCTTCTAATAAAACATCGTCTAATATTAAGTCTAAAGATATATTCCTAAGAAAACTTTCATATTTTTCTTGTTTTTCTTTGTCACTCAGAACCTGATGCTGCTCATTACTTTGATGTTGCTCCATTTCAACATCTTCTTCTAAGAGCTCAATCCTTATTTCTTCTATGGGCTCATTAGCCTCTTGTTCTATAGGTTCAATAACCTCTTTTCCTTTATTCTTATGCTGATCAATTTCTAAACCTATTTTTAATTCTCTTTTCAAGGTGTTACTTGCATTTTGCTACATTTTAAGATATTGGAGTTCTTGGTTCATTTTGGTAAACTACCAAGTAATGACTCATGGTCCCTAGAGATGACTTGAATGTTGTGCTCAAGAGAATGAATATGCTGCTGGTTTTGGTGGAAATTAAAATTAAAGCTATTAAACTCTTGTTCCAAGGCTCTAATTATTTTTCATGACCTAACCTCATGCTTGGTTGCTTTGGATATTCCAAAAATTATCTAAGAGAACATGCTGCCTATCAGAAAGCCCTGGTACCCTTGACCTATATCTCAGAGTTGGATTTCTGATTCCTTCAACAATATTGCCATTAAAGTTGAACGTAGGTACTGGTGGTGATGCTGGTCTACTCATGCTATTTTGAAATCCACTGAATGGTGGAGGTTGATGGTGCATCATCATGCCATTGAAAGAAACTCTTCTACCTTGCAGCCTTGTGCTATTTGCTGATGATGGTCCACGATATTCCATACCTGTTCAACAAATTAATCTTGATAAGATATCAGCTAATGTATTGTCATTACCTTTTATATGTTCAAAAATTGGTTTAAAACCATTTCCTGTAATTGAATCAACAAAATTAACACATCTTCGGGCTGCCTGTTTATTAGCATGTATCTTGTTATAATGAGAAACTATATTTTGACAATCTGTTCTAATCGTAAATACTTCATTATGTAAAAATAAAGAAAATGCTTCAAGTGAATTAATTATCCCTAGAATTTCTAAATCTGTTGATGGTAATCTTGACTGTATATCACTAAACTTTTCTGAGGAATATCTACAAACTTGTTTGTCAGACTTTGGAGACTCCCTATGCTTTTTCTGGTATAGTATACATGCCCATCCTAATGATGAAGCATCTGTTTCAACTATCTTGTAACTATCATCTAGTGGTAATGTTAATGGCTTAAGTTTAGTAATTTCTTCTTTTATTTTTTGAACTAATTTAATATCTTCACTATTAAAATATCTTTGTCCTGTTTTGCTAGTTTTACTATGTAATACTGCTATTTTTCTTCCTAAATTAGGGATAAAATTTCTTGCATAATTTAGCAATCCTAAAAATGCTTGTAACTGTTTCTTATCTTCTAATTTATCTGGAAATTCTAACACCTTTTTAGCTATATGATCTTGTAATTGTATTGTACCTGACTTGATATACATTCCTAAAAATTCTATATCTTATTTTTCTAATGCTATTTTATTTTTGCTAATCACAATTCCATTATTGATAAATTCTTGTAATACTATCTCTAAATGCTTCCTATGTTCATTTTTATTTTTACTATGTACTAAAATATCATCTACATAAACACTACAAAAATTATCATATTTATTGAAAATTTGGTCCATCTTTCTTTGAAAGATCGATGACGCATTTTTAAGTCCAAATGGCGTAACGAGCCACTCAAAATGTCCTTCTGGACAAGTAAAAGTTGTCCACTTAATTGATTCTTTTGCTAATCTTATTTGCCAAAAACCTGATTTACAATCAAATTTGCTAAAATATATTACTCTCTTGAATTTTATTTATAAGCTCATCCTTATTTGGTAATTTATAACTATCTTCGTATGTATTATCATTTAATCTCTTGTAATTATAAACTATTCTAACATTACCTCTCTTTAGTTCTTAATGTTTTCTTACAATAAATGATGCTGATCTATGTCTACACTTAGAGGGTCTAATTACTTTTAAATTTAACAACTCTTTTATTTGCTGCTCAAACTCTTGTTTATCTATTAGACTACAAGGCATATCAGCCGTCTTAATGGTTAAATCTGGGTTAATTATATCTAATTTTGCTAGTATTTTATTTTTACTCCAATGTAACTGTGGGTCTTCTCCTATAATCCTAGTTTGTTCTGCTAATTGTAACAATTCTTCTAAACTCTTTGGTCTATCTAGCTGTAATATTTCTATACAGGTTAATTCTTCTAAAATCGGGTATTCATGTTCAAAAATGTCTTCATCAAACTCTTCTACGTTATTATGCTCATCATTTTCTTTTAAGTTTTCTAAATGATAACTATCTTGGCCACTAGGCTCTTCTATACTTATGTTTTTGTATGCTTCTACAGTATTACTTTGGTCAGTTATTGTAATGCCTTTTTTGAAAATTGTTATGTTAGGGTTCATAAATAAAAAACCTTGCAAACTTTTCAAAAAGTTTAAACCTAAAATAAATGGATATGATCCTACTGGTGAAACAAATGTTAATGGTAAATTAAATTGTTATTTTCTACTTTAATAAACTCATTATTTATACAATGTGTTAAGTAAATTGGTCTCTCATCAAATTGTGTTATTCTTACTGGTTTTGCTAATTTTTGTCTATATTTTTCTGATACTAACTCTTCTCTTATGACACTCTTTGTACTCATACCTTGAAAAATTTAAATATATGAGATAGATATTCATAATATGTGGAGAAAAATCGAAAATAAATCGATTTATGATTATAGAAATAGAATTGGGGAATTTTATAATTTTGTTATTGAAATTTTTTATAAATTATGTAAAGTGTTATTGAGATTTTATGTTATTCATTGGGAAATTATATTAATTTATTTGAATCTAGTTTTAAATTAAAATAGTTACGAAGTTTGAAGTTGGAAATTAATTATTTAAAATCTGTCAATTTTTTTGGGTCACAATTTATATGTGTGAATAGAGCTCGACCCCACGAACACGTGGGCGCAAACCGTTTGTGAAATGGAGTTATAACGAAGAAGATATAAACAAACAAAGTCAGCGATGAAATGGTCATTCGACCATTTTCTGGAGAGCTCTAGATCTTTTGGAGCATGGGTGTGTAGCCACGTGGCGGTTGGTGAGTGGCGGAAATGGGCACATCCCAATCAGAAAAGAAAGAAAGGAGGGAAAGGAGAGAACAAGAGGGAGAAGGGGGGAAAACGGGTCTTTTGACCCGTGGGGCATAACCGGCGGGATTTGTTGTCTCCCGGCCAAATTCCGATGAAATTTAGGTCCCCCATCACCTGAAAATTTTCTCTAATCATCTCTTTTACCTATTCCACTACAAATTGGGGATTAAATTGGTCTTAGAATGGGGGAAAACACCTCACGGGTGCCGCGGCAACCTTGCTCAATTTTAAACAATTGTGAAAGGTTTACCTCTAATTATCACCATTGCTAGACTCCTCTTGAGGTCTAGAACAAAGCCCAAACAATGCTAGGGGCGTTACACCCTGTATCTATCATAGCTATCGTTTGTATCTTATGTTCTTTTACTAATTCTATTTCACAATTTTTGGTAATTAAAGAACTATTTTTTGGTTTTTCTATACTATAAACAATATTTCCTAATATTTCAGTATTTTCTTGTAATTCTAATAACCTATTATTATAACATTTTTCACATAATATTGAATATGTATTATAGTATTTATTTGCAACTAATTTACTACACTTATGACATTTTTCTGGCCAACCTAAATTGATGTATTTATATTCTTCTTCATATTGTTCTTTTATGAATGCACACATATACTCTTCTAGATCACTATTTGTTTTACTTGAATCTTCTGAGTCTGAATCTATCATGTTAATACTCTCTGTTTGTACCATACTTGACCAATCCCGAAACTACCGAGCACCGGCCAACGCTATACTGTCAAGGACCCAGAAGAGTTCCCCTCCGACCAGGAGGCCAATCACTACTCGACACGTGTCAAGATTAGAAGCCAATCAGAGCGCAGCACGTGTCAACATCAAGAACCAATCATAACATGACACATGTCAATGTGACAAAGCTACAAGTTTTTCTATAAATAGGGGTCATTCCCCCACAATATGGCCTAATGCCATTTTGTGTTAAATCATTCACAAGAACTCACTAAATTGAGAGCTTGATCCTTTGTACTTGTGTAAGCCCTTCACTACTAATAAGAACTCCTCTACTCCGTGGACGTAGCCAATCTGGGTGAACCACGTACATCCTGTGTTTGCTTCTCTGTCTCTATTCATTTACGTACTTATCCTCACTAGTGACTGAAGCAACCAAGCAACCAAGCGAAGGTCACAAAACCTGACACTTTCTGTTGTACCAAAGTCTTCGCTGATTTTGTGCATCAACATTTGGCGCCGTCTGTGGGAAACGACACTTATTCCTACTCTCTTCAGCTGTGTCAAGCTGGTTTCTATCATTCGTACACTTTCTTTTGATCAGGCATCCCTCTCCAACATGGGAAGCGAAGGAAGCCACAGCACACAGAATGACACCCCCCTTGCACATAGTGCGAAACAACGAAAGAAGGAAGGAAAACGAGTTCTTCTTCAAGCTAAAGTCGATGAGTTGGAAGCTCAGAACAACAAGATAGCAATGAGGAATGAGGTCCTCCAGGAGCAATATGAGAAGCTCTTCGAGACACTCCACAAAGCTAGGCAAGCTCAGACACGCGAGCTTGTTGCCCCCGTGGGAGAGCTTGTTGCCCCCGTGGAAGTCAACCATCAACTGGGTGCCCTCCAACATGGAGGGTCACATGCATTCGACATAGATATCCCTGATAGGGAACAGATTACCCCTCGACTTGATAATCAACATGAGGCTTCTCTTAACCCAGTTGCTTCGACCCGAACCATGAGAAGTGGAGGGAGACACCTCTTTGCTGAAGGGGCAGAAGGATCGAAAGCCGTCTTTCGCGATTGTCGGGATTTCCTGAAGCAACGTCGAGAGAATTCCATCCATATAAGCTCAAAGATCAATGACCCAAGGATTTCTGAGAGACTCGGTCCCCTGCCACGGCCCAAGCCGGCCACCAATTTGGGGAAGGGGCAACAAGTCCTAGAGAGACATGAGGGTACAGGGGACTCAGAGGTGTTCCGACAGACATACCCTGGAAGCCAGTACAGCGAGTCCAGGGAAAAATCACATGCCCTTGATCAAACCTTCCTAATTCCAATAGGAGATGGAGATTTACGAAAGAAAGCTCCAGTGACACATAACTCCGCTCAGGACCCCCTTGTCCTACAACTTCTTGAGGAAGTAAACAAGTTGAAGGCTGAACGTCAGGCTGAAATACCTGACTGGAACCAACCCAGGCCTGGCCCTCTTACAAGGAGGATCCTCAACACCCCCCTTCAAGCAAAGACAAAGCAAAAGCTTGGCTTGCAACTTTATACTGGAAAAGAGGACCCGATTGAGCACCTTAACCTCTTTGAGTCCACCATGGCATACCGGATGCACACCGACGAAGAGCGATGTCTTCTCTTCCCCTCCACCCTCTCTAGTGGAGCTCTAAATTGGTATTGTCGTCTTACACCTGAGACGGTAGACTCATTTGAGGAATTGAGGAAACTATTTGTTTCCCAACACATTTTCCAAACCGATCGCTTGCACTCTGCAGATGACTTGTACACTATCCGCCAGAAGCCAGACGAGTCATTACGTATGTATGCTGGCCGCTTCAGCCATGAATACTCCCGGTGTGCCGAGGCAGACGACAAGACTGCCCTCAAAGCCTTCACGGCAGGCCTACGTGATTGTTTCTTTAAATACATGATCAATGCCAATACTTGGAAGACTTACTCTGAGGTGATGGCGCAGGCTTATAACCATGCCTCCGCCGAGGCAAAGACATATCAGGAGAAACCCCCTACAACCATCCTTTATCAACAAGTGGGAGGTGGAAGCCAGACTCACCTAAATGAGAAGACCTCGACTTTCCAAACAGCAGTGGCACCTCCCCATGCCTTGCATAATGCTTCACCGAATCAACAGACATATCAATTTCAAGGCAAGAGGAAGGATTTCCATCCTCACCACTCTCCTTTCAGTAAAAAGAGTAAGGGACACTATCCCGATAACCAAGGGTATCGCCACAATAACGCTCGCCCCCAGGCAGTCAATGCAGTGGGTCAAACCCGCGTCAAGATACCCCCTACCCCAAGGTATGAGACATACACGCCCTTGAATGCCACATGCGCGGCCATTTACCCCAGCATAGCTCACCTGATACCAAAGCCAAAACCGAGGCACCCAGATTACACGCCCCCGAATAACGCGGGCATGTTTTGTTGCTACCATGAGCATAACGGCCATGATAGCGAGAAATGTATCATCCTCCGTGATCGTATTGAAGCTTTGGCACGAGAAGGAAAAATTGATCAATTCCTCCTTCACCCTCAAAGGGATAACTGTAACCAACGCCAGGTGAATGTCATATATTCCATAAGCGGCGGCACACCCATATCTGAATCTTCCAATAGGGCCATGAAAAACAGTGAACGAATTCTGAGGCCTGGTCACCAAGTGTTTCACGTGGAAGACATCAGGGGAGGGAAGTATCAAAAGCCTAACTGGGATCCGATATGTTTCTACCCTGAGGAAGAAAGAGGCATCATCTACCCTCATAACGACCCATTGATCGTGGAGGCTCACATAGCCAACTTTGATGTTCGACGAATCCTCGTAGACACAGGGGCTTCGGTCAATATCATGTTTGCCGAAGCTTTCAGGGCACTCAGTGTAGCTGAACACTTGCTCGATCGCTCGATTTCTCCTCTGATAAGCTTCTCCGGTGATATCGTGCAACCCTTAGGGAGCATACATTTACCCTTTACTATTGGTACAGGCCCTTACACGGCTACCATTACCACTAACTTCCTAGTGGTTGACTGCCCAACGGCATACAATGTCATATTTGGGCGCACAGGCATCAATGATCTCAAGGCTATGGTATCCACGCATATGCTGTTGATGAAATTTCCAACCCCCCATGGCAACGGCTACATCAGAGGAGATCAGCTTAGTGCACGATCATGTTACAACACTTCAGTTAAGCAACAACACTTGCCCGGACCCAAGGAAACCCTGTCTGTACATGACCAAGTCACAAAGACCAGCCTAGATGAAGCGAACTTGGATCTTCCTGATAGCAACAATCAACCCGATGATCCTCGAGATGACTCTTTCACCCAGCAAGCCCAACCTGCTGAAGAGTTGGAGAAGGTACCTATCTCAAGAGATTATCCAGATCGCATGGTGAAGATTGGCACCACATTGTCACCACCCCTTCGGTTAGCATTGATATCTTTTTTGAAAGAGAACACTGAAGTCTTCGCCTGGTCATACGAGGACATGCCAGGCATCTCTCCCGATGTCATCTGTCATCGTTTGAGTATTGACCCCAAGATCAAGCCGGTGAGACAGAAGCGAAGATCTTATGACGCTGAACGATACGAGGCAATGAAAGCAGAAGTTGAAAAACTCAAAGGCATAGGCTTTGTCCGCGAAGTCAATTACCCGACATGGGTAGCAAATGTGGTCCTTGTTAAGAAAAATCCGACCAAAGAAAGTCTTTTGCTTCAAAAGGTCTTGTGGAGAATGTGTGTTGACTACACCGACCTAAACAAAGGGTGTCCGAAAGATAGCTTCCCTCTTCCTCTTATTGACAGACTTATAGACTCTACGGCCGGGTGTGAACTCCTGAGCTTCATGGATGCTTACTCAGGATACAACCAAATCCTCATGAACCCTTCGGATCAAGAACACACAGCCTTCACTACCGACAGAGGACTATACTGCTATAAAGTCATGCCTTTCGGCCTAAAGAATGCAGGAGCGACTTATCAGAGACTAGTCAACTCAATGTTCGCCGAGCAGATTGGGAAGAGCATGGAAGTTTACGTTGATGATATGTTAGTCAAGAGCAAACATGTTGACCAACACATCACCAACCTATCTGAAACTTTCACTATTTTGAAGAGGTATCGAATGAGGTTAAACCCCAACAAATGTGCCTTCGGCGTAGGCTCTGGCAAATTCTTAGGTTTCATGATTAGCCAACGAGGCATTGAAGCTAATCCCGAGAAGATCAAAGCAATCCTCGACATGAAGGAACCGGTAACTTCAAAGGACATCCAGAGCCTTACTGGCAAGGTGGCAGCCTTAACCAGGTTCATTTCTAAGGCCACAGACAAATGTGCTCCCTTTTTTAAAGCACTTAAGGGAAGTAGGAAGTACATTACATGGACTGATGAATGTGCCGAGGCATTCAAAAACCTCAAGGAGTACATGAGTAAAGCCCCTCTACTCTCCAAGCCCGAGGTAGGAGACATTCTCATTATCTACCTATCGGTATCAGCTTCAGCCGTAAGTTCCGTTCTCATTCGAAAGGATGGGAATATTGAGCGACCTGTCTACTACGCTAGCAAAGCCTTACAAGATGCGGAGACACGGTACTCTAACATTGAGAAATTGGCTCTGGCATTGGTCATGTCTGCTCGAAAACTCCGCCCTTACTTCCAAGCGCACTCCATCATCGTGCTTACCAATTATCCTCTTCGACAGATACTCCAAAGTCCTGACACTTCAGGGCGAATGATCAAATGGGCAATAGCGTTGGGTGAGTTTGACATCTCCTACCAACCAAAGCCAGCTGAGAAGGGCCAAGCAGTGGCAGACTTCATTGCCGACTTCACATATCCGGTTGACATTGCTTCTACACCTGAAGCAGTGGCTTCATTACCCCCGGAAGCTCAGAAGATAGAACCAACAACCCCAGCATGGAGTCTGTATGTTGATGGCTCATCCAACCAACAGGGCTGTGGAGCGGGACTAGTCTTGACTACACCCGACAAAGTAGCAATGGAGTATGCTCTTCGTTTCAAATTCAAGGCATCAAATAATGAGGCCGAGTATGAAGCCCTTCTAGCAGGATTACGTTTGGCCAAACACCTCGGGGTTAAACAAATTGATATTTTCAGTGACTCCCAATTGGTGGTCAACCAGGTTACCAACAACTTTGATGCTAAGGACAGCTCCATGGCAGCATATCTTGCGCAAACACAACTTTTGCTCAAGCACTTCCACTACCAGATCACCCAAGTTCCTCGAGCGGCAAACAGTCATGCAGACGCCCTGGCTCGCCTCGCCTCGGCTGTGGAAGACAAGATTGGAAGAAAAATTCATGTCGAACTGTTGGCAACACCAAGCACCATGGCCGCAGAAGTATGCAACTTACAACAGGGGGATAGTTGGATCACCCCGATCTATAATTTCCTTGCTCATGGCACCCTCCCAAATGATAAAGTCCAGGCTAAGCAAATTCGATACAAGTCTACCCGCTACCTGATCATCAATGATCAACTCTATAAGCGAGGTTTTAGCCTGCCATACTTAAGGTGTCTTACGCCTGCCGAGGCGGAAATCGTCCTTCGGGAAATACATGAGGGAGTCTGTGGAGATCATGCTGGATCTCGGTCCCTAGCACACAAGACTTTTCGCCAAGGATATTACTGGCCAACACTCCACCAGGATGCCATCAAAGTATCCCGCTCATGTGACAAATGTCAACGATATGCGGCTATTCCTCATTCCCCTCCAGAGCCTCTTACTCCTATGATCAGCCCTTGGCCCTTCGCCCAGTGGGGACTTGATTTGATCGGCCCAATGCCGGCAGGGAAGGGCAAAGTCTGTTACGCAGTCGTTGCAGTGGACTACTTCACAAAGTGGGCCGAAGTAGAACCCTTGGCAACCATTACTGAGGCAAAGATAGAAGACTTCGTGTGGAAGAACATCCTTTGTAGATTCGGCATTCCCAATGCGATAGTCACTGACAATGGGCGACAGTTCGACAACAAGAAGTTCAGGTTGTTCTGCTCTAAGTTCAACATCAACTTATGCTTTGCCTCTCCAGCTCATCCCCAGTCTAATGGACAAGTTGAGGCCATCAACAAAATAATCAAGCGCACTTTGAAAACCAGCTTGGACAAAGCTAAAGGCTGTTGGCCAGAATTTGTACCCCAAGTTCTTTGGTCATATCGCACTTCATATCGGACTTCAACAGGAGAAACTCCATTCTCACTTGCCTTTGGCACAGAGGCGGTTGTCCCTGTTGAGCTCGAGCAAGCAACATTCCGAGTCCAGAACTACATTCAAAGTGAAAATGACAAACAACTCACCCTCAACTTGGATTTAGTCGAGGAACACAGAAACCAAGCTCACTTGAGGAATGTCGCCTACAAGCAGCGCATCTCCAACTATTATGACTCTAGGGTCAAGCCTCGTTCTTTCAAAATAGGAGATTGGGTCTTAAAGAAAAGATTACTCTGCGACAGAGTCCCGAGTGAAGGCACACTTAGTCCAAACTGGGATGGACCGTATGAAGTCATTGGCATCAGTCGCCCTGGCTCTTACACACTTAGAAGCTCCGATGGCAAGACCCTTGGCCATCCATGGAACGCTGATCACTTGAAGTACTACTACAAATAGACTCACGATGTACAAGTGTTGAGCTATAGCCGTTTGGCATCCTATGTAATGAAGGCCATTTGGCAATGAATTCAATAAAGAGGTAATTTAGCCAACTCAGCCCTCACTCTTTTACATTCATAGCAAGCGATGCCGGAACCCTTCTCAATCAGAAAGCAATCCGTCTTCCACAGTCACTACAAAACAAGCAAATGAAGACCGTGTCAAGCGCCAAAAAAAAAAAAAAAAAAAAAAAAAAAACAGCTTCATCCAAAAAGCTTCACCCGAAAAGCTTCACCTCCAAAGCTTCACCTAAAAAGCTTCACCCGAAAAGCTTCACCTCCAAAGCTTCACCTAAAAAGCTTCACCCGAAAAGCTTCACCTCCAAAGCTTCACCTCCAAAGCTTCACCTAAAAAGCTTCACCCGAAAAGCTTCACCTCCAAAGCTTCACCATCAAAGCTTCACCTAAAAAGCTTCACCCAAAAAGCTTCACTTAAAAAGCTTCACCCAAAAAGCTTCACCATCAAAGCTTCACCTAAAAAGCTTCACCCAAAAAGCTTCACTTAAAAAGCTTCACCCAAAAAGCTTCACCATCAAAGCTTCACCTAAAAAGCTTCACCCAAAAAGCTTCACTCGAAAAGCTTCACCTAAAAAGCTTCACCCAAAAAGCTTCACCCGAAAAGCTTCACCTAAAAAGCTTCACCCACAAAGCTTCACCTAAAAAGCTTCACCCAACAAGCTTCACCCGAAAAGCTTCACCTCCAAAGCTTCACCCACAAAGCTTCAACACCAAAGCTTCAACACAAAACCTTGCTCCAAATAAACAAATTTTGTTCACAAAACCCAAGATGCCCTTGAACTTGTACAAAAACACTTGGGTAAACATAAACATTTTTTGTTTTACACCCACAAGGGCCCAAAATTTTCCTTCTTATTTATTCACTTATATATGTTCTCAAACATATTATAATAGATCCAACAACAAGCCAAAGTCCCAAATTTCATAATGGACAAAAGTACAAGCAATTCATCAATAATGAAGGTGCTACAAAAATTGGAATCTGCCCCAAAATAGAAATCCAACCCAGGAGACTTTTTCTCTCTCTCCCTCTTCCGCCTCCTTTCATCTATCAAATTTCTGCAACCTCTGCTCTTCTCCAATGGAGCTGAATTTTGGACACCCTATAGTTCTTGAGCATATGAACAACTTTCAAGAAGGAACCATTTCTGTTTGAGCGACGGAAATTAAAGTGTTGAAGCTCCAAACATGATAGTCGGCTTCTTGCAGATTTCGAAGCTGTTGTGATGTTTCGAAGATCTGGAAATATTTAACCGTTAGTTCATCCTGAATTGTTGATATGTTATGAAAGAGTCGATGAGGAACAACTTCAATGAAGAAAGCATACCGATCTGAACAAGAGAAAATGGAGTTTCGAAGCTCACAACAAATCTGACGGGTTGACAGACAAATAATAACCAGTCATTCATCATACCTGAATTTCTTGAGTTATACAGCTCCGAGGGATCTCAAATTTGGATATGTTGTAGTTCACAAGCTGAGGAACAACTTCAATGAAGAAAGCATACCGATCTGAACAAGAGAAAATGGAGTTTCGAAGCTCACAACAAATCTGACGGGTTGACAGAAAAATAATAACCAGTCATTCATCATACCTGAGTTTCTTGAGTTATACAGCTCCGAGGGATCTCAAATTTGGATATGTTGTAGTTCACAAGCTGAGGAACAACTTCAATGAAGAAAGCATACCGATCTGAACAAGAGAAAATGGAGTTTCGAAGCTCACAACAAATCTGACGGGTTGACAGAAAAATAATAACCAGTCATTCATCATACCTGAGTTTCTTGAGTTATACAGCTCCGAGGGATCTCAAATTTGGATATGTTGTAGTTCACAAGCTGAGGAACAACTTCAATGAAGAAAGCATGCTGATCTGAGCAAGAGAAAATAGAGTTTCAAAGCTCACAACAAATCTGACGGGTTGACAGACAAATGATAAACAGTCACTCATCATACCTGGATTTCTGGAGTTGTACTGCTCCGATGGCTCTCCAATTTGGATATGTTGTAGTTAAGGAATTAACGAACAACTTTCATGAAGACAACTTTGTGATTCGACCTACAGATGATGGTGTTATGTTGAAAAACAATTCCGGTTGTTAGGGGAAATGAAAAACAATTCCACCAAAGAAACATCATTATGATGTTTCATCATTATGGTGTTTTCATCATTATGATGCTTTCATCATTGTGATGCTTCCATCATTGTGATGCTTCCATTATGATGTTAATGCACCAACGGTTACACCTTCTGCAATTCCACTTATTCGGGCCTAGCAACCTTCATAAACAAAATCTATGAAGAAAAAGTCCGGGGCTACCACTTAGAAAACAAAAGAATGAAGTTTTGGTACTTACGACATGGACTATTAGCAAGACACCTCATTCGTCAACTCCCTCGACTAGAGACTTGGGGGACTCCCACCATATGCTACTACGCCTTGGTACTCAAAAGTTCGTGACTACTCAGTGACTTGGATTTTTCAAGTCTCCAACCGAGAAGTTTTCCTCACTCGGGAAATTAAGGGAACACTACCTCAAACTACATGCTTCACTCACAAAGCTTCAACAATACAGGTTTCAACAAAAGCAAAAATTCAAAGAACTTTATGAAGAAGGCTTTGGTGTATTTAACACAATATGTTGAAATGAAGCAAAGCTTATTTATTAATATTTTCGATAAGCCACAAATATGTACATATACATGAGTCAAAATAAACAAACAAAAGGGAGCCTTCACAAAGGTTGCTTAGGGGAAGTCTCAGCAGTCGGTAGAGCCCCAGAAAGAGAAAGCACCGGAGGGTGGTTATCCGGAGCCTCAGTACTTGACAAAACCCCAGAAGGAGGAGGCATTGGAGGTTCATCATTTGAAGCTTCATTACCAGGTACAGCCCCAGAGGACGAAGGCAATAAATGCCTTTGGAACAAACCCACAAACCGCTGATGATCAAGTAAAACCTTACCATCAGATTCCTTCATCTGGTCAAGCTTCCTCTTCATGTTTGTAGCATAGTCATGGGCGAGCCGGTGCAACTGCTTATTCTCATGCTTGAGCCCTCTAATCTCCTGTTTGAGACTCATCACTTCAGCAGCCAATGATTCAACTTGGCGGGTTCTAGCAAATAGGCGTTGGGCCATATTAGACACAGAACCTGCACACTGAACACTAAGAGCCAGAGAGTCCTTAACAGCCAACTCATCAGACCGTTTGGAAAGTAGTCTATTATCTTTGGGAGTGAGAAGGTTCCTGGCCACCACTGCAGCGGTCATATCATTCTTCATCACAGAATCCCCAACGGTAAGAGGACCAGTAGGGGATATGAAGGATGGGCGCCATATGTTGTCTGGAGAAGGCGTGGCTGTCTCTTCTCCAAGGTTCAAGTCAAAACGACGGTCGGAGGGTCCAGACATTTTCAAATGTGTTGAAGAAGGAAGAGGTCAGACAAATCAAGATCTTAGAAGTGCAAGAAATGAGCTTCTACTGGTAGAGATTCAAGTGTGCTGTGGAACTTAATGTCAGCCTCTATAAAAATCTGCACTCGACGGAGCTTCAGAAATCGAAGAGGCGTTTGCTTTCTCAAAAGCTGGGCTGCTCAGAGACCACGAGGGCCGATCTCAGAAATCGAAGAGGCGTTTGCTTTCTCAAAAGCTGGGCTGCTCAGAGACCACGAGGGCCGATCTCAGAAATCGAAGAGGCGTTTGCTTTCTCAAAAGCTGGGCTGCTCAGAGACCACGAGGGCCGATCTCAGAAATCGAAGAAGCACCTGCTTTTTCAGCCTCGTCAGCACCTGTCACATGCACACTCAGCTTTGCGGAAATTACGGGCAATCTGTCGAAGATTTCTGGTGAAGTAGAAAGCACGTGAATCTTACTGTTCAATCACCGCTCTCCATATGCACCATCAACTCCTCGGGTACCACATATAACTTTGTCAAAGATCTCTGACAAAGTTTAGGCACGAGAATTTCGAAGTTCCAGCTACCCTACTATTACCCATAAGGGTAAAGGAACAGCACCACTGCTTGACAACTGGAAAGTCCCTATGTGTGTCGACCTCCGGGTTTTGCGGCAAGACAGGTTGGCAAGAACGTCCAACCTTTACTCACATTCGAGAAAAGACTCCCAACATAATTACTTTCTAAAAAACCGGAGTAGCACCGCTTTCCGAATCTCGAGAGTCAGATCCTCGACGGGATTGCTTGTTCGAAAACCGAAGAGGCACAACTCTCAGAACTTCGAGAGCCAGATTTCCTTAGATAAAGCTTGTCTGTAATCTTCACACGTAACATCAGCTTTCCAGATACCACATACCACTTTTTCAAAGTGCTCTGACAAAATTAAAACACGTGAAGCTGGCAGCTCCCACTACATTGCTGTGACCAAGAAGGGTAAAGGAATAGCATTACTACTTGTTATTGGGAAATCCCTATATACATTGACCTCCCTCCTCAACGGACAGGCAAACCTGCAAAAATGCTCAACCCTTTCTCGCATTCGAAAAGGCACCCTCAACATAACCTCTCGAAATACTCAGCTTTATTTCCCCCCGATAATACCTCAGCAAATAAGCCACACCAAGAACAAGAGTATCTCATATCATCAGGGTCGAAAGCAAGAGTATCCCATATCATGCTTTCTCCCTATCTTTGTCTTTGTCCTTGTCCACACCTGCAGGACAAGGAGAAAGAGAGCAGTCAGTCGGAACCTGAAATCAAACCTCCAATTTGGAACTGACTGCCTGGAGCCTTTGCCTGGTTGCTTACTTAGCATTGCTCTCGAGTACTCATCCTCAACTGCTGTCAAGGTCACGAATTCCACCGGCAAATACCTCATGACAGTTGATCAGATATTGGCTCTTTACACTGAAGCTGCCAAGCGTGGATGAGTCACTATGAAGGAATGTTCTGAAGGACCATTTAAATGCAAAGGTTGCACACCACTTCTGCCATGCAAAAGATTGAAGCAGAAGGTTCAACGGTGAGCTGAAACAGATCACTACAGCACGACACCTTTCCATACCACATTCATTATTCCGTCAACAGCAAAAGTATCCCATATCATCAAGGTCGAACGTACTCTAGATTTGATGGACTTGTTTTGACCCTCAAATTTTTGAGTCGGCCTTATACTCTGAAGGGCACCAGAAAACCCTCCAGCACAGTTCAAGAATAAGCCTGTGGAAAGTTACTTCTTCAAAAGCAAAAGTATCTCATATCATCTCTTATCCATTTGCTTCTCCTTATCCTGGCAGTTGAATGAGAGACAAGGAGAATGAGAACAATCAACCGGAAGCCGAAGTCAAACCTCTGATCCTGGGTTGCTTACTTGGAAGTTTGACTGCTTACCTTGTCTGTCACCTCTTTCGGCAGATCTCCTAGCTCGGCGACTTGGGGGACTCCTACTATAGGGTTTGTATCACACTTGACTAAGCCCGAAACTACAACTAAGCTTCAAGTGAAATTGATACATTACCTTGTGCGTCAACATCAGCTAAATACACCATTCCCGGATGGAGGAAAAGTACTTCCAGAGAAGGGCATATGAAGATCAGACCACACTTCGGTACTTAGAAGTTTCGTGATTACTCAAGGGATTGGATCTTGCAAGTCCCCAACCGAGGAGTTTCCCTCACTCGGGAACTTAGGGGAGCACTGTTTGTACCATACTTGACCAATCCCGAAACTACCGAGCACCGGCCAACGCTATACTGTCAAGGACCCAGAAGAGTTCCCCTCCGACCAGGAGGCCAATCACTACTCGACACGTGTCAAGATTAGAAGCCAATCAGAGCGCAGCACGTGTCAACATCAAGAACCAATCATAACATGACACATGTCAATGTGACAAAGCTACAAGTTTTTCTATAAATAGGGGTCATTCCCCCACAATATGGCCTAATGCCATTTTGTGTTAAATCATTCACAAGAACTCACTAAATTGAGAGCTTGATCCTTTGTACTTGTGTAAGCCCTTCACTACTAATAAGAACTCCTCTACTCCGTGGACGTAGCCAATCTGGGTGAACCACGTACATCCTGTGTTTGCTTCTCTGTCTCTATTCATTTACGTACTTATCCTCACTAGTGACTGAAGCAACCAAGCAACCAAGCGAAGGTCACAAAACCTGACACTTTCTGTTGTACCAAAGTCTTCGCTGATTTTGTGCATCAACACTCTCTATACTATAAATGCTCTCATTATCACTTAAATTATCTAAACTGTATATTGACTGAATATCCTCATCTTCTTCTAACAACTCCATCAAATGTACTTTTTCTTTCGACTGTTTACCTAATTTTGGACATTTAGATCTAATATGTCCAACTTATCCACATGAATAACAATTAGAATTACTCTTATCTTTTGGTGCTTTATATTTTCTAATCCAAAGTCTGCCACTTCTTTTTCTAAATTGTTTTGGAATATATTTTCTTTTCCTATATGTTCTTGAATGTCCTATGCTGAAATTCTTATGTTGTTTGTAGGGTTTATACAACTTATATTTCCTTTTGTATATTTTCTTATGCTTTTTCTTATGGTAACCATATTGTTGTTGTAAATCTATATTTTTACAACACATGTAGAATTGTTTCCTAATTTGTCTCTTAGCTTTTATTTGACTAAACTCTTGTCTGAGTATATCATATACATGTTGAATTCTAGGTCCTATAGCAATATCATTTTTCTTCGGATGCTTTTGCCATTCATTCCAAATCTTTTCACCTATTGGTCCTTTTATTTTTGTCATATAAATATCTAATAAATTAATATTACTAATTCTACCTGTTCTTCCTAAATATTTAAAGAAATATGTGGTATACTCAGCTATATACTGTAAATCGCAAATTTGTAATTGTTCTAAATTTCTTATTGCTCTTATTTGTTCTTGTTCACTTCTGCCATCTAATCTATTATGATCTAAAAACTCTTGTTTAATCAAAGTAACAAAACCATCAATATTAAAATGTGTTTTAGCTGCTTGATGTTGTTCTGGATTTTGAACTTTCCATGACTGGAAATAATAAAAAACTAAATCATCCAAAGTATGCTCAAAGTAATCTAACATATTTTGTGAATTACTAAAATCTAACATTAATGCTGCATGTACGCAGCCTTTTCCCCATCTCTCAATCGTTCTTGCCCAATCTTGTGGATCTACATTATCTAAATTTAATATATTACCAGCTATATTAATTTGTTCTAACCCTCTCAAATATGGAATCCTGTTTTTTCTAGGTTTTATCATACTTTCTTCCATATAGTCTACTTTTGCTTTTTCATTATATTGATCATTTGTTGGTCTCAAAAATTGTTGATCAGTTCTGCTTGCGTGTCTTGGATTTTCTACTCCTGATGTACTACTTTCTTCTGCTGGATTACATTCTGCTTTCAATTTTAATAAATTATTATATTCTTTTGATCCTAAAATGTGTTATACTCCTATTTCTAAGATTAAAATTTTCATTTTTTCGTCTGAATTTTTATGTAATCCTAAATCATATGTCTTATATTTTTCCAAATATTGTTCTTCATCTAAATGATCAATATCTTCTATAAGTTTATCTACAATATGATCAAAATTTTGTTCAACTAAATTAATACCTAAATTATCAAAAGCCATATGTATACTCTCATTTTCAATTTCACTCTCATCCTTTTCTATTTTTTCTAGTTGCTTATAATTACTAAACCTAATTGTTGCTTGACCTGTACTAGTTTCATATATTTGTACTTTATCTGGTTGTCTATTTGGTGCTATTTGTAAATTAGGCAATGTCCACTGAGTTCCTTCTAAAAAACTATTATCTACGGGTTTTGCTTCTATCATATTTACATGTTTACTGCCAAATGTTTGAACTAAATTTTGAAACTCTAAATTAAACTTATGATTATATCTATCATACAATTTACCTATATATATTAAGTTAATACACAAATTTTTATACTCTCCTTTCATATTATAATTTTTTGTTCTTATGCTCACTTTAATATATTTACTAAATTCATTAATCGTCATAACATAATTTGGAATACAACCTATGACTGCTAAGTTTGAACTTAAGTCTACTTCAGTTGTTGCTATTTCTGCTTGTTGGTGATTATCCCATCTATCATCATATATGTATACTAAAACTTTTGTACCTACTTGTGCTCTGGTTAATCCTGCTATTCCAATTAATATTGTTCCTAAATGAATTTGACTAAAATGTGATTTTCTCAAATGAGTAACTGCTTCTTTACTAATTAGATTAAGTGTGACTTCATTATCAATACAGCTAACTTCATGTTGACTGATGCTGCTTACAATTCTACTTCTGTTTTCAAATAAAGCTAATTGATAAAAGTTATATTTATTTTTCTGTGTTCTCTCAAAACCTCTTTGAATAAATTCTTGTGCTTCTTCTTCATTTGGATAAATATCTTTCGCTCTAACTACTTCTTTTCCTTTTTTCCTAAAGAGTTCCATTTTCTATTATCAAAAGGATTTAGCTTAGGTCTTCTATTATTATTTGCACTCAAAGTTAAATTTTCTAATTTATCTAGCAAGGATGGTGGAAGTGATGAAGATACGTTATGTAAAACTTGGTTTATTTCTGCTAGTTGTTCTTCAACTTGATCTAATTTTTCAGCTAAACTTAAAACTAATTGGATAATCAAATTATTTTGCCTAATGAGAATATTACTACTGGATACTTGTGTTGAAAAATAAGTTAATCCTACTGGTTCTTTATCTAACTTACTAATTTCTTTCAAAGCTTGAATATATTTTCTGCTAGTTCTAGAATCTGTCATTAAACTAATAATTTATCTATTTTATTATGTAACTTATCTACTTGTTCACTTAACTCTTTTTGTACTAATTGAATTTTTTGAACTTCTAATTTTAGCTGTTCAATTATTTCTAATGATCTAAGTTCTACTTGTTTCGGCTTACTATCTATAAGATCAACAAGCTCTTTTATCTCTCTTTTGCTAGGAAACCTTTGAATATTTCTATTATTATCTTCTAACTGAGATGTAATATAGTCTAAATTTTGTCTAATTATTTTTATAGAATTTTTCTGAAAATGTTCTAACAACTGGTTTAATAAATGATTATGCTTATTATTTTCTAATTTTATATTTTCTGCTTGACTAATAATAAGATCTACAATAGTATTGGCTTGTGAATTTTCTTCACTGTGCAAAATATGATTATGCTTTCTTGATGGAAAATAACAAACTAAACTATTTTGATCTAAAGTTATTTTTCTTTTTTGAGGTTCACTAATTTCTAAATTAAGATAATCTATCATAAACTACAATCTACCTTTTTCTAGAGTTACGGCTAACTGGTTTCTTAAAAACCCTCTTTCTTCTCTCAAGGTCTATAAAACTTGATTTGTTGTTCTTTTTGCTTCTAAAACTTTATGCTGCACTTTTGTGTTATTATATTTACGAATAAATGAAGGATGTTCAAGATATCCAAGATAAAACTTTTGCTTCTTCAAAGTACTAATAATTCTTTTGGATATATATGTTAATCTTCTCTTTATGCTAGTTATAGTTGGATGTCTGAGACAATAAATACCTGGTAATTGTGGTTGACAGGGTCTACAGGGACAGTAATATCTGTTGTTCATATACAATAAACAAATATGATATCAGTTGTATCAAAGACTTATATCCTCAGGTACTTTACTATTATAATTATACTATTAAAATGTTAAACTTGGCTCTGATACCAAATTCGCAAAGCATGCTCGGTTAAATAATCGGATGACCATTATAACAACTAGACATAGAACCTTGCACATGGAACTCGACATGTTTCAGCATGACGGCCACTCACAGTACAAGTATAAGGCCTTAACGGCTGAACTCAGAGGTACGAAGAACTCAGAGGTACCCTGGTTAATGTCCAGTTATTTGTATGGCAAACATTCAACTATAACAGAGTGCTCGAACAAAGTATGATCGTCAGTTTAGCAGGTTAATAATATAACCGCAATAGTGTTTCCCTGTTTTGGACTAGAAGTCTAATTAAACAAACGCACTAAAGAATGAAAGGAAAACTTATTTAAGACTTGAAAATTGCTTAAATATGTACATTTGAACTTTTATTGATATATGGAATGTTTACAGAGATAGTTGTTTACAAGAAAGTGATTACAAAGAAGTGTTTACAAGGATGCTATGAAGGCTACGAATGCTTGAGTGTATGAAGTGAGTATGGTGTTTTTAGATGTTGAGAGAGGTGTGTGGTATTCAGGTGTGTTCTGTATGGGAGAAAATGCTCCCTTATATACAAAAGCTGATTCCTAAACAACAAAATAACTTTTCAATATTTACAACTTTTTGATGGTGACAACACATTGTTTCTGAAAGCTGTCAGCACTGTTTCTGAAAGCTGCTGAAGGCCACGTGAATCCATATTGTCTTGGTTGCTGCAATGTTTGCCACCTTATCTTTGGCATGCAAAATTTTTCTGAAAATGTCATCTTCATTGCTGAGCAATCTTGTATGGATGTGTGAAGGGCATGATTGGCATTTTTGCTAAGTTTTGTCCTGATGACTAAAGTGAAATTTTTGAGGGTGTTTTGGTTAGTTTTCTATAAAATTTAACATGCAAGATCCATTACACATAGAAGAATTATGTCAATAGAGTGATCCAGTGCATGGTGTTTCTCTCCTAGTATTTATTATATGGAGAAGAGAGTTATCAATAATCATGCATTATTAAATATGGAAGTCCGTACTAGTAATTATATGCATTAAATGATATGCTTATCAATTATTAATAGTATGAATCTTGTTTTTAATAAATTTATTACATGCTTTGTTTGTATCAATTGTATTAATAACACTATTTAATATTTAATACTTAATCTTTTTTTTTTCGGTAAGAAAAGATAATTTCATTAATCAAATATAAGGTTACATGCCAACACAAAGGAAGACAAAATAACTCAAATACATTGGGAGAAACAGATACATAAAAGCCCATCCCAATTAAATAAAACTAAAACGGAAACCCAAATCCCTAATTTTCGGTCGTAGAAAGCAGCGTTTGCTACCATCACCGCCACGAAAGTCTTACCAGCAACTACCGAAACAGCAACACTAAAGAAAACAACCGAGTGGTGAAAACGAACAAGACATCGCAACACAAAAGTGCCAAAACCGCAACAAGAAGCACACCACATCCATATTTCTTCACCAAAGACGTAGAACCAAAAGATAGTCACCAGATCCAAATCTCATTCACTAATCCCTGCAAATATATACAAACACAGTAACACATGGATAAAATGTGAGGCTAAGGGGGTATGTAAAATACTCTTACTTTGGCCAAAGCCGCAGTACACTTGGCCTTGAGGGAAATTTGACAAGTTTTTTTTTTTTTTTTTTTTTGGAAAGGGGACAGTGAGGGAGGGAAATAAATCTGGCAACCATATTCGGCCCGGAGTCTGGAGATCAGAGCAAATGATGGGGGTGGGGATGGTTTATGGGAAGGGTGGAAGAGGGGAAAAGTGAGGAGAGATGGAGTTTTGGCTTTGGAAAAGAACGGTTAGAGGAGAGGGAGGGGTGGAGAGAAGGGACATGAAGCCCAAAAATGAGATAAATTCACTGGAAAATTTGAGATAAAGCTCAAGGAAGCTGAGACAAATCTCAGGGGAAAATTGAAAAAGAGATAAGAGGATTAGGAGAAAGAGGGAAAGAGGAGAACAAGGAACTTGGACAAGGATAACCACCGGCACCCCAGTCAAAGGCTGGGGTTGGCGACAAAGGAGATTGCATGATGGGAAACCAGAGAGAAATTCTCACGCGTTTTCTCCTGTTTTGATTAAACTTTATCTTATTTAATATATGCATTATAGGCATTGTAACAGTAGTCTATTTAAATTTACTATTTAATTAATAATATATAAATATATAAATATTATGATGGGGAAAACCGTTGTCAGATAAAAAATCCGTTACCTGACGGATTCGGTTATGGAGAAAACCCGTTCAGGGATTCTATGGTTTCGGGTTCAAAGAAAATAAACAGGTTCGCATATGGCACATCCAAACCCGATCTACCCCGTTGACATCCGTAGTTGTATATAACTAAAAGGAGAACTGTAGTATAATTAATCATCGATGATAATACAAAGCGCTTTCACGTTTCTCTCTTTAATTCTTCATCTCTCTCAATCCTTCATTATTCCTTGAATTCATTCAGCCGTCTTAGCAACATCGAAGTTCATGCAAATTTTCTCCAATTCAACAAGCAACAAATTTTGTCTGTCAAGTTTCAGAAGCTCCCTAGGGCTTGCCTCACCTCCTTATTGTCATTGAGCAATATCACGTTTCGTTCCTATTTTGTTTTTCAATTAATTCGGTATTTATTTTTTGGAATGGGTTTCTTTATTTTATTTTAGTTCAAATAACCACCAATAAATAGAAGGCTCAACCCAAATTAGTTATTTTTTTTTTTAGTACAATGATATATTTTACACTAAAGAGAGGGAAAGTTCGGCTAAACCGCACAATGAACAACCGAATTTGGTATTGAATTCGTCATTCACAAGATTTGAACCTAAGATCTCTCACTCACAAGTGAAGAGGAATACCACCAGACCGTAGTACTGAGTGGCCAAACCAGTTAATTAAATATTAAATAAAACATTTAATATAAACAGGTTATATTACATTTAGTCTTCACCAATTTTATCTTTCGATAACATTTTATTGCGTGTGACCTTATAGGTTCCAACTAAAGCTAGCAGTGGATAATTTGATTAATTTAACCTTATAGGAATATCCACATAATAACATTTAGTAATGAATTTTGACTACCTAGATTAGTCAAATTATGTTGAATTCACACAACAATATTTTGAATCTTAGTTATGTGTTTTTTAACTGTGGTGAGAAATACAGGACAAACGAGATATACTTGTGATTGCATGCTAGAATTAGATTCATATCTATTACAAAAAAAAAGTACAAAATAGTATTACATTGGGATCAACTATGTGATAGTACATAGTTGAACTATATTTACCAATTGATATGACATGGTAATTACGTTTCAAGTACAATGACAAGAGTATGACTTCTATTTTATCAACATCCATCCTTATTTGATTGATGAATGCAAGACTTACTTTGACTAATTTTATCTTGGAAAACTATTATTAACACTCTAAAAATCTCATTCTACATATCTTTATAAATATATATTTTTAAATTATAAAAAATTTGAAATGTCAAATGAGATTTTTGAAATGCTAATAACAATTGTCTTGTCTTAACCTGCTTTATTAGTTGAATTGATATCAAATCTGCATTATTGGTTGACTTCATATCAAATCTGCATTATTGGTTGACTTCATATCAAACTTCCGGCATTTTTTTAGGACACCATGAATGAGTTTCCAATAATAGTAAAAGCAAGCATGATTATGTCTTCAAGGGGAGCGCAGAATTGGTGGCTACAGATGATCTACTACATCGGACCCAGTAGCATGCATGCTTAGAAACTCACTAGCGATAGGCGCCTGTTGAAGGCTTTTTCGTCAAAAACCTGTTGGTGAACAGTGATTCTCAACTTGGTTTTAGTATATAGATAATATGGCCTAAATATTTCTACCCGAATTATGGTACAATTCCTGCTCCAGTCCGCAAACCATTATGCTGCTGTATAATTGAGTAACAGGACATGTGAAACATGCCCCCCCCCCCCCCCCCCAAAAAAAAAAATCAAATGTGGGAACACTGTTCTTTGCATCACAAATGTTATAATTCACAATTTTTTTAGGGAATTGTTATTATCACTCCAAAAATCTCATTCTACACTCCAAACTTTTTATATTAGGAAAGAAAAATACACTTATGAGGAGTATGGAATGAGATTTTTGGAGTGTCAATAATACTTCATTTTTTTATTGCGTTTAAAGATTTCATGCAATGTGGTTGTTGCGATCATTGCTACTTCATGTTGTGAAAGCAATGTATCTGTGCCTTACATTGAACCTTTGTTTTGCTTTTCACCAGGTATATCTGTACAGTAAAGGAAGATAGGCCCTCCGCAAACAGAATATATGACCACTGCAATGAAACCCGAAAGCAATATATACTTGAACACGACAGGAATAGGCAGTTGGTGGCGTGACCCCATTTAGGGTCTGGGGTGGAAGAATTGTGGTCTCAAAATGCTGCCGTTAATATTTCCTTCAACTTTCAGAAACAAAGAGCAAAGAGGTTGAGAAGGAATGTATGGTGCCAATGCTGTTCTTAATTTCTTCAAGGTTCATGGAAGTTATTGATCGAAGAATATGTGGCTCACTGAATGCTGCCGTTAATATTTCCTTCAACTTTCAGAAACAAAGAGCAAAGAGGTTGAGAAGGAATGTATGGTGCCAATGCTGGTCTTAATTTCTTCAAGGTTCATGGAAGTTATTGATCAAAGAATACGTGGCTCACTGAAAAATATCAAACATCATTGTTCTGAAAATTTCCGTCTATGCACTAGTTAAGGGGCTGGCTAACTCCCCGATTAATTCCTAAGCATTTGAAAATTAAGAAATGATGCCTAAACTTGCCTAGACACCCCACCTGCTTACGCACTCACTTAGACTTGCCTAGCCACGAGGCTTAGGTTGCGACTCTCACTATATGCTTGTTCTAATACTTTATTATATTTGCAATTTATGTATCTCAGTACAATTATGTATTTTTTTAAGTATAAGTAGACATTTATTTATGGGTAATGCTAGGGAGACAAAATGTCTAAACCAAATTTTGTGAACCAAATGATGTGGATGTTGATGATTGAATTATTATTTAATTATTGATTAACGTGTTTATTTCCTATTGGTGAGTCATGACACTTCATTTGATTTGCAAATTTAGTTTAAAAATTGGGTAATGCTAAGAAGACTAAATTTGTAGACTAAAAGACATGGAAGTTGATGATTGGTTTACTACTTACGCGTTGATAAACGTGATCATTCCTATTGGTGACACATCATTTAGTTTACAAATTTTGTCTCCAAATTTAGTGACCTGGCAATTTCTTACACGACACGTAAATGACATGAAAATAACGGGTATCGGGTCAACACAATAACTAATCGGGTCATTATCGGGTCACACGATAATAACCCGTTAATAACAGGTCCTTAATAGGTTTACACGAGAGTGACACGGGGGTAACCTGTTTCGACACGATAAAAAAAAAAAAGTTATTTTGATGATTTTAATTTTTTAAACTACTAAAAAAACGTACTATAAAATACAATAGATATAATGAATATGTATATATTGTTTATTAATTATTATTCTATGTAAATTTGAAAATTTAAGCTTTATTTATTTATTTTTATAGTATATTATAGGCAAAGATTGAGATTAAAAATCATAAAACACATTAAAAAAATATCAAGTAATTTAAAAATACCAAACACATTAAAAAATTATAATAATTAATTTACTTGTGCGAAAAATATGAAAAAAATATGCAAACGCTCGTAGTCGCATCCTCTACACTATGATGATGGGTATATGATCGTTTGAATTTTTAAAACCATACAAACTCTGATGAATAGTATTTTTAAGAGAGTTCAAAATAAAAAAAAATTCATAATCATTAATGTATAAGTATGAAAGATGTGAAAGCATAATAAACGTTCATAATTGCATCCTCAACGCTTAGACGATGGTTATATGATCATTTAGATTTTTAAAACCCTCCAAATCTCATGAACAATATTTTTTTATTTGAGTGCAAAATTAATAAAATTAATAATAATTATTGTAGAAGTGTGAAAAATGTAATCACTTGTAATGAAAAACTTTACAACTTTCATGAAGGGGTCAACTCCAAAATTTAGTATGTATATACTAACTTAGTATTATGTTTTACATTTTTTGGGGTCAAATTATGTTTTTCATTTTCATTTTTATTGATCTAAAATATTTTTTTCTTAATGGGTAACGGGTCGGGTCATATTACCTAATAATATTAACGGGTTGATTTCGGATCGGGTCATATTACCCATTTACTTTAACGGGTATTACACAACATGACCTGTTAAGCTATCGGGTATGACACGAACACGAGAAACACGACACGAATTCTAGGTCATTACCCTTAAAAAATTGGTCTTCCTAGTATTATCTTTTATTTATATGTTATATGATAAATTTAAATAAAATAAAATAAAAAACAGCCTAGGTTCCCACCTGGGGCCCGTCTAGCCCCGCCTAGTGCCTACCGCATTTTAGAACCTCGTCAAATATATATTTAGGGAGACTTTGGATGCAGTCCTTAGTTATGAATATTCTTTGATTTGAACCTTGTTGGTTTTTAATTTTTGATCTAGGTCCCTGAAATTAATGTGATAATTTATTTCTATGTACGTTACTATATTTTTTAATTTTTTGGTCCTTAGTTATGTATGTTACTATATTTTTTAAATTAAAAATTAGAAATTTTAGTTGTTTATATAAATGAGATTTTAAATAAAAAAACCATAATTTATGGGATTAAAAATATTAAAAAATAAATATACTATTGTGTGTATGTGTATATATAAACATGGGTACATTCATCACAATTAACCAAAAAATTTATTGTATCAAAACATGGGTACATTCTTCAAAATCACAACAAAAAAAAAGATATTAGGCTTAATAACATTAGTAAATTTCTTCGATTAAACTTGACATTGATACATTTTAAAATCAAAGAAAAAAGAATGTACCCATATAATTTTAAAAATGGATTAGAAAAAAATTGAATAGATTATATATATATATATATATAAAGGTACATTTTACATATAACAAATTGGTATATTTAAGAATGAGTACATTTTAAGATTAAAAAGTTTTACATGAATGGGTACATATAATTAGCATGGGTACATTTAGCAAAATAAAAAGTACAAATACAAAAAAATATATGGGTACAAATACAAATAAACTTTAAAAAAATATGAGCACAAAAATAAATTAATATATGAGTACAAATTAAAACTGAAAAGAAAATTGGTACAAGTTAAAAAAGAATTACAAATTAAAAATGGGTACAAACTAAAACTAAAAATATATGATAAAAAATTTAGTCATAAATATAAATATACTAATTGTAACATTTTTAACATTAAATTAATATATTTAGAAATAAAAAATATTTTATTATTGAAATAATTAATGATGTTATTAATACCCAAAAACCTTAACAAAAAATTAAAAAAAAAAAAGATTTTAATTAATAGAGTAACAAAAAAAGAAATGAGAACCTAATTTCTCCTTTGCTTTATGATATATTATTGTTCACATACTCCACCATGTCATTTTCCTTGGAAAACTCCAGGGTCTTATCAGAGATTCTCTTTTCAGCAATATTAGGCCCATCAATCCATCGCCATATCTACTGCTGCTTTCTAAAAAAGTTTGCTTGAAATTCCCCGCAAATATGTGCCCATATTGCCACATCCTACCTATTTTTGTGTATAAAAAAACAAATTGGATGATAAAACGATAGATAGCTGCTTGACACTTTGTATGGATTGATCGATTATGTCTGACATATATATTTAAAAACAACTCGTTAAAATCACGTACAAAATATTTATATGTCTAACTGTGATGTTTGGTTTTTTTACAAAGAGAAATAACTCATTTAATTACAAGCCATATATTTTTATATGGAGATATACTCGTTGCAATATTGAATTGCGTTATAAGTATAAACCCTAAATATGAATAAATCCATTGACCAAAAAATAAATAAATAAATAAATCCAGAATATCTCATAAAATATGAATAAGTAAGAACATCAGCTTAATGTCACAATATTAAAATCCCCTTGATGTATCACGTAGGCAGACAAAAGATAATGTGTAAAGATTGGATCCATAAGAATCATACAGAATAAAGTGAAAGAAACTACCACTCTTCTGCTTTTCTACTACTTTGATATAGAAGCAGTGCTTATCTCTTTGTACTTCTCCAAAACCCTCTTTCCATGCTTTTGAAAACTGATTTTTTCTTGAGCTGTGACCATAAGAGCATTCTAAGCGACATATAGTGTGCACAAAAACGATATATGCAGATGAATGTGGTCCAAGATGCGGAGATATGCTAATGGATCTCGTGAGGAGGATCTCATTCCAGTTCCATTAGCACTCCCTTAACCTCTACTTTAGATCATTTCATATCTTGAAACGTTTCAAGATTGACCCTACCTTAAAACTTATTAGCATGGATTAGACAGAGATGGCTCTCCAAAATCAAATGCGTCTCCGTCCCATGTTCGATAGTGGTCTATGTTGCAACTTGCAACTTGCAAGTTGGCCTGGTAAAGTGGAGAAGGACTCATACAAATACAATGACAGAGAAAAAAGGGCGGATGTATAGAACCTTTCAATGAGATAGTGCTTTTTCACATGACTTTATTCTATTGGTACGAGACAAAACATGACGGTGTATGTAAATTATTTTCTATAAAGTGAGCTTGGAACATGGAGGACTCTCCATCTGGTCTAAACAACAACAAAACAAATTACACTGGACATAAGAAGGTTAGTTTCTTATAATTTTACTAAAATACTTGTTCGTAAGAATTAAAAAGTTACAGTTTGTCATGTATGCATTAAGTTTTTACTATATGCGACTGGAAGTGATTTGCAGAAAATCAAGCTCGTGTTCTAATTTTCTCAATAATAATTAAAGTTAAACCCCGTCCACCATCTTGTAATTCCAGGCTTATTTAGCCCATTTTATTCATGTGTTGTGCTTGTGTTTAGGTATGTGGCCTAATATTCATGTGGAAGTAGTTGGAATATTTAATTGGGCTACTACATAAGTACGCATCACCCTAAATTGCAGCAACGGGGTCCCTGACCGAACTCTTTAAGAATTTTATGAGGAAACAGAACATGCATGTTGTTTGTGTTGCTTTGTTGAACACTGATCCCTGAAACCTACCACCTGCCTGTATTTAGGGCAGAATTTCCTTTGTTTGCGTACATAACTACATATTGAAGCGGGCCAAATCTTCTTTACGTTTGGACAAAAAATAAAATAAAATCTTCTTACATACACGAGTAGCCAACCATAATAATTAGTATGGAACTTGTTATTCACGAAAGTGACTATATTTACACTAAGCAATTATATTATTAGAAAATCCGAAATATAAGATGCGACAAGAAGTTATTGACTTAGAACAAATGACACGACCCTTCAGGCCAATACAAACCGTGCACAACATCGGCCACAGATAATTAGAGAGGTCAAGTGTTGAGAGAAACTAGAACCTACTGCCTCCAATCAAACTTCATGTCGTCTCTATAAACTTTTCCATATATATATTATCTACCAAATAGCCTCCAATTCATCCTGTCGAGCATCATATTTAAAATTCCCTAAAAAAATGGGCCTCGTTACCAATCTTAAGGTCATGACATACTCTTTGAGGACTTACAGAGGGGGTCTTAGTTTTTTTTTAGTTTTCACAGATCGACCATAAAAAAGGATTGCAGGCAGCAGGAGTCGAACCTAGGCCTTGGTCTGGTGAAGAGAACGATCTTACCAACTCAACCAACCCTCATTGGCGCCTCATTACCTTCTTTTACAGTTACAAACGACGAATTGAAAGCAATGAAGCCTTGAAACCCTAGCTATGTGAAAGAATCAGGTGATATTTCTTCGATATAGTCGAATTATTCTGTAAGTTTCGGTTTGTAAGTTCTATTTAGTAGTTTCAGCCATTTGAAGTCCACCCATTGATGCACCCAAGTGGCTAGCATCCATGCAAGATGTTGATAATCCTCTATATTTGTTGTTTCATTTGTTGGATGCACATTAATAGTAATTCGTAACAAAAGTTAAAGATAAATTTTCTTCGTTTGTGTGCCTTTTGCTAGTTTATACAGATCAAATCAAACTTAGATGCAAATGTCTCAAGTTTTAATTCTTTGCCCCTCCTCCTCATATGGCTCGTATTAAAAATTAAAGGGCTATTTGATAACCATTTCGTTTTTAGCTTTTAGTTTTTTTTTTTCAAATCTGAAAACTGAAATCTTATTCGGTAACTAAAAACTACGTTCTTGATTTTTCAGAATTTGGCCTTGAATTTTCACTTTTTGATGAAAACAGAAAATAATTACCAAACAAAATTTCAATTTTAAATTTAACACCCAAACTCGCAAAGTCCCAATTAAAAAAAAAAAAGCCCACCAAACCATTAACTCTGGGCCTCAGCCCACCAACTGGACTCGTAACCAATGGCAGGCCTCCGACTTCCGACAAATTTGAAAATCCCGCAAAATCCGCCAAGAAAAACTCCGTTCGAACGGCGTGTACGTGGGGGCCTCCTTTGGCACCTTCCCAATTCCTTCTCCAACCACCCGTGCAGTGGGCCCCACCCCAATCCCCCGGTCCTTTTTCAGGAAGGGATCATCTCTAGATCCCTTCCTCCTAATCCATCAAGTCCGGAGATCCGAACCATTGAAATTTAATCTAACGGTCATAAACAGGGGCTCATTTAAAAAATTATAATAAATTTAACCGTTTGATCAAATTTCAATGATCCAGATTCTCGAATTTAGTGGATTAGGAGAAAGGGATAGGAGAGGATCCTTACCCTTTTCAAGAATCTTTTCGTACCCAAGCCAAAACCCCTCTCTCTCACTCTGCAAATTTTGAACTTGAATTCTTCTTTCTTCGGTTTTGCTTTCGTTTTACTTCTTTTGGCGCCCACCTTGTCATTCGCATTATCTGATGGAGAAAAATTAGGAAATTAAATAATTAGGAGGGAAGTAGGTGGAGGGCTTTAATCTGAATTTCCTAAATTTTTTCCCCATTTAATTAAACTACGTACTCCAACTCCTTGTTTTTAAAAAAAAAAAAATTTAAAGTTTAAGTTTTTAAGGAAGAAGAAGCTGCAGATTCACTTGTTCTTCCAGTTTCTTGGTGATTTCTGCTGTTCTGGATTCTTGGGTACTTTTCTTTGTACTTGCTGTTACTGTTGCTCTTACTTTTTCCTGCTGTTTTCATAGTTTGTTTTCTGATGAATTGACGCACGTGTTCGTATTGGGTATTGATTAAATTGCTAATTAAGCTTGATTAGGGATTGAATATTGCTTAATGGGTTGATGGTTTGTGTTTGTCATAGTACGATTCATATTTTACTTCCTTGTTTAAGCTGATAAACTAGTGTATGGGGTTAAATTGTGCTTCATGATTTTACTATTTACTGATTTTTTGCTTCATGATTAGTGATTACATTGTTGAAAGTTCACTAATTTCTTCATGTGTGGTTTGTGTTTGGGCATTGTTTTCAGGTGTAGATGTATTTTATAGACACTGAAGAGTGAGAGTGGTAGAACATATGATGGAGCAGTATGAAGTTCTGGAGCAGATTGGGAAGGGTTCTTTTGGTTCTGCTCTTCTCGTCTACGATGCATGGACACGGGGAAAACTCAACGTATCCCGTATCTGACACGCAGGGATACGGATACGTACAGAATACGTACGGATACGCTCCCGATACGTATCAGAATGAAGGGATACGTTCTTTATTGATGAGATACGCGTATCATACTGTCGAGATACGCGTATCATAATTTTCGGATACGTTTCAAACAAAATCTGAGGATAATCAGGAAAAAAAATCCAAATCAGAGGATACGGATTCCGCACAGAATCGTGATTGATTCGAATTAGATAACTGAAACGATTGTTTAACTAAAAACCAAAACGATTTCGAACCTCAGAAATCAGACTTGTTGTCTGCAATTGCTCCGTCCGTCTGTCGTCTCTATCGTTTCCGTCCTTCGACTTCGTTTTCACTTTGTTAATTTTGAAACTCAATCTGTACAGAACCCTTTTCTGTTTTTTTTCGAACCTAAAAGCCCCAACCTCTGTTTCTGTTTTTATTCGAAGCTAAAAGAAAGCCTCTGTTCAATCTGATTGATTTGAAAACCTGTTCAATCTGATTGCTTTTTGTATATAATATTATTTTGTATTTTGTGTATTATAAATAATATAATATTGTACTTTCATGATATTTAGATTATAATATTTATGGATATGCTTTCATGAATGTGGAGACTACTTTAGTTACTGGATGAACCGTCATTGGATACTACTTTAGTTACTAGAGGAGACATCATGAACGTGGAAGTTGAATGAGACTTTGTTTTTTTAATTTTAGTTTGGATGTTCATTTTAATTTTTCAAGTTTGAAGACTAATTGCTTGTTGGATGGACTATCTTTCTAACTATTTGGAGTTTATTGAAATAAATTTAAATTTGAGTAATAAATTTGAATGCTTATTTTAAAGTATTTTAGATATATTTATATATATTTTTAATTGCCGTATCCCAAACGTATCGTGTCTTCGTTTTTAGAAATTTGACGTGTCCCCGTGTCGTATCGTGTCGTATCCTCGTATCCGTGTCCGTATCCATGCATCGTAGCTTCTCGTGAGGCATAAGCACGAAAACAAGAAGTGAGTCTCCTTGCAACTTACGTCTAGTATTTACTTTGAGATAGGATTACTAAATTTTGATACATACTTACATGCATAGGTACGTCCTTAAGAAGATCCGTCTTGCTCGTCAAACTGATAGAAGCCGGAGATCGGCTCACCAGGAGGTCGGAGTTCTTTATTTTTGTTTAAAACTAAATCCATATGCTAGACTTGAGTAGTACTGGAATGGTGGTTGTAAGAATCTGGAATTTAAATGGTTATCTTGGTTTGTTGTAATGCAGATGGAGCTTATTTCCACGGTACAGAATCCGTTCATCGTGGAGTACAAAGATTCCTGGGTTGAAAGGGTCAGTATCTCATAAGAACGTTTGTTTTTTATTCCCCCATGAGTTGCTTGTTATTCACTTTCCACATAATTCTCTAGTTCTGCAATTAAAGCTTCGATGCCTTTCACTTTCAGGGTTGCTTTGTGTGCATTGTTATAGGGTATTGTGAAGGAGGAGACATGTAAGTTTTGCTTCTTCGTTAAAACGGTTCATTTACTACTTTAGGAATTATTTGATTTGGCCTTGTTCCCACCGCTTTTCTGACCTTTTCATGTTAATGCCTCTTGCTGAACAGGATGGAAGCCATAAAAAGGGCCCGTGGTGTTAATTTCTCAGAAGAGGTTGTTATTCTTCCAGCGAACTTTCCACTAGGTTTTATAAGTTTCCAAATTGTATCCTAGGCGTTTGATCAAAGTGTGTGATACTCCCAATAATTTATGTTTCTTACTTGCAATTTGGAAATGAACAGAAACTCTGCCAATGGCTAGTTCAACTGTTGATGGCACTTGATTACTTGCATGCAAACCATATTCTTCACCGTGATGTCAAGGTCAGTGGCAAGTTAAAGGAGCGATTTGTTTAGTGTTGCACGTTTGAAATTCCGGAGTTTTCTCTGACTGTGTTCTTCTACTTCAGTGTTCAAATATATTTTTGACAAAAGATCAAGACATCCGTCTGGGTAAGCTATAGTTCCTTCATTGCTGATTCACTCAAGTTCGGTTTCACATTTTTGAGTTCGCCCTTGATAATTGTATCCTGAATTTACAATAATAATGTATCTAGGTGACTTTGGTCTCGCGAAAATGTTAACTTCGGACGATCTAGCTTCCTCTGTAAGTACTTCAGCCGACGCATATAGTTTGAAGTTTTACACCCTGGCCTATGTGTGATCTGGTATGTCTGCTCAATGTTCAGGTAGTCGGAACTCCCAGTTATATGTGCCCTGAGCTTCTTGCTGACATACCTTATGGTTCTAAGTCAGATATATGGTCTTTAGGTAAGTTTTCCCTCCTCTTAACCTCCACCCAAACCCATTAATTTTTTCGTCCTCGATTTTTTAGCCACACACACATATAAATAGAATGTGTCTTGCAGGATGCTGTATATATGAAATGGCTGCGTTCAGGCCTGCATTCAAAGCCTTTGTAAGTTTGCTAATTTTCGGTTAGGAATTTTTTGAACTTTGTATTACCTGTTTGCGGTATGTTGGCACTAAACAAGAATTATCTAAGGCTTGAGGAGTTGAATGGAACTACAAGCTTTACCTTTTTCCTTGATAACTTATGAATTTCGTTCTGAGTACAGGATATACAATCTCTGATTAACAAAATAAACAAGTCAATAGTGGCTCCACTTCCAACGTTGTACTCTGGTGCATTGTGAGTCTATTTCCTCTTCTGTTGCCTCCGGGTTTTAAGTTCTTTTAATGGTTGCAATTTCATTTGTATATATTATTGTGAGTTGAGCTTAGACGTTGTCGGTGGAAAATTTGATGTTTGTTCAATGAATATTTGTTTGCATATGGTTTTCAATGAATCAAATGTGTTGATTGACAGTATGGTTTCCCTATTCTCTGTTTTCTTCTCTTTTGCAGTCGAGGTCTTGTTAAAAGCATGCTGCGGAAGAACCCAGAACTTAGGCCAAGTGTAAGTTTATTTATTTGTGTTTCTTTGCCGAATACATTTTTGTTTGTTTGATTCTTACATGTACTAGTAGATCATGTATGATGTACATTGCATGAATGTTTGTTGAGTTACACAGACTTATTTATAGAAATGAATCATCCATTTACGTGGATTTATTTACGACGTTATCCATGGTTTATCAGGCTGCAGAGGTGCTTGCTCATCCCCATCTTCAGCCTTATGTGCTTAAGATTCATCTAAAAGTGAATATCCCTCGGCGGAATACTTTCCCAGTTGACTGGTCTCGGTCCAGTTATGTGAGGAAAACACGATTCATGGAGCCAGAAACTAGTCCTGTTCGTACCAGCAGAGAGAAAAGACGATCATTCAGCAATGATAGGACCTTAAATCCTAGTATCTCTGGAACTGAACAGGGCTCTCCAAGTTCTAGCGTGCGGACACTGGACTTTCCAGGGTGTTTAAGTCGTAAGTTCACCGAGGTATCTATGGGAAGTACCAAGGAAGATTATGGTAACAGAAAGTTGGTGTCCACAAAGTACAATGTTGTTAATAGTCCACGAGCAGCACCAGCAAAAGTTTCTGCTACTCCCACGAAACACATTACAGAGTCAAGAATTTCTCACGTCAACTCAAAACGTGATTCGGTAAGTCATACTACTAAATTAGTGAATTGGATAAACTCGGTGTGTTTATTTATTGATTTTGACTACTTTGTTACTCGCATGATTGCAGCTTCCGGTGTCACATTCTCCAGCCAGAAAATCTTCCCAGTCAACTCGAAGAGCTTCTCTTCCGTTCTTGACAAGTACTGCAGCTGCACAAACCCCATATAGAGCCAATGTTGGTCCCCTTGGGATTATGGAGTCTCCAGACGTTTCTGTCAATGCCCCGCGAATTGACAAGATGGCTGAATTCCCCTTAGCCTCTTCTGAAGAGCCACTCGTTCCTACCCGTGGAATTTCATCAACATCTGCACGATGCCCTTCAACCAAGCTGAATAGCATCAACCATTCTATCACAAAGGACAAGTGCATGATCCAGGTTATAGACAAAACCATTTCCAAGTCCAGTACAATTGATGGCAGCCATGGACCTGCTCGAAATGGCAGTGAATCTCCTGAGCAGAAAACTACCGCTGGTGTTTCGAGCCATTCATCTTCGGAGTCACGACAGCAGCGATTCGACACCTCATCATTCCAGCAACGTGCAGAGGCTTTGGAAGGGTTGCTTGAGTTCAGCGCGCGTCTTCTACAACAAGAAAGGTTCGAAGAGCTTGGAGTGCTCTTGAAGCCATTCGGACCCGAGAAGGTTTCTCCGAGGGAAACAGCCATTTGGTTGACCAAGAGCTTCAAAGAAACCACGGCTTAGTTCGCATTCTCGCATTGCGATTGCTTTATCTTGTAAATTCCGTACGTCTTGAATTTCTGGAATTTGAAAAGAGTAGCTGTGTAATATCTTCGTGCTGAAGGTTGCCATAGGAAGATATCAACGTGAGTGGAAACTGTAATTTTGAATGGTTTTTAATTTTAGTTTGTGTTGGTTTTTTTTCTTCTTTTCGTATTTTTGCAAGTTTTATCTATATGAGCGAGTTTTGGAGAATCACTTTTAACTGCTTTTCAAGAAGCACTTGGATTTTAATAAAATTTTCAAAGTCTTGTTATAATGTTTAAGTCTCTCCAATCTCCATATAATACTATTAGTACGAAACGTCATGATGTTTGTCACATAAAAATTGCTCTTACATATAGAGAATAACTTACATGACACGGATACACTATTATGTAGTTTTACATGCCAATAAAACAAAAATATTTGAACAAAAACTTATAAATATCTTTATTTCATTGGCATGCAACTTTACCGTGGCAATACACCGTGTCATATAAACCCTCTCCTTGTTTTAAGTGTTTGTTTAGGATCACGACTTGGGGGAGTGATGTGTCTCAAGTTTGAAGAACCCTGAGAGAAATGTGCCGTCTTTCACAACGCAAATCAAACATTCAAATGATTTTGATGAACCCCAATTGAATTCAGAACACGGATCGACGAATGAGTGTGAGAATCTCGGAGATGGGTTTAGAGAGTTAAGGGTTTTCATGATGGAGCTAGGCCTCAAACTTGCTCGAGTATGCGAAATCTAGTCTCATTCATTATCATTCACCGTTTAATGGTTCCATTCTTGTTGAAGAAGCAATGAGCACAAAAAGAACATCGAAGAGACCCTTCGACTCTAGCAGGAACTGGATTGGTGACAAACGCAAACAACTTTCGGGGATTTGTTCTGAGAATCCGTGGCAGCAATGGCATTATGATAATGGGATTTTCACCGTCTTGACAGCTCCAATTTTTCGCTTGTCGAATGATCGACAAGCGAAAGGAGAAAGGGATCTAGATTGTCCTTATCCTAATGGAATACTTATTTGCAAATATTTGATCCCAGAAAGGATAATGCATTCATGGTGAAGGCCTCTCCTGAGAGCTTTATAATTCAGGTGGGGGAGTCGGCTGATATCATATCAAGAGGAAAGCTCCGCGCCACCCTTCGGTCTGTTTGCAGGCCTTCCAAGTTCGATAATTTGAGCAGAGAGACTTTTGTTGTGTTCTTGCAGCCGGCGTGGAACAAAACTTTCTCGGTAACAGACTACCCCATGAACATGGGGACATCATCAGAGATCAAACAGGTTGATGATCCGGATCAAAATAAATTGACCGAAGAAATACAGAAAATTGTACCACCTCTTGCATTGCGGTTGAAAGATGGGATGATATTTGCAGACTTCTCACGGGAAACCACTAAGCAATACTATGGTGGATCTGGTTTGCAGTCTAATATTGATTGCTTTGTCTATCTCCTTCCATAGTTTTCTAGAAGGGAGTTGATTATGAATATTTATACATTGTTAGCCTGTAGCTCTTCTACAGAGGGTTAGTAACAGAAAAATAGCGAGTTCATCCAAGAGTTTGTGAGTGCTCTTGATTCAGTCAGCCTCTAAAGTTCAGAGAGATTGGTGCTTGTAATCCCATTTCAATAGTGGAAGTATTTTGGATTTTGTCCTGTGGTTTTTCTCTTCACATCCGAGGGTTTTTTTTCCACAAAATTCCGGTGTCCTTTTGTTCACTTTTAATTTATGTTTACTTGTGTTTTATTTCCTGTGATTTAGACTAGCAGCAAGCTGCTGTTTTCGCTGCAGCAAACTCAACAAGTTCAGGATTTTCATGCAATACCGGTGAATTATGAAGCTGTAAGACTGCACCAAGCAAATTGCATAACAAGAATGCGATTTTTCAACGCTGTTTGCATCGTTGAATATGCAAAGATGCGATGCTTGCAACCTATTTGTTTGGGTTAATATTTGAACGTTGAGTTTAAGTAAAGGAAAGCCCAAAGATGCCCAACTAAAAGGAGATTTGCCCGAAGCCTAGCATCGAGACCATAAGCAAGTTAACACCTTTTCAGCCAAGGGACACAAGCCACGTGTCTATAAGCGAAGTGACAAGTGATGGAGATTAACCTACCATCAGCCAAAGAACACTTTTCAGTGATATTACGAGTAAGAAAGCTGATGACTTACTACCCTCCAAATGCTTTCAGGCAAGAGCAAAAGTTACAGCAGTTGGGCTACATTGCCTATAAAAGAAAGAAGAGACAATGAGGACAAAGACACTCAACCAATCAAACAAACAAACATACAAACTTAGCTCTCAAGCCAGATTTGCATCTTAAAGTTGAACTTAGCCCAGATTCAGTCCTTTTAAGGATAGTTCCCTACAAAAGACATCTTTTGTCTAGTTTAAAAGCTCTGCTACATCCCTTAGTGGCCTAGTATCGATTCCCTTGTGTAAGTTTGTTTATCATCCATCCCTTTTTAGCATACAACCTTTGTAAATTCAAAGAGAAGTGACTGCAAGAAGTTCAACCTTGCCAGACAAGGTGAAATCTTGCCCAAAGCTCTTTGTTTGTTTTCTAAATCCGTAGATCTATTACTTAATGCATTCTCCAGTATGTATTCAATTTATTTCCATCTGTTTTTCTATTTTAAGAAGTTCATTTGCATCTGGATCTGGTTAACTTGATCGATATGTTTTCATTAAATGTGATTTGGAATAAAACAAATGACTTAAGGGGCTCTGGACTCCCTCTATTCGAACATACAAGACTATGAACTAAAAGTCCTTGTTTAAAAGGTAAGAAAAAGAACTTAATGTAAACTTAACTCATCCACAACAATCCTTTGATAACAAGAAGTTTAAGTAACTTGGGGCGCAAGTAATCGACTTAAAACATACTTATTCTACATCTGCTATACTGAGATAGCAGTGGCACGCCTTGCACTTAGTTTTGATTGTGAGCCTTAAAGCCTACACCTAAGGCTCCACAAAGGCACATTCCAGAACTAACTTTGTTCTTTTCTTGTAGCACATCAACAAATAAGAGCCCGACTACATATCCAAAGTGCCAATCCCTTGAGGAGCTATGCTGAGGTCTGAGAATCCTCCTCCAGAGAAATCTTTGCCCGAACACTATTAAACTCATGAGAATTTGTTACAAGTGAAAGAGAGCGATTGATTGCCTCTTTCTCTTTAGCTACTTTAAGCCGGCTACTCGAGGTTAACTGAAGTTATAACATGTTTAGCTTCGTGTAATAAGTTTGGGGTTGTTCTAGTTTTGCCTTAATCAACTTGTGTTTACTTATTCTACAGACTCTGGCTACAGAAACAACTTGATGGAATAGTTGCAACTTTCAACTAGGCAAAGGTGGTACTGTGGTCCGTTCTCCCTGTGTTTGTTCAAAAGCTATAGAGAAACACACATCTAAATTGAGTTTGTTTTTTTCCTTTTACCAATGTGACATAGTAAACTACTCTATTTTACGTGCAGACGCATTTGAACTCAGAAGCAAGTGAGCAGATACATTGCTCTGATCAAGTAACCTAACTTTGAAGAAGAGATTCAAACTTGAGCGTAAGAGAATAGACACATTATCTCAACTAACTGATCTAACTTGCGTTTTCACGTGCTATTATTAGTTATTTGAATTCATGAAATTACGTGGGAAAATGAGGCAAAAGGAATAAAAGGTGTCCCCTCCAGTCAACAGTCATGAGCTAAGAAACAAAGAAAAGCCTTACAGTTTGAACAAAAAGGCTGCTTCTCTTCTTCCTTTCGATCCTTTTTTTTTTGTCAGATTTTTTTATTTATGAAAAGGGTGTATTTATTCATGTACAAAAGCCAAAGTTATAGATGATGACGTGTGCAGGCACGCGCATTTTAGCATAGGTCCCTCTCCAGTGAACAGCTTTGTGTCTCGGAACAGTATAGAGAAAAAAAAAATGGTTCCATTGAGAATTTGTCTTGACCCCCAAACATGTCGGCCTCGGACATTGCCAAGACGTTTGGCTTAAGGAACACAATCACTTAGGTCACCACCAGTCAAGTATTCTAGCCAATTCTGACATCTTACTGATTCTTATTATGTGACTATGTAGTGGCGAATTTAATATTTAAAATTTGGAAGATTTCAGTGTTAAAAGTTCAAGTTTTTAGATAGAAATATATAACAAAGTACGCAAAAAAAAAAAAAAAAAAAAATCAGTTTATGGCTTGTTGTTGTTAGCTGAACCAAGCTGCGCACATATCAATATATATTGACATATGCCAAACCAATATGATAAGTGCTGCTAACAGAATTTGTCAAGTGTTGTCGACACAACCGACAAGAGGCTTTTTGTCACACACTTTGGTGGCCACATAGAAGAGAACGGTGATCCCCATATGTCTAATTCTTGGACTCCAAATGGTCCTAGGACTATCTTCGTCTCAATATACATCAACAACTGTGCCTATATCACCACATAAAGCTTGCAAATTCCTCCTAAACATTATAAATAAGTGGAGTGGTATGCTTAGTCCTGACGCGCATGAGCTAATCTGGCCGTTTTTGTTTTGTGGGTTTCACAAAGATGAACAATCATGATTCACACACAAGCACATGTAAGTATTGTTAGATGAGAGTGATTTGGTTAGTTTGCACGCAAGCGAACATGTATCGTGTTTTATAAGTCTCACAAGTATAAATAGTCAAGATTAGCCTGCACATGCTTGCACAACTAATCCTAACACGCAGTTTATTTTGAATTATATAGTTGATCAATGTTCAATAAACTTGGCTAAAAAATCTAAAGGGGAAGAAAAACAAAGAGATTAGTATGAAAAATGGTGTTGATCACTTTTGTTTTGGTGTTGTTGGGGGTGTGTGTGAAGACTCAAGAGTGAAGTGGTCGAGTAACTTTCCTATCATTTTGTTCCTTTATCAAAAGCTCCTTTGAAGAAAGATGATTAGTCACATGATCAAAGTAGGACCACACTAGAGGGGGGGCTAAAAGCATCCCTAAAACCTCTTTTTGTACAAATCTATTGCTTACAAAATTGCTATTTATTCCACTAATCTTTCACACCATCATAAGCTACAAATAAAGCTAGACTTAAATATTCATCTTTCCATGTGGCACCTCAAAAGTACTTCTACCGCATCCAATTTGACCAAAGACCATATCCAATAAATTATCTCTTTTCTAAGATGTTTTAGTGTATACTATTTGGATGCGTGGTATAATTAATTTATTTGTGCTATAAAATGAATAAGAATTCTTGAACTAGAACATATTGTTTTTGTTAATTGTTTTGAGCGGGTATTAGCTTAGATTCGCCGCTTGTTTTATTTTTATTTTTTCTTTATATTGTTAATAAAATCCAATATAGGAGGGACATGTGGGGGTTTTTGCGTGCAACAGTCCTTTTTTCATCGATGGACGGTTGATGTCTAGCACATTGACAAATAATTAATCTTGCCTAATCCTTTACAAAATTTACTAAAAAAGTATGAATTTGTTCGCTGTTATTATTATATTTTATAAGATAAATTGTTGTCTATTCATATTATAACAAGAGTTACTATGTTCACTGATTTGTCATATTTTTCACTTATTTTACATGAATAATTCATCTATACTTTTGTTATAAGATGTATCAAAAAATCCAACAAATAGATAAACATAACAACATTATAACATGTGAATCGATTATACCAAATGACTGTATTTATATTGTGTCCACATCTTGATCCCAAAACCCAAAAATCCACAAACCCCTTTACTTAGCACATCGATATAATGATCATTAATGAATGACCAAATAGACATAAAAGTGTGTGTATATATATGTGTCCATATCTTGATCCCAAAACCCACAAACCCCTTTAACAAATTCAAACCCACCTCTCTCTCTCACTCTCACTCTCACTCTCTCTCTCTCTCTCCCTCCACAACATTTCCACTTCCATGGAAGAAACACTACCAATGTTAACCACTCGCCGGACTGACCAAAGCCCCGTCAACCACCGAGACCACCTCCCCAAAAGCCCAAGAGTTCCAATGGAGTTTCTCTCAAGGTCATGGAGTGCCTCCGCTCTTGAAGTCTCCAAAGCTCTGTCTCAGTCTCACCCTCCTCCGCTGCCTCCTCCTCCTCCTTCATGCATGGCTAATTCCAAGTCCTCAAACAGCTCTTCCTCTTGCACCACCACCGCAACCACCACCACTCCTTCCATTCCTGAAGACATCGCAGGAGAAGCAGAGGAGCTGCCGTCCCTCCCCGGAAACCAATTTTACTTTGCTTCCTCTGTCACCTCCCAGCTCGTCCTTGATCGCATTATGTCACAGTCCATGAGAGAGGTGCGTGTTTCATTCACTCGAAAGAAACCTAACTACAACGGGGATGCAGTTGTGATGGTATTCCAAGCCAGACACATAACATTGCGTTGTTGGCTTGAAACATTGTCACGGTAGCTTCTCGAACCTACAACAGGAATGTAATTTTGGCGATATTTCAAGCTGGACACTTGATATTACGTTATTAACTAATTTGGAATATCGTCACAATGAAATTTCGAGAAGTTTTTCTCTGTTCACAATCTTCAATTTTCTTGTTTTCAAATTACTCTTTTGGTCTTAAATTTTTTTTGGGGGTTTTACAGGAAGTGTCTCCATTGACATCAGGGAGGCTCTCACACAGCAGTGGACCTCTGAACAATGGTGGTTCTCTAACAGAGATGGATAGCCCTCCAGTCTCACCCTCTGATGAGTTCGACGACGTCGTTAAGGTCATTCTTTCTCCCTCATCTGTTTGTTTAGACTCTTATTTTATTTAAACAAAATTCCAGAATTCTTGTCCAAGAAGGCAAACCAGGAGACAAAATGTGACAATGTCACTCAGCTTTCTCTGTTTTCCTGTCACACACACACCATCTGATGATATCTTTGTCCTTTCCACTCAGTAATTGATTAATCATTTGTTTTTATATTTATTTTATTTTATTAAAAATATATTGATTAGTGCAGAAAACTACAGTAGATGCTTTTTCTCCTTTTCTTCTTTCTCCCCTTTCAAGACAAGAAACCTTTTTTATTTCCTTAAAAATCTGGCCATGGAGTCTTATCAACCAGGCCTTATTTTCTTCGGACAAGGATTGTCTACCCTTCTTGTTCGCGTGCCCTTTTATGCTTTTCTGTTTGTGTGGTCACGATTAAATCACGTTAATATTTTATATTATTATTTATTTTTATCTTATTCTCTATAAAAAATAATATAAAATGTTAACATGGCTTAACCGTGACCACACAAAACAGGAAAGTACGGGAACAAGGAGGGCAGACAATCCTTGTTCATTTTCTTCAAGTCAAAACAAAAAATCACACATCAGTTTTTACTTCTCCCACATTTTTTTAATTTTTGACTGTCGGATTGATGAATTGAAGAAGATCAACGAACATAAATTAACAAGGATGTGTGAGAAGTAAAAAGAAGTGTTTGGATAATACACTCCAACAAAAAATAACAGAGAGTATAGTAGCATTAGGGTTCTTTACTATTCTTCTCTACCGGCAAGGGCAACGTTTTAAATTCGACTCGAGTTCACGAGTTGAATAGTCGAATATGATCGTTAGTAAGTGTACGGTTTTAAATTACGATTCAAATTAACAAGATCGATAGCTATGTAACTGAATTATTGTGTGATTTAATCTAAATTTGCTGCTGTAATATATGGATTCTATACACACAATAAAAATTTATTTTATCAAAACAAAAAAGATTGTGCTGTCTACACACTCGTTTTATACCTCCAATACACTTTGTTAATTTTTATTCTTTAATCTTTTTTAACTTATTCGATCTGACGATCGAAAATAAGAAATAGTGTGTACATAATACCGCCCAAAATGGGAATAAACAAAATTGGGCACTAGGCCAGGCTGTTCCTTGGGCACAAGGATTAAGAGAGTAGATGGGTGGAGTGTAAAATTGAGCAAGTCAGATGCTTAAAATGGTAACCACAGCCCCGTGCCTTGTCATGCTTCCCTACAACTTTGCTTATTTTGGTTTCTCACCTCTTTGTAAGCAAACCTAGCACCCTTCACCAAAATAAATTAAATAATTGTCCCAAAAAATTGTTTTAGAGTTTCTCCGACAGTCTTTATAAATGTGATATTTCAAATGTAAGTTTTCTAATTTACGTCGCAATTTGAAGAGTGAAATATCTTATTTCACAATTTTTTTTTTGCACGAAAAAGAAATAATAGTGGAGAATGCACTATAAATTTTGATATTATATACTATTTAATATAAAAACAAATTGGTCCCAATTTTTTTTGTTGTTTTTAAATTAATTAATGGAGATGGTGAGAAGAGACACAAATTTTATGAAATTGAAAATACAAAAAAGGTGAATAAAACTCGTGTTTTGGTCGAAAAATTAGACTTTCTGTCTTTGTGGTGACTTTTTTGTTGTTCTTTCTTTTGATGGACTTGTATTGTGGCACGCAGTATTTTCGAACCCACAACAGCATACAAAACCTATTCAACGGCAGCCGGAGCAGCGCTGGAAATGGCAACACTGCCCCCAGCGGCGGAGCCAAGACGGTGGGGAGGTGGTTGAAAGAGAGAAAAGAGAAGAAAAAGGAAGAGACGAGAGTGCACAACGCGCAGGTCCATGCGGCGGTTTCAGTTGCTGCGGTGGCTGCTGCAGTGGCCGCCATTGCTGCAGCCACAGCGGCTTCTTCGGGGTCGAGAAAGAACGATCAAGCAGGGAAGACTGACATGGCAGTGGCGTCTGCCGCCACGTTGGTAGCTGCTCAATGTGCTGAGGCTGCGGAAGCTATGGGAGCTGAACATGACCATCTTACTTCAGTAGTCAGCTCCGCCGTTAATGTTCATTCACATGATGATATTACCACCCTCACTGCAGCTGCTGCGACAGGTACCGATGCTTCTTAGCTCATAAATTACTCCACAAAATAATCTTGTCAAATTTTGCTAAAGATGTTCCATTTATTTTATCACATTGGTCAACCAACTGATGCGTTCATTAGTAAGTGGCACATAAATAATTGATGTAACGTTCATATGGGATGGCCTTAAAAATATCGTCTTTTCTAGAGTGTTGTTATTTGTTTCATAGTTACTGACTATATTGTTGGAGAGAATCAATCTTATGATCAGAAATAAATCCCTTAAAGTTTACATGACTAATCATGTGATCTAGTCACGTTTATTAAGTAGACACAATATCACTGTGACATAACATATTTTCTCACATTGAAAATCCCACGCAATTAAACTTTTTGGACATATAAACTTGATCACATTACTGATGCATTCTTTAATAGAACAACGCGGTCAGTTTTGTGTTTCTAAGTAGCAATCTCTAATTGAGTTGCTTACCTTGCTAGGCAGTAAATGTCGTACAAACATCTTTTTTAAGATTTAAAACAATCTCTAAATAACAAATTAGAGTATAATAATGTTTTAACTTTAAAAAAATCTGTGTCTATGTTGTGATATGGCAGCTTTACGAGGGGCAGCGACCCTAAAGGCAAGGGCAATGAAGGAGGTGTGGAACATATCAGCAGTGATTCCAGTGGAAAAGGGAATGGGAATGGGAGTCTGCGGTGGTAAAACCAACAGCAACGGTGGTGATCGCAGCAGCAGCAGCAGCTTTAGTGACGATCATGTTCCTGTTGACCCTACTTTTCTTGGGGTCTCGAACCAAGACCTCCTTGCTAGGGGCAGTGAACTCCTCAAACGCACACGAAAAGGTATTTTCAATTAAAACAAAATAAAAAAACAAAGAGTATAGTACCTAAACTTGATCTAATTTGAACTATATGGTTTGCATTTTGCAGGCGATCTCCACTGGAAACTAGTGTCTGTTTACATTCACCGAACCGGGCAGGTGAGTCTCCGCGGTTAACTGCATTTTTTTAAAACGCAGATACGTCGTCCATCATATTTGATATTGAGATGAACCGTACTAACAGTCGTTACCTAGATTTTCACTTTCATCGTTGTAGTTTCATCATGTTATCAAAGTCAATCCAATCGGTCAAATGATATAAAACGTCCTTAATGTTGTCAAATGGTTGTCAATATGTCGTCTATAAACTTGACCGTAATTAACCTAATCAAAATCTGTCCTATAGACGTCACTTCTTATCATTAATCGTACTGTGAAATTTTATAGGTGATGCTGAAAATGAAAAGCAAACACGTCGCAGGAACTTTCACCAAGAAGAAAAAGAGTAAACCCTGTTCTCTTCTGTACTTGTATTCAATGTGAAACAATGTACAAGGATTTTAACTTAACGTTGGTTTTGGGTGAGCAGATGTTGTGTTGGACGTGTGCAAGAACATGCCGGCATGGCCCGGGAGACACTTGTTCGACGACGGAGAGCAGCGTCGTTACTTTGGGCTGAAGACGGAAGCACGAGGCATCGTTGAGTTCGAGTGCAAGAACCAGAGAGAACATGACGTCTGGACTCACGGCGTTTCAAGGCTGCTTTCCGTTGTCGCTGAGAGAAAGAACAGGCACTGATTAGGTCTCTGCATTATGTCTAACGAATCGCATGACATAGATGCTGTTGTTTTTGGATTTTGGCAGACTGTTGGTATTAAAAAAGGAGGTGTTAGGCACATGTAGTGTAGAGGGGAGGTCCTGAACAAAAGCACTTCACTTTTGAATTCGGAAATTTCAAAGGACATGACCTGCTTTAGGAATAATATATATATAGTAGTTAGTTTTAGTATGTACTGTCACAATGGAATTTTCAATGGTATTTTGTAGCATTTGATTCTTAGGGTTTTTGAATTGTTAAATCTTTAGTAAAAATCACAAAAACCAAAATTTAACAGTTGAAAAACTCTTAACATAGGATACTTCAGAGTATCGTAGAATTTTGTGATAAAATTTACCAAGCTTGCCCCAGAAAGCAAAAATTGAAAACGGTGGTAGGTTTTAAAGGGCAAATGTCTAAAACAACTGGCATTAACGAGTCATACTATTTTGGTCCGAGCTCGTCACGCTCAATGGTCTCACTTTGGGCATGTGAAAAATTAAGACCCAAATACCTTTGAGTCGAGTTAAGTGTGGAACATGTATAAGATGGTACACGCCACCTGTTGTGGAGTCAGGATTTTTAAATAATAGGGTCATAATATCAACAAAAAAAGTTTGATTGGGTCAGTTAGTTGAGTAGTATGCACCTGCCAATTCCTGTCAACATATATTGAAAACTTATGCCAACATATATCAAATATTATTATTTGTAGAGGCTTGTCGATAGTGAATTCATGATACTGTGGAGTAATATTGAAGAATATCAAGACTTGTCAAGCGTATTTTATCGAGCACATGATGCTCACAATAGAGTCGCACAGAAAAAGAGAGAAAAGTAAGACAAATGTGATAGCTAAAATAGAAGAAGTAGGAGAAGGATGTCGTAATCTAATTTGGCTTAGTTGTTTACAAGGATCAAACACAATATACAAACAAATATACATGAATTTTTGAAGTTGTTGAGGTTAAGGCAACTCCCATGCTGGCTTTGCCACTGTAAGTTACACTAATTTGTAGCGTTGATAATGCATGTCGTCACTTTAATTTTAAATCTTTCTTATTTCTTTTCTCTTAAAATTGTAGTTGTTACACTAATTTGTAGCGTTGATAATGCATGTCGTCACTTTAATTTTAAATCTTTCTTATTTCTTTTCTCTTAAAATTGTAGTTGTAGGATCGAATGAAAGATCAAACATAAAATCGGACATACATATCCTATTGGATCGAGTAAAGGGTTGATCTAAGGCCATTTGACCCGAAAAACTGTAAAACGGTTGGAGTACTTAAGGGTTATTAAGTTCATATAATTATTCAATTTTTAGAGGTAATTATAAACTTGTCTCAATCTTTTAAAATATTTCAAGGGGTGTACTATCCACACACCTCTTTTTACTTCTCACACATCTCTTGTTAATTTATGTCTGTTGATATTCTTCATTTCATCCTATCAGACGGACGAAAACTAAAAAGGTATGAAAGAAGTAAAAATGGATGTGTGGATATCACATCCCTATTTCAATTACCTAACATTTTAAAAAATATTCGTTAAATCACCAGTGTTAAATGGAACCCTAGACCGGGCTAGTTTAACTGGACAAAGTTAACGTTTAACTTGGTTAAAAGACATCAATGAATTCAAAACTCCGAAATGATGTTTTAATAAAAGTTAGCTTTTAATTTTGTCTATACCAATCACTTAACATTGAAAATATCATCAACTAACGATAGCGACGGCATCACTTAACACCTGTGACATAATAAATATATATTTTTCATACCTATTTGAAATATTTTAAGAAATTGGACAAATTTAAAATCACCTCTGATGATTAAATAGTTATTCATACTAAACATTAAACCCGAGGGTCAAAAATTAACCCATCAGTAAACCACGTCATTCAATGCAAGTGCAATTCTCTAATTTTCAAACAAAATCAGGCGCATTATCTGGTCAAATACACCTACACAAGTGTTCCTGGACCAAAGTAGGGACTCCGGATGATGACGGAAAGGGATCCGTTCCGGATCTTTTTCTCCTAATCCACCAAGTCTGGAGATCCGGACCATTTAAACTTGATCAAACGGCTACAAACAAAAATCTACTTTAAAAGTTATAATAACTTTAACCATTATATTAAATTTCAATGGCCTGGATCCCCAAACTTGATGAATTAAGAGAAAAAGATCCGAAGAGAACGCTTTTCGACGATGACGTGATCACACACAGTTGCACTAAGTTTCAGATTTAGGCGCCCCAAACTAGTGCGCCTCCTGGTCATTCTACACTTTTGACTTCATTACACTTAGAGGACTTTCAGAAGTAGCACTGTCTTGTGATCCCCAAAATAGGAGATGATGGAAAAGAAAGGCAGAAAAGGAGCAAAGTGAGGCCCCTTCGGGCTCCACTAACCAGGTCCAATGGGACTTTGGAATCAAGATAGTCTTCAGATCACGAGTCCGAAAAATGGACAGAATAATCCAAACCACTCATTTCAAATCTTACAAGCCTCATTTGTCCACCCTGCTAAACCACCTCACAAAAACCAAAGGTCCTCATGTCTCTCCCCCTCTCTTGAATAGTTCGAATTACGGGATCCGTCAGCTCCCGATTGCGAGATCTGGAGAGTTGAAACCCCAAGCAACTATTGACAAACAGAAATCTCCTACCATGGGATAATGAACCAACGAAACACATTTACATGCTACAATACACAAAAATCTTCCATGAGCATCAACTATTAATCAGTGTATTATAAGAGAGTTTAGTTGTTTATGACATTCACAATTAATCCTAAACCATAACGACAATATGTAATTGCATTTGGGGGAACAAAAGAGACGAACCAATCAAGAATATCTTCTCAGTCGGACGCCCTAAAAACGGTGAGAAGAGCTAGGAAGAGGTTGATGATATCCAAATACAAGGAAACTGCAGCCCAAATGTACTCGTCGTAAGAGTATCGCTTGATCAAGTTGTCCGTGTCATACACAATGTACCCACAAAATATAATCGACGCCAAGCAACCATATATCATCACCGAGATCTTACCAAGCGGGAAGAAAACCTGCAATCAAAAGAATAAACGAACAAACCCAAAGCTTAAAAACGCAAAAACAACAACACAGACACAACAGGGAGTTTGTTCGTTCAATCAAATAACGCAACACATACCTGAATCAGAGCAAATACGATCAGAACCAGTAGAGCTCCGGACAAGAAAGGACCAAGAAAGTGGAAATCTTGGCCTCTCCTTGCAGCCCAAAATGTGTACAAGGTCAAACCAATTACGACCACTGCCGTCAGAATAACCGACTCCAAAATCACCTTCCCTGTTTTCAGTTCAACAAGTTACATGATTTCACAATGTCATCCAATTGGTTATCAAAGGAGACAACAAAAAGGGCTAGAGACCACTCAGATAACTTACAAACCTAAAAAGTGACTAATAACATGATTAATTTGATGATTTTACGGATATAATTTGAGAAAATATTGTGGCCTACCGCCCTAAGTGACGGTGATGCTCACTGCCCATTGATTACCGTCTGATTTTCTATCAACTCTACGGACTTCGAAAATTAAACTTATCTAACGGTAATTAATAAGGTGATGAGCGTTGCCATCAATTTAAGATGGTGAGCAAAAATGCAGTCTAACTCCATCAAGCATTTTCCCTTTTTAGATTTAAAAAACTCCATAAATCACAAGAACAAGAGGGTTAAGACTCCCTAATTAAATCAAATTATCAAAATTAATTATTTACATCACAAAAATACCCAAAAAAAAAATAATAGAGGAAAGTTCATGGAGCACTCACCGCTAGTAAATGCACAGGTCAAACCAACGACAAATGCCAGTGAGATGGTAAAAATTCCCAGTAAAAGATAATTAACCGGATGCTTCTGGTGGTAATAGTACAGCGGGCACAGCACTGCAAACCAAAAAACAAATAAAAAAACCCTAAATTTCACAACAAACTCACAGAAATCCCCCAAAAAAATCAAAATTTCACAGAAATTTGAAGCGTACCGATGAAAGGCGTGATGATGAGAACGATGTAGAGCGCCAGGCCGGCGCCGGTGCTGACAAAGAAGTTAGCCACCGGCCGGACCGAAACGACGACGGCGCCTACAGCGATGGTGGCGAGTAATTGGATGGCAACGATCGCGTAGATTTTGCGGATGAAGGACCACCGGAGCTCGGGGCTCTCGAGCATCACAGGGTAGAGCAGCCTCGCTCCGGCCTCCGGATCACTCTTCCGAAACGCCTGATTCCACATCTTCGTCTTCTCCGATTTGCTCAGATTAAGATCGTTATCGAGTGTTTGGCTGCCGGGATTCTTTGCGGGAACGTGAAGGAAAGTTCGGGGCGTGGAGGTTTAATAAGGAACACAACCCGCACCGTGCAGTTAATAGAGACTTTCGCGACGGGTGGCGCGTACACGTGTGAGGGATTGGCTGTTGGGTTTGGAAGTGACACGTGGCGATTTGTAGGTTCTGGATGTGTCTCGGGTGTGCCTTTGTGGCGAAGGAAAGTTGCTGTTTGGTGACGGGCGCTGTGGAGGTTACCGTTTTGGGAATGAATTGGAGAGTATATGCGGATAAATCTAGGTCAGCATATTCTTTGGCAATTCCCAAATTGTTTACTTTTCTATTAATTAGGTTGCTTTCCAGCTTAAATTCTTTTTAAAACTGTTTTTTCTTTCTTTCTTTTTTTTTTTCTAGTAATTTTATGCTATAAAAATGTTTGTTTTACCTTGTGAAAGTGTGTTCCCCCAACTTTTTTCACTCCATAAACAGGAGCATGCAGAAGAGAAAAAGAGCGAAAAATGTTCGTTTTATCTTGAGAAGTATTTTTCTGCTACTTTTTGCACTTGATAAACACAAGGTTGTAGAAATAAAATGAGTACATAAATTATTTTACATAATTTTTTGTCTAATGTGTGTTGTTGATGCACAAAATCAGCGAAGACTTTGGTACAACAGAAAGTGTCAGGTTTTGTGACATTCGCTTGGTTGCTTCGGTCACTAGTGGGGATAAGTACGTAAATGAATAGAGACAGAGAAGCAAACACAGGATGTACGTGGTTCACCCAGATTGGCTACGTCCACGGAGTAGAGGAGTTCTTATTAGTAGTGAAGGGCTTATACAAGTACAAAGGATCAATCTCTCAATTTAGTGAGTTCTTATGAATGATTTAACACAAATGGCATTAGGCAATATTGTGGGGGAATGACCCCTATTTATAGAAAAACTTGTAGCTTTGTCACATTGACATGTGTCATGTTATGATTGGTTCTTGATGTCGACACGTGCTGCGCTCTGATTGGCTTCTAATCTTGACACGTGTCGAGTAGTGATTGGTCTCCTGGTCGGAGGGGAACTCTTCTGGGTCCTTGACAGTATAGCGTTGGCCGGTGCTCGGTAGTTTCGGGATTGGTCAAGTATGGTACAAACATGTGTAGTTCACAATACTTAAAACGGAAGGTAGTAGATGAAATTGTACTTCATTAAGTTCTTCTCTGAACATGACATCCATTTTTTGTTAGAATTTTTTTTTGTTAAATTCCCTAATTCGACGTCGTATAGATAATCATAAATGATAAATCTATCGACCTGTTAGTGATACACTATCAATATTAAATAATACAAACAAGCGCTGTGCATAGAGAATTTCTAAAGGAAAGTAATTTTCATGCTCCCCTTTAGTTTATTACACACCCGCTTTATTTCAGCCAATCTAATCAAAACCAATGACAAAATTAAACAGGATTGTGTAGAGAAGAAAAAATGATTGCGTTTATCATTTTTTAATCAATAATTAGGATAGTAATAATTTTCACGATCAGTACAAAGCTTTTCTGCAAAATCAAATGATAACAATGGACAAAATTAAACAGGAATGTGTAAGAAAAGAAAAAAGGTTTGTGTTTCTCATTTTTAATCAATAATTAGTATAGTAATAATTTTCAACATCAATTGAAAGATTTTCAATGGCTCAATACATGCATAGTAAAACGGTTCGTCTTTTCCCTCACTGCACATGAGATGAGAAGACATGCATTATGTCAAATACATGAGTTCTTATAGAAATTTGACGAACCAATTTAGCATAGCCAAACTTGTGGTTAGGGGAAGGCTAAAATGTCTTTATGAGTTTTTCCGGCCTTCGAAAATAGTGGATAATCATAACTTGTCACCAGTTATCCTCTTTTATAAAAAAATAAAAATTTGGCATGTTCAAAATTTAACCGGAAAGAAGAAAGGAATAAGAACTGGTCAAATGGAAGGGACAGCAGTTCATGTTATTTGCATCCTGTCAATTAGCTTCTTGCTTACTTGCATTGCTGCAGGGAAGCCGAATGGCCTGAGCGTCGAACTCATACACATTTACTCACCAGCGTCGCCACTCTACCCTGGAAATATTTCTTTTGAAGAAGAAATTCACAGACTAATACACCAATCTATGGTAAATGCCTCAAATACATCCAATGAGTAACTAATAATCCTGTTATGCAGAAAAAGTAGCTATCATCCCATTTTCTGACGAATCATCGCGGTTAATACTAAGAGTCCTACTAGAGTGCCTGACTTTGATCTATGCTACGAATGGAAACTGCCTCTAGGTTTCAAAATGCTCACCTTGGTGTAATACCTGCAGATGAAACTTAACCCTTAAGAAAAGAATTTATCGTCTGAATACAATTGAGATTTAGTCGTATTCTTAAACTGCCTCCAAATCAAGCTTAAATTTTAAATGGAATCAACGTAATCTTTTAGTGGATTCTCTTCTTGATTCTCAAGTTACACCTATAATTAATGCTCACAACTTCTCCAAAGATCCCAATGCAAGCACTATATAAACCCCTAAGTCATTTTTAGAGTTCTACATCCCTTTCATATGTTCATTCATTACTCATCAAGGCTTATTTCACAAGGTATTAAACATTTATGAAATTTTATGAATGCGTTATATAACGTTACGTGATGATGTGCCAGTAACACTCTATTGTTGTTCTAGTGTGTCAAGTACTAATAAAGTACATAGTGCTCTCACGCCATTGAATGAACGCCATGTCACTTGTTGAGAGACGAACCGTCCCCTAAAACACCTTTGAGCCAAAACGCCGCGTTCCGCGAAAGGAAAATAAATCGTTGGGGTCGTTCTTCCTTGCGCACATCGCGTCATTTCGCGAGATCGCCGCTGACGCGCGCGCTAAGCTTGCAGCGTGTGCCAAACACTCCCCAAATCACTTCCCCGAAACCCTAATTCTCTTCTCAAATCTCTCAAAATCGCACTTGTCCTGCAATCGTCCGACTGCTAAGCCGGATTATCCGTTGACTAGTAAGTTTTTCTTCGTTCATTTTCTCTGTTTCTACTTTAAATCGTTGTTTGTTTAGACTTTGAGATTAATTAGTATATAATTAATCGCTGTTATTCTTAATTACTGTGGATTTTGAGATCTGTAGCTGTTCCTAAATTGGTTTTATTGTTAGATTCGACCGTTGCGAATAATTGTGGTTGTAATGAATTTACTATGAATTTTAGGTTTTTGAGCAATTATTGATACATTTTAGTTTGATTTGGAATTGGAATGGGGGTCGTTGAAGCGATGCAACATTCGGAATCTTCGAGGCGAATTGCTTCACTTAATGGTAGTCATTCTGAGGGGAGATTGGGACGATCCATGGAAAATGGAGAGTGCTCTTTCCGTGCTCCTAACTTAAAGAGGCGTACAGTCTCTGCGGTCCGTGATTTTCCCCTGGGGTGCGGACGGTTTGGTCAGTTAAGGGAAAATTTGAGACGACATGAAGGGGCTGCTTCTGGGGGAAATTTTGACAGTGTACCAACAGAAAATTTGGTTAGTAGGGGTGAAAATGGCGATGTACGTGGGGTTGACAAGCTCGGGCGCTCAAATGTTCATGTGGATGAGACTGACTTGATGAATGGTAAGGATGTGGGTACTGTGGAGAGAATTGAATCAGTGGCAACCTTAGAGCATGAAATTTCTGATTTGCCAAATGACCAACATGGGTTAAACAATTGGAGACCGGTTGAAGAGGCAGCTTCTGTTGTTGCTGCTGAGGCTTTGATTAGCGGGGGTAACGACGATGATGAACAAGGGATTGAAGTGCGAATGGTACCTGCTGGTTCGATCAATGAGACTGCATTGACTAATGGTAAGGCTTTTGGTACTGTGGAGACAGTGGATTTAAATGCATTGCTGAATGAAATATCTGATTCGTTGAAGGACCCACTTCAGCTTGGTGTGGCTACACCAAATGAAGATATGTCTTCTGTTATGCCTGATTCACCACCCAATGGATCCATCTCCATTTCTAGTGGAAATGGTCTGGAGAAGACTGCAGTTAAAAAATATCCTCCTCGAAGAGTAGTATCAGCCATTCGGGACTTCCCTCCTCTTTGTGGAAGAAATCCTGCCCTGGAGGCGAGGAATTTTGGTCAAGAGAGGTCCGCTATGGATGGCGAACCATCATCATTGAACACAGCGAAGACTACTGTGAGACAAACAGGTGAGGATGTTCAAGATAGAGAGTTTCACAAGAGTGAAAATGGAGGGGATATTTCTCTACTAATTGGGGACAAGGTTCAACCAAAAAGCAAGGGACATGCTGTACAAGAATTGGAAAGGCACCATGATGTAAATTATGAGATGAACGTGGTTTCAGAAGATGCTAAAAAAATTTACCATGAACTTTCTCAAGGACGCTATATATTCCAAGGCACGGGGAGTGTTGAACATTCAGAGGAGAAAGTGGGGATGGAGATGGTGGTATACCATGGAAAGGAAAGTCCAAGCGAGACAGACTTAGGTAAACCTTATTATCATAATCAATTGCACGAAGAAGATTTTGTAAGATCGGAAATTACGTCGGAAAAAGCGGTTGTAATGGGTTTGATGACTGCGTCAAACTGTCCATGGAGGATGGGAAAAGTGGTTGACCTACATAAACTAGAAGGTGGAAGTAGCGAAAGAAAACGAAAGAAGCTTGATGTGAAATGTCAGATAGAAAGGTCTAAGGCTATTTCCAGGAAAAAAGATGACTCGGACATTGGAGGAAAGTCTCCAAAGAATATTCTTCCTATATCACAAATGAGTGCTTATGAAGGTACACGTCAGCTTGTTGTCTGGGACAAGAAGGAGTATTCTCTTGAGCTTGACCAGAAAGAAGACTTTTATGTGAGTCCAAGATCAGGTTGTTCTGATGTATGTCCTCCTCCTTTTGGTACTAGTAGTTCAACTAGCAAAGTTCGTGATAATACCCGAAACACGGTGAGGGAGACATTGCGTCTGTTCCAAGCTCTCTGTAGGAAGCTCTTGCGGGAGGAAGAGGGTAAGTCAAAGGAAGGAGGAGTTCCTCGCAAAAGGGTTGATTATTCAGCTGCAAAGATCCTCAAGGATAAAGGAAAATATGTAAATACGGGCAAACAAATCTTGGGAACTGTGCCGGGAGTTGAAGTTGGCGATGAGTTTCATTACAGAGTGGAACTTACTATTGTTGGCCTTCATCGCCAGATTCAGGGTGGTATAGATTATGTAAAGCATGGTGGGAAGATCCTTGCAACCAGTATCGTTGCATCTGGTGGCTATGCAGATGATTTGGATAATTCAAGTTCCTTGATTTATACAGGCCAAGGAGGAAATGTGATGAATACTGATAAGGAACCTGAAGATCAGAAGCTTGAACGGGGAAACCTTGCTTTAAAGAATAGTCTGGATGAAAAAAATCCTGTTAGAGTGATCCGTGGCTCTGAAGATGGAAGAAGTAAGACATATGTTTATGATGGACTATATTTGGTAGAGAAATGTTGGCAGGATATGGGGTCTCATGGTAAGCTTGTTTTCAAGTTTCAACTTGACAGAGTCCGAGATCAACCAGAGCTTGCTTGGAAAGAAGTGAAGAAGTCCAAAAAATATAAAGTACGGGAAGGTCTATGCATTGATGATATTTCAGGAGGGAAAGAGTCCATTACTGTCTGTGCTGTGAATACCATAGATGATGAGAAACCTCCAACATTTGTATACATAACTAGCATGATATATCCAGATTGGTGCCGCCCAGTTCCTCCCAAGGGTTGTACCTGTATTGTTGAATGCTCAGATTCTGAGAAATGTTCTTGTGCAGTTGAGAACGGAGGTGAGATCCCATATAACTTCAATGGTGCTATTGTTGAAGCAAAGTCCCTTGTGTATGAGTGTGGTCCTTCTTGTAAGTGTCCTCCTTCTTGTTACAATAGAGTTAGTCAGCGTGGTATCAAATTTCAGCTTGAAATCTTCAAAACTGAATCGAGGGGTTGGGGAGTGAGATCCCTAAATTCCATTCCTTCGGGAAGTTTTATATGTGAGTATATAGGAGAGCTCCTGGAAGAGAAGGAAGCTGAAGAAAGAACTGGGAATGATGAGTATCTGTTTGATATTGGGAATAACTACAGCGACAATTCTCTTTGGGATGGACTTTCAATCCTCATGCCCGATGCACAATCAAGTTCTCATGGAGTTGTGGGGGAAGGTGGATTCACCATTGATGCAGTAGAGTACGGCAATGTGGGAAGATTTATCAACCATAGTTGTTCTCCTAATCTTTATGCCCAAAATGTCCTCTATGATCATGATGACACTAGAATTCCTCACATCATGTTCTTTGCTGCTGAGAACATTCCTCCTTTGCAAGAGTTGACCTATCATTACAATTATATGATAGACCAGGTTCGTGATTCTAATGGCAAGATAAAGAAGAAGAGTTGCTATTGTGGTTCTCCAGAGTGCACTGGCAGACTTTATTGAGGCAGACATCAGAGGAGAATTCTGGGCTACTCGAAAGAGGTGATTTCTAATTACTGGAGGTATCGTACTTGCATATTACGTAATAACATTCAGTCTTTGTACTCTAATGAATTTGCGTTTCAAAGAAAGTAAATACTGTTTTTCTACCCCTTGGTGTTGGCTCTACGGTGTCAAATGGTTTTGCTTTGTTATATAGGCACAGTAGGCATTAATCTTTAGGCTAGTAGTATTACATTTTATTAATGTACAGGGTTGTTAATCATCTGTCTTCATCTATTTTCTTTTACTTGTTCTCTTGAGGAAGATTGTAAATTTTGGTAAGAAATGGTTATCCAGTAATTTTCGTAAGAAATTATGATGAAGAGGGGGGCTCATTGATACGAGGGGGGCTCATTGATACAAGGTATTAGTTTTTCAACAAGTGCTAATGTATTCCAAGTTCTATTGACATCTGCGGTTGCTTAATGTTGATACATTACATCCTTTACGTTTTTGTTTCAAATATATCTCTTGTTCTTACTTATGTGGTTCTGGGCAAATGGTACTTAGACCGACTTGTGTGCATAATGTTCTGGAGTGTGCTTTCTGTCATGTTCATATCGATTCATTATAACCCTCCTCATCATTTTCCTTTTTGGATTTTTGGACTGGATAATTGGTTGGATTTATCTCTTGAAAATAACACAAGTGGTTGCGTGTCCACATTTACGTCAACGAAAAACTTGGGTTGTGGATTGGGCGAATGACTCATTTTCCATATGAAGCAGGGCAATGCAGTTAAATAAGTATGAGCTGCTTGTGATAACTGTCGTATCTCTTTCTTGACAAGACACTACGCGTATGTGTGTACATATATGTCGATGCTTACTGTAAGCTTAAGCCTTTTAACTTAAATTTTTGTAGTTCCACAGATATATTATATTTTCGCGAATAAATGAATTCCTGCATAGTGTATCGTTAATGTAAAAGCTTTAGATGAAGTTTGAAATGATGACCATTTTTCTTTGGTAGTTGAGCGACGCTCGACTGTTTGGTTTCGGATGCTTGGTTGTGAAGAGGACGGCAAAAAATACTAATTTGCTTGTGTTTGTTGCCACAAGGCATATTGGCTATAGATCTACTGTTATACGAAGACAAAGGATCATTGTTCGTAGGGAGCAATATTTTTGCTTTTTTGTGTATTACACATTGTTTTTCCTTTTTAGGTATGTTTGTGTTTTCAAATTTCAACTATTACATGTGTTTTCATATATGACCAAATAACTAGGGGACCTTCTACGCCCAACTTTTATCTCTAGACACTCAATAATGAAATTTTTATTTCTTATTGTGCTCTCGTTCATTCCACATGATAGTCACTGTTGGATGTGAGATCCGCACACAACTCTCCCCTGCGTGAGTGATGAACTCTTGTCGATTTGAAGGTGCCCTAGCAAAGCCTTGAGTAGGCTCCTAGACTCTCTTACAAAATTAGTTGTTTTCAGGTGTGCCACTGCTGGCTAAGACCAACAGATTGTTTAATTTTAGATGTCTTATATGTCGTTTGCTTGTGACACAAGTAAACTAGCCTTCTTATCAAAGGATTTTCTTATGGAGGGGTTAAGTCCATATTTAAGTTCTTTTATATGCTTTGAAGACAAGGACTTTATATTTCTCTTGTATTGAATGCCAAAACAATGAACACAAACTGATCGTTGATGATTCAAATCAATTTGCAATCCTTGTAAGAAAAGTAAAGACAGAAAGCAAAGCAAAGTAAAATAAAGTGAGAACTGCAAGAAAAATGTTTGCAAATACTTATGGTGGAATGTTAGTTAAAAGGATAGTAAATAACATGAAAGGACCATAACTCGAAAGTAAATAATAAATACAAGCAATCAGGCAAAGTTTAAATATATTCGGGCAAGTTGAAATGCCTTCTAGGCAAGTTTTTACAATTACTGGCAATGTTCTGAGAAAGGACTCTAATATAGGAAACCAGTACTACAAGGGAAAGTAGCAGAGTTATAATTATAAAGGAATGTTTGAACTGCAAAGAGAAAATTAGCAACGAGGTTGTAGAGCTCTTAGAAGTCTTTTTGTATGTTGAGTTGAGCGACATTTTCTTCAATGCGTCTCCTGCCTTTTATAGAAACTGTTCATTTCTTCCAAAGTAAGTTCTCAGTTCAGGTCTAAGTGGTTGGTGTGACTTTGGCAAAGGACATAAGTTTCCCACTTGGATACTTGAGTTTCAATCCTCTTGTATCTATGACTTTGCCATTGAAAATCTTTTCTATAAAAATCGACTGCAAAATCCGTCCTTCAATGTGAACGTCGGTGATAATCTCATTTTTCAATTATTCAACCATTTCATTTTACCAAGTTCAATGTTAGTTAGAATAGTGAACATTTATATGTTTCGATGCAACAACAAAATGTTATTTGTAACAAGTAGTTTTGTTGGTTGATTAATTGGGAAAGGGATCCTCTCCGGATCCCTTCCTGTTAATCCTAGGGATTCATCAATCCGGGCTCTTAAAATTTAATCAAACGGCTACAAACAAGAGCCAACTTTAAAAGTTATAATAACTTTGGCATTTGAATCAAATTTCAATAGTCCGGATTTGTAGATTCCTAGGACTAGGAGAGGATCCCTTTCCGATTAATTGGTCACATTTCCACCCAAATATGCCACGTCAAAAGTCATTAAATACCCAGTAAGCAACCTAAGAGTATTTCAAAGAATTGGATCCTGACTAGGCCCGATGCTCATTTTCAGTCCAAACAGTCACGACTCACTCGTTCCCTCCAAGCCTTCAAAAAATCCAGCTCAATCGTCCTCCCGTTTATTGACGAATTGATACAAATTTGCATTGATACATTTTTGTTTTAGGAATGAACGACCAAAACGTCGTTTGGAGAAATCCCGAAAGGTATGCTACAATCTTTTTTACAAGTTTTACATGTCTTTTTGCTCTCTTAAAAATTTTTGGGTTCGAGTACTGTTCGGCACACAAGCACCAAACGCATGCAGGAGATCACAGAAGAACAAGAAGCTCATATAAGAATAACATTAACATACATATACTCTTCAAATAATATCAGTAGTCACGTACATTATCAGAAAGAAACTCAAGATACCATATATAAAGATTAGAAAGATACACAAGTATAATCCATCTGTACGGATGGACGTAATATATAACCAGCTGAGATATAGATAAATAAATTACGAGACAAGTCAATTAACCTCCCAATGTAAGATTCAGGGAAGGGTGGATTTGTGTTCAGGTGGGGCGAGTGAAGGGATGGGTGTGCCCTTGGGGAGGGTTGGGATGGAAGGCAGTGTAGGCATTGGTAGCTCAGCTGGAAGATGGGGGAGAGTTGGCAATTCAGGCTTAGGCAATGGTGGCAGCTCAGGCTTCGGAAAAGTCGGGAAATTGGGAAGTGGTGACAATTCAGGCTTTGGAAGCTGAGGCACCTCGGGCAAGGTTGGAACATGGGGTACTTCAGCCAACTTGGAGCCTTCAGACTTTGGGGCATTTTCGGCTTTAGGTAGCGGAGGCAGCTCAGGCTTTGGAAGCTCATGTGGCAGCTCAGCCTTTGGAAACTTTGGCAATTCGGGTTTAGGCAATGGCGGCAGCTCAGGCTTTGGCAGCGACGGGAAATTGGGAAGTGGTGGCAGCTCAGGCTTCGGAAGCTCCGGCACTTGAGGCAAGGAAGTCTCCAGAAGAAAGCGAGCCCCCACAACCATTTTTTCGGAGCTCATAAGTGAGAAAGTAAAGAGCAGAAGCAGTGGTAAGACGGAAGCCAGGCGGAGGCCATGATCGACCACCATATTTGAAACTAGCTAAATTAAAAAGGAACGAGTTATATAGGAGAATTGCAGTTTGCAGTTGTTGCATGCAATTGCAAAGGTACAAGTTGTGTTTTAGCATGAAAATCTAAGCCAGTATTTATAGAGATGTATAAAGAGTTGGGTAGCCTTGAAAAACATGGAGCTCTCAAAGGTTAGGTCAATGGGCGTTGGTGTTGTTAGTTCAACTTCTGAACTGCATAACTATGCTTCATTTCTTTGCTTTCCACAAGTATGTTGACAACTGTATAAGATTGTTTCCCATACAAGCATTTTATATGTATAAAATATTGAGTGCAAATCTATTAATCTTGCGAAGAGGACATACGTTTTCTATTCCGGCTCTTTTGTGTTAGTTAATCTACTGGTTGCACTCAAGACTTGTTTACCAATAAAAAGAAGAAGAAAGTTAAAAGACTTCAAAACTTCCGTACGGGAACAATATAGCACATTCACTATTTTAGATTTAACAAGTATTCAAGACTTGTTAACGAGAAAATGTTGATGGTTGGAATGTTTGGGTAACGTAATAAAAAGGGTAAGTTTTCATAAAATTAATAAAAAATTAATGATGGTAACAATATGCAATTGAATTTAGGCCTAGTTTGGTATTACCTTTTTTTTTTTTCACCAAAAACTGCTTTATTTAAAGTTAAGCAGTAAAAAAGTGTTTGGTAAAAATAAAATATACTGTTTATTTTAAAAGCAATGACCTCCAGACAGCAACTTTTAAAAGCAGCATGTCGGTTATTTTTTAAAACTGTTTTAATAAAAAGCAAAGTTGAACCTTTAGAATATTTTTAATTCCTGTAGTAAGTTCATTAATTTTAAACAATGACATTATTTATTTTTTTAGACACTACTTTTCATACTCACAACACTTTAAAAAATAGTATCAAACACTCAACTACTTTATTTTGCAGCTGATTATTCTTAAAGTATAGCATAAGCAACTTATTAAAAAAACACAGCAATCCCAAACTTATAAATAGGTTAATGAGACTTTGAGGTACATTGTAACATTTCGAGCTCCTTTCATGGTGTCTTTTAAACCCCATCGATGCTCAAGTTCAACTTCTGCACCCTAACCTCGACAAAGCTTTCTTCTAGAAAGTTTCCGACAGTTGATGTGCGACCACTCCTTCTCGAACCCTGTCACCACCATCAGCGTCACGATCTCGTGGAGGTCGTTGATGGCTCTAGAAGGAATAGTGTTAATCATGATGTCATAGTCATTGAGATATGGTGCTCCTCACCGTCACCAATGACATCTTGTTCTTGATTGACCTATGCAAAATTATTATAGAGACGAATTTTGAGTTTCAGGAAGTAAGGTGGCGATTTTTTATTTACAAAGAGCAAAGTGAGATTAGAATCGAATTCCAAGGGGCATAGCTAAAAGTAAGCCTACTATAATCATGTAATTCTTTGTTATTATCTTGAACGTTATCATATTTATGTAATTGACCTTAGAGTGTAATTTTGAACCATCATGATATATCTTAAATGACATTGAGACCTTAATTTTGATACGGTACGATAGATACTCCCTTTATATATATATATATTGAGTTTTCGCAAGTTGCAATATTTATTTTGTAGGTTGCAACACCCTTCTGCTAAATGTTTTACATGATCCTTGAAAAAAAAGTTTTACATGAACATGGTGTAGGACCAAATAGCGGTCTATTAAATTGGCTAAAGTTAGCGAAAAGAGATCAGTGGAAAAGTTTTGGGTAATTTTATCTTTACTTGTCCCACATGAATTACGTTTCCTTTTCTCTAGTTAATTACAATTTTCTTTTATGTTTCCTTTATTCATTAGATTTCCATGAACTACTAGAATTAGGGTTTGATGTCTATATAAAGACTTGTCTTGAAGTTGTAATTCAAATTACTCACGTTATTATCAATTCAACTTTAGAGATTTTTTTTTATTTTTTGGTGAACTCTGGAACATTGATGAACTTCAGTTTATGTAATTGGATTTGACGCTTGTCAATCCTTCTATTGTCTTTTTTCTGCTGCGTCAGAACATTAAGAAGTTTACCATGTTTTGAAAAGGACACAAAAATAGGTCTATGATGATCTTTTGTAGAAATTCGCAACACTAATTGTGCTGGCTCACATTTTTTTTTTCCGAATAAAGTGGTTTAAATTCGTCTTAGGCGAGAATCGAACTTAAGATCTCTCACTTACAAGTAAAGAGGAATACTACTGAACAGTAGTACTAAATGTTAGCTCACATTTTCAGTGTTGGGTTTTTCGCAAAAAATTGTGAGCATTAAGGAAAATGTTATAATTAATAAATTAGAAGTGGCTTTACTATTTATTTAGTCACTTACGTACCTTTATGGCATATAGAAGCTGAAAATAGAAAAACTAATAGAAGTAGCGTGGCTTATCACCAATTGTTCCTATTTTTTGAAAGATTAAAAAAGTTTCATTCAAGTCTTACGTACACTTGAAGAAGCATATAATGCAACAAAAATTACAAAAAAAAAAAGTTTTATGATGGCTAAAAAGTAAATAAAAACCGTGAGCATTAGCTAACATTTTTTTTTTGAAAAATGTGACCGTTGAATTTTCACGGAATCTTTTCCATGGTCTTTTAGAAAATTGCTATGAGTAATTTGAAGTGGTCTTACCGCTTATTGAGTCACATAAGTATTTTATTTATGTATTTATTATTTACGAGTCTTACCGTTCCCTAGCTTGCATTTTCCATTACAGAAAACCTATATGAAAGGGGATGAATAGTTTTATAGCGCTCGCTGAAATAGTGTGTTCTATGAGGATGTCATGTTCGTCACCATTATGAAAGGTTGAATCTTGGATTCATTTCGTTTTACTTGTAAAAAATAAAAACAAAAAGGCCAGGCCCCTTTCAAAATAGTGAGTTCGTTTTGTACTGCTTCTGTTTTGTGATGCTTTGGTGAATATATATGTACCAATTAAGTTGTAATTAACAACAAGATTTTTGTTTTGAAATAAATATAAGGCTAAGTTTTCTGCATCTAGATTTTACCAGATGATATTGAAGAATAACAAACTCAAATAAGAATAACAATAAAATAATACTCATAAAATGATATGAGTAAGTACATGATCAGAAAGAAACTCAAGAGAACTTAATGATTACAAAGATACATAAGTAGTATAATCCATCTGTAAGGATGGATGTCATAAAACCAGCTGAGATATATAGATGAGTAGTGAGGAAAATAAATTAATCAACCCCCATATATATGATTCAGGGAAGGGTTGTTTTGTGAGGTGGGGTGAGTGAAGGGATGGAGGGAAATGTGGGCTTTGGTAGCTCAGTTGGAAGATGGGGAAGAGTTGGTATTGCAGGCAACTTTGGCAATTCAGGCTTAGGCAATGGTGGCAGCTCAGGCTTTGGAAACGTTGGGAACTCGGGAAGTGGTGGCAATTCAGGCTTGGGAAGTTGAGGCACCGCAGGCAAGGTTGGAACATGGGGCACTTCAGCCAATTTCAGGCCTTCAAGCTTTGGTACATTTTCGGCTTTAGAGAGTGGTGGCAACTCGGGCTTCGGAAACTTTGGCAATTCGGATTTAGGCAATGGCGGCAACTCAGGCTTTGGAAGCTCATGCGGCAGCTCAGGCTTTGAAAACTTTGGCAATTCAGGTTTCGGCAACTGTGGCAGCTCAGGCTTTGGAAGCTCATGTGGCAACTCAGGATTTGGAAACTTTGGCAATTCGGGTTTAGGAAACGGCGGCAGCTCAGGCTTTGGCAACGTTGGGAAATTGGGAAGTGGTGGCAGCTCAGGCTTCGGAAGCTCGGGCACATGAGGCAAGGAAGTCTCCAGAAGGCAGCGAGCCCCCGCAATCATTGTTTTGGAGCTCATAGGTGAGAAGGTAAAGACCAGAACTAGTGGTAATACGAAGGCCGGGCGGAAGCCATGATCGACCACCATATTTGGAGCTAGCTAAATTAATGGTAACGAATGTATAGGAGGAATGAAGTCTGCAGTTGTTGCATGCAAAGGTAAAAGTTGTGTTTTTTCATGAAAATTTAAACCATTATTTATAGAGAAATATGAAGGTTAGGTCAAACGGTATTGGTGTTGTTAGTTCAACTTCTGAACAGCGTATCTATACTTCATTTCATTGCTTTCCACAGGTTTGTTGACAACCTTACACGATTGTTTCCCGTATGAGCTTTATATAGATGCAAAATACAGAGTTTAAATCTATAATTCTTGCCAAGATGAGCTACCAGATGGACGATTAATAATAATAGTTCCCTGTTTTACAAGGAACTGTTGGCTTTTGTAAAAGAACCAAAAACAGTATTCATGGTTTCCCATAACTCATTCATTGGGAAAGTTAGCTTGAACAGTACAACAAAATCTTGACTCCAGATTTAAATTTGAGAAATACGGACAAATAAAACGGTGACTTAATTACATATGTATACGACTCATTGTTTGTTCATTAAATTAACATGCACAATCTTCATTGATCAATTTTTTCCGCCAATATCTTCGATGATCTCCTACATCTGTAAACTGTCATACTTCTCACCTTTCCTCTCTCTAAGTAGAAATATATTGTATAAAAAGATAAAAAGATATCTTTATTTATGCTCAATCAACATAGCTACTTTTTGGTTTAACCCAACAATTATGTTGTTTCGATTTTAACCATAATTTTGCATTTATTTCTGATTTATATGACTATTTTGCCGTTGATTGTAAACATAGAATTATGGGTGATAGTTGAACTATCACCTTAGTAAAAATTAGGTCTCTGAATTATTTTATTTTGGTAAAATAAGTTCCTAAATTCATCAAAACTTGCTAATTTCACCCCTACTAATATATTCTAAGCTATTTAATTTATCCAATTTTTCGTCAACTTGAGTCACTTGATACACTTTAGAGTGTAATATCGTCATTTTCTCGCCTCTAAGCCCTTACTATTTCATATAGGTTGTGAATCAAATGTCTAATTTACCCTCCAAAGTTAACTCCATACACTATTTATTTATGAAAAATTACCAAGTTGCCCTCCAATGTGTATCATATGCAAGTAATGTGACTTAAATTGACGGAAAATTGAATATAGTAGCTTCAAATCTAATATTAGGGATGTAATTGGTAATTTTTTTTAATTCAATGATTGCTTTTTTTGAAAAAATATATAGTGTAGGGACCTAATTTTCACTCAGGTGATAATTTAGGAACTAAATTGGCAGTTCATCATAGAATTATTATTATGTTTTTGACAAAACCCTCCTACGGTACCTATACATTTGGTATCAAAATTCCACAAACAGTACCTATACATTCGATATCAAAACCCACAATACCTATAAAATGGGTATCAGACCTAGTACCCATAAAATGGGCATCAAACTCGCTACGGACTTTCTTGCACAAAGATACACTACATTGAATAATCAACATGTACATAGGGATCTCGTAATCTCAACCGTTCATTGTATATCATGCGATCAATTTTTGTTATGTACTTTTCATATTTAATTTTAAATTTTAAAATGATTTATGACCGCACGATATACGATGAACGGATGAGATCACAGGATTCCTAGGATCCTTAGGAAAATGATCCAGCGAGGATCCTTTTCCCTACCTCAAGGATAGGATTAGGTTCGATTGTGATAATTCACCTTTCATACAAATATAAAAAAGATGTATTGTATATGCAGTTGGACTTTTGCTTGACTCTCAAATTCAGGTGGAGTCAATAAAAGTCAGCCTATATTGAATAAAGACTTTTTTTGAGTTCTAAAAGGTCTAAAAATCTCATGGCATTCAATTATGACTTTTTATGACTCTACAGATTAAAATTTAGATGTATTCAAAAGTTCATTGATTTTAAAGGGTTTTAAAAAAAAGTCATGTACCTTCATAGACTTTGAGGCTTTTTATGGTATGTTTATTGTCAATTTGTCATAGCAAATCCAACCTCTTGTCCAAGGATTTTGATGGATTTCTTGATATACTTCCCCACCCACATAATGCAAGGATGATCACTGTTTCTACTTTCACCATACCATGTGGTAACCACCATTTAACCATGACCATCTCCGCTACCCTATTGCTGACATTGCCAATATCGTTGTCTCCGTCATCACCACTAATGCCACCATCGCAACCATTATATCATTGTTGTGCCTTGGCCCGTTCGTTAGTGCGGAAACGAGATTCTGATTATAACCTCACCAAATCACACTCAGTTGAACAGAATAAAATACAAGAAATAAAGATACTGAGAAATTTACGAGGTTCTGCAAAAACATGCCTACGTCCCTGAAGAGATATTGCTCTTCAATATGAGAATAACAGTACAAGTACACATGAGTTAAATCAACATAACCCAATCCCTAATCTCTTGCACACCCACTCATAGAATTTTCCCAAGAGCCTCACTCTACCCCAAAAGTTCTTTCTACCCCAAGAGTTCTTTCACTAGAATACTTTTCACTCTAGCTCTCTTGATTTTCTCTCAACCCATATTCAACCTTTCCCATGGGAGAGCCGGATGCTCCCCCCTTGGATGCTTCTATGATGCTTACCTTCCCACTTTCTAAGCATTACTAAATGCACAAATATTGCATCTAGTTATAGGCATACACTAGCAACTATGCCAACAACCAAGACCAAAAAGTCTTAAGTTCACATGATATAATTATTACCTAGCCTACCTAGCATGCACCAAAGTCTATACCTAGTCTATAAAGTATAACTTTGCTTGTGGTAGTCATCATGTCTTCAATTGTTGTCAACACATGACTCATAATTACTCACAAATATATGAGCCAAACACAACAATCTCCACCTTGGCGAATACACCATGCAAAAATCCTTGCACCCATCACCAAAGCTCATTGGCCTTACGTACCAGCATACACATCCTGAATCTACCTCGTTGGTCCTGTTCTGATTCAGTCATTTCCAGTGCATATGTAGTTGCTGCAAGTTAAAATTCACCATTTAGCTTTAGACAGGATCTTGACACACCCTCGTCTCCTCCAACAGGTTTTCCTCATCTTCATTGTCTGTAACCTGGAAACTCGTCAGCGCGCCCGTTTCCAGCAACAACCCATCGAGCCAGACAAAATTTCCACACTTCCTCCTACCTCAGGACCATCTCATCACCTGTGAATCCCATAGCTCCATCTGTTGCAAAACCCCTGCAACACTTGAGATTAAACATCACCAGGAAAAATGTTGCTTCGAGTACCTAGAGGGCATACTTGAAGCCTTATGCCACAAACTTGCTACCACCCGGCCTTGCACCGTAGCACTGTGGACCCTTGCCTCCGGAACCGGATCTGAACCTGGTGTCTCTCTCAAATCCTCTTTCCAATTTTCTTCCACGATTCCAACCTTGAATAGCTTAAGCAGTCTTGTGCCCACCATCATCCATGGTCTTCTTTGTGTATCATTCCACACCAAAGAAGCTTGCACCTGCTCCAAACTTACTGTATCTTTCCATGCAGTAAAGTTTCACAAGGTTCTCGTACGAATCTGAAAGTGAGGTAAGAAGAAAGAGGCCTTTTTCTTCTTCCTCAACATCAACTTTCGCAGTTGATCCAAGCATCCCTGAACACGGCTTCCATTTCTTCAGGCTTCCATTACTCTCCTTTACCAAGAGTAAAACCGCCTCTCCCATTAAACTGCTCAACTGAAAATTCCATGGTAAACAACAAATCTGGACCTCCAACGAACCAAGCCTCCAACGATGCTCTGATACCAATTGTTGTGCCTTGGCCCGTTCGTTAGTGTGGAAACGAGATTCAGATTACAACCTCACCAAATCACACTCAGTTGAACAGAATAAAATACAAGAAATAAAGACACTGAGAAATTTACAAGGTTCGGCAAAAACATGCCTACGTCCCCGGAGAGATATTGCTCTTCACTATGAGAATAACAGTACAAGTACACATGAGTTAAATCAACATAACCCAATCCCGAATCCCTTGCACACCCACTCATAGAATTTTCTCAAGAGCCTCACTCTACCCCAAAAGTTCTTTCTACCCCAAGAGTTCTTTCACTTGAATACTTTTCACTCTAGCTCTCTTGATTTTCTCTCAACCCATGTTCAACCTTTCCCATGGGAGAGCCGGATGCTCCCCCCTTGGATGCTTCTATGATGCTTACCTTCCCACTTTCTAAGCATTACTAAATGCACAAATATTGCATCTAGTTATAGGCATACACTAGCAACTATGCCAACAACCAAGACCAAAAAGTCTTAAGTTCACATGACATAATTATTACCTAGCCAACCTAGCATGCACCAAAGTCTATACCTAGTCTATAAAGTATACCTTTGCTTGTGGTAGTCATCATGTCTTCAATTGTTGTCAACACATGACTCATAATTACTCACAAATATATGAGCCAAACACAACAATCATTTCTTCTACCGTCACCTTGTCATACTCATCACCAATTCATTTTCACCACCACCAATTCATATCTTCCACCAAAAATACAAGGAGCCGAGTTGTAGTTTCAAGAATTCTTCCATGCCATCAAATTCAACCATGTATAATGATCGATCATGAACATTTTTTTTTGGGGGCTAAGATGTAGCCTAGTTGTTATGACCGACCAAGGATAGACATGGTTGAATAATGGCATAGAAGAATTATTGAAACTCCAACTCGGCTCCAAAGCAATGCAACGTCGACTCCTTGTTGTATTTTTGGTGGAAAATATGAATTGGTGGTGGTGAGAAAGAATTCCCACACCCTCTCTCTATATATGTCACAAACCTTTAGAATTAGGGTAATAACTAGCTAATCCAATTTGGATTTGGATTCAAGTCTTCGTTCGCAAACAAAATCAAAGCTTTTTTCCCTTTCCTCTTTGAACACGGCACCACTCCTAATCCTCTTTGGATTTTGTTCCTTGATCAGCCAAATTTACTTGCATAGGTCCAAACGGCACATAATAGCAACCAAACTCGTAATTCTTCAGGTATTCTCGTATTTTTACTTAAATCTACATTTTGTTCTCAATCCATATTTTCTATAAAATTCTCACAAAACACATTACATCCAACAATCTAGCACAAAACATGACTAAATAATAGGTGAATGAGGTACAAGTATGCATATAATATAGGAGGTGGATTGTCTGTCCTCCCATTTTCATACTCTTCCCATCTCCTTCTGTTTTGTGTGGTCACGGTTAAGTCACGTTAACATTTTATATTCTTATTACTTTTTGTTTTATTATTTTTATAAAAAATTAATATAAAATATTGACGTGACTTAATCGTTACCACATAAACAGGAAAAGATGAAAAAAGTATGGAAATGGGAAGGAGACAATCCACCTCCTATAATATCAACCTAATAGCAATTGCATCCTTTGTACAATTTAAAAGTAGAAAGGAAAATGAAAAAGAAAATATCAGCACCGGCCGGGTACATGGCATAGGGGACAAAAATTCTGAAATTGGCCCTCAGCCTCTCACACAAGGTGACAGGTATACTGGTAGTGTACTTTCAGGGTTAGCCCCACTTGATTTGGACCTCACAAATTATTACTACGATACAAAAGCCTAGTAGTCCCCATTCTTGTTTATTACGACCTCTCCGAGTAGACCTACGACTTAACAACAGCTTTGCATTTTCCATGTGTTACTCAAGGGCAAGGCCTTTCCCTTTCAATTGCCTTGTTCTTATTAGGCAAGGTGTGACAAAATCGCTTCCCTCTTTATTTCATCACATGCAATTTGTTTCTCAAGTTTTTCAGCCAAGTTCAAACTGATCTTCCCATATTTGCTGCCCAACCATTGGTTCACTATAAGAAAGAACTAGTAGGCTCACATTACGTAGTACTCACATACAATGAGCCCCATGGCACTTGTGGAAAAATTTAAGTCAGCTGCTACATCTGTTTTTTTATCAAGGAAATTGCACCTTCAAATGCATCACAGAGGAGACGCCACTGTCTTCCTGCTTTGATTCTTCAGCACCTCCAAAGCCCTTGTTCATCGTTACACCGACAGTTGCCGGCACCTACCCTGTAATCTTGCTTCATCACGGCTTCTACCTCAGCAACTATTTCTATAAAGAGTTACTCCAGCACATAGCTTCTCATGGATTCGTAGCTGTAGCACCTCAGGTACTATTGTCTTACAATATTCTATATTAAGGCCATATAGTGTAATTTTTTTTCCTACTTCAACAATTATCGTCCTTAATATTTGAGCTCTAATCTACTACAACAAAAGGGTCATGAGTGTTTGAAAATGCTTTTATGCCTATAAGAACTTTTGTTTAGTGTGCTTTAATTACCTATACCCTAAACCTTAAACCCTAAACCCTAAAAGGATAATATGCGAGGGAGACTAAATTTGTTGACCAAATTTTGTAACCTAAATAACATGAAAGTTGATGATTCGATATTACTTAAGTGTTAATTAACATGTTTATTTCGTATTGGTGACAAATTACTTAATTTGCAAATTTAGTCTACAAATTAAGTTTCCCTAATATTACCCTATCTAAAAATATTTTTCACCATTTTAAATGAACTTCCAAACAAACTTTTAGTTTTAAGGAAAATTTATTAAATGATCAGAAATTAAATCCAAATTGCTAAACAGATAAAAAAAAATAAATCAAATAATAGTGATGCAATACTGACTACATAGCAATCATGTATTAAACACCTATCCATCAAATATCGACCATATTTAAAAAAAAATGATCATTTCATGATTTGAAAAAATAAATTAGGATTATTTTGGCCAATTTTCGTAGTTTTAATACATCGTCTGACAACAAAATTAATTTGTGAGCTTGTCATTTTGATTAGTTATGTGGGTATGTACCTCCAAGTGGACCTGAGGAAATCGAATTAGGGGCAAAAGTCATAAACTGGTTACCAAAAGGCCTCCAATCCCTGCTGCCAGAAAATGTTGTAGCAGACTTCACCAAATTTGCTCTATCAGGCCGCAGCAAAGGTGGGAAAACAGCATTTGCAACAGCACTTGGGCATGCCAAATCTTCACTCTCCCTCAAAATATCAGTCCTCATAGGCATTGACCCTGTGGCGGGTGCTGACCAACACTGCAGAACATATTCCCATATTCTCACCTATTCCCCTCAATCGTTCAACCTCTCGATTCCGGTCGTAGTGATCGGGACTGGACTGAGACCGGAACCAAAATGCTTGCATGGCACAACCATGTGCCCCAGATGGCGTGAACCTGTTGACCCTAAAAACTACCAAGCCTACATGGCGTGTAGGCCGAGTAATCTATAAGCTAACTACGTCATTTGGTGAATGCGGGGCGTGCCAACTCGTCGACCGAGCTCAGCCGAGGAGTAAATTTATTGATGTTGCGTTGGGTGCGCGGCTGACTTCTGTGTCTTGCGATTGCGACCGAGGAAGGAACACGTCTCGGCCTCTTAGGTTCTCGAACCTGAAGACAAGGCTACTATTCTTACGAAGTTCACGAATCGCTGTCGTCGGATTCGGTCACAGTGATGTTATTCGTCAGAGTAAACTCACGCCGAATCGACACCAAAGTGTAAGGGCACAAATACTCAAAGCGAATATAAGTCTTAATAGTGAACGTGGTTCGGCCGTCTGAATGCCGAACTCTAAATCCCACTTGAGAGTATCCAATCATAAAATAACTCGACGTGCAATGCGCCGAGCTCAGTAAACTGTAACACCTTACTTCGCCGAGAAGGCTAATGAGATGACCTCAATCAATAAAGATTTAGAAATCCTTCTCGACTGAGACTTGGATAAGTAACCAACCGTCTTCGTTGCAGTGTTGTTGATGCCAACGAAAGATACTGCGAGATCGGCTGATTCTACGACGACAGAGCTATCTATGACGACTTAAGATATCACCGGTTGCTTTCACAGTGCTATTTATGCCAACGGAAGATGTGTCAGCGAAAAGAGAAAATAAAAATCTCAAAGTTGTTGAGAGAGTTTGCGCAGGGCAGTTGTGTGTTGAATTGGAAGGGCTTTCAATGATGCACAACCCCCTCTATTTATAGCACTGGATACCTTTAAGGTCGAGTTAAAACCCTACTCGGAGTAGGTCTTCTTCTCCTGATCAAACACCAACTCGACCAGTCATATTTTCACTATAATTGTGAACCTAGTCCTTTATTGAGCCGGATTCACTTCCGGGTTATTAATCTTGCCGAGACTCCTCATTGCACCAGGATTCGACTCGTCTTGCAGCATGACTTGACCGACCCAGGTTTGGAAGCCCACGACCTAACCGATCCAGAACTAAACGATCCCTGATAACCCTGTCGTAAGGCCTTCTGGGCCGAGAATAATTCTATACTCGGCCCAAACTGATATTTTGGGCCCAAACAGAACCACAAGGAGTTCTTCTATGAATGCAAACCCCCATGTGCACATTTTGTTGTCAAGGACTATGGGCACATGGACATGTTGGACGACAATCCACGGGGCATGGTTGGGGCATGGTTGGTTGCCATTGTTGGTGATCCTGATATTTCTCCAGCAAAGCTTGATCCTGTGGAGTTCATTAGGGCATAAACTCACGCTCAAGCTCAACGTCTTAGCAGTATGATTATGGTTTCCAGAGTTTTATCAAATTGGTGTGCTCATGCTTACGAAGCTCTTTTATTTATTTTTTGTTTCGAGCTAATAATGTATTAGTATTTTGGAGGGATCTTTATACTAATAATGTTTTTGGATTATCTGTGATGTGTGTGGAGTGGAATAAGTTCTTACAATTTGACAGAAATTCAGATAAGTTGATAAGCTGCCAAAGGCTTAAAAAATTCCAATAAAAAACTGGTCCTAAATGCAGTAATTAATTAGAAAAGCCAAAAGATCTAGCTAGCGACTTGGAGCTTCGGAAAAAAAAAAACAATGTCCCAAGACTCGAGAGATTTTTCAGTGTGACCGTCACATCATGTGTCCCTATATAAATGGTGGGTTATGTGTGTTAAAAGATTTATAACTTAAAAATCAAAATTTTCCACCACTTACATAAAAACACGTGGTGTACCATCCATCTTCTCGTCACAACTAAAAATGATGCCCAAGACTCACTGTTTGTTTTGAGAAAATTTTCATTATGATGGGAACATGGATGGTACACCACGTGTTTTTATGTAACTAGTGGAAAAATTTATTTTTAAGTTATTAACTTTTTAACACATATATCCAGATAGAATTCTAGGTTTTGGTAAAATATTGTTCTGATATTATTCTTCTCTCATAGAGGAATATATAAACTTATACAATCTCCTACAAACTAGGAAACAAGTATCCCAAATATACAAGGATACCAATTACATAATTATATACCCAAAATATCTCTACATTCCTTATTCCCCAAGGTTGACTCATGCAACACTCTCCCTCAAGTTGGTGCATAGATATCTCCTAGACCCAACTTGTCCAGTGAGTCTTGAAACACTTTTGCTGACACTGCATGAGTTAACACGTCGGCCAACTAGTCCTCAGATCTTACGTATGGAATTTCAACTAAGTTGACATCCAACTTTTCTTTGATAAAATGTCTATCCACCCCAACATGTTTTGTACAATCATGCTGAACCGGATCATTAGCTATTTCTCGCGTATCCTGATTATCACAATACAATAGCATAGCTCCACGTGGCTTGAACCTAATCTCTGTAAGAAGAATCATCAACCATAATAACTCACAAATCCCATGTGCCATACCACGATATTCGGCCTCTACTGTTGACCTAGCAACCACATTTTGTTTCTTGCTCCTCCAAGTCACAAGATTTCCTACAACAAATGTAAAGTACCCTGATGTAGAGCGTCTATCAGTAATATTCCCAGCCCAATCAGCATCAGTGTACCCTTTGACCTCCAAATGCCCATATTTTATGAAAATCAATCCTTTTCCAAGTGCTCCTTTCAAATAACTCAATATTCGCATTACTGCAGCCATGTGGTCCTTACTAGGAGAGTGCATAAATTGACTTACTACACTAACATCATATGCAATATATGGTTTCGTGAGAGACAAGTAAATCAACCTTCCTACTAACTTCTGGTATCTTTCCCTGTTTGCTGGGACTTGGTCCGGGTATATCGCCAAATGATGATTTTGAACTATAGGTGTTTCTGCCGGTTTACATGCCAACATCTCTGTCTCAGACAAAAGATCCAGAACATACTTTCGTTGAGATAGATAAATACTATCACGGGAACGAGCAACTTCAATTCCTAAGAAGTATTTCAAACCTCATAAATCTTTCATCTCAAACTCCGTAGAGAGATACACATGTAGTCTCTCCATCTCTTCTGTATCATTACCTGTGACTACCATATCATCCACATATATTATCAATAAGGTAACCTTTTCTCCCATGCGTTTGATAAACAAAGTTTGATCTGCATTTCATTGCATCAGTGAATCTTCCAAACCAGGCTCTCGGCGATTGTTTGAGTCTATAAAGAGCCTTTCACAGTCTACACACCTTACTTATTCTATTATGCACTTCATACCCAGGTGGAAGCTCCATGTATACTTTTTCTTCCAGATCTCTGTGAAGAAAAGCATTTTTTACATCAAATTGTTTCAACGGCCAATCAAAATTAGCAGCTAAAGACAAAAGAACCCGTATAATGTTCATCTTTGCTACTGGAGCAAATGTTTCCTAATAATCTACTCCAAAAGTCTATGTGTATCCCTTAGCAACCAACCTTGCCTTGTATATGTCAATGGTTCCATCTGCTTTGTGTTTGATGGTGAACACCCATTTGCATCCCACTGATCTTTTTCCTTGGGGTAGTGGCTCCACGCTCTAAGTTCCATTTTTTTTTTGTAAAGCCTTCATTTCGACCTCCATTGATTCTGTCCATCAAGGATCACGCAAAGCTTCTTCCACTTTCGTTGGAATTTTAATTCCATCCATTGTATTCACCAATGCTTGATACTTGGAAGATAGTCGATGCGTAGAAACATACTTTGCAATTGCATATCTCACTTTTCCATCTGGAAAGTACCTGTCAGGAGGTTTCCCACGATTTTATCTAGGAGGCAATACATAAGTACTCTCAATGTTCGTCAAATTATAAGCTACATCAGATTGGGACAAACTTACCTCAAGGATATCCTCGGGCATATGGACGGGTATAACTAGAGAAGGGTTATTTCTTGAAGTGCTTGGGCTGTCCAAATTGTGAGTCAAAGGGCGCAGTATCCCAGATTGGGCTCACGTATGCTATTGGGCACACGGTAGTCACTCAAACCCACTGTTGGGTCACGACAGTCACTCAAACCCACTGTTGGGTCACGGTAGATTCCATTACCGCAGATGTCACGCTCTCGCTGCTATTGAGTTGGAAGATCAATCCAACTATAATCTTATGTGCTCATCTCCCCCTAAAGATTATAGTAGGTGTGGTCAGTAAGAAAAAACATCTTATGCTCGGAAAATGTAACATCTATAGTGACATACATATGCTTGGTAGGAGGGTGATAGCACCAACACCCCTTTTGCTGACCATTAAATCCTAGAAAAATACATCGAACTGCACATGGATCCAATTTACTACGTTGATTGTTATGGAGGTGCACATAGGCCACACAATCAAAGATACGTGGTGATAAATGAAGGGAAAATGGTAACGTCACATGATCAGCAAAAACTTTCATAGGAGTGAGAAAATTATGCACTCGAGAGGGCATTCAGTTCATTAGATAAACGGAGTATTTGACGGCATCCACCTAATAAGAGTGAGGAGTGAAGAGCGTGAGCACCAATAAGGAGTGCTTAAGTGGTTTCCAAAATGTGTCTATTTTTGCGTTCAGCAACACCATTTTGTTGTGGGGTTTATGGGCAGGTAGTCTCATGAAGAATGCCGTGCTCCTAAAAATATTGAGAAACTTTGCTATTGAGATATTCTCCGCCATTATCGGACCTGAGAACCTTAAAGGGAAGAGAGTATTGATTTTTAACCATGCAGTCAAACTGGTGAAAATTTTGTCCAACATCACTTTCATGTTTCATAATATAAAGCCATTATATTCTGGTGCAGTCATCCACAAAAATAACAAACCAACGAATCCCATGATTAGTAGCTACTGGAGAACGCCCCCACACATCAGAATGCACTAACTCAAAAGGAACTATTCTTTTATTGAAACTCAAAAGATAAGAAATACGATGAATTTTTGCAAGAATGCAATCATTACACTGGAAATCAGAGTTTGAAACGCCATGAAATAAAGATGGAAGCAATTTTTTTAAATAACCAAAAGATGCATGCCCTAATCGACGATGCCATAACCAGACTATCTTATTCTTGTTTGAATGACTGCTGCGTACTTGATTTACTCGACTTGCCGATACATCAACAACATAATATAACCCTATCCTCTTAGTACCACGCCCAATTATCGCCTGAGTCTGGATATCCTGAAGTAGGCAAAAAGTGGGAAACATTAGCACATCACAATCTAATTGCTCAGTAACTTGACCAATAGAAAGTAGATGATTGGATAATGACGGAACAAGTAGTTCGTTATGAATAAACAAAGATAGAGTAAGGGAAATAGAACTCGCTTCTGTTACAGGAGCAACATCATCGTTGGCAGTAATGACCTATTCTTTAGATGGTGAAGTCATATGATAGAATAATGATGATCCAACCAGTATCTCTTTTGGTGGATGTTATTAAAACCTTACCGATTTTACCTGAATCTTTCGAGTTATCACCCATGGAGATTTGATTGATTAAGGATAGAAGTAGACCGGTTTCACCTTCTTTGGACGCTGAGCAGGCCTTGCAGCTTGGGCTGCTGTGATTGGGTTAAATGAAGTGGGCCATGGCTGACTTACTGCAACAGCAGCAATCCCTCGGGCCCTATCAAGTTTGGTCCCCTAGTTCATTGCACGCTGCTCCAGGTCTAATAGCTACCACTCGAGCTTGTCTCGTCCTCTTATTCCCCGTGCCTTTAATTCCTTCTTCTTTTCCTAGTACCAATCTGGGTAGCCATGAATTTCAAAACAGGTTTCCTCAGTATGTCTTGTTCCATTACAGTGATTGCAATAGAGTTTGTTTTTATCTATATCCTCCTGGGTACGGGATGGTTGAGCACTTCCATTAAACTGTGGATGAGAACTGGATGCCTTGGTTACCATAGCCATAGGGGGTACTGCCATTGTAGTTTTTGTTCCCGTCATAGTGGCCTCTCTTTGGGATTCTTGTCGTACCAAACTAAAGCATTCTTCGATTTCGGGGATATGTTTCATCCTTAGAATCTCACTCCAAACTTGGTCAAAACCACTATCTAATCTGGCGAAAAAGTTGTACACCCTATCTTTTTCAACTTCTGCTTTTCGAGTTTTCAGGCCCACTCCACACACCATGCGGAAAGGACATCTCTTGTCTAGATCCTACCAAACACCCTTTAGTTCGGTGAAATATAGATTGATTGGACGACGGTCTTGTCTCATCCGTGTAGCCTTGCACCAGAATTCATAATATTGTGACTTATCGGAACCATTGTAGAACATCTGAGTAACACTCTCCCATATATCTTTGGCCGTAGGCAAGTCTATAAAGAGGCCAAGTAGGTGTGGTTCCATGGTTTTGAGCAACCACACCCCGCACTATGGCATCTTCAGTTGACCACTTTACAAACCCTGGATCATCTTTATCAACAACCGAGATTTTACCCGTTAAGTAGCCCTGCTTCCCAAGACCTGCAGCGTGGACCTCCATCATCTTGGACCAAACCTTGAAGTTCAAGTCACTCAACCGAAACCCAAATGGAATGGCATTGATATTGGTAGACTCACCCCTGAACATGCACGGGTTGCAAGGGGATTATGGCGCCAACTTTTTCCTCTGCCATTGCACTAATAGGTTTACCAAATTGTAGCTTTGTTGATTCCAAAGGCTACGGGATATGATTTATAGGTTCAATATTTGATGAACCAGAGTTTCGACAGCTAGGGTATGTATGGTGTTTAGGGTTTGTTGAGAAGAGTCAGGTCGAAACCTGTTCTGATACCAAGATAGAATTCTAGGTTTTGGTAAACTATTGTTCTAATATTATTCTTCTCTCATAGAGGAATATATAAACTTATACAATTTCCTACAAACTAGGAAGCAAGTATCCCAAATATACAAGGACACCAATTACATAATTATATACCCAAAATATCTCTACATTCTTTATTCCCCAAGGTTGACTCACACCACATATCCCACCATTTGTATAGTAACACGTGGTGTACCACTTCATGTGCCGGTCACACTGAAAAATCCCTCGTTTGTTTTAGAACAAACAAAATAGGAAAACCCATTTGGCAAGTCACCGTAAAAACTAAATTACCAGCCAAGTATTTTCCGGGTTTGTCTATGACAAGGTCAATTGAGTATATGCACTTTGCTAACTACACATAAAGCCCGGGAAGGGGTAAACTAAACTACTTACCAAAGCTACCTAGAACCTTTTACTTGAAAGTAAATCTGTGGCAGCATCAAATACTTGTAGTGCAAGAAAAGTCATTCCAAATCAAGCTTCGTGGGTGATATCTTGCGTGTCCATTTGAAATGATCATTAGTGGACTCTAAATCCCCTAAATGAGAAGGGTAGAGAATACAGAACATGCATGAAAGTCGTCAAAGCAAAGTGTAAACAAGTGTAAAGAGTACGTAATAGAGAGAACGACAAAAAGAAAAAGGATTATAAAGATAGAACTTTTTATTTTTTTAAAGTTTTACTATTATAACGGGTAGGGAGGAGGGTTAAAAACTGTTGTATAATAATTTAGGGGAGAGGGGGAGTTTTGAACTCGGGATGCATGGTAGAAACCCAACACCCTATCCACTAAGATATTGACCACATGCAATTATAGAGATGTTTGCGTATGCATGTCAAATTAATTAAGTGTAAATGATAGTTGACATGGGTGTAGCAACATTATTTAGGACCAATGTACTCACTTTATGCATCTGAGTTCGAATTCTCATCTATGTAATTATGATTAAATTAAAGTAGAATATCATCATTTTAAAAATAAAAAACAGTGTAAAGGGTGGAGATACTATTGGTCAATAATATCGTCCTTTCATAAAAACAAGTGTAAAGAACAAGTGTAAAGGGAAGAGATAATTAATACTGGTCAAAATAAAAAGGATACAGGAAAAAGAAAATGCCATATATATCCTCTACTTCTCGCCCTCATGGAATCTTATATATGAAAAGAACTAGTAAATGGAAAGAAGCCATTTCTCATTTTCTTTTCTGTTTAATTAAGTGGCAGTTCTACCATGACGATCATGAATATGGACATGGAGGTCATGCAGACATATTTGTTCAAAATCACCCTAACAAGCCAATGGAAAGAAGTTGTTAGAACCTATAGGCTTGACCCTCGAGCACACATGGCGAAGATCACGGAGTCAGGTGACACAGCATTACACGTAGCAGTGTCCGATGGCCAAGAAGAGCACATTGAAGAGCTAGTAAAACTGGTTTCCACAAACGAGCTGCTTCAAGTTCCAAATGAGCGAGGGAATACCCCTCTCCACATTGCAGCATCGATGGGGAATGTGAGAATGTCTGAGTGCATTGCCAGACACCATCCCATGTTGGTTGGTGCTCTTAACAAAGAAAATGAGACCCCTCTCTTCTCGGCTGCTCTCTATGGTAAAAAATCTGCCTTCTTATGTCTACACTACATCTGCAGCCTTCATGATAATCAGCAACGCTACAAGTACTGCAGGAGGAAGGATGGTAATACTATCTTGCATTGTGCAATTGCTAGGGACTACTTTGGTAATTAACCTCATCACTTAATTAATTTGATTAATTTATTGCATACTTCCATGTATCAACTAACTAATATTTGTTTATCCTAAATGTATTTTGAAATCGACAAATTGTGAATCTGAATCTCCTATCCAATAAATACACAATATTTACAAGCTTACAACATATCTTATGTTGACAGACGGTTTGGAAAGAGAACGTTTCTCTATATTAAGAATACAACTGACAATACCAACTTTGTTGTTGTGATTGACAGATTTGGCCTTTCAGATAATCGATCTGTATGAAGAACTAGTTTTTTACGTCAATGAAGAAGGACACTCCCCTCTTCATCTTCTTTCCAGTAAGTCTTATGCATTTGCAAGTGGTAGTCGGCTTGGACCATGGGACAAAATCATTTACAATTGTAAGTGTTATATACCAAGACGAAAAGCTAGAATCACATAAGTTTTGTGTTAAAGTACTCATTCTTCTCAATTTATCTGTATGGCAGATGTATATGTTGGTAAGCTCAAAAGGGAGGAACGACCGGATCATTTTAACGATGAGCTAACGAAGACATTGAAAGATGGAAGCAATCCCAAATATCCAGAAAACTATCAAACATGCATCACCTTCTTTCGGTTGGTGTGGACTATGGTTCAAGTACTTGGTGTGTGAATTTATATTAGATAAACTAATTTTAATGTCAAACTTTCAATCTATAGAGTTTACTATAAGCATAATTGTATATTCTGCATGCAGTTACCAATAGGAAAGACGATGATCAGGGAGAAAGCCGAAAAAATTCAGCAGATACAGAGAACCCAGTAGTTCGACCTACGGTTGCTCTGAACAGAAGAAATCCAGGTATAAGCTCTGAGTTGTACTATACATATTACGTTCACTGATAAAAAGAAAATAATTATTCTGGTTCAAAATAATAAATAGGATCCCAATCAAATATTGGAGCACAGCAACATCAATCAATTCCGAGGCATCACAGAACCTGCTTTGAGTTCGTAAAACTTTTCTCAAAGGCGACATTGCTGATTGCTTTTGGATGGGGTATGGACCTGTTCATGTATTGAAAAAAAAATCCTAATCTCTTGGTACTTTAATCTCATGCATACATCCATAAACATATACAAGAAACTTTTCCCTTTTTATTGCAGGGTCTAAGTATATAAAGAGGATAAGGGAAAAGAAACAAAAGCACAAATGGTCAGTTCAAATCATGAACGAGCTACTCAAACGTGCTTCCTTGTATGCGTATGAAGACAACGGTATGAATCCACAGACTGCAGCACCATCCCACAAAAACAAAAAATATGATGAAACAAGGCCTTATGAAGTTGATCATGGCGATGAAGTTGTCACCTTCGGAGTCGGAAGCAATACTAAACAGCCTGTTGTGAATCCTCCGCGACAAGATGAAAGTAAGGCAAAGAATGATAAAAAGAAAATTGCCGAAGGTAACCGCTTTGGTGCTCTAGCTTCTATGCATGAATTATATATATATATATATATATATATATATATATATATCAAAGGAAGAAAAAAACCAGGGTTTCAATTATGAAGACATAGTTTTGTTTTAGCTAGCGAAGATATATAATTTAAGTAGATTCAATACGACACTAGCTAGCTTAATTTAGCTAGCCAATCTCTACAGTGTATGATAAAATGTACCTTGGGATAATTATTGGCAGAAATGAGAGAGAAGATAACCCTTCATATGGGAAAGAGGGAAACACCCTTCTTGATTGCTGCAAGAAATGGTGTGACTGAAATGGTGGAGAAGATACTTGAACTTTTTCCGGTGGCCATCCGTGACATTAACTCAGAGAGAAAGAATGTAGTGCAGGTGGCTGTGGAGAGCAGGCAACTCCATGTGTACCGGCTCTTGCTAAGGAAAAATATCTCGATGAGAGATAACGTTTTCAGCAAAGTGGATGATAAAGGGAATAGTGTGTTACATCTCGCAGCAATGTTGGGAGACCATCAGCCTTGGCTAAATCATGGGCCTGCGTTCCAAATGCAATGGGAAATCAAATGGTATCAGGTGAGGACTTTAAACTTATGCAACAACAAGAAAAAGGGGAAATCAAATATAGGCATAAGGGATACACACACACACACACACACACACACACTTTATATATACTTTAGTTGAATGTTGGAATCACTCCCTGTAAATGGAAACTATTGAACATATATAATATGTTGGACAATTGTCCAATTTTAAAACTCAACCTCGTTATTGTTAAGTTTACCAAATTTTAAAACTAATCACTATGTCCATTCTCATATGTGCAGATCGTAAAGACCTCCATGCCACCACACTTCTTTGTTCGCTTCAATAACGACAACAAGACTCCGAAGGACATCTTCAAAGAAACCCACAAAGGGCTCGTGAAAGACGGAAGGGAATGGCTCACCAAGGCCTCTGAGTCCTGCTCCGTAATGGGGGCCCTCATCGCCACTGTCGCCTTTGCAACTGCAACAACTGTTCCTGGTGGCATCAAGGAGGTTACAGGAAGACCAACCCTCGAAAACTTACCTGTTTTCGACATTTTCGCCATCTCATCGCTCTTTGCCCTATGCTCCTCGGTTACGTCCATGGTCATATTCCTGTCCATCCTCATGTCCCGGTACCAAGACAAGGACTTCAGGAAAGAGCTGCCGAGTAAGCTTTTGCTTGGATTGACATTGCTCTTCGTGTCAATGGTTTCCATGTTGATTTCATTTTGTGCAGGGCATTTCTTTATGCTTAAAGATAAGCTCAAACACGCTGCATTTCCGGTTTATGCAATAACGTGCATGCCTTTAGCAATTTTTGCTGTAGGCCACTTCCCACTGTATTTTAACATGATATTGGCAAACTTTAAAAAGGTTCCATTCGACAGCGGAGTCACAAGGGTAGCTCCTCTTTGAGTTGAGGCTTCATTTACAGAGTTGTTCCTAAATAGTAAATTTGTCTCGAGTGACATTTCTAGTTGTTGACATGTATCCTACTTTGACTTAATACAAACTTCAATGAGTAAATTGTAACAAAGCACTCTTATGTTGTTTATTTTTGCTTCTGAACTTCTAGGCTGCTCTCCAGACCACGCTAAAAGATGCCTTCTTATGCGTACACTATATCCTGGTGATCATCAGCCACACTACTTTTCATACACATATGCATATATATATGACAAAAGAGAACAAGAAATATAATAAAAAAGCAGGATAAATTCTTTTCATCTTTGAAGTCTGTAAATCAAGTAATTCTCTGGCATGATCATCTTAAACCGGCGATCTTACCCACTTGAAATGATCATCGTAAAGGCCCTGCCGAGAAAGCTTTCGGCAGGGCTGACTGTTAGAATCTGTAAAAGTTTAGTAGTATATTTGCAGCAATTCGAATATCATGACCGTTATGAGCTCATCCAATCGAACTACATGATCGTTAGAGAGGGAGAGAATCTAGGAGAGCCTATGAGCTCATCCAACCCTTCATTACAAGAACCTATGAGATCTTGCCATTTGCTCACATCTGAGCCTAATACATTTTGATCTAATCTCAGCCCTTGATTTCTAACAGCTCATTATACAAAATCTAACAGCTTGATAAAATAAATGAAATGACAGTTTAGACCTTAATCAACCAACACTGACGTCACTATTCGTGTCTATAGCTTCCATGTTGATTTGTTTTTGTGCGGGACATCTTTTCGTGCTTAAAGATAAGCTCAACTATGCTGCGTTTCCCGTTTACGCAATTACTTGATTGCCGGTAACATTATTTGCCATGGCGCAGTTTCCACTCTACGTTGATCTAATGTGGGCTACTTTTTAAAAAGTACCACAGCGGAGTTACAAGATAGTTCCTCTTTAATTTGAAGTTTAAGAGCCCCAATTTACATGGAAAGGTAAACTTGAGTTACAAGATACCTTGATCACGTCTTTTGTAAAAACATGTATTTTTTTAGGAAAAATTAGTTTCCACGTCCTTAGTTTCTAATATTCATTGACTTAGACCTTATCAGTTTTTAGATTTTGGTCAAAGTTCCTAGTATTAATATATTAATGAATTACATGTAAGTTACATAATTTTTATTAAAAAAAAATAGCAATTGATTTAGAGGTTTAATACTCACACCCTTATTAAACTCCTAATTAATTTTCAATTCAAGCATTTCCCAAATATAAAAATAAAATTAGAATAAGTTTGTAACCATTAAATTTTTATAAAAAAAATTCAATTTTTTAATCTTATATGTATCCATTCTTAAATATTCCAATTTGTTAAAAATGTACCCTTTTTTAATTTAAAATGTACCCATTTTTTATATTAAATTTCATTCAATCTTTTCTCTAATCCATTTTTTAAACTTATATGGGTACATTCTATTTTATTGATTTGAGAATGTATCCATGTCAAGTTTAATACAAAAAAAATTTTAATAATGTTATTAATCCTAATATCTTTTTTTTTGTGCTTTTGAAAAATGAACCCATGCTTTGGTACAATAATTTTTTGGTTAGTTTTGATGAACGTACCCATATATATATATATACACACACACACACACAATATATTGGAGAGTATAATTCATCTTTAATATTTTTAATCCCATAAGTTATGAGTTTTATTTAAATTCTCATTAATATAAATAACTACAAATTCCATTTTTAATTTAAAAATATAATAACCTACATAGAAATACACTATTACATTAATGTCAGGGACTTCGATAAAAAACTAAAAACCACCAAGATTTCCATCAAAGAACATTAGTAATTAGGGATCGCATCCAATGTGTCCCATTTTTTAATTTCAATTTGCATGTTTTGCTTTAGTTAGTTGGGATTTAGTCTTCAAATCCTTGTTTTACATTCATCATTTATCATGAATGTATTATTGAATTTACATGTCAATTACATAATTTAAAAAATAAAAATAAAAATTAGTAATTGATTTAGAATTTTAATACTCACATCCTTATTAAACTCCTAATTAATTTTAAATGTAAAACATTTCCAAAATAAAAAATAATAAAATTAGAATACGTTGTACCCATTAATGTGACAACCCGTCCCTAATTCTACGATTTTATCAATTTTAAAAGAGTGAATTGACAAAAATGCCCTTATAGGCGAGGTTGTTGACTTTCGTTGACCAGCGTATTGTGAGACGTATGAAACATTCTTTTAGCATATCATCGTAATACTCATCACTATGAACGCATGGGCATAAGCGGAATCGAATTTGGAGTTACGATGAAGATTTTACGGATTTACAAACTTGAAGAGCGATTTGGTAATTTCATGTTTAGAGATATTTTGTGGCTTGTTTTGTGAGCCACGTGGGGCCCACACCCCACTCCTGCCCTGTCCCATGTCCTCTCCCTCCAGCAATCTTGGTTCCTTTCTTTTCAAACTCTCTCAGTTTTATTAACTCTTGGACCATACTCTTGTTGACACCTCACTCCCTCTTACTAAGTTTATTATTTTAAAACTCTCTCTCTCCGTCATTATCATTTTCTTCTCTGAAAATAGAGAGGCCAATAAGGCCATGAATGAACCACGCCATTCCTCCCCTCACTCCCGGGTATTTTCTTTGATATATACATATATTTGTTTAGTTTCCATATATAATTCTAACAATAAATTTTCTATATAACTGTCATAATTAAATTAACATTTATACAAAATAACATAACGATGAGAATTAGGAAATCATTATAAATCTTACGAGATGCCTTAGCTAAATTTACGGCTATGAATAATGTTATGTTGACTAGAGTCATCGAATCATTGTGGCATGACTATATATATTTATGTTATCTGCTCATCGTTTGCTGCACCGGTGTTAGTATTTGCCCAAACTAGGGTCAGGCTTTCACGTGTATGTGCACATCACACCGTACCCTCACTTTGGATCCATTGTAGGTGCCAGTCATGTCCTAAATTACTATAGGCAATTAGGACTCATATGTGATGTGCATAGCGCCAGTCTTCATGTGATTGTAGTACTAGAGCGTATATTATTGTTACACCCAGTCATGTTCATGTCAGAATATCTCTGCATGAACTCGTGTGTCAGCATGTGTCGATGAGCATTCGATATGCTATGTTTGCTTATGCAAGTTTATGTGATTACGGACGTAATATGCTTACTTACGAAATATTGTGCCGTATTGAATCCTTGAGATTCTGCAGGCTACGGTAAGTATTTTCTTACTATAAGTAGTATGTATATTTTGAAAACTATACTTGTTTTACAGTGAAGGGTTATTATGTTTGTGAAAAGGTTTTTACAAAGCTTTGTTTTTAGACCCACTCACCCTTGTTTTTCGCCCTTCCAGGTTTTAGTGTTGAACTTTCGTGTTGGTGAGGATTCTTGGCAAATCTTGGTATAGGTGGTTACCTTCGATGGTATAATTCTCATCCTACTTTACTGTAATGTACTTATGCTCTGATATCAGGTGTGAAATGGGTTCATTCCCGCTCATAAACGCTTTTTAGGTTTAAATTTATTCATATTTTCCACATCACTACACTTTATGGCTTCGTCACCCTTTTAGTGTTGGCCAACACAGCTCGATTCGAAGTCCAGGTGGACATTCTAGGTCGGGATGTGTCAATTTGGTATCAGAGCATAAGTTTGGGCAGTATTGCATTCATCACACGCGTGATGTAAGCATTCTTGGTTCTTAAGCCTAATTTTTTAATCTTGCCACCTTGTTGAGCACGAAAAATGTGTTAACTTTTTCTAAGTTTTGAGTGACTTAGTCGACTTATCGACATTCTAGAAGAATATTTTGGCAACTGCCTTTAGATTTAAAACAAAGAACCTCACTGCCAAGAAAATCCCGATTTGGTATGAGTTAAAGGCCTCAAAGCAGGTTAATTTATCGACAGTTGTGCACCACCGGAGAATTTCCCATCAATTCCACTACTATTATCTTGTCATCTTTACCCACCATTTTGAGATAGGAAACCAAGAATAGTTTTAGTTCATTGGCAATACCCGTTAGTATACCACATATCAAAATTCCTACGAAGTTTTAGTTTTTGTCAAAATTTCTAGAAATGTTACGAATGATAATGTGGTGCTAAATGGATAGCACTAGACGGAATAACATCTAGGGGCAATCACTTTTGGTCCCCGATAGCACTAATCTTTTCAAATGCACTAGTGATCATTCTGGATCTTGAGGAGGAAGATCGACTTTCGTTTAAGTACGTTCTAAAGTAGATTATTAGCGAATTCCTTTTTCCGACCTTAGGACTTTCCAACCAATACTAGTTTTCAGAATTTCCTTTGGTGTTGTACTCGTCATTTCGATGAGCATAGGCACAAGTGTACGAGTTTTTTATACATACGGTTAATAGAAATCCCTGAAGTAGTAAGTATTTTCCCTAGAATTAATGAAACCACCTAACAGACTAGGTCCTTACCAATCGTGTGAAACCATCCACCCGAGTAGGCTCTAATGTGTAATCAGCCTACGGTGGCGCTAATAACTGACGATATTGTCCTATATCCGGAAGCTATCAACTAGTATTTAGGCAGTATGATTTCTGATACCGGACATCTGCTAATATCTGGGAGTGATAACTTTGTGCCAGAACGTCGGTTCACATTTTCAGGGTAATGAGCAATATCCAAAAATATCAAAAGTATCATAAATGCGTTAATTAGCAACGCGACTGATAGATTGATTAACAGTGACTACTTGAGCCGAAGAAACTAAATCATGGAAACTTAGGAGCAAGTCTTGTTGGAGAATAGTAAACTTGTAGTTGTTTTAACCATATTTTCCACTTAGGTAACCAAAACCTTTTCGACCAGTCACTTTCCCGATCACTTCCACAAATAAATATTGGAATGGAGACACGAGTTATTTTCCTGTTGTAAGAGTGAAATGAGTATCAAGAAAGTTGTGAAGACCTATTAGCGCGTGGCGTAGTGAAATAAAGTAGTATGGTACGTTCCGATGACGTATACTTTTGGCGTCATTTCTTAAAATTTTACCTGGGATATCACCAAATGGTGAAGTGAAGTACACCATCGATCCATTTTTCGTACTATACCAGTTTTCCTTGCGTCTTTTCAAACAAGTCCTATATCATCGAGAGAACTTAGTTACTAAAGCTTACCGATTAGGAATTTATCCAACCAAACACTTTATCTAGGGAACCTCAAACCCATCATTGTAGGCAAAAAACTGAACTTTAGGATCGTACCTAGATTTTAGCAACTAAGTCGGGTGACAATTAAAAACCGTTGATCCCTAACACCAACAATCAACTTTATACCAAATTCCTTAATTGTTAACTTTAATTAGATTGGTACTTTTCTTGGGAGACGTGATCTCAGCAGACAACATTCTTGTCAATTTCCAAAACGGTTGCAAATTTAGAAAAATTCGTATTCCACAAATTGTTGTGAATTATGTAATATCATTGGCCTTGTTGATTTTATCGGCAGTTTGTTAGCGACTTTTCAGCGGTGTCTTTCCTTTCATGTTGGTTGAGGAAAGTCAATTTAGCTGAGACGTGAAATATGATTTAAGTTATGACAACTGAGGTGTTGTCTATTTCCTACCCTTCTTTGCACACCTTTCGATAACATTGAGAATTTCAGAAATCCACGATGGTGTTTTCTCTTAATGTTTTGGCTGTGTAGATGTAGCATGATGGAGTATCGCTTTTGTTCCACAACATTTGGAATCGTTCGAAATGAACTATCTTATTCATAACCTAGAGTCAACAATTATCATCTTCATTTGAAAACCGAATGACACTTCTCTGTGGTGAAACGTGTCTAAAACCTTCACCAACCTCACAAACTTCTCAAATACACCTTATCTTGAAAAGAGCTAAATTTCTGACAGTGATGATGGAGATACCAAATCAACGTCTACGATTGCACTATCGTGTATTACCCCGGTTGTGCATACGTAATTACTGTTCATCGTAGTAAAAGATGTATCTACCCTTGAACACTTTCAGCCTGTCCTATCCCAATTCAGTTAGAGTTTACGAGTATTGATATGACATTATTTGCAAATCATCAAGAAATCGTTCGAGTGATTATAATCACTTCTTGTATCCAAATGTAAATGGGGAATATCACCATAAACTCTCGGTATGAGATATCTTATACGTGTGGAGAGTATGATGATGTTTCAATGATTATTGATTATAGATCGACTCGACAAATCAACCCGCTTTCCTTTGGTCCAGAGGGACTACATTTTTGACCACTTGGTAAAATTACTCATTCTTGAATTTATCGGATATTCTGACGTTTCAATCAGTATTTACTGTGACTATGATTCCATATTCACCCCTCTATGCCGGAAGGCATTCCAGTCAACCTTGAGTACATGTCTACCCTATTGGACTTTGATTTTTCTTCTGAAGCAGACAAATCGTTTAGGAAAATTGCTCGGACATCTAATTTTTAGTTGTGACCATTAATTCTTCAATCACTTAACAAATACTCCGCTGAATGAATCTTTACCGTTGGTGACTGAATATTCTAGAAGTTATCGTTATAACAAGATTTCATGCATTAATTCCAGTTACCTTGTATTCTATAATTGATAGACTTGTTTTGACCCTCAAATTCTTGATGTTCTTTTTCCCAACATAGTTTTTTTGCTAAATTCGAGAGAAATTCACTGTAAATCTACTCGCTAAGGTGTTGTGAATTACACTGTTCAGGTGCATAGTGTGCGTGACACTACTGTATCTCACTGTGATGAGCATTTCGCTTCCAAGTTTTAGGAAGCCTTCTTGAAGGCCATGTGTATTAAGTTTTGTCACATACCACATTTCACCCGCAAACTAACGGCCAATCTTTAGATGAACTATCCAGACCTTAGAGAACATATTGATTTTGTATATTTTACAGTTTTAGCTGGTTATGTTAGACACTTATCTCTGCTTTTGTTGCGTATGTCGATAATTATTATTCTGGTTTGACTATGATACTATTGAGCCATGGTATATAGATTTTAAGCACGGAACATGTTTGACAGATGAGTATTGCGAATAGGTATTTGAATGATTGAGATTACAATCTAGGAAATTATGTGCTATTTGCGTTGTCACCTGAGAGAGTAATACGTGAGGGTGGTTGAGGTGCTAATCAGATGATTTATATGTATTTCCCAATGAAGGGCAAGATGATAATATTGCACCCTCGGGAATTTTTTGTTTGTTTATCGAGACAACGCTGAATTGTCGATATTGCAGGCTGCTGACCGTAATATCAATAACTTATTCGTTGGCTTTGTTAAGCAAGTGGACAAGTAGGTCCTTTTATGTTATCTCATTTATTTATTGTTTGGGCTTGACCCATAGATACTACACTTATTCTCGGAGTACATGACGCTACAAGTACGAAGGTGAAAAATATCCTATATTTAGTTTTAATTTCAGTACAATTATTTTAACGAGATGTTATTATACATATATAAATACTTTCGACTTTATGTTTTTATAAAAAGTATTATATTATAGTATTGTACTAAAGGAGAAGGAAAGTATGAGTTCGGGGGCATGAAAGAGGAATCATTGCACTCCTATCGTGACGGAATGACATTTTCTTTTATGCAACCGCTCTAACTTGATATCTTCTTTACATATTTATTTTTCTGCTGTCTTTTTACTATTTTATGTATAGTAACTTATTTCAAATTTTGGGGACGAAATTTTTTTTAAGGTGGGTAGATTGTGACAACCCGTCTCTAATTCTACGATTTTATAAAATTTAAAAGAGCAAATTGACGAAAATGCCCTTAGAGGCGAGGTTGTTGACTTTTGTGACCAGCATATTGTGAGATGTATGAAACATTATTTTAGCGTATCCTATATTACTCGTCACTATGAACGCGTGGGCATAAGCGGAATCAGATTTGGAGTTACGATGAAGATTTTACGGATTTACGAACGTGAATGGTGATTTGGTAATTTCATGTTTAGAGATATTTTGTGGCTTGTTTTGTGAGCCATGTGGGGCCCACACCCCATTCCTACCATGTCTCGTGTCCTCTCCCTTCAACAATCTCTTTTCCTTTCTCTTTCAAACTCTCTCATTTTTATTAACTCTTGGACCATACTCTTGTTGACACCTTACTCCCTCTTAGTAAGTTTATTATTTTAAAACTCTCTCTCTCCCTCATTATCATTTTCTTCTCTGAAAACAAAGAGGACAAGAAGGCCATGAATGAACCACACCATTCATCCCTTCACTCCCGCGTCTCCTCTCACTGTCTCAGCCTTCCACTTTTTCTCCAACTCTCTCGAACCTTTATCTCTCTAAAACTCTCTCATCTCAAACTTTCTCTGCACTCCCTGTGCACAGTAACACTGAACCACCACCACACTACTAATCTGACGAGTTAAACCATCGGACCACCATCGCACCTTGTCTTTCCCTATCTTTGTTAAGTTTAGATTGTGAACATCAAACCTAAACATGGAGCTTGCATTACACAGTGGCCATTACCACTATTGATCATCTTCTTCGACGAGTGCTTGTCAATTCCAACCAAGGTAGGCCTCGGAAACACTCTATTTCCCTTCCTTTTTGATGTTTGTGGAAGATGTTAGGGTTTTGCACTTGTTTTGGTAGGATTTGGAGACTGTAGGGATGAAAATGAGACTTCTGGAAAAAAAATAGAATTGTGACCATTTGGCCACTTTCAGGCTACTTTTCCGGCCCACATAGACCACGACTTGGCCTAATCTTGGTATGGATTTGTTCCTCTCGTGCTCAGCTTCATTTCCATATAAATTATGTTATTTTCGGTGGAGAATCGAGCTTGAAATGAGCTTCTAAAGTGGGAGGAAAAACAAGGAAAAATTCTGGAAAACTCATGATGAAGGCGCGTAAAGCCTGCGTAGGTTGCCAATTTCTCCGACGCATGCAGAATGTGGCTACCAGTGCAGCCACTTGTGGCAGAGCGTGCAGCTGCGCGTGGAGGAACCCGAGGTCCCTCCTTAGGTTTCTCGACGTGCCGAATCAGAATCCACCGTCCGTTTTCTGAAATTTGATCATTTAAAATAGTTCTTTTATTAGCCATACAAGGATCTGCGAGGGTTCGACCCGATGACATTATTTGTGAGTGGGTCTTTTCGCTAACTTGAGACCAAGAAAGCCACTTTCGAGCCATTTTTCGGCCAAACTACAGTGAGTTAGCCATTGAGAAAGGTACCATTCTCTTTGTATCGTCGAGAAGTATGATTTTCGTTTTTGAATCACTCGATTTCGTTGAGTATTGAAGAAGTTACGAACGTTTAAAGTTTACCCAATTTCCGGAGAGTTTTCCAGTTTTCCCCGGACCAGTCACCTTTCAAGCAATTTTTCGACCATATTCGGCAACCATTGGGCTTCCAAATAGGTATAATCTTTTTCTACACTTTCCTATCTTCATTTTGATATAGGGGTGTGCTATCCACACACCTCATTTTACTTCTCACACACTCCTTGATAATTTATGTCCGTTGATCTTCTTCAATTCATCTGATCTGACGGCCGAAAATTAAAAAGGTGTGTGAGAAGTAAAATGGGGTGTGTGGATATCACACCCCTTGATATGTTATGGGTCGAATTTGGTTAAGAAACGATTAAGTTACGAAGCTTTAAAAATTGCCCAAATTTCCGGCCAAGAGCTCCAGGACACTTAACGGAGTTTTTAACAGAATGACCAAAATAATGGATGGTGGACAATCTCAGGGACCATTTCTATTGATTTTCAATCTCATGGAGCAAAGTGATGTGTTATGCAAATCTCAGGGACCATTTTGGCTATAAGTTTCATTCTAACAATTCGGTTGACTACCCACTTAGTATTATGGTCTAGTGATATTCCTCTTCACTTGTAAGTGAGAGGTCTTAGATTTCATTCTCGCCAAAGGAGAATTTGAACCATATTGCTAGCCTAATGTGAGGCTTACCCACTCCCCTACTCCTTTAGTGTAGATAATATCGTTTACTCAAAAAAATAAAATAAAATTAAGTTGACTAGGGACCAAGGTTTTAAATATCGATAATATCGACGATATTTCGCCGATATTATCGATTTTTTGCTTTACTGATATTTTAATAGGTATCCAAGAAGTTTTCGTCAAAATATCGCGATATTATCGATAATATCGATAATATCGCGATATTACCGATAATATCACGAAATACTTAAAAAATACTTAAAATACTGAAAATATTAAACTAACAATAACAGATACCACATCAGATCTTAGCCAAAAGACCGAGAAAAGAATGCCTTCGTCAGCTTTGGAATGTGGCTTTTATAGACCTGTTTGCTTGCTCACTTCCATTGCACAACCGATGTGGGATGCAAACTAGCTTTTATAGGCTTGTTTGCTTGCTCAGTTCTATTGCACAGCCGATGTGGGATAACTTATCAGTCAGTCAAAAGGGTTTTGATTTGTTGCGGTGTGGGGGGAGATAAAAAGTTCTCATCTTTCCGTCATATAACTTCTGCATCACCTTTTTTTTTTTTAAATAATATTATTTATATTATAAAGATAGAAAATAAGCTAAACGGTAACTACTAGAAGCAAAGTTCTTTTTTCCTCATCTTACTGCATGGATGTAACAAAAGTTCTAAATCAGAGAGTTAATTAAGAAATTCCTCACAAAGTTTATTAGGAGTTGTGTCATAACTCTTATTGCCAATTAATTTTGGGGTTGAAACCTTAGTTTTCTTCATGGATCTGGAGCATATATGCTTGCATATTAAAGGAAGTTGAGTTTCCACTATAAAAAGTTATTACAAATAGTTACCACACCCAATACTACATGTATGTTTGGGTGAGAGACTCCCAAACTACAAGGCATGCATTTTAGGCAAATGAAGAAGAAATCTGTCGCACAAAGTTAAATAGGAGGAATTAGAAATGTATCACATGAACATTACAAAGATATGTAAAAGAAATTTGTTAATGACTCATTTTAAGCAGTCATTTGCAAATCCCTCACGTGTTGCATTTCTAATCTCGCATATCTATCTTTTTGTGATTCATTTCTTCATGACTATGTCTAAATTCTCCTAAAATGCATAGTCATTTCTTCATGACTATATCTAAATCATGCTCTCCAATATGATTAAAATGAGGGGGGTAACCATGTCTAAATTGAACACATTGAACGGGGGGTAACAATTTCTAAATTAATAAAGAAATGAATCACATTGAGGGGAATTTTACATTGAGACGTGGTTACATCCCTCACTCATGTCTAAATTAATAAAGAAATGAATCACATTGAACAAAATGAGGGGGGTAACCATGCTCTCCAATAATTCGCATATCTATCTTTTTGTTTTAGAGCATTCAATGTGATTCATTTTTTTTGTTTCTCACTCACTCATGTCTAAATCTTGTCGAGTTGCATATATTTAGTTGTACAAATGAGCATTAAATTGTTAATATCATGCAATGTATAAAGTGTAAAATATTGTACTAATTCATTATATATAAATGATTATGGTGTGTTTAAACTTCTTTCATTAATTACTACATATTTTCTACATCACAATGTTTGTCAGCTCGCTATATAATCAACTTGATAATGTTAAATCCATCATGCAATGCATTTCCTTCCAATTTTTTTTTATAAACTAATAGATAATTGACTAAATAAACATCCTGCAAAGTTTCAATAAAAATTTCCAAGTTTTTCTTACAATTTCCGTGGTTTCCATGTAATTTTTATCGATATCAATATTATCCCGATATTTCCATCGATATTTCCGTGTTTTCGGACTACCGATATTTCCGATATTACCGATATTTAATACCTTGCTAGGGACCAAAATTAAAATGACCCATATAATTTTATAGTTCTTAATTTAGTCACGTGTTGCATTTTAATTATTTTGTCAAATTTTTAGTTTGTTTCTGCAAGTGGAACTATAGTTTCTTTTTCATTGTCATGTAATCTTTCTTTTCCTGGCCATATGATCTTTGTATGCTAGAGGTTGAACAAATTGAGATTTATAAGTGAAATACAATGATGATAATTCGTAAAGTATGATATATGTGTGTGTGTGTGTGTAATAAAAGAAATAATTCGTAGCTATTAATTGATATATATATATATATATATATATATTGTGGGAGGATAAAATCCGGTTTCGACTCATGGGCCCATACCGATCGTCCAAAGTGTTGTGCAAGACAAAAAGCCCACAAGGAATATACATTAGGGAACATGCCTAAATAACTACCCCACTACGGAGGAGAAGTGGGAGAGGAAGGCGGGTCGTGTTGTTTGTTCCCAAAACATGCAGTTATAGGACGAATGACCACCAAGGAAATGGGAAGGAGGACTGATCGTGGCACTTGATCCTCAAGTATGCAATCCTATAAATAGGGACAGGAGCCAAAGAACCAGGTACGCAAAAGAACCCGAGAGAATCCAGAGAATAGAAAACCAATTAACTGACTTGAGCGTCGGAGTATCTTTTGCAGGTACTCCGCCTGGGCAAGCTACGGAGGAAGATTATTTTGGGACACCTCAAGGAAGGATTCGGCGAACGTAAGAATTGCGGTCAACAAATATGTGGAGGTATTTCTTCTCGTAGGAAATCTCGTTCCAACATATATATATATATATATATATATATATATAATTTTTAATCAGTGTGACACCTAAAACACATCACCCAACCAGTCTAATCGTTATATACACACAGAGATATATTCTTTTTACAGTAAAAATAGTAGTTAGTAGAAATTTTTTTATTGTAGACAACTTGTTCAAAGCAGCTATCGATTATGTGAATTCGTGATGGCCTCAAAGTCTAAACGACTTCAAAGTCTAAACGCACCACAAATAAAAGACTCATTCTCATTATCTTTGTTGGGACAAAATTTACCCTTAAAAGAAACCTATTTTCTAATATCATATTTTATTTCCAGAGTCGTCATGATGCAAGTTCAGGAAAACTCCCTTAAGTGGAATTGAAGGCTCCACAATCGATTTTAAAAAAAAAAGTATATTAACGTATTATGTATGAACTGCACACAACTCATCATGTGGTGTGTATTTAAGCCAATCAAATAGTATAGTAAATCTTTAAATTGGTGTATTAGTTGATGAAAATGAGTCATGGCATATTAAGTGGTTTTTTCTACAGTATATTAGCATATTAAGTATGAACTAAAAACGATTCATCATGTGATGTGTATCAAAACCAATCAAATGGTATAGTAAATCTTTAATTCAATATATCACACGATGAAAATGAATCCATGTGTCATTAAATTAATCATGATTACGGTATCTCCAAGTCATTGGTAACTATACATTAATTTACCATGCGAAATCCCCACATCAACGTCAATAACATTTTTGAAACTTGAATTTGGAGCTTTGCTTCTAAATTCAAACTACGATGAATCATATGTATCGTGGAAAGTAGAGTGAAGGTTAAAGCTTTTTTTAAGTCAAGGTTCCCCTACTTCCAATCTTACTCCGATTTTTGTGTCCCACCCACAACGCCACAACTAAGGATGACAGGAGCGAATGTTCCCTGGGTTATACGGGTCATTTTGGAGTAATTTTTTTATTTTTGTTTTAGCAAAAGTTTATTTATAACATTATAAGATAGCACAAAATTAAAACGTGAATTTCAGAATTCAAGATGTATTTATAAAAGATTGTTTCTAGGAAAGTGGTATCACAAGGCATAAAGAAACAAAATATACATTAACAACTTCGGCTCTAGAACTATAAACACAAAGCCCGCCAACATATCGATACTTCAGCTGTAGCATTACAAATTTTTATATGGGTCTAGATAAAATAATCTTTCTGCAGAAAATCACATGAACAAATTTTGAGATAGAGAAAAAAAGAGCGCCGCATATGCAATAGCTTGTGACAAAGAGATTAGTACACTTGAATCAACAACTATCCCAATCTAAAATTACAATCTTTAAGAGATTAGGCAATAGATCAGGGAGTTTTCGGTGGACCATTTTGTCATCCAAAATTGCTTTTCAGAGAAATCATGGTTGAGAAGTATCAAGAAGAAATAATTTCCAAAAGCATAATTAGGCTGGTGTTTGTAAAAGCCAATTGATCACTTGATTATTGTTAAAGTTGTTAGGGTTTTCTAGTGGTTAGGGTAACGTCCTAGTTCTTAGTGTTTGTTGTAAGAATGGATAATAATCCCTATTCTTGAGGGACACCTTTGTTGCATTTTCTGTTTTAGACTTGGTCAAATACCACGATCCCAGGGTTCCTAATCATGGGTTGTTATTTCCTTTTCAGTTTCATTGTAAAGCTATTTAATAGCTACTGCTACGTTTGAATTCAATTAGAAAGTTCTCCTAGCAATTAAGTGTAATATCAAGCTTTCGTTTTGCAAAGTTCTTTGTTGTTCTTTCTGGTTCTGATATCTAGTATCAGAGCCCCATCTCGGGGCATGATCAAAAAGTCTGAAACACAGTCACTAGTTCAGCGTGAAGGAGTAACGACTTGGCAACTGAGAGCAGTTTCGTGCAGCCTGCTATTCGAAAGTTTGATGGGCACTATGATCACTGGAGCATGCTTATGGAGAATTTCTTACGGTCCAAGGAATATTGGAGTTTGGTTGAAACTGGGATCCCTGCAGCCCTAGTAGCAGAAATGATGGATCTCACTGAGGTACTTAAGAAAACAATTGACAATCAAAAGCTGAAAGACCTGAAGGCTAATAACTACTTGTTCCAAGCTATTGATCGATCCATTTTGGAGACAATCTTGAAGAAGGACACTGCAAAGGATATTTGGGACTCTTTGAAGCAGACAAGGTACAACACGAGTCAAGCGTACCCAGTTGCAAGCTCTTCGCAAAGAGTTTGAAGTGCTTCACATGAAGGTTGGAGAATCGGTGAACAATTACTTTGCAAGAACTCTCATCACAACCAATAAGATGTGAATTCATGGAGAAAACATGGATGATGTGGTGATCATTGAGAAGATTTTGAGATCCATGACTCTAAAGTATAATTATGTTGTCTGCTCTATTGAGGAGATCAAGACGACAGAATGAGCACTTCGGGTTACATGTTCATGATGGGCTCAGGAGCAGTGTTTCGGTCAGCGGAGAAACAACATATGGTTACTCTATCTAGCACAGAAGCAGAGTTTATTTCTGCTGCGTTAAGTGCTTATCAAGCAATATGGTTGAGAAGAATTTTACAGCAAATAAACATGATCTATGCAAGGCTACAGTGGTGTATTGCAACAATATTTTAGCAATTAAACTTTCCAAGAATCCAGTGATGCATGGTTATAGCAAACATACAGATGTTTGTTTTCATTTCCTCCTTGGTGAGACCATACATCACTAGATTCTTGGAAAGTTTATTGCTAAAACATGTCGCAATACACCATTGTAGCCTTGCATTGATCATGTTTAAGTTGTTGTAAATTTCTCCTCAACCACACTGCTTCACAAGTACTTAACGTGGCAGAAATAAACTCTGTTTTTGTGGTAGATAGAGTAACCACATGTTGCTTCTTCGATGACCAAGACACTGCTCCTGAGCCCATCATGAACACATAACCCGAAGTGCACATTCTGTCGTCTTGATCTCCTCAATAAATCACACAACATAATCATACTTTTAAGGCATGGGTCCCAAAATCTGCTTAATGATCACCACGTCATCCATATTTTCTCCATGAATACTCATCTTATTGGCTGTGATGAGAGTTCTTCCAAAGTTTTCGTTCACCGATTCTCTAACCTTCATGTGAAGCATTTCAAACTCGTTGTGAAGAGTTTGCAACTGGGCACGCTTGACTCGTGATGTGCCTTGATACTTATGCTTCAAAGAGTCCTAAATATCCTTTCCAGTGTCTTTCTTCAAGATTGTCTCCAAAATTGATCGATCAATAGCCTGGAACATGTAGTTCTTCACCTTCAGGTCTTTCAGCTTTTGATCATCAATTGTTTTCTTCCGTACCTCAGTGAGATCCATCCATTTTGCCGTTTCAGCTGCAAGGATCCCAGTTTCCACCAAGCTCCAATATTCCTTCGATCGTAGGAAATTCTCCATAAGCATGCTCCAGTGATCATAGTGTCCACCAAATTTTCGGATAGCCGGCTGCATGAAACTGCTCTCAGTTGCCATGTCGTTACTCCTACACGCTGAACTAGTGACCATGTTTCAGACTTTTTGATCAGGCCCCGTGATGGGGCTCTAATACCAGATATTAGAACTAGAAAGAACGACAAAGAACTTTGCAAAATGAAAGCTTGATATTGCACTTAATTGCTAGGCGAACTTTCTAATTGAATTCAAACGTAGCAATAACTATTAAATAGCTTTACAATGAAAATATAACAACCCCACGATTAACAACCCTAGGATCGTGGTATTTGACTAAGTTTAAAACAGAAAATGCAACAAACTTGTTCCTCAAGAATAGGGATTATTAACCATTCTTAAAATAAACCCTAAAAACTAAGAGACCTTACCCTAACAACTAGGAAATCGTAACAACTTTTAACAATTATTTCAAGAAATTATAGTGTGATACTAGAATAACTTATCCCATATCATTAAGTGGACAATGAGTTACACTTACACTTAAAGTCATGTTAAATTATAGATAAAGATTATTTCACGGTATTTTAGTACTACACAATAATTTTTTAATTATTTCACTTCAAAACAAAACATTCGAGTTTACCAATTGAATTTGATAATCACAATCAACACTTTAAGTAGCAAAGTTGTCATTAATACTCTAGAAATATCGTCAACAATTTTATACATATAAAAAAGATGAAAGAGAAATAAGTGTCCGAGATTGTAGAATAAAGTTTTTGGAGTTCTAATATCAATTCCATAAAATAATTATTAACTACATTACTCAATTCTAACCCAACCTTCATAATTCAGGTTTAAGTTAGTTTTGGGTTCATGCGGGTTTAGTTAGGTTCATGTTTAATTTGGGTTCAGGCTTATTCGGGTTGGGGTTCAACTCAAGTTTAATCAACATTATCAAGTGCAATCTTATAGCACCTTCTTTTGCATGATTTTTCAAATTATGAACCAAACAACATCAATACTAGTTAAAATTCTATTTACACATCAACATACACACAAAAGTTAAAGCAAATAACTTGGAGACTATTTCTAATGTTTCAACCATGCAAAATTGAAATTAAATTACGAGAGGTATACCAAAGCTTCAAGCAAAAGAAATGTAAAAGTAACACTATCATTCATTATCTATATGAAAAACAACAAAACTTCAAGTATAATCATTCCAAAACTTATACATAACTATATAATATGAAGTGATATGGGTAATATGCGTGCATGAGCGAATTCAGGCTCAAAATCGAGTTAGGTTTGAGTTGACGTGGGGGGACAAATCATCAATCCAACCCAATAAATGTTTGGTTTGAGGTTGGGTTGGATTTTGACGGGTTTTTTATTCATTCCAACATGCCCAATTGAGTTTGAATTCGGATTGAGCATGAACGGAATTGGGTTGACTCAACCCAACCCAAATTGGACCCCTAATTATTGATGTGACATAAACCAAACAAATCTGCCAAAATGATAGGGTTAGGCTTCTCCACACGCCAAAACGACGTGGTATTTGCCTGCATATAGTCCAACTTGGCCATATCTTCCCTCTAAATGGTGTGTAATTATAAACATTCTTTTGTTTATTGGGTTCCCATTAGTGTTTGCAGCCCCAACAAACAATCTGTATAATTAGCACGCCAAATCATGACCTTACTCGTAATTTTAGTGAATTTTGCTCGCAGTAGTTTTATGGTTGCGATTTAACTTGCATAATTTAATAATTGTTGGTTTTCAGAAGAATAGTCTAGTTGCCCGTGATTAGCTCTCGAGAGTGACATGAGTATTGCTATCCACTCGTATATTTTTTCATCTTACATTTTTTCATCTTACATTTTTTGGGCATGAGTATTATTATCCACACGTATGTTTTTACGTCTTTCACTATTTGTTAATTTTTGTCAATTTAACTTGTTTAATTTCATTCAATTTTTTTTATTAATTTATTCGATTTGACATTCAAAAATTAAACTAAGTGTGTTAAAAGTAAAAAAAAAAAATTGAGAAGATAGCACCACCATTTAAAGATTGGTGAAAAATAGGACACACGTTACCCCTCTCCTGCTAATTTCACTAAAATAATACTGTGATTGAGTTATAAAATTTACAAAATTGAAATCTATCCTAGAGAAGAGCCCCCTTGCCAATTTTTTTCCTCACTTTTTCTAATTTTGCCTTCATTTTTGAATACACAATACTAACATGAGGATGGCAAAATAATAATTTTGTACATTTTGCCAAAATGACAATCATATCCTTATTTTTCTTATTTTACCCTCACTTTTGATATACAATATTTACATAAAAAGGATAAAAAACAGCAATTATGTAATATTAAGATAAAATATGTACTATATTTTAAAAACTAGTCATATTTCTTAATAATAAAAAAACAAAAAATAAAATGAAACTTCGCAGAGACCAAAATCCAACTTTGGTCTTAATATTATTTTGGGATGTGCACACACCTCTTTTTACTTCTCACACATCCTTTTAAGTTTCGGTTATTGAATTGGGTGAATTGAAGAACATCAAATGGTAGAAATTAATAAGGGCGGTGTGAGAATTAAAAAGGGATGTGTGGATAGCATACCCTTATTATTTCCGGTCTTCAAGGAGGAAGAGAGGTGAGAGAAGAAAGAAAGAAAGAAAAATAAAAGAAAAAGACTTTCTCTTTTAACAAGCAAAAAAGAAGGCAAAAAAGTGAAAGTGGCCATTTTTTTCCATTTGGATTCCTTTCTCCTGGTAACTGGTCGGTCCCATGCCTCTCTGAAGCTCCTCTCTCAGCTCGTTGTAATCTGTGACAAACTTCTCTGCAAGAATTCAAGCCAGAAGTGAAGTGGGTCTCTTTCTCCTTCCTCTTTCACTTGGTTGCTTATGGTGTTTTTTGGCATTTTTTATGAAGGGGATTGGGTGGGGGCTAATGTGATTTGGCCACGTTTGGTAGAGATCTTGTTTAACTTTTTGGATGGGTGCTTGTTCTTTTCTGGGTTTTTCTTTTATCTGGTTCCGTACATTGAGAGGAGAGGAAAGTACTAATTTTTGTTGTAAACTGAAAAAAAGAAGAAGAGAAATTTGATTTTTATTTTTTATTTTTTTGTGAATTAAAGAAACCCAGAATTTGTGTTTGTTTTTTGTGAATTGGGTTTGTTTTAATTTGTTGAAATTGTTGAAATAGGTCCAAACCAGACATTATTACTGTTTGTCTGTTTGTAATTTTTGAATTTTTTGTGATTTAGAATTTAGGTTCTTGGTGGGAAATCCGTCAGCCAAGTGATTTGGGATCACTTGGAAGCTTTCTGGGTTTTTGCTCTCTTTTCCGCAATCTCCGCTGTGCTTGAACTTTGAATTTTTAGAGAGAGAAACTTGAACTTTGAGTTTTTAGAGAGAGAAACTTGAACATTGAGTTTTGAGAGAGAGAAACCCATCTGGGTAATTTGGAGATCTGGGATTTGCTTAGAGTCTTATGCCCCATGAGGACTTTCTTTCCCTCTGAGTCTGGTAAAGATTCTGGTAAAGAATCACAGCTCAGTGCCCACAATCCACAGTCATGGCTCCAGGTGGAAAGAGGGAAGCTTTCCAAGCTGCCATCAAACTCCTCCTCTTCTTCTCTGTAAGTCATTCTTCCTTTATGCTTTGGATTCAATAATTGTGGATGGTACTTACTTCCCAATTCACAGTTTGGATTTTGATCTTATAATTTGGTGTGGATGTGAAAATTCTGTAGAGAATCTCTTATCAAAGTCCCCGAGCCGCCAATACTCCCGTTCTATAAACCAGTTGATTACGTCGAAGTTTTAGCTCAAATTCATGAAGAACTTGAGTTATGTCCTCCGCAGGGACAGTCGAATCTTTACTTGTTACAATTTCAGGTCTTTAGGGGCCTCGGAGAAGTCAAGCTGATGCGAAGAAGCCTTCGTGCAGCTTGGCAGAAAGCTAGCTCCATTCATGAGAAGCTCATATTTGGAGCATGGTTGAAGTATGAGAAGCAAGGGGAAGAGCATATTTCTGACTTACTTGCTAGTTGTGATAAATGTGCGCAAGAATTTGGTCCGGTGGATATTTTGACTCAGCTTCCTACTGATGCAACTGTGAGTAGTACCCTTGAGAATGTTTCGATGAATGGGAACGGAATATCAAGAAATGTCAGTTTTAGAATTCAAGATGAGAGGGTAGATTGTGATAGGCAGAAAATATCAAGCCTTTCTGCTCCATTTCATGCCATGCTCAATGGGTGTTTCTCGGAATCATTTCGGGAGGACATAGATTTGTCGGAAAACAATATCAGTGCATCAGGTATGAGGACAATCAATGAGTTCAGTATAACTGGCAGTTTGAATGAAGTCCCTACTCATCTTTTGTTGGAAATATTAGCTTTTGCAAATAAATTTTGTTGCGAAAAGCTTAAAGATGCTTGTGACCGGAAACTTGCATCCCTGGTGTCTACTAGAGAAGATGCGGTAGAACTCATGGAGTATGCTCTTGAAGAGAACTGTCCTGTTCTTGCTGCGTCATGCTTACAAGTTTTCTTAAATAATCTTCCTGATTGTTTGAATGACGACCGAGTGGTGGATATATTCAGGCATGCTGATAGACAACAGAGATCAATCATGGTTGGGCAAGCCTCGTTTTCGCTATATTGTTTATTAAGTGAAGTTTGTATGAACCTTGATCCACAGTCAGATAAAACAGCTTGTTTCCTGGAACGGTTGGTAGAGTTTTCTGAAAATGATAGACAAAGAATGCTGGCATTCCATCAGTTGGGATGTCTGAGGCTCTTGAGAAAAGAGTATGACGAAGCTAAGAGCCTTTTTGAAGAAGCTCTAAATGCAGGCCATATATATTCAGTTGCAGGATTAGCTAGACTGAGTTACATTAAGGGCCATAAACTTTGGTCATATGAAAAGCTGAGCTCTGTAATCTGCGCTGTTACGCCACTTGGATGGATGTATCAGGAGAGGTCCTTGTACTGTGAAGGTGATAAGAGATGGGAAGACCTTGAGAAAGCATCTGAGCTGGATCCAACTCTTACTTACCCTTACATGTATCGTGCGGCTACATTAATGAGAAAACAGAATGTTCAAGCTGCGCTTGCAGAAATTAATCGTGTTCTGGGGTTTAAACTTGCGTTAGAATGCTTGGAACTCCGGTTCTGTTTCTATCTTGCTCTTGAGGACTATAAATCAGCCATTTGTGATGTTCAAGCAATTCTTACTCTCTCCCCGAATTATAGGATGTTTGAGGGACGGGTGGCAGCATCCCAACTTCGGACACTTGTGCGTGAGCATGTAGAAAATTGGACAACGGCAGATTGTTGGCTGCAGTTGTACGATCGTTGGTCTTCAGTCGATGATATTGGGTCTCTCTCGGTTATTTACCAGATGCTTGAATCTGATGCAGCAAAAGGTGTTCTGTATTTCAGACAGTCATTGCTTCTTCTCAGGTATGTTTTTGATACCGAACTTTTTGGGGATGATGTTATGGTTCCTTTTATTTCAAGAGGTCCAAAATATTTGTCAGTTAGTGTGTAGCGGATTTATTCATGTTTAACGGAAAAATTATTTGAGTATGTATAATGTGCCGATGCCAAATTCGATGAATCACAATGTAAAGATCTGATTTTTCCTTTGAAAAGTTTTAAGGTTCTGAAAACCTGCCTTTGGTCCCATGCACTTTTCCCTATGATTCTTTTGGTGGCACTATTTTCTGCTGTTGAAAATGTCAGTAGAAATCTCATGTCTCCACGTGATCAGGTTGAACTGTCCCGAGGCAGCAATGCGAAGTTTACAGTTAGCTCGTCAGCATGCATCCAGCGATCATGAAAAGTTGGTTTATGAGGGGTGGATCTTATACGATACAGGACATTGTGAGGAAGGGCTCCAGAAAGCAGAGGAATCCATCAAAATTAAACGATCCTTTGAGGCCTTCTTTTTGAAAGCCTATGCACTGGCAGACTCTAGCCAAGATCAATCCTCTTCATCAACTGTTGTATCTCTCCTCGAAGATGCCTTGAAGTGCCCATCAGACAGGCTGCGTAAAGGTCAAGTATGTATTTTTTAACCAAATCATGGAAATCTTCGTAACCTGAATTCCTGCGGGGATGGACTGCTAGTTTCAGCATGTTCTAACCTTTCTGTGGATCCTTCAATTTTTCATTTACCAGGCGCTCAACAACCTTGGAAGTGTTTATGTTGACTGCGGGAAGTTAGACTTGGCAGCTGATTGCTACATAAGTGCTCTTAAGATCAGGCATACGCGAGCGCACCAGGGCCTTGCTCGGGTTCATTTTCTCAGAAATGACAAGCCAGCTGCGTATGAGGAAATGACCAAACTGATTGAGAAGGCCCGGAACAATGCATCTGCCTATGAGAAGAGGTCCGAATATTGTGATCGCGAACTCACAAAGACTGATCTGGAGATGGTGACCCACTTAGATCCGCTTCGGGTGTACCCTTACAGATATAGAGCTGCAGGTTTGATTTTTCATTTGTTCTTCAACACTCATACATTATTATCATCAAGGTTTCATTTCAAATTGTATGAAGCGGAATTTTGTTTTCTGGATGGGAACAGTGTTAATGGATAGCCACAAAGAAGCAGAGGCCATTGCAGAACTATCAAGGGCAATTGCATTCAAAGCCGACCTCCACCTTCTGCACTTACGGGCGGCATTCCATGAGCACGTTGGAGATGTCATGGGTGCTTTGCGAGACTGTCGAGCGGCTCTCTCCGTCGACCCGAACCATCAAGAGATGCTGGAGCTTCATAGCCGTGTAAACAGCCATGAACCATGAACATAGAAATTGAAACTTGGAAGATGAAACTTTCAAGTTGTATCAACCAGCACCTTGTTGTGTACACTAGCAAAGTATACGTGTTTTTCATCCCATGTCATATCACTTGTATTTTTTAAAGGTCAAATTTTGTAATTTATGCGTTTGGCAATATATAATCCATTAATTGCATTGTTACCCATGTTTTTTCTTTTTCTTTGCCTACTGCCATCACCAACTTCTCCAGTGTTCACCAGTTGTGCGATAACACTGAAGACGCAGAAGTGACGATGTCTTAACCAACGATATAGCATAATGGAGATAGAATCCCACTGAAGATGCAAAGGTGACAATGTCTTAGCCAACGATGTTCCATATGAGAAGTTAACTCGTGGCTACTCCTAAAAGTTAATTTGTTTGCTAAACTTGTAACCAAACCATCTCAAAATATATATCAACTGCTCCTTCATTTCTCGCTTTAATCATGATAGCTATTCTTACAAATCTGATCAAACTAAATTATATTTGCCTATACATCTAAAAATCATCTTAACATCAAATGCTCATTCTTTTACGGTCTTCATAACAAATTTCACCGGCGAGGCACAGATTCCCTTCAATGATATGCTACGCCGGTACAATCTTTCAAATTTCTCATGTTCATTCTGCAGGCGTTTTGTCAAACTTATGTACACTTTGGAACAAGAGACTAGCATTGACGAAGAAAGAGTAGAAAATTTGAAAGCATGTGCAGATTCTGCGTCTGTCAAAATGGTGTTATCAATCTCAGTTGACCAGACAATTTGACCAGTATATACAATAGAGGAAAACATATACGTCACGGTCATAGGACACTACACGAAGTTGTTGAGGATGCTCGACGAAATAGAGTTTTTGGTAAAACTTCGCTTCTGTTGGATATTAATTTATGTTTGTATTTTTTTTAGTTTGTTGACCTTTTTTTTTATAAAAGTTGTTCCTAGGTTACGCATTGGGATGCAGAAGGCCGCACAGTGGAGCAAGTGGCTTTTGTGGCTTTTGAAGCTTATGGTCTTGTTCATTCGACAGGCTGTGTGGTCGAGTTTATGGTGATGGGGTGGGACTATACCAGTCCCCACTCCAAGTATACATTGCGGTTTCATCGGAATTGCTCATTAGGATTGACGTTGCGGCAACTATGGGCTCTAGATTAAGTATTAAATTATTATGTTCAAAGGTTAAGTTTTTTTTTTGGTGTACTATGTAAGTAATTTTCGAGTTCCATGGCATGCACCATTGCCATTGATGTTAGCCGGATCGATAATATCGACGGTAGCTATCCTCAACGTTTATATCAGGCATTCACTATTGTGCATGATTTACAACATCGGGTAGCGTTCTATGATCACGCCACTGGAGGGGACTTATGGGTAAAATTACAAGAGTTTTAACGAAAAACCCACGGTAGAAAATTTGAAAGCATGTGCAGATTCTGAGTCTGTCAAAATGGTGTTATCAATCTCAGTTGACCAGACAATTTGACCGGTATATCAGATCTGCCGTCTGTCAAAAGTTCCATACAATAGAGGAAAACATATACGTTACGGTCATAGGACACTACACGAAGTTGTTGAGGATGCTCGACGAAATAGAGTTTTTGGTAAAACTTCGCTTCAATTGGATTTTAATTTATGTTTGTATTTTTTTTAGTTTGTTGACCTTTTTTTTTATAAAATTTGTTCCTAGGTTACGGATTGGGATGCAGAAGGCCGCACAGTGGCTTTTGAAGTTTATGGTCTTGTTCATTCTACAGGCTGTGAGGTCAGAGTTTATGGTGATGGGGTGGGACTATACCAGTCCCCACCCCAAGTAAACATTGTGGTTTCATCAAAATTGCTCATTAGGATTGACGTTGCGGCAACTGGATTAAGTATTAAATTATTATGTTCAAAGGTTAAGGTTTTTTTTTTGGTGTACTATGTAAGTAATTTTCGAGTTCCATGGCATGCACCATTGCCATTGATGTTAACCGGATCGATAATATCGACGGTAGCTATCCTCAACGTTTATATCAGGCATTCACTATTGTGCATGATTTACAACATCGGGTAGCGTTCTATGATCACGCCACTGGAGGGGACTTATGGGTAAAATTACAAGAGTTTTAACGAAAAACCCACGGTATTTTTCACTTTAACGAAAAATTACATTTTTACACTAAAAAATCAAACCTAATACTATTCATTTTACCCTTTATTTTGTCTTTATCATTAAAACTCAAAGTTTTCAAACCTTTTTCATTAGTTTTGCTTAAAATTATGTGTGTATATATATAGCAATGAAATGTAATTTTAGTTACTGGAATTGATTTAAATGTTTGTCATCAATTGCAGGGATTCTGTTGAGGATGAATCAAGTACCACACTTTGTATACTGGGGCAGCAAGGACGAACTAAAACACTATGAGTAACTAAAATGGGTACGGAGTCATTCGTCCTTGCTGCCCCAATATACAAATGCGGTACTTGATTCATCCTCAACGGAATCCTTGGAATTAATGACAAACATTTAAATCAATTCCAATAACTAAAATTACATTTTATTAATATATATATATATATATATATATATATATATATATATATATATATATATATATATATATATATACACAAATAATTTTACCCCTCCAGTGGAGTGATCATAGAACGCTGCCCGATGTAGTAAATTATGCACAATAGTAAATGCATGATATAAACACTTGAGATAGCCGCCGTCGATATTATCGATCCTGTTGACATCAATGGCAATGCTGCATGCCATGGAACTCGAAAATTACTTGCACACTATCCAAAAAAACCTTAACCCTTAAACATAATAATTTAGTACTTACTACTCAGATCCAGAGCCTGTAGCTGCCACAACGTCAATCCAAGTGAGCAACTCCGATGGAACCATGGTGTATATTTGGGGTGGGGACTGATATAGTCTCAACCCACCACCATAAACTCGACCTCAACCTATAGAAGGAACAAGGCCATAAACTTCAAAAGCCACTTGCTCCACTGTGCAATCTTCTGCGTCCCAATGCTTAACCTAGAAACAAATTTTATAATTACAAAAAGGCCAACAAACTAAAAAAATATATATATAAACATAAATTAATATCCAATGAAAGCAAAGTTTTACCAAAAAATCTATTTCGTCAAGCATCCTCAACCACTCCATGTAGTGTCGTATGACCATGACGTATATGTTTTCCACTACAGCATGAAACTTCTGGCAGACGGCTGATCTGATAATCCGGTCAAATTGCCTGATCAACCGAGAATCAATCCCGACCAAGATCATATTCTCCCAACTGTAGACGATACTCGTGCTGCCATGGTATTCACATAAAAGTTTGACTTGCTATCAAAACAATATAGCAGGCGAGCATCAATTTTAACTCTAAACTAATAGTAATTAAAAAACAAAAAAAAAAAACCGCAAAAGAACCCAACCGTATTCATGAGTCATACCTTTCTCAGTGCTTCCAAGATAATTTTGGCAACATCATCATCTTTCTTCTTTAGACAAGTAGTGAGATTCTTAATAAGCTTGGTACGGTTGCTCCATGCATAAAAAATTGAGAGATAATCACCGGACCAAGACATTCCTGTATTAACAATCAATTATAAAAAAAACCTGCAAAAACTATAATATAACTCAAGCAGGCATAAATACAATTAGGACTTCTACTTGCTTAATCGCGAGCAACTAAACCGAAATGCTAGGATAGCAAAAGCACAAACCAACCTAAATTATATAGCTAGTATGAATTCACTCAGAAACGAAAAAATTGAGGTAAAAATGCTTACCCTACAAGCCAGCTGCTTAGCACGGTTACCCTCCAATTCAGGAGGGCTGTTAAAAAAGTACTCTAATAGAGAAGACAGAGATGCTTCAGAGACAGTCTCAGTAGTGATGATCGACTGCACTCCAAACAAAAAGGAAAAAGGAATTTAGAATCAAGTCCTCTTTTTGTATATTTCAGTCAAACCAACATAAATCAGCATGAAGTCATACGGCAGGAAAAGACACAAAACAGAAGACATGCTTGAGTAACATGGCCATATACCAATAAAGATGAAGAAAACACAACATTCTGCACTGATTTACAAAGGCAGCAGAGACAGTTGACGTATAATCAAATCAGGCAACAGTAACTAGAAAAACTATCCAACAACCAAATTTAAAAACACCAAAATACATGAGGCTTGTCTAATCAAGTGAAAAATACCAGATGAGCTGACAAAAAACATCAATTACTAGCCTGAAATACTAACCATCGGCCTAAGAAGCGATACAATTCTAGTATAAGTTGACAATTTGACACTAACACTTCCATTTTGTGTAATCGTACAATTGATTGATTGACATGTAAATAATATTTGGCAAGCAAGAGCCTTCCAATTCAACTAGGAGAACATCCTTTTCCCAAGCGTACATATTGGGCAACTGGAGTGTATTGATTTTGCTTGAAGGTCAATCCACCTAGACTACCTCCTGTTTTTGTTCACATTCGACGTATACTGTAAACATTTCATGACCATGACCATTCATACAGATACATATGAAGGCGACTGAGTGACTGCCGGCTAGTGCACATGTATTCCTTGCATGTACTTTCATTACAATTAGACAAAGACGGCGGCTAGTTAGTAGCTAAAATGGGGAGTTAAATAAGTTGATTGTCTTCTACCACTGTATCTCTTTCTGGGACCAAGATTAATGAGTGTTCTAATCATTACTGTGACAGCATTTTAATATTGGATCTTATAGTACAGGGTTAGCTATATACTAAAGACATACACGCACACACCCCCACCCACCCACCCTTTGATATAGGAGAAGCTTTTCGGTTTCAATCAAATTGGCAAATTAAAACATGATATCGAACATAAAAAATTTGCATAGAAAAAGAGGGCTGGAGAACTTAAAGCCATAAAGCGAAAAGGCAGATTTACTAACCAGTTATTTACCACGTCCTTGCCTATCAAAAGCAGTATAGATAACATGTCTTGCAGCTGGTGGATAACTTGACAATAGAAACTGTGCTCCTTGAATTGCTAAGATCATCCCAAAAAACCAGGTAGAAATATAAACTTCTTGATGATGATGATGATGATAGGTAGATATTTTCATGTTATAAAAACCATTTGCCAAGCCTAGAGAAGGTACAGGCGTACTTACATGACTGTATTTGACCCAGTGCTTCAAGAGCAGGTTCACATTCGTCTATTTCTTGAGTTCCGGTTGAACTAAGTATCCTGTCTATGGCTGATAATACAGTTTTTACACCTGCAAAATCAAAATTATTATCAAAAGCAATTTGTGACCACTTTATGATCTTTGGTATAGCAATAATATATTTTTTTGAAGTAACAAATCTCAAAGTCTACCCCTTGAAATCATTTAAGATGTCCCCATTTTCAAAAGAGAATAAATAGCATGCGACAGAAGAAATAAATAACATATATATATATATATAGCAATTTCACCTAATGTCATATACGCTGGATAAATAAATGATTTGAGTGGCATATCATGGTCCAAGATATTATGTTAGTGCTCTCTTTCAAACCTAATAGGGAAAATGGGGGCCAATTGCAACTGGAGGTTTGGAGGTGGCTTTGATTCCTTTGGATAAATGCAAGCAAGCAACCAAGCTAGCCAAAAACTGAAACAAAATATAAGGGTGTCCACTAAAGAAGACTCTCTTCTTCTTTTTCTCTGGGTCAGAAAATGGTATGACAAGTGCCTTAACAGCAGTGCAGCACTAAAATTAAGCATGATATCTGTCCTTGAAATACAGGTAAAAAAGCTACCAAATGAGCCAGAAATAATGCAGGCACCAGACTACAGGGCATCTTATATGCAGGGTGAAAGGAAAAAACAATGGTGTTATGATAATCTGGAATGATGCAAGTAGATATTATTCATCATATTACAAATTTCCAAGTCTGTTAAGACTTACTTAATTCATCAGCTAGTATGTAATTCTCCTTGGACAGAAGTCTTCCACTAACCGCCTTTGCCCCTGTTCTTAAAATCGACTCCATTGATTTGTTGCTAGAAAAGTTATACAACGATATCATGCTGCGTCACTTCTGTCTATAAGACTTTAGGCGATACAGAGTATTCAAAATGAAACAGATAGCAGAAAATGTTGTTTAAGCACCTGATTACAGAGCTTAGCAGTTGCAGAAGGGTCGAAAACTCTCTACCATGCTCGATCTCTGACAACTTTATCATTTGAGCACATACAACAAGAACATCTCAATATAAGGTTTTAAGCAAGGAAACGAGACTATCAAAAGAAAACAATACCAGAAATTTTGAATTTTGAATTGATTGGATTGTAAACAAAAAAATGAGTGAACTTAAGAAGATAGATGCCATTCACTTGGAGATAATACATACAAATTAAAGGCCACATTTCTCTTAAGCATTGTACTAAACATTGGCCCTAGAACAAAGTAGTTGACCTGATTTTTTCATCTTCATAAAATTTATGTATGCTTAGTTATTCTGCATATCTGATCTGAATTTTAATACAGAACTTCTAGAAAATTATGATCAGTATATGGCACGAAATGGAGCACCAAAGGAGCTAATATGGGAGGTGGAGCTTCCAAAATAGATAGTTTAACGGGTTGTGCGTGAGGAGAGAGGGAAAGGTGTGTAGATGATCAACGGCCAACCTCATACAAAGCCTCCAAAATGCTCAATGTTGAAAGGGTATCATTGTTCTTGATTTTTGCCTCAAAAAGTCCAAGTAGATTTGACTTCTGGACTACTAATGCCACGTTGGCGCGTGGGGAGATAGAAAATAGCCTCACTATCAAAGCCAGAACCCGGACCCATCCCTGCAAAACATTCATATGATTTTTCTTTAAAAAACATAAGCAGAGAAAATCAGCAAATAATCTAAAATCATCTAAAATCAGAAACACCACAGTAGCATACATGACTAATATCAATGTACATGGAAGTCCTTACGGAGATTGTAAATGCATAGAAAAACTTTTCATCTGACCGTCTAAAATTGGACATCTATATAAATGGATAAAACTATCCCCAACTTCTTACAACCACTTTAATGAGATGCCTCTGATGCAATGTTGTGTAACAGAAAAATACGAAGGACCAGCATAGCTGATAATTGGCTTTCTTTTACAGTTCGTTCATTCCCTAAAATAACTGCCAAATTTCAGGAAAGTTTTAACTATACATCTATAAATCACAAAAGTAACAATCACCCTACCAGTGAAGAGAACTGGGCTGCTAAGGCTCCAAGATGTGTAACTTCTTTAGTATTAGCTGACAAAACGATATCCTACATATTGACAGCAAGGGTTTTCTCGAGTTATCACAGTGCGGGTATTCATTAAAACAACATTTAAGGAGATCAAAAGTTAAATAAAGAGTAAAACAGTAAATGTGATGTCCATACTATGCCTGCGGGAGAACCAGCTATATTCTCTATTGCATCCATTGCTAGAGTTGCAACTTTTTCATAACTAAACACCAGAAGAAACACATTATCGTGGACTTCAAAGATAAAGGCAAATAATGAAAACTAGAAATAGTTTTCCCAAAAAGAAAAGAAAGATAATTAAAAGATAATAAAAAATCCAAGTATCGATCTTCAACTTATAATTTGAACCTTACCCATGAATGAGGCAATCAAGCAAGAGAGGATATATATTGTGGTCAACTGTAAAGCGTGTTGCAGAAACAGAACCTTCATTCGAATTCTCCAGAAGGCAAGAAACCTGAAGGTTGTTGTCATAACACCAGGTTAAACTAGCCAATAAATTTGTCCGTTACTTACGTAAGTTTCAACTCCCCCGAAACAAATATTGAAAGAAAATATGCAAATCCAAAACAAACAGATACATTCTCTAATTATGAACAATACGACTCGAGAATCTCAACATAAAGCAAAAGATGCACAAGAAATTTTCATACATATACCGTTTTACAAGCTAAAGAATTGACTTCCTGAGACTCTGCCATCAGACTAGCTTGTACAAATGACTGAAGAAAAGCAAAGAGAAATGTTTAAGAATCAAGAGACGCACACAATAAGTACAAAAATCGGCTTTGTTTATGAGGACTAATTGGGTTTGTACTATGGTTAATGTCCATTATTTGATTGACCCAGAGCAACATGTTCTCGGAGCAACGCATTGGCATTCGGATACATCATAATAAGAAGACTTTAAAGGTGCAACAACAACAACAAAGCATTTTCCCACTAAGTGGGGTCGGCTATATGAATCCTAGAACGTCATTGCGCTCGGTTCTGTGTCATGTCCTCCGTTAGATCCAAGTACTCTAAGTCTTTTCTTAGAGTTTTTTCCAAAGTCTCCCTCTACCCCTTCGGCCCTAGACCTCTGTCCCGTAGTCGCATCTTCTAACTAGAGCGTCAGTAGGCTTTTGTTGCCCATGTCCAAACCACCGTAACCGATTTTCTCTCATCTTTCCTTCAATTTCGGCTAACTCCGCCGTGTAAGTTTATCTTACATTGCCGGTCCCAAGCCCGGATAAAGGAGGAGGGGGAGGGCGTCAGGTAGTCGACAGCCGGCACTCCATGATCACATCGAATCCTTATGAAAATGAATCCAGAACGAAATCGCGCTAAAGCTAGGGCGTCACCCGTAAGTGGCGCGCTGTGTGGCCCGAGCACAGTGATAAGTGAGCAAGGGTCGCTGTATCTCCATCGGCACCCGGATGCAGTGTTAAATGAGCAAGGGGGCTATAGAAACTTCTTTTCGAACGACTCCACTCAAAGTTGTTTGGGAGCATATGCTCCTATCAACTTTACACGGGACACACAAAAGAAGTACTTTGATCCTATTAGACGGGGAAGGGTGAAGAAGCTAGGACAGAAGGGTAGAGTTCAAGAGAGCAAAATGCGTTTAGGAACGTGGAATATAGGAACCTTGACGGGAAAATCTATGGAAGTAGTAGAAGTTATGGTGAGGAGAAGGATAAATATTATGTGCCTACAAGAAACTAAGTGGGTTGGGCGTAAGGCAAAGGATCTAGAAAACTCAGGGTTTAAACTATGGTATTCGGGCACAAATAGAACGAGAAACGGTGTTGGCATCATTGTGGACAAGACCTTGACACAAGATGTTGTAGATGTCAAGAGGGTAGGAGATAGAATCATGGCAATCAAGATTGTAATAGGACAAGAACTTATCAATGTGATTAGTGCGTACGCACCTCAAGTAGGGTTGGATACGAGTTCGAAGGAGAAATTTTGGGAAGACCTTGGAGACTTGGTGCAAGGAATTGCTCAGACGGAGAAGTTATTTATAGGAGTAGATTTAAATGGACACGTGGGCAGGGAGACAGGCAACTATGGAGGTTTTCATGGTGGCCATGGTTTTGGGGAGAGAAACGAGGATAGGGAAGCTATCTTGGATTTTGCAATGGCATATGATCTCTTCTTAGCCAACACCTTCTTTAAGAAGCGGGAAGAACATGTGATCACCTACAAGAGTGGGTCGTCAAAAACACAAATAGATTTTCTTCTAATGAGGAAAAGGGATCGTATAACTTGTAAGGATTGCAAAGTTATACCAGGAGAGAGCGTGGCTAATCAACATCGCTTGTTGGTGATGGATGTACATATCAAAAGAGTGAGAAAAAAGAACAAGACTTGGAAGTGCCCAAGGACTAGATGGTGGAATCTAAAAGAAGAAAAACAAGCCATTTTCAAAGAGAAAATAATCACCCAGTGTGTGTGGGATAGAGAGGGGGAAGCTAACCAAATGTGGGATTCCATGGCTAGTTGTATCCGAAAAGTAGCAAAAGAGGTATTAGGAGAGTCCAAGGGCTTTGCCCCACACCAAAAGGAATCTTGGTGGTGGAATGAGGAGGTGCAAACAAAGGTGAAGGCTAAGAAGGAATGTTGTAAAGCCTTATACAAGGATAGGACCGATGAAAATGGTGAAAGGTATAGAAAAGCGAAGCAAGAGGCGAAGAAAGCTGTGAGAGAAGCTAAGTTAGCGGCTTATGACGATATGTATAAACGACTAGATACCAAAGAAGGAGAGTTGGATATCTATAAACTAGCTAGAGCAAGGGAAAAGAAGACAAGAGACCTAAACCAAGTGAGGTGCATCAAGGATGAGGATGGAAAGGTTCTTGCTACAGAGAACGCGGTTAAAGACAGATGGAAAGGTTATTTTCATAATCTTTTCAATGAAGGACATGAAAGGAGTGCTTCTTTAGGGGAGTTGAGTAACTCAGAAGAGTGTAGAAACTACTCTTTTTATCGTAGAATCCGGAAGGAAGAAGTGGTTGTAGCTTTGAAGAAGATGAAGCATAGAAAAGCAGTAGGCCCAGACGATATACCAATCGAAGTGTGGAAAGTTTTGGGAGAGACAGGTATAACATGGCTCACTGACCTTTTCAATAGGATTTTGAAAACGAAGAAGATGCCAAATGAGTGGCGAACGAGCACTTTGGTGCCTATCTACAAGAATAAGGGCGATGTACAAAATTGCATGAACTATAGGGGTATTAAGCTAATGAGTCATACAATGAAGCTCTGGGAGAGAGTCATTGAGCATAGATTGAGGCAAGAGACACAGGTTTCGGACAACCAATTCGGGTTCATGCCAGGGCGCTCAACCATGGAGGCAATCTATCTCTTACGAAGATTGATGGAAAGATATAGAGATGGGAAAAAGGATTTACACATGGTCTTTATAGATTTGAAAAAAGCGTATGATAGGGTCCCAAGAGACATTCTTTGGAGGATTTTAGAGAAGAAAGGAGTACGAGTAGCATATATCCAAGCTATACAAGATATGTATGAAGGAGCAAAGACTGCCGTAAGAACTCATGAAGGACAAACCGAAAACTTTCCCATAACTGTAGGATTACATCAAGGCTCATCCTTAAGTCCTTACCTTTTTGCGTTGGTAATGGATGAGTTAACAGGACATATTCAAGATGATATTCCTTGGTGTATGCTTTTCGCAGACGATATAGTGTTGATAGATGAAACTCAAGAAGGGGTAAATGCAAAGCTTAACCTTTGGAGAGAAGTGTTGGAATCTAAAGGTCTTCGCCTAAGCCGATCAAAGACAGAATATATGGAGTGCAAGTTTAGTGCAAATGGAGGCCAAAACGAGTTAGGGGTGAGGATCGGAGATCAAGAAATACCAAAGAGCGACCGTTTTCGTTACCTAGGATCTATCTTGCAAAAGAACGGAGAATTAGATGGAGATCTCAACCATAGAATACAAGCTGGATGGATGAAGTGGAAGAGTGCATCCGGCGTGTTGTGTGACCGCCGTATGCCACTGAAGCTCAAGGGAAAATTTTATAGGACGGCAATAAGGCCGGCGATGCTGTATGGCACAGAATGTTGGGCGGTGAAGCATCAACACGTACACAAAATGGGTGTAGCGGAGATGAGGATGCTTCGTTGGATGTGTGGGCACACGAGAAAGGATAAGATTAGGAATGAGGATATTCAGGGTAAAGTAGGAGTAGCCGAAATTGAAGGAAAGATGAGAGAAAATCGGTTACGGTGGTTTGGACATGTGCAAAGAAGACCTACTGACGCTCCGATTAGAAGATGCGACTATGGGACAGAGGTTCAGGGCCGAAGGGGTAGAGGAAGACCCAGGAAAACTTTGAGAGAGATCCTAAGAAAAGACTTAGAGTACTTGGATCTAACGGAGGACATGACACAGGACAGAACACAATGGCGTTCTAAGATTCATATAGCCGATCCCACTCAGTGACTTGGATTTTCCAAGTCTCCAACCGAGAAGTTGTCCTCGCTCGGGAAATTAAGGGAACACTACCTCAACCTACATGCTCCACTCACAAAGCTCCAACATACAAGCTTCAACAAAAGAAAATTCAAAGAACTTAGCGAAGAAGACTTTGGTGATTTAACACAATACGTTGAAATGAAGGAAAGCTTATTTATTGATATCCCCGATAAATTACAAATATGTACATATACTTAAGTCAAAATAAACAAACAAGAGGGAGCCTTCACAAAGGTTGCTTAGGAGAAGTCTCGGCAGTCGGTAGAGCCCCAGAAAGAGAAGGCACCGGAGGGGGATCATTCGGAGCCTCAGTACTGGACAGAACCCTAGAAGGAGGAGGCATCAGAGGTTGATCATTTGGAGCTTCATTACGCGGCACAGCCCCAGAAGACGAAGGCAATAAATGCCTTTGGAACAAACCCACAAATCTTTGATGATCAAGTAAAACCTGACCATCAGATTCCTTCATCTGGTCAAGCTTCCTCTTCATGTTTGTAGCATAGTCATGTGCGAGCCGGTGCAACTGTTTATTCTCATGCTTGAGCCCTCTAATCTCCTGTTTGAGACTCATCACTTCAGCCGCCAATGATTCAACTTGGCGGGTTCGAGCAAATAGGCGTTGGGCCATATTAGACACAGAACCTGCACACTGAACACTAAGAGCCAGAGAATCCTTAACAACCAACTCATCAGACCGTTTGGAAAGTAGTCTGTTATCTTTGGGAGTGAGAAGGTTCCTGGCCACTACCGCAGCGGTCATATCATTCTTCATCACGGAATCCCCAACGGTAAGAGGACCAGTAGGGGAGACGAAGGATGGGCGCCATATGTTGTCTGGAGAAGGCGGGGCTGCCTCTTCAACAAGGTTCAAGTCAAAACGACGGTCGGAGGGGCCAGACATTTTCAAAGGTGTAGAAGAGAGAAGAGGTCGGACAAATCAAGATCTTAGAAGTGCAAGAATGGAGCTTCTACTGGTGGATATTCAAGTGTGCTTTGGAACTTAATGTCAGCCTCTATAAAAATCTGCACTCGACGAAGCTTCAGAAATCGAAGAGGCGTTTGCTTTCTCAAAAGCTGGGCTGCTCAGAGACCACGAGGGTCGATCTCAGAAATCGAAGAGGCGTTTGCTTTCTCAAAAGCTGGGCTGCTCAAAGACCACGAAGGTCGATCTCAGAAATCGAAGAGGTTTGCTTTCTCAAAAGCTGGGCTGCCCAGAGACCACGAGGGCCGATCTCAGAAATCGAAAAGGTTTGCTTTCTCAAAAGCTGGGCTGCTCAGAGACCACGAGGGCCGATCTCAGAAATCGAAGAGGCACCAACTTTTCCAGCCTTGTCAGCACCTGTCACACGCACATTCAGCTTTGCGGAAATTATGGGCATTCTGTCAAAGATTTCTGGCGAAGTAGAAAGCACATGAATCGTACTGTTCAATCACCCACTTCCCACACGCAACAGTAGCTCATGGGTACCACATATAACTTTGCCAAAGTTCTCTGACAAAGTCGAGACACGTGAAGCTTGCAACTCTCACTACATCGCTCTGACCAAGAAGGGTAAAAGAATAGCAAAGAAACAACACTAACAAAGTTTAGACACATAAATTTTGAAGGCCTAGCTACCATATTATTACCCAAAAGGGTAAAGGAACAGTACCACTGCTGGATAATTGGAAAGTCTCGGTGTGTCAACCTCTGTGGTTCATGGCAAGGTAGACTAGCAAACATGCCCAACCTTTACTCACATTCGAGAAAACACTCCCAACAAGATTGCTTGCCCCAAAATCGAAGAGGCATCGCCCTCCGAATCTCGAGAGCCAGACTCCCAACATGATTACTTTCTCAAAAATCGAAGAGAGGGTAAAGGAACAGTACCACTGCTGGATAATTTGAAAGTCCCTGTGTGTCAACCTCTGTGCTTCGTGGCAAGGTAGACTAGCAAACATGCCCAACCTTTACTCACATTCGAGAAAACACCCCCAACAAGATTGCTTGCTCCAAAATCGAAGAGGCACCGCCCTCCGAATCTCGAGAGCCAGACTCCTAACATGATTACTTTCTCAAAAATCGAAGAGAGGGTAAAGGAACAGTACCACTGCTGGATAATTGGAAAGTCCCTGTGTGTCAACCTCTGTGCTTCGTGGCAAGGTAGACTAGCAAACATGCCCAACCTTTACTCATATTCGAGAAAACACTCCCAACAAGATTGCTTGCTCCAAAATCGAAGAGGCACCGCCCTCCGAATCTCGAGAGCCAGACTCCCAACATGATTACTTTCTCAAAAATCGAAGACACCGCTCTCCGAATCTCGAGAGCCACACCCCCAGCATGATTGCTTTCTCAAAAATCGAAGAGGCATCGTTCTCCGAATCTCGAGAGCCAGATCCCCGACATGATTGCTTGTTCGAAAACCGAAGAGGCACCACTTTCCCAACTTCAAGAGCCGGATCTCCTTGGATAAAGCTTGTCTGTAATCTTCACACGCAACATCAGCTTTCCAGATACCACAGACCACTTTTTCAAAGTGCTCTGACATAGTTAAAACTTGTGAAGCTGGCAGCTCCCACTACCGTGCTATGACCAAGCAGGGTAAAGGAATAGCATTATTACTTGATGTTAGGGAGACTCTTATATATGTCGACCTCCATCCCGAACGGACAGGCAGACCTGCAAAAATGCTCAACCCTTCCTCTTATCTGAGAGGGCACTCCCAACGAAGCCTTTCGAAATATTCAGCTTTCTTTCCCCCCGATAATACCTCTGTAAACAAGCTATACTAGAGCAAGAATATCTCATATCATCAGGGTTAAAAGCAAGAGTATCCCATATCATGCTTTTTCCCTGTCTTTTCCTTTGGCCTTGTTCTTACCTGCAAGACAAGGAGAAAGAGAGCAATCAGTCAGCACTTGGAATCAAGCTTCCAGCCAGGAACTGACTGCCTGGAACCCCCTACCCTGGCATTGCTCTCGAGTACTCATCTTCAACATCTTATGCTTCCAGGGAAGATACCGCATCTGCCTGAGGAACAGATAGGGCAAGTGAGAAGGATACAAGGAAGCATGTGGAGACAAGCGTAACAGCACACGTGCCGATACATCCACTACTCTGTCAAAAGCAAAAGTATCCCATATCAGCAGGGTCGAACGTACTCTAGATTTGATGGACTTGTTTTGACCCTCAAATTCTTCAGTCGGCCTTATACTTTGGAGGAAACCAGAAAACCCTCCAGCCCAGTTCAAGAATAAGCCTGTGGAAAGTTACTTCTTCAAAAGCAAAAGTATCCCATATCATCTCTTCTCATTTTTCTTCTCTTTATCCTTCATGCTGCCTGCAAGATAGGGAGAATGTGAACAATCAGCCGGAGCTCTGATTGCTTACCTTGTCTGTTACCTCTTTCAGCAGATCCCCTAGCTCGGCGACTTGGGGGACTCCTACTACATGGTTTGTATCGCGCTTGACCAAGCCTGAAACTACAAGTAAGCTTCAAGTGACATTGATACATTACCTTGTGCATCTCCACCAGTTACAGATACCACCCCTGGATGGAGGAAGAGTACTTCCAGAGAAGATTCCACATCTACCTATGAGACAGATAAGGAAAGTCAAGACGATACCACACTCCGGTACTTAGAAGTTTCGTGGTTACGAGATCATTCTCCCACAATATTTCCTAATGTCATTTGTACTAAATCATTCACTTGTACTCCCTAAAGGAGAGCTTGAACCTATGTACTTGTGTAAACCTTTCACAATTAATGAGAACTCCTCTATTCCGTGGACGTAGCCAATCTGGGTGAACCACGTACATCTTGTGTTTGCTTTCCTATCTCTATCCATTTATATACTTATCCACACTAATGACCGGAGCAATATGGCGAAGATCACAAAAAGTGACCGTTTTCGCTACCTAGGATCTATCTTGCAAGAGAACGGAGAATTAGATGGAGATCTCAACCATAGAATACAAGCTGGATGGATGAAGTGTAAGAGTGTATCCGGCGTGTTGTGTGATCGTCGTAGGCCACTGAAGCTCAAGGGAAAATTTTATAGGACGACAATAAGGCCAACGATGTTGTATGACACAGAATGTTGGGCGGTGAAGCATCAACACGTACACAAAATGGGTGTAGCGGAGATGAGGATGCTTCGTGGGATGTATGGGCACACGAGAAAGGATAAGATTGGGAATGAGGATATCCAAGGTAAAGTAGGAGTAGCCAAAATTGAAGGAAATATGAGAGAAAATCGGTTCCGGTGGTTTGGACATGTGCAAAGAAGGCCTACTGACGCTCCGGTTCGAAAATGCGACTATGGGACAGAAGTTCAGGGCCGAAGGGGTAGAGGAAGACCTAGGAAAACTTTGGAAGAGACCCTAAGAAAAGACTTGATTACTTGGATCTAACGGAGGACATGACACAAAACCGAGCGCAATGGCGTTCTAGGATTCATATAGCCGACCCCACTTAGTGGAAAAAGGCTTTGTTGTTGTTGTTGTTGTTGTTGTTTCCTTCAATTTCGGCTACTCCTACTTTATCTTGGATATCCTCATTCCAAATCTTATCCTTTCTAGTGTACCCACACATCCAACGAAGCATCCTCATCTCTGCTACACCAATTTTATGTACGTGTTGATACTTCACTACCCAACATTCTGCACCATACAGCATCGCTGGCCTTATTGGCATCCTATAAAATTTTCCCTTGAGCTTCAGTGGCATACGACGGTCACACAACACGCTGGATGCACTCTTCCACTTCATCCATCCAGCTTATATTCTAAGAAAAACTAATGAAAATGACTTGAAAACTTTGAGTTTTAATGATAAAGACAAAATAAAGAGTAAAGTGAATAGTACCAGGATTGACTTTTTAGTGTAAAAATGTGATTTTTCGTTAAAGTGAACAGTACCGGATGCTTTTCGTTAAATTTCCCTATATTCTATGGTTGAGGTGTCCATCAAATTCTCCGTCCTTTTGCAAGATAGACCCTAGGTAGCGAAAGCAATCGCTCTTTGGTACTTTCTGATCTCCGATCCTCACCCCTAAATTAGCTGTATCCTATTCAAATTCAAGACAACCCCTCTTTCATTTTTCACAAGAACACGAATAAATCCATCAGCGACATGCAATCAGTTAGCACAGAAAATGAGGGCATACCGTATACTGGGGGATGAGAGAAGCCCCATCTCCCATATTTCGTCATGAAAACCCTTTCCAAAACAACAACCAATGTGCTTTCCAGACCGCGCACATCAGCTTTGGTTTGCAAAGCACCGCAAGCGGGAAACAAAACAAAATTATTCAGACGAAGTTCAAGTTCAGGTTTTAGGGTAAGTGAGGACTTTTTGCCAAAATTCGAAACGAAAACGAAAGAAAATTGAAGAAAAATGACGAAAATTGAAGAGCAGCACAAAAACTTGGAAAACAAGCTATGGGTAGAAGCGACAAGGGTTACTTGAGAAGGACGGGAAGAGGGAAGAATCGAGAAATTCTTTAGCTGAATCGTCGTTTTGAAGACCTGCGAAAAAACAGTGATATCTGTTCAAAAAATGTGTTGAGAAAAACTGGAACGAAAGCGAGTGGAGGTGGTTAGTGCTCACCGGGGTAATTTTCGAAATGGGAAGCGGCTTGGAGCAGCTGAGTTGGGTCGTCCACCGAGTACTCCTCCATAGCTTACAGCACAAGCAGCCGCAGTGAAACGCTGTGTGCGTGTCTGAGACTGCGGAGAGAGAGACAACGTGAAGGTCATGAAATCAGGGTGGGGTGTGTGTTTTAAATCGATTTCCGAGGGAGTGAAATGGATTGTACGGACGATACTCGCTGAAGAGTAGGACTTGAGTGTCTACTCGCTATGGTTGGGCAGGAATTTGGGGAGTCCGCGGTCCGGATCCTTTTTGTAGGGGATTTTGTGATCGTGACCGTTTATCGTACATAGTGCAATTAGTTTTCGTTAGGTACTATTTATATTTAATTTTTAATTTTAATTTTGAAATGATTTCTAACCACACAATATACGATAAACCGTCACAAGGATCCCCAGAAAAATGATCCGGCAATGATCATTTTTCGTGCACGGGACATTGCTGCTATACAAGATGCGATACAATTGCAACCTAATCCAATCATCTGGACAGTTGATATTGTCTTTAGGGTTTCGAACTAATATCATCAACTGATCTTTCTTAGGTGAGTGTGATGTGTACAAATAAGAAGAGTGGTGTTTAATTCACCCACCTACAAACAATGTCCTTTCACTTGCCTTATTAAGTCATGGATAATACTAGTGACTATCCAATATGATGACTTGCTTATGTGGTCAGCTTAAGTTTTAAACACCTAGTATTTTAAAATTTACTTGGTTGCCTGTAGGGGTGGGTTCGGTTTAAATCGGTTCGGTTTTTTGCCAAAACCAAAACCAAACCGAAATTTTGGTTCGGTTCGGTTCATTTTTTTTTCGGTTTTTTTCGGTTCGGTTTTTTCCTGTTCGGTTTCGGTTTTTTGTTTTTTATTTTTTCAAAAAATGAAAAACATTTAAATTTTAAATTTGAACATATCCAACACAATCATAACATAAGCATTCTAACTAGAATCAAAGACAATGAAAATAAACATTTAAAGTTGAACTAAAATCATCAACCAAGTCTTCCAAAGTCTAAACTAACAACCTCACAACACAAAAATTGTACAAATGACTTAGAAAAGTTTAATTGTATGATGTTGTTCAAAGATCAGGGTTGTCTGCTTGTAACTGCATGTTGACAACTTGATTAGTAAAAGTAATGCGTGAGTGGATTTATTTAGTGTGTGTTGGATTCTTTTCTATCACAAATTACCCAAGTAATCTACCGGAAATAAATGTTTATGAATTCTGTTACATGTTATATGAGAGTAGATCTGGAAAAGAAAGCTGGGGCAGAAGTAGACAGTGCTATGGAGATGGATGTAGGTACTTCAGGAGGAGGTTTGGTTCCGGAACCTTATATGGGGGAGAAATAATAGGTTAGGGTTTAGAGTTTTTATAGGCCTTTTTTTAATATTTTGAGCTTAAAGTTTAGCAACACATTGGGTTTAGCACATTTTAACTTACAAATTGGGTTTAGAAAATAATACCCAAAACAAATAATTAAATAAAAAAATTAATTTAATTAATTCGGTTCGGTTCGGTTTGGTTCGGTTTCTAGATCACTAAAATCGAACCGAACCAAAAGAATTCGGTTCGGTTCGGTTTTTTCAATTCGGTTCGATTTTTTCGTTCGGTTCGGTTTTTTCGGTTTTAGTTCGGTTTGGTTTTCGGTTTTTTGAACCCACCCCTAGTTGCCTGGGTTTGTAAAATAATTTATTCTCTCCATTAAATTTAAGAGGTCTTTAATTTTTGTTAAGATTACTCTAAAAGCCCCATCTTTTCCTTGTAACGTTGACTCCGTTATTGTGTATTACACTATTGCTACAGTGGTACTGTACTCAATTTTCTCACCCACTATCGAAGGCCTAACGAAATTCATTAGCATCATTTAAGCATGTAAGAAAATAACTCTAACCATTGAGTTGCAGCATTAAAAATATACTGATGACGTGAATAGTGATGTAGGATGTAATAACCCGTCCCTAATTTGACACAATTCCTAATTTGACCACCGTATAATCGGCCGTATGACCCATTCTTTTAGCGTATATATGTAGTACTCCACACTGATAGAATACTGTAATGGTACAAGAAAATGTGTGATATGGTGATCTTGTCTATTGCCAAGTGTCTTGTAGTCATTGGGTTAATGTTTGTTTGGTAAAGATAATGTTTGTTAGGAAACGATAATGATTGCTAGATAAGGATTAGATATTGGAAATATCATGTGTTGGCCTTAGCTTATGAGTATGGTAGTAATACTAGTCACTTGTGCAATGCTAGGGCATGATTTGTAATAGCAATTGTTGAAGTAATATTGTAGTTCAGAGAGGAATATTAGCATACAAGTGCAAGGTTATAACAAGGGTTCTATTAGTCGCTACAAACACGTAGGCGCAAGCAAAATCAAATTTGAAACTACAATGGAGATTTTACGAAACTACGAACGTGATGGTACTTTAGTAATTTTGCATTTTAGAGTTTTGATCCTTGATTATTTTAATAACTCCTGGTTGGATATTGCCCACACCTCACCAAAGCTTTCTTCTCCATCTCAACCATGTGTCACTTTTTCCCCAAACTCTCGGGACTCTCTCAAACTCTCTCTTCCTTCAACATCCTCGTCTCTCTCTTATCTCTCATTCTTCTCCATCTGTGAAACCCAGCGAACACCAAGAACCACCACAATATCGCCACTCCGACGAGCACCACTACAACACCACCTAACCATCTGCTTCACAAACCCCGAGCCATAGACTGGTCACTTCTCTCTCTCATCTCTGCACGGTGGCACCACCACTATTCAACATTTTCTCTGGCAAATTATCGTCATTCCTGACGAAGGTAAGCTTCGAAAACCCTCAAGAACTTCTTAGATCTTGTCTTGAAGTACGATTGAGGAAATTTTTAGGATTTTTAGTGATGTTTGAACGCAGAACCAACTCGGGGAAACTATTTCCCAGATTCTGGCGAAGTCCGTGAGTTTTGCAAGCCATTTCCCGGCTATTTTCGGCCACTACTCGTCCCCATATTGGTATATTCCTAATTTACTCTTCCGTAGCTTAAAATCCATATATAATATATAGTATGTTGATAATGATTAAGATTTGGACCCATAACGGTGTTCGGGAAGTTTTTTCGGCCAAATCCCTTCGAAATATGGCTTTCTCCTTCGTTGGGTCCAGCTGGTGCAACCCATGAGCCCAAACAGGTTGACTCAACCCGATAGCCTAAAACCCAGATCCCAACCTGGATTTGAATCAACCCACGAGCCTAAATAGGTTAACTCGACCCGATAGCCCAAAACCGGATCCCAGCCAGGATCCGAACCGTATCTAAAACCAGATCGGCGAATTCAACCTAGACCTATTTTTGAATCCGGCGGGAATATTTCTTTGGAATATTTTGTTAAAATTAACTGTTGACAGTTGACTTTTGTTGGTTTTTCAAAATTTTCTCGAAAACCTTCCCAAGTTAATGTCGATGCCTCACGTCCGATTTTGGCATCCATTTAGTGAAAATTCAAAGTTTTAACGTAGTTGACTGCCTTGACAGCTTGGTTGAGTTTTGGTTGACCGTTGACTTGTCGTTGACTTTTTACGGAAATTGTTCGGAACCCTTCTTAGGATATTTCGACAAGCTGATTGTGAATCCACCGTTATAATGTATAGAGAATTACACTTTTGAGAGAATCCTCTTAGCATTTCTCCTAAAAATATTTAAGTTTAGACCCAAACTAAAAACACCACACGCATGCATAGGAAGAAAAATGAGAGAGGGGCAAAATGGCCAATTCACCATACAACCCCCTAAAACTGAAAAACCATGAAAAGAATGAGGGACAAAACCGGATGGGCACTATTAATGAACAGTGCCCATCTACCAACTTTTAGAAGAGTATAATTTGTGTTCATATTTGGATCACACAAATTTTGAGTGGGCCCCACCTTTTCAAGTTGGTTAATAATATAAAAACTAAATGGTTGACAGTTGGGCCCCACATAGCAGGGACCCCAATTAGTCAGCGATAACCTTGGGTAAATTTGGGCCTTTCGATTTCTGGACCAGTGGTTATCAACATTTCAAATCAAACTCATTTTTTTACAATCTTTTGAAATTGATCTAACGGTCCATATTTTTTCGTTATATCCTGTTTGTACCATACTTGACCAATCCCGAAACTACTAAGCACCGGTCAACGTTATACCGTCAAGGACCCAGAAAAGTTTCCCTCCAACCAGGAGGCCAATCACAGCGCGACACATGTCGACATCAGAAGCCAATCATAGCACGACATGTGTCAACATCAAAAGCCAATCACAACACGACACGTGTCAATGTCAGAATGAAACTAGAACCAACCCAGGCCTGGCCCTCTCACAAAGAGGATCCTTGACACCCCTCTTCAAGCGAAGACAAAACAAAAGCTTGGTTTACAACTCTATACTGGAATGGAGGACCCAATTGAACACCTTAACCTCTTTGAGTCCACCATGGCATATCAGATGTACACCGACGAAGAGCGATGTCTTATCTTCCCCTTCACCCTCTCTGGCGGAGCTCTAAACTAGTATTGCCATCTTCCATCTAAGACAGTAGACTTATTTGACGAACTGAGAAAACTTTTTGTCTCTCAATACATCTTCCAAACCGATCACTTACATTCTACAGATGACTTGTACACTATTCACCAGAAGCCGGACGAGTCACTACGAAAGTGTGCTGGTCGTTTCAGCCATGAGTATTCTCGCTGTGCTGAGGCAGATGACAAGACCACCCTCAAAGTCTTCACGACAGGCCTACGTGATTGTTTCTTCAAATACATGATCAATGCCAACACTTGGAAGACTTACTCTGAGGTGGTGGCACAGGCTTACAACCATGCCTCTGCCGAGGCAAGGACATATCAAAGGAAACCCCCCACAACCACCCTTTATCAGCAAGTAAGGAGTGGAAGCCAGATCCAACCAAATGAGAAGACCTCGACCTTCCAAACGGCAGCGGTGCCTCCCCCTGCCTTACTTAATACTTTGCCAAGTCAACAAACATATCAATCTTAGGGCAAAAGGAAAGATTTCCATCCTCACCAGTCTCATTTTAGTAAAAGGAGTAAGGGACACTACCGCGATAACCAAGGGTATCGCCATGATAATCCCCGACCCCAAGCAGTCAACACAGTGGGTCAAGCACGTGTTAGGACAACCCCTACCCCGAGGTATGAGGCATACACACCTTTGAAAGCTACATGCGTAGCCATTAACCCCAGCATAGCACACTTGATACCGAAGCCAAAGCCAAGGCACCCAGATTACAAGCCCACAAAGAACACGGGCACGTTTTGCTGCTACCACGAGCATAACGGCCATGACGGCGAGAAATGTATCACCCTTCGTGATCATATTGAAGCTTTGGCACGTGAAGGAAAATTGATCAATCCCTATTTCACCCTCCAAGGGGTAATCGTAACCAACGCCAAGTAAATGTGACATATTCCATAAGTGGTGGCACACCCATATCTAAATCTTCCAACAGGGCCATGAAAAATAGTGAACGAGCTTTAAGGTCTGGCCACCAAGTGTTTCACGTGGAAGACATCAGCGAAGGTAAGTATCAAAAACCTAACTGGGATCCAATATGTTTCTACCCTGAGGAAAAAAAAGGTATCATCTACCCTCATAATGACCCACTGATCGTGGAAGCTCACATAGCCAACTTTGAAGTACGACAAATCCTGGTATACAAAGGGGCTTCAGTGAATATCATGTTTGCTGAAGCTTTCAGGGCACTTAATGTAGCTGAACACTTGCTCGACCGCTTGATTTCCCTTCTGATAAGCTTCTCCGGTGATATCGTACAACCTTTGGGGAGCATACACTTACCTTTCACCATTGGTACAGGCCTTTACACAACTACCATTACCACTAACTTCCTGGGGGTTGATTGCCCAACGGCATACAATGTCATCTTCGGACGCACAGGCATCAATGATCTCAAGGCCATGGTATCCACACATATGTTGTTGATGAAATTTCCAACCCCTTATGTCAATGGTTACATCAGAGGAGATCAACTTAGTGCACGATCATGTTACAACACTTCGGTCAAGCAACAGCACCTGCATGTGCCCAAGGAAACCCTTTCTATACATGACCAAGTTATAAAGACCAGCCCAAACGAAGCCAACTTGGATCTTCACAGTGGCAACAGTCAACCCGACGATCCTCGAGATGACTCTTTCACCCAGCAAACACAACCCACTGAAGAGTTGGAGAAGGTTTCTATCTCAAAAGATTATCTGAATCGCATGGTAAAGATTGGTACCACCTTGTCACCACCCACTAGGTTGGCATTGATCTCAATTTTGCAAGAGAACACTGAGGTCTTCGCCTGGTCATACGAGGACATGCCAGGCATCTCTCCCGATATAATTTGTCATCGTTTAAGTATTAACCCCAGGACCAAGCCAATGAGACAGAAGCGAAGATCTTATGACGCTGAACAGTACGAGACAATGAAGGCAGAAGTTGAAAAACTCAAAGGCATAGGCTTCGTCCGTGAAGTCAATTATCCAACGTGGGTAGCAAATGTTGTCCTTGTTAAAAAGAATCCGACCAAGGAAAGTCTCATGCTCCAAAAGGTCTTGTGGAGAATGTGTGTCGATTACACCGACCTAAACAAATGATGCCCGAATGATAGCTTTCCTCTCCCTCTCATAGACAGACTTATAGACTCTACGGCAGGGTGTGAACTCCTAAGCTTCATGGATGCTTACTCAGGATACAACCAAATCCTCATTAACCCTCCGGACTAAGAACACACAACCTTCACTACTGACAGGGGACTATATTGCTATAAAGTCATGCCCTTTGGCCTAAAGAATGCAGGAGCGACTTATCAGAGACTGGTCAATTCAATGTTCGCCGAACAGATTGGGAAGAGCATGGAAGTTTACGTTGATGATATACTAGTCAAGAGCAAACATGCTAACCAACACATCACCAACCTACCTGAAACTTTCACCATTCTGAAGAGGTATCGAATGAGGTTGAACCCCAACAAATGTGCCTTCGGCGTAGGCTCTGGAAAATTCTTAGGCTTCATGATAAGCCAACGAGGCATTGAGGCTAATCCCAAGAAAATCAAAACAATCCTCTACATGAAGGAACCGGTAACTTCAAAAGACATCCAGAACCTTACTGGCAAGCTGGCAGCCTTAACTAGGTTCATCTCTAAGGCCACAGACAGATGTGCTCTTTTCTTCAAATCACTTAAGGGAAGTAAGAAGTACATTACATGGACTGATGAATATGCTGAGGCATTCAAGGACCTCAAAGACTACATGAGTAAAGCTCATTTGCTCTCCAAACTTGAGGTTGGTGACACTCTCATTATCTATCTGTCGGTATCGGCTTCAGCAGTAAGTTCCGTTCTCATTCGAAATGATGGTAATGTCGAACGGCCTGTCTACTACGCTAGCAAGGCCTTACAAGATGCAGAGACACGATACTCCAACATTAAGAAATTGGCTCTAACATTGGTCATGTCTGTTCGAAAACTTCGCCCTTACTTCCAAGCACACTTCATCATCGTGCTTACCAATCATCATCTTCGACAGATACTCCAAAGTCCTGAAACTTCCGAGCGAATGATCAAATGGGCGATAGCATTGGGTGAGTTTGACATCTCCTACCAACCAAAGCCAGCTGATAAGGGCCAAGCAGTGGCAGACTTCATCGCCTACTTCACATATCTTATTAACATTGTTTCTACGCCTAAAGAATCAATTTCATTACCCTTGGAAGCTCAGAAAATAGAACCAACAGCCCCAGCATGGAGTCTATATGTTGATGGCTCGTCTAACTAACAGGGTTGTGCAGCAGGACTAGTCCTTACGACCCCTGACAAAGTGGCGATGGAGTATGCTTTTTGTTTCAAATTCAAGGCATCGAACAATAAGGCCGAATATGAAGCCCTCCTAGCAGGCTTACGTTTGGCCAAACACCTTGGGGTTAAACGAATTGATATCTTCAGTGACTCCCAATTGGTGGTTAACCAGGTCACCAACAACTTTGTCGCTAAGGATAGCTCCATGGCAGCATATCTGGTACAAACACAATTGTTGCTCAAGCACTTCCACTACCAGATCACCCAAATTCCTCGAGCGGCAAACAGTCATGCAAATGTTTTGGGTCACCTCGCCTCAGCGGTGGAAGACAAGATTAGGAGAAAAATTCAGGTCAAATTGTTGGCAGCACCAAGCACCATGGCTGCGGAAGTGTGCAACTTACAACAAGGAGATAGTTGGATTACCCTGATTTATAGATTCCTTGCTCATGGCACCCTTCCAATTGACAAAGTCCAAGCTAAGCAGATTCGATACAAGGCTACCCGTTACTTGATCATTAATGACCAACTCTACAAGCGGGGTTTTAACCTACCATACCTAACCTGCGAAGATCATGCTGGATCTCGATTCCTAGCACACAAGGTTTTTCGCCAAGGATATTACTGGCCAACACTCCACCAAGATGCCATCAGAATATCCCGCTCATGTGATAAGTGTCAACGCTACGCAACTATTCTTCACTCCCCTCTCTAGCTGCTCACTCATATAATCAGCCCTTGGCCCTTTGCCCAATAGGGACTTGATGTGATCGGCCCAATGCCTGCAGGGAAGGGCAAGGTTCGTTATGCAATCGTTGCAATTGACTACTTCATAAAGTGGGCCGAAGTAGAACCCTTGGCAACCATTACTGAGCCAAAAATAGAAAACTTCGTATGGAAGAACATCCTTTGCAAATTCGGCATTCCTAATGCAATAGTCACTGACAACGGGCAATAGTTCGACAACAATAAGTTCAAGATGTTCTGCTCTAAGTTCAACATCAACTTATGTTTTTCCTCCCCAGCTCATCCCCAGTCTAATGGACAAGTTGAAGCCATCAACAAAATAATCAAGTGAACTTTGAAAACCAACTTGGACAAGGCTAAAGGTTGTTGGCCAGAATTTGTACCCCAAATTCCTTGGTTATACCGCACTTCGTATCGGACATCAACAGGAGAAACCTCATTCTCACTTGCCTTTGGTACAGAAGCAGTTGTCCTAGTTGAGCTTGAGCAAGCAACGTTCTGAGTCTAGAACTATGTGCAAAGCAAAAATGACAAACAATTTACCCTCAACTTAGATCTAGTCGAGGAACACATAAACCGGGCTTACTTGAGGAATGTCGCCTACAAGCAGCGCATCTCCAACTACTATGACTTAAGGGTCAAACCTCGTTCTCTCAAATATGGGGGACTGAGTATTGAAGAAAATATTACTCTGCGACAGAGTCCCGAGTGAATGAACACTTAGTCCAAACTGGGATGGACCGTTTGAAGTTGTTGGCATCAGTCACCCTGGCTCCTACAAGCTTAGAAGCTCTGATGGCAAGACCCTTGGCCATCTATGGAACGCTAATCACTTGAAGTACTATTACAAGTAAACTCACATTGTATAAGTGATAAGCTTCAGCCGTTCGGCATCCTATGTAACGAAGACTATTTGGCATGAATTCAATAAAGAGGTGATTTAGACAACTCGATCATAATCCTCTTACATTCCTAGCAATGAAACACTCGGGTTCAAAGCTTCAACATAAATGCTTCCAACATGAAACAAAGTCTAAGTATATGTCAACAAGACTATAGAAATAAACGAACAGCTTCACAGTATATTCGTTCAATCATACATTCCAACACATTCATACATAAGCCAATTGTGCTTTGAAAGGGTTCAACATATTTTGTGTCATTCAACACTTGCTACAATGTGCCTAGACACATTGCCCTTATTCTCACCAACCAGGTGATGAAATGTACAACCTGTACTCTCCTTCATGCCACCAACCAGGTAATGAAATGTACAACCCGTACTCTAATATCATTTGGCAACTTGCCACTTATGCCACTAACCAGGTGAAGAAGGAACTCATCTTCATGCCACTAACCAGGTGATAAAATGTACAACCTGTACTCTCCTTCATACCACCAACCAGGTGATGAAATGTACAACCTGTACTCTAATATCATTTGGCAACTTGCCACTCATACCACCAACCAGGTGAAGAATGAACTCATCATCGTGCCACCAACCAGGTGATGAAATGTGATGAAAGGTGATGAAGGAACTCACATTCGTACCACCAACCAAATGATGAAAGCAACTCATCATTCATTCCACCTACCAGAAGACGAGTGGTACAACTTGTACATGTGAACTCCTAGCATTCACAAATAATCAAAAACCCTCAAGCTTGACAACTCAACTAGGGGAGCACTTATGCCCAACAAGAGTTATAGTCACCAACAAAGTCTTATTGCAAGCCAACATCATATTCAGTGCATGGCATACGAAGATTAAGCTATTCAGCCCTCTTGCATCTGCTTCAAACATTTCCCCTCTGTAACAATGCAAACACTATAATTCTCAAAAGTTTCACACACTCTTGATCAAGACAGTGTGAAGCAAAACCAATTTATGGTGTCAACAAGAGCTTCATCAATAGAGGGCAACCACAATTCTCAAAAGCTTCACACACTCTTGATCAAGACAGTGTGAAGCAAAACCAATTTATGGTGCCAACAAGAGCTTCATCAAAGGAGTTCAACCACAATTCTCAAAAGCTTCACACACTCTTGATCAAGACAGTGTGAAGCAAAACCAATTTATGATGCCAACAAGAGCTTCATCAATGGAGGGCAACCACAATTCTCAAAAGCTTCACACACTCTTGATCAAGACAGTGTGAAGCAAAACCAATTTATGGTGCCAACAAGAGCTTCATCAATGGAGGGCAACCACAATTCTCAAAAGCTTCACACACTCTTGATCAAGACAGTGTGAAGTAAAACCAATTTATGGTGCCAACAAGAACTTTATCAAAGGAGTTCAACCACAATTCTCAAAAGCTTCACACACTCTTGATTAAGACAGTGTGAATCAAAACTAATTTATGGTGCCAACAAGAGCTTCATTAATGGAGAGCAATCACAATTCTCAAAAGCTTCACACACGCTTGATCAAGACAGTGTGAAGCAAAACCAATTTATGGTGCCAACAAAAGCTTCATCAAAGGAGTTCAACCGTAATTCTCAAAAGCTTCACACACTCTTGATCAAGATGGTGTGAAGCAAAACCAATTTATGGTGCCAACAAAAGCTTCATCAATGTAGGGCAACTACAATTCTCAGACCTTCGAAGCAAATTCAATTTATATGGTTCATCCAAACCTTCGACTACTACAAGGTGTGGCTTGCATCACAATCTCTTGCTCAACAGTGTGGAAGCAAAATTTGTATATGTTGTCTCTCCCACATTTTCAAATTTCTAGTTTCCCAAAAAAACAAAGCTTCAACTCCAAAGCCTCACCTCCAAAGTTTCAACACAAAAGCTTCACCAACAAAAGCTTCATCAATGAAGGACAACTACAAATTCTCAAAAGCTTCACACTATCTTGATAAAGATAGTATGAAGCAAAATCAATTCATGGTACCCAACAAAAGCTTCAACTCCAAAGCTTCACCTATAAAGCTTCAACTCCAAAGCTTCACCTACAAAAGCTTCAACACAAAAGCTTCACCCATAAAAGCTTCACCAACAAAAGCTACATCAATGGAGGGCAACCACAAATTCTCAATAGCTTCACACTGTCTTGATCAAGATAGTGTGATAATCAATTCATGGTACCCAACAAAAGCTTCAACTCCAAAGCTTCACCTACAAAGCTTCAACTCAAAAGCTTGACCCACAAAAGCTTGACCTACAAAAGCTTCACCCACAAAAGCTTCACCTATAAAAGCTTCACCCACAAAAGCTTCACCCACAAAAGCTTGACCCACAAAAGCTTGAAACACAAAAGCTTTAACACAAAAGCTCCACCTACAAAAGCTTGACCCACAAAAGCTTGACCTACAAAAACTTTACCCAAAAAAGCTTCACCCATAAAAGCTTCACCCATAAAAGCTTCACCCACAAAAGCTTCACCTACAAAAGCTTCACCCACAAAAGCTTCACCCACAAAAGCTTCACCTACAAAAACTTGACCCACAAAAGCTTCACCCACAAAAGCTTCACCTACAAAGCTTCAACACAAAAGCTTCACACTATCTTGATCAAGATAGTGTGAAGCAAAATCAATTCATGGTGCCCAACAAAGCTTCAACCTCAAAGCTTCACCTACAAAGCTTTAAAATATATATATATATATATATATATATTTTTTTTTTTTTTTCGGAAATTCAAAAATTCAAAAATTCGAAAATTCGAAAATTCGGAAAAAAAAATTGCCTAGGCCTCCTATCCTTTGGGCCTAACAATTTTCATAACAAATATATATGAAGGAGTTTTGGGCTACCACTTAGAAAGAAAATGCCTCATTTGTCAACTTCCTCGACCGGAAACTTGGGGGACTCCTACCATATGCTACTGCACCTTGATACTCGGAAGTCTCACGACCACTTAGTGACTTGGATTTTTCAAGTCTCCCAACGAGAAGTTTTCCTCACTCGGGAAATTAAAGGAGCACTACCTCAACCTACATGCTTCACTCACAAAGCTTCAACATACAAGCTTCAACAAAAGGAAAAATTCAAAGAACTTAGTGAAGAAGGCCTTGGTGTATTTAACACAATACGTTGAAATGAAGCAAAGCTTGTTTATTGATATCTCCGATAAGTTACAAATATGTACATATACATCAATCAAAATAAACAAACAAGAGGGAGCATTCACAAAGGTTGCTCGGGAGAAGTCTCAACAGTCGGCAGAACCCCAGAAAGATGAGGCACCAGAGGGTGATTATTTGGAGCCTCAGTACTAGGCAAAACCCTAGAATGAGGAGGCACCGAAGGTTGATCATTTGGAGCTTCATTACGCGGTACATCCTCAGAAGACGAAGGCAATAAATGTCTTTGGAACAAACCCACAAACCTCTGATGATCAAGTAAAATCTGACCATCAGATTCTTGCAGCTCGTCGAGCTTCCTTTTCATGTTTGTAGCATAGTCATGTGCGAGCCTGTGCAATTGTTTATTCTCATGCTTGAGCCCTCTGATCTCCTGTTTGAGACTTATCACTTCAGCCGCCAATGATTCAACATGGCGGGTTCGAGCAAATAGGCGTTGGGCCATATTAGACACAGAACCTGCACATTGAACACTGAGACCCAGAGAATCCTTAACAACCAACTCATCAGACAGTTTAGAAAGTAGTCTGTTATCTTTGGGAGTGAAAAGGTTCATGGCCATCACCGCAACGGTCAAATCATTCTTCATCACATAGTCCCCAACGGTAAGAGGACCAATATGGGATAAGAAGGATGTGCGCCATATGTTGTCTCGAGAAGGCATGGTTGCCTCTTCACCAAAGTTCAAGTCAAAACGACGGTCGGATGGGCCAAACATTCTCATAAATTATGAAGGAGAAATGAGGTGCAATAAATCTCTGAAGTAAGGGGAAAATTCCTACAAACAATAACTCTCTGAATGTACTCCTTGCACACAATTGGTGCCCTTATAAAAGAAAAGACAACAGGGCCATTGGTTCAAAAATCGAAGATGCACCACTCTCCGGATTTCGAAGAGGCACCACTTTCCACACGCAACATTAGCCCCTCAAGTACCACAGATAACTTTGCCAAATATCTCTGACAAAGTTTAGACACATAAATTTTGAAGGTCCAGCTACTCTACTATTACCCACAAGGGTAAAGGAACAGCACCACTGCTTGATAACTAGAAAGTCCCAATGTGTGTCAACCTCCGTGCTCCGTGGCAAGGCAGAATGGCAAAAATGCCCAACCTTTACTCACATTCAAGAAAACATTCCCAACAATATTACTTGCTCAAAAATCGAAGAGGAACCACTATCCGAATCTCGAGAGCCAGACTCCCAACAGGTTACTTTTTCAAAAATCGAAGAGACACTGCTCTCTGAATCTCAAGAGTCAGACTCCCAACAGGATTGCTTTCTCAAAAATTGAAGAGGCACCGTTCTCTGAATCTCGAGAGCCAGATTCCCGACAGGATTACTTGTTCGAAAACCGAAGAGACACCGCTCTCCGAACTTCGAGAGCTAGATTTCCTTGGATAAAGCTTGTCTGCAATCTTCACACGCAACATCAGCTTTCCATATACCACAGACCACTTTTTCAAAGCGCTCTGACAAAGTTAAAACATGTGAAACTTGAAGCTCCCACTACATTGCTATAACTAAGAAGGGTAAAAGAATAGCATTATTACTTGCTCAAAAATCGAAAAGGCACCGTCCTCCGAATCTCGAGAACCAGACTCCCAACATGATTACTTTCTCAAAAATTGAAGAGGCACCGCTATCCGAATCTCAAGAGCCAGACTCCCAACATGATTGCTTTCTCAAAAATCGAAGAGGCACCGCTCTCCGAATCTTGAGAGCCAGATCCCCGACAGGATTGCTTGTTAGAAAATCGAAGAGGCATCGCTCTCCGAACTTCGAGAGTCAGATTTCCTTGTATAAAGCTTGTCTACAATCTTCACACGCAACATCAGTTTTCTAGATACCACATACCACTTTTTCAAAGTGCTCTGACAAAGTTAAAACACGTGAAGCTTGCAACTCCCACTACATTGCTACGACCAAGAAGGGTAAAGGAATAGCATTACTACTTGTTGTTAGGGATACTCCTATATATGTCGACCTCCATCCTCTACGGATAGGCAGACCAGCAAAAATGCTCAACCCTTCCTCATATCTGAAAGGACACTCCCAACGAAGCCTCTCGAAATACTCAGCCTTCTTCCCCCCTCCCCAATAATACCTATGCAAACCAGCCACACCAGAGCAAGAGTATCTCATATCATCAAGGTCAAAAGCAAGAGTATCTCATGTCATGCTTTTTCCCTGTCTTTTCCTTTGCCCTTGTTCTTACCTGCAAGACAATGAGAAAGAGAGCAATCAGTCAGCACTTGGAATCAAACTTCCAGTCAGGAACTGACTGCCTGAAACCCCTTGCCTGATTACTTACCTGGCATTACTCTCGAGTACTGATCTTCAACATCTTATGCTTCCAGAAAAGATACCACATCTGCCTGAGGAACGGATAGGGCAAGTGAGAAGGATACAAGGAAACATGTGGAGACAAACACAACAGAACACATGTTGATTCATCTATTACTTCGTCAACAGCAAAAGTATCACATATCATCAAGGTCGAACGCACTCTTGATTTGAATGACTTGTTTTGACCCTCAAATTCTTGAGTCGGCCTTATACTCTGGAGGAAACCAGAAAACCTCCAGCCCAGTTCAAGAATAAACCTGTAGAAAGTTACTTCTTCAAAAGAAAAAGTATCTCATATCATCTCTTCTCCATTTGTTTCTCCTTATCCTTGTTTCTGTTTACGACACAAGGAGAAGGAGAACAATCAACTAGAAGCCGAAGTCAAACCTCCGATCCAGGTTGCTTGCTTGGAAGTCTGATTACTTACCTTGTCTGTTACCTCTTTCGGCAAATCTCCTAGCTCAGCGACTTGGATGACTCCTACTATAGGGTTTAGTATCGCACTTAACCAAGCCCGAAACTATAAGAAAGCTTCAAGTGAAATTGATACATTACCTTGTGCATCTTCATCGGTTAAATATACCACCCCTGGATGAAGGAAAAGTACTTCCAGAGAAGATACCACATCTACATATGAGACACATAAGGCAAGTGAAAATGATACCACACTTCGGTACTTAGAAGTTTCATGATTACTCAATGTCTTGGATCTTGCAAGTCCCCAACTGAGGAGCTTCCCTCACTCGGGAACTTAGGGAAGTACTGTTTGTACCATACTTGACCAATCCCGAAACTACTGAGCACCGGTCAACGTTATACTATCAAGGACCCAGAAGAGTTTCCCTCCAACCAGGAGGCCAATCACAGCGCGACACGTGTCGATATCAGAAGCCAATCATAGCGCGACATATGTCAACATCAAAAGCCAATCACAACACAACACGTGTCAATGTCAGAATGAAACTAGAAACTCTCTTCTATAAAAAGAGATCATTCTCTCACAATATTGCCTAATGTCATTTGTACTAAATCATTCAATAGTACTCACAAAATGAGAGCTTGAACCTATGTACTTGTGTAAACCCTTCACAATTAATGAGAACTCCTCTACTCCGTGGACGTAGCCAATTTGGGTGAATCACATACATCTTGTATTTGCTTCCCTGTCTTTATCTATTTACATACTTATCCACACTAGTGACCGGAGCAATCTAGCGAAGGTCGCAAACTTAACACTTTCTGTTGTACCAAAGTCCTCATTGATTTTGTGCATCAACATATCCAATGATAAAAAAAAATATCCACGGTTAAAATTTAAATTCAACGGTCAAAATAATAAAATTAATTTTCTAAAACAAATCCACTTTAAAAAAATTATCCCAACCTCTATAAATACTCATTCATTGGTTTATTCATCTTCACAAAATCAATTTCTTCCTCAATTTTTTTATGATGTCTTTAAGACAAAATGCAAGAGGTCCAAATTGGAAAAAAAAGAAGAAGATGAAGCTTTATGTGAGGCTTGGTGTCACAATTTTTCAAATGAAAATTTATTGTTGTTTAGTGATTGTTTAGGTAGTTTTGGTTGGTGGATATTGAAGTTGGTTGGTGGATCTAATTTGGTTGGTCCGTTTATTGAAGTTTGGTTGGTTAGTTTGTTTATTGAAATTGGGTTGGTGTGTCATTGAAGTTTAGTTGGTTGGTTCGACATTGAAGTTTCGTTGGTTGGTTTGTATATTGAAGTATGGTTGGTTGACTGGTTGGTTGGTGTGATTAGTTCGGTTTTGGAAATTTTGTAGGAACTTAAATTTGTTTAAGTTAAAACATTCGTAAAATTAAATTAAGATAACAATTAATATATTTTAGGTTCTGAAGTTTAGGTCATGAGAGTTGGGTGGCATTCATTGTTCATAGAGCTAAATTTTATCTTTGAACCTAAATAATTAAGTTTGGGTCTAAAGGTTGAAGTTGGTCCGATACTTAACAACCAAAGTGCCGGCGCTAGACTGGGCTGGAGAACAACACAACCCCATGAACTTTGGGTAGGTTAGCCCATTGAATTTGGTGATGTCTGCATTCTTTCTTGTGTTTGAAAAATAGCACGTTCCAACCACTTAATACTATATTTTAGCGATATTTATCTTCACCTATAATTGAAAGGTCTTAGATTCGGGTCTCGTTAAAGGTGAATTTAAATCATATTATTATTAGCCTATTGTGAAGCTAAGTTCATCTCATTCTCCTTTAGTGTAAATAATATCGTTTATTAAAAAAAAAAAAAAAAGGCACGTTCCACGATCCTTTCAGGGTTCCAACGAATAGAAGTGTTGCCAAAAATGCCGTATCAACAAGCTCAACTCTCCCTCAAAATCTTTCACTAAAGGGGTTGATTTTGGACTCCGGAGTCGGGAGGAAGCTTTAGGTGATAAGCAACTGATCCACCAATCTTAGCCAGAATTTCATTGAAGTTCGTTCAACTCTAAAACTTTTGGAGATTTTGATGTATATAGTTTTGTTCATATCTCCTTTCTTGTTTTCGTCCAGATGGTGAAGTGAACTAGGATGAAATTGCAAAGGAATTTTAAAATTCCCTTGAACATACTATTGTATTACTTGTTGATAAATTCTAGTGGAAAATGGTTGAAAATCTATACAAGATAAAAATGGCATGATTTTATTATGATTTTTCCTTTTTACTGAAGATGAATTCTTTAATGTTGGGCCTATATACTATACATATGTTTTGTTTATATTAGTGGCGGTCTTTTCTTTGTATGTCGGTCTTTTTTAAAACTGTGTCCATTTATACTTATTATGAATGTTCTCTACCATTTGACCCAAGAAAATACTATATACATGTGCTTGGGGTGGATCATGTACTTACATTAACTGAAGCACTTGCTAATATGATTAAAGTTAAAGGGGTGAATTATATAATATTTCTACAAGGAAAACAAAACTACAATCCTTTGAAACTGAACTCCAACAAACAACAATTGCAACTTTGGAATCCTATTCCTCAATTAGTTTATGCACTCTCATCGACTTTGCAAGCACCAGCGCATCTCAGATGGCTCATCTTCGCCAGCAGAGGAGAGATCATCATTTGAGCGTCAAAAGATTGAGGGACTCTACTCAAATGGAGGAACTCCATAGCTGCTCTATCTGCACTGGTTGCCACCTCTAGGGGGGGGAGGGGTGCAGAGTTTTTCCTTTCATAAATAAAAGTTCGTATGTTACGTTGCGACAACAATAAACGAGAGTTTTATCTTCAAGCCAGCTATCCTTACAAGTCTGATTAGTATATCCAAATTATATTGAATTTCCAGTTTGTAATAGTAATGACACGCTTGCCTTCTTCTCCTTCCTCCACCGAGAAAGGAAAAAAAAGGTATATTGCTTAGCTTCTCTCCCTTTCTTCCTTGGATTAAATGCTTCTTAGCCTATTGGGGATTTCCTTTGTTTTTAGGAAAGGAAACTAACCTGCAACACAGTATTATAAATATAGATCTTTCTATTCTAAACACACTCACCTTTAAGTTTACGTGAGTACTTGCCCTTAGACGTCTTCAATTGGCCTTGTGTTAGTTTGTTTCAGTTATCAAGATGTCAACCCCAACAACTAAAGAAAGTAGATTATATTAATGCGACCAAAAGATGTGTCATGTCCGCCAACTCCAAAAAAGTATTGACCTCCTCAAGATGGAGTTGATCCTAAGAAAGCCGCAAAACGTGATTTGAATAAATACTTAAATGAAGAAGCAAACTAAGAAAAGAAGTAATATTAGAGCTATCAAGAGAAGGGATGGAGTTCAAGTTGAGATTATTTAAGGTTTAGGAGTTTAATTTGTTTTTTCTCCTTTTGGTTGTTCCTTTTTTTTTTTTTTGGTTGTCGAAGTTTATCGTATTGTTATGTTACTTTTGTGATGAAATTTTGTTCTGATATGTGGTAGCTAAGAGGAGTTTATCATTATGGATAAAGAGTTTTGTTTGCTAACTTATATAAAATGAGCTTCAAGATATACACATGGAGTTAATTACGATTATTTTAGCATATGTTGAAATTCAAATAGTATTGATACTACTTGGTAGTTGGTACCGTGGAATGGAACTGCTGAGTGCTGATGAAGAGAATGCAACTTCGATTCTCTGTAGGCATGCATCTCCAAAAATATCCTTGGACTAAAATTATACTCAAGTCACTTATCAAAGTTTCCAATAAAAAGTGCTGCAGTTTACAAATTACCCACCCAAATAAATCTGAACCAGTAATTCTGTTTTTGCACCCCACAATTCAAACGAAAAAATCCTCAACTTCATAGCATAGTTAAAAAACAACTCTTTGTATTGAAAGGCTTTGTAGAGTTGTGGATTGCTTGCGCTAAAGTGCTCCAGCTGGTTCTACAAAGCAATGATCCGAAAGGGTAATAACAAAATGCAGCAGATAACCGAGTATCACTTGAGCTCGTCAAGGCCCAATGTTCCCTCTGGTTGGCCGAACATTCCTTGGGATGTTCAGTGGACTTGGCCAAACTCTCCAATTGATTTGCCGAGCCATTTGCATACACATTCGGTGTTAGTTTTCGAGTAAATTATAGCAATGGTCTCTCAACTTTAATCAAATTAGAGCAATGGTTCATCAATTAAAAATTCATTACCATTGGTCCCTCATCTCATAAAAATGTGTAGCTATGGTCATTTTCGTCAACTTCGTTAGAATTTTGTCAAAATAAGTTGTATTGGAAGGATCATTGCAATAATTGGGGTCCCTCAACTCATCAAAACGTGTAGATATGATCATTTTCGTCAACTTCATCAGAATTTTGTCAAAATTAGTTATGTTGGAATGATCATTACACCAATTTGGTTAAAGTTGAGAGATTATTGCTCTAATTGAGTTAAAGTTGAAGATTCATTGCTAAAATTTACTCTTAGTTTTCCGAGCAATTCTCAAATCTTTAGTTTGTCAATAACGGAAAATCACAATTCAATCTAAAAATTGTTTGCGTAACCGCTTTTTGGTTTCTCCAAGTGACTTCTTAGTCATTCATTCTTCAAAACTTTGTATCAGTTCAACAAAATTGAGTGTTGAAGAGAATGAACTTAGGTTCTTGATGGTTTGGAGGGGTGAGTCGTGAGTGTTGTGCGGGGATCACTACACAAAAAGTGAACAATAGTAACAAGGGTTTTGCATGAGTTTGTTGGGTGGCGAGTATTTTGCTTTAAAAGAAGGGTAGTGCTATCCACACACCAATTTTTACTTCTCACACATCTTCTTAATTTTTAGTTGTTGGATCTAATGAATTGAAGAAGATCGATGGTAAAAAATTAACATGAGTGTGTAGGAAGTGAAAATAGGTGTGTGAATAGTACTATCCTAAAAGTTTTTTTTTTTTTTTTTTTTGAAGTTTACATCTTTTTTTTTTCAAGAGAAACGATAGTGATTTTATTCAAACTCAAAAAGTCATACAATCATCTAAGAGGGAATTATGGATAATATCCGAGGGCTCCTCATACTAATATTTAATCGAATCAAAATACAAAGCAAATTTAGCTAATCTATAAGCAACTAAATTAGCAGAAAATCGGACATGTGAAACCTGCGCACCATCAAGAGAATGAACCCACATTTTGATGTCCTCAGTAATGAGACTTAGAGGGGAAGCATCTCATGCATTCTTTGTCACTGCTTGAATCAAGAGGAAAGAGTTACTTTCAAAGAGACTCCACTGTCACCGGGTTGGAAAATTGATAAAATCGATGGACCAAAGCCCAGGTCAACCACCAGAGCTGTCTCTAAAAAACATTTGTTATGCTTGTGTGCCAAAACCTTTAAATTTCAGTCGAAAACCCTAAGTTATGGGGTCCAGGATCCTACGTTGAGGTCCAAACCTTAAGAGTTTTTTTACATATTTATATCATTTTCGTTCCTAATAATTAACTAAATCAATATTATCTTAATATTCGTCGATTTAACTGTAATTAAACTATTGATATTTCCGTAAGAACTAATACTCTATGAGCAAGATGAGCTTTTAGAGCTAGAATTTTGTCATCAGAATACGTGTTGCCTCAACATGTAGTGATTAAATTAAGAACGATCCATATATAAGGCAGATATTTATGTCCCATTTTCTTAATCGAGGACGCAGAAGACAAAATACCAAATTATGATGAAAAAGTGTTGAGAGGCACTCATGAACTCCTAAATGGCTGATAAAGTTTCATGTAATCTTACACGATTCATTAACACAACACGTAAACGACACGAAAATAATAGGTTTCGGATCGACACGACAACTAATCGGATCACACGATGATAAACAACTGATAATAGGTTTCAAATCTTTCACTAAAGGGGTTGATTTTGGACTCAGGAGTCGGGAGGACTCTTTAGGTGATAAGCAACTGATCCGCCAATCTTAGCCAGAATTTCATGGAAGTTCGTTCAACTTTGATGTATATAATTTTGTTCTTTCTCCTTTTTTGTTTTCGTCCAGATGGTGAAGTGAACTAGGACGAAATTGCAAAGGAATTTTAAAATTCCCTTGAACATACTATTGTGTTACTTGTTGATAAATTCTAGTGGAAAATGGTTGAAAATCTATACAAGATAAAAATGGCATGATTTTATTATGATTTTTCCTTTTTACTGAAGATGAATTCTTCAATGTTGGGCTTATATTATACATATGTTTTGTTTGCATTAACGGCGGTCTTCTCTCTGTATATCGGTCCTTTTTAAGGCTGTGTCCATTTGGACTTATTATGAATGTTGTCTACCATTTGATCCAAGAAAATACTATACATGTGCTTGGGGTGGAGCATGTATTTACGTTAACTGAAGCATTTGCTAATATGCTTAAAGTTAAAAGGGTGAATTATATAATATTTCTACAAGGAAAACAAAACTACAATCCTTTGAAACTGAACTCCAACAAACAACAATTGCAACTTTGGAATCCTATTCCTCAATTAGTTTATGCACTCTCATCGACTTTGCAAGCACCAGCGCATCTCAGATGGCTCATCTTCGCCAGCAGAGGAGAGATCATCATTTGAGCGTCAGAAGATTGAGGGACTCTACTCAAATGGAGGAACTCCATAGCTGCTCTATCTGCACTGGTTGCCACCTCTAGAGGGGGAAGGGGTGCAGAGTTTTTCCTTTCATAAATAAAAGTTCGTATGTTACTTTGCGACAACAATAAACGGGAGTTTTATCTTCAAGCCAGCTATCCTTACAAGTCCGATTAGTACATCCAAATTATATTGAATTTCCAGTTTGTAATAGTAATGACACGCCTGCCTTCTTCTCCTTCCTGCACCGGGAAAGCAAAAAAAGGTATATTGCTTAGCTTCTCTCCCTTTCTTTCTAGGGTTAATGTTTCTTAGCCTATTGGGGAGTTCCTTTGTTTTTAGGAAAGGAAACTAACCTGCAACACGGTAGTATAATTATATGTCTTTCTATTCTAAACACACTTACCTTTAAGTTTACGTGAGTACTTGCCTTTAGACGTCTTCAACTGGCCTTGTGTTAGTTTGTTTCAGTTATCAAGATTTCAACCCCAACAACTAAAGAAAAGTAGATTATATTAATGCGACTAGAAGATGTGTCATGCCCGCCAGCTCCAAAAAAGTATTGACCTCCTCAAGATGGAGTTGATCCTAAGAAAGTCCCAAAACGTGATTTGAATAAATACTTAAATGAAGAAGCAAACTGAGAAAAGAAGTAATATTAGAGCTATCAAGAGAAGGGATGGAGTTCAAGTTGAGATTATTTAAGGTTTAGGAGTTTAATTTGGTTTTTCTCCCTTTGGTTGTTCCTTTTTTTTTTTTTTTTTGGTTGTCGAAGTTTATCGCATTGTTATGTTACTTTTATGATGAAATTTTGTTCTGATATGTGGTAGCTAAGAGGAGTTTATCGTTATGGATAAAGAGTTTTGTTTGCTAACTTATATAAAATGAGCTTCAAGATATACACATGGAGTTAATTACGATTATTTTAGCATATGTTGAAATTCAAATAGTATTGATACTACTTGGTAGTTGGTACCGTGGAATGGAACTGCTGAGTGCTGATGAAGAGAATGCAACTTCGATTCTCTGTAGGCATGCATCTCAAAAAATATCCTTGACTAAAATTATACTCAAGTCACTTATCAAAGTTTCCAATAAAAAGTGCTGCAGTTTACAAATTACCCACCCAAATAAATCTGAACCAGTAATTCTGTTTTTGCACCCCACAATACAAACGAAAAAATACTCAACTTCATAGCATAGTTAAAAAACAACTCTCTGTATTGAAAGGCTTTGTAGAGTTGAGGATTGCTTGCACTAAAGTGCTCCAGCTATTTCTACAAAGCAATGATCCGAAAGGGTAATAACAAAATGCAGCAGATAACCGAGTATCACTTGAGCTCGTCAAGGCCCAATGTTCCCTCTGGTTGGCCGAACATTCCTTGGGATGTTCAGTGGACTTGGCAAAACTCTCTAATTGATTTGCCGAGCCATTTGTATACGCATTCGGTGTTAGTTTTCGAGTAAATTGTAGCAATGGTCTCTCAACTTTAATCAAATTAGAGCAATGGTCCCTCAATTAAAAATTCATTACCATTGGTCCCTCATCTCATAAAAATGTGTAGTTATGGTCTTTTTCGCCAACTTCGTTAGAATTTTGTCAAAATAAGTTGTATTTGAAGGATCATTGCGACAATTGGGATCCCTCAACTCATCAAAACATATAGCTATGATCATTTTCGTCAACTTCATCAGAATTTTGTCAAAATGAGTTATGTTGGACGGATCATTACACCAATTTGGTTAAAGTTGAGAGATCATTGCTCAAATTGGGTTAAAGTTGACGAATCATTGCTACAATTTACTCTTAGTTTTCCGAGCAATTCTCAAATCTTTAGTTTTTTTTTTTTGGTAGAAACTGGGATTGAAAACCAGGGCAAAGATGCCAGAACGAACACAAAAGCCTACAGCAAGGCAAGCTAAAACAAACCAACAAAAACCAAAGCAGAGGGTTACAATAAAGAAGACGCTGCAACAAGCAAGCGTCGCCCCCTACCCAGTCAAAACAAATTAATAAGGACACGGCAAGCCATCATTGTTTAGAACATGTACCAAAGAAGATGGGGGTCGATCGACCCAGACAACATCACACATCTCCTGGTTGTTAATTGACGCAAGAGAGTCCGCCGCAACATTGGCTGATCTTGGAACCCAAGACCAGCGACAGTTCTGAAAAGTCTTCCCCATCTCCTTGACTCTCACCAAAGTTGGAAAAGCCTCCCAGGAACCATCCTCCATCGAACCCGTGAGGCAAGAAATGGATTCTAAGAAGTCAGATTCAAAAATCACAGATGAAAGACCCAAAGAGGATCCCACCTCACAACCACGAAGCAGTGCATAAGCCTCCGCCAGGGCAGCACACGAAGCAGCAATAGCAAATCTCGCAGCTGCAACGAACTCCCCCACTTCGTTCCTCACCACAACCCCAACAAAACCAGATTTGGCCAACTTGGACCAGCTCGCATCGACGTTTACCTTACAGAAGGGAGCTGCAGGAGGACTCCAACTAGAGACTAGACCCACCCTATTCTCAAATCTTTAGTTTGTCAATAACGGAAAATCACAATTCAATCTAAAAAATTGTTTGCGTAACCGCTTTTGGGTTTCTCCAAGTGACTTCTTGGTCATTCATTCTTCAAAACTTTGTATCAGTTCAACAAAATTGATTGTTGAAGAGAATGAACTTAGGTTCTTGATGGTTTGGAGGGGTGAGTCGTGAGTGATGTGCGGGGATAATTCTATATAAAGTACTCTTTCTCCTTCCCTCTGTCTGATGTGGAACAATTGATTTCAACACTCCCCGCACGTGAGGCCCCATTTATGGGTCACACGTGAAATTCCACACATCGGCAACCACGTGGAGCCATGTTGGGACTCACCCAATCGCACGGCAGTACGGACCCATCCCCTGGCTCTGATACCATGTGGAAATTTTCAGGTCGACGGGCCGATGGCCCACTCTAACAACACCGATACTGTCCCCACTTAACCACCTGCACAATCCTCAGGTGTAGGGTTTTATCACAAAAGGCCTCGGTGTTAGTTAGAGTGGGATAATTCTATTTAAAGTACTCTTTCTCCTTCCCTTTGTCCGATGTGGGACAATTGGTTTCAACACGCTACACAAAAAGTGAACAATAGTAACAAGGGTTTTGCATAAGTTTGTTGGGTGGCAAGTATTTTGCTTTAAAAGAAGGATATAGTGTTATCCACACATCAATTTTTACTTCTCACACACCTTCTTAATTTTTAGTTGTTGGATCTAATGAATTGAAGAAGATCGACAGTAAAAAATTAACATGAGTGTGTAGGAAGTGAAAATAGGTGTGTGAATAGTACTATCCTAAAAGATTTTTTTTTTTTTTTTTTTTTGAAGTTTACATCTTCTTCTTTTTTTTTTCAAGAGAAACGATAGTGATTTTATTCAAACTCAAAAAGTAATACAATCATCTAAGAGGGAATCATGGATAATATCCGAGGGCTCCTCAAACTAATATTCAATCGAATCAAAATACAAAGCAAATTTAACTAATCTATAAGCAACTAAATTAGCAGAAAATCGGACATGTGAAACCTGCGCACCATCAAGAGAATGAACCCACATTTTGATGTCCTCAGTAATGAGACTTAGAGGGGAAGCATCTCGTGCATTCTATGTCACTGCTTGCATCAAGAGGAAAGAATTACTTTCAAAGAGACTCCACTGTCACCGGGTTGGAAAAATGATAAAATCGATGGACCAAAGCCCAGGTCAACCACCAGAGCTGTCTCTAAAAAAAATTGTTATGCTTGAGTGCCAAAACCTTTAAATTTCAGTCGAAAACCCTAAGTTATGGGGTCCAGGATCCTACGTTGAGGTCCAAACCTTAATAGTTTTTTACATATTTATATCATTTTCGTTCCTAATAATTAACTAAATCAATATTATCTTAATATTCGTCGATTTAACTGTAAATTAAACTATTGATATTTCCGTAAGAACTTAACTCTATGAGCAAGATGAGCTTTTTAGAGCTAGAATTTTGTCATCAGAATACGTGTTGTCTCAACATGTAGTGATTAAATTAAGAACGATCCATATATAAGGCAGATATTTATGTCCCATTTTGTTAATCGAGGACGCAGAAGACAAAATACCAAATTATGATGAAAAAGTGTTGAGAGGCACTCATGAACTCCTAAATGGCTGATAAAGTTTCATGTAATCTTACATGATTCGTTAACACAACACGTAAGCGACACAAAAATAATAGGTTTCGGATCGACACGACAACTAATCGGATCGTTATCGGATCACACGATGAGAACCCGTCAATAAGGGGTTCTTAACAGGTTCACACGAGATTGACACACGAGTAACCCATTTCAACACGTTAAGAAAAATGTTATTTTGATGATTTTAATTTTTTAAACTAATAAAAAAATCTTACTATAAAATACAATAGGCATAGTATATATGTATATTATATATTGCATTATTATATTTAAGTTTTATTTATTTATTTATTTATTTTTATAGTATACTATAGCAAAGGGTGAGATTAAAAAATCATAAAACACATTAAAAGTAAAAATACCAAACACATTCAAAAATTATAATAATTAATTTACAAGTACAAAAAATGTGAAAAAAAATAGGCAAACGCTTGTGATCGCATCCTCTACACTTTGAGGATGGGTACATTGCCGTTTGAATGTTTAGAATCATACAAAACCTCATGAATAGTATATTTAAGGGAGTTCAAAATAAATAAAATTCATATTTATTAATGTACAAGTCTGAAAAATGTGAAAGCATATATAAATACTCGGGATTGGATCCTCAACCTTGAAACGTAACTCCATTTATTTTGCATATCCTTGAACCTTTGGTATTTTGTAGTAATGTACTAATGTTTTTTCATTATACTCTTATTTTGGGGTATGCAATACTTGAAAGACAAATGTTTTTTTTTAAATGTTTTGAAGTGATATTTACATGACAGTGTGATATACATACACAAATTTAGTATTATGTTTTTCATTTTTTGGGTCAAATTATATTTTTCATTTTCATTATTTATTGATTTAAAATATATTTTTTTAAAGGGTAACGGGTCGGGTCATATTACTTAATAATATTAACGGGTTAATTTCGGGTTGAGTCATATTACCCATTTACTTTAACGGGTGTTACACGACACGACATGTTAAGATATCAAGTATGTCACGAAAACGATACGAATACGAGAAACACAATACGAATGACAGGTTTAATGTAATCAGATTTGGATGCTACGAAAATATTAGGACCAAAATTGTGCCACCTGCCCACTATAGGTAGGCCAAATGTAATAGCCAGAATGGTCACACCCGGAAAGGGATCCTCTCCGGATCCCTTCTTCCTAATTCACCAAGTCCGGGGATCTGAACCGTTGAAATTTGATCCAACGGCTAAAGTTATTATAATTTTTAAAGTGGACCCCTATTTGTAGCCGTTGGATCAAATTTCAATGGTCCGGATCCCCGAACTTGATAGATTAGGAGGAAGGGATCCGGAGAGGATCCCTTTCCGTCAAACCCTAAACCTAAATTCCTAATAAAAACGTACTAATTACCGCGTACTTATATTTAAGGGTGTGATATCCACACACACCTTTTTACTTCTCTCACACCTTTTTTGTTTTCGGCCGTCGGATCGGATGAATTGAAGAAGATCAATGGACATAAATTAATAAGGGGTGTGTGAGAAGTAAAAAGGGATGTGTGGATAGCACACGCCTATATTTAACGCTTTGATTCTCTTGACACTTGTCCCCTACTTGTAAAGCCAAATGTAATAACAACCCTAGACTCCTAATTATATATCATTTGCATGATCTTCCTATGATCTTTTCGAAGTAACACGTATATTATGATGAGGCAATAGAGGAAACAATGCCCAACGTAAGGGAGATGATGCACTCCTAGAACCCTATCTTTAGTCTAAAGTCTCCAACACTCCATTCACGATTGAAATGTAAACCCAATCCATAATTAGGGTATTCGATCTACCTATCATTTATACTTAATTTTCTCTATCAGTGACGTACTTTCATTATTATCTTTTCATTATGCAATTGATGCAGAACATTTGGCTTAGTGATTGAAAGAGGAGGACGCCACTGTTCAAACACATGCCTTTACCATGACATACAATGGATTTTGATTATTTGAGGTCGTTTAGGCTTCCAAACTGCATTTTAAATTCTTTAATAAAAAACGAACTTCTCGTTTATCGTCCGATTAATGTCGTTTTAATGTCGGTCATTTCCTTAAGGCCCTTGAGTTTCCTCAAGGAGTTGTGATTAAGCTATTTAAGCAGTTGGCTTCAATGTAATCACATCTTTCATCAATAATCAAACAAACCTTTCGGTTTTCTAATAACTATAGTGGATTTCAGAACTTATTCAAGGACTTATGTTGGTATCCCCTGTGACCTTCGTGTTACGTCGGCAATGTTGCATAATAGTCAAAAAAAATTACTTTAACGTTATTCTAGAGAATGAAGCCACATTTTGATGTCCTCAGTAATAAGACTTAGAAGGGAAGCATCTCGTGCATTCGAAGTCACTGCTTGAATCAAGAGGAAGAGAGTCACTTTCAAAGAGAACATGAGAAAAGTTAAGCTCCATAGCACGACGAACACCCTCCCTAACTGCAAGAAACTCCACTGTCACCGGGTTGGAGATATGATAAAATCAACGGACCAAAGCCCCGGTAAAACCACCAGAGCTGTCTCTAAAAAAGTTTTGTTATGCTTGAATACCAACACCTTTAAGTTTCCGTCGCAAAACCTAATTTATGGGGTCAAGGATCCAACGTTGAGGTCCAAATCTTGACAGTTCTGTTACATATTTATATCATTTTCGTTCCTACATAACTAAATCAATACTAATATCTTAAATTCATCGATATAAACTTAATGATATTTCTGTAAAAACTAAAAACTGATACTCTATAAGCAAGATGGGCTTTCAGAGCTAGACTTTTGTCATCAGAAATGCGTGTTGTCTCTCAACACGCACTGATCAAAGAACGATGCATAAGCCAGATATTTATGCCCAATGCTGTTGATCGAGGAGACAGAAGACACGAAAGACCAAATTATGATGAAAAAGTGTTGAGAGTTAGGCTGGTCAACTCATGAACTCCTAAATGGCTGATAAAATAAGTTTCATGTGATCAGATTTGGATACGGTACAAAAATATTAGGACCAAAATCGTGCCACCCGTCCTCTAGGCAGGTCAAATGCGATCACAACCAGACTGGTCAAAACCCCAAACCTAAATTCCTAGTAAAAAGTACCAAGTACCGTGTGATTACATTTGAGGCCTTTGAGTGTCTTGACACTTGTTCCATAGTTGTAAAGCCAAATGTAATCACAACCCTAAAATCCTAATTATATATCATTTGCATGATCTTCCTTTGATCCTCTCTAAGTAACACGTGTATTATGAGGGAATCAAGGAAACAATGTCCAACGTAAGGCAGATGATTCACTCCTAGAACCTAAATTCCTAGTAAAGTATACCAAGCCGCGTACTTTAGAGACAATTGTCCCCTACTTGTAAAGCCAAATGTAATCGCAACCCTAAATTCCTAATTATGTATGATTTGCATGATCTTCCTATGATCTTCTCTAAGTAACACGTGTATTATGATTTGCATGATCTTCCTATGATCTTCTCTAAGTAACACGTGTATTATGAGGCAATCAAGGAAACAATGCCCAACGTAAGGCAGATGATTCACTCCTAGGACCTAAATTCCTAGTAAGTACTAGTACCACGTACTTAAATTTGAGGCAATTGTCCCCAATTTGTAAAGCCAAATGTAACCACAACCCTAAATTCCTAATTATATGTGATTTGCATGATCTTCTCTAAGAAACACGTGTATTATGAGTCAAGGAAACAATGTCCAACGTAATGCAGATGACTCACTCCTAGAACCCAATTTTAGTCCAAAGTCTCTAACATTCCCACGCACGATTGAAATGTAAACCCAATCCATAATTAGGGTATTCGACCTACCTATCATTTGTACTTTTCTTTATCGGTCATGTACTTTCTTTTTACTAGGAATGTTGAAAGCAATGTTGCATGATAGTCAAAACTGTTTACTTTCAACGTTATTCTACAATGCTTCATGAAAAAATCAATAAAATAGAAAATTGTTGAACTTTTTATTAACAGTGAGATAATTCATTTTACGGTCAACGATACTCTGTATTCGTCTAGTTAGTTGATTGCAACTAAATGACTAAGGTCTAAATTTTCATACCATACATAAGAACATGGTGGAAGATGATAGAAACGGAAGGTAGCTACCATGCCTCATGAATCATGCATTATCTTTAACGGGTGACATAAAGAATAACGTAATTTTCGTCTGATTAAGATTCAACCCTAAAGCCGAATCATAAACCCATTTATTTGATTGGATCTCCCTCATTAAATTATCATTTCCCTGAAAAATATCTTGCAATGTGGTCACTACACAAAAAGTGACCAATAGTAGCTAGGGTTTTGCAAGAGCATTTGGGTGGTGAGTCTTTTGTTTTAAAAGAATTTAAAAAAAAAATATCTAAGAGAAACGATAGCGATTTTATTCAAACTAAAAAAGTCATACAATCATCTAAGAGGACATCATGGATCATAGCCGGATAATATCTTTAAGCTCCTCAAACCATTGTTCAATCGAATCAAACACAAAACATTAGTTACTCTGTGAGCAATTGAATCGGCATAATGTCGGACATGTGAGGTTCGCACACCATCAAGAGAACGAAGCCAAATTTTTATGTCCTGAGTAATGAGACTTGGAGGGGAAGCATCTCGTGCATTCGAAGTCACTGCTTGAATCAACAGGAGAGAGTTCTTTTCAAACAGACTCCATTGTCAATGGGTTTGAAATATGATAAAAGCGACGAACCAAAGCCCCGGTAAAACAACCAGAGCTGTAAAAAAGTGTTGTTATGCTTGAGTACCAAAACCTTTAAATTTCAGTCGCAAACCCTAAGTTATGGGGTCAAGGTTCCTACCTTCAGCTCCAAATCTTAAATGTTTTTACATATTTATATCATTGTCGTTCCTAATTAACTAAAACAATATTAAATCTTAATATTCGTAGATATAATTGTAAAGTAAGCTATTGATATTTCCGTTAGAACTAAAATCTGATACTCTATGAGCAAGATGGGCTGTCAGATCTGAACTTTTGTCATCAGGATACGTGTTGTCCCCTCACGCAGTGATTAAGGAACGATGCGGAAGGCAAATATTTTTATGTCTAAAGAACAATGCATAAGGCAAATATTTATGTCTACAGAACGATGCATACGGCAGATATTTATGTCCCATGCTGTTGATCGTGGAGGCAGAAGACACAAAAGGACCAAATTATGGTGAAGAATTGTTGAGAGTTAGGCTGGTCAACTCATGAACTCCTAAACGGCTGATAAAATAATTTTCATGTAATCAGATTTGGATATGGTCGAAAATAATAGGACCAAAATCGTGCTACCTGTCCACTAGGTAGGCCAAATGCAATCACAAACCGGACTGGTCACAACCCTAAACCTAAATTCTTAGTAAAAAGTACCAAGGAATATGTACTTACACTTGAGGGTTTGAGTGTCCAGACACTTGTCCCCTAGTTGTAAAGCCAAATGTAATCACAAACCCTAAATTCCTAATTATATATGATCTGCATGAAGGTCGTATGATCTTCTCTAAATAACACGTGTATTATGAGGCAATCAAGGAATCAATGTCCAACGTAAGGCAGATGACTCACTCCTAGAGCCCAGTCTTTAATCTAAAGTCTCCAACACTCTCACGCACGATTTAAATGTAAACCCAATCTATAATTAGGGTATTCGACCTACCTATCATTTGTACTTTTCTTTATCAGTCATTAATTTCTTTATTATTTTTTCATTATACAATATTGTATGATGATCAAAACTGTTTATTTTCAGCGTTATTTTACAATGCTTCATGAAAGGAAACTGTTAAGGAATTTATCTCTATTAATTAGTCAATATTGTAAATTGATATTGTAGTTATTTACTTCCTTGTTTAGTTTCTGATCAAGCCTTGTTTATAGGCGATAGTTTAGAATCCTATTGACTGTATCATTTTATAAAGTTGTAAACCTAGTTGTTGAATGATATATCGAAAATCATAATCCCATTATATGCTTCTTATGATGGTACCAGAGTGATTGATATCTGGGAAAATAAAAAGCAAACACACAGACACCAAAACAACCCTAGCAAAACATAGCCATGGGTGATAGCGCAGACATGAAGTCAACCTCCTCAGGCATGACTTCGCATCCAAAGTGGGAGAGTCCTAATCATCCACTTTATCCCCACCATTTGGACCAACCTGGTGCAGTCCTTGTGCCGGAGCCATTGGTGGAAGACAATTATAGTACATGGGTTCAATCCATGACCATGGCCTTAACGGTCAAGAACATATTAGGGCTTGTTGATGGGACAATCAAGAAGTCAAGTGAAGATGAACATGAAGAATTGCAGCAATGGAATCGATGCAATAATCTGGTTAAGACATGGCTCTTAGGATCCATGTCAAAAGAAATCTCAGGTAGCGTCATCAATTGCATGGATGCAAGGCAGATGTGGCTTGATTTGCAAGAAAGGTTTTCTCATGTGAATATTGTTCAATTGTTTCACATAGAAAACGAGATTCATGACTATGTGCAAGGCAACATGACAGTGAGTTCATATTTCACCAAATTAAAAAACTTGTGGGACGAACGTGACGTGTTATGTTCTATTCCTGCATGTAGTTGTGATACGAAGAAGGAAATCATCTCTTGTGTTGAAACCCAGAAAACAATGAAATTTCTCATGGGTTTAAATGATTCTTATTCCATTGTTCCTAGTAATACCCTTCTTCTTAAGCCTTTACCTACAGTGAACAAGGCCTACTTTCTTGTTCTTCGCCATGAGAGACAGGCAGAAGTCTCAAGTGGAAAGCATACTTTCCAACCTGAAGCGGCATCTTTTGCTGTGAAGAATGGTGGCGGAGAAACTGAACCAGAAGATGGTGGTCTTCGCTGTGGAAAATGTAACAAGACAAATCATAGCACCAAAAACTGTTGTGCTCATCTCAAGTGCACTTTTTATGGGTGGAAAGGTCATTCCTTTGAATATTGCCACAAAAGCAAAACGGCTGCTGAAACTGAACAAAGCCACTCATCCACTTCCAAGGGCAACCAAGTTGCCATGCACGACAAAAAGGACGGGATGCCAAACTTTCCTTTCTCCAGGAAGATTGCAAGTAGATACTCGCAATGTTGAACAAAAACAGATCTTCCTTAACAGATTCTCCTTTGCAAATCAAGTTGGTAATTCCTCGAATAATGAAGAACTTTCAGGTAAAGCTTTTCATGCATAATGGCATAAAAAAATGTTTGGATCTTGGATAGTGGTGCAACGAACCACATTGTTTGCAGCCCTCATTGTCTCATGACGTCAAGACCTATTACAAACCATACTGTTAAACTACCCACTGGTTCTCTTGCCACGGTCACCCACATTGGACAAGTTGTCTTCTTTCCCAACCTTGTGCTTGATAATGTTTTGTGTGTCCCATTTTTCAAATTAAATTTGATATCCATTAGCAAGCTCGCTCATAATTCCCTCTATATTACCATCTTCCTAAAACAATTTTGTGTTATACAAGACCTACGCTCGGGGAAGATGATTGGGACAGGAATTAAACGAGAGGGACTATACTATCTTGATCCACCAAAGAAAGGAACATGTAACACCATTCAAACATCCAACCATCATCTTTAGCATCAACGCCTAGGACATCCATCACAAACTATTTCCATGTTATTTCCTTTTTTCCAACAGAAATCTTGTGATTCTAATAAATGTGTCATTTGCCCATTGGCCAAGCTAACAAGAGCACCATTTTTATTGAGTTTCATATCCACTAAATCATGTTTTGAATTGATACATGTTGATATCTTGGGGGGGGTATCATGTTCCTTTTATTTCGAGTGCAAAATACTTTCTCACTATTGTTGATAATTACACCAGAAGCACATGATTTATTTGATGAAACACAAATCTGACATACAACAGCTCATTCTACAATTTGTCCATTTGGTCGAAACCCAATTCACGACCAAGGTTAAAATGATTTGAAGCGACAATGGTCCCAAATTTAAACTTGACAATTTTAATGCCAAACAAGGTATCATTCATCAAACTAATTGTGTCAACACACCATAAAAAAAAGGTGTTGCTGAATGTAAGCATCGACATTTATTAAATGTTGCCAGAGCCCTCATCTTTCAAGCCAACATGCCAAAACGTTTTTTGGGGGGACGCCATACTTGCTTCAACCTATCTTATTAATCGCACACCCACACCCCTTCTTCAAGGAAAGACACCTTATGAAAAGTTGTTCCAGAAAGCACCTACTTACTCACACTTACGAGGGTTTGGTTGTTTGTGTTTTGCTTCCACTCACGCACATAAACCTTCAAAATTTAATCCTTATGCTCGTCGCTGCTATCTATATGGTAAAAAGGGCTATCGATTATTCGACCTTCAACTCAACAAAGTTTTTGTCTCACGAGACGTGATTTTTTTAAAGAACAATTTCCTTATCACTCAGACATTTCCGTTGCTAATCCATAGTACTCCACTCTAACCAACTCCTTGTCACAATTTGATATGGACTCTTTTCTTGCTCTATCTCATACGCCACACGACTCCCCCGACCATGACTCTACACTTTCTCCCATTAACTCCCCACTATCAAACTCCACACCCTCAGATATCCCACCCTCAGACACCCTACCTTCACCTTCCCTACCTTCTCGACCCTCAGATATCCATGCGTCTTCCCCGTTCCCACCCACTATAACCCTAACCCTACCTTCTCCATCCACACCACAAACAGCCTCGCCAACTCCACCCCGCCGTGGAACACGACCTACCAAACCCTCTACCTTTTTGCAGGACTTTCATGTCGATGTCTCTCTTCCGTCCAGGCCTGCTCCCACATCTTATACAAACGTGGTCCAATCCTCGTCAAGTACTTCCCATCCTCTATCCACTTATTTATCCTATGATCGTCTCTCACCTCCCCATAAATCTTATACCGCTAATCTCACCCTCCTCAAAGAACCAGTATGCTTTTTGCAGGCTGTCCGAGATCCAAACTAGCGCGATGCCATGCAAAATGAAATTGATGTTCTTCAAGCCAATCATACCTGGACACTCGTGCCTTTGCCGCTACATAAACGTCTCATTGGATGTAAATAGGTCTACAAGATTAAGCTTAAACCTGATGGCACTATCAAACGGTACAAGGCACGCCTCGTTGCCAAAGGTTACAGTCAAATTGAAGGTGTTGATTACCGCGAAACCTTTGCTCCGGTGGCTAAGTTAACCACAGTTCGTGTGCTTCTTAGTGTTGCCGATATGCAAGGTTGACACTTCCATCAACTGGATGTGAACAATGCCTTCTTAAATGGTGATCTCGAAAATGATGTCTACATGACCTTGCTTCCTGGTTTCGGATGAAAGGGGGAGACTCGAGTCTGCAAGTTAAATAAATCTCTATATGGTTTAAAGTAAGCTTCGAGGCAATGGTTCATTAAGTTATCCAATGCTCTTAAGGCCACTGAATTTCATCAATCATGGTCCGACTATTCACTATTCATCCAAAGTCGTCATGGTAACTTCATTGCTTTATTAGTCTATGTCGATGATGTGATATTAGCAGGTAATAATCTGCATGAAATTGAAGAAACCAAGCAGTTTCTCTCTCAATGTTTCAAGCTGAAAGACTTGGCGCAACTCAAATATTTCTTGGGAATAGAAGTTGCACGTTCAAAGTGTGGAATTACTCTATGTCAACGAAAATATGCACTAGAAATATTGGATGATGCTGGGTTTTTAGGAGTTAAGCCTTCACGATTTCCTGTGGATCAAAATTTGTCTCTCACACAAATGGAAGGAAAGGTGTTAAATGATCATTTATCATATAGACGACTTGTGGGCAGGTTGATATACTTGACCATAACAAGGCCTGACTTGGCTTATGTTGTTCACATGCTAAGTCAGTTCATGCAGAAACCTCGGTAACCACATCTTAAGGCTGCACACAAGGTCCTCAAATACATTAAACAAGCACCAAGACAATGAATTTTTCTTCCTTCCACGGGTTCATTGCAATTACAAGCATTTTGTGATGTTGATTGGGCTAAATGTAGAGATACTAGAAGGTCGATAACGGGGTACTGTATTTTGCTTGGTCAAGCACCTATTTCCTGGAAAACTAAGAAACAAACAACTATATCTCATTCTAGTGCAAGGCTGAATACCGTTATATGGCCACCACATGCTGTGAAATCATATGGCTGAAGAATATTTTGAAGGATCTAAGAGTGAATCATCCATGACCAGTCAAGTTATTTTGTGATAATCAAGCGGCATTACACATCGCTTCAAATCTTGTTTTTCATGAACGAACAAAGCATATAGAGATTGATTATCACCTAGTACGAGAAAATATTCAAGAAGGAATGATACGCAGGGCTTACATAAGGACAAGTGATCAACCAGCTGATATATTCACCAAGCCATTGAGTTCAACGCAGTTTGAAGTCTTACTTAGCAAGTTGGGTGTCATTAGCATACACTCCAACTTGAGGGGGAGTGTTAAGGAAGATATCTCTATTAATTAGTCAATATTGTAAATTGATATTGTAGTTATTTACTTCCTTGTTTAGTTTCTGATCAAGCCTTGTTTATAGGCGATAGTTTAGGATCCTATTGACTGTATCATTGTATAAAGCTGTCAACCTAGTTGTTGAATGATATATTCTATGCTTCTTATGAGAAACAATAACATGAAAAATTGTTCAACTTTTTTTTGGGTAAATTACATAGTACCCCCTCAGATTTGAGATATATTATAACCCCATACAACATTTTTAAAACATTTCATTTTCATACAACTTATCATTTTATTTCAATTTCATACAACAGTTAAAAAATCTGTTAAATTAACTGTTAAGTGATGATGTGGCAAATATGGGGTCCCCATTTGTGATGACGTGGCTGCCACATGTGTGCCACGTGGCTAAACAATTAATAAAATATTTAAAATATTAAAATAATTAATTAACAAAAGTTATATTAAAAAAAAACCCAGAAGTTGTCTTCCCCACCCATCCCTCTCTCCCATCCATCATCACCCACCCCCAAAAATCCCACCCGAGCCCACCCCCTTCTCCCATCCCCCATCACCCCTCCCAAAAATCCCCTTCTCAGTCTTCTCCTCATCACCATTTCTGATAGCTTCTTCCTCTGCTATTCTTCTTCTCTCTCTCATCTCTCTCTCACTCTCGGAGATGAGCTTCTCCGCAAAGCCTCAAACCCTAACCCTAATCTCATGCACTTCTCTCTCTTCTTCTTCCTCTTCCCATCGCCGATAGATTCGTAGAGACGCTCGTCAGCGGTTTCCGCTCTCACATAAAATGTAGGAGCTTGGACGGAGGGGGTGGGCTCGGGTGGGATTTTTGGGTGGGTTGGGGGGTGGGGTTGCAGAGAAGGGAGAAGGGGAAGGGATGGGTAGGGAAGACGACTTCTAGTTTTTTTTTTTTTTTTTTTTTAAGAACAAATCTGGGTATCTAGGTAGGGTGGGGTGGGGGGTTGCAGGGAAGGAGAAGGGATCGGCTAGGGGAGGTGAAGAGAGTGGAGGATAGGGGGTGGGTTGGGGGGGTTGCGGGGAAGGGGAAGGGATGGTGGGGAAGACAACTTCTAGTTTTTTTTTTTTAATATAACTTTTTTTTAGTTTATTATTTTAATTTTTTTTTTTAAATTATTAATTGTTTAGCTATGTGGCACACATGTGGCAGCCACGTCATCACAAATGGGGACTCCGTATTTGCCATATCATCACTTAACGGTTAATTTAACAGATTTTTTAACGGCTGTATGAAATTAAAATAAAATGATGAGTAAATGTATGAAAGTGAAATGTTTTAAAAATGTTGTATGAGATTGTAATAGACCTCAAACCTGAGGGATACTATCTAATTTACTTTTTTTTTTTATTAAAAGTGAGATAATTCATTTTAGAATCAACGATATTGTATTCGTATAGTTAGATGATTCCATTTAAATGACTAAGGTCTAAATTTTCATACCATACAAAATAAGATGGTGGAAGATGATAGAAACAGAAGATAACTTCTAAGCCTCGTGAACCATGATCTTTAATGGATGACATAAAAAAATAACGTAATTTTTGTCTGATCAAGACTCAACACTAAGCCCGAATCATAAACCCATTCATGATTGGTTCTCTCATTAAATTATCATTTCTCCAAACAAATATCTAGCAATGTGGTCCTATAACTTGAACAAGACCGAGTGAGAATCAAAGCACAATTTGCATTATCTTACAAAAATATTACCGATGCTTAACTTTTTTATCGGATTAATCAAATGCAACTTGTCCTTAGTGCGTGGCTGGTGACTGTGTAATATTATTATATTGTGCCAAGAAACACTATTGGCTCTGTGCTGACCAATCCCCTAACTCCACTTTCCCTAAGCCTGTGCCGAGAAGGTGGCGTGTCGGCATCGTAGGGCACCACGTCTGACTATTCCATAATCATATTAACGTAATTAGAAGAAGACAAGCATTTTTTAACAGCTAAAACCGTGCTACGTTTCAAGTTTGGATTGGTCCACGTAGCACTTTTCAGAGACCCAAAGAGGGTATTTTACTTGGATGAGGATCATCTCTGGATCCTCTTTATAAGGATCCTAAGATCCTCACATTCTAATCGTTCATCGTATATCGTGCGGTCAATTTTCGTTAGGTACTATTTATGTTTAATTTTAAATAATAAAATTCAAATAATTTTTTACCGTACGATGTACGATGAATAACTAAAATGTAAGGATTCCCAAAATCCCCACAATTTGAATCCCGTATCCAAATCCATTTTACTTTGCCATGCTCAACGGTGGTGACTACTTGCTCATGCTCAATTTTTTTTTTTTTAATAGGACATGCTTAATTTTTGTAAGGAGGGATTCTCTTTGGATTTAAAGATTAATTTACTGACCATTAAAGTAAGTTTCAATATACAACTTTCAACCAAAACCTAATTCGGGACACATGGAACTTAGCCATCTGCCCTTAGAAGACTCTTTGAGGTTTTTTATTAAATAAAAATGATATTTTTATTCTAACTTATCTAAAAATAGACGAGAGTTTGAACCCATAGACGAGTCGAAGAGACAAAAAGGTTTACGATTTATAATTTAGAGAAAAAATATTTATCCACCAATATAACACTTGCGACGACTACTAAAGCTCTAAACTTCAAATACAACAATAAATATTCTTTTTTTTTAGTCCTTTAGTTTCTCCTTTTACTGTCGACATCTATTTTAAAGAAGAAAAACACCACACCAAAATTGATAAAACGAAAGACCACAAAGAAAATGCCAAAAGCAATGTTTTTCAACTCAAAAGCTAAATATGATGTGGCATGATATGGATTGTCAACCCTTATTCCTGTTGCCAAAATTGGCAGCAGCTTCAAATTTTTTTTAATGATTATTAAATGTATTTTATTATTGATTTAAAAAAAACATTTATTATAATTATTAATGTAATAAAATAATAGTTTAATTTGACATATCAGGTGGAAAGAAAAAGTTTAAAAGTTGTTAAAGTGCCACATAGACTGTTAAATTTAAATTTTATGTAATATGATTTGACATCTCGTCTGGAGATGCCCTAAGATGTGTTAGGGCATGTTTGTTTACCCTCGCTAACTTTTACTGGACTGGACTGACTTAGCTAGGATTACTAGTTTGTATTTGGTGCAAGTAATTAAGGACTAACTTTAATGAGACTACGTCGTACTCGTGTCAACTAAATGCTTCACTGGTGGTCTTAGCAAGACTCCCCAAAAAGTAAAGGATTGCCCATCTCCAACACCCGCGTCATTTGCACACCTGAGTGTCTGCAAGCACGCATCGTTTACAAATCCAACATCTGAAACCTAGGCCTTGTTGAAAGGGAGAGCTCAAGCGCAGAGTTGGAGACGGAGGTGAGGCCTGGGTTTGGAATCCATGAAAGCTTTCCAGGTTGAAGGGGGAGAAGTTGGAGATAGAGGTGTGCCAGACGTTGCAGGATTCGATTGAATTTTTCTCCATTTTTTGTCAAAATAAAAACAAAACAATTTGGGATTTTTTTTTGTTTTTGTTTGATTTGAATTCGCCATTGTAATTGCTACTAGAGAGGTTGGGTACAATGCTTGGTTTTTTGGTTCAGGTGTTTATTCGCAATTTCCTAATGCGTTGATAGGAAGGCGTTTTGAGAGCAATTATGGACGATGCGAAGAAGAGAAAGGAAAAGAAAATAAGAGAAAAGAAAGGAAAGGTGGAGAGAGACGACAAAGAGTGAGTCAGATAAAAAAGTAAAGAAAATTAATGAAAATGGTTTGAAAACTTTGAATTTTAACGATAAAGACAAATTTAATGGTAAAGTGAATAGTATCAAGATTGATTTTTTAGTGTAAAAATATATTTTTTCATTAAAGTGAACAATACCGAAAGCTTTTTGTTAAAGTTTCCAAAAAAGTATGGATTAATAGTAATAAAATATTAATAAGATGAATTAAAATGACAAAAAAAATATTGGGATCTCAAAAATAATTTAGTATGTGACTTAGTCCGATACTGCATTAAGAGTTTCATTATTCTTATGCTACTTAATCCATATCAAGTCAATCCAACTTAATCCTTGAAGTTAATATTGTCCAAGATAATCTGGTGCAACAAACCGTCTTTAGTATTCAAAGTATAATTTGTAAGGGAATTTTTTTTAAATGTTATAACTTATGTAGCTTTTGTAGTTTGTCATATAAATTAAAACTTTAAGGTATTTGTCATATCAACTTTTCAAATTCATTAATTTGTCATCTCACTCATTTTTCATCTAAAATAAGCCATGTGCCTTGCACATCACTTGGTTTCAAAGTTATTTTAGACTTTTTAATTCTCAACACCCTTTCAAAATCATTACGGACATATAAAAAATTAATAATTTTAAAAACTTACTATGACAAATCGTTTAAAATTTTAGTTCATAAAACAAATTAAAAAATATGTATAAATTCATATAAAATTTCTAAAAACTCCCAATATTTTAGTCCAAAGGCAAATAAAGCAAAACATTCTCAACGCAATAACACATCACTAATTGTCCAACAAATAATTTAGAATTGGTCAGTAGTCCCTACCAACCAATGCAACCGCATTTTTCAATTTTTTCAACTCCAGAGTTCCAAAGTCCAAACCCTCTTTACCAAATTATATTATTTTGTGATATTTATCCTCCACCCAATAGCGCTACCCCATGTGATGTCACCCAATTATGAGTGGGGTCCATGCCTCATCCAATGAGATTTTAGATATCTACACAACTAATCTCTCACCTATGCCTCCACCATACTCCATGGAACCTCCTTCCAGAACTTTCCTAAGGACCATTCTCTCTCTCTCACCTAAGGACCATTCTCTCTCTTTTAAATTCTTGCCCGATTGGAGAAAGAGTTAATGGGCGAATTAGAAAATTAAAATTACAAAGGAATTGTTATTAATATTTTAAAATTTTTATTTAATATTATAAATTTTTTATTGTTAAAAAAAAAAATACACTTATAAGAAGTATAGAAGAAAATTTTTAAAATGCTAATAATAATTCTCATTTACAAATACTTCCCAAAAGTGTAGAACGTTCCCAAAACATTTTAGAAAAAATTGATTAAATCACTATTTAAACCCCTTGTGATCTTAGTATTTGCAGTTTCTTCTCATGTGACAAAACCTGCCAACTATATATAACGGCTAAAACGACTTTCCCAAAGAAGAAAGCAGAAATCCAAAGCCTCAATCTACGCAGCTCCGCCCGCTCCTCTCTCTCTATCTCTCTCTCTCTCTCTAGCTCTCCTCTCTTTCTCTCTCTTCCATCCATTTTCAGAACTTATTCTTGCTCAGATTCAGCTCAAATCTTCCGTTCCCTGATCAGAAATCTCGAAAAGTTTGCGCCTTTGAGCTCCTATTCGGAAGCAGGAAGCTCATGACAACCGCAGCTCTGCCTTTTATCTTGCATTTCAACAGCAACCCATGTCAGTTTTTTACTCTCTTAATCTCTTAATTAGTCTTCTTTTTCTTGCTTAATTGATTATCAAAATCGGATTTTGAATCCGACCCAGAATTCGATTTCGAAAAGAAAAAAACGTAGTGGAAATCGGTGCGAGATTCGATACCCACCAAGATATTGTTCATATTTCTGCGATTTTCAGCCATGAATTATTTGTACCCAGTGAAAGAAGAGTACCCGGGTTCGAGTTCGAGTTCGTCTCAATCGGGTCCAGATTTCGACCCGATGGTGATGATGATCCCTCCGCCGCAGCCGATGGAGGGCCTGAACGACACGGGCCCTCCGCCGTTTCTGAACAAGACATACGATATGGTGGACGACCCGGATTCGAATCGGGTGGTGTCGTGGAGCAGGGAAGGGGGGAGCTTTGTGGTGTGGGACCCACATGCTTTTGTGATGAGCCTCCTGCCTAGGTACTTCAAGCACAATAATTTCTCAAGCTTTGTGAGGCAGCTCAACACTTACGTAAGTGTCTGTTTTCACCCCCAAGCTGAAATCTTTAAAAATTGGTTAGTGAAAACTTCAATCCTTTTTCATCAAGTTTTTACAGATGTTCAAAGTTTAAATGTACGTGGAAACAATCCGATTGGGTTGAGAAAACGTCAAATATTCAATTTGAGCACAGACGGCTAAAAAGGGTGTGAGAAAGTCGTTAACTTTACTCAAATCTTATGTGGATGAATATGATCATCCATCTTTAATATATTGTGTTGTAGTCCCTTGTAATTTTCTTTCTTATATTTTTCACCACTATTAAGAAAATCCTAAGCTAATCCTAAATGTTCTTGATCATCTGAGCATTTTTGTTTTTTTTTTTTTTTTTAATATTTAATTTTGGATAAAAAAAAGTTGTTCTCATTTCTTGATAGTGTTTTACTTTCTGGAAAATAATCGCTTTCATGTCTTGAATTTCATAACTCATGGTTATACATTACTCTTTTAATTACCTTGCTTTTACCCCCTCCGCTCTTCACTTCTTTTTAATGTATGCTCCTTTTCCACAGTGTTGCCCTTTTGGGTGGTGATTTTCGCAATCATTTCTACCCTTGCTACACTTTTCCATCGCTTTCTATTCTCGAGATTTAATAAATCAAATATGAATTTAGTGCCAAAAGTAAAGAGAGAAGTGCAGAATTAGAGGAATCGGAGTGAAAATCACTACATTTTTTAAGTTTCTAGTCTTCTCATTAGTGGCTCACCTTTCTTGATTTCCACTGGTGTCAAATTTCAAAAGTTAGTAATACAATATTCAGCACTTTCTGATCTCCTTGTGAAGTGCAGAATAATTTAGTCTCTCTCTTGTCTCGTTCCACCAATACTGATAGATAAAAATATTTAGTGTGTATCAAATATTTGATGGGCATTGGTTCAAAGCGTTAATGGAGAAGCTTAGTAGATTTCTGAATCTGATTGGGCAATTAGGGTTTGTAATGTCATTGGTTCTTGGGAATTTTGGTCCTAAATGTAATTAACTTGTGCAGGGTTTTAGAAAGGTTGATCCTGACCGATGGGAGTTTGCCAATGAAGGATTTGTAAGGGGTCAGAAGCATCTTTTGAAGAACATTAGAAGAAGAAAGGCACCTTCTCAGCCTTTTCCGGCACAGCAAACTGTCAGCACTTGTGTGGAACTTGGCCAGTTTGGGCTGGATGGAGAAGTTGATCGGTTGCGGCGTGACAAGCAGGTTCTAATTATGGAACTAGTGAAGCTTAGGCAGCAGCAGCAGAGTACTAGAGCCTACCTTCAGGCCATGGAACAAAGGTTACAAAAGGCAGAAATGAAGCAGCGGCAGATGATGGCTTTCTTGGCAAGGGCAATGCAGAACCCGGCTTTTATACAGCAGCTTGTCCAACACAAGGAGAAAAGGAAGGAGCTTGAAGAGGCAATGACTAAGAAAAGGAGGAGGCCAATTGATCAAGGACCTAGTGGTGTTGGTGGTGGCGAATCAAGCCTAAGAGGCAAAGGAATAAACCCAGTTAAAAATGAGCCTCTTGAATTTGGCGATTGTGAGTATGAAATGTCGGAGCTAGAAGCACTTGCGATGGAAATGCAAGGATTAGGTAAGGTGAGAAAGGAACAGGAGGAAGTGGTAGAGCCTCTAGATAGCGGAGATAAGGAGCTTGATGAAGGATTTTGGGAAGAACTATTTAGTGAGAGATTCAAGGGAGACTTGACCGTTCCGAGTGCTGAAGTAGGCGAAGATGAAGATGTGATTGTCTTGGCTGATCGCTTAGGTTACGTAGGTTCATCCCCAAAGTAGACTAGCTAGCTGGACTTCTTCTGCATTGCTCTCTCTCTCGCTCTCTCGCTCTCTCTCTCCCTCTCTCCCCCGTCTTTGGTTTTCACTTCCTCCCATATCTTTCGGAACAAGGCTAAAGCCTTCAACAGTTGTTTTCATAGTCTCTCATTTTGTCTCTGGGGTTTCTCTTCATGTGCCATTACGCCATAACTTTCTTCTGGATTTCTTGGTATTGACAGGATAGGGGGATGAGCAAGCAGTTATTTGTGGAAAAGAAACCATCTTTGTTTCTGGTGTTTCTAACCCTGCACATGATAATTGATTGCCACCTTTTCTTCTTCTAATAATTTCCTCTCTTCTTTCTTTATCTTGGCTAGGTTGCAGGCATTGCTTGGACAGAACCTTTGGTAACTTTTATCGTTATTTATGGCAAGGTTGTTGTTTATTAATCTATACAAACCACTGTTCTATGTACCATAAATCAAATTAATTATCTGTCTCTGCCTGTTGTAATCTATTTATGGCCTCTCTTAAAGGAATGTAGATTGTTGAGAAGCTGTTAAACTTGAAAAGGAGTTGCAGCAAAAGCTCCAAGAAACCCTAAAACATATTCTTGTTTTTGGGTCCAAGTGACTACATTGGTAGTTTGTCAGTATGATATATTCTGTTACTGAAATGTTGTTTTAATTAGTTAGATGTAAATAGAGTTAGGTAGTAATGAACTTCATAATGTTACCTTTGTACCGTGTAGATCGTAGATTGGTTCATGTCCGATATGGTTCTCTCCTCAGTCACTTCATCAGCTGTGGACTCTCAAAAACTGGTACACTATGCTCCTTAAAACATCACCATAAAACTGTGTTCCTTACCCCATTGATGTCTTACAGATGAAGACAGGATCCGAGTACGAAAGTAATTCTACGAAAAGCACGAATTCGATCGGTTTGTAAGAGTAATGCAACTTTGGTCTGAAAGATGTTGTAATGTAGATGGCGGTGTCATCTCAACAGCTCAAGTATATTCCTGTAACATTCTGATACTAACACATAAAACCAGAATGACATTTTGAGAGGAAAATCTGAATTTTGGATTACTAGAGGAGGATAGAAAATTAAGTTCCATGGCTAATTTGTACATAAGGTTTCTAGAGAACAAGATGGGAAGTCCATGTTCTCGTGGACTGGTCACACTTTATAACACTTATCGGCTTCTTACATAAGAGAAGGAGAATTATTCTTTCTTAAAACACGAAAGCAAAAGTCTTTGCACTCGAATTGTAATTTGGGTGCAAGGAGAAATAAAGTATTTTCCTACTATCAAAATTCCTAAGCTATCACCAATTCATGAGATCAACATGATTTCCCTAGTGCATGACTGCTTAGAAATGCTAAAAGTGTTTTTGGATGATCAAAGACATTTTTACTACTGTGTACATAAAAACTTAAAAGTATTTTTGGGTCTTGGCAACAACACAGAGGAGAAGTGCTTAGCACGGTTCTTTTCTTGGACGTGCTTGGATTACTGAAATGCATAAGAAATGCTTTCTACAAAAGTAGTTTCAATTGAACCCTTATCATAGCCTCTACTCACAAGTGCAAGTGTATTAGATTTTACTGAAAACGGCGTATCAAGATTAGTCTGAATTATTCTAAAGGGAAGAGAGAGTCGGGTGTATTTTAAAGAAAGTGGGACAGTTATGGTTGCTAATTCAATTTTCATGTTTGGTGAAAAATATAATAAGTGTGGAAGACACATGAGAAGTGAGCAAACACAATCTCAAATGAAAACTTAAAAAATTAAGTAGTTAGACCATCTTCAACTCATAATGCTAAACCTAACACCCCCCCCCCCCCGACCTCTCCCCGTAAGATACAGTCTTTTTCACCTTCTACACACTATCTTTGAATTTTAGCTCTTAATTTGTTCAGTCTAATAGCTAAAAAGAGTGTGCAAAAATCATTTCTCATTCTACAAACACTTATTCTAAAGCTTTCCAAAAGAAACAATTTCAATGGACGTATTGTCACTTGCCCTTGGTTTCTTTTTCTTTTCTTTTTTTTTTTTTTTTTTTTTTTTTTGGCCTTTCCTTCCTTTCATTGATGAGGGCCATCCATTAATTTCACAAACGTGATATCCATCACTTAAGCCCATGAATTGTCGTTTGGGCCTGCAATCCTGCCCACTCACCCTTATTGTTCATTGCTTCCAACCGTCGTTTGTCTTCGACGACTCCCGCCGTTTACCTCTCTTGTTCTCCTCCCCGGTGTAGGACTGATGTAAACTTCTTCCTGTAAGCCCCCGTGCAGGAAGGCATTTAGAATTCTTTCTTCTCAACAGAAAAAAGAGTTACTGGATTAATCCAATATATATACATTTTAAATATATATAATATGTTTGATATTATAAGCCATTTCATGTTCACTCGAAATCATGAATGACTACCTTAGGGTTTACTTGTTTAGTCTTCTACGCCGACACATAAAGCTATTAATTCAGTGTTATACTATTGATGAACAACGTGGTTGATACTTGACATGATATAGTATAATTAAATAGATATAAAAAGAACAAAAATAAAATAAATGCATGTGTTATAATTAACATGAATAAATTGATAACACGGTCTAACAATTCGCACTGAAAAATTAGGGTTTACTTCATAAATAAGTTCGCCGCGTAGACATAGAATAAGCTATATATATATATATATATATATATATATATATATATATATAACGTTCATGTGTATTTTATATTCTATGCCTTTTCATGTGCCCAAAATTCAAAGCCAAAAACTTGCATGTGAGAATCTGGTGATAGAAAGAACCCGTGAATAAGGCATGGCCCGCACGGTGTTATATTTCTTCCCAATTCATCAAGATTTACCTTATCTCTGCATGCAATGCAGAATAGAACAAAGTTGTATAAATAAAATAGATTCAAATTAGAGTAATGTTATTCATACCATATTTTTATACCATCTTAAGTGACATTTGATGTGGACAGTCACATCATTTGAATTAATCATATTTTTAAATTTCATTATTTAATAAACTAATAATTAAGAAAAACTAGTTAATTAAATTATGATTGTAGTATACGAGGAGTCTTTCTTCTTCCTTTCCTTGGTTTTTACAAATTTTTCAAATAATGTGGCTGTCCACATCCTATGCCACCTAAGGTGGTATAGAAATATGGTATAAAAAATATGATATGAATAACATTACTCTTCAAATTAATTAGAATAAGCAAGATGTATATATGTAGAGCAACTAACATGAAAAAGTTAGTTGCTCTACATATATACATCTTGCTTATTCTAATTAATTTGAAGAGTAATGTTATTCATATCATATTTTTTATACCATATTTCTATGGTTTAGAACATATCATCACCTTGGTGGTAAACCTATTTCATTTAAATCATTCTCCACAAAATATTGAGATGGCTATCTATCTGAATTTCATATATACTTCAGTTACTTGAAAGGGTAGTTTTTTGACGTCTCCACGCTACTAAGGTTTCTGATTTTTCAAACTTGGCCAAATTGTTAAATAAATTATTAGTTGTCCTACTTTGCTCACTCATCGCTCGGTAATTACCTTGACAATGACTACCGCATAGTATTTCAATATTATTCTTCACTTGTATTACAATCTAACAATATATTATTAGAGACTAAAGGCCAGTTTGAGATTGCTATGCTTTTTTAAAAAAACAGCTTCTGCTGTCTTTAAAAATAATCCGCTACAAGATAAAGCAGTTGAGCGTTTGATAAACTGTATTTTTAAAGTGTTGTGAGTATGAAAAGTAGTGTAAAATGTTTGGTAAATTTTGTAAAAGTGATATAATTGTATATAATGGCAAAAATGGATGTGGTAGTGTGGGCAATGGCAACTACAACGGTGGCAAGAGCAATGGTTGTGATGGTGGTGGTGATGGTGACAATAAATGGGTGTGGTGGTTAGGATGCTTAAATAACAATGGTCGTAAGGGCAACTGAGACTGCGGCGGTTGTGGTGGTAGTTGTGTTCATGGTGGTGGTGGTGGTGACGGTGGCAGTACAATGGTAGTGACAGTTGTGGTGGTAGTGTGGTGTGTACGATTATGATGGTGGTGGTAATGGTGGTGGTGGTGGCAATGGTGGTGTAAGAGTTTATGGCTTGTAGTGTTAGGTGATGGTGGTCACTTTGTTCTCCAAAGATAAAATGTATCGAGAAGAATAAATAATGTCATTTTTTTTAAATTAATGAGCGTATTACAATAATTAAAAATATTAATTAAAGGCTAAACTTCGCTTTTTATTAAAGCAACTTTTAAAATCAACTTACAAGTTGCTTTTAAAAGCTGGAAGTCATTGCTTTTAAAATAAGTAGGATATTTTATTTTTACCAAACATTGTTTTACTGCTTAAATTTAAAGTAAGCAGCTTGTGGTGAAAAAAAAATTAATACCAAATTGGGCCTAAGACTAAGATTAAGATGTAAAATTATAAGGTTCTAAAAGACGCTAGACACTAGTCGGGCGGTGGGCTAGGGCCTAGCGCTTAGGCTGCTAGGCGGATTTAATTAAATCTATTATATTTCGTGTAAATAAGTGTCTATTTATACTTAAAGTATATATAATTTAATCATAAACTACACAATAGAATTATATATATATATATATATATATATATTATGTGCTATTGAAACAAAATGAAAACATGGGAAACAAGCATATAATATTTGTTCATTTAAGTATTCAACAAGTCTCTTACAATTTATTGAAAAAAATAAAATGTAAAATGAAAGTTATCTATTTTTTGTCTAAGTGAGTCGCAACCTAGGCAGGTGCCTATGCGGGTCTTGGCGGGCAGGTGCCTAGGCGGTCTAGGCGGGCGCCTCAGTAGGTCTAGGCGCCCTTTCTTAATTTTCAAACACCTAGGCATTAATCGGGGCAGTGACCAGCCTCCTAGTGCATAGGCCGCTATTTTATGATATTCTGACATGACATGGTCATGTGTGATAAATTCAATTTAATTAATATTGTTTTGAAGCCACTTATTAGTACGGTCTAGTGGTATTCATCTTCACTTGTAAGTGAAAGGTCTTAGCTAGGTTCGATTCTCGCCAAAAGGCAAATAGGCTTAGCCCACTCCCCCACCTCCTTAGTGTAGACAATATCGTTTGCTAAAAAAAATGAATATTGTTTTGAAAGCAACCCTATTGGTCAAATTATGAGAATTGACTTTCTATTTTATTGAGTGATAATTAATTTCAGGCTTCATTAGGAAATGAGTCCTCCCTCGGCCTATGACAGAGATTATCAAGCTATGTAAACTTTTGTTCTGCAATTATTATTACTCATGAATTGGATCTTATAGCTTTACCCAATTTTAAGTTTACATAAGAATAAGGATTGATAAATTTGCCACCAACTTCCAGGACCCTAGCTGGATCCAAATATATGATCACAACGAAGAAAAACTTGACCTCGTTGTCGATCTCTCCCATTTGTTAAATGCCCAACTTTTTTTTTTGGGGGGGGGGTAAAGCCAAGTTCATAAACAGTAAGAAAATATAATCAACCCAAACACTAAACAACAACAAAGAGACCCCAACAACCACAAGGATCTTTGTTTGCCAATTTTCAGTTAACACCAAAAGGATTCAGTTCCTAATTTTACACAAATTTAGGTTAACTTGGTGAAGAGGGGAACTGGTAGGGCAAAAAAAGTTGGGCAATGCTTTTACAGAGAATATTGCCTTCTTAGGTTATGTTGATGTTACAGTTAGAGTGCTATACTCAAATGACTTTACTTTTTTATTCCAACTTAGGTTATATGATTTATTAATTTTTTTATCTTCATTTTTTTTTTTGGGCCAATTGTTTTTCCCTAAAGGTGTTAATCAGTGAAGCATAAATCTCATCTTATCCCAAAAGAAAAGAACATGAATCTCACTAAAAAGCCCTGCATATTCAAAATATTTAAAGATCAAAAGAAAACCCACATAGGATTCCAATTTCCAAAGGATTTACATGAGAAACAAAAAATTTAGAACAACATGCAGCTCGCAAATGGGGTCCTATATGCCCTACACGTCTGAGGCTTAAGGGATTGGTTTTGCATGCCCATGCTAGTTAAGCCACGCATGGCTTCAAAAGGAAGAGAATCCCTTGCCAAGGACACTTTTGGTAATCTGAAGGGGACAAAATGGAGAATTTGCTTGTGGCTTTAGATTTGGGTTTGGAATAAAGTAAGTTATAAGAGAAAAAGAGCAGACGGTAGAGGGCCTTCTAAATTGCCCCCCTTGGTGGGGTTTGTTTACTTGGCCACAACAGACACAGAGTAGGGGAAAGAAAAATCCTCAACTATTAATGACCACCAGCAATTGAGTTGAATAAAATTCTAAAACCCCCCAAATAGTTCAATGACAACTTTGCACAAATAATTGCAGATAGGGAAGGTGGTGAGTTTAAATCAACAAAAGTCATTATAAATTCTCAATAATATGGTTTCAGGGTAAGAAATAATATTATTTGCTCTCTCTCTAGTATCTCAATCTAACTGTACCAATTTGAATCAACCGGATATAACAATCACTTCCATACTCATATTCTTACACATACTATATATAGTTGTAGTCAATCAGTGAATCAATCATGTTAGTAACTTAGTAGTAGTGGGGTATTATAAAAAAAAAAATTAAGTTAAGAAAGGTCAGTCCATGCATCTCTATTTATCTCTTTGCCTTTTTACCACCTTGACAAAGCTTTTTAAGCTGCTTCTTGTTCTCCTTTAAGTCTTCCTGTAAACAAATATCCCTCCCTTTAATATTCAAATCAAGCTCCTTTTAGGGTTTGGGTGTTTTATTACAGCAACAAAGGAAAAGGCAGAAAGTGCCAACGTCATCCTTCCAAAAGAAAAACTAACACAAAAACAATTATTTCATAAAAAAGGGATAGTGTGAGAGAGAAATAAAAAATTACCCAAAATATTTGACTGGATTTGTGCTTCTTCCTCGTCTTTGCTTTGGCTGACTTCCTTTAGCTTTTTCCCTAAATTGCTATAGCCTTTTCCCTCTACTTTGTGTGTGTGTTTTTTTTATTTTATAAATTAGGCATTTAAAATTAACACATTTGCTTATCAGACATCAATATACAATTGAATTTTATCATCTATACATATATAAAGAGAAAAGACAAAAAGGGTAAAACTTTTATAATACTCAAATTATCCTTCTTCCATTAAAATTTGAAAAACTAAATAAACTTAAATGAGAAAACATTAAAAGAAATTGGTGAAACATGAGAAAAATATGTAAATACATAAGTGCACAAAAATGACTGTATATCATATATATATACCGAAAAGTATGTACCTAAATGTTTGTCCTGAAATATATTATAATGAATTAGTGTACATAAATGTTTGTATAGAAATGTCTTAATTATAATGAATTTGGGTACCTAAAAACATTTGTACGAAATATATTTATAATTAATGAGTTAGTGTACCCAAACATATGTACCTAAATAAATTATAGTGAATTAGTATAGGGTTAGAAAAAGAAAAATCATGAAATTACAAAACAAATGACATAAAATATAAATGATGGCATTTAAATAGAACCAAGAGATTAAACTCAATTTCGAATCTTGTACCAGCTTTAATCTAAACTTTATCTTATTTAGGGGTTGAAATCTAATTTTCTATGTAAAATAACACCACGCTTTCTTTTTATCTTTTAGTTTTTTTTTAATTTTAGTTTCTTCCAAGAAAATTTAGAAATTTCCAAATTTTTCTAGCCCCACCCTTGTTTTCCTTAGTCTTCCACAGTTCCACTATAATCATCACACAGCTGCAGAAGTAGTACTGTACACTATAAGCCTACAATAAGCTGCTTCTGAGTAGTACTGAAATATCCTCTTCATAATTTCCACCTGTCGCTCTCTAACTTGAAATTTATAGAATCATATACAGAAAAAAAAAAAGGAGAGGGTTATTGGATAGTGAAGAGAGAGAGAACATCTTATTGCCTGTACTCTTTCCATGTTGGATTTGCATGGACAACGGCTCTTGATGATGATCTGAGAGAGAGAGAGAGAGAGAGAGAGAGAGAGAGAGAGAGAGGGAGGTTTGTATTGGTGGTGTTGCAGAGTTGCTCAGAGAAGCAATCCATGCCATGGCCTAGCTAAGATAGTGACTTGGAGTAGAGATCGTATAACCCATCATCATCGTCACTACTTCACGAGATTGAAAATATTTATATTTTGCTTTTTGCCCCCTCAAAAATGAATTTTTTTTTTTTTCGTTTCCCTGCTAATTGTGTGTTCAAGGGTGCGAATAAAAGTGAAGGCTAAAGTGGGATAGAGAAGAAGTTCTCAGATTCTCTAATATCTAAAGATCTATCTCTCTCTCAGTCTCATCTCTCAGCTTATCCAGCTAGCTTTAATTTGTTTTTTCTCTCTTTGGAGTTTTCCTTAGTCCAAAGAAGCTTGGACACTAACCATGTTTCCAATCTCCATGTCCAATTCCACTTCTTTGTCTGAGGAAGCTAACAGTGTTTCTTCAGACTTTGCAGCTGCCTTAAACCCTCTTCTCCTTTCCACCAATATTTCTTCGCATCAGTCTGATCAGCCACCCAACAAAATTAAAAAGAAAAGAAGCCTCCCCGGAAACCCCGGTATGTACTAATCTCTGGTTGATTGATTTCCAGATGTTCTAGGATTTGACTTTTGTCGATATAATTACCGGTGTTTTCAGTTGTCCAAATTAACTTAGAGACTCTCTAGCTATTTTTATTTTTTAAGACAGGCAATATCATTCAAAAAATTTCATTTAAATGACTACGGGGAGAGATTCAAACTTGGGTGTGCAGAGGGAAAAGCGTAGCTCTAGCCAACTTATCTATTTTTAGATTAAAGTAATATCTTTGTTTCATGCGTTCCAGATCCAGATGCTGAAGTGATTGCATTATCCCCAAAAACCCTACTTGCCACAAACAGATTTGTGTGTGAAATTTGCAACAAGGGTTTTCAGAGGGATCAAAACCTGCAGCTTCACAGGAGAGGCCACAACCTTCCATGGAAGCTGAAGCAAAGGAACAGCAACGATCAGATCAGAAAGAGAGCCTATGTTTGTCCTGAGCCTTCATGTGTTCATCACCATCCTTCAAGAGCACTTGGTGACCTCACAGGGATCAAAAAACACTTTTGCAGGAAGCATGGGGAGAAGAAGTGGAAGTGTGACAAGTGCTCCAAGATCTATGCTGTTCAGTCTGATTGGAAGGCTCACTCCAAAACCTGTGGTACAAGAGAATATAGATGTGACTGTGGAACCCTTTTCTCCAGGTGATTAATTAATTTCCCTTTCTTTTCTTTAAACCTAAAAAAATAATTGGACATTGTGTTTTTTCTTGAATTTTCATGAGTTTGGACCCAATGTGATCCATACAAAAAATTGGTCTTTTGTTTAAATTGGGAAGTCTCATGTTATAATTTATATCTGGCTGAGAACATATCAATGTTTTTTGTTTTTCCATGGGATTTTGTTTTTGTTTCTGAGGTTGTTTTTACACAGGAATAGTAATAAATTATGCCTGGAATATATATCTGAAGGTTTGAATGCAGTGTTGCAGGTTGCACCAAAATGTACACCATTAATACAAGTGACTGTTGCCTGAAACCTTCCTTCTGTACGTAGATACTGCTTGTGCTTGAAAATTTAAATGTCAAACTTTTTTTATAAAAAGAACAAAAATTATTTAACTTTTTCGGTTTATATGCTGTGTCCTCAAGTTCATAGACGAAAATAATCCTATTTGGTTTTTCAGATGGAGTCTTCTCTCCACTCCTCTTTCAGTTTCCTCTTCTTCATTCTCTCTCTACAGTGACAGTGAAGATAAAACAAGAGGATGATATATGTTAATCTTGAGCGTTCAAATGGAAAGATAGGGAGGGGATGGAAGGGAGAGAGGGGAGGAAGGGGAGGGGAAAATGGAAGGTGAGAGAATCCAGATCCTGGTCGGAGAAGGATTCTCTCTCCTCTTTTTTTCCTTCCCCTTCCCTTCCTTCCTATTTAAACGATCACGGTTAAGCCACGTTAACATTTTATATTAATTTTTTATAAAAAGAGAAAGACAAAATAGGAAATGTGAAAGGAGGGGATGAAAGGGGATAAAAAGAAGAGAGAAGAGAATCCTAATTCTATCTGGTCTACAAAACAATGATGGAGAACCTAAGAAAAAGTTAGAGAAATATAAGTACTTTTGGATATATTTCATGGTTGGGGAAAACCCGTGAACTTGTATTTTATTTTTATTTTATTTTTTCATTATTTTGGCCTTTAAGCATCAAGCATGTGGTATCAATTACTTGCAGAAGGCAGAGAGTCATCATGAAAACTGATAAATCTGCAAAGAATATCTGCTGCTATCCTTCTTTCTCAGTTGCTTTCTTTGGCTTGTGATTTTGTGTATCCTCTTGTTTCATGCACGAGCCCTTTTTTCAAGTAAATTTTTTTGGATCTTCGTAATTTTCTCCACATTTCCACAATCAATGCTTATTTTTGCATGCATTACTAAACATATCAATCAAATTATGGCATGCATCTTATAAGTATATTTTTCTTTGGATTTTTGACGTTTTAATCCCTGTGATCTTATCCCACATGCATGTGTAGTATACATGTGCGGAAAATCTTTTTGATATGTCTTCCATCTATGCAGGAGCGATATTAACAAATGAAATAACACAAATTTGCACCATCTGTAAGAACAATGTGCTTCTAATATGCATTTGTTGTGTAGCTGTGTTCTTTGTCTGCTATAAATTCCTCCTTATATTTATTTAACTCTCATTTTATTTATCTTGATCCAAATCAAATTCCAACTTAAGATAAAAGTACATGTTATATACGATGATGATTGGTTATATCTTATAACTTGTTAGCTTTGTGATACAACTAAAAATTAACAAGTTGAATTATACAACTAAAGGTAACAATTCTTGAATTTGACGTTGCATTGGGTTGAATTCGGCGTTGCATTGGGTATTTTAGTTCTCATATTGATCAAAACTTGCTCCTCTGGCTTGTGATCCAACATTTTTCAGGAAGGATAGCTTCATAACTCACAGGGCGTTTTGTGATGCTTTGGCTGAAGAAAGTGCTAGACTCTCAGCAAATCAATTTGCTACCGCCACAACTACCACCGCTGCAATTACACCTCAAATCTCCCTCTTCCCTTTTCCAACCCACCAACAACAGCACTTCACAAACCCAAACACACCAATGCCTCCCTTCACCACCATCCCCCTCACCCCATGGGACCTACCACAATCTCATCAGAACCCTAACACTAATCCCACCCAAAACTCCCCACTTCATCATCTCATCAAGCCTGAGTCTCATCGCCATTTCCCACCACGACCGCCACAACCACAACAACCCCACAATGGTCTGATCACCTCACCCTTCCAAAACCTCCACGTCAGCACACAACCCAACTCCAACCCCGCCACGTCATCAGCCCACCTTTCAGCTACTGCACTCCTCCAAAAGGCTGCAGCCGTTGGTGCAGCAGCAGCCCAACAGGGCCAGTCAGCGGGCTTGACCGTGGGAGAGTTTGGAACGGCGAGCCACATGATCTCCACCGAGTATCTAGGCGGGTTCACGTCCGGAGATGTCTCCACGTGGCGCAAGACTGACAGTCTGACAAGAGACTTTCTAGGGCTGAATGGCGATGGCACTGGGAATAATAATAATAATAATAACAACGTTCGCGCTGTTCACGTTAAGGACATGCTACCGTACGCCGGTGGAGTAGGGTTCCATCAGCCGCTGTCTGAGCGCCTTCGTGGCCCTGATTCGCAGCTGAAGCCCCAGGGTTTCGGGTTCGCTGAGACTACTACTGCTTCGGAAACGTGGGGAGACTATTGAGTTGCGTATTCGAGTCAGAAATTTGAGCGCAAGGGTAAAAAGGTAATTTAGCGTTTCTTGAATGGCGGAAATTCCCCTGCCTCCTATGCCCCGTAAAATTATGAAATTAAAATGAAGTCCTTCTCAAGAACATCTTCATTTTGTAATTGCAGTACTACTTTCCCAGTTTCCCTAAGATTATTTCAATCAGTTCTATATCTTCTTTTCGACTCATTTCTGAATTTTATTTTTCTTCTAATTTGTTAGTTCTAGAATCTATGACTTATTCAGTCTTCTTCTTATTTTCGTTGAGACCTTCGATGGTAAAAAAAATAGAACAGAAACCCTAACCCTAAATATGAAATGTACGTGCCCAAGTTTTGAGGAAATTACATGTGGGCTTTGCATGGCCGGTGGCCCCATGTTTAGATTTATAATCTTGAAGGTCTGATTGGTAATCTCATTTTATCATCAAAATTTAAGTGAACTTATAAAATTGAATTATTTATGCCGACATTGATCTTGTGTATACTTGGTAATTGGGGAACAACGGGTGTGTAGCAAAGAATGCAGTGTGCCAGTACAGTACGTGCATCATTGCATGCATAAGATTCCCATTGTACCCTTCAAGTATACAATTTATTACAAGCAAATGACCAAAATAAAAATAAAAGAGGTACAATTAACGAAATGTATGGTTCATTTGGAAAATGCTTTTAAATTACTAAAAACGTTTTTAGATAAAATATTTTTAAGTTCTAAAAGTAATTAAGTGCGTCTTGCACGAAGAAAAAATTATGTTTTTCTTGTAGAAAACACTTCAAATATTTTTCTATAATTAACTTACATTTTCACTAAAATTTAATTTAAAAAATATTTTCTTTAGAAGCATCTTCAATCATTTAAAAACATTTCTCAAACGACAAGAAGTGAAGCAATCATATCGATAGAGGGTCCCATACGTGCTAGGGATTGTCGTATGTACCCTTGGACACTTCAACTCGACCCAACAGTAATGTTGACACCTGGATATACAGTGGTGGCCCCATATAAACATAGAAAAACTAATGAAAAATGTTTGAAAACTTTGAGTTTTAACGATAAAGACAAAATAAATGGTAAAATAAATAGTACCAAGATTGACTTTTTAGTGTAAAAATGTGGTTTTTCGTTAAAGTGAACAGTACCGGGAGCTTTTCGTTAAAGTTCCCTATAAACATACATGCATTATCATTTAGTTATTCAGTCACAAATTTGAGAAGTTTTTCTCTGATTAACCAGAGACGGAGATTTGGATTCTAATTTTTAAGAGATATATATTTTTTAAATTAAAACAATAATGTTACTTTACTCCATCATTGCTATCATAGATAGTTATATTGTTGTGAATATAAAAGAAAAAATAAAGATACACTAAGTTAGAAAGAAGATGAAGCAATAAGAGAAATATCTGAAGTAAGAAGGTGAAGCAATAAGAGAAATATCATGAAGGAAGGAGTATACATTGTTCTGGGAAAGCTTGTCCGAGTTCACTCATGGCTTTTCTTGTGACTGCTGCCCCCACTGCATGGCCTTGTATGTTAGTTACTTGTGAACTGGCTAGAATAGTAGCTTCAATTGACCAAGTAGTCAAGCAATGAATTATTAAATTTCAAGTTGGTAAAGTACGTAGATCCGTGAATCACTAGATATATCAAGACTAATAATTATCATCCGGCAAATGCAAGAGATTTTTAGTGTGCCTGAGACGAGAACATAGATAATACATCATTATACAAGTGAAGGGAGAATTAAAAAAAAAAAAAAAAAAAAAGAAGCCTTCCCTCTATTTGTATAATAATTTAGCTCATGAGTCATGACACATTGAAATATCTCTCCGAAAATGCATAAACAAGTGAAAGTGTTCAAAATAATTAAACAAATAAATTATATTCCATGAAGATAATTTTAAGATGTCAGATCATTGTATCCATTCCATCTGTGTGATGATTCTTATCATGATTATTAAGAAGATTCTCTTACAAAGTAGAACTCTCTTTATATGGATTCTCTGTCATCTCATATTTTGAACACAATTTCGGTATAAACATCATAAAATAGAGAGTTTTAACAAAACACTCCCGGTACTGTTCACTTTTAACGAAAAAAACCACATTTATACATTTCCCTAGTACTATTCACAATACCTTTAAAAATGACTTTTCATTAAAAGGGTAGGTTTTTTGAACTTTTCGTTAGTTTTCCTTATAAAATATTGTACCCAAAATATGATAGAGAGTCTATGAAGAGTCCCACTTTGAGTCTTCTTAGCATTTCTCTTATGGAGTATGGAGATTTTGGACCAATGCTAATTTGAGAATTTAAGTATATATTCATATACAGGAAGATAATTTTCACTCAATTTTCTTTTTTTTTACTTTTTACATACCTTGCTTTAATTTGGTCATCGTTTTGAATAAATCAAACGAAAACAACAAACATGATTAAACATGGGAGTGCTTGTTTATATATATAATTGAGATTTTCTTTCCTCTGTGAAACAGCATAATGGAGAATTTGAAGAGCTTTTTTAGGACACTTTTTTTGGGGTTCTGGGTTAGTGAAAAATTGGGGCATTTCAAAGAAACATGGCCTTTTCTAAAGAGAGATAAGTGAGCCCTAGACTATAAAACCTGGCGTAAGCGTGAGTAGAGAAAGGTAAGCTCGGTGTGACGGGGTGTGTGAATCCGTGCTGGGTGTGATGGTGGTCCGGGGACATGCATACTGGCTAGTGGTACTATAAACCCAGCTAAAGAGAGAAAAAAAGAGAATTAGGAGCAGATGAACAAAAGAAAATGAAAGTCTGTAAAATGTCAACGGTTATGAAAAAGATGTCTCTCTCTCTCTCTCTCTCTCTCTCTCTGGATACAACTTTGAAAAATAATTCTGAGTCTTCGTTTTTTGGTTGACGGACTTGCTCTTTATTAATTTCTGTGCAGCATCGCCACAGCCTTTGGTTTGGCAGCACAACCTTTCAACAAACCCTACCATATATAATTGCAGTCATGTTTTTTGTTCATGGACCAGGCTGTTTAATTACATCACATCTTGACCATTGATCCTACCATATATAATTGCAGTCGTGTTTTTCGTACATGAATTATAGGGTTTTGGGTTTTGAATGTTAAGGTTTGAATTAATCCCAAAAAGGTGTCACTAGCTAATTGAGTGATTTTCTTTAATTGATGACCATCTTGAATAAAGACCAAATTATCACATCGGGTTAGGGCATTGTTCGATCAAGTTCAAATGCCCTACGATGATCCGATAATTAGAGTTTCATTATGTCTATATACGGTTAGATAATTGAGATACATTATAGAGTAAGTCTTACAAAAATGTGTGTCAAAATGTGTGTCAAAAGTTGAACGATGTCATTACTAATTGTACTAAAATCTTTCATATAAAACCCCACAACTATTGAATTTGAGTGACTAAATTAGAAACAATATCAGTATGATTAGTAGTAGGTCACTCAACCATCTCTAAAACTTTATCATGTGATTAATAATGAGTCACTTATCGTCTCTAAAATAAAATTCTTTCAAACATTTTTTACTAAATCAAAGGAATGAATCCTTGTTACAACTCAGTATATCCATCAAGAGTGAGAAACCTAGGGATTAATGAAAGTAAGGTATATCCATCCAGAGAGAGAGAGACCTAGGTACTAATGAAAGGAAGGTTTGGGTGGTTATGGTATATCCAAGCTTTTAGAAAGTTTTATATAAGTTGCAGGGTTAAGGTACAAAATATGCCATTTGCCTTGTGAAAGGGACTGCATCTTTTTATCTCTCCCTCTGCTCCCACAACCAGACAAACTAAAAGCTTCTCTCTTCTCTTCTATTCCCTCCCTTTCTCAGCACCTTTGCATGTCATATTCCACCATGGAATCTCACCTCAACAAAAACCCCTCCTTTTCCCTCTTTTAATTTGTCCTTCCAACCCCAATAATTACCAAAACCCCTTTTCCATGCTTTTCTATTCTTTTCCCCCTTGTTCTGCAAATTTATACACAAATGAAATTAAGACTGGCATAATTTCCATGACTTCTCTTATCTTTAACTTCCATTTTGTGTGTGTGTGCAAGAATCTAGAGAATAAGAACTATTCTTCTTTGAAACGGGATATGTTCATTATCTTCATTTTTCATAAATCACGTTATTCATACAAAAGGTTAGAAGGGAAGAGAATGAGTAAATACATGATGTGTGAAAAAATGAAGAGAATTAGTGCATTCCCATTTCAAGGAAGTCTTACTCGTCCAAAAGAGGAATGATAGCTAGAAATCACACATCGGTACTTTTCATTTTTTTTTAAATTACTGTTTTTCAAATTCTAATTGCTAAAACTGATAAATTTATAGTACGTCATGGATGAGAATCAAGCCAAGCCAATCATATTAGATTTGAACTCGCTATTATATAGTTGTCCACGAGATCACCGACTTAAAGCGATTAGAATTATTACTAGTGGCAATGTGGCATCAAGCGCTGGTACTTAAATGCTTTACAAGTGGAGTTAGATTCCCCTGCCAAATGAATCTTATCTGAATAAGAGAATTCAGGTAAGTTGAGGGATTTTATCAAGAAAAATTGGTATTTTTAAGACTATTTTAATAGTTTAAAATTACTGAGTAATCTGAAAATAACGATAAAAAGTGAATTTAAGAAATCGAACAGTAAAAATTGTTTTAAAAATCAAACCACTTGGTAAATTGGGTTGCCGAAGACAAACGTTCCCTTGAATTTTGGTTATCTGGCCTCTAAATATTTGCTTCTCTGCACTTTAGAGATTAGATGACCCGTTTGTTCATGTTTTCAGCACGCTTGTGGTCCTTAACTAGTAGGTGTTTTTTTAATTTGCAAGTAGGACTACTTTGATTGACCCTCTACCATCAATTCAAATGACAAACAAAACACAAAGTTCTCAAATCAAACTAAGAAGAAAGACGATATTTCTTTTCATTAACAATTTTACGAGAAATTATTGTGTAGTACTAAATATTGTCACTATGTTCACACAGCATGTCATAAGTTCGTTTCTAGCATTGGTAAATTACACAATAGTGACCAGAAGAGGTTGAAATGCATCTGTGAGTCTTTCTGACCCCTAAAAAGATTAACTGCCATAACAAAGCCATCAGCTAGTCATCTTTTTGTTAAAAAAAAAATTATATTGTCTCTATATATATAAATCAATCCACATGTTACAAGACAAGTGGATATTTATGAAGATTACAGCCTTAATAGTTAATACAAAATTCATCATCCACCAATATTATATCAAGTTGCGATTTTCGGTACCACGCAATAATTTTTCCAATTTGAGCTATTTTGTCTTGCTTTGACCAAAATGAAAAAGAAAAAAAGCTAGTTTGTCTTGGTAGACGACGTCGTATTTGGAATGAGGTAACAAAACATATCGTCTCAAAAGCTGTTATAAAACACAGAACATATCAGACCAAGTAAAAGTTGCAGAGCATATAACTACATAGAAAGAATGCACAACCAATCATACACTCATATACTTAAAGTTAGTGATGACATGAATTCTAGGTGCCTGTAAATGAACACTTGTAAAGCACGGTTGAGAATTCAAGCAAAAAGAAAGGTTTCGGTAAATGAATATGCATCGATTTCCTCCCCTCAAGATACTGCCGGGGACCAATTTCTTTGAAGTTTCATCAGACCCCGGGTTTCGGCCCACTCCAGTCTACTCCCAAATATTTATCCAATACGTTCTTGTATGCCTGCAACAAAGAATACGGTAAAAGTGCGTTACTTTGTTCTTGAGCAGCTAGTAACATTTTATACCGTACATACAAATCTAACGTCTCCAGTAAAATATGAAGGGACGTATATGCAAATGCACAAACATCGTCATTGAGATGATGTTAGGCCAAAATGTAAAGACAACAAAAAGTCTACGAAGAGTGTTAAATTGGGGGAAATACGGGTTGTCAAGGATCAGAAAATTCATGAGTAGAATAAATTAACGGAATACGGTTCATTGCTCACCCAAAAAATTACAGTAAAAAATGTAAAATAGAAATATGAAGGCCTTATGATCCTTGTTCATAACTTATGACATTGTTCACAACAAAAACAAAAGCAAAAGATGAATTCATAACTTATGATCCTTGTTCACTGCCCTGCTGTAGTCAAGTGGCCTTCTACGCCCGGGACAATGATAGGCAACAAAATCGTACTTCAAATTTTGATAATTTAAGATATTTAAAATGATAACAATATCAAATGGGAGCACGTCAATTGACTATAGCAGTCCATGACATCGATACTAACTGATTTCGACCAATTACAAATTTGTATAACAACAAACTAGATTCCTGGTTAATCATTTTATCGTAGTAGTTCATAACAAAGAGATGATCATCATCTGGTAGATGAGCCAGTGAACATCTTATTTCCGGAATCAATCCCTACCCAATTTATGGTATCATGAGTGCCAGAAGACATGTTTCAACAAGAGCACAGCATTACCTGTTGTGCAAATACTTCTTTCCCATTCAAAATTGCATCCATTGCTGCGAATTGGTCGTCAAATGCCCCATAGAAAGCCTTGTAGAAATTGTTCCTGAAATGACGAATAAGAATAGCAGATTGTAGGTGAATACAGATCTTTACCTTTTTCACTAAAGAATTAATGACAAATTAGCATTTACCGTTCTTCCTCGGTGATCAGTTGATCCATTCCTTCAAATTTGCGGGTAAGCACTTCTGCTCCCACTGGTGAAAGCAAGTGCAGTATTAAAGCCTCCAAAGTTCTTGGAAAATTTTTCTGCAAAAGATTATATAAAAGTTGCATATAAGAATGAGAAATTTATTTTTATTAAACAAAATAGCAGTGGATGGTCATTCGAGTTACAAATATATAGTTATCCTATAGTGGCTCCCCTCACCACCTTGCCATGATGGCATTACTAAATGGTATGCTTATAAGACTCACTAAAAATCATAGAGCATATGAAGGTTAAAAGAAAAAAAGGAAGAGGGGAGTGTCCTGCCCAGCTGCATTCTCGTAAAGAAATACAGAAACAAGAGTCAAGCCTTCAAACATTACTGGATTTAATGAAAGGATAAACTATCATGGCTCACTTTTCCATTAGATGGGACAATATTCACTGGTAAAAGCGTAGAAACATAGTTATAAAGCACACGAAACCAGAATAGTAGGCAAAAATAGGGAATAAAGACGGCCTTTGAATCTAAAAGAAATGAAGCTCCTCTAGATGACAACTTTCTCCTATCCAAGTAAGATGACCTGCTTGCTAATTAAGCTGTTACTGTTTGGCATGCAAGACACGCCAAACATTAATAGAAAGACCTTGCCTTATCACTTTCTCTTGATAATAACGAACAACTCTCATGAAACGAGAGTCGACTAGCCTATTAGTCTACAAGTTTAAGTTTTACAGTGAAAGTAAAAATGTTCAAACTCACCACCATGGCAAGAAATACATTTTTCAAAGTGATGGGGTGAAGAGTCCAAAAGATTTTAGCAACTGGATCATCTTCCAAGCTAAACGAACTCTGTCTCACGACTTTGATGCATTCATCTTTCACATTAGCTGCAGAAGCAGTTGTTGAAGCGGATTGCACTGGTTGTCTTTGCTCAGCAGCATTAACATGACCATGAACTAAAGAAATAAGTTCATGAAGAGCAGGGACGGCAAGGGGCTCCAGTACATGCGACATAAATCTTTGTTCTACTTCCTTCCCTTTAAGATCCTTTCTCTCACATGCCTGATCCAAAGCATTGTCATTGTGATCTAGGTGTAATATCAAGTTAGGGATGTCAGCAAACAGAGGATTTACAGAGCCATAATGATTCACTACAAGTTTTTTTTTACCAAATAATCTTTAGTACATAATGATAATCAGTGAGCTCATAGAAAGTTACAAACTGACCTACTTGTCCTTTTTTAAGCACTATACCAGTATGCCTCTTCATGTTCTCCATTTCAGATAAAGAAGGTACGGGCAGCACTCGGTCCTGTCCTAAAATAAAAAATAATAAAATAAATATACTTATAGTGTTCAATTACAAAAACTTCTGATTGTAACTTATATGTTTCATATTGTAACTTAAAACTTGTTATTTTGAAAATAAACGCACAAATAAGAATGTCCACCAATGTGTGTGTTTGTGTGAGGGAGAGAGAGAGGTACAGGCAGCACTCGGTCCTGTCTAAAATAAAAAATAATGAAATAAATATACTTATAGTGCTCAATTACAAAACTTCTGATTCAAAGTTAAAAACAAAGGCGGAAGAAAACGTAGTCGATGTGACCACAAAGTTTTCAAATACGACAAAAATAAAATGATAAAGCATATACCAATATCGAACCATATGTTTACTTATATGTTTCCATACTGTAACTTAAAACTTGTTATTTTGAAAATAAACGCACAAATAAGAATGTCTACCAATGTGTTTGTGTGTGTGTGTGTGTGTGTGTGTGTGTGTGTGTGTGTGTGTGTGTGCGTGCGAGAGAGAGAGAGAGGTACACACCATTTCTCTATCTGTCAGTCTTTTGATGCGGATTGGACAAGTAAATGACGCATGAGAGAGAAACAAAATAACGTTAGCTTGTTCCGTTAATGCTTTGCATACTAACTAAAAGGAAACAATACCACAAACCTTCTTAATATTATGCGCAGATAATATGCATCCATGTGTTCTGACATGTTTAACGCTACATTGGACCGCCACCAAAAGTTCACAGCAATGGTCAGATCATCACTATCCACCTGGTGGAACCTGTAGCAAAAATAAATAACCACTATGAATAAAAAGGTCACACTAAAGTCTTATATTATAAGAAGACAAAAATAAAGGACTCCTAATGGACACACTAATGGATATTAAACCTTACCAGCCTTCAGGAATGAAAAGGGCGTCACCTGGCTGAAGAATAAGCTTCTGCGAGTGCTGCATTAAACATTGTGCTCTTGGATAATTTGAAAAGTTTGGGTTCTCTAAAGGAACAGAACTGCAAGAGGGCGTAAATTATAAGATTGAAAGACTGCAATTCGTTCTCTTTGTTGATAGAACAATAGATACAAATAACTAACAGAAGCATAAACTTTTCATAATTAAATAAGTACAAAGATATCTAATCTGAATTCATATTATTATTACAGGTACTATACCTGTGATTTGATGCCTCCCCATATATTGGCATAGGGTATAACATAGGACTTGCTGAAGGAGGCCATAAAACCACTGTGAAACATGCAAGCTTTTATTAGAAAAATCCAGAAACAAAAAATCTATTTAGACAAATTTTACACACTAACACAGTTGGGAATACTGAACAAAGTTAAGTTCTATATTCAAATCTCAAACCAACTTGTTCTAGAAATCAAATGACCCTTAAATTTGTGGCCTTCTAAGAATAAAACTAAAAAAATCTCTTTTGGAGGGATGCAAATAAACAATAAGAGAGAAAATCAATTTGCTTTCTTGGCAGCTAATCATTCAATGATATAGAGAACCGGTAACATGAAACCTATCTAACCACTCTGAAGTTGGACAGAGCATTATGCACTAAGAGAGCCAGAGAAAATTCGACCTTGTTTGCGGCCAGAGACTACGCAGAGAAGGTTATGGTGTGGATCATAGTGAGTACTTGATCTAGCTTGAGCATTGTTCATCCACAAGTTGATAGAAACTAGTACTTTGTCCTCCAAAAATACAGGCTACAAAAAACAACCAGTGGTCATTAGAAATCAAGGATGAGAATAAAGGATTCACTAGTGGAAGGCTGTAGGATAAACAACAAGGACTAGTACAAGAAGCTCACAAACCGTTTGGATATCCTCCCTCAAAGATCCTAGTTGAACCCTCTCTTCAGTTTCAGTATTGATTATTGGGATCTGAATCACACATAATAAGAGTTATGTCCCAAATATGTGACCCTTCAAAGAAAACTAATAAGTCTAACATATTAAAGAAAGTTATTTAAATAATGACTAATCAAGCCATTAACAAACCCTTTGAAGGTTAAACCTGTGCTAAATAGATTTGTTGAGGAGCATCCTCATAGGGCTTACTGTCATACTCAGATGAAGACTCCAGTAGCCCTTGCCGATCTGATTCAGCACCGGAACCATCCTCCGAATGATGCATGTGTTTCTTACATAGACCAATGAATGCAGAAAATTGCAGCGGTACCTACAGATGGAAGGGGTAGTAAACTAGTTAGGGCTAATGAGATCCAGAAGAAAGTAAAATTCAAAGTTTCAGACCATTCACAAGAGACATACAAATTACTTACCCTCTCATGGCTTCTAATATCACCATTGAATACAGGTGCTGAATCAGATAGCATAGCTTCCACAACACACAATCCGACTCGTTCCTAATTTTCCATTCATAGAAACCATATCAATCACAAACTTCAATTTAACAAAAGCAAAGAAATCAACGATATAAGCAACAAACAAATAACTTAAAAATGAAACAAAAAACTACTTGTTAATCCCTGAAAAACTACATGGACAGCTCCCTGAGGCCTAATTCAGTAGTAGGAACGGATTAGCTCACCCAAGGCTCGGAATTAGAAACAGAATTCGAATACGTTAAGCACAAGAACATCATTAAGCAACCATTTGAGGTTGATCCTGATCACATTTCGTTGCTGCTGTGGTAAAATTTTAAGTACTCGAAAGAAAGCAAAGCAATTTTGACCACATAATCCCTAATTTCCTCAAATTTACAACCAATCACCACACAGAAGGAAGCAGAATCGACGAGAACAAAAATTCAAGTAAAAAAAAGGGAAAATACCTGCAAATAATCGAGACCGCCATTACATGGATTCCAATTGGAGAAAGCTTTCCAATCTTTGACGCAGCCGCTGAAAACCTAATAAGAAGAAGAAAGCAAGAACACACAGAGAGAGCGAGAGTGAGCAAATGCTCGTGAATTTTAGAAAGGCGCGAAGAAAATTGCAGTTAATTATGTGAAACAGTAAGGAATTTACGGCGGGAACGTTCTCGGATTCGATCCGAGACGCGAAGTCTGTGGCCGAAGGAACTTCGTTCAATCTTCGAACTCGCAGAGACGACTCCATTACTGCACTGATTCGCTTTCCGACTCACTGAGCTTGGTGAACTGAGAGTGAGAGAAAGTTTTTTTTTTTTTTTTGGAGGTACATCGATATTTTTACAGAGATCAGGAAACGGAAAGGGGAGTTCGGTTAAGCTGCATGTGCAGGTTAATTTGGTATCAAATTGCACAAATTGCGTAGAAGCCCAACCATTTAAAGAAGCTAGGCCCAAAAGAAAGCCCAATCATGAAGAAAACAGTCATGGAGGCAACAAACGGATTTCTCAACGAATTAACCGAATTTCAAGCCGCCTTATTTTCTTCAGGAACACTCTCTCTCTCGATCGATCGATTCAGTTCTGTGGCTGATTGAATTCCAGAGCAAAGATAAAAAAAATGGAGAAAAGAAAGAGATTCGAGACCGCCAAGATTTACGTGGCGTACGGTTTTCTTCTGAGCCTCATCGGCAATGGCAGTGTTGCTACTGCTCTTTCAATCACCGTGACGGAGTTTGAATGCGTATCAGAGCAGGTTCTGCACGAGGGAGACACCGTCTCCGGAAACTTTGTTGCCATAGACCATGACATCTTCTGGAGCTCCGACCACCCTGGCATCGATTTCACTGTAAGCTCCTAATACAAAACTTTCACGTCAAATAACTGAGCATGTTACGCTGTCAGACGGTGTAAATCAAAATCATTACGTAGGTGACATTGTTTCAAAATGTAGAGTCCTAATTTACGAACAACGAAATTTGTCAAATAATTCGTAGAAGATTGTTACATTTCCATTCAAATGGGAGGTGCAATACAACTTATGTGTGGTCTGTGCAGGCTACAGCTCCAGGAGGTAGCATTGTGTCTTCTCTGAAAGGAACGTCGGGAGATAAGTTCAAGTTCAAGGCACCAAAAAGCGGAATCTACAAGTTCTGTTTTCGAAATCCTGCTTCGACTCCTGAGACTGTTTCGTTCTACATCCATGTTGGCCACATCCCAAATGAGCATGAATTGGCTAAAGACGGTTAGTTCAATGTATTTTTTGCTTCGTGGTAGCGAAATATGTACGGTAGGAGAGTCTTTCGAGTTTGAAAATTTGAGAGGATCCCTTTGATTGTTTGCGTCGGATTATTCATGATGATAAAATGGGTCACATTCATCTCCGATTGATCGTTACTCAGTTGTTTTCAACTTTTATTTTACCACATATGTAACGGGAAAAAAATGCTTTTAGTCAAAATGATTCATAAGATTGACATAACTCCTTACTTTTATCTCTAAGATTTGAAATCGTTAGAAGTGGTCTTGAGTCCATCATCAATCATTTTAGTTATTCCATAAAAAATCTCCATTAAATAAACATAAAATGACAAAAATACTCTCAATTTTGTCAAATCATTTTGGCCTATTGTTTATTAAATTGAGGATATTTTTGTCATTTTTATTCTTATTTAACAAAATTCTTCACATAATGACCGAAATGATTAATGGCGGACAAACTCAATGACCACTTCTATCGATTTCAAACTCAAATATCAAAGTGATGAATTATACCAATCTTAGATACCATTTTGACTAAAACGTCTAGAAAAAAACAAGGTCATTTTCATTTATTGTAATTTTGGTGCAGAACATATGGACCCTCTGAATATTAAAATTGCCGAGCTGAGAGAAGCATTGGAGGCTATCACAACGGAGCAAAAGTTCCTTAAAGCGCGCGATGCCAGGCATAGATACAGTAAGTGTTGAGATTATGAATCCAGCATCCAGGAACGAATAGACTTTGCATGTGCTTATAAGTTATAAGTTAGGTTATTTTTCATATTGCCAATTAGTTGCATGGTGTAATCTCAACTTTTTCCGTATGTCTCGTACGTTTCCAATTGATTGTGTTATCGTCTAACAACATTTTTGTATGGTTGCAGCAAATGTTAGCACGAACAAACGAGTGATCTACTTCACACTTGCAGAGTACCTTGTATTTGCCGGTGCAAGCGCTCTTCAAGTGCTCTACATCCGCAATCTGTTCAGCAAGTCCGTTGCTTATAACAGAGTTTAATTAGGTTTCCATTTTTCTTAATAATCTTCTTATAAATTCGTAACAAATGTTATTTATCTCTTTTTATTGGTAAATAAGGCAACATTACCAGCACATTTCAAACAGTTTTTAGCCTGCAATTTTTTCTTTTGTTTTCATGTTCAACTGTTAGAATACGTGATACCTACCGATCATAATCGACCTCATATATTGCGTGTCAAAATTACAAGGGAAGAGGATCCTCTCATGAGATCAGGATGGGGATCCTCATGACCACGAAATCTGGGCCGTTCAAATTTAATCCAATAGCTCCAAATAAGGGTTCTCTAAAAGTTATAATAATTACAACCGTTGGATTAAATTTAAACGGTCCGGATTTCGTGGTCAGAATGATCCCTATCCGAAGCTCACGAGAATCCTCTTCCAATTACAAGCACTAGTAAATGTCGTTTATGTTAGAATTGTGTGGCTCGATAGAAAGCAAGGACGTGATGATGGACTCAGTACCCTATTCCAAAAAGTACAATAACTCGCAATACAAAAATTAGGTCGTTCATTACTGATAGTATTTCCAAATAAAATGTATACTACAAGAGCATAAAGAGCGACCTCAAGCTAACAAGACTCTTCTTTTTGCGAGGGTTGGGAGAAACATCTATCGTACACAGTCTTACCCTTACTTGGCAAATAAATTGTTTTCATGACTCGAAATCGTGACATTTCGGTGACAAAAGAAACAACATTTTCGTTCCGCCAAGTCCCTAAACCCTATATTGCAGGAGCATGCTTCAGAAAAAGTAGGATGACTACTTTGCAAAACTAAGATTGGGCATAGTTTAATTGTAGTGGCACAATAGGCATGTGGGGCTCAGCTAGCCTCCCGCGCTAAAAATTTATAGGACAAGGATTGTCTGCCCTCCTAGTTGTGGTGCCCTTTCATGCCCTCCTATTTTGTGCGGTCACGGTTAAGCCACGTCAATATTTTATATTAATTTTTTAATGAGACAATAAGACAAAAAACAATAAAAATATAAAATATTGACGTGGCTTAACCGTGACCGCACAAAATAGGAGGGCATGGAAAGGCACCACAACTAGGAGGGCAGACAATCCTTATCCAAATTTATATGCACTCGTTGAATATTATAATCTATTTTATATATAGTTGAGTGTTACGGTGATATGACATTATAAATGTGAAACACAGACGTTGTGACCACGAGTACATGCAAATTTTTCTCCTGTCTTAGACACAAGATATCGACACCTCATATTTTTTATATTATCGATGGTAAACCAACTTCATTGTCATGTTTAACATCCAAGCATTTGTATTAGGCATGGATAAGTGGTCCTTTTATGCCATTTTCTCTTTGTTTCCATTGAATTGAGAGAATATTAGAACTTCAAAATGGAAGAGGCCCCAACAGCTGAAAAATTAGGCCCAATTCTAACCGCTCTTCAACTTGTTTCGTACCAATCAGTCAACGGCCCAGAATTGTTTCATCATGTAAATATTTTTATTAGGTAATGTGCTGGCAAAACTCCAAGGACTGAAACCTTATCCATTTATGACTTTTAGAATTCCAAATATTTGAAATTCCAATATTACACCTCAATTGTTAATACAAACTAGGGAAAAGTTTTACCAAGTCCAAAAAATACAAGCAATTAAATGATTAAAAACATATATGGGCTCATTTGAAATTGTTTTTAAAATATTAAAAGTGTTTTTAGAAAGAAAAAAATATATTCTTTTAGGTTCCAAAAGCATTAAAATGGATAAAATTCATGATAGTAGAATTTCTTTTATAATTTAATTGTTTTTTTTTTCTTCTCAAATTTCATTAAGCTAACGTGTAAGCATGTTTCATAATGATAGCTTATTACACATATTATTTAAAAATTTCAGTACTTAAATATGTTAAATTAAAATTATGTAAGCATCTTGATATTTTTTTCCCACTCCAAACTTCACTAAGGGCAGCTGCCACGAGTGGACCTTAGCTGTTTTCGTTCTTGCACGTAACTTTACCCTCTTATCTTTGGTTTCAGGGTTTATATTCTTCACACTCATGTCACGTAATAAGTATTTTATTATTCAGACAATAATAGATCAATGTCCAATCGTATTTTATACTTGATTCCTGAAAAGAAAAGAAAAGAAAAAAACCACGGCCCTACTAGAAGAAGGGGAATTAAGTTATTGCCATGATGTCAATCAAGAAAAAGCAAACACCATGATGGATTCATATGGAAGATTTCAAATCTGAAGTGTTCAAGCCACCAAAATAGTTCAGATTAAAAAAAAAAAAATATATATATATATATATATATATATATATATATATATATATATATATATATATATATAGAAAGAGAAAGAAGATTCAAAAGTCAGCCTTTCGGAATGTCAAAAGACCGAAACTCTTGCATTTCGCGCGTTCTGATTGATCGTGGGATCAAAATGGTAAGGGAAGGGCTGTGCCGCCGTGGGAGCCACTTTCACGCGGTCTGCGAGATGGTGGGGCCCGCACCAGTGTCTGACTTTGTGGTTCTTTTTTTATTCCTGTCTTCCTTGCAGACACACGCGCGCTTCCAGTGGGGTAGCGCCACGCTCTTCATTTGTTATAATTTTTGTACGGTAGATTTGGGGAAATCAGGTGATTAGTGGGATTTGATTGGAAGTAGGTACGGCTGATATTCGCATTAGCAGGCGAGTAAAATACAATTATTTCGATTGTTTAGCAAAATGGCGGATGGTCGACACAAGGACCAAATCACGGGTTTGGCGGGAAAATATTATTTACGCAAGGCGGTTCTCGAACGTTAATAATAAAATAAAAAAATTTAACGAAAATGTCATTTTAACCAAATATCATATTTTTACATTAAAATGTCAATCCTAGTACTATTTAATTTACTCTTTATTTTATCTTTATCGTTAAAACTCAAAGTTTTCAAGTCATTTTCATTAGTTTCCTGTAAAAAAAATGTCAGAAATAAATATTTAAACCTAATTGGATTAAGATAATTATTAAGCGGAATAACAATTTTTTTTTTAACAAACGATATTAACTACACTAAAAGGGTAAGAGGGTAGGTTAAACCTCATAATAGGTTAACAATTTGTTTTTGACGAGAATTCAACATAAGATTTCTTACTTACAAATGAAGAAGAATATCACTACACCACTGACTAAGTGACAATTTTGTTTTATTTTTAAGTTCACACGTTTTTTGAAAACCGAAAAATAAAAAGTGAAATTTATTTTTGAGTTTTCAAAATTTAGCTTTTAGTTTATTTGTGATCAAACAGTTTTCAACTTTCAAAAATATAAAAATTGAAAAATAAATAGTTATTAAATAATTCCCAAGTATTAATTTATGATAACTTTCTAAAGAAGGTGAACTAAATGAAAATGACTTTGAAAAGAAAAGATAAACTAAATGAAAATGACTAAAATTTAGTTCATTTCCACTTGAAATGTTCTTATTTCGACTCCTTTGAGACCTATAAAAAGACATTGTATATATTAAAAATAGCCATTCATGTCTCACCCAACCAAAATACCATGATTGAAAGAAAGGAAATGTTATGTTCTGTGATGATAATCAGACCGTGTGTTTTTTCTTAAAGGCGCAGTTATAGTTTTTGATATTCACGTCTAGGTATTCATAGTCTTGTGCTATCATATAAAATTCTCTCGATGTTTAATAAAGCTTCTTTTCAATGTAAAAAAAAAAAATATATATATATATATATATATATTACAACGGTGTTGCAAATTGACTCGATCATGTTAGCATCAAATTCCTTGTACATTCTCAAAGAAATGTACTTCGAATATTATGCATTGTTTTTTTTTTTTAAATATTATGCATCGGTTTAAACTAGTCTACTACGTCTGATTTCCCATGCTAAATCTATTTGTTACCATTGAAATAACTATCACTTCCTCTTTCATTTACCTAACTTAGCTGCTATGTCACAGTCTAATTCACCTAAATACATCTTTGCTTTTATTTGAATTTGGTACCAACCTTTGGTTTTATTTATTAAACTGGATGACACAAATCAAACGGTGTATAATGTACGGCTGCTCTTAAATTATTTTCTATGACCAGAAATTATAATCAAATTTGGTTTTTGTTTTCTTTTGTTTAGTCATATTCACACCAAGGGAATTCAACATCCCACACCTCCAAAAAAAAAAAATTATAATAATAAAGGACCGGAAAGGCTCCATCAGATGCCAAATTAGAATTTTCTACAAAGAAAAAGAATTTATACATATTTGTTAAAAAGAACTAGAGTAAATTAGTCACTGATTATCAAAGTTTTAAAAGGCGAAAACGAAGTCAAGACATTACATTGATAATCTTGCTTAAAGTGACCTAAAATTATTAATATTTAGTCTAGTTTGAGGGTATGTCATATAGTCTAGTTGATTATTTGGTATAGTGAGTTTAAGCCTACTTTCGCTGGGTAGAGGCATTTTCATCGCCGCCTAGGCGCGCCTCAAGGCTCGTTTTTTTTAACATTGTTGATGGTTGGGTGTAGCGATATTTAGTCTACAGGTTGTACAAGTTGTTAGAAAATACTATGCATTTTAGTTTATTGGATGAAATTTTTCATTGTTTAATTTAATCCATAGGAAGTTTTATTTGTTAGAAATGTCATATTACGCACTATACTCATAAAAAAATTACAGTTAAGAGTTATAGTTAATAACACATAATATCACTAGGATTATTATGGTAACGTTGAGTTTGAAATTGTGAATAATTACATTGTCAAGATAAAATGTTATATGTGAATGTGATTACGTTACAAAAACGTTGTTAGACTATATTGCATAGTAATATCGAACATATAATAATGGTTGAGGGTTTGATATAATTTTAAACTTCCACCAACTCTTGGTCAACTTGGTAGTAGGAGTCGTAGACATCATGCTTTCCTTAATTAACACTTTAATTAAACTCATTTTAATAAATTTGAAATGTAACATTTGAAATGCCTCGTGAGTTTTTTCGATTTCCGATAATATGGACTGCTATCGCTTTAGCCCAGCTGATTTATTTTTAGAAAAACTCTTGAGCATGTTGATACGGTGGCAGGGTCCACTTTTAGTATCGATTTGGCAAACACATTATTCTCCCCCAAATATACAACCATATTATGTTCCAAGTACATGTTAGCATGAAACATGTCGGATGGATCTACTTTCCCCACCATATCATAAGTTGTTACAATATAATCATATATCGATCAGAATGTTTTTACATGGTAGGGCTCGAGTACTACTAAAATTAGTAAGTTAATGTATAATTATAACGTTAATTATTTTATACCGACTCGCTTCACAATATAATACAATGAATCAAACTGTTCGATATTTAGGTTTTTACACAATGATCATAATTGTAAAAATTCATATGATGTGAATAGTGCGAACTTTTAATTTTTTTTTTTACCAAAAACAGTGTGCTATTCTAATTATCTTATTAAAATAAGACAAGTGTTGTAAAAAAAAAGATTAAAATAACACAAGTAAAAGCGTTTGGATGTGAGTAAATTTTTATATGAAATGATTTTTAATGAGAAATTAAATCATGGTTGGTTATATCATGGGATATATAGCATGTAGTTGGTCCTAACGAGTGACACGGAGAAATTAATTTTATATTGAATTCCTTATTGTAATTTATTTTTATAAATTTATAAGATTTTATATAAAATTTTAAACTTGTGATCGGCCCGCCCCTAACCCTGGGATGGGTGTCCAAGTTAGCACCCATCGTTGCTACCCAATACAGTTTTGCTGTGCTACGTAGCACGCGTAAACTTGTCCCATACGCCTCTTTTGGTTATGCCATTACCAATTATGTGTAATCCCTAGGCCAACCGCCCTAACCTAATAAGAACAATTATCCTTATGACCAAACAAGGAGCAGACAATCTAAGCATTTTACTTGGTTATACATTTTATACCCATCGATACCCCTGCATGTTCTACACTCTCCATAATGTGCTAGTTCACTTGTACTTAGACTACTAGTAGTATAAGTTAACAATAGTAGTAAGGGATTGATGGTATGACCTCTTTAACATTAAGGAGAGAAATGCTACTAGACTAATGGCTATTTGGTTTACTCTAATAAGGGGAATGGGTGAGTTTAGCCTCACAATGAGCTAGCAATAATGTGGTTCAAATTCGCATTTGACGATAATCGGACCTAAAATCTCTATCTTTCTTATTGAACATCCTACACAAATCGTAAAACTTACACATAAAATCATTAAATATTTATCTCATTCTTTCCCGATTCACTATTTTTTACCTTACATCTTTTATGTCTAATTCTTCATCTCATATTTGAAACGAACAAAATTGGTAGGATGAAACTGAAAACGAACAAAATTGATTAGTATTATTTGGCTCGATTCTCAACTTCAAAGATGAATCGGATATTACCCTAAGAGTAGTTATATCGGGGAACCTTTAGGCTGGCACCCAGCCAAATTATTGGCTCGACACTGGGCCAATCCACTCCAGCCGAGCAGATAGGCTGGCACCCAGCCCAAGCTAGTCTCTAGGTCGACTCATAATGTGCTAAGCCCTTGCCCGACCTACATGACGCCAAGCGATACCGCCATGCCCCCCTGAGCTGAATTCGAAGCTTTCTGCTTTCCTTCCACCACGACCCCAACTCGAGCTTCCATATCCAAAACCCTTCCTCTCTATCTTTATCTTTTTCAGCCTTTAGAAAGCTTCAATCTTCCCCTATCTTTGAATTCGGGTCGGGGTGAACTTGGCTGATCTCACATGGGTTTTGGCGGTTTCAAGATAAGAAAAAGAAGAAAGGAAGAAAAATTGGTGAAACTGTGTTTGACCGTACAGTTGGAAAATCAGGGAAGAAAAAGAATAAGGGAGTCCAGAGAGACCAGTGGCGGAGCCACTAAAGGACAAGGGTAGTCATGGGTCTATCCTGCAATTTTTCCTTTTCTTTGTATAAGATATAGCATAACATCATTTTATTTCTGGTAAGTTTAGTTGCAATCTTGAAATTCATGGATTTGAGATTCTCTTATTCTAGTTATAATGATGTAGCTTCTTCAACTTGTTAATTACTTCATGTTCATCTTTGGGCGGAGGAGATTAATTTAGGTCGAAGTTTTTGACCGTGGTAATTGAATCTAATTGCCAGGATTTATCACTTACTCTAAGAATGTTGGCTGATATTTTTCTTTGTTGGCTTGAACTTCTAGTCCATCTGCTCTTAAATATTAGTTGGATTATGTGACTATATGGTTGATGCGGTATGGGTATAATCTACCTCTATCTTGCATATTAACCTAATGGTTGATGCGGTATGATATTTTTCTGAGTTGAGATAAATAAATCGGAATACAACCAATCTATTTCGTATTTTAGGCATTAAAAAATAAAGTATTTGTGAAAGCACCCCACCCCCCCACCCCCCGCGCGATGTAAGATCTTGGCTTCGCCACTGAGAGAGACCCTTTTGAGAAAAGTGGGAAGAAGAAGAAGGGATCATGTCAGAAATTAAAAATCAAATTATTATTTTATAATAAAAATTAATAATATTTTAATAAAATTGACTAGGCTATTTAGTTTTAGGGGTAGAGATGCATTTGGCTTATTAGTGTTCATCAGGATCTATCGCTGTTCACTGAGTGGATTAAATAAACTGGATACTGACGTATTTTTTTAGAGATGAAATTGCTCTAATATAAGATATCTAATAAAATTACAAAAAGAAAAGAAAAAGGTACGTGCTAGATCCCTTAGCCATTAAGGCACATACAATAGCGTTGCATCAATAATTAATTGCTTCCCACCGTAAACAAAAGGGGTTTTAACAAAACATTTATGATACTGTTTATTTTTGACGATAAATATATTTTTACTTTAAAAAATCACTTTTGTACTATTCATTTACAATACATTTTTATCATTTTGATTAAAACTCAAAGTTTTCAAGCCATTTTCATTAGTTTTTCTTAAACAAAAATATAAAGCTCGTTTAGATGTACTTTTAAAATGACAAAAAACACTTTTGGTGAAAATATTTTTAGAACCAATTTTTAATAAAAATATAAGTAAATCCTGGAAAAAACTTAAAACACTCATTAGAAGAAGCATATAACTAATGATTCTTGTAAAATACACTTCAAGTCTTTTTAGAACTAAAAAATATTTAAAAAAAATATTTTAAATATTTTAAATCATTTTAAAAACACATTTTAAAAAGCTCTCATTTGAATCTTTGATTTGCTTTGCCGGAAGAGAGAGAGAGAGAGAGAGAGAGAGAGAGAAGGACTCATAAGAGAAAGTGGCAGTCACGTCTGGCACGTTCATATCAAGAAGCCACGTGGAACCCTGGGAGACGTGGATCCCATGCTGAAGTGGCCGATGAGAGCATAGAAAAACGACACAACGTTGCTTACAATATTTTTAAATTTTTATTCTAGAGAGAGAAAGAGTTAGAGAGAGAGAGAGAGAGAGAGAGAGAGAGTTGAAGTTGGAAAGGATATATAGAAAGAAGCGACGAACAAGGCGCGGAGAGGCGGTCCGAGAACACGCAGAGACAACGTTATCATTTATTTCGATTCATTTTCTTTTCGCTTTTCTCCTCCGAAGTCCGCGTATCCGCGTTTTTCGCACACCAAAAAATTAAAGAAAAAAGAAAAAGAAAATCGGGAAAAAAAAAATTGAACGAAATCCGGGAAAGAAAATCCGTCGCGGAGAAGAAAGAAACGCGCAAGAAACGAGCAGCGAAACGCCGAGATTCATCGAGCTCGATACGCCGGATCTTGCTGCTCCGAATCCCGACCCGAATCCGAGTCCGCTCGCTGTCTGTTGGGACGCATTGGTTTATTAGCTCCGTGTTCGTTTTGATTTTCCGGGAAAGATATTATTTTCCTGGAATTTTTGTGCGGTTTGGGTAAATTTGATTGTGAGGTTTCTGTGGCTGGATCAGATCCTTCCGGTGGAGCTTGGATCTGGTGCGGCGGATGAGAGAGGAGGTGTATGTATTAAGAATCAATAGGGAAAACGATGAAATGGGGAGCATTGCTTAAGGACTTAAGGGAGAAGGTCGGTTTCACTCAATCGCCGTCGTCTTCTTTATCTGCTTCTGCTGCCGCCGCCGCCGCTTCTTCGTCATCGTCGCCGGCTCTCTCTGCCAATAACAATGCTAATTCAGCTCTTCACGGCTCGTATTCTCCTTCAGGGTACTCTACTCCTTGTGTTCTTCATTTTTTTCGCTTTTTATTTTTATTTTTAAAATTATTGGGTTTTCAGTTGTGTAGTTTAATATATTGATAAACTTGTTCGTTTTCAGTACGGCATTTTGGGTTTAATTTATTTACTAATTTCTTGTTAATTTGGGGGCTTAATGGGTTTTAAGTGGCCGTGGATTGAGTGTTTTGTTAATACTTCAACGGTGTTATGCACTCTAGGGAAGCTTGTCAGCTGTGATGAGTATTTGTTGACTTAAGCTTTGCAGCTTGTTGTTTGATCAAATGCTAGATTGTTAGATTTGGCTCATCTAGTCTCACCCGTTGGATGGTCTGTTCCACTATCCCTACAAATTTTGCAGCAACTGATGGTGTGAAAATGGATTTAATTTTAGCGTGTTGGAGTGGTTTTGACTTCAGAGTGTAGCCCATGGTTGCATTGCCTTGGCATCGATGTCATTGACATCTCATTCGTGGCAACTCATCAGTGATTATAGGTTATATGTGATCAGCTAATGCACCCGTCCTTGAATGGATCCCTGTTTTAGCATATGGTGGCTTGGGTTAGAGTTTAGTCATCAAACCTCATGGCTTTAGCTTGTTTGTCGTTGATTGATGCTTTACATTCCCAAACCTTGATATGCTTGAATGGGTTTAGAAAGGAAAATGTAATAGACTATGTCTGATGACGTGATTAGGACATGTAGAATATAACACATAGCTTGTGTGGTAAAATTTGGAGATTTGGCGGATAAAGAGGGTAGTCTATACACATGCATGTATAATCTATATATGTATACATGCAAATAGTTTGTACAAAACAATAGAGGTGAATTATGTAGCTGTTGATTCTGCTGGCCACTCAAAACATGTTTGGATTATTATAAGAAGTAGCAAAAAGTTACTGCAAGCTTTTGGTGCCAAAGTAAAGAGTTAGTGCTGTCTTTTTTAGTGAGTCTTAACATAAATTTTGTGAGGGTCAACATCTAAGTTTTATGATTTGTGTTCTCATATAAATCTTCCATAAAGGATGCATGGTATCAGTTGTTTGTAGTTTCTATATTTCAATTTGATACTGTAGCATTACAAGATCATTAACATCCAATGCCTGTGAAAGCAGAGACAAACATGAATTGGAATTGGACTTCAAGAGATTTTGGGAAGAGTTCCGGTCATCCAGCTCTGAAAAGGTTTTTTTTCATTACTTATTCCATGTGTTTTCTTTTTTATCGATGTGATGCAGAATAAATAAGGGGAAAAGGAGCAGAGAGTTTTTGGGTGAAATAGAAGAGGGGGGAAATGAGACAGAGATGATGAGCAATAGGGTGTCGGGGTTTTCAAATATATGATAGTCAACAACAACAACAACAACAACAAAGCCTTTTCCCACTAAGTGGGGTCGGCTATATGAATCCTAGAACGCCATTGCGCTCGGTTTTGTGTCATGTCCTCCGTTAGATCCAAGTACTCTAAGTCTTTTCTTAGAGTCTCTTCCAAAGTTGTCCTAGGTCTTCCTCTACCCCTTCGGCCCTGAACCTCTGTCCCGTAGTCACATCTTCGAACCGGAGCGTCAGTCGGCCTTCTTTGCACATGTTCAAAATCACCGGAGCCGATTTTCTCTCATATTTCCTACAATTTCGGCTACTCCTACTTTACCTCGGATATCCTCATTCCCAATCTTATCCTTTCTCGTGTGCCCACACATCCCACGAAGCATCCTCATCTCCGCTACACCCATAAATATATGATAGTCAATCCTCAAAATACGTTTGGAAAAAAAAAAAAGATCCTCAAATGGTTACATCATGAACTATTTATGTAGCCTTTCCAGAAATCAGATCTCCAATTAGCTTTCTAACAAACTGAAATCACCAATTAAATCCCCAATAACATCTCTAAATTAGGATAAAACGTTTCAAATCATTAACTTTTATTCTTAGGCAGAATCTTCATTATATTGTTTGTTGCTTTTATATATTTGCATGCAGTTATTTTTTGTTTCTGAAAATAATGGTTTCTAATTTTTTTTTAAATTGTATATGCAGGAGAAAGAAGCGGCCTTGAATTTAACTGTAGATATCTTTTGTAGATTAGTAAGGCAACATGCAAATGTAGCTCAATTAGTTACCATGTATGAACCCTCTTCCCCCTTTTCTTGTCTTCTGCATTGATTGGTACATAATTTCTTCGAAAAATGGGAAAAGGATGTAATATTATGATTCATATTGTTGTGATAAAATTAACTATGCGAAGGGCTAATTTACCTTGTAATAGAGATGCAAGTGATGTATACAATATTTCCTTTTAAGAAAAATTAATTATTGATTTGACGTTTATGTGTGTTCTGAATTGGTTTTATGGTGCCGCTGCAAATTAAAATAGATCAGTTCCCTGCATAACCAGCAACTTTGTGTTGCTAAAGCTGGGTTGGACAAGTATTGACTGTTTACTCCACTCTATTTTCTTGTCACTGGTGTCACTGAAAACATGTTTTTCCTCATTTATTTTTGTCAGATCCAATTACCAAAATCTGTTGTCATGTCGAGTTGGAGACCTCTATTTGATTTTAATTTGAGTATGTACAGATGCATAATTTTGTTTGAATTTTTAAAGCAGTTTTTTCACATTAGAAAATGAATCATGAAAAATGATTTGCTTGTTTTGGAACTTTTGGTAAAAGTTAAACTCTGCATTTCTATAACTGTTGGTTATAGAAAAATCCGAGTTTGTTGACTAACATACAACTTTTGATGAACACAGGTTAGTTGAAACACATATATTCTCATTTGTCCTGGGAAGGGCATTTGTAACAGATATTGAGAAGCTAAAAATCAGCAGCAGAAAAAGATATTTGGATGTAGAAAAAGTACTGACGTTTTTTTCAGAAGTCACAAAGGTTGGCTTTTATTTTAGTGGGTGTTATCATTGTTTTCTCATCTGTTTCCTGAAGTCATAATCTTATTTACTTCCGTGCAGGATGGCATCAGTCCTGGTTCAAATTTGTTAACTGCTTTACAAGTGCTAGCTTCTGCGGTAAACTTTTGTTAATTTCACTAGATTAGGATACTTATTTGGTTGTGACGGACTTAAATGACTTTTTTGTCTTTCATTCACATGCTGTTAATGCTTGTTTCCTTTTGCTGTTTGCAGCCTATTGATAAACAATCTCTCCTTGATTCGGGCATATTGTGCTGTCTCATTCATATTCTCAATGCCCTTCTGGATCCTGATGAAGCCAATCAGAAGCAAAAGGCTACTGATCATGATGAACTACTTTCAACTGAGAAAGATTATGACGGTGTTGCTGGCCAAGTCCATCGGCTTGAGGTAGCTTTTACTTAATGGTACACAAAACCATACATGTTTATTACACATGGATGTATGCAAAGATTGATTTTGAAAACACAATAGGCTTAATTGCTATCTTGTGTTTAGTAGAAGTAGAACCTTGTAGCATTTGAAGCGTGACATTTTTTGAACATGCCATGATTTGTGGGTATTTTAACATTTTTATTTTTCTTTGTTAGATGTTTATATTTCACATATTTGAACTCCAGCCAGTAGTGCGTGACATTTTTCTCATACTGAACTCGTCTTTATTTGTATGTTATTGTGCTGTCCATTATCACTTGCCTTATTAGGCCAAACCTCATTATTACTTTATCAGAAATTTTATTTATTCATGTTTGATATTGATTTTTAAGCCTGTTGTACTTGCTATGTTCTCGGTTCATGGTACGTTTTAAACTTTCTTTTTGTTTCTAACCTATAATTATGCAGGTAGAGGGGAGTGTTGTGCATATTATGAAAGCACTGGCAAACCATCCTTTGGCAGCACAAAGTTTGATTGAGGATGATTCTCTTCAGTTGCTCTTTCAGATGGTTGCGAATGGCTCTTTGACAGTCTTCTCTAGATACAACGAGGGCCTGGTTCTGCTGCACAGCATTCAGCTTCATAGACATGCTATGCAGGTTGATACATTGCACGTATTGCCTGCCGTATTTGTAGAGACATTAGAACCCGTAATTCGGATTTTGTTTGTGCTAACTTGTGCTTATCTTTCCAGATTCTTGGTCTTCTTTTGGTCAATGACAATGGGAGCACTGCAAACTATATTCGCAAACATCATCTGGTATGTAATATATTATGTGCGTGCACTGCATTGTAATGGTTAAATCCTAAATATACTGAATATGCCTGCTCAACTGACCATGCATACCTCCCACATACCCTCTAATGTTGGATAAGCATATAGTTCTAGCAGGAACATGAGCTAGCCAATGATGATTACACAGGCTGTGCTGACTTTTTTAATGTATTGTTTTCAAAGAATGGCTTGATCCATGGTTTTCTGGTTATCATTTTAAAATTATTCTCACATTATGATTTTCTGTTCTCCCTGTGCAGATTAAAGTTCTTTTAATGGCTGTCAAAGATTTCAATCCTGATTGCGGTGATTCTACATATACTATGGGCATTGTGGATTTGCTGCTTGAATGTGTTGAATTGTCATATAGACCTGGTAATTGGCTCATCAGTTTTCCTTCTTTAGTTGAACTAACATCTCTTCCTTGTGCTGTATTTTTTTAATATCATTTTCTGCAGCTTAAATATGTGTTGGTTCTGATACATTTTGGGTATGTAGATGCTGGTGGTGTCAGGCTTAGGGAGGATATACATAATGCCCATGGTTATCAGTTCCTTGTTCAGTTTGCTTTAATTCTTTCCTCAATGTCTGAAAGTCAGGGGTTCCATTCTGTTCAGTATAAATTTTCAGACAAAAATTCTGCTTCAGGCGGTTCCCATGCACAGGATGTTGTAGACATTCAGGATTCCATGGGAGAAAAGGGACCCTTAGATGAACAACTTTCTCCCACACTGTCTAGGTTGCTTGATGTTCTTGTTAATCTAGCTCAAACTGGCCCAACCGAACCAAAAGTTTCCAAGTCTTCCCATACCAGGTCCAGTGGCCATAGCAGAAGTCGTACACCATCTTCAGATAGATTGGCTGATGAAGTTTGGGAAAAGGACAATAATAAAGTCAAAGACCTTGAAGCAGTTCAGATGTTGCAGGACATTTTCCTCAAAGCAGAAAGCAGGGAGTTGCAAGCAGAAGTTCTGAATAGAATGTTCAAAATATTTTCAAGTCATCTTGAAAATTACAAGTTGTGCCAGCAGTTACGGACTGTTCCACTTTTCATCCTAAATATGGCTGGTTTTCCTCCATCTTTACAAGAGATACTGCTAAAAATTCTTGAGTATGCCGTGACTGTTGTAAACTGCGTCCCTGAGCAAGAGTTACTGTCACTTTGTTGCTTGTTGCAGCAACCAATATCATCAGACTTAAAGCACACTGTACTTTCTTTTTTTGTAAAACTTCTATCTTTTGACCAGCAGTACAAAAAGGTCCTCCGAGAAGTTGGTGTCCTGGAGGTTTTGTTGGATGACCTGAAGCAGCACAAGTTGCTTTTGGGTTCAGAGCATCAAAGTGCCAATACTAATCAGTTGGAGATAAATTCTGGTTCAAGCAGCTTTAAAAAGCACTTGGACACCAAGGATGTAATTATTTCATCACCCAAACTAATGGAATCTGGTTCAGGGAAGCTTCCTATATTTGAAGTTGATGGTACAATTACTATAGCGTGGGATTGTATGGTCTCTTTATTAAAGAAAACTGAAACCAACCAATCGTCTTTCCGTGTGGCTAATGGTGTAACTACTGTTCTTCCGTTTCTTGTGTCTAACACACACCGAGCAGGGGTGCTTAGGGTATTGTCATGTTTGATCATTGAAGATGGTACCCAGGTTTGTTTACTTTTTTAGTATACTGTAACTCTCTACAAATTTGAATTTCCGTGGTTTTGCATTCAATTCTTGTCCCTTTATTTTTATTTTTAATTTTCATTCATATATTTCTGAAATAAAAATTAGTGACAAATCTAGAACTTTCATAACATAGAAGTAGTTATAGAAGCTTTTGTGCAGACATAGTAGTATTTTAGTCATCGAGCTTTGCCATTGTCGATTTTCGAAATAACTTTAGTTTCTCATATTTGACCAGGCACATCCTGAAGAATTAGGTGTGATTGTTGAAATTCTAAAAAGTGGAATGGTTACCAGTGTTACGGGATCTCAATACAGGCTTCAAAATGATGCAAAATGTGACACTATGGGGGCTTTGTGGCGCATTCTGGGAGTTAGTAACTCAGCTCAGAGGGTTTTTGGTGAAGCCACTGGTTTTTCTATTCTTCTTACCACACTCCATAGTTTCCAAAGTGAAGGGGAGCATTCAGATCAATCTTCTTTAGAGGTTTACATCAAGGTGTTTACGTATTTGTTGCGTCTAGTGACTGCTGGGGTGTGTGGTAATGCTGTTAATAGGACAAAATTGCACACAATTATATCATCCCAAACTTTCTATGATCTTCTATCCGAGTCAGGCTTACTTGGTGTGGACTGTGAAAAGCAAGTCATACAATTATTGTTTGAACTAGCTCTTGAAATTGTGCTTCCACCGTTCTTAACATCAGAAAGTGTTACATCGTCGGATGTGCTTGATAATGAGTCTTCAAGTTTTTCAATAATGACTACATCAGGTTCATTTCATCCTGATAAGGAACGGGTGTTCAACGCTGGTGCTGTCAGAGTTCTTATTCGGTCGTTACTGCTTTTTACTCCAAAGATGCAGCTTGAAGTGCTTAACCTTATTGAAAGGCTTGCTCATGCTGGTCCCTTCAACCAGGAAAACCTCACCTCTATAGGTGCGAAAAACAATAATTATTGGCTTAAGTATCTAAATTGGTGACCAGTACTCTCACTTTCTACTTTGTCTAATGTATTTAGGTTGCATTGAACTTCTGCTGGAAACCATTCACCCATTCCTTTTGGGCTCATCTCCATTCCTTAAACATGCTCTGGAGATTGTGGAAGTTCTTGGGGCATACAGGTAAGACTTGCGTACATGTATTGGAATTTATTTGTTTTCTCTGTTCAGTTCTCATTGTCTTTTCACTTTATTTTTATCTAAGTTCTTTTTCTGTGCCATTTATATATGGATTTTTGGGAATGGAGGTGTCTCTCAGCAATTAAGAGTGGTGGTTTGACATTATTCAATTTGAATAACAAGGTTTTTTTATGTATATGGTGGTAGGTTATCTGCATCAGAACTTCGAATGCTTATTCGATATGTGTTGCAAATGAGGTCAATGAAGTCAGGTCGTATACTTGTTGACATGATGGAAAGGTTAATTCTCATGGAGGATTCAGAAAATATTTCCCTCGCACCATTTGTAGAGATGGACATGAGCAAGATTGGTCATGCTTCCATTCAGGTTTCTCTGGGAGAAAGATCATGGCCTCCAGCAGCTGGTTATTCATTTGTCTGTTGGTTTCAGTTTCAGAATCTGTTGAAGTTGCAAACAAAAGAAACTGAGTCCAAAGCTGGTTCTTCTAAAAAGTGGAGCAGTTCTGCCGGGCAACATCATGAGCGGCATATTCTCCGGATATTTTCTGTTGGTGCTGCAAATAATGGAAATGCATTCTATGCAGAATTATATCTTGACGAGGATGGTGTTCTTACCCTTGCAACCAGCAGTTCTTGCTCCTTATCATTTTCAGGATTGGAACTTGAGGAAGGCAGGTGGCATCACCTTGCAGTTGTACATAGCAAGCCAAATGCTCTTGCTGGATTGTTCCAAGCCAGTGTTGCTTATGTATATCTTGATGGAAAGCTTAGACACACAGGGAAACTAGGATATTCTCCATCTCCGATTGGGAAACCTTTGCAGGTAACCGTGGGGACTCCAGTTAATTGTGCAAGAGTTAGTGACTCGACCTGGAAGGTCCGTTCTTGCTACCTTTTTGAGGAGGTGCTCACCTCAGGTAGTATTTGTTTCATGTACATTCTTGGTAGAGGATATAGAGGGCTCTTCCAGGACACGGATCTTCTTCGTTTTGTCCCCAACCAGGCATGTGGTGGTGGTAGCATGGCTATCTTAGATACCTTGGATGCTGACTTGACCTTGGCTTCTAATACACAGAAGCTTGACAAATCTAGTAAGCAAGTAGTCTCCAAGGCAGATGGCAGTGGAATTGTTTGGGATTTGGAGAGACTAGGTTATCTCTCTTCACAGCTCTCTGGGAAGAAGCTTATATTCGCATTTGATGGAACCTGTGCAGAAGCTATTCGAGCATCAGGGGAGCTATCCATGCTCAATCTAGTTGATCCATTGTCAGCAGCTGCTTCTCCTATTGGGGGTATGTTTAAGACGACGGCTCACGTATTGGGTCCAAATTTTCACATTTATATGATTATATAAATATATATGCATGTATGTATGTGAAAAACTGGCGGATCTAGATTTTTAGAATTTTCCTTTATTTCCTTTGTTCTCATTTTTTGTTTTGTGCAGGTATACCACGATTTGGGCGTCTTCATGGGGATATTTACCTATGTAGGCAATGTGTAATTGGTGATACTATCTGCCTGGTTGGTGGGATGACTGTTATCCTGGCCTTAGTTGAGGCTGCTGAGACTAGGGACATGCTACAAATGGCCCTTACTTTACTGGCCTCTGCCCTTCATCAGAATCCTCAGAATGTGAGAGACATGCAAAAATGCCGGGGATACCATTTGTTGGCTCTCTTTTTGCGTCGTCGAATGTCACTGTTTGACATGCAATCTCTTGAGATCTTTTTCCAGATTGCTGCTTGTGAAGCTTCATTTTCGGAACCGAGGAAGTTGAAATATAATCGGACTAATTTGTCACCAGTTACAACTATGCAGGAAACCAGTTTTGAGGAACTTAATTTGTCAAGGTTTCGTGATGAGTTTTCTTCTGTTGGATCTCAAGGAGACATGGATGATTTTTCTGCACCAAAAGATTCATTTAGTCACATTTCGGAGCTTGAAAGTGCTGATATTCCGGATGAAACCTCAAATTGCATTGTCTTGTCAAATGAAGACATGGTTGAACATGTCTTGTTGGATTGGACATTGTGGGTAACGGCTCCAGTTGCAATTCAAATTGCACTTCTTGGTTTTCTTGAGCATCTAGTGTCCATGCACTGGTACAGAAATCATAACCTTACTGTTCTGCGCCGAATAAACCTTGTTCAACATTTATTAGTTACTCTACAGCGGGGTGATGTTGAAGTTCCCGTTTTGGAGAAATTGGTTGTATTGCTTGGTGTCATTTTAGAAGATGGGTTTCTCTCTTCTGAACTGGAACATGTGGTTCGGTTTGTGATTATGACATTTGATCCACCTGAATTGACACCCCGACATCCAATAGTGCGTGAGGCCATGGGAAAGCATGTAATCGTGAGAAACATGCTGCTGGAGATGCTTATTGATCTGCAAGTAACCATTAAATCCGAAGAATTGCTTGAGCAGTGGCATAAGATTGTTTCTTCTAAATTGATTACATATTTTCTAGATGAATCTGTTCACCCAACAAGTATGAGATGGATCATGACTCTTCTTGGAGTTTGTCTTACTTCGTCTCCTACATTTGCGCTAAAGTTTCGGACAAGTGGAGGTTATCAAGGCTTGACCCGGGTGCTTCCAAGCTTCTATGATTCCCCAGACATATATTACATTTTGTTCTGTCTGATATTCGGAAAGTCTGTCTATCCTAGATTGCCAGAAGTTCGCATGCTAGACTTTCATGCACTTATGCCAAATGATGGAAGTAATGTGGAACTGAAATTCGTAGAATTGTTGGAATCTGTTATTACCATGGCAAAATCTACATTTGATAGGCTGAGCATTCAGTCAATGCTTGCTCACCAATCTGGTAATCTTTCCCAGGTTGGTGCTGGCCTTGTGGCAGAACTCGTGAATGGAAATGCAGACATGGCCGGGGAGCTTCAAGGTGAAGCATTGATGCATAAAACATATGCGGCACGCTTAATGGGTGGGGAGGCATCAGCCCCTTTTGCTGCTACTTCAGTCTTGAGATTTATGGTTGATTTGGCAAAAATGTGCCCCCCTTTCACTGCTGTCTGCAAACGAGCAGAGTTTCTCGAAAGCTGCATTGACCTATATTTTTCTTGTGTCAGGTTTGTTATGGGACCGAGTATTCTCTGACATTGATACTGTTAATCTAAATTTTACTGGTTTTTCTTAGAACTTCTCTTTTTACTCAACTCATTATCTTGTTTCTTACAGAGCGGCCCATGCTGTGAAGATGGCGAAGGAGCTATCTGTAAAGGCAGAAGAGAAGAACTTGAATGATTGTGACGATACCTGTAGTTCACAGAACACGTTTTCTAGCCTACCTCATGAACAGGATCAGTCTGCCAAAACCTCCATCAGTGTTGGAAGCTTCCCTCCTGCTCAGGTGAGTTCAAGTTCTGAAGATACGGCTGTTCCCCTAAATTCTGGGGCCGATGATAAAGCAAAGACCAAGGCTATTACAGCCCAGCCGGAATTGCACATATCAGTGCAAGAGGATGTACAAGCTGTTCAGAGCTTAGATGGTGACAATGCTGACCAAGTTTCTGCCACATCCAGCACAAATGATTTTAGTTTCCGTAAGGTCACCCTGGAACCCCTTAAACCAGTGGATTCTGAGAGTTCCGCATCTTTTACCATGCTTGATTCTCCCAATTTATCAGAGAAGTCTAGTTCGAGGCTCCCACTTACACCCTCTCCTTCTCCTGTTTTAGCATTGACATCTTGGCTGGGAAGTGTGGGCTATAATGAATTCAAATCTCCCTTGGTTGCCACTCCTTCCATTGATTCTTCTGCGACTACCACTGAATTTGATCCATCTGCAGAGCTGAAGTCTCCTGGGCCTTCTAATGCAAGTAATTTTTTTTCAGCTAGTCCAAAGCTACTTCTTGAAATGGATGATTGTGGCTATGGAGGTGGTCCTTGTTCCGCTGGAGCCACTGCCGTTTTAGATTTTATTGCAGAAGTTCTTTCTGAGTTTGTGACCGAGCAAATTAAAGCATCACAGATTATAGAGGGAATCTTGGAAAGTGTTCCATTATATGTTGATGTAGATTCTATGTTGGTATTCCAAGGATTGTGCCTTAGCAGACTGATGAACTTTCTGGAAAGGCGTCTCTTGCGCGATGATGAAGAAAATGAGAAAAAGCTAGATAAAAATCGTTGGTCCTCAAATTTAGATTCCTTATGCTGGATGATAGTGGATCGTGCATATATGGGCGCTTTTCCTCAACCCTCTGGAATACTAAAGACGCTTGAGTTCTTATTATCCATGCTACAATTAGCAAATAAAGATGGCCGAATTGAAGAAGCTACTCCTAGTGGGAAGAGCCTCTTATCTATTGCAAGAGGGAGCAGACAACTTGATGCTTATATACATTCAATTCTTAAAAATACAAATCGTATGATACTGTATTGTTTTCTGCCATCATTCTTGTCTTCAATAGGAGAAGATGATCTGCTTTTGTCCTTAGGTTTGCTAGTTGAATCAAAGAAGAGAGCTTCCTCCAACTCTTCACATGATAATTCAGGAATTAATATCGGCACAGTCTTACAGTTATTAGTTGCTCACAGGCGAATTATATTCTGTCCCAGCAATATGGATACCGATATAAATTGTTGTCTTTGTGTCAACTTAATATCTCTCCTGCATGACCAACGACAGAATGTGCAGAACATGGCTGTTGATATTGTCAAGTATCTCCTGGTGCATCGTCAGGTAGCTCTAGAAGATCTGCTGGTTTCTAAACCAAATCAAGGACACCAACTGGATGTGCTACATGGGGGATTTGACAAGTTATTAATATTGACTGAAAATTTATCTGCTTTCTTTGAATGGCTTCAGAGTTCTGAAGTGATGGTGACTAAAGTACTAGAGCAGTGTGCTTCCATTATGTGGGTACAGTATATTACTGGATCAGCAAAATTTCCAGGAGTGAGAATTAAAGCTATGGAGGGTCGTCGCAAGAGAGAAATGGGGAGAAAATCAAGGGATACATCAAAGTTAGATATAAAGCACTGGGAGCAGGTGAATGAACGGAGATATGCACTGGAATTGGTGCGTGATGCAATGTCCACTGAACTAAGAGTGGTGCGTCAAGACAAGTATGGATGGGTTCTGCATGCTGAGAGCGAGTGGCAAACGCATCTTCAACAACTTGTCCATGAGCGGGGAATATTCCCAATGCAAAAATCCTCTGTTAATCGGGATCCTGATTGGCAGCTTTGTCCAATTGAAGGTCCATACAGGATGCGCAAAAAACTTGAGCGCTGCAGATTGAAACTTGATACTATCCAAAATGTTCTTGATGGACAATTTGAAGTAAGGGAAGCAGAGCTGTCCAAAGAGAATAATGAGAATGATCTGGATGCTTCTGATAATGATTCTGAGTCATACTTTCAACTTTTGACTGATAGTGCCAAACAGAATGGCCTTGATGGTGAACTGTATGAAGGGTCATTTCTTAAAGAACCTGATAATGCCAAAGATGTTGCTTCTTTTAGTCATGAATGGAATGATGATAGAGCTAGTAGTATCAATGAAGCAAGTTTGCACTCTGCACTCGAGTTTGGTGGAAAATCTAGTTCAGCATCTGTCCCCATAGATGACAGTGTACATGAAAGATCTGACCTAGGGTCTCCATGGCAATCTTCTTCTGCAAGAATCGATGATGTCAAAGTCACAGATGATAAATCGGATAAGGAACTCCATGATAATGGTGAATACCTGATCAGGCCTTATCTGGAACCTTTTGAAAAGATACGATTTCGGTATAATTGTGAACGAGTTATGGGTCTGGACAAGCATGATGGTATATTTTTAATAGGCGAGCATTCTCTGTATGTGATTGAAAACTTCTATATCGACGACTCTGGGTGTATTTGTGAAAAGGAATGCGAAGATGAACTCTCTATCATTGATCAGGCTCTTGGTGTAAAGAAGGATGTTACTATGGATTTCCATTCAAAGTCAACTTCATCTTGGGGAGTAACAGTAAAGTCAGGAGTTGGGGGAAGAGCATGGGCCTACAATGGCGGTGCATGGGGAAAGGAGAAAGTCTGTACTAGTGGTAATCTACCTCACCCTTGGAACATGTGGAAACTTAACAGTGTTCATGAGCTTTTGAAGCGTGATTACCAGTTGCGTCCTGTTGCTGTTGAAATCTTTAGCATGGATGGATGTAATGATCTTTTGGTGTTCCACAAAAAAGAAAGGGAAGAAGTTTTCAAAAATCTAGTAGCCATGAATCTTCCCAGAAATAGCATGTAAGCAATCAATTCCCGGTTCCCTCTAATTTTTTTTTTCCAATAGTCCTTTTCGTGTTATTTTGCATGATTTTTTTGGTCTACTAGTGTGTGTATGTCTGTCTTTGTGTGTGTTTTGTTTGTGTGCCCTTTTGGGACTCGGGATGTTGAAACTGTGCAAGTGTATATTGTGGAACATAGCATTTAAGATATGAACCGCAAATTTACCTATATTAGTGTTTTACTTATGTATTGATGGTTTTCCTGTCGAATATCTTCTGCATCACCTTTGGGATTTTTGCCAGTAATTTTTTAATTCATAATTCTATTCCTTGCTTTAGGTTGGACACAACCATATCAGGATCAGCAAAACAAGAAAGCAATGAGGGTAGCCGCCTATTTAAGTCAATGGCCAAGTCCTTTTCAAAGAGGTGGCAAAATGGAGAAATAAGCAATTTCCAGTACCTCATGCATCTCAACACGTTGGCAGGACGGGGATACAGTGATCTTACCCAATATCCAGTGTTTCCATGGGTTCTGGCAGATTATGAGAGTGAAAACCTGGACTTATCAGATCCCAAGACTTTTCGTGGACTTGACAAACCGATGGGTTGTCAAACATTAGAGGGCAGAGAAGAATTCAGGAAAAGGTAATATCAATTCCACTGGTTTATTCTTATTTCACTTTTAAGTTTTAAGTTGTGTTTTCTTTGATTACAGTATTTCCTGTTTCATTTCTGTATAGTTGTTTTAACCACATGAAGCACTTCCTCTAGCATGGTTTTCTATATGCAGAAACACATTTTTGGACGTATGTTATCAGCACTGTTTATTTATTCATCTTATCTTTCCTTCTCTACTCAGGTACGAGAGCTGGGATGATCCGGAGGTCCCAAAGTTCCATTATGGTTCTCATTATTCCAGTGCTGGGATTGTCCTCTTCTATCTTCTACGCCTACCACCTTTCAGTACAGAGAATCAAAAGCTACAGGGAGGGCAATTTGACCATGCTGATCGTCTTTTTAATAGTATTAAAGATACTTGGTTCAGTGCAGCTGGAAAGGGCAACACATCAGATGTGAAGGAGTTGATTCCTGAATTTTTCTACATGCCAGAGTTCCTGGAAAATCGTTTCAATCTTGATTTGGGAGAGAAGCAATCAGGAGAGAAGGTGAAACATCTTAATCCCTTACTAAGAATAAAAATTATTTGACGGTTGACAGTCATCGACCACCCTTGAGGGCCCAAATGCATATACCATTTGGGTAGACGTGTACAACTTTCTATTGTGCATTCTAATAAACAAAATATTGTGATTTCTAATAAACAAAATAAGATGTTCTAACAAAAGTTTTCTTTTGTTGGTACATACAATTTTGAAAATGCTAATAGTTAAGGTAGGGGAACTGGGTTTTTTTGTGCTCTAGCCAAATGCCACTTTTTTATTTAAGAGCAAGAGCCCAATGCTACTTGAATCTTCTTCTTTTTCTACTATTTGAGAATTTAAACATTATCTCTTTAATTTCTATCATTAGGTTGGTGATGTTGGCTTACCTCCATGGGCTAAAGGCAGTGCTAGAGAATTCATCAGGAAGCACAGGCAGGCCCTGGAATCTGATTACGTTTCACAAAATTTGCATCATTGGATAGATCTCATTTTTGGATATAAACAGAGAGGAAAGGTTCGTATCGAGATTCGTTCTTGGCACGCTGCAACTCATTCATAAGCTTTTAATAGGCCTCATAAAGTTGTACTTGTGCACCTGGAAGTTCTTCAGAGAAATTTGTGGCATCATTTTAGTTTCATCTTTCAGTTCAGTATTTACCGCACCTAGAGACATATTGCCCACATATATGTGATTGCATGAGATATACCCAAACCTAACTTGAACTGGTGAATAGTGAAGTCCTCATCTTTGCATGTGCTTATTTTTGCAACCAAACATATATTTAATGCTCAATTTTTCTTGGTAACGGATTACAAGCTCAATTTGATAAAGAACTTGTTGGTTGAAAATTTGCTGAGATATAATACTACTGGACTATTTTTCTATTCTGGCTCTCATGTGCCAAGCACTTGTTTACCGCACTTATTCTGGTCCTGACTTTGTGTTCTACTTTAGTACTTTCTGTTTTGGTCTGCTTTTCATTATAAATTTCCTTGAAATTGACAGGCAGCTGAGGAAGCTGTGAATGTTTTCTATCACTACACGTACGAGGGGAGTGTAGACATAGATTCGGTGACAGATCCTGCAATGAAAGCCTCAATTCTAGCACAGATTAATCATTTTGGGCAGACACCCAAACAGCTATTCCTCAAACCCCATGTGAAAAGGCAGGTCAACCGAAGGGTTCCTCATCCACTTAAGTACTCTCACCATCTCGTTCAGCATGAGATACGCAAGACATCGTCTTCGATAACTCAGATTTTTACTGTCAATGAGAAAATCCTAGTGGCAGGAACAAATTGTTTGCTTAAGCCAAGAACGTATACCAAGTATGTTGCATGGGGTTTCCCAGATCGTAGCTTAAGATTTATGAGCTATGATCAAGATCGACTCCTATCGACACATGAGAATCTTCATGGGGGCAACCAGATTCAGTGTACTGGCGTTAGCCATGATGGTCAGATTCTGGTCACTGGGGCTGATGATGGTTTAGTTTCTGTTTGGAGAATCAGTAATTCTGGCTCCCGTGTCTTGAGGCGCTTGCAGTTGGAGAAGGCACTCTGCGCCCACGCATCCAGAATTACATGTCTTCATGTTAGCCAGCCTTACATGCTGATTGTGAGTGGATCAGATGACTGCACTGTTGTTATATGGGATCTCAGCTCCTTGGTTTTTGTTAGGCAGCTCCCTGAGTTTCCAGCCCCGATTTCTGCGATTTATGTGAATGACTTGACAGGGGATATTGTGACAGCAGCTGGAATTTTACTTGCAGTTTGGAGCGTTAATGGGGACTGCCTTGCAATGGTTAACACGTCTCAACTGCCTTCTGATTCAATTCTTTCTGTTACAAGTAGTTCATTTTCTGATTGGCTGGACACAAACTGGTATGTAACGGGTCATCAAAGTGGGGCTGTTAAGGTGTGGCAAATGGTTTACCACACCAACCTCGAGAGTTCCCAGCAGAAGTCAACGACCAATGGGATGGGTGGTTTAAATCTCAATGATAAAGTACCAGAGTACAGGTTGGTCCTCCACAAGGTGCTCAAGTTTCATAAGCATCCCGTTACTGCCCTTCTCCTTACAAATGACCTCAAGCAGTTACTAAGCGGGGATTCTGGCGGGCATTTGCTGTCATGGACAGTGCCAGAGGAGAGCTTGAGAGCATCAATGAATCAGGGGTGATGATCCTAAAATACGATTCAAGTGTGATAACTTCAGCAAATGGGGCAGCTCTCGGTTCTAACTAAGACCCAAACCCTCGTGATGAAAAGAACGGAAGTGCTGCTCATGCTAAAGGGTACAAATGTGACAGCAGGGCTGGCCTGGACCGGAACAGGAGAAAACTATACAGGATTGACAGTAAAGACGAAGCCACCCATAAACTAATTGTTGTGTTGAAAACCACGCAAGCATGCTGCCTGTCAGGATCTTTGCTACACCAGGTTGAGCATCTGATCGGGAAGGCGATACTCGATGCTTTTAGGATGAATAGGAGGATGCTCTCCATTTCGGACGAGGAGCGTCCCAGTCTTACAGGTTTTTTGGTTTGTTTGTTATTTTTAATGTAAATAGTTGGACTAACACGGTGTGTGATGGAAGTTGTATAGCAGAGAAGTGTGCCAGGAATGGGGACGTTTGGGTGAAAAATGATCGGTCCAGTGTCAAATTGGTCAATTGTGGGCATTTTTGGGCTACAATTCTTTTTGAAATAGTGCATTTTGGGCACTTATTATTGCCCATTTCTTTTTGTAAAATTTACCCCTCTCCCACGAACTAAAGGTTGTGTTTTGTTTTCGATTCGGTAGTGGAATTATTCTAATTCACAACTTCTCGAGCATTTACTAGATGAACGTTAGTATCTATACTATTATTAAGAAAACCTTTCTTGTCAACTTTTTTTCCTTCATTTTTTTTCCTATTTTGCTCACTTTTGATACACTATTGACAAAAGGAGGGTAAAATAGTAATTTTGTACCTTTTGACAAAATGACATTCATATCCCTATTTTTCCTATTTTACCTTTTTTTTCGATAATGACAATCATAGCTTTCTAATTTTACTTACTTTTGATACATAATATTTACATAAGGAGGACAAAACAGTAATTATATAATATTAAAAAAAATATGCACTTATTAAGAAAAATTGTTTACACATACACAAAGTGTGTTTTTTGCTAGTTAGAATTATTTTGATTCTTTACTCGAGCATTTACTAGAATGTTTGTATTAGAATTATTTTGATTCTTTACTTCGTTGTGGTTAGTATTGAATACAAAATCAAAAGCATGTCAGTTCACAATTTATAATCGCCTGTGCCCAACTTATCTAATTTTTGACTCTCTTGTTCTAAATAAGTAAACATGTCATTATTTTGAAACTGGTAATAACAAAATGCATCTTGGATTTTTTTTGAGATCAGTTGTTTGTAGTATTGCGTGGTCCACTTGCACTCAAAATTGAATTCCGCTGCACTTGAGTTCGAATCTCCGTCCTAGTACATCAAAGCTTAATTTAAAACGCATGCATTACGCTCGTTATGCGCTAGAATATAGTCCCGCGCAGCGCTTGCGTTTGCCATGCACGTACTCGGCTAATGTAATGGCTACTTCAACCCGACACTACTGCTCCTCCACTTCCTCCGCCGTGCACCGCCACTCTATGTTGAAGAAAGCTCTGCCAAACCCGATTCTCCACTTCTTCAAACACCCTCAAAATCCCATTAAATTACCTTCCTTGAAGGAGGTTTGCGACGGAGGAAGCCTCGGGGAAGCTTTTCACTCACTCGGCAGTTTGCTCACTCATCCAAATTCCCTTCAGCTCTCTCTAGATGCGGCTTACTCGCCGGTCCTCGAGCTCTGCGCAAACGAGAAGGCTCTCTCAGAAGGGCAGCAAATCCACGCCCAGTTGATCAAATGTTGTGATGTGCCCGATTCTGCGTTTCTGAGTACTAAGCTTGTTTTTATGTACGGGAAATGTGGCTCTCTTTTGGACGCGGAGAAGGTGTTTGATAAAATGTCCCACAGAACGGTTTTCAGTTGGAACGCGATGATTGCTGCTTGTGCTTCAAACGGGAAGCCTTGGAAAGCTCTGGAGCTGTATAGGGACATGAGGGTTTTGGAGGAACCTCTCGATTCTTGCACTTTTCCTTGTATTCTGAAAGCGTGCGTTGCGATTAACAATCTCCGTTATGGGGCAGAAATTCATGGTCTGGCTATCAAATACGGGTATAGTAATGTAACACTCGTTGTCAACTCACTAGCTTCGATGTATGCAAACTGCAAATGTGTTGACGGGGCGAGGAAGTTATTTGATGGTGTGAAGGAAAAAGAGGATATTGTGTCGTGGAATTCAATTATTTCAGCGTATTCCGCAAATGGGAAATCAGCTGAAGCATTGGGGCTGTTTCGAGAAATGCTAAGCTCGGGACTTGCCCTGAACTCATATACCCTTGTCGCCGCTCTTCAAGCCTGCGAGGATTCTTTTTGTGGTAAACTTGGTATGGAGATCCATGCTGCTGTGTTGAAATCGGGTCACTTCTTTGACATTTATGTGGCGAATTCTTTGCTTGCTATGTACGTGAGATGTGGTAACATGCATGAGGCTGCAATAATCTTCAGAGACTTGGATGCCAAGGATGTTGTTTCGTGGAATACCATGCTCTCTGGTTTTTCCCAGAATGGTCTATATGACGAAACCCTGCTGTTGTTCCGAGATATGCAGAGTACTGATACAAAACCTGACCAGGTTTCACTATTAAATATCCTTGCAGCATCCGGTCGATTAGGAGATTTGTTGTCTGGGTTGGAAGCTCATGCTTATGCGATTAAAAAGGGATTCGACTCTGATTTGCAGCTCGGAAATACACTGATAGATATGTATGCTAGGTGTGGTTGTGTGAATTTCATGGGCCGTGCTTTTGACAAGATGCCTACTAAGGACTTAATTTCTTGGACAACTGTTATTGCTGGCTATGCTCAGAATAATTGTCACTTAAGGGCCTTAGAATTGTGCCGGAAGGTGCAGACGCTCCAATTGGATGCTGATGCAATGATGGTAGAAAGCATTTTAGCTGTTTGTGGGGCCTTGAAATGTGTTTCTTGGGTAAAAGAAGTTCATGGTTACGCTGTGAGAACAGGTTTATTCAATCTGGTGTTACAAAATGCAGTTGTCAACCTATATGGAGAGTGTGGATATGTGAAATATGCAGAGCTGATGTTCGAATTGATTGACTCTAAGGATATTGTGTCTTGGACGAGCATGATCTCTTGTTATGTTCATAATGGGTTTGCAAATGAGGCCCTTGAACTATGCCACTTCATGAAGGAAACAAATGTTGAACCTGATGCTATAGCACTAGTTAGTATACTATCGGCTCTTGCGAGTTTATCTGCTCTGAAGAAAGGGAAAGAGATTCATGGTTTTCTTATCCGGAAGGGCTTCATCTTAGAGGGATCTCTTGGAAGCTCTCTAGTCGATATGTATGCCCGCTCTGGAACTTTGGAGAATGCATATGAGGTATATAACTGTATTAAAAATAGAAGTCTAATTTTGTGGACTACCATGATTAATGCGTATGGAATGCATGGCCAAGGCAAGGCAGCCATTGATTTATTCGAGCAGATGGAAGGTGAAAGAAATGTTCCTGATCATATTACGTTTTTGGCTCTTCTATATGCCTGCAGTCATTCGGGCTTGATTGATGAGGGTAAAAGAATATTTGAAATTATGAGAGATGAATATCATTTGGAACCATGGCCTGAACATTCTGCCTGTATGGTTGATCTTCTTGGTCGCGCCAATCGGTTGGAAGAGGCATACCATTTTACGAATAGCATGCAGAGTGAACCTACCGCTGAGGTATGGTGTGCACTCCTTGGGGCTTGCCGGGTTCATTCTAACAAAGAATTCGGAGAAATTGCAGCAAAGAAAATCTTAGAGTTGGACCCGGAGAATCCTGGAAATTATGTGCTTGTATCTAATGTGTTTGCTGCTAGTGGAAGATGGAAAGATGTAGATGAAGTGAGGTTGAGAATGAAGGGGAGTGGATTGAAGAAAAATCCGGGATGTAGTTGGATTGAGGTTGGAAACAAGGTTCATACATTCACGGCGAGGGATAAATCTCATCCGCAGTCCGATGATATTTACCTCAAGTTAGCTCAAATCACAGAGAAATTGGAGAGAGAAGTAGATTATGTGGCTCAAACCAAATTTGTTTTGCACAATGTAGAGGAAGAAGAGAGAGTTAAAATGCTTTATGGACATAGTGAAAGGCTGGCAATTGCATACGGTCTGCTTAAAACTCCCAAAGGAACCCCTATCCGAATCACCAAGAACCTTCGGGTTTGTGGCGATTGCCATAATTTCATTAAACTAGTTTCAAAGGTTTTTAGGCGGGTGCTTGTTGTGAGGGATGCAAATAGATTTCATCACTTTGAAGATGGTATCTGTTCTTGTGGCGATTTCTGGTGACAGTTGAACATTGTATTTAAATTTCTTCACAAACAAGTATGGATGTCTTGGATTTACTACTGCTGGTGGGATCGTTGAAACATTGGTTCGATGTGCTTGCCGCTACATCTCTTGTGCTAATTATCTGCTCCCCGAATGCAGTGTGCGGGATACAATGGTTGGAAATTCTACTTGCATCAATAACTTCTCCAAAACATGTTTGAGTCCAACCTTGTGTGCCAAGAAAGAGCTATTGGAGTTGGTTATTAGGTTGCTTTCCAGCAGCTATTGAAGGAGAAATTACAATGTAACAACAGAGTTTGGATGGATTTCGACATAATTCAGGAACCGCGTACTTCAAATCGCGGGAAATACCAGACAGACGAGTTCATGAAACTGAACAGGTGAAAATTTTCACCAAATGAACCACAGTTCTTCGAGAATGATTGTTTTTTTTCTTCACCTTATTGATTTTTTAGAAGCAATGGGCCAATAAATCACCATAGTTGTGATATAGAAACATACAAAAGGTCACTTCTCAAGATAAATTCTTGTTTCTCTCGTCACATGATTTTCTTGTGTGTGGGTGAGATAGTGCGAGATAGACACATTGCATGTGATTTTCTTGTATGTGCATGAGATAGAGAGACTCGGAGAGAGATACATTGCATGTACTATAAGGGACTCCTCGGCACAAGTACCAGATGTTGTATACAGTCAATTGTCTGTATCTTCTGTACGATATTTTTTGTATCTTTTATTACGTGACAAGTCGTGTAATAAAAAAGAGATACGTGTTTGTATTTGGCACGTTGTACTGACATGTGATGTGTTGCGGCAAATTAAACATGCGAAACCAATTTCCTAACCAACCCAATAGGGTCTGGGCTAAATGATGGCATATCTTGAGCAGCCAAATAAATGTAATGTTAGCATACCAAGAGAAATGAAAAGGTCGCTTGCTCTATCTTCTTCTTCCTCTCAGTTACTGTGCTGCAGGTTAACAGGGGAAAGATATAGGAGCACCCCACCCTATAGCAGGAGATCACAGACTGCTCCGACTGTTGCATTTACTTCTTATTTCAGATGTTAAGACTAGTCCCATCTCAATCTTCAGATTTCATTATTTTTGGACCTTTAAATGAAGGAAAATGGCAAAAAAAAAAAAGAAAAAAAAAAGAAAAAAAGATGGACCATTTTAGGTGTTTAACAATTTGAATAGTTACTTAGTATTATGATCTAGTGATATTCTCTTTCGTTTTTAAGTGAAATGTTTGATTCTCGGCAAAGATAAGTTTGAACCACATTATTGCTAGCTTATTATGAGGCTAAGTCCATCATTTTTCTTTAATGTAGATAATATCATTTGTCCAAACTGTTCAACTAGTCCTACAATCTAATAATTAAACTTTGATCACATATTAACCAGATACTGAAAAAGCGATCATTCCAATAATTAAACTTTGTAGACTAATTATTTCACCAATTGCTCAAGTTTATTTATGAGAGGAAAAGAAAAATCCAGTCGATTTCAAACTTGTCCAAAAAAAAAAATTACCAAAAACTTTGAAAGGCTATCTCACAGGTAGCTACTAGGGCGTCAAAAAACGAGCCGTCTGCAATGAGAAAGCACGCAGACGCAGGGCATGGAAGGAAAGAGGACCAACGTTTACTGTGATCTTCATCTCCATCGAAACAAGCACCCATCCATCAGATCAGATCAGATCCCACGTCTTTAAAAAGAACTTTGATGACAAATTAACGTTTATCAAATCAATAGATCATATCAAGTTTGTATGAAACAAAATTCAGAAGGAAGAGCGTCCTGTAATATCAAACATCACGGGAAAATTTGAATATGCATTGCGTTTGCTGCTCAGTTATCACGCTTGCAGCAAACATGATCAATTGACAACTGACTACTCACTGTCGTCCAATGCAGAGATATCTCTATGAAGTACAAACTAATTGTGATGCTCTTTCAGCCATAAAAAATTCGAAAATAAAATTCTTGTTCTCTTTTCTTATTTTCCTTGTCATTAGCTAGCTAACTGTTGTACGAAAATTTGAACTTTCAATTTTTTTTAAGTCACCTTTTCAAATCCATTTTTCGTTAGTATCAATTAAACTTGAAACAGTTAGAAATCTATCGGCTATTCAATAAATCTAATAGCTATCTAATATTTAATTAAACATTGAATATTTTTACAACGTAATCAAATAGTTAAACAATTCTTTATTGGGTTAATTTTATGCATAGGTAATTTAAAGAGTAAACTAAAAAGTAAAATGTTTCGATCTATATGAAATATTACAATAAAAGAAGAACAGTCGAGAATGTAAAATAAAAAAATTCAGCTGAGAATGTCAGTACATCCCCTTAAATCAAAATTTTAGTAAACCCAATAATTGAAGTATCGTGGCCTTTTCTGTTGTGTAGCAACAGTGTGTTTGAATTTTTGTTGAGTACTTTTTAGAACAAACCCCATCTCCCTCTATTCCTCCAGTCCACAGTCTACAGTTTTCTAAATTTTCTTTAGGGTTTTTAGAGAGAGAAGGAGACTCGGGGCTATGGCCACTGCAAAGCCGCTCTATATATCTTCCACCTGTGATACCTAAACACTGTTTTAGCACAGCCTATACAGATTGATAGCTGCAATAGCTGTTAATATTTCCAGTCCTTTTTTTGCCACATGCTGATGCCTCTTTAATTCACCGCTTAAGAAGAGAAGGGGGCTAGGGTTGGTTTTTATGAACCCTACCTCTTTAACATCTGTCTCATTTCAACCAATCCAAATGCAACATCTGTCTCAGTTCCACCCTATATACATCAACACATGCCCTCAGGTTTCTGCATCTCTTGCGTTCTTCTCCAGTCTCCTTATTTTTCCTTGCTCTCCCATTTTTATTTTATTTTTTATAAAATTTCATCTTCTTTTACTTTCCAAAAGAAAAAAACCATACTCCTTTTCTAGTTAGCCAATGGAGAAAGAATACCTTTCTTTTTCTTGCAAAAGTTACCCAATGGATAAATAATATCTTTTTTTATTTTCTTGCCAAGATTTGCTCTAGATTTAGTTTTTTCTTGGTCAATACTTTTGTTTAAAATCGTAATTTCATTATATATTGAAGTTTATGCAATATTTTCATAAACTTGTTATGACCCAGCTATATATATTTCAAGGATCAGATTTTTATAATCGCGGATGTTCTTTTATTTTTGTTAGCTCGTCGTGGATGTTCATGCACTATATATTTCTTAAACTTTTTTGGCCCTTATCATTTTTTTCCTTATTTTCATTCTGTGCTCCAGTAGCCCTAGCTTGTCGTAGATATTCATTCTCCTTTTGTTCATCCACACAATCTTGAGAGCAAGAGTTGACCTAGTCTCTGCGTAAAGAAAGTAAGTTCACAAGGGAAAAAGTGAAGCTGCCAGCATGATCTAGCTTTGGCTAAAGATGTATATAATCACGTATATATGTATCAGTTCTATTAACCCTGGCTAGGTCATGCTCTGACAGCTTCACTCCTTCCTGTTTTGGGGACCCAAAAAACACAGAAAGCCAACCATCCTCTCAACCTTTGGAACAAGAAAAGCAGCATAAAGTTATGAGATATCACTGTAAGTACATCATAGTATATTCCTGTGGTCTTAGATTTATTTGTCTTTCCTAGCATGCGTTCTAACTTTCTCTTTTTTGCTCCCAGCTTTTCTGTTTGTTCTTACTTTTTTTTCTAAATTATAAGCTGTTCAGTGATCTAACCCCCCTAACAGTGTAAGATTGACCCGCACCTCGAAGATGTTTATATGTAAATATAATTTTCTCGTGTAAATATTCCTGATGCAGATTGGGTATCTACACAGATTTTGGTGGGTGTTAAGATTTTTATAAACTGGTGTGTAGTAAGAATTCAACTCTACCAGTTATTTACCATGTACTTTGTTTTGTGTTGGCAGATAGATTCGAACTTAGAATTTTGGGTTCGATGATACAATATTAGGATTGTTCAATACTTTGTAACTTAGTTCCCTCTTACATCCAGTACAACTGTCCTTCTGAGTGTAGTAGACTTATTTGTTAGATAAAAATTACTATTACACCAAGAGAATGATATGTTTGTTTTTTTTCAACATGTATATGTGAATGGGAGTTAGAGATTTAACACCAAGTTAATATGGAAATAAAAATGCTCAGCCAGAGAAATTTATGCAGAGAAGTGTGAAGCTAGGCCACACTCACACAGCATATATGACTTTGTACAACCGAACTTGTGGTGAAATGTCAGGAGTTTTTATTTGTTTCTGTTGATGTGTTGGACTGCTGGTCTCCAAATTTTCTCTTAAAGGTTTGAGACTACAAACTATAATGGTGGAGTGTTTGATTGACTGGCGTCCGCACTAAGATTGGATGAGTTATTTAGCATCAATTCTTGTCTGAACTAAAACATTGGTTTAATCCAATGTGATTTGATTATTGCATCTTTTATATAAAGCAAAGATGAATAGTGCTTTTGGTGTCAACAAGTTCCAACAAAAAAACAAAAAAAAACAAAAATGCTTCCTAGACGAAATTTTTTAAAGGCATTCCAAAATAATGCATTAAACAAATTAGGGGTATTTTTGCTATTTTAACAACTAATTTTTGAGCTTTAAAAAAAAATTATTACATAGGTTAGAAATAATGTGATTCAATTTGTATATTTTTAAATACGTTCAAAATGAGATAAAAATTATATGTTACATGTAGATAATAATATGATTAAATTAGTAGTAAAATGATTTTTTTCTAACAAACAATATGATTTATATTAAGGAGGAAATGATGAGTTTAGCTTTAAAATAGACTAACAATAATATGATTTAATTAATTATTTATTAAATATTATTATCTTTATTCTTAATGTAATTTCTTTAGAGGTTGTTTTTATTATGTGAATTTAGATGTTTTAATTAGTTTAAGAGGGATTTATTCTAGCACGATCTAAAATTTATTCTTTATTTCAAATATTTAACATTCTTTTTATTAATTTACGTATATAAATACATTTAAAATATATAAGTCGTGCGTAGCACGTTGTAATCAAAAAATTTCTTGTACATTCTTAACAAAATTTTTATCATGATCGATTTTATTATGTGATTTTAGTTCCTTTAATTAGTTTAGGAGTGGTTTTTAGGCATGATCTAAGATTACTTATTTATTTTAAATATTTTTTTTTTATCAATTTACGCATATGAATACATCTAAAATATGTAAGTTGTGTGTAACACTTTGTGAATAAAAAAATATCTAACCCTCACGCAGGTGCATGAGGGTTATTTATATATTGTTCGCAGACTCCCCCATGAACAGAGATTCTCTTCTCAGCCATATTAGGCCCACCAATCCATTGCCATATCTCTTGCTGCTTTTTCTGAAAAAAAGTCGGCTTGAAACTCCCCCTCAAATTTGTGCCCATTTTGGTACATCCTATTTACTTTTTCTCTTTAAATTGGATGATAGATTGCTGATTGACTCCTTATATGGAACGATGGATTAATTGTCACACATCTCGAAGTCTTGATTCATTAGACATCAATCTCCAAGGTCGATAGAGGGGCGCGTTAGTTAATTATGTTGTGTGTCCTCATCAATTAGGAGTTAAGAATACACAATATAATTGGATATCATTGTGCAAATTATAGATCATTAGGTTAAAAAGATTGTGTCGGGCTGATCCTATACAATATCATTGTGTAAATTATAACCTCTCAATCTTCTTCCTTCTTGTTTCCATTCGTGGGCATCTTTACTTTTTCTCTGTTCCGTTTACATACCAAATGATATCTTATGGAACATATGGATGAGATGTGAATACTCGAAATAACAATAGCAAAAAAGTGATGTTGTGACTATTATTCATAAGTTCTTCAGGTAAATGAAGACATTCATCTTTATACACATACTATTAATTTTTAAAATTATAGGGTAAAATACACAAAACTACTTTAACTATTGGTGTTACGACACTTTCATACTTCATCTTTTAAAATTGACAATGTCATACCGCATATTACAAATTTGTGCCAATGTCGGACTTCTGTCAGTTTTTCTGTTATTTTTTTTGTTAAATGCTAACTTGGCCAGAGTGGACCCACTCATTAATCCAACTGGATTAAAAAATAATAAAAAATATATTGTAATAATTAAATATTCAAAAATTAAAAAAAAATTGTTAAAAACTAAAAAAAATAAAAAAATGGCCTAAGGGATTTGCCCTTCCCTTTCACCTGCCCAACCATTTTCTCCACTCGTACCTTCTTTTTTTCTTCGACAGCCACCAAAACCTATAAACCTTCCTCCACCCATCCCCCCAACCTTCCCTAACCCACCCCTATTCCCCACCTCTTCCTGTCCCTTTCGAACCCAAACCCTAAACTGGAGCAACAGGATCTAGAGCCTTTTTTCTGGCCCACAAAACTCTGGCGAAGACCGTTGACGTCGTGATGCGGTTGCAGAAGACGAGGAAAATCGAGTACTTGTAAAACGCCTTGTCATCGCCGTACAGCACTCTCATGATCTTCTCCAGCAAGAAATCGAAGCAAAAGATTCAACATTTTCGCCGCGAAAACAAAGATCGATTTGAAGAATTAGAGAAATGTGAGGTATTAGGTGACCTGGAGAATGTCGTAGGTGACGAGCGTGGTCATGATTCCGGCCACTGCAAAAACCCCTTTCCACAGCTTGCTTGGCTGCGGAGCGCCCGACAACGGCGTCGTTTCGGCCATAGCACGATCGCGAAGAGTGTAGCTGATGGCGCTCGCCTGGAAACTTGTGACAATACGGTGCCGAGGGTTAGGGTTCTGTGAAAGAATCAAAGTGATGGGGTCGATGGCTTCTGTTTAAAAAGGGGGAATTAGGGTTAGGTTTGGGTTTGAAAGGGAAGGGAAGAGGTGGGGGATGAGGGTACGTTAGTGGGTTAGGGAAGGTTAGGGGGACGGGTGGCGGAAGGTTTCTGGGTTTTGGTGGATGTTGAAGAGAAGAAGAAGGTTGGTGCTACGGGTGGAAGGGAAGGCTGGATCCCTTAGGTTTTTTTTTTTTAATTTTAGTATTTTAATTTTTGAATATTTAATTATTAAAATATATATGTTATTATTTTTTAATCCAGTTGGATAAGTGAGTGGGTCCTTTCTCTGGCCACGTCAGCATTTAACATAAAACTGACGGAGGTCTAACATTGGGACAAATTTGTAAGATGTGGTATGACATTGTCAATTTTAAAAGATGAGGTATGAAAGTGTCATGACATCAATAGTTGAGGTAGTTTTTTGTACGTTATCCTAAATTATATTATGTTGAGCGAAATTTTATATCATTTTAGATCGGTGAACTCGACGAATCGCTTCTACAATAACATATCTGGTTATGAAACTTATCTGGTTATACAATAACATATCTACTTCATTTTCATGTCCTATCATATCAAATGAGACTTATTAATATGTTATAACAAAACAAATATAATCAGGGGCATTTTCATCATTTTAACAATGTTTTTTTAATAATTTATTTTTTGGTAAAGTGTTATTTATTTATATTTTAATTAGTATCTCACAATAGGTTAGTAATAATGTAATTTAATTTCTCTTTTTTTAAACATGTTCAAAATATCTTAAGAGGCGTGTAATGCCGGTTATAAAAAAAATATTTCGCACGCGGATAATAATATGATTAAATTAATTGTCAAAATGATTTTTTTTAAGCAAACAATATTATCTACACTAAGGAGGAAGGGGGGTGGACTTACCTTCACAATAAGTTAGCAATAATGTGATTCAATCAATTGTTTATTAAATATTATTTTTTCGATTCTTAATGTAAATTTTATAGAGATTGATTTTATTATGTAAATTCAGCTGCTTTAATTGGTATATGAGGCGTTTCTTTTAGCATGATCTAAAATTATTTATTTACTTCAAATATTTGACTTTCTTTTTGTCAATTTACTCATATAAATACATTTAAAACATGTAAGTCGCGCGTAGAACCAACCCATCTCAAAGTTCGAAATCTTGATTCATTAGATAAATCAATCCCCAAGATCGATGGAGAGGGGTTTGTATTAGTGAAATATATTGTGTATCCTCATCAACTAGGAGGAGTTGAGGATACACAATATAATTAATTAGGAGAAATGCTAAAGAGACTTTTAAAAGTGAAACTCTTCATAACTTTTCTATCACTTCATGTTTATGATATAATATTTTATAATGTTGGCACGCATGAATTGATGTTAAGCTATGAGATGACAGAGAATCCACAAAGAGTTTCACTTTTAAAAAAGTCCCCTTAACATTTGTCATGAACTAATTAAGCGTTGGTATGTGAGAAAGTTAAAATACATAATAATATACTTGATTAATTTGAAATACAATATTATAGTTACAGATAAGTTACTCTAGCTTGGAGAAAGATTTGCAATGGGTTGTATGTTGTACTTATACGCCTCTTTTTGTTTTTCTCTTCACTCACGTGACATATCACTTGAGGATCGAGAGAGTCACAAAAGTAGTATCCAGTTGCACTAAGTTTTAACTTCTTAAACATCTCATGAGAGAGGTAGAAGGTGACACTTGCACTTATGTTTTTTTCACAAGTGGGTGCCAATTTGGTGCACTGCTCACTGTCCCAGCCTTCAATATGATACAGTAGATTTTGTATCTTTCACATTAGCATAACATGTGTCTCTCCTTTTGAATATCTATGACATAAGGCAGATCTTCTTCTCTTAGAAAAACAGAGAGGAAGAAAATGAGAAATTATGTTCTCATCTCTCTTTTTGTTACTCTATTGATTAAATTTTTTTTAAAATTTTTTTATCAAGGTATTTAGGTATTAATAAGTGTCATTAATTATTTCAATAATACAATATTTTTTATTTCTAAATATATAATTTAGTATTAGAAATGTTACATTTGATATATTTAAATTTATGGCTAAATATTTATCATATATTTTTATTTTTAGTTTGTACCCATTTTTAGTTTGCAACCCTTTTTTAATTTGTAACAATTTTCTTTTCAGTTTTAATTTGTACCCATATATTAATTTTTTTTGTCCATATTTTTTAAGTTTTATTGTATTTGTACCCATATTTTTTAATTTATTTGCACCCATTTTTAATTTTGCTAAATGTATGTACCCATGCTAATTATATGTATTTATTTTATGTTTTAAAATATACCAATAGGTATTTTTTTAAACATGTTAAGAATTATGTGGGTACATTATTTCTTGCTACAATTTTGTGAAGAACAATATTACTCTAATGTTTATTTTTAAGTACTTAATACATTTTAAAAATATTATTTGAATTTGTTTAAATTTCATAATTTGTGGACATTAAATGCATGAGTTAAATCTTTTAAATGATGGTAAGGACTTCGATCAAAATATTTAAACAAACAAGGTTTCAATCTAACAATTAGGTTGATTAGGGACTGAAACCAAATGATCCAAGAGAAAATTAGAGGAAGATTCACTTCATGGTTTTTGCCAACGTTGATAGATGAAACATGTAATTAAACAATGAGTGACAGAGTGAGCAATAATGCAATATAAGATTGAAAATATCCCACAAGCCAAACAAAAAAAGATGAACAATATCTCATCATGTTGTCATATGTTAAATGTCTTATTCATGCATCCACACTTGTTTTTTAGTATAAAACGAAAAAAATAAAAAAGTGGAGATAGAGTGCGATATATAAATTTATCATAACCAGAAAGATCCTTGTACCAACTGCAACATCCAACCTAGCTTTATTTGAAGAATAGTTTATTAAGTTCCAGTTGCCCATTCGAACAAGCGAATAATATCTTATTTACAAATTTCAAGACCAATGTAAGCTTCTTCTTTGCAAATAAGATATATTTTTATATTCAAAATGTAGTTTTTATTTTAGTGGAGATCGCTTTAATTAGTATGTTAAATAGGCAGTTGTTATGGGTGAAGGAGAATTGATTGGGGTCGAATCTGTACCATGATGCATATGCATGATTATTTTTTATCAATGTGGTAAAATGTTGTTTGCATATTAAAAATGTTGTTAAAAAAAATATGGAGTTGGACTTAGGCAAGTTTGTTAGAACATTGTGTTCCTTCATCTGCGCCTAGTGGTAGAATCATAATTTTTTTCTTAGGTAGACAATTTTTAAGAGCTTATTGGTGGCGTCTAAGGATTGAAGAAGGAATTGTTGAAATGAAAGTAAAATTGGTGAATTTGGGTGAAATGAGTTTTCCTCAATTTCTCACGCTCGCAATTGTTGCCTATTGCAAAACCTACGGCGCCCGTCTTGCCCAACTGTTAGGTGGGCAAAATCCGATGGCTGGAGGGATTTTCAAGGTATGAGTGCATTCAAATTCAAATTTTTATCCTTATAATTTAGATAATTTACTATAGAAATCGCTTATATTAAAAATAAATAATTTGTAGTTAAAAAATAAAAATCATGAGTTTTGTATCCGAATCAAGCCAATATGTTTGGGAACTTTTCTTTAGAATATTTTGTTTTCCATTTTCCGAAACTTTCTCACTGGGATGACTCTGCATGCATCTATTGGTTCCATCTGCCCTAACCTACCAAAGGGATCGAAACAAATTCAAAGCCAACAGAATGTCAATATCAAAACCAACTTTATCAGAATATATTACAAATAATTTTTTATTTGCTTGTATCAGATTGTTCACTTTACACATTGGACTCCCAAACATTACTTGGCATTGTCGTTTTTAGGTTGCTTTTAATGTGTAGCTGACACCAATTAGGTTCTCAAGGAACAAGCTTTTCCACAAATCACATTCTATTTCATAAATTAAGGTAGGTCCATTTTCTTTTAGATTCTTTTAATGTGTAGCTGACACCAATTAGGTTCTCAAGGATCAAGCTTTTCCACAAATCACATTAATTCTATTTCATAAATTAAGGTAGGTCCATTTTCTTTTAGATTTTAGGTATTGAGGACAATATCACATGTTTACTACTTGCAATATAATTCTCTAAAAAGTCACATGTATGTATGAGTTGAATGATTTTGTGCTTCTAAAGCTTTGAAATCTAAAACATCTGAATTTATATTTTTTCTGCTCGTCTCATATTCATTTTAACTATCATTAAACAATTTGTGGGAATTTAAACGTTACAGTGTATTATTCTTATAAAACACATTAGGGTTCACTAATGCATTTCCACAAATGACATACATTTTTTATTTTTTCTCTCTAAATTGAGGAAATTTTGAATCTACTTTATCATCAGTCATTAATTTATGTAATTATTTATAAATTACATGTAATCATCTGTTTTGTGTCATCTATATGATTTTGTGCTCATGAGCGAAGCATCCAAATTTACAGTTTATTGCTCGTCCATATTTCATTGTCGAACTATTCGTTAGGATTGAGAATGGCTATTTTCTCCCTAACGAAAGAGAGGGAGAGATCATTGGTAATGCATGAAACCAAGAAGGAGAGGGAAAATTGTCACATGCGATTGTTTTGGTTGAGATGCTTCCCCTTTCCTTTTCTCCTAAATTTGCTAAGAAGCGTGCCAATGGTCCCCGATAAACTCATTGTGTTTTGAGCTCTTTTTTTGATTCATGTATGGTGTAGAAGAGAGACCCACTTAAAGTTGGTTAAAGCTCAAGGTAAATTATAGAAGAGGTCACTACCTTGTCTGCATGGTGGTGGCATAAGCCTGATAATATTCAATTTGTCTTACTTTGGACCACTGCCACATGTTCTTTCAACAAGTAATTGATCACTAATATACTATTACTAACCTTTAATTAGCCCTTAATTATAACAAATTCACCACAACTTAGGACTAACTCAGAGGAGTCTGAGACAGGAAGGCATTCTTTGGCCACTATTTATATCACCCTCTTCTCCTCTTCTCCAAACACATATCCTTCAGCTAAAGAAAAAACAGAAATCTCTCTCTCTCTTCCCCCCCCCCCCCCCCCTCTCTTCTCCCTCATATGGATTAGGGTTTTGCTTTGGATATCGTGGACCAATAGCAGTTGAAGCTGCCAGCATGATCTAAACTTCCCTCTTGGTCAAGGAAAGATCAGATCATGTGGTAGCTTCACCTGTTGATGAGGATCACGAAAAAGAACACTCTCCCACTATCACAATTCTAGCCCTACACACCTGGCTAGCTTCTTTATGTGATTTTCTCATTTGGGGAATCATTATTCTGCTACAATTTCTTTCATTTGTGTGCCACATATGGTACTGTTTCATCATTTTTTTCTCTTACTCCGTCCTTTTCCCCCTCATTTTTGGTTCTAGATAGGATTTAACTTAATTTGTGGTGGATTTATTTTAATCAAGCATATTTCTTTGATTGTGAGCAGTTTTTTGTTGCATTAACAGAGCTGATAGTAGGCCTTCTAACATTTTATTGTTTGGAGTTATTGGCACTTAAAAAAAAAAAGTCATTATGCACCATTAACTAGTAAAAAAAAAAAGTAAAAGCGAATAAAAAAGTAAAAGCGAATGGTGACTTTTTTAGAGTGCTAACACAAATTATAATGATTTATCATATTTAATCCAGTTGGAGAGCTTTACTTTGCAAAAGAAAGCCATGACTTGGCCAATGAGAATCTAAAAAGGGTATATGCTGGGGAATCTTAGCTGCTTGGGGTAATATTCATATTACTGTTAGGGTTTTGAGTGACAGAATTTCTCCAATCCAAAAATGTTTGGTGCTTTTGAGATTCCATCTTATCCCTTAACCCTTATGCTTAAATTAAGCCCTTGATTGCACTAATCCCTTTTAGATGTTGTTTAATATGTTGGTTTTGTTAAAGAACAATTTAGTGGTATACGTCTGTTGTAAAAGCATGCATTAACAAGGGGGAAAAAGCACTTGAATCTTTGTGCATGGCTGCACTAGTATTATAAAGTTCAACTGTTCCATCATGTATATTAATTAATTAAGTCTCTTTGGATATATGATTGTTTAAACGTTGGAATAGTGAAAGTGCTTGTGAAATTCTGCTATTGAATCTGGGAAATCAGGTTTATTGTGAATTATGAGGTTCATTGTAAATTCCTATTCGTTTTTATGCAATTTTTCAGATTGGCAGTCATTATTCGAAGAACTTATATAGTATGATTTCATCGTCATGTGATGTCATTTTTCTAATAATACACTGCCACTTGGTGTCTATTGTCTTAACATTATTCGATCACAATGTTTCATTTACCATGTTCGCAGAAGGTGTAGCGCAAAAACTACACCCATCATAATAATATAGTAGGGTTTGCAGTTTATAGGAGCTGTAATTTTATCTAGGGAACTTTAACGAAAAGCTTCCCGGTACTGTTCATTTTAATAAAAAACCACATTTTTACACTAAAAAGTCAATCCTGATACTATTCATTTTACCCTTTATTTTGTTCTTATCATTAAAACTCAAAATTTTCAAGTTTTTTTCATTAGTTTTCATTTTTATCTATGCACGTAAGATTATGTGCTTAATTTTTTACTCCTTCAGTATTAATTATCTTAAAGTATTATATCTTTTTTTTCTTCTAAAAAAAGCGATAGTACGTATGCAGAAAATTTAGTGATATTGAAAAAAAGAAGTTACACTTATTTAAGGAGGATATAAACTTTACTACTTAATTTGCAAGGAAGACGAACGTAGGATCATTTTTTTCTTTTGGCAATTTTACATATATTTCACAGTAGATATATACCTTGTAAGTTACGACAATATAAATACTAAGGAAGGTGTCCAATTAAGTTGAACCAACTAGGTCCATTTGTGAAAACTTGCTCCCGAGTTGAATGATGTGTTGTATATATGTGAAACCTGAAATCTACCATCTACACCAATTCGACGTAGGATCTGCAAACTAACATGAAAACTCGACAACATTAAATCAATTAAGAAAACGATCCATCCAGGAAATAGAACTGCAATTTTTGTTTAGTGTCGGAACTGTATGTGCGGACAATTTTTTTGTCAACTTGAACTGAATAGAAGAATAGAAGAAAATGTTACCGAGATAGCAACCTAAGAGCACCAATAATTTTAATTGATAAGAATTTGATATGTAACTTTCCAATAAAAAAAAGTATATAACACAATTCTACAAATTCAATTATAAAGGTTTCATAAAGATACAAAAGAAAATAACCTACAACATGACCTAATGAACACAAAAATTCAATTAAAACAAAAGGAGGTCTGAGCAGACAACTACCATCAACATCACATAGCAGCACCACTGTGGCAACTCCAAGTACTGACCAAACGCCACCAGGGGCACCGCCGATACCACTACACCACAAAGGTCGTTGTATAAGATTACATAACCACGCAAATCTCAAATCCTGCTCATTCGAAACCTAACCATATAAACCCAAAGAGGAGAAACCAAAATCCAGACAAGCCCCAAATAACACAGCGAAACAACTGAGCAAATGAAATATTATGTCATTTTCACCACTTGGAGACCAGCAAGAACGAAATCCCGACGTCAGCGAAATCAACAAGCATGCATGTAAACAATAACATAGAAGGAGGCGGAACGAAGACCTAAACCGAAACCAAAGGAATAGTTTTGCACATCTTCCGCTGAATGAGTGATAAATCACTTTCACAATGAGTGGCGAAGATAAGTTTCAGATTGTACGTCTCAACCGAAAGCAAAAGCATAGGAGGCAACCAAGCTTATGGTAGAGAGAGGGGATGGGAGGAGATGGTGGATGAACATGGCGGTGACTGGAAGAGGGGAAAAAGAAATTCAGGTTAAGGCTAGGGATTTGAGATTCTTTTTGGGTAGATCCAAAAATTGAGGCTTAAGAGAACAAGTCTAAGATAGCTATAGGGAAATACATATAGTAAGAGACATAGCCCCTTTGTTGAGACAACGCTCAGCCAATTGGAGGGACGGTTACGCCCAAGATAGTTAACGTCTTTAGGGATGTGTGGAACTGCGCTTCCAATTCGTAGAGAAATTTTCGGTGTACTATGAACACGGCTTGGTATATGAAGTGTCATAATATAAGTTGTTAGAAGTTTTTTTTCAAGTATACCATTTGTATTATGACATTGGTATACTTTCACAGCACACAGAAACAAAAGGGGCATTATTGACCTTTTGAGTTTCGTTTGTGCTTCGAATCACTCAATTTCTTGAGAAAATTTTCAGTATGCCCAGAATATGGGACGGAACATATAATTGGTGGAAAAAAATTTCTTTCAAGTGTCCCCCTAACTGTATAATAACATGTGATTTTCTGCCCCGTATTTCGTACACATTGAAAAATCTCTCCGCTTTCTTAAGGATCCTGCAAATACATTATGTTTATTTGGCGGGCCTGAACTTCTCTCTCTCCACTGTATCGAAGAAGGATGCTTGGCAGTTCACAACGAACATGTAACAGTGCAAGTATTCATAAACTTACAATTTACTATTGTGTTTTTGCTTTTGCCTTTCCTTTTCTTATCGTTCAGTTTGGTAATTAATCTGATTCAAAAATCAGTAAATTTTAACTTTTTTCCATGTGAGTTCGATGAGAGAATTAGATTTTAGAGGATGGTGATGGGTTCTTATATATATATAAATTTTTTTTCTTTTTTAAATTAAAAGGGTGTTCCTTAACTGGCTTGCTTAATTATGAGTCTATTTGACTATGGCCATGGGTAAGGTGAGCCTCTCCAAACTCGGAAGAGGTAGATAACCGTGACTTACCACCAGTTATGCCAATTTTAAAAGTAATAAAAATAAAAAAAATAAAAAAAAACTCGTTTACTTAATTGTAACAGGTGATGGGGTTGAATGATTCATCTTCTCAATTGGAATTTTCTGGAGTTTCTGTGTGTAATTGAATTTTTTTTTTCCTAAAAAATTGTTGAAAATGATTAAATTGGTTGTTTTGAAGGAAGCAGCTTGATTTTGATTTATGTCAGAAATTGTTGCGCTGGTTAGGTATCATATTCATGGAATACGATTCTTGAAAGCTTGATTTTGATTTATGTCAGAAATTGTTGCACTGGGATAGGTTTCATATTCATGGAATACGATTCTTGAAATGTGAAATGGTTGACACAGGTAATAAAGTGAGGGAAGGCTATGAATGGGCAAAATCTTGGGCATAACCGTCGTAATGTCCCTTAAAAACTCTCTAATCATCAGGTGATGAGAAAGATAAAGAGAGGGAGGGATATTACAGCGGTTATACGGTCAAATCTCTCTTGTGAAAGGGATCGTTGCCATATCCGCCAGTAGTAGTTGGTTTATACAAGTAATCTCCAATTACTACTCCAGCTCAGTTCTTACTTGCTGATGTTTGTACACAAATTGGTTATTTTTTGTCTTTGTAATTAAATAGTCATAAATCATAATTAGGGTTTGGCAATGTTCAATACCCCTTACAATCATCAAAAGAAATGTGACTGTCAGATGATTTTACATGTTATTCATTGAACTTATGCAGAAGTGGGGATTAGAATTCATATACTAGATCCTTTCCGCTCTTTCGAGTCTTTTGTTTTAGCCATAGTCGATCCTGTCTATAGCTCCCTTCTTATTGTTGAATGTATATTGTACATGTATGACCGATATTATCTAATCTACCTCTTGCTCTTACACTTTATAATCTTATCTAAGTTAGAAAATGAATGATGGCTGATTAAATTCGACTGCTGATTTTCTGGTTTAAATTGTAATGTATTTCATGAGTATCAATGTACAAGAGACCAAGTATATAAGGGAGAAGAGAGAGGAAGGAGAGTTGGCTGCAAGCAACCAAAGGAAACCCTAGTGACTGGGTACATCTAGGCCTAATCTAGTCCTTAAATCAAGGAATTACACCAAACACTAGGTTAAGTGACTGGGTAAATCTAGGCCTAATCTAACCCTTAAATCAAGGAATTACTCCAAACATTAGGTTAAGCCACTAATCAATCAACTCCCTTAAATCAAGGGAAGATGGTTGTTTTACAAGTTTACGATATAATGATGGCCTTGATAGCTAACCCTAGGGACCGAGAGTCTTTAAGGTTATACTTATACTTCAACACTCCCCCTCAAGCTAGATCGAAGAGGTTAATTGAGCCAAGCTTGCCCAAAAAACGATGAAATTGAACGGATGACATTGCCTTGGTAAAGAGATCTGTTAGTTGTTATGGCTTCGAGTGAATATGGTCCGGATGATTTGAGTTTAGACTTGAGCACGGATGAAATGGCAGTCCACTTCAATATGTTTTGTTCTTTCAGGTATCGTTTGGTATGCAGACGAGACGGGACGGAACGGAGAGGGAGCAAAGATGCCCTCGGATGGAAACAAGGAGGAAGAAGAAGGAGAAGGAGAGGTTATAATTTTTTGTTCCACGGATATGGAACGAGTTGTTCCAGAGGGGAGGCGGAACGAAAATTCACCCAAAATTCGTCATGTGGAACAGCGCGTTCCACCCGTTTTAGGCGCACCAAACGTGGGACGGAACGCCTCGTCCCACTCCATTCTGTCCCGTCCCACGTACCAAATGATACCTCATGGAACACAGGGTTGTCATCAATGTGCATGGCTGCCTGATTATCGCACATAAGGAACATATGAGTAAAACTAGGGAACCCTAAGTTTGAAAGAAGCCCTTTAAGCCAAATTAGTTCACAGGCAGTATTAGCTGCCATGGCTTTATATTCTGCCTTTGCGCTAGATCGAGCAATGTCCTGTTGCTTTTTGCTCTTCTATGTGATGAGATTTCCACCAACAAATGTACAATAGCCTGTGGTAGATTTCCTATCAATTGCATTTCCTGCCCAGTCTGCATTTGTGTAACCACTAATGTCAGTAGACTGATTGTTGTGCATGATAATTCCTCACCATATGGAAACCCTTGAGGTAGCGCAATATTTTCTTGACAATGCTAAGGTGATCCACAGTGGGATAGTGCATAAATTGACTAGCCAAGCTCATTGCATATGTGATATCTGAACGCGTGATGGTGAGGTATATTAGCTTCCCCACCAAGCCTTGATAGTAGCTCACATCATGCATGGCTTCTCCATCGATGTTGAGCTTCAGTTTACAATCAACGGGGGTGATAGCAGGTTTGCAGTCTAGTATTTTGGCTTCTTGAAGTAGGTCCAATACGTATTTTCGTTGATGTAGAAACAATCCCTTTGAAGATGTTGCCATTTCAATGCCCAAAAAATACTTTAACTTTCTCAAATCTTTGATATCAAAGGTTTGATGTAAGGAGAGCTTCAGTGCTTCAATCTCAACGGCACTATCTCCAGTGATGATAAGATCATCAACGTAGATAAGAACCACCAACTTTTCACTAGTGTCGGTTCTTACAAATAATGAAGAATCAACATTACTTCGCAGGAAACCAGCCTTCTCTAGTACAGAACTAAGCTTGGCGTACCAAGCTCGTGAGGATTGTTTCAATTCATATATTGCCTTGTGTAATTTACAAACCATATTGCCTTCAATATGATTATACCCCGGGGGGGGCTGCATATACACTTCTTCCTATAACTCTCTGTGAAGTAAAGCTTTCTTCACGTCCATTTGGTAAATGAACCATCCACCATTGAATGCTACCGAGAGTAGAACCCTTACTGAGTTCATCTTGGTCACTGGTGCAAACGTTTCCTTATAATTTACTCCAAATGTTTGAGTGAAACCTCGAGCAACAAGCCTAGCCTTGTGTCTCTTGATTGAACCATCAGCTTTGAACTTGGTCTTGTAAATCCAATGGCTTCCAACAACCTTTTTCCCTGGAGATAGTTGGACCAAGCTCCAGTGTGATTCTTTTCCAGTGCACGAAGCTCTTTTGTCATGGCTTGGTTCCATTGTAAGTAAAGATGCTTCTTGAAAATTTCTTGGCTCACAATGCTTATCAATTTCACAGAGAAAAGCAGCATGAGTTGTAGAGAGCCCACGAAGACTGATACTTTCAGTGATAGGATGCCGTGAGGAATACGTTACGTAGTCCTGAAACCTAGCTAGAGGTTTTCTGGTTCAATGAGGATTTCTCTTAACCCTTTGAGGCTCTGTAGAAGATTGGGAAAGATCTAAGTGAGACTCCATGTCTTTCTCACTGCAAGTTTGATCCCTGGAAGTGATTACGTCAGTTGTACTCTTTTGCGCTCTGGAATCATAATGGCTAGTCTCTCTTCAACACTTGATGATTGAAGTTTTAAAGAAGTGGAAACATATCAACTAGTTTCTCCGCTTGACTTGTATGAGTGAAATAAGGACAATCTTCTTTGAACTTCATATCTCTTGATACTAGACACTTCTTAGTGACTAGATTGAAGCATTTGTATCTCTTTTGGGCAGAAGAGTAACCCAAAAACACACACTTGGTTGCCCTGACATCTAGTTTGTCACGATTCAAAGTTTGGATGTGAACAAAGCAAACACAACCAAATACCTTGAGGTGTGTCAAATCAATTTGCCTACCCTTGAGTACTTCATAGGGAGATTTAAACCCTAGCACACGACTTGGAAGTATGTTGATGAGGTAAGTGGCAGTGGAGATAGTAAACGACCAAATTTTTTTAGGGACATTCATGTGTATCATGAGAGCATGAGTCGTCTCCAAGAGATCTCTATTTTTCCTTTCGGCTACTCCATTTTGTTGGGAGGTCCTTACACAGCTGGTTTGATGGACGATACCTTGAGAACTTATGTATTGAAGAATGTTGTTGGATAGAAATTCAGTGTCGTTATCTGATCTTAAAAATATTTGATTGAAATTGTGTTTTAACATGCATATGAAAATTCTTGAAAATGGTTGGAACTTCACTATTTGATTTCACAAGATATAAAAAAACTCACTCGAGAGAAGTCATCAACAAATAAGACAAAGTACTTAAATCCTTCCATTTCATTTTTTGGTCCCCATACATTAATGTGCACCATTTCAAAAGGTTTACTTGTCCTAGACACTAAATTGCCAAAAGGCAGTCTAGCAAATTTTGAAAAATGACAAGTATCATATGTAAGCTATGATTTACAAAAGTTTGGGAACAGTTTTGACAAGACGACCTCAGAGGGGTGAGCTAATCTCTTATGCCAAAGTTGGTTTTTATCAATGGACTATGATTGAGCTTGAGTAAAAATGGATTCTTGCACAAGTAGTAAAGTCCATTTATGAAGACTGTTAATGCATAAAACCGGAGGTCTTGGTACAACGTAAATCCGACCGTGAATCTGCATGAAATGTAAATAACACAAGATGTATCGTGGTTCACCCCAAGGTTTGGGCTACGTCCACACTGATTGTATTGTATTTCTCTGAGAGGATAGAGAGGGAGAGGGTGAGAGTTTCTGAGGGTGAGAGAGGGGATCTCAGGCTTAGGAATTGGCCTCATCATTTTATAGAATAATGACTCTTCACTTATTACATATTTGCCCCTTCCTTTATTACATAATTACATTTAAGTTCCTCGAGTATTTATACGAGGTCTAAATACGATGCCCTATATATGATATAAACAGTAGTCCCCCAAGTCTTCAGTCAAGAGAGTCTTTTGGCTGGAGACTTGAAATTCAGTCCATGTGTGGGCCGAAGTAACTAGATGTCATCTTGAGCTGATACTTGATATGAGGTGGTGCTCAAAGTGAAATGATGCTCAACTATAAGTAGCACATGTTGCGAGGCTGCTCGGCTTGTGGCGTCGAATGTGAGGGAGTCCCTTTTATAGAATAAGGGCTCGCGCCTCAATACATAAATGATGGGCTAGAGTTGATGCTCGTGGCGATATGGTTGCTCAGTAGGCGGCGATGCTCTTTAATGGTGGTGATGGAGTTTCTTTTATAGAATAAGGGCTCGCTTATCAATACATAAGTGATGGGTTAAGAGTGATGCTGGCGGCGAGGCGGTTGCTCAGCTGGCGGCGTTGCTCTCTAATGAAGGTGAGGGAGTTCGTTTTATAAAATAAGGGCTCGCTCCTCAATATATGAATAATGGGTGCTCTCTAATGAAAGTGAGGGAGTCCCTTTTATATAATAAGGGCTCGCTCCTCAATACATAAATAATGGGCTAAGTCCCCCAAGTATTTTTCATGAGGCCCAGTTGAGGCCCAATATATGGTGTATAGTGTAGTCCCCTAAGTCTTCGGTCAATAGAGTCTGTTGGCTGGAGACTTCAAATTGAATCCATGTATGGGCCGAAGTGGCGGTTGTTCGGAGGTGGTATTTGTATACCCTGCACTGAGGCTTTGAAGCTAGAGCTCTGTAAATCAAGCTTTCGAAGCTAGAGCTTTTGTAAATTAAGCTTTTGAAGCTAGAGCTCTGTAAATGAAGCTTTTGAAGCTGATTGACATGAGTGATGCTCATGAATATTTATGTTGATTGACATGAGTGATGCTCATAGATGTTGTCATGAGTGATGCTCATGAATGTTTATGTATGAATGACATGAGTAATGCTCATGTATAATTTGGAGTACTGGGCGTACTTTTGATCACCTGGTTGGTGGCATGAAGGAGAGTACGGGTTGTACATTTCATCACCTGGTTGTGTCATGAATGGCTAGTTGCCAAATGATATTAGAGTACGGGTTGTACATTTCATCACCTGGTTGGTGGCATGAATGGCTAGTTGCCAAATGATATTAGAGTACGGGTTGTACATCTCATCACCTGGTTGGTGGTAATAGCGGCAGGTTGCCGAATAATTTTGGAGTAATGGGCATACTTTTGATCACCTGGTTGGTGGTACTAGTGGCAAGTTGCCGAATAATGTTGGAGTTCCGAGCGTACTTTTGATCACCTGGTTGGTGATAATAGATGGGCTGGCTCTTTTGGGCATATGGGCCTTCGCCCTCCATATGACATTGCAGCCCATTATTTTGGGCTTGCAGTTTTTTTTTTAATTACTCCCTCTAATGAGGTTTATACAGATGTCTCCGAAAGATAAAATAAATTACATCATTTTGGTGTGATGTTTATTCCCTGCTTTTATAGTGTCCCCATGTGCCTCCATTTTGCTTTTATTTTTCTTTCTTTTGGCAGATGACAGACAAGGGAATAATCTTTTGTTTTGCTTTCATTTTTCTCAGCTTTCTGCAATTTTCTCCGAGGCTGATCGAGTAGTGGGTGGCCATGCTTTCTGCTTTTATTATTCTGTTGCCGCTCATTTCTACTCATTTCTTCCCTTTTTCTTTTTCTTTTTCTTTTTCTTTTTCTCTTGCGTTGTCCCCCATGTATTCCCCCATGATTCTTCCTTCCGTTCAAATGATTCTCCTATCTGGCCTCCACCTGCATGCTCACCTCCCTCACGTGCACTCGACACCTTCAGCAATCTCTGCACGATCCTCGACACGTACTTGCCGTCCTCGCATATCTTTCCCCGCCCTTCTTTCGTCGATGACACAGTTTCTAGCAACTTGGACATCAGCTTCGTTGCTCCTAAATGGACCAATCTAACATTCACTATCTTGCGAACTAGGTAATCTTGGAAAGGGAATCGAAGAAGGAAGATGGTTCGGTATAGGCGTCCAAGCGGTGGATTAGGTGGCAGATTTGGTCCTTGGGCAGTGGTGGTTGGAAGGGTGAAGAGGGTGGCGAGGAGGAGGTGGAGTTGCGTGAGGGGAGGCGCAAAACAGGGCAGGTGTTGTTGCCGTCGTCGACGTTGTAAACTTCCATGATGGTGGGGATAGATCTGCAGGCGGTCCTGAAGAAGTCGAAAACTCGGTGCCGGAGACGCAGGTGAAAGAATCCCGAGCAAGAAGAAGACGGAGCCGGAGCTTGAGACGGAGTGGGTCCACCGAATCGGAAAGCTGTCGGTCCGACTTGGAGTCATCGTCCTAGTCTTGTCGCCGTCGCTCATTGTTGCGGATTCTGCTCTGTTAAGACTTGTGGACAACCAACCCTCTTCAGTCATGGTCTCCATCTCATTGAACCCTTCAAGAAGCCTTTCTTGTTTCTTGTAATATTCTTCAACCCTGTACTTTTTTCTGGGGGCGCAGAGGTGACGGAAAGCGAAACGACTTCGTCCTCTTACTAGCTTCTAGAAGCTTCTTGGTGAGATTACCAGTACCGGGACCGATCTCGAGGATGACATCGGTGGAATTGATGCCAAAGTGAACAAGAGAGAGGGAAAGATAGTGCTTGAGCTTGTCCAAAATAAACAAGGAGGCATTTCTGGATATAGTGGACAGAGAGCATGACGAGGTCAGTGGGTGCCAAGTATAATGGCTGCTGTGATTCCTCTGAGACATGGTGTGGAATGATAAAACACTCTGATATGTGTTTGACGCTTTGAGAGTTCATCTTCTTCAATAACCTATTGGATAAGTAATTGCTCTGGCTTTTTGTCTAGAGTGATGGCAGACTTAATGGAGTGTTTATTTGGAGAGATTTTCAGTAAAGAGGGAGTCTTGCGAAGGTTTTTTTGTGATTTTGCAGATTCACGGCGGAGGTGAAAAAATGAAAGAGAACCGACATAACTTTTCGTATCGTTTCCCACAGACGGCGCCAAATGTTGATGCATAAAACCGGAGGTCTTGGTACAACGTAAATCCGACCGTGAATCTGCATGAAATGTAAATAACACAAGATGTGTCGTGGTTCACCCCAAGGTTTGGGCTACGTCCACACTGATTGTATTGTATTTCTCTGAGAGGATAGAGAAGGAGAAGGTGAGAGCTTCTGAGGGTGAGAGAGGGGATCTCAGGCCTAGGAATTAGCCTCCTCTAATTGTGAGGGTGAGGGGTCCTTTTATAGAATAAGGACTCCTCACTTATTACATATTTGCCCCTCCTTTATTACATAATTACATTTAAGTCCCTCGGGTATTTATACGAGGTCTAAATACGAGGCCTTAAATATGGTATAAACAAAGACCTCTTCACCAATCATCTTCATGGTGAGAACATCCTAAAACATCACATTATTTGGTAAGAAAATGGCATGACAATTTAGGGTGTTTATGATCTTTCCAATTGACAAAAGTTGAAAAGGAAAGGTTAGTACATATAAGGCAGTAGAAGGCTTTCTATGTGAGAGCGAGCAAGTTGATTTCTCCTTTACCTAAAACTAAGACATTATTTCCATTTGCAACAGGCACATGTGAAGGACTTGAAAAAGGTTTAAAGTTATGCAAGTTTGTGACTTTGTTTGTCATGTGATCAATGGCGCCTGAATAAATTATCCAACAAATTTTTCAACACTAGTTAATAAGGCAGTAGTGAAAGCTTTAGGTATACCTAGTGCTTCATCATGTGGTACTATCTCATTTCCAGTGAGGAAGCTGGCAAACTGTCCTAACATAGCTGTGTGATTGCCCTCTTCATTTCCTTGACCATGTGAGGCTCATCTGTGTCCCTTACTTTGTAGGAAAGCTACAAATTCATTAATAAGTGACAATGGATTTGCAGTGAACTCCATAGATCCTTGTGGAGTGGTAGGAGGATGAGCATTAGCAAGTTGTGCCTTGTAGTGGGGTTGCTGAGAGGACCTTGGTATCATTTTTCCATCTTTGCTAAACTTAGGCTTGAGTTCAGGATGAAGTTCCCAACATTTTTCTTCCACATGCCCAACACCATTGCAATATTTGCATTTTAGGTGTGTATTTCTACCCTTGTACACTTTGACCTCTGAGTTCTTGTAACTTGAACCGTATGCATGAGTCTTAGTCAATCTCAAGCTGTGTTGAACATTCATCACCTTCTTCCTCACTTCTTCTCATTGAATAATGGCCCATACATTGTTGATGGTGGGCAGTTCTTGACTCATCAAGATGTGACTCCTTAAATCCTCGTACTCAGAGCTCAAACTCCCTAGCAGCTAGTAAATTCTATCTTCCTTAGCTCGTTTTAGGAGGATGGTAAGGTCTGTGGTGTGTGGGAGATAGACATCCATCTCATTCCACATGGTTTTGAGGCTTCCAAGATGTTGAACAAATGTTTTCCCTTCTTGTTGAACACTAGCAATGTCCTTCTTCAGTTGGAAAACACGTGAATAGTTGTTTTGATTTCCATACATATCCTTTAAGGCTTTCCAGATATCATGTGAGGAATTGGAGTAGCTAAAAATCTCAGCAACATATTTCTCCATGATGTTGAGCAGTAAGGACATGACAAGTTGGTCTTTGCACAACCATGCATCGTATGTGGAAGAATAATTATCTGGAGCTTCCATGCTTCCATTTACAAACCCTAACTTTCATTTGCCTCCAAGAGCTAGCAAAACAGCTCGAGACCAAGGAAGGTAATTGAACTCGTTCAATAGAATTGAACACATATGTTGATTGGTGTTAACCTCAATATCTGAGAAATTTGAGGAGATACTATGCTGGGTTTCATCTTCACGGTTCATTGAACTTTCTTCAGCCATGGTTTAGGATTTGAATAAAAGTCGCAGCAGTAAGAGTGAGCAGAGATAGGTTACCAAAGAACCTGCTTTGATGCCATGTTGATTTTCTGGTTCAAATTGTAATGTATTTCATGAGTATCAATGTACAAGAGACCAAATATATAAGAGAGAAGAGAGAAGAATGAGAGTTGGCTGCAAGCTACCAAAGGAAACGCTAGTGATCGGGTAAACCAAAGGGAACCCTAGTGATTAGGTAAATATAGGCCTAGTCTAATCCTTAAATCAAGAAATTACACCAAACACTAGGTTAAGCCACTAATAAGTCAATTTCCTTAAATCAAGGGAAGATGGCTGTTTTACAAGTTTAGGATATAATGATGGCCTTGATAGCTAACCCTTGGAACCGAGAGTCTTTAAGGTTATACTTCAACATCGACCTATGCATTCTTGTAGATCTCCTTCAAAAATCACACTTACAAGTTCAATACATGGAATCTCATCTTGGAACTAATTATGTTACACCATAATAATCCACATCTTAGGTAATGTTTGGATCATTAGGGTACATGCATGCTTCGGGAATGACCATTCCATTGTTTTGGTTCACTTGTATAATTTGGAAATGAGCGTTCCAAATTTACAAATTCACTCGGGCCTAGGACTCCAAGCCCCGGGCATTAACTCCAAGCCTCAAAAACTCAAACCTGGACCCGCCACTCAGGACCCAAAATCCAAGCTAGGGATCTAGGACATAAACCCCGAGTGCTGAGTCCCAAACCTAAAGCTTGGGGCTCTAGTTTGGGCTTGAGCCCTTAGTTCACACCTAAAGCTCTGAGCTCAGGTACCAGACTTCTTGGCCTAGTCCCCGAGCTCTGGAACCTGGACCTTAATTCTCGAGCCAAACCCAAAACTTACAGTCTAATTGGGAAACATTCCCACATTGACTGTACGCGCCTCACGCGCGGCGATTTGTCCCTCACAATGAGGGTTTTTGTTAGGGTTTTTTTGGCTGGTCCTGAGCTGCCGCAGATCTTCCATATCCCCACCGACTCCGTCGAAACCCGCGTGGACTTGTGGGATCTTCGAGTTTACTCTCCTGTAAGCAAATCTGAGGCCTGATGGAGTCAAGTTGGATTGGGTGCTGGGTCTGACTGACAATCTCTGTGCGCCAGATCCCTGGCCCTTCGCTACTGTTACCACACCTCCGGGTAATTGCTCTTTCTTTGTGTCGCTGTCAGCTGGTAAAATGCTTTTGGTGTGCATCAACTGGGCAATGGGATATTGTGCTGGATCTGCCTAGATTCCGCTTCGTGCGGATTTGGGTCGGTGATTTTCGGAATTGGGGCTGCGTGTCTGAAATCTTGATATCAGTAGAATCTACTGGTGTAGTAAGAAGGGCCCACGTTAAGGGGTTCCGGCGGGGTATTCCTATGAGTAAGACAGGTGAGATGGATGAATTGGGGAATCGTTTTGGGTCCAAGTTGCGGCTGTCTGAGAAGGAGCTTGGGGGTGTCAACATTGAAAGAAATGATGTAAAAAGGGCTTTACTGGGGTTCCAATACACCATGATTGCTGAAGTGCTGACCTGCAAGGAGGTGAAGGGCGAAGTGTTTATTGACTGTTTCATGTCCTTGTGGCGAGGCAGGGATGGAGTCTCCATCAGAGACATTGGGGATCGCAGATTCCTTGCCAGATTTGCCAGCCAACGTGATATACAGAGAGTCTTGGATGTTGAGCAACCCTGGGTCTTTAAACAGGATTTGGTCATGGTAGCTGACAGATCAGAGCCTGGGCTAAATAAATGGACGCCACTCAACCTGGGCACATTCTGGACCCAAATCCACAATGTTCCTGTTCTGAACATGAGGAAAGCGGTCGCAGAAACTATCGGGGGATTGATTGGGACCGTGCGTAAGGTCGATAAATCAGGGAGTCGGGATTGCATTGGTAGATTCCTTCGAGTGAAGGTTAGATTCAATGTCCGGGAACCCCTCATGCGGGGAACTTTTGTTAACTTTCCAGACGAAGGGAAAGTTTGGGTTGACTTCAAATACGAAGCTCTACCGAAGTACTGTCTAAACTGTGGATTACTTGGACATACCACCAGCACTTGTAAACCCTCAAAGAAAGGCGAAGAGTCTGATTGTATGATCAGTGAGGAGAATGACGAAGAATGGGCATTTCGTGGGTTGGACGCTACTACAGACCTACGGGGAAATTTATTAGGGAATGCCTCACGCAGTAGAACTTCTTTTGGCTCAAATGGTGGGCGACGAAGCTCAGAAAGTTACAAAGAGGAACGGAGTGAAGAGGCATATGGTGGGTGGAGATCTGGAAGATCATCAGCTGGATCCGGCATGGGAGGCCAAACACCTTTTGGTGGCTCTAAAACCCCGAGTGGGAACATCTGTCTCTCTACGATGGTGGAAGAGGTGACTGACACGGCTATATCGCCCAACAAGCCTAAATGGTCCACTAACAAACAACGTACTGGAGAATCCAAGGCAAATGATAGACTTCAAACTAAACGGGAGGAAGAGGAAGGTGCGCGAATGGCAAGGGAAGCTGCTTTCGACGCCGGATTAATTGGACCTGGAGGAGTTCTTGCTACTGGAGCGGAACATGTGGTGCTGTTCGAACTCCAAGAGGAGGACATCACGAACAAGACTCTGGAGACGCCTCCTGGGCACAGTCAATGTATCGACCTTAACTCCTTCCCGAACCAGGTAGAGGACTTAGACAGAGGCACTCTTACAAGAGAGGAAGTCAATATCAGGGAGGGGGACCAAGGAAATAACTCGGATAACAACAAGGAGGTGAACGATGACCCATTCGAATTAGCTCCCATCATCGAAGCTGTGATGAAAGAACAGAGTGGGAAGAAACGAGGGCGTCACGAGGGAGACAGTTTCACGTCCAACCCACAATGGGAACCAAGGAAGAACCGGCCAAGGAAAAACCTTATTCCAGAGGTGGATGAGACCAGCCTAGATGGGTCTCCTAAGAATCCATGAAGCTAATCGTTTGGAACTGCCAGGGTATCGGGGGTGACCTGACAGTTGACAATTTGTTGGAACAGAACCGGCGTCATACCCCCGACATAGTGATCCTGCTTGAAACGAAAAACAAAAGCAGTCGCTATGAGTTTCTAAAAAGAAGGTTAGATATGAATTTTATGTTCGCTGTGGAGCCAAAAGGCATCGGTGGCGGACTCTGTGTCCTCTGGAAAGATGAGTCACAAATCATGCTTGTAAAATCAGAGGAGTTCATGATTGAAGTCAAGGTTTGGGATGCAACCATCAACCACCACTGGAGACTTTTTGCCATTTACGCCAGTACGGATGAACGGAGACGAATGGAGCAATGGAAGAATCTCAGCAAGAGGATCAATTATGATGATAACCATTGCCTCCTCATTGGTGATTTCAACGACATCTTGTGCAACGATGAGAAGGAAGGCGGCAACATAAGGTCTATCTCCAGTTTGAGGGACTTCAGAGATTTCGTGGCGATGAACGAGCTTCTGGACTTGGGTTTTGAAGGCTACCCATTCACTTGGAGGAACAATCGTGACTCACTTCCCATCCAACAGAGGTTGGATCGCGGGCTTGCTACCCCAGGTTGGTCCGATCTCTACCCTGACACCACAATCAAGCACGTCACCCTCGACGGATCTGATCACGTAATGCTGATCCTCTTCACTGAAAAAATGAGGGTGTGGAGAGGACGGAAATTCGCCTTTGACTCACGGTGGAGCAAAATGGAAGACTGTCGCGACCGTGTGTCCAGAGACTGGAAATGTATTTCGGGAGGCTCCCATGCCTTTCGTTTATGTGAAAAAATGAAAACACTAAGAAGGAGCTTAAAGGAGTGGTATAGAGGCAAGGGTAGAAACTCTAAGAAGGTTATTGACCAACTGAAGGTGGAGATCCGGAGGGCTTATGAGTCCAATCAGTTTGCTTCCGACCAAATAAAGATAAAGGAGAAAGAATTACGAGCTGCTTACAAGGAAGAAGAAGCCTACTGGAAATTGAAATCCAGAATTCAATGGTTAAAAAAGGGTGAAAAGAACACTAAATTCTTTCATGCACAAACTGTGAGAAGAAGAAAGCACAATAAGATCAAAGGGCTGGAGGACCATCACGGAGTTTGGCACGAGGATGAAAAGGAAATCTGTGATATTGCTTCTTCCTACTTTACTGGCTTGTTTCAATCCTCTAGGCCGAGTCATATTGGAGAGATAACGGAGTGCATGGAGAATAGAGTTAGTAATGATGACAACCGGCTTCTGACGGCTCCGATCACAGACAGTGAAATTATGGAGGCAGCCTTCCAAATTCCACCTACGAGAGTCCCGGGGCCCGACGGCTTCACCGGATGTTTCTATAAGGATCATTGGGAGATTGTGGGTAAGGATGTGACTTTGGTTGTCAATGCCTTCTGGCACTCGGGGAAACTGTTGAGGAAGCTAAACCACACCAATTTGGTTCTCATCCCAAAGGTGAAATGTCCAAAGAGTATGGCGCAATTCAGGCCTATTGCGCTATGCAACGTTATTTATAAGATCATTGCCAAGATATTGACTAACAGGCTAAAGTCTGTGATGCCGAAAATAATTGGAGAATATCAATCCGCTTTCGTTGCTGGGAAACAAATACAAGACAACATCCTAGTGGTGCATGAAATTTTTCACTCTCTGCTTCACCAAAAGAAAGGGAACCAAGAAGGAATGGCCATAAAGTTGGACATGGCCAAAGCGTACGACCGGGTGGAATGGAACTTCCTTCTTTCCATGATGGTCAAATTGGGTTTTACGCCTATGTTCTGCGATCATATAAAGGAATGCATCTCTTCTGTCTCCTTCAGTATTCTCATTAATGGTTCTCCGACGGGCCATATCCATCTTGAGAGGGGGCTTCGACAAGGTGACCCATTATCCCCTTTTCTGTTTCTCTTATGTACCGAAGGATTCTCTTCGCTAATCAGAAGAAGCATGGAACGCGGATCCCTACACGGTATCAAGCTGACACCAAGTGGTAACCCCCTATCCCACCTCTTCTTTGCGGATGACTCTGTGCTTTTTGGGCACGCCACTGTGGAGGAGGCTCAAGGGATGGTGGATGTTCTGAATGTTTATGCAAATGGCTCGGGGCAGAACATAAATCTGGACAAGAGCTCTCTTTTATTTGGATCCACAACATCGAAAAGAAATAAGAAGAAAATTGGGGAAACTTTGGGCATCCACTGTAGGATGGGCTTTGGGAAATACCTAGGGCTACAATCTGATTTTGGCATGTCCAAAAAAGTAGTGTTTGCTGAGGTCCGGGATAAGATTGAGGCTAGACTAGCGAGATGGTCTGAGCAATTCCTGTCCCATGCCGGCAAAGAGGTCCTCGTTAAGGCGGTAGCCATGGCACTGCCCAACTACGCCATGAGTTGTTTTAAGCTCCCCATCGGGGTTTGCAGGGATGTGGAGAGGGCTATACGGAATTATTGGTGGAGAGGAAATGACCAAAAGAAGGGAGTTCACTGGATCTCATGGGATCGATTAATGAGGCACAAAAAGTTGGGCGGACTTGGCTTTAAAGACATACAATGTTTCAATTTTGCTTTCCTGGCTAAGATCGGTTGGAGAATTGTCCAGAACCCGTCGTCTTTCTTAGCCTCTGTGCTAAGAGAAAAATACTTCCCGGAGAAAACCTTTAGGGAGGCAGGAAAGGGTAAAAACACATCGTGGGGATGGAAAGGTATCTTCGAAGCTCGAAGGGTGCTTCAACATGGAATCAGGTGGCGGGTAGGAGATGGCACTAAGATTAACATCCGGGACGACCCGTGGTTCCCGAAACCCACCACCTTTTTGGTAAAGCCGAGAGACTGCCTGCAAGAAACTATGGTTAATGATTTGATTGAGCCCAACTCCAGGTCATGGAAGAGTGAAGTCATCCTGCAAGGCTTCAGTTCGGAGGATACAAAACACATACTTAGCATCCCCTTAAGTAAATTTGGCTGCTGTGATAGACTTGTGTGGCACCACACCGTCGATGGAAGCTACTCGGTTAAAACCGGTTACGGGGTTGCTGTTAGTTTACTGGAGAACGGAGCTTTGGGAAAAAAATGGCGATGAGTCCCTAGCATGCACCATAACACCAATCAGGTTTGGAAAGGTATTTGGAACCTTCAAGTTCCCAACAAAATCAAGTTCTTCATATGGAGATGCTGTAATAATGCCCTTGCTGTTCGTCACAATCTAAAAAGACAACATATGCGGATCGACAATGTCTGCGGGGTATGCAACTTGGTTGACGAATCTGAAAATCACCTATTTTTTAAATGTGACCTCAGCCACCGCCTCTGGTTTTGTTCCCCACTACATCTCAACTCCATTGAATTGATCGGTGCTGATTTTTTAGATAGCTGGAATATCTTCTGCACTAGTATTAAAGATAGAGAGGACGCAGAGGCTATCATGCAAGAATTTGCGTTTGGGCTTTGGCGGATATGGAAAAACAGAAATGATGTGGTGTTCAAAGGGTCACACTGCCAACCAAATGAAATCCTAACTGTTTGGAGGAAGAACATCGGTGAGTACAGGGAAGCTATGAATCATGGTTCTTTGGATGAGGGTGCAGTACGGCCCCTAAAATCTCCTCCGATGATGCATGTTCTATGGGAAAAGCCGCAGTTTGGAACTTTCAAGCTCAATACCGACGCATCCTGGTGCAGTGCGTCCTTCAGAGCCGGAGCGGGATGGGTTATCAGAGATTTCGCTGGCATTCTCCATGCGGCGGGAGGCTCGGGCACCAGCACTTTCCACTGCGCGGCTGCTGCAGAGGCACATGCTATCCGTACAGGTTTGCAATACTGTACTGAATACGGATTTGAGAATGTCTTTGTGGAAGCAGATGCAAAAACTGTCATTCTGATGATCAATAAGGGGACTGCCCCTAACTGTAGCTTTGAATGCATTCTTGGCGATATTGAGGTACTAGCCCGGAGACTAACGTCTCTGACGTTTGGCTTTGTGCCTAGGGAGCGAAATCGTGCCGCTCACTCTGTGGCTAAGTTTGTCTTTAAGGAAGGCAAGGACTTTGTCTGGGACCATGTTGGCCCTGAATTTCTGTTTAATGTTCTTGTGCAGGATGTAAACATTTCCATTTGTATTTAATATATCTCTATCTTTGGTTTAAAAAAAAAAAACTTACAGTCTAAACCCGAGATGCTTACACATTCCTTTTGAATCTGAGTAACTTCTTGATAGTTTTGAAGAATGGTTCATCTGGAACTGGCATCAACTTCACAATCCAACCAATTGGCCATGATACAGCTGCAATTCCGATACAAGTTACCCATTGCAACAAAGTCAACCTCTCTGTATCTGCAAACTTTTTCAGGAACTCCACCATCACAAATTGAAGAACGATGGTTGTCCCCACAATGCCCATAAACAGTTTGTTCCTGTGAATACCTTTGAATACATTCTGCTTCTCCATGCTCCTTGAGTTGAACTCGTTGAAAATTTGACAGAGTACGAACGTGTTGAAAATCATAGTATCATTCACCGCATCAGTGACATTGAAGATGGAATCGCCACTGAACTGCAAGGTTAAGAGGATGGCTATTTGATATAGAGCTTGGCATAGAAGGTTTCTCCACATAATATTGGTTATGAGCGGTGCACTTCGACCTACAGGCTTCTTCTGCATTAGCTCATCTGTCGGCCGCTCGGTAGCAAGGGCGAGAGCGCCTAGTGTGTCCATGATGAGATTCACCCACAGCAATTGAACAGCTGTTAGGGGAACATCACCAGATGAAACTGCTGCGATAAAGTTAATTACTAGGGCTGCGATGTTAACAGTTAGTTGAAACTGGATGAACTTCTGTATATTGTTATAAACACATCGCCCCCACCTCAAAACTGTGGCCACAGAATTGAAGTTGTCGTCCAAGATGATGATGTCTGAGCTTTCTTTTGCCACCTCAGTACCTTGGATTCCCATGGAAAGTCCTATATCAGCTTCTTTCAGTGCAGGAGCATCATTTGTGCCATCTCCTGTGACTGCAACCACATGTCCTTTCTGCCTCAAACACTGCACCATCAATAGCTTGTCGAACGGGGAAGATCTTGCCATCACGCGAATTTGATTGACCTTTTTCATTCTCTCTTCGTGTGTGTAGTTTCGGAATTCTGCTCCTTCTATCACTTGATCACCATTTGTTGCGTCCTCAGTCTTTAGTATTCCACATTCTGTAGCTATAGCTTTAGCTGTGAAAACATTGTCTCCAGTAATCATTTTGATTTGCACGCCTGCAGACATGCAAATTCTCACAGCATCGGTGACTCCTGCCCGGCATGGATCTTTGAGACCAACCACCCCTAGCAAAAATAATCCATCTTCTTTCAGCTTTGGGTGGGTCTTGTTATCGTCGCTATATTCAATTTCTTTTTCTAAAATTTGAGTATGAGCAAAAGCAATGCACCGGAGGCTTTTAGCTGCCATGGCTTGGATTATATTCTCAATTTTTGACCTCCCTTCTTCATTCAGGGACTTTATAGTTCCGTTGGTTTCATAATAACTCGAGCACATTGCAACTATCATCTCAGCAGCTCCTTTCCAGTGCACATGGATGGTGTTGTCATCCTTCTTTTGTATAAGAACCCCACTTCGTTTCTTATCTGAGTTGAACGTTTCAACATGAAGAATGTCATATCTAGGCTTCAACTTTTCCATGTCCATACCCAAATCCGAAACGGCCCAATAGAGAATTGCTTTCTCTGTTGGACTACCAGAAATTTCAGGTTTTGATCCTAAAAGAGGTATGTAAACACTTCCGGTCGTGTTCAAGCCAACTCCTTGATGAAATAATTCACAAACATTTGGTGTGATTGAATTATCTTTTTCAATTTCTTCTTGGCCAAGACAAAATTTAGTCACTTCCATTTCATTTTTTGTCAAAGTTCCTGTTTTGTCAGTACAAATAACGGTTGCTGATCCCATCGTCTCACAAGCTTGTAGTTTTCTGACCATAGCCTGATCTTTCATCATTCTTTTCATTGAGTAAGCAAGTGTTAATGTGACGGCCAAGGGCAGACCTTCCGGGATTGCCACAACCACAATAGTGACTGCAGCGGAAACAATGCGAACTACTCCGCTCAACACACTATCTATGTCTTTGTTGCTACCACTATACTCCGTATGTCCATACTCATCTTTTGTGTTACCAGTGAAGTAACGAATCAACAAGACCACAAGAACTAGTAAGGCAACTGCAAGGCCCACCTTTCCAATAGAAGAGGTTAGTTTGTCAAGCCTTGCTTGTAATGGTGTTCTTTCATTTGAGTCCTGCGATATTGAGCTCATCATTTCTCCCCATGCGGTGTTCATCCCAACTGATGTGACGAGCATTCGAGCATGGCCATCTACCACCTTTGTACCGGAGAACAGGAAGGGGTTCTCGGTGGAATCAACTTCAACATGGTCACTCTCTCCCGTCATGCTTGACTCGTCCACTTGTAAGGAATACCCATCTAAGAACAATCCGTCTGCAGGTATTTGATCTCCCATGTTCAGAACCACAACATCTCCAACTACAATATCAAAGATGGAGATTTCTTGTCTTTGTCTGTCTCTAAATACCTCAACTTTGATGTTGCTACTGATTTTAGACAACTTGTTGAACTGTAATTCTTGTCTGAAGTTACTGAGAGCTGAGACAACAATGACAATGAATACAGCAACAAAGATGCTCCCTCCCTCGTACCAGCCTTCATCCGCTCCATGCTCTTTGATTCCAAATCCGAGAGAAAGTGCCGCACAGACACATAGGATCAGAATTGTTGTGTCTTTTAAAGCGTCGAGGACAAAGTAGAGCAACCCTTTTGGAGGCTGCCTGTGGTAGGTGTTTGAACCAAAGATTTCACGCCTTCTGTTGACTTCTAACTCATTTCCATGAATTCCATTTTTAGGGTTTGTCCCAAGAGAAGTGGCCACGCCGATAACTCCTCCAGACTCATTTAGAGCAGCCAAGTCTTTATCCTTCACCATTTGTACGAGTCCTGCATGATCAAATTCAATGTTGGGGAGGGAACTACGGCGATCAGTTTCAGTATTGATATCTTGGTGGGCAGTGCTTGGTTTCACGTCCAGTGCAGTGTAAGAATAAGAGTGCAAGATCTCGGGGTCCTTTTTGTAGTTGTTTCTCTTGTTTAGAAGCTCTCTGGGAAGCGAAAGCATTGCCCGAACAGCATATATTGCTGCGTAGGCCATGCGCCATCTCATCTTGGCTCTGGTGAGGGTGGTGGTGGTGATGTCGAGGAGCATTTTTTCATAACCATAAGGCGAATCGTGGCTGCTTAACATAGTTTGTCAGTAGTTAGAACGTTGAAGAGTTCACGGTTAAGTAAATAAAGTCAAGAAGTAAGCCTAGTTCAACAAATTAAAAACTTCATTCTTATGTGTATGTTGCAGTGTTTCTAGGAGTATAATTCTCTCCCTTTTTTTATCTCTCTTCCCTTTCCTCCTTTCCTACTTGAATGGTTATGATTACACAATGTCAACATTGTTCAGAATGAGTCCTACATTGATGGGAGGAGAGATATTGCATATGCTTATAAGAAGTTGGACTACTCCTCATATTGTCAATTGGTTTTATAGTGGAACCTTAACTTTCTTCAAACATTTTGTAATTTCTTTATAGAGAGAAAGACAAAAAAGAAAGTGTGAGATGAGGGAGGAAATTGACAAGGATTGTTTGCCCTACCGTGCCCTCCTGTTTTGTGTGGTCACGATTAAGAGGGCAGACAATCCTTGTCTGGAGGAAATGGGAGAAAATCTTACTTTGTTTTTATTATAGCCAAATTCAATCAATCATGTAAAATGTTGCAATATGTGACACGACACCAATGACACGATCTGAACACAATACAAGTATAGAACCCGATGCGTACATGAATAACGTTGTTCTCGCATTGTATTTGTATTTCTCTTGTGAAATGGAAAACTACTCCCTCCAAACTTTTGCTTGGTGGGTCTTTTTCTACGACCCGACTTCTCTGTCCTCTCACTTTTCATACACTCTCATTCCTTTTATTTTGTGCGGTCACGATTAAGTCACGTCAATATTTTATATTGATTTTTTATAGAGATAATAAGATAAAAAGTAATAGTAATATAAAATGTTGACGTGATTTAACCGTGATTATAAAAATAAAAGAGGATAAAAGTGTATGAAAAGTGGAAGGGTAGAGATGCCGGGTCCCTTTTTCTAAGGTCTATCATTCAATTGTGTGGTCAATCACCCTAAATCAAAAGGTTTCTTGTACTACGTGTAATGGCATGAAAAGGGTTGGAAATTTCCCCTCTTGTGGTGGTCCATGGAAGGAAAACTAAACAATAATGGTTGTACCACTATCTCCCTTCTTTATTAAAAGTATGATGGTACACTAATGGTTCTAAGAGTTGAAATTGTCAATTTCTACATGTGAGTACATATTTCAAACCAACGGTAATATAAAAGGACTTGGATTCTCTGCCCTTCCATTTCGGTGCCCTCTCCGTGCCCTCCTGTTTTGTGTGGTCACGGTTAATCCATGCTAACATTTTATATTGTTTTTTATAAAAATAATAAGACAAAAAAAAAATAGTAATATAAAATATTGACGTGATTTAACCGTGACCACACAAACAGGAGGACACGGGGAGGGCACCGAATTGGGAGGGCAGAGAATCCAAGTCCAATATAAAAATGATGATGCTATTCACACGCCACTTTTTATCTCTCACACTCGCACGTTCTTCTCAATTATCAGCTGTCGGTTCAGATAAATTAAAGAATATCAAAGAACAAAAATTAATAAGAGATGTACAAAAAGTAAAAATATGTGTGGATATCATCACCTTACAAACAAGTGAAAGATAATTTAGAATGTGTGGTTTCCTATACACTCGCAAGCCTTTCCACAAAAGTCTCATTCTTGCAAAATCCTGAAGTAGGATTATTGAGTTTTTATTAGGCCCACATGACTTGATTCCCTTATTAGTGCGATTACATAGTGAATTGACTTGAATTGAAAGTGAAATATTTGAAATGAAAACACAATCCTCTTTCCTTTTTTTGTTCCAAATAAGTAAACATGTTACGGACAATGATAAACCACCAACTCAATAAGTTTAATATTTAGGTTAATAGGGAAAAGCGTGTTGAAAATTCAGCTTAGTTTTACTTATCGCTCTTCTTGTGAAAATATTAATTTTAATGTTTGATATATGTTGCAAAATTTTTAAGGATACAAATTAAAAATTGAAAATTGAAAGTAGTACCTTTGTGTAGCAGCCGAGTTCTTTTCCCTCACAATTTCTGCAAGTCCAGCATCTTCATGATCATCAAAGTCGACCACAAAACTGTAGCGACCAGTTTCATCGTCTCCATATTTTTTTGTCCTGGATACTATCTTGGGAAGCTCAAGCATGACGTGGACAACACGTAATGCCAAAAAGGCCATCCGCCACCTTCTCTTAGCTCGGAGGCCGGTGTCAAGTTCGTCGAGGAGCGATTTGCCGCAGTGGTAGGCCGAGTCACTGCTGCTTGCCATGTTTTTTTTAGGCCTTAAGAGTTTAGAGTGAAAGAGATTAGTAGTTAGTGAGGAGGAGGAGGAGGAGGAGGAAAACCTAGCTAGTAGATAGGAAAAGAGTTTATTCTAAGGTGCATGGTGAGTTGTTTTTATAGAATATGATGGAAGCATATGTCCATGTACGCACAATAAGCAGCAATCACACGTCTATTTGGTCGATAACAAAATTTTTGCTGCACAATAAAAGGCAAAGTGAACACCACTTGGTTTCTTACAGGAACTTTTGGTAGAGTAACTTAACCTGAGAAGTTTTTACACTGAGTGGAAACATTATGAGGTTGATTGTGACCAAAATACAGGGTTCTTATACTTTCCTGCAAGAAACACATAACTGTAACTTTTTGCATGAATCACTTTTAATTGCTTTTGGAACCCAAAAAAATATCACCAAAAGCGTTTTCAGTCATCTTAAAAGCAATTTCAAATGAGTCATAAAATACATAAAATCTCATATTTTTCTAATAGAGGTCTCATTACGAATAACCTGATTAGACCGCCATTACAAAGTCATTCCTTCTTGCCTTCACAAACTGACACATACTAAAGCGATTCATTTGAAAAAACAAGTTTGTACGTACATGTTAAACTATAATTGACCTGTAAAAAAGAATGCTCATTAGAGTCGGTATTTTTCTTTTGTAATTGCCCTGTGAGATGGAAAGCACTCAATTCTACTTAAATTACAGAACTGCTAGGTTGGTCTTGGGGGAAATTGAAGAAAAAACAATTATTAAACAATGACTTAGGGTCTACACTAAAAGTTATCGACCAAAGTTTTCTAGCTCGATGTAAACGAAATGCCTAAGATTTTTTCAAAGAAATCTGTCAAATAATAATAGAGAATGAAACAACTGGAAAGCTTGTTGGAGTATATAAACCCTAATATTTTTCACACGAGAACCGTTTAGATTGTGAATTGTTATGAATACAATCAAATTGAGACAAACAAGCTGATATTCAAGGTTCTAAAAGGCGCTAGTTGGGCGGCAAGAAGTGATTTAGCGCCTATGTGTCTAGGAGAAGCTAGATGGTTTTTTTAATCTAAATTACCGATCAATAGAGCTCTCTTTGTTAACGAAAAGAGGGTGAAAAAACTATTTAGCCTTCTATCACACCAAAAAAATGATGGCAATAATGTAATTTCACATATCCAAATTTACTGTTTTTTATTGAAACCTCATCTATAGATGATGTTAAGATATATTTAATATTAAAAAATAAAAAAACTAAAACTAAAACCTCTCACTCTCATCCACGTTCTCTCTTTCCCTCTCTTACTCCAATTTTAAAACAAAAGTTAAAAGTATTCAAACACACAAAGTGTATAGACGTATGCTAGTTTTAATTAGATTTATTATATAATATATAAATAAATGTCTACTCATACTTAGTAAAAATGTATATTTTGTATTGGGATACATAAATTGTAAAATAGAACAACATATAGATTATAAAATATTAAAATATATTCAAAACATAGGGAACAAGCATATAATAAGTGTTCATCCAAATATTTAACAAGTCTTTTACAATTTATTGTAAAAAATAAAATTAAAAAACTAAAAGTTATCTAGTTGCAACCTCAGCAGGTTTAAGCGTCATTTTTTAATTTTCAAACGACTATAAATTAATCGAACGGTAATCAACTGCTCAGCGCCAATGCGACATCTTAGGCAAGGCAAGGCAAGGCAAAAAGCATTGACGTTTTTTTTATATAATATTTTTGTGAATATTTAAAAAGTCCTCAATATAGGGTTTTTTTTCTCACAACTTTATTAATTACTTGGCCCATAAAATGGGAAATGTACGGGTTTGTCGGATGCTCAAATTTGCAGCCTCCTCTAAGTTTGAGCATCCTATTAGCCAAAGGATCTACAAGTGTGCATGTCTTGAACAAATGATATTATTTATACTAAAGAAAAAAAGGTAGGCTAAATTTCACAATGAACTAGTAATAATGTGGTTCAAATTCGACTTTGGCGAGAATCGAACCTAAGACCTCTTATTTACAAGTAAAGAAGAATATCATTGAATTGTAGTACTAAGTGGCGCATGTCTTGGACTCTGTTCAACATAAATTGAAAGAAAACATTGCCAAAATTTGCATCGTAATTTTTGTCCTACCTAACTTTTTGTTAAAATATTGATTTATATTTGTCACTCTATTTTTTAAGATGGTAGTATTAAGTGGCGCATGTCATAGCCTAACAGTCCTGGCTTTTTAAGGTCTTCATTTTAACCTGTAAGGACTAAATGCATATTAACTTCAAAATTATATTAGTTTTGATCCAAATGTTTAAAATGTTTGACAACTTAACATATCAAAATAATTCATTATTCTCTTTCTTCACCAAACTTATCATTTTTTATCTTGAAATTTCGAATGTGCCCAATAATTCTCTTTATACACCCAACAATAACAATAAAATAAAAAAAAAAAATATATATATATATAATAAAATAAAATAAAAGAATTCAACAATAGGCAACTCTGGCCACCACATTTGTCCAACCCCCAACCACCCCAATCTCTACCCATCCCGAAACCCCCCCCCACCACCATCTTCCCTACCACCCACAACAATTTGAAAATTTGGAGAACCTTACCCCCTAACAACCCAGCATTAAAAGACCCAAAAGACATTCATGACAATGTTTCTTTTGAAAAAAAAAATTATGATATTACTAAAATTGTGATTCTCCACATATTACGTACACTCAAGTCCAACATAGTTAGATTCAATTGATTGATAGTTACTGCGTGGAAGTTTGTGTAGCTAGGGAAAGATCGGGAGAGGGTTAGTGATGGATGAGACCTTAGGGGTTTTCATTGTGGGTGATAGAGAAGGTGGCAGTGGCGATTGGGGAAGAGTAGAAATTGGTGGTGGTTGGGGTTTGGAAATTGGAGAGATGGGGGTGGCCGGAGATTTATGGTGCTAGAATTTTATTTTTTGTTCTTTTTCATTTTAGAGTTGAAAGAGAATTGTTGGACACACTCGAAACTTCAAGATAAAAAATGATAAGTTAGGTGTAGAATAAAGATAAATGAGTTTGAATAAAATTTCTCTGAAATTGTCGCATATTTTAAGCATTTAGATATAGAGAATTGTTATTAGCACTCCAAAAATCACATTTTACACTCTAAACTTTCTATATTAGAAAAGAAAAAGACACTTATGAAGAGTGTAGAATGAAAATTTTGAAGTGCCAATAACATTTATCTAGTTATAAACTAATATAATGTTGCGATTAATATGCATTTGGTTCTCATAGGTCATCAAAATGAAGACTTTAGGAGAGCAGGACTTCATAGTCTAATGGTACGTTCGAATTTGTTGGATGTGTAATGTTAGAGAGACTAAATTTGGAGACAAAATTTACAAACTAAATGATGTATCACTAATAAAAATAAGCACGTTTATCAACGCTTAAGTATTAAACCAATCATCAATTTCTATATCATTTAGTTTTCAAACTTTAATCTCTTTAACATTACTCTTTACATAATACTCAAACTTTGAAGCCTCTACCCGAGAGACCCACAAGTAGGCATTGAAGTTTGATCAACAAAAATCAAAAGCAAACATTGCCGATTTATTTTATGTAGTAGCCAACCTTTTGTTCAAATATTTGAAATTATGACACCAAAAGGTCAGAGGGAAAGGTTGAAGTTCAACATTAAATATCAAGTGTTTAAGCTAATGACAAATTAGAGGAGCCGTTGTAACCAACATCTGTCAGTTTATTTTCGTCCTTGCCTGTTCAACGGTTTTTGAAAAGAATTGCCGCCAAGCAGGACTTGATTCACCCATACTTTTTTTTTTTTTAATAAACAGTATTATCTATACTCAGGTATGGGAAAGTAGGTTATGCCTCACACTGGATTAGCCATAATGATGTGGTTCAAATTCGTTTTTGGTTAGAATCGAATCTAAGACCTACAAGTAAAGAAGAATATCACTAGATCGTAATACTAAATAACATTTATTTATTTAATTTTTTTTTTCTGTTTTGTAATATGCATAAAATACAACCACCCAATAAAATATACGAATTAGTTTTTTTTTTTTTTTTGTTGGAATAAAAGAATTAATTTATCACACATTTCGATATGAGGAAATTGTGGCACTAGTCCATCAACTTTAATCCAATTGGAGGAATGGTCCCTTAACTAAAAATCAATTACCATTGGTCCCTCAACTTATCAAAACGTGCAGCTATGGTTCATTTCGTCACCTCTATTAGAACTTTCGTCAAAATAAGTTACGTACCATGCATGTGAGGGTGAATCAATGGGCAAATATGAAAAATCAAATAAGAAAAATTGTATTAATGGTCTCTTAACTTTAATCCAACTAGAGAAACAATTACTCAACTTTAACCAAATTAGAGCAATGATCCCTTAACTTTAACCCAATTGTAGCAATGGTTATTCCAACATAACTCATTTTGATATAATACTGACGGAGTTAACGAAAATGACTATAGTTACATGTTTTGATGAGTTAAGGAACCAATAGTAATGAATTTTTAGTTGAGGGACCATTACTCCAGTTAAAGTTGATGGACTATTGCTACAATTTACTCTTTTAGTATCACAAACTGCAGTCATTATTTTATGTTTTTGTTACAATTTTTTATGTTGGTTCTAGTAGTAGAATCTTCTTCTCAAGTCATATTGCTAAGGCAGCAGATTACGATTAGCTCGGACGTCCGACAGGTTATGTGGTAGCACCGAAACAACGTTATTTGCGGCGTTTTTCACTTTTAAAAAATTGTTATTGACCTTTCAAAAGAAAATATACAACTTCGAAGCATCTAAAAAATTAAAGAGAAAATACCGTTTGAAAAAGTATATGGTAACTTTTCTATCGTGCCATATTAAAGAGAAAATGTCCTTTGAAAAGGTATATAATAACTTTTCTATCGTGTTAATAGAATGGTTAAAAGTGTTTTCTGACATCAAAAGCATATATAATAACTTTTCTATCGTGCCAATATAAGGGTTAAAAGTATTTTTTGACATCAAAAGCATTTCTAACTGCGTTTAAGAGATAAATCTAGAAGTGATTTTGGGTCATAAAAATGCTTTCTTTAAAAAAAAAACGCATTCATATGCTTCCCTTTTTTTTTTTTTCTTGAATAAACAATATTATCTATACTAAAGAGGAGGATGTGGGCTTAGCCTCAAAATTAGCTAGCAATAATGTGATTCAAACTCGCATTTGGCGAGAATCAAACATAAGACCCTTCACTTATAAGTAAAGAAGAATACCACCAGACCGTAGTACTAAATGACCATTCTTATGCTTCTTAAGAAAGCACTTCCAGAATTTTTTAGAATGCATTTAAATTTTTTTAACACACTTGTACATGTTTGTAGTAGAAGCGGTTAACTCATGAGCAAAAGTGCTTCCTACCGTTGCAGTCCCAAACAAACCCTAAAACTAAAGGCATAACAACAGAAAGACAATAATTACACAGATGATTTCCAAACATTCATTTTCTCTCTTCTAGACACTCATGTTTACATATATATATATATATATATATATATATATATATATATATATATAAGAAAGCACTTCCAGAATTTTTTAGAATGCATTTAAATTTTTTTAACACACTTGTACATGTTTGTAGTAGAAGCGGTTAACTCATGAGCAAAAGTGCTTCCTACCGTTGCAGTCCCAAACAAACCCTAAAACTAAAGGCATAACAACAGAAAGACAATAATTACACAGATGATTTCCAAACATTCATTTTCTCTCTTCTAGACACTCATGTTTACATATATATATATATATATATATATATATATATATATATATATATATATATCCCATAATTCTCATTTTATTTAGTTCAATTCAAAAGCCAAAAATATAAGAAGTCGGTCCAAAAAAATTTCCTTGTACTAGTTTACAAAATACACCACTTGGACAAATCGCAAGCCAAAAGCAATTTCCTGGTGGTTCGGAAGAGCCTTTCATGACTAATGCCAACAAACCAGTCAAACAAAATGGCCAAATTCATACATTACGAGATTGACAAAAACCAAGCTGTTCTTAATTTAAAGCGAGGAGCCCACAAAGGCCGTCCTTGCAACTTCCTTGCAATTTCCAGTGCCTCAATGCTTTCGTTTTTTAACTTAGATCCTTGCCGCGGCTGAACTGTGTGCTTCGGTTAGAACGACGACGACAGCGACATCTCGTGATGGTAATGGGGTGTGCAGACCTGTCCTCATTGAGCATTTCATCGGTTTTAAAATGACCTGCAAGGCAAAATGTAGGGTTTTATATGTATAATATTCCATGCAAAAATTATGATGTTGAAATTAGTCTTACGTGTACTGTATGGGGAGCGCAATTCGCGCTACGGGTCACCGTCAAAGCTCTAGTGATGTTCATCCGTTGCGCAAATAGCATTCCCTTCACTACGTATTTGATCACAAGATAAGATACCATTATGACAAGTCTTGATCACAAGAGATATCATTACTACAAAATTGATCACAAGACAATACATGATATCAACAGTATGTTTCCATATAGTTTTGCGTGTATGAACTTGTCTGAACACTCTACTGCCATTTTTTTCCCACCAAACCTAGTGGTGCAAAAACGCAACGAAAAAACCACAACGCCAACTAGCAGATCAGAAAACGTGTATATGTATATTTTAGTGAAGCATGTAAGATCAAAGAAGTTCTTCATACATTTTTAATGCCAAACATCAACAAAACCAAACAAGTTTCTAAGAGTAATACATAGCTAAGTTAATTTAAAAAAACAAAATAATTGTTTGAAGATAACTATCCTGCATATATTAAAGTTTAAAATCCTACTTATGCCAAACGTCTACGTAGCTAATTTACTTTATAAATGAAAAAGATGCTTTCAGGAAACTATTTGCTTATATAAAGGTAAAGCCTTTATCAACAAAAAAGTTTACAAATAAATTAATTTACAAAAGAAAAAGATTCTTTTTAGATAGCTATTAGAATGTTAAAGATAAACATACATAAGCAGAAAATCTACGGTGAATGACTTCATAAGGACAGTCCAAAATCATATATCCCCTAAAACATGCAGTTATGAGGTACAAGATGCCCTAAATTGTTTAATCTTTGGCCTAAAGTTTTTGGTTTGTATTGATGTTCAACCTAGATCAAAGTTAGTACTTCAATGAGGGTTTAAATTGGGCTCTTTCGGCCCAACGAGCCTCGAGTGCCATCCTTGTAAACAGAATGCAGTACCACCCCCTAAGAACATTGTGCATTCAAGCTCCATTATTTAAAGTAAGGATGCAGTCAAGAGACGGGAAAGAGAGATTTAAATCCAACAAGGCCATCCATTAACCTGTTCAGTTCTACACGCACAAGTCACAGTGAAGCACTACTAATTGGTATCTCTATTCACGCAAGTGACAATGACAGTCGATAGATGCATTCGCCGTAGTTTTAGCATTGCAGCAAACCTATGTCAGATATATAGCAGATTTGGACACTCTAGACAAAATGAATCCGGTAGAAGATGCATATGTTTCGATCATTTTCATGGATCTGTTTAAATATATAGTGCAAAGCGAAAACTGCAGTACGAGGTGAACTTTACCACATAGTTGCACGACCAAATTTTTCTTAACAGAATGAATAATCAGAAACATATAAATAATTTCTCTCACTCAAATGACTGCTATCAAATTCTTACAACTAAATAGAACTTCAACAACAACAACAACAACAACAAAACCTTTTCCCACTAAGTGGGGTCGGCTATATGAATCCTAGAACGCCATTGCGTTCGGTTTTGTGTCATGTCCTCCGTTAGATCCAAGTATTCTAAGTCTTTTCTTAGGGTCTCTTCCAAAGTTTTCCTAGGTCTTCCTCTACCCCTTCCTCTGTCCCGTAGTCACATCTTCGAACCAGAGCGTCAGTAGGCCTTCTTTGCACATGTCCAAACCACCATAACCGATTTTCTCTCATCTTTCCTTCAACTTCGGCTACTCCTACTTTACCTCGGATATCCTCATTCCCAATCTTATCCTTTCTCGTGTGCCCACACATCCCACGAAGCATCCTTACCTTCGCTACACCCATTTTGTGTACGTGTTGATGCTTCACCGCCCAACATTCTGTGCCATACAACATCGTTGGCCTTATTGCCGTCCTATAAAATTTTCCCTTGAGCTTCAGTGGCCTACGACGGTTACACAACACGCCGGATGCACTCTTACACTTCATCCATCCAGCTTGTATTATAAATAGATAGAGATAGGAAAGCAAACAAAAGATGTACGTGGTTCACCCATATTGGCTACGTACACGGAATAAAGGAGTTCTCATTAATTGTGAAGGGTTTACACAAGTACATAGGTTCAAGCTCTCCTTTAGTGAGTACAAGTGAATGATTTAGTACAAATGACATTAGGAAATATTGTGGGAGAATGATCTCGTAATCACGAAACTTCTAAGTACCGGAGTGTGGTATCGTCTTGACTTGCCTTATCTGTCTCGTAGGTAGATGTGGCATCTTCTCTGGAAGTACTCTTCCTCCATCCAGGGATGGTATCTTTAACTGGTGGAGATGCACAAGGTAATGTATCAATTTCACTTGAAGCTTACTTGTAGTTTCAGGCTTGGTCAAGCGCGATACAAACCATGTAGTAGGAGTCCCCCAAGTCGCCGAGCTAGGGGAGCTGCTGAAAGAGGCGACAGACAAGGTAAGCAATCAGAGCTCCAAGCAATCGGTCCCAGATCAGAACTTTGATTTCGAGTTCCGGCTGATTGTTCACATTCTCCCTATCTTGCAGGCAGCATGAAGGATAAAGAGAAGAAAAATGAGAAGAGATGATATGGGATACTTTTGCTTTTGAAGAAGTAACTTTCCACAGGCTTATTCTTGAACTGAGCTCGAGGGTTTTCTGGTTTCCTCCAGAGTATAAGGCCGACTGAAGAATTTGAGGGTCAAAACAAGTCCATCAAATCTATAGTACGTTCGACCCTGCTGATATGGGATACTTTTTCTTTTGACAGAGTAGTGGATGTATCGGCACGTGTGCTGTTACGCTTGTCTCCACATGCTTCCTTGTATCCTTCTCACTTGCCCTGTTCCTCAGGCAGATGCGGTATCTTCCCTGGAAGCATAAGATGTTGAAGATGAGTACTCGAGAGCAATGCCAGGTAAGTAATCAAGTAAGGGGTTCCAGGCAGTCAGTTCCTGACTGAAAGCTTGATTCCAAGTGCTGATTGATTGCTCTCTTTCTCCTTGTCTTGCAGGTAAGAACAAGGCCAAAGGAAAAGACAGGGAAAAAGCATGATATGGGATACTCTTGCTTTTAACCCTGATGATATGAGATATTCTTGCTCTAGTATAGCTTGTTTGCAGAGGTATTATCGGGGGGAAAGAAAGCTAAATATTTCAAAAGGCTTCGTTGGGAGTGCCCTCTCATATATGAGGAAGGGTTGAGCATTTTTGCAGGTCTGCCTGTCCGTTGGGGATGGAGATCGACAATATATAGGAGTCTCCCTAACAACAAGTAGTAATGCTATTCCTTTACCCTGCTTGGTCATAGCACGGTAGTGGGAGCTACCAGCTTCACATGTTTGAACTCTGTCAGAGCACTTTGAAAAAGTGGTCTGTGGTATCTGGAAAGCTGATGTTGCGTGTGAAGATTACAGACAAGCTTTATCCAAGGAGATCCGGCTCTTGAAGTTGGGAAAGTGGTGCCTCTTCGGTTTTCGAACAAGCAATCCTATCGAAGATCTGGCTCTCGAGATTCGGAGAACGATGCCTTTTCGATTTTTGAGAAAGCAATCCTGCTAGGGGTCTGGCTCTCGATATTCAGAGAGCAGTGTCTCTTCAATTTTTGAGAATGTAATCATGTTAGGAGTCTGGCTCTCGAGATTCGAAGGGCGGTGCCTCTTCGATTTTGGAGCAAGCAATCTTGTTGGGAGTGTTTTCTCGAATGTGAGAAAATGTTGGGCATGTTTGCTAGTCTACCTTGCCACGAAGCACAGAGGTTGACACACAGGGATTTTCCAATTATCCAGCAGTGGTACTGTTCCTTTACCCTTGTGGGTAATAATATGGTAGCTAGACCTTCACAATTTATGTGTCTAAACTTTGTTAGTGCTGTTTCTTTGCTATTCTTTTACCCTTCTTGGTCAGAGCGATGTAGTGGGAGCTGCAAGCTTCACGTGTCTCAACTTTGTCAGAGAACTTTGGCAAAGTTATCTGTGGTGCCCATGAGCTAATGTTGCGTGTGGGAAGTGGGTGATTGAACAGTAAGATTCATGTGCTTTCTACTTCACCAAAAATCTTCGACATAATGCCCATAATTTCCGCAAAGTTGAGTGTGCGTGTGACAGGTGCTAACAAGGCTGGAAAAGTAGGTGCCTCTTCGATTTCTGGGATCGCCCTCGTGGTCTCTGAGCAGCCCAGTTTTTGAGAAAGCAAGCGCCTCTTCGATTTCTGAGATCGGCCTTCGTGGTCTTTGAGCAGCCCAACTTTTGAGAAAGCAAACGTCTCTTCGATTTCTAAGATCGACCCTCGTGGTCTCTTAGCAGCCCAGCTTTTGAGAAAGCAAACGCCTCTTCGATTTCTGAAGCTCCATCGAGTGCAAATTTTTATAGATGCTGGCATTAAGTTCCAAAGCACACTTGAATCTCCACCAGTAGAAGCTCCATTCTTGCACTTCTAAGATCTTGATTTGTCCGACCTCTTCTCTCTTCAACACCTTTGAAAATGTCTGGCCCCTCCGACCGTCGTTTTGACTTGAACCTTGTTGAAGAGGCAACCACGCCTTCTCCAGACAACATATGGCGCCCATCCTTCGTCTCCCCTACTGGTCCTCTTACCGTTGGGGATTCCGTGATGAAGAATGATATGACTGCTGCGGTAGTGGCCAGAAACCTTCTCACTCCCAAAGATAACAGACTACTTTCCAAACGGTCTGATGAGTTGGTTGTTAAGGATTCTCTGGCTCTCAGTGTTCAATGTGCAGGTTCTGTGTCTAACATGGCCCAACGCCTATTTGCTCGAACCCGCCAAGTGGAATCATTGGCGGCTGAAGTGATGAGTATCAAACAGGATATTAGAGGGCTCAAGCATGAGAATAAACAGTTGCACCGGCTCGCACATGACTATGCTACAAACATGAAGAGGAAGTTTGACCAGATGAATGAATCTGATGGTCAGGTTTTACTTGATCATCAAAGATTTGTGGGTTTGTTCCAAAGGCATTTATTGCCTTCGTCTTCTGGGGTTGTACCGCGTAATGAAGCTCCAAATGATCAACCTCTGCTGCCTCCTCCTTCTAGGGTTCTGTCCAGTACTGAGGCTCCAAATGATCCCCCTCCAGTGCATGCTCTTTCTGGGGCTCTACCGACTGCTGAGACTTCTCCTAAGCAACCTTCGTGAAGGCTCCCTCTTGTTTGTTTATTTTGACTCATATATATGTACATATTTGTAACTGATCGGGGATATCAATAAATAGCTTTCTTTCATTTCAACGTATTGTGTTAAATACACTAAAGCCTTCTTCGCTAAGTTCTTTGAATTTTCTTTTGTTGAAGCTTGTATGTTGAAGCTTTGTGAGTTGAGCATGTAGGTTGAGGTAGTATTCCCTTAATTTCCCGAGTGAGGAAAACTTCTCGGTTGGAGACTTGGAAAATCCAAGTCACTGAGTGGGATCGGCTATATGAATCTTTGAACGCCATTGTGCTCGGTCCTGTGTCATGTCCTCCGTTAGATTCAAGTACTCTAAGTCTTTTCTTAGAGTCTCTTCCAAAGGTTTCCTAGGTCTTCCTCTACCCCTTCGGCCCTGAAACTCTGTCCCATAGTCGCATCTTCTAATCGGAGCGTCAGTAGGCCTTCTTTGCACATGTCCAAACCACCGTAACCGATTTTCTCTCATCTTTCCTTCAATTTCGGCTACTCCTACTTTACCCCGGATATCCTCATTCCTAATCTTATCCTTTCTTGTGTGCCCACACATCCAACGAAGCATCCTCATCTCCGCTACACCCATTTTGTGTACGTGTTGATGTTTCACCGCCCAACATTCTGTGCCATACAGCATTGCCGGCCTTATTGTCGTTCTATAAAATTTTCCCTTGAGCTTCAGTGGCATACGGCGGTCACACAACACGCCGGATGCACTCTTCCACTTCATCCATCCAGCTTGTATTCTATGGTTGAGATCTCCATCTAATTCTCCGTTCTTTTGCAAGATAGATCCTCGGTAACGAAAACGGTCGCTCTTTGGTATTTCTTGATCTCCGATCCTCACCCCTAACTCGTTTTGGCCTCCATTTGCACTGAACTTGCACTCCATATATTCTGTCTTTGATCGGCTTAGGCGAAGACCTTTAGATTCCAACACTTCTCTCCAAAGGTTAAGCTTTGCATTTACCCCTTCCTGAGTTTCATCTATCAACACTATATCGTCTGCGAAAAGCATACACCAAGGAATATCATCTTGAATATGTCATGTTAACTCATCCATTACCAACGCAAAAAGGTAAGGACTTAAGGATGAGCCTTGATGTAATCCTACAGTTATGGGAAAGCTTTCGGTTTGTCTTTGTTGAGTATTTCATTGGTTATATTAATACAAACACAATCACAAGGACAGGACGTACGGACCGGATGACGGATCGTCGGGTGGCCCTGCCCGAACAGGCCCACGGAGTAATGGTCCGGGCGATCGAATCTTATGGTTCTTGCAGCGGCTGAGCTCGTCGACATGGTTCGATTCGTAAGCCGCCATTTTTAGGTTGGGAGAGAGAAGAAGAAAAGAAGGCGCGTGCAGAGGTCAGCGATTTGGCGCAAAACTGTTGTATTCCGACACGTGTGAAATTTTTTGTATAGGCCGCACGTGAGAAAGTGAAAAAAATATATTAAATCAATTGAAAGATCTTTTAAAATAACTGAAAACGATTTTGGTAAAAATATTTCGGTTTGTCCTTGTTGAGTATTTCATTGGTTATACTCAACAAGGACAAGTCTCCTGTCGACTACAGCGCCACTTACAAGATATGATTAATACAAATTTGATCACAAGATAAGATATCAACAGTATGTTTCCACGTAGTTTTGCGTGTATGAACTTGTGCGAACACTCTACTGCCATTTTTTTTTCTGTTATTTCGGAGGCCATAACAAATCCAGTTTGATATTGTGTCAGCACATTAATGAAGCAGAAATTTCCTAGCTAAATAGCTTGTACAAATTTCACCAAACCTAGTGGCGCAAAAACACAAGGAAACAACAACATAACCAAGTAGCAAATTAGATAAGCTGTAAGTTGACTAAATTATATTTTTCAAAGTATTTGTACATTTTGTTGAAGCATGTAAGATCATAGAAGTTCTTCATAAATTTTTAATGCCAAACATCACCAAAACCAAATAAGTTTCTAAAAGTAAAACATAGCAAAGTTAATTTTAAAAACAAAATAATTGTTTGAAGATAATTATCCTGCATAAATTAAAATTTAAAATCCTACTTATGCCGAACGTCTACGTAGCTAATTTATTTTATAACGAAGATGATGCTTTCAAGAAACTATTTGCCTATATCAAAGGTAAAGCGTTCATCAACCAAAAAAGTCTATACAAATAAACTAATTTACAAAAGAAAATGATTCTTTTCAGATAGCTATGTGCAATGTTAAAGACAAAACACACACAAGCAGAAAGTCTATGGTGGATGACTTCACAAGGACAGTCCAAAATCATATATCCCCTAGAACATGCAGTTATGAGGCACAAGATGCCCTAAACTGTTGAATGTTTGGGCCTATAGTTTTTGTTCTGTATTGATGCTCAACCTGGGTCAAAGTTAGTACTTCAAATGAGGATTTAGAATGGGCTCTTTCAGCCCACCGAGCCCCGCGTGCCATCCTGTAACAGAAGTACCACCCTAAGAACATTTTGCACTCAAGCTCCACCATTCAAAGTAAAGATGCAGTCAAAAGAAGGGAAAGATGGATTTAAATCCCACAAGGCCATCCATTAACTTGTTCAGTTACACATCCACAAGTCATAGTGAATCATTGCTAATTGGTATCTCTATTGATGCAAGTAATGACGATAGATGCATTCGCTGCGGTTTTAGCATTTGCAGCAAACCTATGTCAGATATATAGCAGAATTGCACACTCTAGACAAAATGAATACAGTTCAAGATGTATATGTTTCAATTTCATTTTCATGGATCTGTTTAAATATATCGTGCAAAGCGAAAACTGCAGTACGGGGCGAACTTTACCACCGGATTTTTCTTAACAGAATGAATAATCAGAAGAGTGGAGCTATCCACGCACCCAATTTTACCTTTCAATTGCCGACCGTACCACCGGATTGGTTGAATTGAAGAAGATCAATGGACAAAAATTATACTCACAAGTTTCGAACACTAAATTAAAAAATGCATTGAATCTTTTCTACTCTTTCCAAGTTAAATCAAAGAAGCAGAGTTCAACCAAACATACCTTTTGCACAATCCCACTTCATCAGCAACAGTTTCGTCCGCTATTTCGTCACAAATGCACCAACTTTCACCTCCATTTTCCAAATCTCACACCTTCAATGTCAAATTCCCACCGCCAAAACACGATCAACCTCACTATCCGAACCAAACAATTCACCAGCCCTATAATTCGCTGAACCCAAAACCCCCAATTTTTCCAATCCAATCAAGTTGAGCCACGTACTCGGATCCGCCAGAGTCCCCCAGCAGACCAATCTCTCAACCTGCTTCACATTCACCCCTGCAATCCTCGCTTCTCTGAAGGGTTTCAAGAACTTTTCCTTCGCGAACCCGCCGCACTTCTCTTTCGCCGCCGTCAAACACCCCTCCATTTCTCTCTCCTCGCACTGTTCCCTCTGCTTCAAGTCTGTGACTTTCTGGCCAATCATAGCTCGCCACCACGGGGGCTTACACTTTTCCGATGCGCTAACGGCGCACGCGATCCTGGCACCGGCCTCGCACTGCTCGACGATCTTGGACTCGCAGGCTCTGTACGCGTTCGCCCAAGCTTTTGGGTCGCGAAACACCAGGACGTACGGACCGGATGACGGATCGTCGGGTGGCCCTGCCCGAACAGGCCCACGGAGTAATGGTCCGGGCGATCGTATCTTATGGTTCTTGCAGCGGCTGAGCTCGTCGACATGGTTCGATTCGGAAGCCGCCATTTTTAGGTTGGGAGAGAGAAGAAGAAAAGAAGGCGCGTGCAGGGGTCAGCGATTTGGCGCAAAACTGTTGTATTCCGACACGTGTGAAATTTTTTGTATAGGCCGCACGTGAGAAAGTGAAAAAAAATATATTAAATCGATTGAAAGATCTTTTAAAATAACTGAAAACGATTTTGGTAAAAATATTTTTAGAATCAATCTTTTGTAAAAAGACAAGTAAATCTTAAAAAAACACTTGAACTGTTTTTAGCCATTTTAAAAACATGGACAGTACTTCAAGTGTTTTTTTTCCTAAAAATATTTGTAATCATTTTAAAAGTACTTTCAATTCAAGCTTACAAACGAGCCCATTGTCCATGGTGTGAGCTAATCTAAATTAAGAAAAATTCAAAGTTCAGTGCAGATAGAAGCACACCAGATAATGCAACTGTAATTTTAAAAAATTATAAGCAAATTATGTTGTGAACAATAAAAGTAAAATGGCACCTCTCATGTGTTACAACCATAATTGCACAATGTGCATTGCTTCCTAATCAATGGGATTAAAGATACACATGATTTAGTTTTAATCCATTTTTCTATTTCTAATAACATGATTAAGAAAGAAGGAAAAGATCAACAGAGCAGCATCATCCTTGCAAATTCTTCATAGCTAACTAGACCATCACCATCCAAATCAGCTTCTCTGATCATTTGTTCAGCCTCTTCATCACTCAATCTTTCTCCCAAATTTATCATCACTTGTCTCAACTATCACATAAGAAAAAAAGTATGTAAATATATGAGTGGTGTTTCTTGCACCGTACGTTATTTCTCAAATTTGTAATACCAACTGATGTGACACATAACATAACAGTTGCTCACTAATTATAAACAAATGAAGTTTAAAGTGAATCCGAACATGAACAAATGCAATTTTGACACATTAGTTGAGATTTTAAAAGTCGGGACATAACTAACAGTCAACTATAATTTTATTTTTACCTCAAAGGCTGAAATGTAGCCATCTTGGTCTCTGTCAAATACTTTGAAGGCTTCTTTGAGCTCCTCAGCAGCATTTTCCTACAAGATTAATTACAATCTTCATCAACTAAACTGGTTTCAAAAGCTTAATTAACACAAATATGTTTAGTAAATTTGATATTATAGAGCTTATATACCTTCATCTTTCTTGACATAATATTCAAGAACTCTTCAAAATCTATGGTCCCATTTCCATCACCACCAATCTCACTAATCATGTCCTGGATTTCTTCTTTTGAGGGACGTTGATCCAGTGACTGGATCACTGTAGCTAGTTCTTCCAAGCTAATAAGTCCTGCAAATGAAGACTCGATCAAAAACCCTACCGACTCATCGACGTGAGCAGCACGAAGGCACGTGATAGATAAACGCGAGAGGAATCGATGTATGAGATTAAAGGAACTCCCGTCCCCGGTCGAGAAGAATCAGTTAACGGAAACATATGTAAAGTAATGATTATACGTGACCTGATAAGAACTTACCATCTGAATCCTTGTCGATGAGGCAGAAGGCTTCCTGGAACTCAGCAATCTGACCTTCTGTCAATGCCTCTGCCATTTTCTTGGATCAAAAGCTGAGAGAAAAATAAGTTAACTTCCTGTTGGCAGCTGAGAAAGCTGTATTGTTATATGGAGAAAAATAAGTTAACTTTCTGTTTGGCAGCTAAGAAAGTTGTGCTGTTATATGTGAAACAAAGAATGGTACTTGTTCACCAAAAAAAAAACAAAGAATGGTACTTTGGAATTGTTTGTGTCGCATTCTCATTATAAGTAGGTAAAGAAAGAAGCTAAATAGTTTTTTTAATTTAGGGTTTAATTGAAATAGTCAAAAACGGTGCATGTGGCATTTTTTCCAGTCAAAACATGGAAATTTTCTAGAAGTGAGGCCAAGAATCTTGAATCAACGGTTGAATACTTTGATTGTAAGAATTCTCCAATTATTTAAGCTTAATTCTCCAGTTTAGGATTTTTTCAGAGTAATTATACACGATCATATGATATTATATTATTAATTTTGTAGCACATATTTTTATCAATATTATACTTTCAATTTATTGTTAATCATATTATCTATTCATAGTATAATGCGAAAATTAGTAACACAATTTCTGATGCGGAAAATTTTCTACAATTCTTAGTAAAAAAGGACATGACTTTGATGCTCATTTTCAGTGTATTTTTGTTGCCGTTCTTGACATTTGTGACCTAAAAACAAACAATCGAATTTCAAAGACACCATTACTATAATATGTTGACTCCAAGTATTCAGCAGGAGCATGCCGTGTGACAAAATTTTGTAAGACATGTCATTTCGTTAATTACGAGGACTTAAATGTTATTTGTGTTGGCCTTACATGATTACATAACTAAAACACAAATAAAAGAAAACGATGGCTAACCTAAAGCACTTCGAGCGGCAGCCATTGACTGAGTTTGAAGGAGGAAAAAACCCCACAACGATGTCGAAGTTTTCTACAAGCATCTGATTTTATACAATTACTCAATGGAAAATGTTTGTTGCGTGTTTTAAGGATTGCAGGGACTTCAATATTTATACTGGCTAAGAGTCAAGGGTTCTGTCCATAAAGGGGACCCAAATCTCACTTTCTTAGCCTAGGTATTATAATTACATGTTCATCAAGGATTTAAGCGGCCTCATTTGGGTTCCAAGGCATACATTCACAAGGCTAATATAAAAGGGATCAACCACAATTTTAGCATTAATCTCTATTATTTCATTCCTATTACATTGTTGACCATTTAAAAGTTGATTTATATTGGATTAAGTCCAACCGTTTCAGAATACTTTTGTAAAACATACTTATAATTATAAGCAATTATGCTAGATTGTACCGAGTTTAATCTTGGCTTGAGATCGTTGGCTAGGTATATTGATTATACAAAAAGTCAAATATGTAATAAGTTAGTATTGGACAACGTAAACAAATTTCGCAAACATAAGCCTTTAAGGTTGGGTGCATTTTTGCTCACTCACATTAACTATAGGGTATGCTCACCACCCCTTTATCCACACTAACTCTAGTTAAGCCTTATTTTTCTTATTTTTTTTGCTTTAATTAATAGCAAAGAGAATCTACTTTTACTCATTTACTTCCATATATATCTTTTCTTTTTAAATTTTTTATTAAAACTTAAAAACTCCCCTTTTTGAATACAAACAGACTCAACCTTGTGCATTCATCTTCTGGGTTTTCCATCTGCTACGCATCTTCTAGGTTTTCTCCCCTTTTTGAATACAAACAGACTCAACCTTGTGCATGCATCTTCTGGGTTTTCCATCTGCTACGCATCTTCTAGGTTTTCCATCTGCTATTTTTCTCTGACTACAAAAAGGTATGCAATTCCCATTTATTTGCTTTTTAGGATTATTATAGGTAAGAATGGGCATCAAACACCCATTTCGTGTTAAGGATGAGGCGGTGGTGGGGTAACCTGACGGGATAGTACTGTCCAGAGTCTACATCTTCATCTGCATCATAAATACTTTAAATTATGTTCCATCATGGATTATAGGATGTCAATATATATGCTTTTCTTAGGATTATTATAGAGTGTCAAAATATATGCTTTTTATGGTCATTATATGGTGTTAATAAATGTGCTTTTTAGGATTATTATAGGGTGTTAATTTAATTCAATATTAAGTAATTTGATACTTATATAGATGGAACATCAAGATGATGAGTTTCATACTCCATCTTCCAGTGATGCCAAAGAATCCGTTGATTGTATACACTTAGATTCAGATTCCTAAACCTTTGAAGTCTTGGATCAAAATGAAGAAAAAATGAGAATTTACAAGCAAAGTTGGTGATATTTCTCTAGGGATGACTTTTGATAATGAGGATGATGCATATAATTACTACAATGCATATGGTAAAAGGGTTGGATTTAGCGTGAGAAAGAACAGAGAGAATAAGGACAGGTAAAGTGTGCTAAAGAAAAAACAATTTTGTTGTTCTTGTGAAGGTTTTTAAAAAAATAAAAATAAAAATAAAAATAAAAATAAAAATAAAAATAAAAATAAAATAAAATAAAACTCCAAAGAAGAAAAGAGAAGAAACAAGATGTGGCTGCAAGGCAATACTTGAAATCAAACTTAATTTAGAAAGGAAGTTTGTTGTGACAAATTTTGTTGTTGAACATTGTCATGTTCTTGTTCCGGCATCAAGTTCTCATTTATTGAGGTCACAACGATTAATAGAGCCTTCTTAAGCAAAATTGATAGATCAAATGCATTTCGCAGGACTACAGCCATCTCAAATCTTCTCATACTTTACCACAAAAGTAGGAGGGTCTCAAAAACTAAATTTTATTCAGTCTGATTGTAACAATTTGATAATGAGAAAGTGCATCGGGATTCTTAAAAAGGGCAACTCAGAATGTTTGCTTGAATATTTTAAGAAAAGGCAAACTGAAGACAAGTCATTTTTCTATTATCTTCGAACAACCGAGGAGAATGAAATAAGTGGTTGTTTTTTCTGTGATGGAAATTCGAGGTGCAATTATATTATATTTGGTGATGTTGTGTGTTTTGATACGACATTCAAAACCAATAGATATAATATGGTGTGTGGCCCAGTAGTTGGTATCAATAATCATGGTCAAACCATACTTTTCAGCTGTGGTTTGCTAGATGGAGAGACATTAGATGCATGTGAGTGGCTGTTCAAGACCTTTTTACAAGCCATGGATGGAAAAGCACCAGGAACCATATTTACATATTAAGCCTAATCAATTGATGCTACAATTAGTGAAGTATTTCCTAATTGTCACCACGAACTTTGTTTGTGGCACATATATCAGAATGCTGCGAGGAACTTGAATCATGTTTTTAGTGAGTTTAAATCATTTACGCAGGATTTCAAAAGATGCATATATGATCCGGAGACTGTTGAAGAATTTGAATCAAGTTGGAATAAGTTACTTGATGATTATGAATTGAGAGAAAATGATTGGCTAGAAGGGATATATCTATTACGTGAGAAATGGGCACACGTTTATGGTTGAGACCACTTTTGTGCAGGTATTACTCTTGACCAATTCCTATTATATTATTTTTACATATTATTCACAAGTTTCTTTTTCCACTATAATGTGATCAGCTTCCATTTTTTTTTTAGGTATGACAACAACACAAAGAATTGAAAGCATGAACAAGTTTAGTATTTTGCTCGAAATCTCCTTCTGCAAGAGTTCGTCATCCAATATGATAAAGCAGTAATGGATTGAAAAGAAAATGAAAGGAAAGTAGAAGATGCAACTAAACAAAAATGGTGTAGTTTGTGTTCTGATTGGAATGTGGAGATTGAAGCAACAAAGCAATATACAAGTAAGATTTTTTATTGTTTCCAAGAGGAGGTTAAGAAAGTTTTAAATTTGAGGCCACTAAAATTAGAAAGTGATGATGGGCTAACACGTACATACACAGTAATGAACTAAAAAAAACAAGGAATTAATAGAACACTTATGTATGACCTTGCAAATCAAACAGATTTGTGCAATTGCAAAAGGTTTAAGTTTGAGGGGATTCTTTTGTGCACTTGCTCTAAAGTTATACTATGATTTAGACTTGTCAAGTATACCATCCGATTATTATTTGAAAAGATAGAGCAAGGATGCTAAATGTGGTATTGGATTTGATTCTTATGGTGAACCGGCTGTGAATAATTTAGACTCATCTTCCTTGGTTCATCATAGCGGCTATCTAATATAGCACAAAGAATTATAGCAAAATGCGCAAAAAATAGCAAAAAATGTAGTTTTTTGAAATTTGAGTTGTTAAAGTTGGAGAAAAAAATGGAAAAACATGCCAATTTTGGAGAACAAGTTGATGGAACAAATGATGTAAATTATGTTAAGCATGTGACTGAAGCTAAGAAAAATCTTAAGATCCAAGATCCAAAAGTTCAGAAGTCCAAAGGTCGGGGCAAAAGGTAGAATGAAGAGTGCTTATTTGGCTTGTTTTTATTTACTATTTGATTCACAATTTGCATTTGTCAATGTAATTATGATTTTAATTGTTTAATAGCTTTTAAAGAATCCAATTCAAATGTATATGAGATGAACGGACTATCAACAAGATATGCACAAACTCTGGTTTAAAGTTTAGCAATTTTTTGTCATGAATATTTTATTTATTTATTTATATTTTTGTTCATTAGCATTGTTTTAATATATTTCTGATTTATCAATTGGAATTGGTATCTAGGATCATATTGGAATGCCAAGTCAAAACCAATTCAATATGGCACCCGTAAGTCAAGTCACACATTTTCCTTATGGATTTCCAATTGTTCCTTGTGTTCAAGGGATTCAAAATTTGCCAATTCAAGGGATTCAAAATCACCAACTTGGATTTCAAGCTATAAGTCCCATGATGTCCAATTACTCATTTATTTGTATCTTCACTAAATGTACTATATATATATATATATATATATATATATATATATATATATATAGTGTACTATATTTTTCTGGGAACCACTCCTCAACTAAAATTTTCAAATCCATCAACATCAAACATTCAACCAATACCTCTGGGAACCACTCATGAACTGAATTTTTCAAATCCATAAACACCTTAGATCAAGTTGTAATAGAATTTAGAGAATTTTTTTTGGAACGACATCCTTTGAAGTGGAGAATATTCATCCTACTAGCTTTGTACAATTTCATTTTGATGAGTTTCATCTGAAACAATAGTATTTTTGGACTAGCTTTTTGTACAATTTTATTTTGACGAGTTTCAAATAAAACAATTGTATTTTGAATGACATCATTTGTCTATTAGTTTTGTCACTGAAATTAGTTTTTGTTGGATATTGACGAAGTGATTTGATATTATTCGTATATCCATATAAAGTTAGAATCATATGTAGATGGAAGATCAAGCTCACATATTTTAATTACCATAAAAGTTTGATTACACATATTTTGATTACCATAATCTCCAACTAGTTACAGATCCTATTTATGATAAAAACTCCTTACATGATCATACAATAGTAAGGATCTAAGTCATGGAAGTTTACAAAAAACAATTACTATGAAGGTGTAATCGACATTGGGGTTGTAAGTTTGTGTTTATGTTTTTAAATTGGAATTAGTTGAGTCTGTTTGTATTCAAAAAGGAGATTTTTTAAGTTTTAATAAAAAATTTAAAAAGAAAGGATATATATATGGAAGTAAATGAGTAAAAGTAGATTCTCACTTCTATTAATTAAAGCGAAAAAAAAGAGAGGCTTAACTAGAGTTAGTGTGGATTACACATAGCAAACATTGAAATGGGTGGTGAGCATACCCTATAATTAGTGTGAGTGAGCAAAAATGCACACTTTAAGGTTAGCTCTTAATTTGTCATGCAGGTAAAAGTGAGATAATGAGTTAAGATTATATTAGACTTAAAATTCAATTTCTTCTAACGTGTCATTTATCGTGATGCAATCGTTGTATATTGAGGTTCACATTTTACATAGTGAATCATAATGCATAAAGCAAATCACAAACAACAATCGTTTAAAGAGGAAACAACAAGAAAATGGAAGAAAATAGATGAGACTTCCCAAAAAGAACGAAGAGGAAATAAAACTTGAGAGATAAGACACATTTTATAGCCACTCGTACAGTGGCGGATTCAGAATTTTAATATATATCGAGTGGTTTTAATAAAAAAAAAGTTTAAAAAAATTAGACGAAAGTAACATTAAAAAATTAAACAATAAACTGATAACTTTTTATTCATAATCTTTATACAAACAACATTGCAAGCTACAAAGATTAAATTTATCCAAGACGAAGTTTCATACTTTGAAAACATGTCATAATAGTTTCATTGTCAATACAAGGAAAAAGAGATCGAAGATGATTTCAAAATATCCAAAATTGGAGTTGAATTATCCAGAATAAAATTAGAAGAATCCAAAATTGGAATTGAAAATATTTGGAATAGGATTGTGTTGGAACTAATCGATGATGATTTTCGTTTGTGGTGGCTTAAGACCAACTCCAAAAGAGATACAAAAAATGTCACATAAACATATAATAATAACAAATGACATATTATTTTCTCCAACAGAGATGTCAAAGTTGACATGTAAAAGAAGACTAAGCAGACATATATAAAGAGATGTCAAATTTGAAGCTGCCTTCAAATATGATTTTTGCTATTTCCATAAGCATTCCACTTACCTCACCTTAAATGCTAGCACATTTAAGTATTATTTTATTATTTTTAAACAAATAACAACCCAACTTTTATTATTTTTGTTTAAAATAAACATAAATGAAGCAATAAATTTTGAAATGATTGTATTGACGTATGTCAAATTACCAAGTCAGTTATCAAATTGAAATTTGATGATTTGAATTTGATGCCTAGAGATGCTTGGTTGTTAGAGGAAAAAGCGTATAGATCTACCGCAAAACCATGTACCGCGTAGCAGTCGATTGGTCCTCAGCCCAAGATAGGTGAGAATCGTATAACTCTCGGGGGTTTTAGCGAAAGCGCCAGCGACAGCAAAGCAGCAGCAGCAAAGCCTCGTCTATTCACTCTCTCCTCGCTCGCCTCGCCGCCGCCGCCGTCGCATTTTGTTTCCGAATCCGGAACCGAGTTTACTCGGACAAAGTGGAGCTTAACCAACAGGTGCTCTTTCAATTTCTCATACCAGCTTTCACATAAAGTTTTATAATTCGAGTACCGCAACACTCCATTTTACAGTAACCGATGCAATCCCAAAAGTTTAGCATTAGGGTTTTGAGATAAATAGGTATCGTGATCGGACGTTTAGGTTTCAGGTTTTGCGATTCCCGTTGAGGGTATGTCGATTTGGTTCTGAGGATTAGCTGAAAGAACAAAACTTGGAGTAGTTTCAGCTAACGGTGATATTGGGCACATTTGGAATTTGAATTCAATGCCGATGGAAAAACCGGTAGGGGAATCCGAATTATGGGTTCAGCATGGAAAGGATCAATGTCAAGATCATTGCCAAAACCCATGGAACTAAATAGAACCCTGCATTTCCTTTTTCCGATTTCTAGGGTTCTCAGCTTCACTTATTGGTTTTTTCTATCTGCCCTTATTGTTTCGCTATATCTTGTTAAAAAAAATTCCTTCAATTTGTGTATTTTCGCTGAATTACTTTCAAAGATACTTTCTTGAGCTAAATGGTATGTAGATTTTACTTATAACTATGCGGGATTGTTACGCAGGTTTACACTGTAAGATGGTATGTGTTTATTTACTTCTTTTGCTCTGATGTTCTTGAAACAGGAAGATATGAGCAAGAAAAAGAACCCTCGTGTCTTCTTAGATGTATCAATTGATAGGGCCCCTGTGGAACAAATTGTTATTGAGGTACATAAAAATCAGTTACACTCTCACTTGTTGGAGTTTTTAGCTTGTTTTACTTGTTATAAAAGGAAAATTTTGGCTTGCATTTTGATATAGTGTTAATGTTAAACTCGTTTCTCCCAAAATTTTGTAGCTTTTTGCTGATGTTGTTCCCAAGACAGCAGAGAATTTTAGGGCTCTCTGTACAGGTAACTGTGAATGTTGATTTATCTTTTTAATGTAATTTGATTGTTGTGTTTGTTGGTTAAGTGTCCACTTTTGATTCTTTAAAAGTTTGAGGGATGCAGATTTGGTTTTATTATGGTTATGTCTGGAAGAAACAAAATATAAAGACTAAGAAGACATAGGATTTGTGAGCATTGGAACCACATTGGTGTTGCTGAGGTAAGGGCTTGTTTGGATGTGCTTTTAAAATGATTGAAAACGCTTTTAGAGAAAATATTTTTGGGTTCCAAAAGCACTTTAAGTGCTTTCTACAAGAAGCACCAGTTATGTGCTTCTCCCAGGAAGCACTTTAAGTGCTTTTCCAGGATGTACTAACATTTTTACTAAGGATTGTTTTCAAAAATATTTTCACCCAAAGCGCTTTCAGTCATTTTAAAAGCACATCCAAACAAGCTCTAAATCAGTTCGTAAACCCCCGTAGTGATACATTATCAGATTTGGAAATCTGGTTATAGTGTTTGATTCCATATCTTTTGTTTTTCTTGGTATGAATTTTTTTCTGCTTACATTCATCATCGGTTAAGTGACCTATGAGGTGACATTTTGTGTTGTCTTCTGTTATAGGTGAGAAGGGCATTGGAAAATCTACAGGCAAACCTCTCCATTACAAAGGATCAACATTCCATCGAGTAATAAAAGGATTTATGGCACAGGTATGTTGTCTCTTTTTTAGTGAACCGCCACCGTCTAATATTACTTATCTTCCTGAAAGGACAAATCACTCTGTTATAGGTAGAGATGACAACTTTTTCTGCTCATTTTATTTATTTATCTTGTAAGTACTAACATGTCATAATTGTCCATGTTTCTCTTTTATACAGGGTGGTGACTTTTCAAATGGAAATGGTGTGAATTTCTTCCTATAAATCAATTTTTTGTTTGATGAATGCAAATTTTCTGTTTTACTTTGAAATTCATGCCCAGACTTGTAAAGATTGACCTTTGATTGGTTTGAAGGCACTGGTGGAGAAAGTATTTATGGAGGAAAGTTTGCAGGTAGTTTTTTGTTTGTTTGTGTGTGCAGGAACTTGCATGCTTCATAACTGTTTAGTTGTGGTCATGATTTTCATTCCCCTTGCAGATGAAAATTTTAAATTGAAGCATGATGGACCTGGTCTTCTGTCTATGGCAAATGCTTGTCCAAACACAAATGGTTCCCAGTTCTTTATAATCTTCAGGCACCAGCCTCATCTCGATGGGTAATTTAAATTGCTTTTTTATTCACACTTTTATGTGAGATGCCATTTATACACATTACCTACCACCATAGATCTTTTTCATTTCCATTTTTCACCACTTGGTAAATAATGTTTTATGTAGGGTCCTTTTGTAGCTTGTAAAATGATTTTTAGTCATTGAATGCGTTTTTCTTTATATTCTTTGTCAGGAAACATGTTGTTTTTGGAAAAGTTGTGAAGGGAATGGATGTAGTTGAGAAAACTGAGAAAGTGGGAACTGCAGATGGAAAACCTTTAGAAACCGTGAAGATTGTGGATTGTGGTGAATTCTCAGAAATTAAAATCCCTGTTGCAACAGAGAAAGAGAAAGAGAAAGGTAATGTGTGTACATAAGTACTGACACAAGAGGCATATAAATACTTTATTTTGGCAGCATATAAGATCAGTTTTTCGTCCAGGTAAAAAGAGGAAATCAGGAAAGGTTTCATCCTCTGAGGATAGTTCTGATGAGGAAGCTAGAGGAAGGCGTAAAAAATCCTTGAAGGAAAGAACTAAGAGAAGAAAATATTCTTCATCTGACTCCTACAGCTCAGAGTCTGAGTCAGATTCTTTAGATTCTGATTCTGATTCTTCTCTATCTGACTCAAGTTCGTCTGGTGATGGAAGGCGCAGGAAGAGGAAATCTGTTAAAAAAGGTAAGCACCAGCGTTCAAGGAAAAGAAGAGATGGAAAAAAAGAGAGGAAGAGCAGGCAGCATTCCAAACGATCAAGGCGCAAGTCAAAACGGTACGGTTCCTAGTTACTTTAACTGCCACTTCTTTTTTCTGTTTTCTGCCTTGGCCTCTTATTTTCCATGGATGTTTATTATGACCTTGTTTTCAGGAGATCGGAAAGTTCAAGTGATACAGAAAGTGAGAGTTCTAGAAGCAGCAGAAGCAGTTCTGATGATGATAAAGATGGTCCTCATGTTTCTTCCCGTAAAACCAGTAACTTAAAAGGTGCAGAAAAAAAACTTCCAACCAATGGTATGTCATCTATATTATCACAAGATGTCCACTGTTACCTGATAATAGTTTATGTGAGTTATATGTTATTAACATTTATTTGTGTGCGTGCCTGCTCGTGGTTTGTTGTTATGTTTCAGATGCGGGAAAAGAAAAAAAAATTGTTGTCGAACAGAGGAACAATCATGGTATGAAGAAAACTGAGGGCAACTCATCTCAAGGAGAAGGTGAATTATCTCGAAAGAATGATGCACCTTTCAACAACGGGCATAATGCAGAAGCTAAAACTGCTAATCAGAACTCCGACTCAGATGATTCGAACAACTCCAGGTTTCCACTGTTAATAGCCAATTGCGTTTATTTAGACTGGTTCATGCACAACTAATAGTTAGTTTTTTTATTGCTTGACAATTTCTGTGCATATTTAATCAGCAGAAGTCCGACTCACAAAAGGAGGTCAAGAAATAGCCCTAGGAGCAGGCCAAGCCCAAGTCCTAATAGAATTCCTAGTGGAAGTCCTCCGAGGAATACTGGTGAGAAAAGTAGAGGAAGGCTTTCTAGGAGTCCATCGGGTAGCCCTGTCCGCAAAGCTCCTGAACCTTCTACTACCAATCATGACGGGGGTTTGTCAAAAAGCACTTCTCCAAATGGAAATGCAAAGCGCATTAGGAAAGGGCGTGGCTTCACTGACCGCTTTGCCTTTGCACGTCGTTACCGTACTCCATCTCCTGAGCGTTCACTCCGTAATTCCTATAGTAATGATCGAAGAGACACTTACAGAAGTAACCGGGATAGGTAATTTCAGTATTATGTTAGTGATTTATGAGTAATAAAGCATTCGCGTAAAATGAATTATCTTTTGCATGTCTGAAGGTACTCAAGCTATAGAAATTTTTCTGAGCGCCCACCTCGTAGACATTTCCGAAGCCCACCAAGAGGCGGAAGCCCTCCCAGGTTCTCTCTCTCTCTCTCTCTCTCTCTCTCTCTCAACCAGCCTGAATTGGATTTGTCGTTTTACTGTATTATGCTCCTGCACTTAATTGGATTTGTCGTTTGCATATTGAGGCACGAATGTTGCATGCTATTGATTGGGTTTTCCGTATATATATATATATATAGAAACAGGAGCAGGAGAAGTCGAAGTAGGAGCATTTCCCGCAGCCCTGGTGGTTACCGTGGCCATACTAGGGACCGCAGCCGCAGCCGTAGTCGTAGTCCAGTAGATCGACCTCCTGTAAGTGATAGACTAAAGTCCCGCCTTGGACCCCGAATTGGTGATCAGCACTCTCCAGACAGAGGTAGGCTTAAGTCCAGGTCGAGAAGCCCGAGGCCCTCTCATTCCAGATCTCCAGATGCTACACCTAAGCGTCGTAATCGAACTCCTAGGTCTCCCAGTAGGTCAATATCAAGCTCCCCACCTGCTCAAAGGGGGTTGGTTTCATATGATGATATCAGTCCTTAAATCTTTTCCCCGGTTCCGGCACGAGAGTAGTTGCATCTTCTGTACATGTATATGTACGCAGAATGGATCGATCGGAATTCTAGGTTATGTTTCTCGTTCGATCTTGCTTTCGCATTGCAATATAATTTGAATGTAATTGACTTGGTTATAGCATGATGTGTGGGGTTTTTGTTTCCCTTTTTTCGGAGACTAGGGGATTTCATGCCCGTTTAGAGCTAAAACAAAACGCCAATTTTTGGTGGTGCATCTGATTGCTTACATACTTAAATCACTATTCAACCTAGTGACGAAGTTTTGGACTTGTAGCTCAAGTGGTAAAGCGCAACCACTACTACGTCACATCGGTTGAGCTTTCTAAGAAGCCCAAATGACAAAGCGCAACCACTACTGTGTCCCATCGGTTGAGCTTTCTAAGAAGCCCAAATGACAAAATCAACAAAATAGAATGGAAAAATGACTTACACTTTCAAGGCATGCTGGAATCTTGATCTAAAATTGGTGGTGGGTCGATTGTTGGTCACCAATTCTAAATGAAGAATTCATCAGAATCTAGAAATTTAAATAAAGAATTTTTCAAAATTAATATTTACTAAATACTAGTTACTTAGTTATCATGCATGATGGCTTGCCAAAGACTGAATTTAGGTATTTACAACTTTAATTTTATGATTATTTTTAATGACAGCTAAAAGGTCAGATCCAAATGAAAATAAAGTTAAAACTTCACAAAACCAATTAAAAATCTAATTCCAAAGTTATAAACACCCACCAAATGATTCCATATAAAGTTTTAAACTCAAGGTCAGACCCAAATGAAATTCCCAAATGAAATTGAAAGTTAGGATAGCACATAAATGAATTTTAGGGTAATCATAAACTTTCGAAATATATGTTTGCGATATCGATCATCAACAATTCAGTCTCATCCTTCATGCACACGCCACAACTATGCCTGCCTACTACTACTAGGAGTAGAACCAAAAGGCATCAACTCTCTCTCAGATTGGTTGGCCTTTGGGTACAATTTTATCTTTGATCCACATGTATATAGGCACCAGTACATAGTATGCTGCTGCCATGACACCCAACATGAACCGCACGAATAACGTCCATGGGTTCACCGGCTTTGTCACGTCCTCTGCTTTCGGACCAAGCTGCATCGGAACACAACGACAGATGAAGAGTAAATAAGATAGAACACAGGATTAGAAGGAACCACACATCATAAAACAAGAACAAAATTGAAAAGCCACCATCTGCTCTTGCAATTGACAGCAATAGCATTCGAGTTCAGTGATCCATGTTAGTGACCGGAACTTCCACGACTTATACCGGAAATCATAACGTTTTTCCGTTTCTTTAAACAGTAGTAGCATGGCCAACGTATATGATAATCGAACTACTACACAGTTAGAATCTACTAGTTTCATCGGAGTGCTTGAATCTTAATCAACTCTAAATGCTGAAAAGATAAGAAATCGAACATGGAAGAGCATTAATCATCAAGAAACAGGTCAAACAGAGTTCTCCTAAAGAAAGTACCTGTAAAGGAGAATCCCCGGAAGCAGGCTTAACGCCTGTTACAGAACATCCCATGATCAATCCATGGCGGCGAACCCCACGATACCATTTCGGGCCAATTCTTTTCAGCTGGACATTTTTAAACCCTGCCTTCTGGAACCACTCACTGTACTCTTCCTCCTTTGGGAAGAGCATCCATACATCGGCAAAGAAGCGAGATAACCAATATGTTGGGTACACAGGACCAATTACGCATGCTTTTCCTCCGAGTTTTAAGACCCTGTATGCTTCCTTGATGCCACGCTGCGGGTCTGGCCAGTACTCGATGCTGAGAAAATGCAATCATACAGTCCCATTAGAAAGACTACAAAAGTTAGCATGTGCGTTTGAAATTCAAGATGAGCTAAAAGTGAATACCATCCTGCACTTTTTCACTACTTGTTCGAGTTCAATATTTCGCGTCAAGTGTGCATTTGAAAACCAAAGATGCGTTCGTTCTCAATTGAGCAATAGCATTCTTTCTGACAAGATGATATTCTAAACTACTCTAACCTACGAGGAGGAGGGGGATTCGAACATTGTCTTATCCAAAAAGACTAACCCAGATGTGCGTATAATAGCATTCTACATACGCGAAGACTACTTTCTAGCGGTTAAATTGAAACACAATCAACACATTACATGACAAAGTTGCAACTCGAAGATTAACAAAAGCTAGAAAACACACCAATGAAAAGGGTATGAGCAATGTACCTCCCAGCAGATACATATCGATCAGCGTAATCAGTTCGAAAAGGGAGGTCCTCAGCATCCCCCTCAATAATCTTGCACTCCTTCAAGGGCTCCTTCTGCTTAGCCTTGGCAAGCTGATGGGGTGACTGGTCAAGAATGGTGACATTCTTAGCATCCACATGCTTCACAATCCCCAGAGTGGTGAACCCCGTGCCGCCACCAACATCCACCACAATCATCCTCCGATCAGTGAGCTCAGCCGGCTCGAGCGCTTCATCCCTCATGTCCTCAGTCCAATGCCCGGGGTTTATAACATGGTCATACACAATTGAGAGGAATCTGTAGAACCAGAAAGCCTCCTTCTTGTGCTGAATAAACCTCGGCTGAGAAGCCGGCCTAGGAGCCGAGATGCTGTTGCCGCTGCTGCTGCATCTGGGCACACTGATTCTACCACAAGATTTGGAAATTCTTGTGGCTGAAGCAAACCCCGTTTTCAGAAACTGCTTCCCGTGAAGATCCGACCCGTTGAAACTCAGCCCGTTTGGGGTTATTGCTCTGACGAGGGTGAGATTCTCAGCTCCATTGAGCATCGCAGAGACCATGATTTGATACTTAAGAGAAAACTCTGAAAGAAAAAAGCTACTGAATTTCACTTGGGTTTTCAGCTAAGTGAATAAAATCAGTGGAAATTGATCTGCATGAAAATTGTAGCAGTTTTATGGGGTTTTACTGTTGCTCTGTTCACTTATCTCTCTCTCGAAATGGAAAGTTTACAAGAGAGAGAGAGAACTTACTGGTTGAGGGGAGCTTACAGATTGAGAGGAAGAAGCTTTTCTTGAGTGTTGAAGGAGCACCACAGGTTTAAGGTAGAGAGAGGGATACAAACAAAATGGTTGTGAGTGAACTGTGACGCAGCGTTCGTGTGGTGCTACTTTCTTTAGGTGGAGAAATTTTTAATTGTGATCAGAACACAAATGCTGCACGTGTTTTGATAGAAATGATGAGAAATTTTATTTTTTAAGTTATTAACTTTTTAGCACACATATCTCACTATTTATATAATAACACGTAGTGTACCACTCCGTATACCAATCACATTGAAAACTCTTCCCTTTAGGTGAACGTTCTTGTGGTAGTGCTACTTGCACTGTGGCGCCAACAAGATCATTTTTTTTCTTTCTTCTTTTTATTTGTCTAATTCTTATTTTTGAAGGCCACGATATTCCAAAAGATTATTCTTTAAGACAAACTATTGTCTACGTTAATTTAATTTTAGTTTATATACTGCAGCGAGCAGAATTCGGATATGACTGCAAATGGGGGAGTACAATGTTTTGTCCAACATAACTAAAATAGTGATTAAATTTAGCCAAATTGACAAGAACAGTTTGTTTTTTTCTTTACACTTAAATTCGAAATTTCCTCCATATATACTAGACAATTTCGCGTAAAATAGCATTTGTACATAAAAAAAAACTATAACGTGCGGAAAACTTTTAGCTTCACTTTTATGTTCAGAATCTCGTGTTCAATTCTTCACTCCTTTAAAACCGTTTATATCCCGAAAGAAAAACCTTCAACTAAAACTTAATTGTGCAAAAACAAAAATAATCTCTTAGTCGTTTTACATTTGGAGTTGTGGTGAGCCATGCAGAATCGATCTCTTGCTGCAAGATGTGATGGTACTCCATCCCACATCAATTCTGTCAGCAGTTGGTAGGATAGATAAATGTAAAATGGACCACTTTTGTTGGGATCTAATTGTATAAGGTTTTTCTTTTTACCATGCAACACTAAAGTTTGTTGGCTGTTTGCCCAAAAATTGTGCTCCTTTCATTTGTGTCACTTGGTGTTCGATTTACACCTTTCAACTTGATCTTCAATCCATTTCGTCATCTTATCTACATCGAATTAGTTTCAAGTTGATCTTATTCTTGTTTTTTCAAGTATTAGATTACGAATTTGAACGTGTAAGTTACACTTTTTATAATTTCTTATGTGTTAGTAAAATACAAAGAAAGTCACACAGTATAATAACTTTAACAGTATATTTTAGAAAACTTTGGAAAATTAAGAATTAAAATCATTCCAAAACTTATTTCATTTAAGTATGCATGTTATATCATCTCAAAAAAAAAAAAAAAGTATGCATGTTATATATTGGATTGGAATTGATAAGTATTATTGATTTCTAAGTCTCAAGACATTAGTATGCGAGTATGTTTTAGGTGCACCTGAAACATCTCCACGTGATGTTACTATTTCATTCAAATTATAATAATGTATTTTATTTTATATTATTATTTTCTAAAAGTGGGACATATCTCATACATTAATATTAGGGAGTTTTAACGAAAAGGGCATGGAACTATTCATTCTTAATTATAAGGACATTTTGTGTATGAAAGGTCCATAATGGATCAAGTTCTTTTCTTTATTTACTCTTATGCCATTACAGGGGGGTCCACAAAGATGTTGACATTTCTGTCTGGAAATACATCATTTTACATTATGCTATTAAACTTATGCTAATTTTATACCTAGCTCTTCAGGCTTCCATCATGTTGTCGATGTTATGCAGCTCTTCTTCTGACAAATTATTCCAATATTGTTCATCGCCTTCTACTAGCTCCGCATCTCTTTCTTTATCTTCTTTCACCTTGTAATATATTTCTGTTGTTTCTTCTTTATAATTTTGGCGCTTCCAATAAGGCTGATGACTGATTCTTGTCTTGCTGTAAATATACATCTCTTCTTCTTCTGCTACTAGTACCATGTCATACCTAAAATCTTCAAACTCATCTAAAGCAAACATTTGGATCATTCTAAATTTTAAAATATCTTTGTATGAAGGAGTCCACCTATGTGAGGAGATAGGATTTAGTCTAAATGACTCTTCATTGATCATGACTATATGCCTAGATTTCTCTTTATGCATATGTACATATCAATCTGGAGGACTCCTAATAAAACTTATGCAAATTTCTTTCCACCTTTCTAGATAATCTTCTGCTACTTTTATAAGTTTTTCAGGAAATGATTCTAGTTGAGAAATACGGTTAATAAATATTTTATCGAGATAACCAAACTCTAATAGTAAGGCAAGGGTAACTTCTACCACATTATGTTTTTCCTGATGCTCATAACTAAAATGCCATGATTTAAAATCTCTCATGTTAATCCTGATCACAACTACGCTAACCTCTGGTTTACAAATACAATTCTCTGTACTATCACAAAGACATGGATGATACATCTTTGTAATAATATTCATCTCTTGTTTTGGATCAAAGATGGATTGATACAAGGCGCATTGTAATTGTAATTATAACTTTTTCATGGACTGTGATGCTCTGCTCAGGATCTCATTTTGCATATTAGTTGGCATTATTCTTAGTTTTGCCTTTGAAATTTCTTCTAATAAAACATCATTTAATATTAAGTCTGAAGATATATTCCTAAGAAAACTTTCATATTTTTCTTGTTTTTCTTTGTCACTCAGAACCTGATGCTGATCATTACTTTGATGTTGCTCCATTTCAACGTCTTCTTCTAAGAGTTCAATCTTAATTCCTTCTATGGACTCATTAGCCTCTTGTTCTATGGGTTTAATAACCTCTTTTCCTTTATTCTTATGATGATCAGTTTCTAAACCTATTTTTAATTCTCTTTTCAAGGTATCACTTGTCTTTTGCTGCATTCTAAGAGATTGGAGTTCTTGGTTCATTTTGGTAAACTTACCAAGTAATGACTCATGGTCCTTAGAGATGGCTTGAAGGTTGTGCTCAAGAGAATAAATATGCTACTGGTTTTGGTGGAAATTAAAATTAAAACTATCAAACTCTTGTTCCAAGGCTCTAATTAATTTTTCATGACCTAACCTCATACTTGGCTGTTTAATTTGAATATTCCAAAAATTATCTAAGAGAATCTGCTGCCTATCAGAAAGCCCTGGTACCCTTGACCTATATCTCAGAGTTGGATTTCTAATTCCTTCAATAATATTGTCATTAAAGTTGAACGTAGGTACTGGTGGTGATGCTGGTCTGCTCATGCTATTTTGAAATCCACTGAATGGTGAAGGCTGATGGTGCATCATCATGCCATTGAAAGAAACTCTTCTACCTTGCAGCCTGTGCTATTTGTTGATGATGGTCCACGATATTTCATACATGTTCAACAAATTAATCTTGATAAGATATCAGCTAATGTATTGTCATTACCTTTTATATGTTCAAAAATTGGTTTAAAACCATTTCCTGTAATTGAATCAACAAAATTAACCCATCTTCGGGCTGTCTGTTTATTAGGATGTATCTTGTTATAATGAGAAACTATATTTTGACAATCTGTTCTAATCGTAAATACTTCATTATGTAAAAATAAAGAAAATGCTTCAAGTGAATTAATTATCCCTAGAATTTCTAAATCTGTTGATGGTAATCTTGACTGGATATCACTAAACTTTCATGAGGAATATCTACAAACTTGTTCGTCAGACTTTGGAGACTCCCTATACTTTTTCTGGTATAGTATACCTGCCCATCCTAATGATGAAGCATCTGTTTCAACTATCTTGTAACTATTATCTAGTTGTAATGTTAATGGCTTAAGTTTAGTAATTTCTTCTTTTATTTTTTAAACTAATTTAATATCTTCACTATTAAAATATCTTTGTCCTGTTTTGCTAGTTTTACTATGTAATACTGCTATTTTTCTTCCTAAATCAAGGATAAAATTTCTTGCATAATTTAGCAATCCTAAAAATGCTTGTAACTGTTTCTTATCTTCTAATTTATCTGGAAAATCTAACTCCTTTTTAGCTATATGATCTTGTAATTGTATTGTACCTAACTTGATATACATTCCTAAAAATTCTATATCTTGATTTTCTAATGCTATTTTATTTTTGCTAATCACAATTCCATTATTGATAAATTCTTGTAATACTATCTCTAAATGCTTCATATGTTCATTTTTATTTTTACTATGTACTAAAATATCATCTACATAAACACTACAAAAATTATCATATTTCTTGAAAATTTGATCCATCTTTCTTTGAAAGATCAATGGCGCATTTTTAAGTCCAAATGGCATAACGAGCCACTCAAAATGTCTTTCTGGACAAGTAAAAGTTGTCCACTCAATTGATTCTTCTGCTAATCTTATTTGCCAAAAACCTGATTTACAATCAAATTTGCTAAAATATTTACTCTCTTGAATTTTATTTATAAGCTCATCCTTATTTGGTAATTTATAACTATCTTCGTATGTATTATCATTTAATCTCTTGTAATTATAAACTATTCTAGCCTTACCTCTCTTTAGTTCTGAATGTTTTCTTACAATAAATGATGTTGATCTATGTCTAGACTTAGAGGATCTAATTACTTTTAAATTTAGCAACTCTTTTATTTGCTGCTCAAACTCTTGTTTATCTATTTGACTACAAGGCATATCAGTCGTCTTAATGGTTAAATCTGGGTTAATTATATCTGATTTTGCTAGTATTTTATTTTTACTCCAATGTAACTATGGGTCTTCTCCTATAATCCTAATTTGTTCTGCTAATTGTAACAATTCTTCTAAACTCTTTGGTCTATCTAACTGTAATATTTCTATATAGGTTCCTTTTTCTAAAATCGGGTATTCATGTTCAAAAATGTCTTCATCAAACTCTTCTACGTTATTATGCTCCTCATTTTCTTTTGAGTTTTCTAAATGATAACTATCTTGGCCACTAGGCTCTTCTATACTTATGTTTTTGTATGCTTCTACAGTATTACTTAGGTCAGTTATTGTAATGCCTCTTTTGAAAAATGTTATGTTAGGGTTCATAAATAAAAAACCTTGCAAACTTTTCAAAAAGTTTAAACCTAAAATAAATGGATATGATCCTACTGGTGAAACAAATGTTAATGGTAAATTAAATTGTTGTTTTTCTACTTTAATAAACTCATTATTTATACAATGTGTTAAGTAAACTGGTCTCTCATCAAATTGTGTTATTCTTACTGGTTTTGCTAATTTTTTTCTATATTTTTCTGGTACTAACTCTTTTCTTATGACACTCTGTGTACTCCCTGTATCTATCATAGCTATCGTTTGTATCTTATATTCTTTTGCTAATTCTATTTCACAATTTATGGTAATTAAAGAACTATTTTTTGGTTTTTCTATACTATAAACAATATTTCCTAATATTTCAGTATTTTCTTGTGATTCTGCTGAATTAACTTCTAATAACCTATTATTATAACATTTTTCACATAATATTGAATATGTATTATAGTATTTATTTGCAACTAATTTACTACACTTATGACATTTTTCTGGCCAACCTAAATTGATGTATTTATATTCTTCTTCATGCTGTTCTTCTATGAATGCACACATATACTCTTCTAGATCACTATTTGTGTTACTTGAATCTTCTGAGTCTGAATCTATCATGTTAATACTTTCTATACTATAAATGCTCTCATTATCACTTAAATTATCTAAACTGTATATTGACTGAATATCATTATCTTCTTCTAACTTAAACAACTTCATCAAATGTACTTTTTTTTTTTTACTGTGTACCTAATTTTGGACATTTAGGTCTAATATGTCCAGCTTCTCCACATGAATAACATTTACAATTACTCTTATCTTTTGGTGCTTTATATTTTCTAATCCAAGGTCTGCCACTTCTTTTTCTAAATTGTTTTGGAATATATTTTCTTTTCCTATATGTTCTTTAAGGTCTTATGCTTAAATTCTTATGTTGTTTGTAGGGTTTATACGACTTATATTTCTTTTTGTATATTTTCTTATGTTTTTTCTTATGGCAACCATACTGTTGTGGTAAATCTATATTTTTACAACACATGTAAAATTGTTTCCTAATTTGTCTCTTAACTTTTATTTGACTACACTCTTGTCTGAGTATATCATATACATGTTGAATTCTAGGTCCTATAGCAATATCATTTTTCTTCAGATGCTTTTGCCATTCATTCCAAATCTTTTCAACTATTGGTCCTTTTATTTTTGTCATATAAGTATCTAATAAATTAATATAACTAATTCTACCTGTTCTTCCTAATATTTAAAGAAATCTGTGGTATACTCAGCTATATACTATAAATCGCAAATTCGTAATAGTTCTAAATTTCTGATTGCTCTTATTTGTTCTTGTTCGCTTCTGCCATCTAACCTATTATGATCTAAAAACTCTTGTTTAATCAAAGTAACAAAACCATCAATATTAAAATGTATTTTAGCTGCCTGATGTTGTTCTGGATTTTGAACTTTCCATGACTGGACGTAATAAAAAACTAAACCATCCAAAGTATGCTCAAAGTAATCTAACATATTTTGTGAATTACTAAAATCTAACATTAATGTTGCATGTACGCAACCTTTTTCTCATCTCTCAATCGTTCTTTCCCAATCTTGTGGATATACATTATCTAAATTTAATATATTACTAGCTATATTAATTTGTTCTAACCCTCTCAAATATGGAATCCTATTTTTTCTAGGTTTTATCATACTTTCTTCCATATAGTCTACTTTTGCTTTTTCATTATATTGTTCATTTGTTGGTCTTAAAAATTGTTGATCAGTTCTACTTGCGTGTCCTGGATTTTCTACTCCTGGTGTACTACTCTCTTCTGCTGGGTTACATTCTACTTTCAATTCTAATAAATTATTATATTCTTTTGATCCTAAAATGTGTTCTACTCCTATTTCTAAGATTAAAATTTTCATTTCTTCGTCTGAAATTTTATGTAGTCCTAAATCATATGTCTTATATTTTTCCAAATATTGTTCTTCATCTAAATGATCAATATTTTCTATAAGTTTATTTACAATATGATCAAACTTTTGTTCAACTAAATTAATATCTAAATTATCAAAAGCCATATTTATACTCTCATTTTCGATTTCACTCTCATCCTCTTCTATTTTTTCTAGTTGCTTATAATTACTAAACCTAATTGTTGCTTGACCTGTACTAGTTTCATATATTTGTACTTTATCTGGTTGTCTATTTTGTGCTACTTGTAAATTAGGCAATGACCATTGAGTTCCTTCTAAAAAGTTATTATCTACGAGTTTTGCTTCTATCATATTTACATGTTTACTGCCAAATGTTTGAACTAAATTTTGAATTTCTAAATTAAACTTATGATTATATCTATCAGACACTTTACCTATATACATTAAGCTAATACACAAATTTTTATACTCTCCTTTCATATTATAATTTTTTGTTCTTATACTCACTTGATATATTTACTAAATTCATTAATCGTCATAACATAATTTGGAATACAACCTATGACTGCTAAGTTTGAACTTAAGTCTACTTCAGCTGTTGCTATTGCTGCTTGTTGGTGATTATCCCATCTATCATCATATATGTATACTAAAGCTTTTGTACCTACTTGTGCTCTGGTTAATCATGATATTCCAATTAATATTATTCCTATATGAATCTGACTAAAACGTGATTTTCTCAAATGAGTAACTGTTTCTTTACTAATTAGATTAAGTGTGACTTCTTTATCAATACAGCTAACTTCATGTTGATTGATGTTGTTTACAATTCTACTTATGTTTTCAAATAAACCTAATTGATACAAGTTATATTTATTTTTTTGTGTTCTCTCAAAACCTCTTCGAATAAATTCTTGTGCTTCTTCTTCATTTAGATAAATATCCTCAGCCCTAACTACTTCTTTTCCTTTTTTCCTAAAGAGTTCCATTTTCTATTATAAAAAAGATTTAGCTTATGTCTTCTATTATTATTTGCACTTAAAGTTAAATTTTCTAATTTATCTAGTAAAGATGGTGGAAGTGATGAAGATGCGTTATGTAAACTTGATTTATTTCTCCTATTTGTTCTTCAACTTGATCTAATTTTTCAGCCAAACTTAAAACTAATTGGATAATCAAATTATTTTGCCTAATGGGAATATTACTACTGGATACCTGTGTTGAAAATTTTGTTAAACCTACTGGTTCTTTATCTAACTTACTAATTTCTTTCAAATCTTGGATATATTTTCTGCTAATTCTAGAATCTGTCATTAAACCAATAATTTATCTATTTTATTATGCAACTTATCAGTTCACTCAACTCCTTTTGTACTAATTGAATTTTTTGAACTTCTAATTTTAGTTGTTCAACTATTTCTAATGACCTAAGTTCTACTTGCTTTGGCTTACTATCTATGAGGTCAACAAGCTCTTTTATCTCTCTTTTGCTAGGAAACCTTTGAATATTTTTATTATTATCTTCTAACTGAGATGTAATATAGTCTAAATTTTGTCTGATTATCTTTATGGAATTTTTCTGAAAATGTTCTAACAACTAGTTTAACAAATGATTATGCTTAATATTTTCTAATTTTATATTTTCTGCTTGACTAATAATAAGATCTACAATACTATTGGCTTCCGGATTTTCTTCACTGTGCAAAATATGATTATGCTTTCTTGATGGAAAATAACAAACTAAACTATTTTGGTCTAAAGTTATTTTTCTTTTTTGAGGTTCACTAATTTCTAAATTAAGATAATCTATCATAAACTACAGTATACCCTTCTCTAGAATTACAGCTAACTGGTTTCTTAAAAACTCTCTTTCTTCTCTCAATGTCTCTAAAACTTGATCTGTTGTTCTTTTTGCTTCTAAAACTTTATGCTGCACTTCTGTGTTATTATATTTACGAATAAATGAGGGATGTTTAAGATAGCCAAGATAAAATTTTTGCTTCTTCAAAGAACTGATAATTCTTTTGGATACATATGCTAATCTTCTCTTTATGCTAGTTATAGTTGGATGTCTGGAACAATAAATACCTGGTAATTGTGGTTGACAGGGTTTACAGGGATAATAATATCTGTTGTTCATACACAATAAACAAATATGATATCAGTTGTATCAATGACTTCTATCATCAAGGTACTTTACTATTATGCTTATATTATTAAAATGCTAAACTTAGCTCTGATACCAAATTCGAAAAGCATGCTCGTTTAAATAGTAGGATGACCATTATAGCAACTAGACATAGAATCTTGCACATGGAACTCGACATGTTTCAACATGACGGCCACTCACAGTACAAGTATAAGGCCTTAACGGTTGAACTCAGAGGTACGAAGAACTCAGAGGTACCCTGGTTAATGTCCAGTTATTTGTATTGCAGACATTCAACTATAACGGAGTGCTCGGATAAAGTATGATCGTCAGTTTTAGCAGGTTAATAATATAACCACAATAGTGTTTCCCTGTTTTGGACTAGAAGTCTAATTAAACAAACACACTAAAGAAGGAAAATAAAACTTACTTAAGACTTGGAGATTGCTTGAATATGTACACTTGAACTTTTATTGATATATGGAATGTTTACAGAGATAGTTGTTTACAAGAAGGTGATTACAAAGAGGTGTTTACAAGGATGCTATGAAGGCTACGAATGCTTGAGTGTATGAAGTGAGTATGGTGTTTTCAGATGTTGAGAGAGGTGTGTGTGTAAGAGGTGTGTTCTGTATGGGAGGAAAGATTCCCTTATATACAAAATCTAATTCTTCAAAGACAAAATAAATTTCATCTATTTACAATTTTTTAAATAGTAACAGCACACTGTTTCTGAAAACTGTCAGCACTGTTTCTGAAAGCTGGTTGTCTTATCTTTGCTTGAATGTCATGTGAATTTATGTTGTCTTGGTTGCTGCAGTGTTTGCCACATTTTCTTTTGCATGTGAATCTATATTGTTTTGGTTGTTACAATGTTTGCCACATATCCTTTTGCATGCAAATGCTTTCTGAAAATGTCAATCTCCTTTTTCTTCTTTTGGATGTATCTACATGAACTCAGAAAACTGACCCAATCTTGTACATATGTGTGAAGGGTAGGATCGGTATTTTTGAAAAAATATGTCTTGATGATTAAAAGTAAAGTTTTGAAGGTGTTTTGGTTAGTTTTCCATTAATATTATCACGTATAATACTACTACCATATGTCAACACTAGTACAACTAATAAGGGCACTGTATTGATACAGACGACTGTGAAGGAGACTTTTATCAGTGTCTAATGAGAATTTTACCCTTGAAACTTTTGATTGAGAATCATTGTTTTAAAGTGGAATCGTTAATGACAAAAATGCTACCTTTATGTGTCCGTCCCCCTCTTTTATTTCCATTTAAAAACAAATACAAGTTTTACGTCCCATCAATTTTTATGAGAGACAGATTTCAGTTCTTTATTCTATACCAAAATTTCCATTACGCTACAGAAATTCTCTCATGTCGTGCTGGGATGAATGCCAGACCAGAAAACTGAGTGAGTTTGAAGAATTGATTGAATTAATAAATGAAAGCCCTCAAACATGCAAAATTGCTAAATTTTTGAAACAATTAAATGAATACATATAACCAAAGGCAAACGGCCAAAGGAAGTACACTTCGTCAATCAAACAACTGATCAATAACCAAATCAAGCATCCAACTCAAACGTTTTGTTTCACTTTACCTCTTACTTAGAAACCAAATATAATCCAAAAAAACTTGGTCGTGTAAAACCCTAATTAAATGAATATGCAACCCCAAACCAAATTACAAATTAACAGAGAAACAAAACTGAGAGAGAGAGAGAGAGTTACACTCTGTGTCCTCTGAGCAAGGTTCTAAAAAACGCTAGGCGCTAGTCGGGCGGCGGGCTAGCGCCTAGCGCCTAGCGCCTAGGCGGGAGCCTAGGCGGCCTAGGCGGATTTAGGTAAATTTTTTGTATATCTTGTGAATAAGTGCATAGTGACTCTTACAAAATAGGTAGAAAATGTACAAAAGAAATATTTCTTTCAATAAATGAAGTAATTCATAAAGTCGTCTATTTTCTTTAGGTGATAATCTGGGAGGCCAGTGGCGCAACAAAACTGTTGGCATCATATATTACCAGAACAAGTCTGGTTGAGCAGTTCCAGCAATACAGGAATAAGTCCCATGGTGAAAGTCTTCGCTAATGGTAAATTTTGATCACCCTAATACTAAACAGCAGCTCAGAAGCCATATGACAGATGAGAAATCAGGTTATAAGTTAACTAACATATCAATTCTTGCTGCGAATTTTAACATGCAACCAATCCAAATGATCTTTCCTTCCAATAACAAAGTTGTAATAAAAGCATCACTACACTTTTTCCTTCCTGCCCGAGAACATTTTCTTCTAGAACAAAGCAGTTCTCAAAAACAAGTTCACATCTGCGAATCATAATAATATGGTATACTTCAGAACAAGTTTTCATAGGATAAAATTAACAACGAGTCAAATGTTCGAATGCTAAACGAGTCAAATGTTAGAATTAGGCTTAATCTAAGTTTTTTTTTTTTTTATTTCAAAAAAAAAAAAAAAAAAACCGCCCAGCCGCCTAGCCCGCCTAGGGCCGCCTAGGCGGCCGCCTAGAGCCAACCCGATTTTTCCAGCCGTTTTGCACAAAGTCGCCAAGGTTCCAACCCGCCTAGCGCCTAGGCGCCGCCTAGGCCGTTTTTTCGAACACTGCCTCTGAGCGTCGATAAACACTTGAATTCAGAAACCCACAACCAAAAGCAAAAATACATCATTAAACACAAAGCTAAAGAAAATTATCAGACTTGAAACAAAAAAAGAGTTTCATATCTGAGACCAAAATGAAGAAGAGAAGAGGAGAGCGTAATCACAATAATGAGTACGCATGCAATCAATCATAAGAAATTAAATAAAAATCACATATTCATGCTAAGGCTCAAGGCTTCGCCCTAGCAAAAGAAATTAGTTCCACATATTCATAATTGAAATCATAGAAATATCTCTTAAGAAAAGGATTGAAAACACCTTCAAGTAGAAAATCTTCAAAACCCTAGCACTTCTCTCTGTCTCCAATATTGCATAAAATAAAGCGTTTTTTAAAACTGTAGACGGCCAAGCAATATATCTCCTAAGCCACCACACAAACCCTAGCAAACTAAAATTAATAAAAACCCTAAATAAAAATAGTAAAATTCGTCTAAAATCTGAACAGCCACGTTTTGGCCCATAAGCTGCTCCAAAACTGGCCCAATATAGTTGGATTTGATGTTTGGAATATTCTGAACACTTTTCCAGAAGGCCACGAACCCATCCGATGTCATCTTGAGCTCCAAAAACGCAATTTAAGCCCAAAAACGTCATTTTCCAGCACTGCGCACTGCTTCTTTATTTCATCGCCAGAAAATAACCGCTTGGTGGAAAATCCCAAATTTTGATACGATCAAGCTAAGTGACTCACGAACGTCCTCCAACTGGAATTACTCCAAAATTCGTCCATTTGGTCCTGTTTTGCTCCAGAGGAAGTCGAAAGTCCTATATTGAAAATACAATTCAAAGTATCAAAATTCTTCCAATATATTAACCAAAATATACTAAGATTAGGGTAAAATATATAATATAAAATCTACTCATCACAACCCCAAACCAAATTACAAATTAACAGAGAAACAAAACTGAGAGAGAGAGAGAGAGAGTTACACTCTGTGTCCTCTGAGCGTCGATAAACACTTGAATTCAGAAACCCACAACCAAAAGCAAAAATACATCATTAAACACAAAGCTAAAGAAAATTATCAGACTTGAAACAAAAAAAGAGTTTCATATCTGAGACCAAAATGAAGAAGAGAAGAGGAGAGCGTAATCACAATAATGTTTTTTTCTATAATAACAGTATTGGAGTGGAAGTGATATTGTTGTTTTAATTTATAAAAAATAAAAATAAAAAATAAATAAAAAAAGAGGAGGACATGCATGCAGCTGTGAAAGTGGGGAGAAGATGAGGTGGAGAAGAGGAGGGCGTGATGTTCAGAGGAGATAGAGAGATAGAGATGTACTAATGCCAAGTCTCGAGACCTTAGTCTCGGATTAACTTGAGTATATTCATTGGCGTCGGTGGCCTAATTCCAAATCTCGAGACCTTGGTCTCAGAATAACTTTTAGGTGTATCCTAAACAATATCGTTTGTGTTATTGTTTCATTAATAGTATATTTGTTATTTTTATTATACTTGAGAAGTAGGACATATGAATATTGACGTACATTCATTTAATAACATATGAAATGGTAACACAACATGTCGGTGTTCTCAATACACACAAAAAAGTATCTCCTAGTCTTAGAGTTAAGGTCGAAGGTATTGGGATTAAGTGTCTTAACTTCTTAATAGAATAGGTTAGGCTACAAACATAGGATTGAACTAATCGAACCTTTCTACCATCCCTAACCACGCAACAACTAGTGTAAGGATTTATGAATCTAAACCATCCAATCCAAACGACCTCATTGGCCTTGACTTTGAGCTTACAATTTGCAAAAAATAATTACAGAGTAATGCTAGGAAGATCAAATTTTTAAACCAAATCTTGTAAACCAAATGATGTGGATGTTGATGATTGAATTATTATTTAAGGGATAAAACCAAATTTGAAAATCAAATGATCTATCACTAATAAAAAATAAGCACGTTAATTGACACTTACTTAATAAATCAATCATCTACAACCACATCATTTGATTTGTTAATTTGTTTTAAAATTTTGATCTCCCTAGCATTACCTTGACTTAAGTATTGATTAACGTGCTTATTTTTTATCGATGACACATCATTTGATTTGCAAATTTGGTATTCCTAGCATTATTCTTAATGATATGTATACGTAGATTACTTATTATAATCCCTTAATTTGCACAAAAATATAAAATAAAATAAAAAACCAATTATTTAACCTGTTAATTAAAAAGAATTTACTTTAATATATTATGTTCCTCCATCGGAACCATCAATCTATTGGCCAAGAGCAAGCCCCCATGCGAATGGCGGGAATTCCTGTGCCGCAACTTGTAGCCATTGGATTCACCGTCGTGGGAAACGACACGAAAGAGAGACGCTAAAGCTTAGGAATCTCTTGGTAATGAACGATGAATCTCAATCCAGTTACAATTTTAGCCATCAAACGTGCAAATATCTAGTTATCAACCAACAAGGTCAAATGGCACATCAGTAACTTCACACGCCCCTGAACCCTGAATTACTCTGCGGACAATTTTCAGATTCATTAATCTGGACAAAAATCACATAGAACCAAAAAAGATCCAGGCAAGGACAGCAAAAGCTCCGATGCTTCAAGGTCACAATCCACAAATAAATTTATAAAGCGTTCATTGGCATCCCATTCATAAATCAACACACAATCATCATCTAAACTCTATGCCCTAAGCTTATTCGTCAATCCATCGCAATGGCGCTCCCATTGAACCTCCAACCTGACGAGGCGAGCCCTGATTGGCTCAGCAAGGGTGACAATGCTTGGCAACTCACGGCTGCCACGCTCGTTGGCATGCAGAGCGTGCCAGGGCTTGTCATTCTCTACGGAAGCATAGTGAAAAAGAAGTGGGCGGTGAACTCCGCCTTCATGGCTCTGTACGCCTTCGCAGCAGTCTTGGTCTGTTGGGTCGGCTGGGGCTACCAAATGTCGTTCGGGGACCAGCTCTTCCCGTTCCTCGGCCGACCCAACGTGGCCATGGACCAAGCCTTCCTGCTGAAAAGAACATTCAGTGGGTTTCTTCCAAATGCAACTATGATTTATTTTCAGTTCGTGTTTGCGGCCATTACGTTGATTTTGATCGCTGGGGCTTTGTTGGGGAGGATGAACTTCCATGCATGGATGTTATTTGTACCCCTTTGGTTGACATTTTCTTACACAATTACTTGCTATAGTATTTTTTACCCCAATGGCTGGTTGTATAAGATGGGGCTTATTGACTACTCTGGCGGCTACGTCATTCATCTCTCTTCTGGTGTTGCTGGTTTCACTGCTGCGTACTGGGTAAGTCAACACAATTTTACTAACTTCAGTCGTTTAACCTTTATGTGGATGAAATTTGACCATTGATGTATTATGGCCTCTCGAGCATCACTGGCCAAAAATTAACCATTAGAATTTGAGCCACTGATCGTAAAATACATCATAATTTTAGCTCAGCCAAAGTTTACTCTTTATTAACCCACAAAACCTATTTGCAAAAAATGATAAGGCTACGTATGATAGACGTTCTCTCGACAATCGCATGGCGTGAAGCCTTGATGGTTAGGGTGGCCTACATTGCTCCATACATAGTATTGAGCATTTTAATCTAGCCTATCAGTCACCCTTTCAGTGAAGTCTAGGCCTGGTGAAATCAAAGTCTAATAATAATTGTTTAGAGTTTATACATAGAATTTGCCCCTAAAAACTGATTTTTAAGAAAAGGTTGCATAAAAACTCTTGAACCACCACCGGATATATGGAATATTTTTATTTTATGTTAGACTGCTATATTCTAATATGAGCAACATGTCTATGACAGAACATTTTTAGTATGTCTCGCATCTACTAGAAATTTTATATTAGTATAATGAATTAAACTTAAATACAAGAGAGCGAACATATTATCCTAATCAACTAATTTAACGCACTTCTATCAATGAAATTTATTATATGGGTTAAAATTAAGTTGGTTTTACAAGTAAACCACAAATATTGTTTTCCTTGAGGATTCAGGTTGGGCCAAGGGCAACCAATGACAGGGAGAGATTTCCACCAAACAACATTCTGCTGATGCTTGCTGGGGCGGGCCTACTTTGGATGGGGTGGAGTGGATTTAACGGTGGAGATCCTTACATGGTGAGCACAGACGCATCTCTGGCCGTCCTCAACACCCACGTGTGCACTGCCACTAGCTTGCTGACGTGGCTCTTGCTTGACATTGCTTTCTTCGGGAAGCCCTCTGTGATCGGTGCCACTCAAGGCATGATCACTGGCTTAGTTTGCATTACTCCTGCTGCAGGTATAAATTACTCGATTCACATAAAAATACTCAAATAATTTTGGCTTACCCTTGTTTTTTATTTCTACAAACTCCTCCTTATTTAGGGAATTTTAATGAAAAGTTTTCGGTACTGTTCATTTTAACGAAAAACCACATTTTTACACTAAAAAATCAATTCTGGTACTATTCACTTTACCCATTATTTTATCTTTATCTTTAAAACTCAAAGTTTTCATATCATTTTCATTAGTTTTTCTGCTTATTTATGTTTTTTTTATTTGTCCAAAATGTCATAAATAAACATTTCATTTCTCTTGCTTTAATTGGTATTCTATTAAAAAAAAATCATCATTTCTTAAAACATTTATTGAGAACATCTCTTGAAAACAATTTTCTTTAAGACCGCAAAACTTGTTCCGTATAAAAGGAGAAGAGAGAAAAAGCAATGGCGCTTAGAGTTTAAAATCTCGCTTTTAGTACTATTTTCAAGAAATGGACTATTTTTTTAAGTTAGTTTTGAATCCAATTTGGAAAATAGTTATACTAAACAAGTACTTATGACTTCAAACTTAAATGTTTTTGAGTTTAGAAAATTGAATTCAAATAGAGTACCAAACAAAGCCTTATTGTGTCACATAATCTTTTGAGTATAGGAGTGGTACAAGGTTGGGCAGCAATCATAATGGGAATGATGTCAGGAAGCATCCCATGGTACACTATGATGGTCCTCCACAAGAAAATCGGCATCCTAAAGCAAGTCGATGACACCATGGCCGTGTTCCACACCCACGCCGTGGCCGGAAGCCTAGGTGGCATCCTTGCCGGCTTCTTTGCCCACCCGAAGCTCTGCCGTATATTCTACTTAACCGACAAGTGGGAACACTACATTGGCCTTGCCTATGGATTGCAAAGTGGCCATGTCGGTGCAGGGTTCAAGCAAATGGGAATCCAATTCCTAGGAGTAGCGTTTGTGGTTACTGTCAATGTGATCATCACTAGCATCATTTGCTTGTTCTTGAGGCTTTTCATTCCACTCAGGCTCAACGACGACGAGTTGCAGGTCGGTGATGACGCGATCCACGGCGAGGAGGCTTATGCATTGTGGGGAGATGGAGAGAAGTATGATGGTTCCAAGCATAACTCAGTTTATGGAATGGAAGAGTTTCCCATGAATGCGCCTAAAGCTGAAGCATGAAGTTGATATGCTTTTATTTTGTTTATTTCTACTTTTATTTGTATTTGTATTTTGGTTTCTTGCAAGAAACGTAAAGTTCGTTTGGAAGTGATTTTAAAATAACTAAAAATGTTTTGGTAAAAATGTTTTTGGAACTAATTCTTAGTAAAAATGCAAGTGTTTTTGAAACCCAAAAAGATTTTCTCTAAAAACGTTTTCAATCATTTTAAAAACACTTCCAAATGAGTTCATAATCTACTCATCATCTAATGTAATAAGAACTAAAAAAAATATTGACAAACTATTTTGTCATTGTAATTGGAATTTGAAATGAAAGCTCAATTTTCTGGTTTTTATTTTTTATTTTTTGAGACATGGATTCCTAGAGCATCCCCAACGGGGGTTTTATCTTCCTCGAGGAGTTGGGATTTTATCTTCCTCTAGGCTACATTGGTAGCTCTAGTGAGGAATTTTCATCCCCATTGAGCTGGAAAATAGGGGTATATCTATCATATGGTTAGCTACTTCCTTTTTTGAGTAGCAAAAAGTTAGACTACATCTAGCTCCAAAAAGAGGTGGAACCTGCACCAAATTATGGAGAAATTATTTTTAGTTGTGACGGGAACACAGATGGTACACCACGTATTTTTATGCAAGTGGTGAAATTTTTTAATTTTTAAGTTATTAACCTTTTAACACACATAATCCACCATTTATATAGGGACACGTGATGTACTACCTCGTGTGACAGTCACACTGAAAAATCTCTCCAAATTAAGGGCCTCGTAGTAGTCTCGATTTCAGCGGTTTATTTTTCAAGTGTTTGTTTCATTAAGAAAACATAAGCAAACAACTTTTTTTTTTTTTGGTGTTATTGATTAAGAAAAAAAAAATATTATGCTTTGTGTTTAATTTTCTAAATTTAAAAGTTCATAAAAAAATGATGAAATTTAACATTGGTAGTTTAGAGACTTGAACCGAAAACAAAAACAAAAAACATACCTAAATTGTAAGGGCATTACAAGTTAGTTATTTGAAAGCATAAACCAACAAACAGACCTAAATTATAAATTCATTACAATATAGTATTTAAATGCTCCAAACACAAGAGTTAGGTGAGTAGTGAACAAGTGCAGAATTTGAATTTTTTTTAGGTTGAAATGTTCATTAAAAAATTTAAGATAACAAAGTCTAAAAGTCAACTTAGAAAAAGTTAAAACAAAAATAAATTTATCACGTAATCAAATTACTACATAAATAAATATATAATCCTATATAGAGCCGAAAGGTATATAACCCCTTGTTGAGAGAGATTTTTTTTTAGAGTCTCAAAATTTCTCAGAGCTCTAAAATGGGCTATATATATTCACTACTTTAGCAGTCTCATATAGAACCCTTCATGCAAGTGGTCTTTCACCACAATAATGAAAAGAAGTTGAGCCTGTGCATGATGGCTTGAGTTCGACTAATCTAAATATAGAACGCTTTCATTGGAGATGCTTAGAAGAATCATGTGCTTCTTGTAAACCCTAGAGAGCAGGCACATGGTTTAGCCATAGGATCTAGACTCCAATGTTTCGTGAAAGAGAAGTTACTTCAAATATTTAGCAATTGGTTGCATGTGGTGGCAAATATCGACAAGCCATGTTGGTCAGAGGTTTTTATTTTATTTTATTTTATTTTATTGGAAATACAATAATATATTTTACATTAAGAGGATGAGGAGTTTAGTTAAATCACACAATAGGTAATCTAATTTGATATCAAATTCGTCATTTACGAGATTCGAATCTAAGACCTCTCACTTATAAGTGAAGAAAAATACCACTAGACCATAGTACCGAGTGACATGTTGGTCAGAGAATTGTTCCCCCTGTATTGAAATTCAAACGTTTTTTTTTAATGATAGATTAGATTAGGTTACAATATCATTTGCAAAAAGAATTAAATTTTTTTTTTAACAAACGATATTATTTACACTAAAGGAAAGGGATGAGCTTAACCTCACAATAAATAGTAATAATGTGGTTCAAATTCTCTTTCACTAGAATCAATGCATAGGTTAAATTTGTGTAAGCAAGAACTTTGGTGTTATATGCATCGGTGATTCCTATGCATATAATTTCGTAATTAACGAAGAAACAATTATTTCAGCATACCGATAATGGCCGGGAGGGTCGGAGTGTTGAGGGAACCAATCTCTTTTCTTTGTCGTGAGTTTTGAAAAGCAGGAGGTCTAAAAGTAAGTAAGCAGATGACGACGGAGGCAGTGAACCTGCCGATCATTGACTTGTCCTCATCAGATTCTATCTCCTCCGCCGCTTCAATCCGTCAGGCATGCATAGAGTGTGGTTTCTTCTACCTGGTGAATCATGGCGTCGAGGAAGAGCTGTTTGCAGAGGTGTTCGATCAGAGCAGCAACTTCTTTTCGCTTCCTTTGGAAGATAAGTTGAAACTGGATCGCAAGCATCACAGTGGTCACAGTGGATACACCCCACTCTTTTCCGAAAACCTCGACTTCGCTTCCAGCTCCAAAGGTGACTCGAAAGAGAGTTATTACGTCGGCAATTTATATGACCCAACTCAGAGTCATTTGAATAAATGGCCTTCAGAAGACATCCTTCCATCTTTGAGACCTACAATGGAATCGTACTATAGAAAAGTCCTGTCTGCTGGAAAAAGGTTAAGCTCTCTGATTGCCCTGGCTTTAAACCTAGATGAGGACTTTTTCGACAAAGTGGGGGCACTGAATAAACCAAGGGGTTTTCTTCGACTTTTACACTATCCAGGTGAGCTGGGATCAACCGATGAAGAAATATATGGTGCTTCTGCTCATTCAGACTATGGCATGGTCACACTCCTTGCATCCAATGGAGTTCCTGGACTTCAGGTTTGTAGGGACAAATCTAAGCAACCTCGAGTCTGGGAAGATGTTCTTCACATAGATGGGGCATTCATTGTCAACATTGGGGACATGCTGGAGAGGTGGACTAATTGTTTGTTCAGGTCAACACTGCATAGAGTGATGCCAGCAGGACGAGAACGCTACTCCGTCGCATTCTTCATGGATCCCAATGAAGATTGTGTCGTGGAATGTCTGGCAAGTTGTTGCAGTGAAGAATCACCGCCAAGATTTCCTCCCGTCCGCAGTGGGGACTACCTGGAAGAGCGTTTTCGGCTTACAAATGCAATTTAAAAGGTCTGCCTTTTGCAGTTGCAGTACGATGATTTTACTGTGTGATAAACGGCTTTTATAATCAAATACATCTATTACAACCCTGGCTTCATAATTCCACTGGAAATAAACTGCTATTGTTTGTATTGAGCTGGTGACTAAGGTCCCGTTTCAAGATTGTTTCTCTAAAAAACATTTCAGCTCATAAGCGTTTGTTGCAGAAGTGATTTTATTATAAACATGTTGAAGTTTTCTAAACTCTTTTTTCGTGGATTGAGAAGAATATATTGAATGAAGTTGGAGACTGAAAAGAAAAAAAAAATATTATGTTTAGCATAACCCGTCACGGGGATTTCTTTTTAGTGTGAATTGCTAATTTAGTCTTTCAATTATCACTTCAGTGAAAATTAGGTCCCTAAATTATTAATTTTTTTCAAAAAAACCAGCCCTTGAATTATAAAAATTTGTCAATTAAATCCCTAATATTATATTCGAAGCTACTATATTCAATTTTCCATCAATTTAATCAAGTTATTTGCATGTGATACACATTGGAGGGTAGATTGGTAGTTTTTCATAAAAAAATAGTGTATGAAGTTAACTTTGGAGGGTAAATTGGTAGTTTTTCATAAGAAATAGTGTAAGTTAACTTTGAATGGTAAATTAGATGTTCCATTCGCAACTTATATGAAATGTTAAGGGCTTATAGGCAAGAAATTGACAATATTACACTCTTAAGTATGTCAAGTGACCTAAGTTAACAAAAAAAATGGATAAAATAGCTTTGAATAAAATAGTAGAGATGAAATTAGCAATTTTTAATGAATTTTAGGGACTTATTTTACCAAAAAAAATAATTTAGGGACCTAATTTTCACTGAAGTGATAATTTAGGGACCAAATTAGTACTTCACCAAAAAGAATGTTAGCTCATATACCCTGCCTTCAAGATTCCATTTTTGCATCCTCCAAGCTCTTGCTAAATCCAATCTACAATAATTGGTAATTCAGTTTATTTTAATTTTTAATTAAGGAATTGTTAGTAGCACTTTAAAATTTTTATTATGCAATTCAAACTTTCTATATATAAAAAAAGAAAATATTGTTATGAAGAGTAAAAATAAAATTTTTAGAGTGCCATAACAATTGCTTTCAATTATTCTTAAAACATGTGGTATGTATATAAGTGGACACATAGAAGATGCCTATTCAAGTACGTGGAAATAGAAAGAGACCCACTGGAAGACAGACACTTTTCCAAGTGGGAAATAGCTAACAAGAAAGGGCAATTTGGGATTGCTGCATTAATTTTTTTTTTAAAGCTACTTCTGCTGTGTTTGAAGAATAATGAGTTGTAAAATAAAGTATTTAAACGTTTGATAAATTTTATTTTTAAAAGTTTTGTGAGTATAAAAAGCAGTGTAAAAGGATTTCGTAAATTTTAATGTAGAAGTGTTATATTTGTAGATAATAAAAAAAATGGCCATGGTAGCGAAGGTGGTGGCAATGACAGTGGTGGCGAGGGCGGTGGTGATGGTTGTAGTGATGATGGTAGCGACAAAGGTGGAGTAGGGTATGGTGCTCTTACCAGTTGTTATGATTAGGGTGTAGAGATATAACAATGGTGGTCAAGGTGGCAACAATGGTGGTAGTGACGGTTGCGGTGGCAATTGTGGTATGGTGGTGATGGTGGGCGTGGCAGCAACGATGGCGATTGTGGTAATAATAACACTAGTTGTGACAATGATAGTGGTGGCGGTGGTGCCAGCAATGGTGGAGTTATGGTTGTAGTGGTGGTAATGACAGTGATGGTTTAATATTAGTGTTTGCAATAGTAGGTGGTGGCGGTTATTTTGTTTTCAATCGAAAAAATATGTGTAAAAGTTTAAATATTGTCATTTTTAAAAACTAATGAAGGCTTACAAAATTGAAAATATTCATTAAAAACTCAGCTTTATTCAAGCAACTTACATGATGTTTTTGCTTTTAAAAGCTGTTGTATGAATGTCATTGCTTTTAAAAATTTTGCCAAACACTTATATTTTATTGTAAACTTTAAAGTGAAACCATTTTGGTAAAAAAAAAAAAAAAAAAAAAACAATGGGGCGAAGAAGGAAAAAAAAACACTTCTAAATAAAGCTAAAGCCGCCTCTTAGCTGTTGTTTTGCCACTTGAAAACACATTATATAGTTTAAAATATGGATTAAATGAGCTCTCATTCAATATTACGATTTGGTGGTATTATTTTTTACTTGAAAGTGAGATGTTTTAGGTTTGAATCTCGTGGATGACGAATTGGATACCAAATTAGGTTACCCATTATGTGGCTTAGCCGAACTCATTATTTTCTTAGTGTAAAAATATTCATGTATTAAAAAATAAAATGATTAAATGACCTAATGAACAATATTTAACAGAAACAGTCCTTCCACGGGTCGTCAAAATTGTTCATTACGTATGGTATGAAATGAGTGAACAATAATTAACAGATAGTTAGAAACAGTCTTTCCACGAGTCTCCAAAAGTCTTGGTATTTATTTTTGTATTTTTTTGGTGAAAGCTTGTTGCTTGAAATATAGATACGAGAGAGTGAGAAAAGTCGAACTTGGACGAAATTTTCCTCTTTCTTCACCACCTACCAGATCTGTATGCTGATACATTACATGGGTTTGTAATGCGTGCGTGAGCTGGAAGAGAAGAATGGCGTCCGATACGGCGTCGTCGGTGGACGAACAGGCGCAGCAGCTGGATGCTCCGGGTGGTTTGGTCGGAGGAGGAGGAGGAGGAGGGTCCACTGATAAGAGAGGAAGGCATCGGATTCTCGCCGAACTCAGCCTCCTCGAACAAGAACTTAAGTTCTTGCAGGTTTCTTCCTTTTCTATGCCACTTGCTTTCTGTCTCTAAATGCTGTTTGTTTCCCGGGAAAATTCTTACTTGTAAAACAGTGTAAAACATTTCCCACTTCCTATTTTTCCCCTTTTGAGGTTGCAATTCAAGTTTTGTGTAAAAAAAGCTTGCAGCTTTGTGTGTTAAAGGTAAAGAAAGTAACTTTCTTTACAGAAAAGGGAAGGTGAAAGAAAAGGGGATGAGGGTTATTTTTGCCAAGGCATGTTATCTAGGGATTGGTTATTTGAGGAAGAAAATATTTCTGGGTTTTGGAAAATGGGTTGACTGCATGTTATGATTCCGGCTTTGGCGTTGAAGAATGTAAGAACGAGTCGCTGGTCCTTCTCTTTGAAATCTTGACATTTAATTTGAGCGGTCAAAACATTGAGAAGTTCCAATTTTGTGGGAAATGTGGGATTTAGGGATGCAATTTTCTCTGACAGTTTTTCCGTACTTATTTAGGGAAATTGTTGGAGAGGTGATGATGTTGTATAATTGGTGAGGTTACCAAATAGGCTGCAGACTTGGTCAACAGCACATTTGACTGGAAAACTAAAGTTGCTTTCTTTCATATGGGTGGATTAAGAGCTGTTTTAGGGGAAAATCACACTGCAAGAACTCACTAGATATAACTCGTTGCTGATCAACGGGGTGAATGGTAACGTAGTCGAAAAGTTCATTGTTATCTGAACAATCATTTAGTTCTTGACGTGGGATGTGTTGAACCACCACATTTTGGCTCTGAGAAAATCCGTTTGACGGTTAGATTGCAAAAAACACACTGCAAGCAGTAGTTGTTTTATGTATTGATTATATACATTCCTTTGCGTTCGTTTTGTGGTATCATGTCACCTTATTAGCCCTCAAATGCTTAATTTAATCAAGGTATGAAAGGAACATTATCATAGCTCAAGTTTAGAAAAAGCTAACCACATTTCTCGTTTTTAGGCTTCCAAGTGAAACTGATGTCCAGTTTTATTTTCATCTTCCAAAGCATTGATGCTGTAGGGACCTTCCGGTCTTCGAAGAACTTGGAACAAAGTTGTTTGGATTGTATACGTGTATGAATTGTCTGGTTTGCTTGTTTTATTTCTCTTGTGGAATTTCTTATGTTCCATATCCTTGCATTGTCCTAGGTTTTGTTCTAACAATTTGAGATTTTCCTTCATATTTCTATATACGTAGCTTATCCGAATTAGTGCTAGACTTGGCAATGATATATAAGTAGAAAACAGTCTTTCTGGTCCACAGCAACACCCCTTTAGACAGAATAAGCGCTCTCTGTGATTAATTACTTAAATGAATCATGCAGTTCATGGCTCTAATTTAACAGATAAGCGTTTTACATTTGTTATGTGCATGAGGTGGATGAGTTTTTTCTTATTCGTGTTTTAACATTGTCTATATACTCTTTTTATTCTTCCTTCTTTTAGTTAGTGCAACATTTGTAAACTTGTGTCGCTTGATATTGTATTATCTTCATTGTTGTCATATTTAAAGTACTGCAGAAGGTCATAGTTGAGTGAGTATTTGTAAACAGTCGATCACATTTTGATGTTACTTTATTTCTTTGATATCCAGGAGGAGTTGGGAGAGCTCGAAAGAACCGAAAATGTTTCAACCATTTGTTCAGAGTAAGTTTGAGCAACCATATATAAAGTACCCTGTCCCAAGTATTAAGTTCCTAGCATGAAAAATCTGATAAACTCAAAAGAAAATGATGAGCAATGATCTGTTTTTGTTGATATCACTTAGATTGCTTCACTACGTCGAAGGCAGGTTGGATCCTCTACTCCCATTGTAAGTTCCATAACCAATCTCCTCACTCTGCAATAATACAAGTTACTTGCTGCAATTGTCTAATGCTCCATCCTTGATTTGTTCTGGTTGCAGAACAAATGGACCTGTAAATCTGGTATGGGATCGATGGTTCGAAGGACCGCAGGATTCACAAAGTTGCAGCTGCTGGATACTCTGATGATTTGGATCTCATGCCATCTAACATTTGTTGCCATGGTTTGCGGGACAGGCTCTAGCTAGCAGCATAGCACCTTCGTTGACCAAATTGAATGTAAAATTGACCATTGACTTAAATGAAGTTTGGCATTATAGTAAATTTGAATATCGTTTTGTCAAAAGAAAAACAGATTTAAAAACGATGAGGATTTGGGCAGATACACTGCCGTAATGTGCAGTGTATCTGACCTCCGACTCCGACACTTAAATTTGAGTCTCATTGTTCTTTACATTAGAGTAGATAGAATGCCGTTTTGTCAAAAACAAAACTGATGAGGATTTGGCTTTTGTCTAAATTTTAATCACAACCGTTCATGCTCATCATATGGTCAAAAGTCATTTTTCATTCTTGAGCCTTTCTCGGCCCAAAGTTTTCACATCATTTCGATCCATGTAAGCCCACGTTAAGCATTTTAGTGTGGGCTTGAAACATCTTCTCCGGATTGTAGGTGTGGGCTTGATGTTTCTCTAACACAATGTTAGGCGACCCAAGAAGAAATTAGGCAAGCCCAAAAATTCAGGCTTGTATTTGTTCTAATAGTGTGGGCCGTGAGTGAATGCGCTTACCAAATGAGCTACAAGTCTCGGCTATGTTTAGATATATTCAGAGCAAATGGAGCTTTCATCAAAATATCATAAGTACTATGCCAAGGTTGTTATAGAATAGAGATGGAAAACAAATGATGCTTTAAATCATGCTTTAGAAGTGTTTTTAAAATGACTGAAAGTGTTTTTGGTGACAATGCTTTTAAAATCAATTATTGGTAAAACTTGAAATGAATCATGGAAAAACACTTTAACTATTTCTTGCATCTTGTGCTTCGAAGTGCTTTTTGGAACCTAAAATTAATTTCACTAAAAGCGTTTTCATTCATTTTAAAAGTACTTTTAAACAAACCTATATAATTTAAGTGATTAACTATAAATTGAATCAAAGCTAAAGAAAACAAAGTAAAAGTGTAATTTTGTAGACGCCTGCCCCTTTTTAAGTTAAAGGGTTTAGATATATAAGTCTAGTTTGAAAAAAGAATTAACGTAATGTCAAGAGAAGAACCATACACTAATGTGGTTGAGTAATGTGTAAATATGTTGTATTAACATCACTTAACTATTGGATAACAAAAACTACGAGCTGCCCCAGTGATTGTGGCAAGTTTCAGATCTGTATTCCTCACGGTTCGTTTTTGGTTTGATTTATAATGCTGATGAATTACACGATGGTGATCATGAAAATGCTGAAATGTTTTTGTGAATCTTACCAGCTCTTAAAAAGGTAGATTACCGTGACTTGACCACCAAGTGGTCCCCTTTTAATGAAATAAAACTATTGGATATACAAAATTATTAATCCGTCATTTGTTGTGTTAACTAACATGGATGTTACAATAAACATAGGTTGTCTTGGTCAAACACAAAGTCTAGACTCTAGAATCTAAGAGTCTAAGAATATAAAAACAGAGCCTAAATCCCATTCCTATACATTGCATCATCATTACATATTAGAAAAGATGCATTGATCAATGTTTAAATTAACTAATTAATAACAATTAACCCCTCATCGAAATCCTAAACACCAATTATTAAACTCGAGTTTAATATACTTAATTAATCATAATAAGGATGCTCTTAACCCCTTGTCACCATATCACTCCATGTTCTTTTGCTTCCTTCAATGTATCGAACTCTTCCTCCTTTCCTTTTTTTTTTTGAAAAGAGAGAGATAGAGAGAGATGAGTGAGGGCATGTGAGGGGAGGATAGGAGGGCATATGGTATGGTACGAATCCGGATCTTAGCGGGATTCTCTTTGTGAGGATCCCAAGAATTTGTAAATCGTGTCTATTTATCGTATAACGTGCGGTCAGAAATCATTTTATACATTTTTATTTAAAATTAAACATAAATAGTATCTAATAAAAATTGATCGTACGATGTACGATGAATAGAGACGATTCACGAATCCCCAAGATGCTCACCAAAAGTATCCATCTAAATGATACTTTAGGCAGATTGGCTACGCTTCCCAAGCAAAGTGGGAAGCAAAAACCAATGTGAAATTTGATACATGCACTGCAGCAACCTAATAAAAAGACCGTTAAATTCAGCTAATACCATCTCCATGGACTCTCTGTGTTACTGTGTACTTTCTGTCACCTTATGTTTTTTATAAAATATTTTATGATATGGACATAAGAATCATTAAACTGTGAGGTGGTGGTGAGTTTTATTTTGAGAGAGTCCCCCTTACCATTTCTCCTATCTCCAATGTAAAGACTTAAATTTCTATATTCTCGTATTTGGCTCTCAAAAAGATTTTGGATTTATTTATTTTAGTTTTAATTTCCAATGCCAACCTCAGATTTTAAGACTCAAAACTCATATTTGAGTTTTAACAATTTGGTTAATGTGCATTGGAGATGATTGGACTCAAAACTCAAAACTTATTTTTTTAGGTTGAATAACATGTTTCCTAGTTGGCATGAGCTCCACCTTGGACTAAATTCTCATATTAAAACCCAAATTTGGGTCTCACTTAGCCTATTTGAGTTTTAAGTTTCATGTGCATTGGAGACTGAAATATAAGATTTGAGTCATTGCATTGGAGATGCTCTAAGAAAACTTTGGATGAGAAATTATGGCAATTTTCTCACTTACCTTCTCATTTCAACCTTCTTATTTCTTCACATGCTTTGAGAAAATTTTAATTATGTAAAATCTTACTATTTTTCTTCATTAGTTAGTATAATTAAAATTAAGTTTGTAAACCCAAAAATAATTAAACATTTAGTTTCACGTGCTAGTGAAATACACGTGGCATGAGTTAAAGAGAGAAGGTTGAAATGATAAAGTTCTAGCACTCACACTTTGAATAAGACAGTTTGTTCACGTCATTCATACCATAGTCTTCACAAATAAGCGAGACCTCTTGTATATGGTATCATTCAGTTCCACATTGTCACATTCAAGTCGACACTTATAAAAGTTGTTGTATGAATGACATGATCAGTTTACCCTGCTAAAAATTTTCTCCTCACTTTCACTTTGGTCCTCCTATTTGGATTTTAGACCCCATTATCATATTAACTAGTGAAATAATAGCCGACCTAGTTAATCCTTTGTCTTGGGAGGATGATGCAAGTTGTTAATTGTGCTTTTAAATATATTGGGCAACCTAGCCGATCGCTAGGTGTATATCGTAGCATCCAAATATTCCACTAGCACAAGCTTCTCTAGTAAATTATTTCTCCCCTTGAAAATAATGGAGTAGGTTGTAACCATGCATGAACTAGCTTATGCATGTTTTTTTTCTTTCTTTAAATCAATTTAAAACCTTAAAAAAAGAAATATAAATTAATACATCAGGTTGTAAGAATTTTTGTGTGTACTCGAAACACTTGTTACATAGTATGTTATAATATGTGTGGGGCGACACAATTGACATGTTCTATTTCTATGATATTAATTAATAAAAAAACAATACATGTATTACAATTTTAATAAATAATAACAGTACATGATTGTGTTCCGCATGTATAAAAAAATCTCCCATTCCATACACATGTTGGAAAATATATGTGCTTTCACGTTTTAGAGTCATATTTCTTCTTCTTCTTCTTCTTCTTCTTTTTTATCAGAAAGGCATATTTCTTCTTAAATGACATGAGATTAGAAGAGACTGACAAATAGGATTTTAATTAAAAGAGAAGAATTAAGGATTAGATATTTAATTAGCTGATAACTAAGTGCCAAATATGCCAACCCTATTATCACATGTCTTAACATGATGATATATTCTCTCCCTTTTCAAAATTTACATTTAAATATCCCACGTTTGAATTTGACCACAACAAGACTCATGTGCTATACCGCAAAATAGAAATCATACCATAAATATTAAGTACAAACACTAATTTTTTTGGTAGGCTTTTGCTATACAATTAAGCTTTGAATTTTCTTTCTTTTCAAAGAAACCGACAGGTATCGAAAATCTATTACCAAACACCCCCTCTCTGAATGTGTGGTTTTGGTCCTTGATTAAAGGTGTTCAATTGTTTTACGTGATAATTTCATCAAAACGGAAGACGACATAATTTACTTACTACCACACTTATGATATCTTTTATGTATAATGTGACATAAGATTAAGATCCAAACAAATGTCACAGTAGAATTCTCTCAGAGGGTCCAACAACTCCAATCTAGAGAGAGAGAGAGAGAGAGTCAGAGCTTCAGAAATCGACATCGTTTCATGATTGATTCAGCATTCCCAAGTCCCCCTTTCCTCCAATCAACTAATTTGCAGACTAAAATATATCGCAAACCATATGGGGGATTCTGAAACTGGACATATTTAATTTTATTGAATTAACCCAAGGGTCTTTTAATATTTGATTAATTAGGAAAGTTGAATATTCCTTTATCTAATCGAACTAAACCCACTCAGTTCTCATGCAATGCTTATAGAAGAAGACAGTTCTTCAGTATTGTCCTCCTGCTGCATGCCTAGCTAGCTATATATCTTCTTTTCATAGATGGGGGATGTGAAATATTTCTCTGAAAAAGCATTAAGATATATAAGCCTATGAGGAAGAATGTGTGCAGAAGAGGGGGGTCGGTGACGGTGAGAGAACATGGGAGTTTTCAGGTTTGGGAGGTTTGGAAACTGTGCTCTACATATGTCTCACTACATTCATATAACTAGAACATGGGAACTTGAAGGAGGGTAGGGGCCACCTGCAACTTTTTCAGTTATTACGAACTAAATAATCGCGCGGGTAGGTCGAGTGTTAACATCAATCGTGCACTTGTTAATATTGATTTTGCTTGTTTCTAGTTCTTGTGTATAGATTAACGAAATTTAGGGTTTCTCATGTTACAAGTGAGCGACTTATTAACTAAATTTAAGATTTCTCATATTACAATGAGCAACGTATTCTAATATTTTTAATTTACGTGCTAGGTTTGATTTCGGCAATTTCTGATTTGTGTGTACATGCACTGACTTACTCTAACCTTTATAATTTACATAGTAAGGGTTAATTTTGACCGTATGAAAGATTGGAATTTAGGATTACTCGTGTGTGACTTACTCTAGCTAGCATTTCTAATCTCAATTCTTCATGTTAATTAGCATAAATTTTAACTGTTAGTTAATTTTTTTGTATTTACTGGAACAAAGGGGAAGAAGCAACAGAAGTGGAATGCATCATGCATGTGGATTAAATGAAAGGAGAGATCAGATAAGGTAAGAAAAGGGTCTGCAAATGTGCTTATCTTTACTGTCATATAGTAAGAAGCTAAACACCAGAGAGAGAGACAGATGCAATTGTATAGGTGGAAGCGAGAGAGAGAGAGAGAGAGAGAGAGAGAGAGAGAGAGAGAGAGAGAGACTAATAGGATCACATGGAGGAAGCAGCCGGAAAGGCCATGGGGTCATTTGCCTTGATACAATACACATGGGTTTTGGCAGCAGCAGCCTGATAATTGAAAAACCCTAGCTATATATATGTTTGGCAATCAGATAAGTCATCTTCTGGTCAAGGGTTATTTTCCATTCCAGTAACTGTATTGGTCTGCTCGATCAGTCTAGGGTTTTTCTTTCTTTAGATCAACAATATCAAGAAGAAAAGAAAAAAAAAAAAAGTCGAACATAGAGTTTTGAGTTTGTAATAAACATTCTTAGTCGTTTAAACTACACATTGCAGGTCTCTTATATCTCATACGATTCATATTTTAGGGATTCTATGTAAAAAATATAGTGTCGGATGTTAACTACCGATATACTCTTTTTTCTTTATCCGGATTTAAGACTGACAACGTAATATAATCTTACATTGACAGAATTGTATTATACAAGTCTCTGCAGTTGAATATTTGTCCATCTCCTTGAAAGAAAATTAATTAGTCCAAAGTCTATAAGATGTAAAAATTTGTTAAACCAACACTGATGTTTACAGTGAGCTTTGTTTTAACAACATAGTTATACCGTTTTTTATGTACCCAAACCTCAACAGCTTGGTTGACCAATTGTCTTGAAGCTCTCCACTCGAGGTCGACTAAATAATCCACCAAACGCAAACTTATTTTTGCACTTTATATTTAGAGAAAGAGTAATATTTAGGTAAATTAAATTTACCAAAATGTAAAGAGATTTTTTTTCAAAGTGGGATTCTTTGTTGATTTTTTGTCACTTCATATTTTTTGCACAATGTTTTATAATGTTAGTGAAAATTTGCGTTAAACTGTGAGATAACAGACAATAGAATCTCACTTTGAGAGAGTCCCCATAGCATTCCTCTTATATTTATATAGAGTACCTTTTTTTGCTTGATTGCACACAATAATCAAGACATAAAATACATATATACTAGACACATATTACACATTTTTTGTTTAGATTATCGTATTTTAGACTTCATACTTAGAAGTGATTAACTGTCACATCCTAGACAGGCTCTGCCGTAACACGATATTGTCCGCTTTGGGACACGCCCTCATGATTTTGTTTTTGGGAACTCACAAGTAACTTCCCAGTAGGTCACCCATCATGGGATTGCTCTAGCTCAAAAGGCCTCATGCTATAGGGAGGGGAGCATGTACATATAAGGCACATCACCCTCTCTTCGTTGGTCGATGTGGGACCTTACATTAACCAAATCTAAATCAGAAACCTAAAAGTCTCCCTAAATAGGTGATTGTAAACCTAATTAACATTTTATGTCGATATAATAAAACTCTATCAAAGTTATAAGAAAATTCCCTCACAGAAAAACAAAGTTGAAGAAAATTAAGCACGAATGAAATTTCTCGACACGTTCTAAAGACGAGAGCTCAAAAAAAACTTAACTATAGATGATATGTACGCGAAGCAACCGCTCACCTTAACCAAAACAACCAATATAAGCATGTGTTTAGAGTTATTTAAAAATGATAAGTTTGATGAGTTGGGTTGGGTTATGTTAAAAAAATACACAAATTCATGCCGCATTTTCTTAAACAAGTTGCAGATTGCAAAGCAAGTGCAGCAATTTGCAAAATCTCTACACAGAAAGAGAATTATAATAATAAACAGACAACGGTATTAGCCACATTTCCATTTGCCTTGTAATTTAAGCAAGGTCCATGGATTCAACAGATTCGACACAATTTTATCAAGACCAAGATACATAAAAATTAGTAAACCATACATAGTATTGTGCGTGTATTTAGGCACATATTTGCTGCAACCTTAAGCAAAACCACCTGGACAATTATATTAATAATTTTCACCTAACTTTTTGCTCAGATAATTTGAGCTAACTTTTTGCTCAGATAATTAAGCAAGTTTAATGTAAACCCTAAATATGAATTTTTTAATACAAGGGTTCTGTCGCAATAGTTATTTGAAATTGGTTTAAGTTCTCATTTTGGTCCTTCAAGTTTAAAATCGATCAATTTCATTTTTGAAATTTACTACCTCACATTAATTTGATCATTTTGTTTATATTTCGTCAATTGTACCGTTAATGTGCTGATAAGGCATATAGGCAGGTCTTATACGTTCACTAATATGTTACGTAAAGTAAAAAAAAAAAAAAAAAAAAAAATTGAACCCACATACATGTTTTGTCAACACATTAACTAATCAATCAATAGAGTATAAATGAAATGACCAAATTAATGTGTGATAGTAAATTTTAAAGACGAAATTGATCGATTTTGAACTATCAAAACTTTAATCAATTTCAAAAATTATTTGTGATAAAAGCCATTAAAATGGATAAAATTGATGAAATCCAGAAGAGATATTAAGGGAAAGGCAGAGACCCCGAAATGATCTTTGTTCAAGTACGGGCACGCACATAATGACATTATTGGTAATTAATATGGTGTTTAATTATTACGTAAAATGCAAGCTACTGAACATAGAAAGTGGCATATTTAGCACATCAACAAATGATTGTGGTCACTTGTAACCTCCTACTTGATCAATTGGAAACATCAAAATGTGTAACTACAAAAATATTTTAGCATAAAATATATTGTCCTCGGACTAATAACTAGTATTACGGTTGGAGAAATGTTGAGAAGATCCTCTCAAAAGTGGAACTTTGAAGGGATTCTCTGCTCCCTCATGTTTTTTATATAATGTTTTATAATATAAGCTCGAAAATTGACGTTAAACTATGAGATGTCCGAAAGTCCATGAAAAGTCTCACTTTGAGAGTCTTAATAACATTTCTCTTACGGTTAATGATATTTTTTTCACTTATAAATGAAAATTGTATTCGACTTACCTAATGAATTAATCATGTTATAACTTATACGTATATTTCTTACTAGTTAATAGTTATCCTCGTATATATCCACATGCATGATTAATGATCGCCAGTGAAGTGAATCCTCTTAATTCCCTTGCATTAACCTTCATCAACACTTATCATGCTTTTCTCCATTCATGGTGCCTCATATCTTTATATATAAAGCTAACAATCCTTTTTGGAGTCACAAGCTTCACCAAAATAAGTGGACAAAAATACCCCTCAAATAAAAAACTTCAAAAGAAACCCAAAACAAATGTGGCCGGGATATTTTCGTCATTTTAACAGTGTTTTTTTAATAATTAATTTTTTTGTACACTTCTTTTTTTTTTTTAATAATTAGTACCTCACAATAGGCTAGCAATAATGTGATTCAATACGTTGTTCATAAAATATTATTTTCTCTATTTTTAAACACGTTCAAAACATCTTAAGAGACGTATAATGCCAGTTATAAAAAGGTCTTTTGCATGTGCATAATAATGTGGTTAAATTAGTTGTCAAATGATTGTTTTTTTTTTTTTGAATAAATGATATTATCTACATAAAGGTGGAGGGGGTGGGCTTAGCCTCACAATGGGCTAGCAATAATGTGATTCAATCAATTGTTTATTAAATATTATTTTCTCTATTCTTAATGTAAATTCAATAGAGACCGATTTTATTATGTGAATTCAGCTGCTTTGATTGGTTTATGAGGGGTTTCTTATAGCATGATCTAAGATTATTCATTTACTTCAAATATTTGACTTTCCTTTTGTCAATTTACATTTAAAACGTGTAAGTCACGCGTAGCATGTCGTGATTCAAAAAATATCTTCTGCACATAAATGCATATTTGAGTTTTGTATATGTTGATGCACAAAATCAGCGAAGACTTTGGTACAACAGAAAGTGTCAGGTTTTGTGACCTTCGCTTGGTTGCTTCGGTCACTAGTGAGGATAAGTACGTAAATGAATAGAGACAGAAGCAAACACAGGATGTACGTGGTTCACCCAGATTGGCTACGTCCACGGAGTAGAGGAGTTCTTATTAGTAGTGAAGGGCTTACACAAGTATAAAGGATCAAGCTCTCAATTTAGTGAGTTCTTGTGAATGATTTAACACAAAATGGCATTAGGCAATATTGTGGGGGAATGACCCCTATTTATAGAAAAACTTGTAGCTTTGTCACATTGACATGTGTCATGTTATGATTGGTTCTTGATGTTGACACGTGCTGCGCTCTGATTGGCTTCTAATCTTGACACGTGTCGAGTAGTGATTGGCCTCCTGGTCGGAGGGGAACTCTTCTGGGTCCTTGACAGTATAGCGTTGGCCGGTGCTCGGTAGTTTCGGGATTGGTCAAGTATGGTACAAACAGTGCTCCCCTAAGTTCCCGAGTGAGGGAAACTCCTCGGTTGGGGACTTGCAAGATCCAATCCCTTGAGTAATCACGAAACTTCTAAGTACCGAAGTATGGTCTGATCTTCATCTGCCCTTCTCTGGAAGTACCTTTCCTCCATCCGGGAATGGTGTACTTAGCTGATGTTGACGCACAAGGTAATGTATCAATTTCACTTGAAGCTTAGTTGTAGTTTCGAGCTTAGTCAAGTGTGATACAAACCCTATAGTAGGAGTCCCCCAAGTCGCCGAGCTAGGAGATCTACCGAAAGAGGTGACAGACAAGGTAAGCAGTCAAACTTCCAAGTAAGCAACCCAGGATCAGAGGTTTGACGTCGGCTTCCGGTTGATTGTTCTCATTCTCCTTGTCTCTCATTCAACTGCCAGGATAAGGAGAAGCAAATGGATAAGAGATGATATGAGATACTTTTGCTTTTGAAGAAGTAACTTTCCACAGGCTTATTCTTGAACTGTGCTGGAGGGTTTTCTGGTGCCCTTCAGAGTATAAGGCCGACTCAAAAATTTGAGGGTCAAAACAAGTCCATCAAATCTAGAGTACGTTCGACCTTGATGATATGGGATACTTTTGCTGTTGACGGAATAATGAATGTGGTATGGAAAGGTGTCGTGCTGTAGTGATCTGTTTTAGCTCACCGTTGAACCTTCTGCTTCAATCTTTTGCATGGCAGAAGTGGTGTGCAACCTTTGCATTTAAATGGTCCTTCAGAACATTCCTTCATAGTGACTCATCCACGCTTGGCAGCTTCAGTGTAAAGAGCCAATATCTGATCAACTGTCATGAGGTATTTGCCGGTGGAATTCGTGACCTTGACAGCAGTTGAGGATGAGTACTCGAGAGCAATGCTAAGTAAGCAACCAGGCAAAGGCTCCAGGCAGTCAGTTCCAAATTGGAGGTTTGATTTCAGGTTCCGACTGACTGCTCTCTTTCTCCTTGTCCTGCAGGTGTGGACAAGGACAAAGACAAAGACAGGGAGAAAGCATGATATGGGATACTCTTGCTTTCGACCCTGATGATATGAGATACTCTTGTTCTTGGTGTGGCTTATTTGCTGAGGTATTATCGGGGGGAAATAAAGCTGAGTATTTCGAGAGGTTATGTTGAGGGTGCCTTTTCGAATGTGAGAAAGGGTTGAGCATTTTTGCAGGTTTGCCTGTCCGTTGAGGAGGGAGGTCAATGTATATAGGGATTTCCCAATAACAAGTAGTAATGCTATTCCTTTACCCTTCTTGGTCACAGCAATGTAGTGGGAGCTGCCAGCTTCACGTGTTTTAATTTTGTCAGAGCACTTTGAAAAAGTGGTATGTGGTATCTGGAAAGCTGATATTACGTGTGGAGATTACAGACAAGCTTTATCTAAGGAAATCTGGCTCTCGAAGTTCTGAGAGTTGTGCCTCTTCGGTTTTCGAACAAGCAATCCCGTCGAGGATCTGACTCTCGAGATTCGGAAAGCGGTGCTACTCCGGTTTTTGAGAAAGTAATTATGTTGGGAGTCTTTTCTCGAATGTGAGTAAAGGTTGGTCGTTCTTGCCAACCTGTCTTGCCACAAAACACGGAGGTCGACACACATAGGGACTTTCCAGTTGTCAAGCAGTTGTGCTGTTCCTTTACCCTTATGGGTAATAGTAGGGTAGCTGGCACTTCGAAATTCTCGTGCCTAAACTTTGTCAGAGATCTTTGACAAAGTTATATGTGGTACCCGAGGAGTTGATGGTGCATATGGAGAGCGGTGATTGATCAGTAAGATTCACGTGCTTTCTACTTCACCAGAAATCTTCGACAGATTGCCCGTAATTTCCGCAAAGCTGATTGTGCATGTGACAGGTGCTGACGAGGCTGCAAAAGCAGGTGCTTCTTCGATTTCTGAGATCGGCCCTCGTGGTCTCTGAGCAGCCCAGCTTTTGAGAAAGCATTCGCCTCTTCGATTTCTGAGATCGGCCCTCGTGGTCTCTGAGCAGCCCAGCTTTTGAGAAAGCAAACGCCTCTTCGATTTCTGAAGCTCCGTCGAGTGCAGATTTTTATAGAGGCTGGCATTAAGTTCCACATCACACTTGAATCTCTACCAGTAGAAGCTCATTTCTTGCACTTCTAAGATCTTGATTTGTCTGACCTCTTCCTTCTTCAACACATTTGAAAATGTCTGGACCCTCCGACCGTCGTTTTGACTTGAACCTTGGAGAAGAGACAGCCACGCCTTCTCCAGACAACATATGGCGCCCATCCTTCATATCCCCTACTGGTCCTCTTACCGTTGGGGATTCTGTGATGAAGAATGATATGACCGCTGCAGTGGTGGCCAGGAACCTTCTCACTCCCAAAGATAACAGACTACTTTCCAAACGGTCTGATGAGTTGGCTGTTAAGGACTCTCTGGCTCTTAGTGTTCAGTGTGCAGGTTCTGTGTCTAATATGGCCCAACGCCTATTTGCTAGAACCCGCCAAGTTGAATCATTGGCTGCTGAAGTGATGAGTCTCAAACAGGAGATTAGAGGGCTCAAGCATGAGAATAAGCAGTTGCACCGGCTCGCCCATGACTATGCTACAAACATGAAGAGGAAGCTTAACCAGATGAAGGAATCTGATGGTAAGGTTTTACTTGATCATCAGCGGTTTGTGGGTTTGTTCCAAAGGCATTTATTGCCTTCGTCCTCTGGGGCTGTACCTGGTAATGAAGCTTCAAATGATGAACCTCCAATGCCTCCTCCTTCTGGGGTTTTGTCAAGTACTGAGGCTCCGGATAACCACCCTCCGGTGCTTTCTCTTTCTGGGGCTCTACCGACTGCTGAGACTTCCCCTAAGCAACCTTTGTGAAGGCTCCCTTTTGTTTGTTTATTTTGACTCATGTATATGTACATATTTGTGGCTTATCGAAAATATTAATAAATAAGCTTTGCTTCATTTCAACATATTGTGTTAAATACACCAAAGCCTTCTTCATAAAGTTCTCTGAATTTTTGCTTTTGTTGAAACCTGTATTGTTGAAGCTTTGTGAGTGAAGCATGTAGTTTGAGGTAGTGTTCCCTTAATTTCCCGAGTGAGGAAAACTTCTCGGTTGGAGACTTGAAAAATCCAAGTCACTGAGTAGTCACGAACTTTTGAGTACCAAGGCGTAGTAGCATATGGTGGGAGTCCCCCAAGTCTCTAGTCGAGGGAGTTGACGAATGAGGTGTCTTGCTAATAGTCCATGTCGTAAGTACCAAAACTTCATTCTTTTGTTTTCTAAGTGGTAGCCCCGGACTTTTTCTTCATAGATTTTGTTGATGAAGGTTGCTAGGCCCGAATAAGTGGAATTGCAGAAGGTGTAACCGTTGGTGCATTAACATCATAATGGAAGCATCACAATGATGGAAGCATCACAATGATGAAAGCATCATAATGATGAAAACACCATAATGATGAAACATCATAATGATGTTTCTTTGGTGGAATTGTTTTTCATTTCCCCTAACAACCGGAATTGTTTTTCAACATAACACCATCATCTGTAGGTCGAATCACAAAGTTGTCTTCATGAAAGTTGTTCGTTAATTCCTTAACTACAACATATCCAAATTGGAGAGCCATCGGAGCAGTACAACTCCAGAAATCCAGGTATGATGAGTGACTGTTTATCATTTGTCTGTCAACCCGTCAGATTTGTTGTGAGCTTTGAAACTCTATTTTCTCTTGCTCAGATCAGCATGCTTTCTTCATTGAAGTTGTTCCTCAGCTTGTGAACTACAACATATCCAAATTTGAGATCCCTCGGAGCTGTATAACTCAAGAAACTCAGGTATGATGAATGACTGGTTATTATTTTTCTGTCAACCCGTCAGATTTGTTGTGTGCTTCGAAACTCCATTTTCTCTTGTTCAGATCGGTATGCTTTCTTCATTGAAGTTGTTCCTCAGCTTGTGAACTACAACATATCCAAATTTGAGATCCCTCGGAGCTGTATAACTCAAGAAACTCAGGTATGATGAATGACTGGTTATTATTTTTCTGTCAACCCGTCAGATTTGTTGTGAGCTTCGAAACTCCATTTTCTCTTGTTCAGATCGGTATGCTTTCTTCATTGAAGTTGTTCCTCAGCTTGTGAACTACAACATATCCAAATTTGAGATCCCTCGGAGCTGTATAACTCAAGAAATTCAGGTATGATGAATGACTGGTTATTATTTGTCTGTCAACCCGTCAGATTTGTTGTGAGCTTCGAAACTCCATTTTCTCTTGTTCAGATCGGTATGCTTTCTTCATTGAAGTTGTTCCTCATCGACTCTTTCATAACATATCAAAAATTCAGGATGAACTAACGGTTAAATATTTCCAGATCTTCGAAACATCACAACAGCTTCGAAATCTGCAAGAAGCCGACTATCATGTTTGGAGCTTCAACACTTTAATTTCCGTCGCTCAAACAGAAATGGTTCCTTCTTGAAAGTTGTTCATATGCTCAAGAACTATAGGGTGTCCAAAATTCAGCTCCATTGGAGAAGAGCAGAGGTTGCAGAAATTTGATAGATGAAAGGAGGCGGAAGAGGGAGAGAGAGAAAAAGTCTCTTGGGTTGGATTTCTATTTTGGGGCAGATTCCAATTTTTGTAGCACCTTCATTATTGATGAATTGCTTGTACTTTTGTCCATTATGAAATTTGGGACTTTGGCTTGTTGTTGGATCTATTATAATATGTTTGGGAACATATATAAGTGAATAAATAAGAAGGAAAATTTTGGGCCCTTGTGGGTGTAAAACAAAAAATGTTTATGTTTACCCAAGTGTTTTTGTACAAGTTCAAGGGCATCTTGGGTTTTGTGAACAAAATTTGTTTATTTGGAGCAAGGTTTTGTGTTGAAGCTTTGTAGGTGAAGCTTTGGTGTTGAAGCTTTGTGGGTGAAGCTTTGGAGGTGAAGCTTTTCGGGTGAAGCTTGTTGGGTGAAGCTTTTTAGGTGAAGCTTTGTGGGTGAAGCTTTTTAGGTGAAGCTTTTCGGGTGAAGCTTTTTGGGTGAAGCTTTTTTAGGTGAAGCTTTGATGGTGAAGCTTTTTGGGTGAAGCTTTTTAGGTGAAGCTTTTTGGGTGAAGCTTTTTAGGTGAAGCTTTGATGGTGAAGCTTTTTGGGTGAAGCTTTTTAGGTGAAGCTTTGTGGGTGAAGCTTTGGAGGTGAAGCTTTTCGGGTGAAGCTTTTTGGATGAAGTTTTTTTTTTTTTTTTTTTTTTTTGGCGCTTGACACGGTCTTCATTTGCTTGTTTTGTAGTGACTGTGGAAGACAGATTGCTTTCTGATTGAGAAGGGTTCCGGCATCGCTTGCTATGAATGTAAAAGAGTGAGGGCTGAGTTGGCTAAATTACCTCTTTATTGAATTCATTGCCAAATGGCCTTCATTACATAGGATGCCGAACGGCTATAGCTCAACACTTGTACATCGTGAGTCTATTTGTAGTAGTACTTCAAGTGATCAGCGTTCCATGGATGGCCAAGGGTCTTGCCATCGGAGCTTCTAAGTGTGTAAGAGCCAGGGCGACTGATGCCAATGACTTCATACGGTCCATCCCAGTTTGGACTAAGTGTGCCTTCACTCGGGACTCTGTCGCAGAGTAATCTTTTCTTTAAGACCCAGTCTCCTATTTTGAAAGAACGAGGCTTGACCCTAGAGTCATAATAGTTGGAGATGCGCTGCTTGTAGGCGACATTCCTCAAGTGAGCTTGGTTTCTGTGTTCCTCGACTAAATCCAAGTTGAGGGTGAGTTGTTTGTCATTTTCACTTTGAATGTAGTTCTGGACTCGGAATGTTGCTTGCTCGAGCTCAACAGGGACAACCGCCTCTGTGCCAAAGGCAAGTGAGAATGGAGTTTCTCCTGTTGAAGTCCGATATGAAGTGCGATATGACCAAAGAACTTGGGGTACAAATTCTGGCCAACAGCCTTTAGCTTTGTCCAAGCTGGTTTTCAAAGTGCGCTTGATTATTTTGTTGATGGCCTCAATTTGTCCATTAGACTGGGGATGAGCTGGAGAGGCAAAGCATAAGTTGATGTTGAACTTAGAGCAGAACAACCTGAACTTCTTGTTGTCAAACTGTCGCCCATTGTCAGTGACTATCGCATTGGGAATGCCGAATCTACAAAGGATGTTCTTCCACACGAAGTCTTCTATCTTTGCCTCAGTAATGGTTGCCAAGGGTTCTACTTCGGCCCACTTTGTGAAGTAGTCCACTGCAACGACTGCGTAACAGACTTTGCCCTTCCCTGCCGGCATTGGGCCGATCAAATCAAGTCCCCACTGGGCGAAGGGCCAAGGGCTGATCATAGGAGTAAGAGGCTCTGGAGGGGAATGAGGAATAGCCGCATATCGTTGACATTTGTCACATGAGCGGGATACTTTGATGGCATCCTGGTGGAGTGTTGGCCAGTAATATCCTTGGCGAAAAGTCTTGTGTGCTAGGGACCGAGATCCAGCATGATCTCCACAGACTCCCTCATGTATTTCCCGAAGGACGATTTCCGCCTCGGCAGGCGTAAGACACCTTAAGTATGGCAGGCTAAAACCTCGCTTATAGAGTTGATCATTGATGATCAGGTAGCGGGTAGACTTGTATCGAATTTGCTTAGCCTGGACTTTATCATTTGGGAGGGTGCCATGAGCAAGGAAATTATAGATCGGGGTGATCCAGCTATCCCTCCGTTGTAAGTTGCATACTTCTGCGGCCATGGTGCTTGGTGTTGCCAACAGTTCGACATGAATTTTTCTTCCAATCTTGTCTTCCACAGCTGAGGCGAGGCGAGCCAGGGCGTCTGCATGACTGTTTGCCGCTCGAGGAACTTGGGTGATCTGGTAGTGGAAGTGCTTGAGCAAAAGTTGTGTTTGCGCAAGATATGCTGCCATGGAGCTGTCCTTAGCATCAAAGTTGTTGGTAACCTGGTTGACCACTAATTGGGAGTCACTGAAAATATCAATTTGTTTAACCCCGAGGTGTTTGGCCAAACGTAATCCTGCTAGAAGGGCTTCATACTCGGCCTCATTGTTTGATGCCTTGAATTTGAAACGAAGAGCATACTCCATTGCTACTTTGTCGGGCGTAGTCAAGACTAGTCCCGCTCCACAGCCCTGTTGGTTGGATGAGCCATCAACATACAGACTCCATGCTGAGGTCGTTGATTCTACTTTCTGAGCTTCCGATGGTAATGAAGCTACTGCTTCAGGTGTAGAAGCAATGTCAACAGGATATGTGAAGTCGGCGATGAAATCTGCTACTGCTTGGCCCTTCTCAGCTGGCTTTGGTTGGTAGGAGATGTCAAACTCACCCAACGCTATTGCCCATTTGATCATTCGCCCTGAAGTGTCAGGACTTTGGAGTATCTGTCGAAGAGGATAATTGGTAAGCACGATGATGGAGTGCGCTTGGAAGTAAGGGCGGAGTTTTCGAGCAGACATGACCAATGCCAGAGCCAATTTCTCAATGTTAGAGTACCGTGTCTCCGCATCTTGTAAGGCTTTGCTAGCGTAGTAGACAGGTCGCTCAATATTCCCATCCTTTCGAATGAGAACGGAACTTACGGCTGAAGCTGATACCGATAGGTAGATAATGAGAATGTCTCCTACCTCGGGCTTGGAGAGTAGAGGGGCTTTACTCATGTACTCCTTGAGGTTTTTGAATGCCTCGGCACATTCATCAGTCCATGTAATGTACTTCCTACTTCCCTTAAGTGCTTTAAAAAAGGGGGCACATTTGTCTGTGGCCTTAGAAATGAACCTGGTTAAGGCTGCCACCTTGCCAGTAAGGCTCTGGATGTCCTTTGAAGTTACCGGTTCCTTCATGTCGAGGATTGCTTTGATCTTCTCGGGATTAGCTTCAATGCCTCGTTGGCTAATCATGAAACCTAAGAATTTGCCAGAGCCTACGCCGAAGGCACATTTGTTGGGGTTTAACCTCATTCGATACCTCTTCCAAATAGTGAAAGTTTCATATAGGTTGGTGATGTGTTGGTCAGCATGTTTGCTCTTGACTAACATATCATCAACGTAAACTTCCATGCTCTTCCCAATCTGCTCGGCGAACATTGAGTTGACTAGTCTCTGATAAGTCGCTCCTGCATTCTTTAGGCCGAAAGGCATGACTTTGTAGCAGTATAGTCCTCTGTCGGTAGTGAAGGCTGTGTGTTCTTGATCCGAAGGGTTCATGAGGATTTAGTTGTATCCTGAGTAAGCATCCATGAAGCTCAGGAGTTCACACCCGACCGTAGAGTCTATAAGTCTGTCAATAAGAGGAAGAGGGAAGCTATCTTTCGGACACCCTTTGTTTAGGTCGGTGTAGTCAACACACATTCTCCACAAGACCTTTTGAAGCAAAAGACTTTCTTTGGTCGGATTTTTCTTAACAAGGACCACATTTGCTACCCATGTCGGGTAATTGACTTCGCGGACAAAGCCTATGCCTTTGAGTTTTTCAACTTCTGCTTTCATTGCCTCGTATCGTTCAGCGTCATAAGATCTTCGCTTCTGTCTCACCGGCTTGATCTTGGGGTCAATACTCAAACGATGACAGATGACATCGGGAGAGATGCCTGGCATGTCCTCGTATGACCAGGCGAAGACTTCAGTGTTCTCTTTCAAAAAAGATATCAATGCTAACCGAAGGGGTGGTGACAATGTGGTGCCAATCTTCACCATGCGATCTGGATAATCTCTTGAGATAGGTACCTTCTCCAACTCTTCAGCAGGTTGGGCTTGCTGGGTGAAAGAGTCATCTCGAGGATCATCGGGTTGATTGTTGCTATCAGGAAGATCCAAGTTCGCTTCATCTAGGCTGGTCTTTGTGACTTGGTCATGTACAGACAGGGTTTCCTTGGGTCCGGGCAAGTGTTATTGCTTAACTGAAGTGTTGTAACATGATCGTGCACTAAGCTGATCTCCTCTGATGTAGCCGTTGCCATGGGGGGTTGGAAATTTCATCAACAGCATATGCGTGGATACCATAGCCTTGAGATCATTGATGCCTGTGCGCCCAAAGATGACATTGTATGCCGTTGGGCAGTCAACCACTAGGAAGTTAGTGGTAATGGTAGCCGTGTAAGGGCCTGTACCAATAGTAAAGGGTAAATGTATGCTCCCTAAGGGTTGCACGATATCACCGGAGAAGCTTATCAGAGGAGAAATCGAGCGATCGAGCAAGTGTTCAGCTACACTGAGTGCCCTGAAAGCTTCGGCAAACATGATATTGACCGAAGCCCCTGTGTCTACGAGGATTCGTCGAACATCAAAGTTGGCTATGTGAGCCTCCACGATCAATGGGTCGTTATGAGGGTAGATGATGCCTCTTTCTTCCTCAGGGTAGAAACATATCGGATCCCAGTTAGGTTTTTGATACTTCCCTCCCCTGATGTCTTCCACGTGAAACACTTGGTGACCAGGCCTCAGACTTCGTTCACTGTTTTTCATGGCCCTATTGGAAGATTCAGATATGGGTGTGCCGCCGCTTATGGAATATATGACATTCACCTGGCGTTGGTTACGGTTATCCCTTTGAGGGTGAAGAAGGAATTGATCAATTTTTCCTTCTCGTGCCAAAGCTTCAATACGATCACGGAGGATGATACATTTCTCGCTATCATGGCCGTTATGCTCATGGTAGCAACAAAACGTGCCCGCGTTATTCGGGGGCGTGTAATCTGGGTGCCTCGGCTTTGGCTTTGGTATCAGGTGAGCTATGCTGGGGTAAATGGCCGCGCATGTGGCATTCAAGGGCGTGTATGTCTCATACCTTGGGGTATGGGGTATCTTGACGCGGGTTTGACCCACTGCATTGACTGCCTGGGGGCGAGCGTTATTGTGGCGATACCCTTGGTTATCGAGATAGTGTCCCTTACTCTTTTTACTGAAAGGAGAGTGGTGAGGATGGAAATCCTTCCTCTTGCCTTGAAATTGATATGTCTGTTGATTCGGTGAAGCATTATGCAAGGCATGGGGAGGTGCCACTGCTGTTTGGGAAGTCGAGGTCTTCTCATTTAGGTGAGTCTGGCTTCCACCTCCCACTTGTTGATAAAGGATGGTTGTAGGGGGTTTCTCCTGATATGTCTTTGCCTCGGCGGAGGCATGGTTATAAGCCTGCGCCATCACCTCAGAGTAAGTCTTCCAAGTATTGGCATTGATCATGTATTTAAAGAAACAATCACGTAGGCCTGCCGTGAAGGCTTTGAGGGCAGTCTTGTCGTCTGCCTCGGCACACCGGGAGTATTCATGGCTGAAGCGGCCAGCATACATACGTAATGACTCGTCTGGCTTCTGGCGGATAGTGTACAGGTCATCTGCAGAGTGCAAGCGATCGGTTTGGAAAATGTGTTGGGAAACAAATAGTTTCCTCAATTCCTCAAATGAGTCTACCGTCTCAGGTGTAAGACGACAATACCAATTTAGAGCTCCGCCAGAGAGGGTGGAGGGGAAGAGAAGACATCGCTCTTCGTCGGTGTGCATCCGGTATGCCATGGTGGACTCAAAGAGGTTAAGGTGCTCAATCGGGTCCTCTTTTCCAGTATAAAGTTGCAAGCCAAGCTTTTGCTTTGTCTTTGCTTGAAAGGGGGTGTTGAGGATCCTCCTTGTAAGAGGGCCAGGCCTGGGTTGGTTCCAGTCAGGTATTTCAGCCTGACGTTCAGCCTTCAACTTGTTTACTTCCTCAAGAAGTTGTAGGACAAGGGGGTCCTGAGCGGAGTTATGTGTCACTGGAGCTTTCTTTCGTAAATCTCCATCTCCTCTTGGAATTAGGAAGGTTTGATCAAGGGCATGTGATTTTTCCCTGGACTCGCTGTACTGGCTTCCAGGGTATGTCTGTCGGAACACCTCTGAGTCCCATGTACCCTCATGTCTCTCTGGGACTTGTTGCCCCTTCCCCAAATTGGTGGCCGGCTTGGGCCGTGGCAGGGGACCGAGTCTCTCAGAAATCCTTGGGTCATTAATCTTTGAGCTTATATGGATGGAATTCTCTCGACGTTGCTTCAGGAAATCCCGACAATCGCGAAAGACGGCTTTCGATCCTTCTGCCCCTTCAGCAAAGAGGTGTCTCCCTCCACTTCTCATGGTTCGGGGCGAAGCAACTGGGTTAAGAGAAGCCTCATGTTGATTATCAAGTCGAGGGGTAATCTGTTCCCTATCAGGGATATCTATGTCGAATGCATGTGACCCTCCATGTTGGAGGGCACCCAGTTGATGGTTGACTTCCACGGGGGCAACAAGCTCGCGTGTCTGAGCTTGCCTAGCTTCGTGGAGTGTCTCGAAGAGCTTCTCATATTGCTCCTGGAGGACCTCATTCCTCATTGCTATCTTGTTGTTCTGAGCTTCCAACTCATCGACTTTAGCTTGAAGAAGAACTCGTTTTCCTTCCTTCTTTCGTTGTTTCGCACTATGTGCAAGGGGGGTGTCATTCTGTGTGCTGTGGCTTCCTTCGCTTCCCATGCTGGAGAGGGATGCCTGATCAAAAGAAAGTGTACGAATGATAGAAACCAGCTTGACACAGCTGAAGAGAGTAGGAATAAGTGTCGTTTCCCACAGACGGCGCCAAATGTTGATGCACAAAATCAGCGAAGACTTTGGTACAACAGAAAGTGTCAGGTTTTGTGACCTTCGCTTGGTTGCTTCGGTCACTAGTGAGGATAAGTACGTAAATGAATAGAGACAGAAGCAAACACAGGATGTACGTGGTTCACCCAGATTGGCTACGTCCACGGAGTAGAGGAGTTCTTATTAGTAGTGAAGGGCTTACACAAGTACAAAGGATCAAGCTCTCAATTTAGTGAGTTCTTGTGAATGATTTAACACAAAATGGCATTAGGCAATATTGTGGGGGAATGACCCCTATTTATAGAAAAACTTGTAGCTTTGTCACATTGACATGTGTCATGTTATGATTGGTTCTTGATGTTGACACGTGCTGCGCTCTGATTGGCTTCTAATCTTGACACGTGTCGAGTAGTGATTGGCCTCCTGGTCGGAGGGGAACTCTTCTGGGTCCTTGACAGTATAGCGTTGGCCGGTGCTCGGTAGTTTCGGGATTGGTCAAGTATGGTACAAACAGTATACATGCTTTGCTAGCTAATTTGGTTAATTGCTTGATTATTCCTTTATTTTCTCCCTAGATTGTATCTTTAATTAATTAAATTAGGCCAATAAAAGTGAAGATAAATTTTAACTCGAGACGTCATAAGTTAACGAAAAATATCATAAGCACCAAAGCAATTTACTATTTACTCGTGACCTTCATTTGTGCATATGTAATTGTGCTATACAACAAGAGAATTACATAAAATAAGGACATCTTCACTAACTTTTTCAAATTTGTCATGCTTCGCAAAATGATTTTACATTACATAAAACAGAACACCGTCAACGTAACATGTAAATTTTTTTCGTGTTTCTTGTGCTTTTGGACAGCTCAATCTTAATATATATATAAATCCATGTGTCAAGCCTACTATGCATCAAATGATTATTTGAGTCACTCGTCCTCCACCTTTGAGGAAGAATGTTGATTGCTTGGGAACTCTCACCACTCTGAAGCGGTGAGCCACATCCCACCTAATCCACGAGAGATTTTCACCTAATTCACGAGAGATCCACAAAAGATTTTTCAGCGTGTTTAAAATACGAAGTAGAGCATTACATATTATCGTATAATTAGAAAAAATTATTTTATAAATGTTCATCTATTTATATAATGACATGTGATACTCCGTTTCATTTACTAAGCACATAAAAATAGTCTCTCATCGTCCACCTCTCGTACAAACGTGGCAAACAGTTCCAGTGCTTTTATGCATGTCGTCCCCACTGCTGGGCTTTAGCTACTTACCCTTGATTCTCCCCTACAGGCACTAGCCCGCTATATGTGTGTCCTTACGCGGACTCTTGTCCACCTCTATCTCCGTACAACCTCCACGTGGCCATCACCCAAGTGGCGCCCTAACATTTCCAAGGTAAAGTTCGTCCACTAGTGACATTGAGTTAGCACGACGTCCCGTTTTCGGGGGCAAAAAGAGTCGGCACCCCGTTGCCAAGTGGCTCCTCTCGTTAAGATCAAATGCAAGGGTTGGACTATGGTAAGGATACGTACTCAATGGTTTCGATTACTACTCGTACTCAACAAAAACACTTGTAAATAACACCGTTCGTTATAGCAAAGTAATTTATAACTTATTTGTACCATACTTGACCAATCCTGAAATTATTAAGCACCGATCAACGTTATACCGTCAAAGACCCAAAAGAGTTTCCCTCCAACCAGGAGGCCAATTACAGTGCGACACGTGTCGATATCAGAAGCCAATCATAGCGCGACACGTATCAACATCAGAAGCCAATCATAACACGACACATGTCAATGTCAGAATTAAACTAGAAACTCTCTTCTATAAATAGAGATCATTCTCTCACAATATTTCCTAATGTCATTTGTACTACATCATTCACTAGTACTCACTAAAGGAGAGCTTGAACCTATGTACTTGTGTAACCCTTCACAATTAATGAAAACTCCTCTGCTCCGTGGACGTAGCCAATCTGGGTGAACCACGTACATCTTGTGTTTGCTTCCCTGTCCCTATCCATTTACTTACTTATCCACACTAGTGACTAGAGCAATCTAACGAATGTCACAAACTTAATACTTTCTGTTGTACCAAAGTCCTCACTGATTTTGTGAATCAACATAACTCATTATGAAGCAAAGCACCAACCCTCTTCTTTTTAGTATAAATAATATCGTTGTAAAAAAAAAAAAAAATATATATATATATATATATATATATATATATATATATACATATAACAGTGTTATAGCTCGTTGATTGGGGCATGTGGCTATGTGTAGTAAATTTTACTTATAAGTATTCGTACATGAGACGTATACGTACCCTAAAATAAAACAATTGAAAAGAAACCGTTAAGCCTGAAAGGACTTAATTATACAGAATGTGTCCACAATTATGTGCCTTTCCGTTCTAATACAACATTGACAAGTATAAATTATATCAATATTTTTACACTAGGAGGAGAGGGAGTTCGACTAAAACTCACAATGGGCAATCTAATTTGGTATTGAATTATAAGCGAAGAGAAATACCACCAAACCATAGTACTAAGTGACCATATATTATTTTAGTAGATTAAGACACCACGTGAGAAGTATCATATAAATTCCTCTATATCTACCTTCAACAGTCTCACTTTTTATTTATTAAATTTTATCATGACAATTCATTTCTCGTACTATTAAAACGGGAACTACGATTACTAAAGAAAATTTGCAGCTGTAAACTTCAACTCCCCTCGTGATTCGCGTTATTGTCTGTTTCATTTTACTATGTTATGTCCCACTAGAGCCGGCTCTAAGGTGGAGTAACTGCAGGTGTTCCCACTCCCCTCACCTGTCCGCCTGAAATCAACGGCTGAGATCATCCGCCGTGTGTTAAGTCAAACGAGTCGTGGGTTCGTTCAAAGGTGGTGGGGGGTACGCAGTTCGAGCAAGTGGGTGCATGCAAAAATAATGCATCCCACACCCACGGAGGCACGGGTGCGGGTCCAGGCTGCAGGTCCATGCTCTCTCGGTGCAGGCAACCATTCTCCAAAAATTAAGAATCCCAGTTTCTTTAAGAACCCCCGTCCCTTGACTGCCTTGACTTGAGTTCACCACCGTCGATTCGTTATCAAAAACTCACATTAAGCATTTTGAATAAAAATTTAAAGTTGGTTTGAAAGTGCTTTCAAAATAATTAAAAGTGCATTCAGTGAATTTGTTTTTAGATTTCAATAGCACTTAAAGGGGTTTTTGTAAGAAGTACATAAATGTTTTTTTCTTCAGAATTTACTTACATTTTTATTAATGATTAGTTTCAGTAGCACTTTCATCAAAAATGCTTTCAGTCAATTTAAAAGCACTTCCAAACAAACTATTATGGTAATTATTTGAATTTATTTCTTCATGCTAATCCACATCATTTTTCTTCACTATGCATTCATCTTATTTATGAACATTGCATTGAATAAATTAAATAAAAACAAAGAATTATAACATAAATCAAGTGGAAATAACAAACTCAATTTTCAGGTCGTTTATCAGATAATCTGTTAAGAATTTGTTAAAATAATAGATTTGAAACGACACTATATGTATAATGAATACGACATAACACGACACGATTTGCTAAGACAATGATTTGAGCTCTAATTAGTGCAATCCCAGACAAGTCCTTAGAAACACATCAAAAATCTTATTAAAAATTCAAATGCATATAAGGTACTAAAAAATGCCTTTGAAAGAAGCACTGGATTTTATAAGCGCTTTTAAATTTTTTAGCCAAATTGTAGAAACACTTCTAGTTGTTAGAAAACCGTTTTTAACCCTACTATAGATAAAATACCAAACGTGCCCTTAATATATCAATCTTGGCCTTCCATTAACTCCGCCAACCCCTTTAAAAGAACCAGAAAAGCGGGAGACACAGATAAAGGGCGTAGCCAGTGAGAGAGAGAGAGAGGGTTATGGAGAAATCTAAGCTAAAGTGAGTGAGTGAGGGAGAGCGACGAAATTAACATAAATAGTGTTTGGAGAGAGGGAAAGTGGGAGAAATATTTTCCGAGAAAAAAAAAATGACGACTGGAAGAATGGTGCAAGAACAGAACCTGGAGAAGCAGATAGAGAAACAGATGGGGTGCATGGCTGGCTTCCTCCAGATCTTCGATCGCCACCAGCTTCTCAACGGAAAACGACTCTACTCCACCAAACGCCTCCCTCCCTCGGCGGTGAGTTTTCCATTTATTATCTGTTTGGTTCCCTGGAAAATGTCCAGAGTTTCAATCTTCACTTCTCGTACTTTCTATTTAACTGCATTTAATATATCATTTATTGAAACTCATTTATTGAGACTCTTTCAGACGGTGGTTTCGTCGCCAGAGTCGGAGTCGGCCATGTCGCCGGAGATATCCAAAGAATTGGAAAAACAACCGCAGAACAAGACGGCACCGTCTCCGGACCGATCGAAGCAATCTCCATCTCCGACGAAGGATCTCCGATCTCCATCACCAGAAACTCGCGCTCCCCCGTCACCGGAACCTCATCCGAAATCTCCTCTTCCGCTTCCAGTTTTCGAATTCAAAGAAGGAACGAGGTCCTCGTGGAAGTTCTCCAGAGAAGCGCCTAGGCTCTCACTGGATAGCAGAGCCACCGTCGACGCCAAGGGAAGCCTATACCCGAGGGAGATCCGAACAAACGCCGCCATACTAACCGCCGGTCGGAGCTCAGCCGACGGAGGAAGCGATAGCGACAAGCAACACCGATCACCGAGCGTTATCGCTAGGCTAATGGGACTCGAACCGTTGCAGCAGTCGGATCCGGAACCGGTTAAGCTCCGGAGATCTTCGTCCGAATCCAGAGTGAACCGAGACCTGAACCAGTACCGGTTCGTCGACGGTAACAATTACCAGCAGAAGCAACCGCCGCCACAGAATGTGCAGAGCCATAATTTCTCCGGCAATGTAGGCAAAGACGACCGGAGCTCCAATCGGGGTTCCTATCCGAGGCAGCCGGATCCGAAGAACAATGCGAAGGCTCAGAGCAAAGGAATGGCGCAGAGAAAGTGCTTCTTCAACTCGGCGGACTTCTTCCCCGAGCCGAAGCAGAGAGCCTCCGTTTACAACGAGATTGAGAAGCGGTTGAAGATGCGAGGAATCGACGAGCCGTCGAAAGATTTGGAGACGTTGAAGGAAATCTTCGAAGCTCTGCAGCTCAAAGGCCTCCTGCGCTCCAGGAAAGCTGCCAATCAGATTAATTCCAGAAACTTCTTCTACGATCGGAGCTTCCAGTCGCCGATCGTAGTGATGAAGCCGTCCATATCGCCGAGCTCGGTTCACCGCGCGGCCAGATTCGGAAACGACTCGCCGCCGCCAAATTCGGGATTTAGGTCGAGAGCCGGAGTTCGCCGAAACGGCGAGGTATCACCTGCGGTGAGTCCTAGGCGCGACCGGCCGGAGAATGCACGGAGCCAGACTAGAGGGAGGAGTCCTGCCGCGCGAGAGGGCGGCGTGAGGAGTCCGAGTCGGAGAGGAGGACCGTTATCGATCGAAACGCAGCGGAAGGGGAATGATTCGGTGGAGCAGAGGAGAGTATCTCCGGTGCATTCTCCTAAAGTCAGTTCGAGAAGACCAGATCAAACGCCCACGAATCGATCTCCCAGGTACATTAAGAAACCAACGGTTGAGATTGCTCTAAGTGAGGAAAAGGTGTTCCATCGGGCGGAGGACGAATCGTCCACCACCATGTCAGAGAGCGGCATTAGGAACAGAACCTCGTCACAAGCCGACACAGAGGTACATTAATCATCATGAAAAGCTTAATTAACGTAATTAGTTTTTGTTAATTAAGTAAATTATGATTAACGGTTTTGGTTAATTAATCCTGCAGAGGTGGAAGGCGGAAGAGTACAAAGAAGGGAGGAGTTTGTTGGAGAGGTGTGATAAGTTGCTTCACAGCATAGCTGAGTTGCAACCGAGTCCTGTCTCGGTTCTCGACTCGTCGTTTTACAAGGACGAATCGTCGCCTTCGCCTGTCATGAAACGCAGCATTGATTTCAAAGGTAAACAATATATTGGCCACTTGATTGCCCACTTACCTGCATTTGGGACGTCACGTTATCTAAACCAATTATTTTCATGCGTTTTAAATTGCCCGCTTAGCTTCGGTGGAACAAAAAAACTTTGTTTAACAAAACAAAACTTACTTGTACGACGATGCATGATTGGCTTTGCGATGCTGCTAATTTGTCATTTAGCTGCATGAAAGTTTGATTTTGCATCGTCATGCCATGTGTTTTTAGTGTGGTATTCCAGTTGCATGAAAACTCAATCATGCACCGTCATGTCATGCATTCCAACTTGACCACGCATGTTTCAATTCAAATATCTCTAATGTGACATTTCGGCTAATGTGACATTTCGGTTGCAAGAAAGTGGTATTCAAGTTGCCTACGTGGCCTTGAGATAGTAAGTATTTGTGTGTAGAAGAGTACTCTACTTAACTAGGCTCTGCTTTTAGCCTTCTAGGTTAACCATTAGTCTACTAGTACCCTGTTCTTGTGCTGCACTCTGCACCCAGTGAGTATTTCCAGTTAAAGTCAATGCCTTCCAATAAATACCTGGCACATCGGCGTAAAAAAATCCAGGATCCAAACTCTTCCACCTCAGCCTTTTCCTATGCTTAATCACACGTGGATTGATTTGATTGGTGTTTCCATCTTAACGGGATGTCGGTAGGTGGTTGTGTTGTGTTGTACTATGTGATAGTGATGCTGGCCGAAAACGACCCCGTTTTGTTATACCCCTAACTGTAATCGACGACAATGACCCACCAAATTTAGGACTGGTTTGGTATTGCTGTGTTTTGAAAAAAAACTGCTGTGAGAATAAGCGGCTGTGAAATAAATCAGCAGAGTGTTTGATAAACTTTTTTGTAAAAGTGCTTTTGGAAAAAAAAAACAGTCTGATAGTGGGTCTTTTCATTAAAAGAGCATTGTAGCTCCGTGTGCTTTGAAAAAAAACCAGTTTTCCAAAGCTGCAAATAGCAGCTTCAGCTTTTTCTTTTAATTTCAGCTTATTCTCACAACAGCTTCCAAAATAAACCCATTTTTTTTAGTTTACCAAACATCTAAAACCCTCACAACTTTTTTTCATGGGTGTTTTTTTTTTTAAGCACCTCACTCTCAAACCATCCCTTAGTGTCATGTATGATAGTCCGTACAGAATTGAAGCGTGACATTTGCTATGGTTATTAGTAATTAGGGATTTTAATTTGGTTTGTTTGGTTTGGTTGTTGAATTTAATTTAATTTAATTTTTGGTTTGATGAAACAGTTGAAATGGAGGACATATGGGGGGAGGCAATGTCGGGCACTGAGTCCGAATCCGAAGACAGCGATTTCGTCTACGTATCGGAGATCTTGCAGGCTTCCACTTACTTACCGGAAGACTCCGACATTTTCCTATTACTAGAAAAGAAGCAACATTTCAAGGGAAAAGAGACCTCCAAAGAGTCAACACTCGAGAGAAGGATCATTTTCGACACCGTCACCGAAATTCTAGACCGAAACCGTCACTTGCCGCCGTGGAAGGCGGTCTCGTGGCAGACTTCCTTGCCCGAAACTTGGTCCGAGTTTAAGAGAATCCGGGAGAGGGACGACTCCGAGGACTTGTTCGAGGTCATATGCGGGATGTTGAAAAAGGACCTTGCCGGCGACGCGATCAACGGATGGGGAGGTTGCTCCATCGAAATGTCCGACGCCGTTTTGGACATCGAACGGCTCATTTTCAAGGACTTGATCGGGGAAACGATCCGAGATCTCGCCGCTTTTCCCACCAGTTATATCAAAGTTTCGGCGCCTTGTAGGAAGTTGGTCTTCTAAAAGCAGAGGGAAAACAAAAAAAAAAATTTGAAGTTTTCATTTGGCGCGCTTTTTAAATCATAATCCAAATTAAAATATAAAATATCATCCTTTAGTTTTTAATTTTTGTTTGTTTTTAGATTAGAAATTCAACGGTCGATCTGGTTTTGCAAAATCTGTAAATTAAATGGTTGTTTATTGTAATTTGTAATATTATATTTTGGGAAATGCTGTGGGAAGTTGGAAGTGGGGGAACGGATCTCTTTCGAATCCATATATACTGAGCTTGCTGAGGAGGTGTTCTGACCTGTTGAAATTTGATTCAATAGTTATAATTATTATAACTTTTAGAGAATTTTCTATTTGTAACTGTTAAATCAAATTTCAACTGTCCGAATCCCGCAAACTCAATTTTATTGGATCTGCAAGGGATCCGGTTCCGGAAATGAGTTGCTCTCAGGCATGTGCAAAAAGGGAAAAAGGAAAAGGGGGAGCCTGAAAAGAGGACAATGTTTTCAGCGATAAAGCAAAAGATTGATTGCACATGTTTTTGTCTCAAGTGATGAGTAAACATTCCATGGCTGCTGCTATCATTACACTCACATCTTGCAATTCTTTTGGATGTGATTATAAAATAATTGAAAGTGTTTTTAGAAAAAATATTTTTGAATCTCAAAAGCACTCTAAGTGCTTCATTTTAAGTGTTTTTTTTACCTATTTTTGCTTACGAGTGCTGCTCAAATTAGTTCATCAAACAGTCCTTATTAGAATATGGTCCTCAAATTTTAATTAATTATTTGGATCACGTGCTTTTCTTCATGACTTCATTAATTTTTGTCACTGTTTTTATTTTCAAGTTGTAATAATCTACAGCAACAAGCCGATACCCTATTCAATTCTGTGGTCCATCAATCATACAAAGTCAAATACTATTTTTTCAACTCTTTTTATTATTCTTTTTTCACTTGCCAAAATTTTGGACCGGCTAGAGAAAAATCTCGATAAGCCTGCCTGATCAGACGCCTAACTTTGGGCAATTGGATCGATTGAGATCAGAGTCATACTCTTGTCACTGGTGCTCCCTACCGATGAGCTGATCCTTCATTTCTACATAAGTTTTTCTCTGATAGGCATGCGCTTGTCCATAATGTAAATGTTATCTATTTTTCTTCTCTTTCTTGCAATATGAATGATATTTGTTGGGTTCATATGGTTTTTGAATTGTATCATTTCAATTTGGAAGATATTTATAAAATAAAAAAAATAAAAATATAAGTTCGAATTTGGTGGGGTTTGTTAACATAGAAGGGGGTGCCAATCCATCTCTCTCTCTCTCAAAATGATTGTATGAGCAAAGAGTAATACATAAATCCACCTCAGAGTAAATATATTAACTATATATTAATCTTGTGGTACTTTTGTTCTGAAGGTTGAAAGAGGTTCGATATATAAACTCTCCATCCACTAAATTTGTTTATGACAATTTTATTACAATTCAATTGGAATTTGGTCATCGTCATCCAAAAACGTGATTAAATTTTGATAGACTACTAAACCAGATTTCAAAACGACGAGAACAATGAGCTATATATAATATGATGAGTTTGTTTCGTCTCTTACGACAAACAAAAACACACACACACAACTAATAGTGAATGTGTATGAGGTGCTAATCCCACCAAACAACTCGTATTCTTGCCTCTCGTATTCATTCCAATTAAATTCCCTTGCTCCCACCCTAGGCACAAATGAATCAAGTAAAAAGAATAGGGTCTTTGTCAAAAAACAAGTGAAAGATGGGGGTCTTTGTCATGTAAAAAGGGCACAATCTTATCTATGAATGTGTAAGAGATGTGGATGGGTGGTCTGGCAATGCCCACATGCCGGTCATCTGCCATCGACTTTTCCATCATTTTCTTCTCTTTGATTGAATGGTGGCTCTCACTTCCTCATAAATCCACCACATTTGCCCACATTTACTTGAATTTTCGTGTGTTCTGGTAGGTTGTCATCATCATCCCCATTGCTGTCTCCTCCTAGGGTTCTTTGCAGATGCAAAGTTCCTTTTTTTTTGAAATATTTTGACTAAGTAACGTGAGTGCATTATTGGCTTGGGCTATGAGTTGTACTTGCACTCTACTGTATCTGCATGCTCAATGAAAACTAAAACCTAATACCAAAGGGGTCGTGGTCCTATGCATAAAGGTCCTTTGGAATTCATCGATGGGTAGTAATCACTGGTCATCTAGTAGCTCATTTGATTAATGTATCCCCATCTGTTACCAATGTAATTTGTCTCTGGAAGACTCTGTTTTATATGTGAAGTCCCCTTCCTACTTGGAGAAATTTTTACGAAGTGTTCGGTATTCAAGCGGGTACAACTAGAGTCATAAAATAGGTGGAGTAAAACAGAAAAAATATATCATTTCCTCCACTTATATTATGACATGTGAAGTATCGCTTGAATACCTAACAGTGGCGTCCATCAGTTGTCAGTTGTGTGCATCCGATCAACCCGTCACTTGCCTCACATATAGGGAACAACATTAGAGTTCACATTTGAGGATTTCGTTGTTTTCAATTTGTCTATTTTTGTCACTTAGTACTACAATCTAGTGTTATATATTCATCTTCACTTGCTTGTAAATAAGAGATCTGATGTTCAAATCTCATGGATAGCAAGTTTGATAGAAATTTATTCCTTAACCCTTCGTGTAAGGAAAATACTTGTGTCCCTCTCCTATGCAAATCTCCTTGCCCACCACTTGAGATTAATGCTTCTTCAACGTACAAACATTATAATCAGAATCATTCATTCTTTTTCTCATCATCTTAAGATCATTTTTGAACAAATCATTCAATTCGGAGATCGTTTAGCCATTCAGGCATGTCAACCAGTCAACACTTTTGATATAAAGTAGCATCCTCGTGATGAGCTGCATATTTGTTTTATGCATATGAATACCGTTTCTTCAAATGGAAAGGGTTTTTTTTTTTTTTTTTTTTTTTTTTGCATAAATGACAAAACGGTACAGATTATGATATTTGTATGATGAAAATCCGTTGACCATTGGTGTAAAATATACCGGTGAATTAAAAATGCAATTTTTCATTATGGACCTTAAAAGACCCGTTATTCATCTGGGTTTGGGTCTTTCTTTGTTTCACTAGAAGGCACCATTGGGCCTGAGCCATCATGTTCTAACTATACACCAAGGTCCACCAAATTTTGGGCCTGATAAATTGGGTAAGAAAATTCCTCATCAACTAGTTAACCTTCAAGATCATTGACTTCCGCTTCAAATTCCGAGTAATTAATCAAAGAGAAAGTGCCAAGGATCTAATTCACCTACAGCATTGGTTAGTAAGTTATTTTTTCTAATTCTCAAATGAGTATATTCTATCTGAAATTGTCTGATTGCATGACCACATTGTAACTTGAATTAAAACCCGAGTCTTTAGCTTTATTTTGATAACACATATTTTAAGTACTCTTATTTATTTAGACGGAAATTTGAATTTGCGTGTAAAGGCATAGATGAACACACTGTCCTAAACGACTGACCTAATCTATGTCGAAAGCCTTTAGCTTTATATATCATAGAATATGATGGCTTAACACTGTTTATGAACAAACGAGGAGAGTAGGAGAAAGTGAAAATGCACCTCTCACAAAATATGAACCCAATTCAGGGACAAGAAGCCACTTCATAATGACTAGCTAATGACATCACAAGTTTTTTTTTTTTAATTTTTTTTAAATTTTTTTTAAATTTTTTTTAATGGGAGGATAAGTACAGAGTTTGGGTTTAGTGGCTATAGTAAAAGTCCATAAAAGACTCAACCGAAGGCAGTCATGGAAGGCATTATATGGGACATTAACCATATTAAGAAGTAATTAAGTTCTATTGAGTTTTTTTTTCACTCCTCGTGCTTGTAATGGGGCTGCGCATTTGGGGACATCTTATGTCACGCATGTGAGGGTTATCATATGTGGGATCGTTTTGAATCAGAATGGTTGTTTAATTATCTGGCTTTTGATGTAAACATTTTAATTCGTATATAATATTATTTGATCTTCAACAACAACAAAAATAAAATAAAAAGAGAATAATTCAGAGGTTGGTTTCTGGTTCTGGTACTTGTTATGATCCTCAGACTCAAAGAAAAGCTTAAATTCTGGTTTTTCTTTTTCTTTGCAAACTCCAAAGTTATGTTTATATTGGTAGATTAACTTGTGTAGTAGTTTGACACGCAAATAAAATATTGACAGTGGTCGTGTAGTAACGCTTTTCGGACTTTTGATGCGGTTATTACTCATCTATTATATTCACTGATTTGTTATTATGTCATACAAAATATCAGTTTTCTTAATCCCACTTACAGGTTGCCTATTTAGTGAAGTCCAACTTAGTTAAGTGGTCTGCCACCAGTTGTCTTTCTTTCTAAGAGAGAAAAAAAAAAAATTTAGTTAAGTGGCGAAACCGACCGGACTGTATTACCTATATTGAAAGTGGTGGATTCCTTTGGATTTTGGATTACCCTTAAAATACAGGCTCATATATTAAGTGGTGAATTCCTTTGGAGGTTGGATTACCCTTATAAAACCGGCTCATATATTACAAGTGGTGGATTCCCTTAGAATTTGGCCTTCCTCTTCAATCCATTGCGTCTCAGATTCAAAATTTCACCATTTTCTGTTCATATAAGCTACGAACATTCCTGATTCCTCTCCACTATCCTTCTAATACGCATCTGGAACACACGAAGAAACTTCAAAGCATATTATTATGGTGAAAGAAATCCACTTTCACCAGTTGAATATTTTAATGGGTCAAAGATGGTCTCTTGGCACTTGGTTTTCTGTCTCGGTGAGGTACAAAAGGCAACAGAAGAAGTCTCATCTGATGTTGAAGGTGGGAGACAAAACATTGCTGGGCCACCCTTTGCTCAACTTATACCCTACATTCCATCTCAACTCAAAAACTCTTTCTCTTCCCAAGGAAACCTAATTGGATTTTCCATTAGAATAACTAAGAAGCTGATGACACATCATCAAAATTATTATTGCTATGAATATGGTGTTCCGGGGTTTCTATATTTTGGAACTTTAACTGTTAGAATTTGGTTATTGTATTTTGATCAAGAATTTAACGATTAAAAGGATAAGGAATACCCTAGAATATACTACTAAATCCTAGAAGGGAAAATTTTAAGCAGATTACTAATTAAACAGCTAATCATTTGAGGGGAAAAAAAGTTAGATTTGAAATGAAATGTCTTGTCACATATTTGTACATCATTATTCTTCTTGATTTCTTCCTGATGCGTCATGGGAAAAAAATGAAGATTCAACTAGGATCAACAAATTCCATGAGTTGACACCATAATCTTTCTCAGTTGCGTGTTGGAGCTGCAAGTTTCTTTGATTATTTACATTCTTGTAGTCATCTAGCTTGAACTTCTCCAAAGCTGTCGAAAGAAGAGACAGCGGACTGAAATGAGTTTTGATTGCTTTAATGATCCTAAGTTTGATTACTATATATTCTTGTGAATATTCAATTATGATTTCAATAGCCACTTTGTTATAGATGCATAAACAGATGGAATATGAGAGAACTAACTAGTCCGATTATGAAACAGACGTCGATATATTCTTTATTAAAGTATGCATTTTCAACCGTTCTTTAACAAAGAATGATCAACGTGCTACACATACAATTTCTAGATTCTAATAGCTTAGTTTTGTAACTTTAGCCAAAATTACCTCTCTTTTTTTGCCATGGAAACTGGAAAGCATCCCATGGTTTTACTTGGAGCAGTCATTACTGTTGTGCCTTTTATTTACTTTGCCTGCATGAATCAGTTATGCATGAGATATATGATGCTGCATATTAGGGTACGTAGGTAATACAACCGAGTAAAGTGATCAATGTTTGAAGTATTACATAGTTTGTAGCATGGTTGCTTGAGTGCTGGATCGTTGGATATGTCTGGAGGGTCCTGACCAAATATCATCTCACAGCTCATATCATCAAAATCTGCAATATCGAATGGTACACAATATGATTAGGTCAACAGTTATCTGCTAGATGTTGAGACATCTCTATTTTACTGATCATGGTTTGTCTGACAGCTATCCGACAAGTGGTGTATCCGAACAATGTTGATATTGGGTGCTTTCATCATATATTATGGTGACATTATATGGGGGCAAAGATGATTGGTCTCATGCACCCCCCCTGCTCCGGGAGAGGACGGGTAGCAAATCACCTTGTATAATAAAAAAAAATGAGTGGTCTCATGAGGAAGAGGAGAGTTTAGTAGAAACCAAGTAGTCATGAAAATTCTGTATATAAAAGATTTATGGCTAGGAATTCTGGTATCGACACTCTCATGTAGTCATGTTAGAAGTTGGGCGGTTCAACTTGCAGAATTTGCACCCTTTGTGGGTTTATGCATGGACCCTCCATTTACATCATGATCATGGCCCTCCACATTTAAACTTTCACCATCACTTTATCAGCCAGTCTTCTTTCCATTTTCGTTGATCTTTAATGAAAATATTTGAATAGTAAATTAACTTTAAGAGGATATTTGGCATAGCTTTTGTCACCAAAAGTTTGTAAATTTATTTTGAATAGCCTAAATCATTAGTCTGACTATAGAACAGACGTTTGTTCTTTGTTACTACATAAACATACTTACTTGGAACCATGTTGACAGGAGTTCCAAGGGAAGTCTTGATGAAGCTTTGAGATGGCACCTTGCACATATTAAGGCACATCCCTACACAATTGGTTTCCTCCAAAAACCTGCAAATTTGTTGGAAAAATAAGAGAGAAGTTATAAAAAAATTGTCTTAAAACAAAAAAGTGGAAAAAGGAATTGTTAGCCTAAGATTATGCTGATGGTGATAGAAGTATGAGTTTTATATGGTGATGATAATTACGTGTGAGGACAATTAGATGCTTAATCATGATGGTAATGCAGAAGAAAGGAGGGCAGGATTGGCACAATGATTGGTGCAGATTGTTTTCAAGCAATGGAGGTGTCTTAGGTTGGTGAGGAGGTGGGACCCTTTAATTTTGAGGGTAAAAACTAAGAGATTTTTTAGTATGTTGGGAACACGGAGTGATAAATCACATATCATTATACAAGCGGAGGAACATTTCATAAAAATAAAACTTCCTTTCACTTATATAATGACATGTGATGTACTACTCCGCATTCTAGCCATACTAAAAAACTTTCTCGTGAGGAGTGAAATTGAGTTACAATGAAGGGTGAAAGCAAAAAACTTACCTGCACTTCTTGATGTACACTACATTTTTCTCTTTTCTTCCATTGAGCTCCAATTCCTTTACCTTCAAGAGTTAGATCACTCTAGTTACAATTTTTCCAATTCAACTTCATTTCAAATACTAATTGCTTATGCTAATTGCTTGTGCACGTGAGTGTTCTATTTGTGAGAAAGATTATGCAAGTGATTACACCCTAATAACTTTTCATATTTACATTACAAAACAGTGTTAAATTCAATCATATGTGCTGGGAAGCTAATTTATGCGTTTTTTGTGTGCACAACTGAACTTGACATTTTTTAAGTAAAAGAGAGAATTTTTAGTGAATAAAAACACAGCCCGACATAATAAGTATAACAATACAATTGATCGAAAACTCAAAAAAAAAATTATGATCAATTGTATTATTACAATTTACCTAACAAACAGCATTCACGACATACTAAAAAATTTCTCCAAACAAAGTGGTCGAAGTAATGATAGGCTACGACCGGCCAAATGACATATATATATCGAAGCATTTTAATCTAAAATAATTAATATTTATATAATAAAAAGAAGAATACTGTTTCCTTCTACTTACCTCACAGGGTCCCACCAACCAGGCAAAGAAGATGGTGGTGAAGACTGCGAAGTATTCCCTGGCAAATTTCGAGTCAGGTAGGATTGTTCTAAGCTGTTCATTGGAAAACACAATTTTAGCACAAGGTAAACAAAGGTACTGCAGGCAGCTAAAGAACCAAACACCAAAATACATGTCGATTAATAAAGTTATCTTTTGATAATCTTCTCTAAACTATGAGAAATGGACGAAGATTCAAACTTTGATATATAAGAAGCAGACGACGCTGTCTAACAACTTACCTATGCTCATGTTTGCTTAAAATGCTTTTCTTTTTCTCCGTCTAATGTGAAGTACGTAAAATGAGATGTTCTGGAAGAAAATAAAACTATATATATATATATATGAACTTACCAAGGAAAATACTGGCTTTGGGAAGGCAGTATCAAGAGCTTGAAGAACTAGTTCTCTCTGTTTTGCTGGATTAAACTTCCTGGATGCAACTGTTGCTGCCTTAACCAAGCTTTCATACCCGCTCTTATTGTTTCTCAACCCTGCAAAAACGTTAAATTATAAATAAATAAACAAACAAACCTGAAATAATGTCATTTGTGAATCATTTTTCTTTTTTCAGTCCATAAATTTTGAGATGAACGAGTGAATAAAGTGAGAGAACCTGTTGCAGCTTGGACATTCTGAGACAGATGATTAATGGCCATTCGGTCGAACCAGTTATCTTTGTAAACTCTTTTCCCTTCTACTGCAGCATCTGCCGGTCTTGTGTCTGTTGCTATGTTCATGTTCTCCACCGGCGTTGTAAGCACCGCGACGATCGAACAACGCCGTAGCTTGTGTTCATGTACATGCCTTGGTTGAGCCAGGGTTGTTGTTACAAAACTCCTGCTTTGTAGAAAATGTGATGCTTCCATGTTTGAGAGAGAGAGAGAGAGAGAGAGAGAGAGCTAATGAGAACAAAGAGTGCATGGAGAGCATTTTAAAGGAAAGGGCATATGAGAGATCCTGTGGTTTTGGAATCTTGCCAACTTAAAACTTTCATGGAGGGCTGGAAGATACCCTTTTAGCTATATATTATGCATTTGTTTGTTTTTGGTGTGTTTGGGAATTTGGTGGGAGCCAATTTCCAAGTGGGAGTAAACAAAGACATTTGGTGTATTTTGAAATACCAAACACAAAATATAAACTGACAGTGAAATCGACGGAGTAGTACATATCTCTTATGTAAATTGACTTGTTAAATTATTTGTAATTCTTATATGGAGTTGCTATTGTCTAAAAAAAAGTACACAAGTAATTAAATATCTCTTATATATCCGCAAAATGGAGTTGTCGATAATCAAAAGGAGTAAAACAATACCTTTCCAAAATTTCGAGGAGTATTGACGATTTTTTTGATACTTCGGTTGAATATTTAACAAAATTTAGGGGATTTTAGAGATATTTCAACGAAGATTTGGGTAATTTTTTTGTGAACTTCGGCGCAAATTTGATCATAAGATTTCTTATAGTTGTTAGCAAATTTGAAATAGAAAGGCAGTAAAAACAATACTCACAACTATAACACTTTTTTTTTCTCATTAAAAAAACTTTTCTCATATTGTTAAAGGTTTTTCATATACTATTACAAAGTACAAACAACAAGGAATAGAAAAAAGAAAATGTATTTTATATAATGTAATCTAAATTCAAGTTTTTATTAGTGTAGCATTGTACTCAAATTTAATTTTTTTTTACCTTGCATGCAAATTTCATAAAGTGTAAATTATTTTACAAAGTTTATATGTTACATAGATGCATTATTTGTTGATTTTGGAATTTGTAGAAATTTCAAACATAACTTTATGTTTATTAGACTGAAATCGAACTTAAATACTTGATTGTACACATTCTTCTCTTATACAAGCGAAAATAATAAATTGCAGTTTGAGAAGTGTATGACAAATTTGTTGTTCTAATGATTCTACAATATCTAAGTGTTGAATAACCAATCTCAACAAGTTAATGTTGGGTTTGTGGATGCAAATTTCTTCCTCCTTGATCTTGGACAAGATTGCACCTACAAAACAATTAACACTTTTGGTTAAGGCCAAAAGCCTCACGCACCCACGATGAATGAGGGGGCTTTGGCCGAAGAACCTCCGATGCCAAAGTTAGAATTTAGAGAGAAAAGTGTTTAGAGAGTTTTTGGGGTTTTGCAAGAGTGTGGACTTAGGTTTTTGGAGAAAATGGGGTAGCTTATATAGGGCATGGCCGGTCCCCTTTGGAGAAAAAATGGCCCGCCCTTTGGGATGTTTTTGAGTGTATTTTGTGGTTAATAGATTAATTAGGTAATAAATTCATTAATTAGCCAATTAACATATTTTTAGAGGGAATGTTTTGGAAGTTATGGAATAATTAAAATAAATAGCTAATTGATTAGCTAAAAAGGGAAAAAGAGGTAAAAAATATATGGAATGAAATAAGTTTTGGGAATTACCTTGTAGAAGGGATTTGATAAGATAGGTTTTGAATTGTTACCTATTTTGGGCACTTGATTTGGTTGAAGAATGATTGCCCGCTGCTTGAGCGTAGGAATCCCGTTGTACCACAAGGGTATTTTTGTCCTCTTTTGTCCAAAAATACACATGTCGTCTTGTGATTATTTTTGGCTCCACAAATGAATTGGTGCTTTCATTGAGAGAAGAGTCACACACTCGTAGAAGATTCTCGCATAAAAAGGTTTTTTTCTCTATTTTCTAGTCCACTTGTAGTTTTTCGTACATTCTTATTATTAGAATTTTTTATTTACAAAAATTCTTTGATAAAACGTAAAAAAGAAGTGCAATGGCTAGATACTTAGAAAATTCAACAAGTGAAAATTCCAATATTCAAGAGATGGGACCGCGGCGATTCACGAGGCTAAATGTGACAATAGGTGGAGCGGCACCACCACCACGAGTTTCCACCACGAGAACCACCGCGGTGGCTACCTTGGTAGCCACCCGCGGCGAGGTCCATGGCACCACTACCACGGCCCGAGCCGTGCCACCAAAGAAATCCCAAGCCGTGTCATTCAAGGCCCACGGCACCAAGGCAATGACCCAAACCATGTCACTCCAAGCCCAACGCTAGCTCAATGCGTTGCCAAGCCGAGCCCAAGCCTCGCATTCACGTGCATCATGCACTGAGCATCCCAGCCCGCTCCCGTGGTTTCCCAAGCAACCCAAGTCGGTCCAAGACTATCTCAACCATCCGGACCAATCATCGAGCTGGGGGCATTTTCACCACATTTCTCGGCGGATTTGACATTTCCCAACTCAAATCTCGCGCTTGGAGTCTACCACTCTTCCACTGCTCAATGAGGCACACTCCTTCCATGCTTTTCCAATCTGAATGGTGAACAACACTTGTCCCGATAAGTCATAGAGTTGACGAGCGCCCTGGCATAACAGACGACCTTGGTGAATAAACTTTTGCAACGCACTGAGATCCAACGTGCCCTAGACGAGGTGTCCCAAAATAGGATAAGGGCAGACGAGGAACCTCTCCAGCAGCGCCCTGGTAAGCAGCTACTCAACCAACCACAAACCGAGCATTCGGGTAGTGTACACTCCCAATTGGGTTCCTGAGATAGCGTATACTCCCGTCTTAGCGCGCAGAGGAGTGTGCACTCTCGATTAGGCCCACGGGCAAGTATACATTCATGGTTGGGGCCACGCTTCGATAATCAACATGAGCAACCTTCTAGGCAAAACGTTCATTTGCGGTTAGGTCCGCAATGAGCATTCTCCACATCACATCAGAACAGGCAGCACAATGAACGGAGAAAAGCAGTCACTCAATCGGAATCAAGTTTAACCGGCAGCCTGCAAAGAATTCCCTTGCCTGCTAGAGATGGGCCATATACACCGCCACCTCGGCGTGATGAAACCAAGAGCATGGAAGAGTAGCCTAAACCAGTAGGTCAAGACCGATGGTAGCCAAGAATTCCGCTACCTCAACAAAGGCAAATCCAAGAAGAGGTAGAGAGACTATTCAACGAATGATTGCATGATTTTCAACGCAACGAAACGGTCGATAATGCACTACAGTGGGACATGACTAATATAAGTATATCACCATTCATGGACGAGATCAAGCAAGCAGAGCCTTCACGCAAGTTTAGCATGCCGCACTTCACATCTTTCAAAGGATATGAAGATCCAAATAGGCACTTGAAGCACTGCCGAAGCGCGATGGTCCTTTACCGGAACAATGATGCCCTTATGTGCAAAATATTCGCCACCACTCTACAAGGCGAGGCGCAAGATTGGTTTCACACCTTGCCACCACGATCTATCTGGAATTTTGATGATCTTTCCTTGGTTTTCATCAAAGAATACTCATCCTACAGCTCGATCAAGAAAAAGTCTGATCACTTGTTCAACGTGAAGAAAAACGTAAAGGAGTCGCTCCGCGACTACGTGAAGAGGTTCAAAGCAGAGAAGGCAAAGATTGTCGGATGTGACGACTCAATAGCAAAAGCAGCCTTCCAAAAAGGACTCTTGGCAGACCACTCATTGTTCGGAGAAATGATCATGAAAGAAGACCTAACTCTAGTAAATTCCTTTGCCCTGGCAGATAAGCATGCAATTTGGGACGAGGCTCGATGAGGAGAAAAGGTGCCCAATCAGCCTCGAAAAGAGTCGGCAGTGGCTCAAAGGAAGGAAGACGGGAAATAGCCCAGCAAGAGCAAGCAAGAAGCCAAATGTAGGAACTGACCCACGACCAAAGAAGGCCCGATAGCCAAGAGCTATTCTAAATTCTCAATTCTGATCCATCAAATCCTTCGTGACATCAAAAACGAGCCATGGTTCAAGCTACCGAAACAATCAAAATGAGATACTTCCAAGTTGGACCACACCAAGTATTGCACATTCCACCGAGGTCCTGGTCACATAACCGACGACTGCTACACTTGGAAGAACTATCTAGAGAAGCTCGTGAAAGAAGGCAATGTCAATAGATACTTGGGCAATCCAGTTGCGCAGCCAAGAAAGAATGCAGACGATGATGATGAGCCGCCAACCAAGACGATACGAATCAATGGCATCTTCGTCAAATCCGAACACTTGGGGGCCATTAATAACTCCAAAAGGAGGAAGATCGAGCAAGTTTTACTAATCTCGCAAGTCCAACCTGGACCCATCATCAGCTTCATTGAGCGGGATGCAGAAGGCGTCGATTTCCCACACGATGACGCCCTAGTAGTATTTGTCCAACTAGCCCATGCTATAGTTGACAGGGTGATGGTTGACAATGGAAGTGCAGTCATTCTGCTTCAACTCTCAATCATTCAGAAGATGGGCCTGGAAAGCACAATCATACGTCGAGTAGAGGTACTCATCGGATTCAACGGACATACCTAAACTATCATCGGTCACATCACATTTGACGTGAAAACACCGCCAGTTGTCTCTAAGCAGACATTCACGATCATAAGCGACATGTCTCCTTACATTGGGATTCTTGGAAGACCTTGGTTGATTAAGCTGGACACCGTCCCTTCCGTCAAGTATAAAAAAATCTGATTCCAAATCCCGGAATGAGGAGTCGAAGAGATCAAGTCTGACCAGGCCACTGTGTAAATGTTCAAAGAATAAAAAAAGAAAACCTTTACCCTCGTAGAAGCTACCGAAGTCCAAAGGGACGGAGAGGTTACCAAATAGCAATTATAGCAGAAGGATCGAGAAGATGGCGCCCAAGCAAACGAGATAGGATGGAAACCCGAAGAGGACGCCGAATACATCATTCTGGATCCCGAGCAATCGAAAAAGACGGTTAGAATGGGCTCACGACTAAGCCCAACTGAGAAGGAAGAACTCACAACTTTCCTTAGAGAAAATGGAAACGTCTTTGCATGGTCACCATTCGACATGCTCGACATTGACCCTGAGGTGGCCTACCACAAGCTGCACGTTGACCCCATTGCCAAACTGGTGATCCAAAAGAAAAGACATTTCGCACCCGAATGAGTATCGATCATTGAGGTGAAAATTGACAAACTATTAGAGGCCAAATTCATAGAAGAGGTAGCACACTCGGCATGGCTTGCCAATGTCATACTAGTCATGAAAAACGAAAAGGGCAAATTGAGGGTTTGCGTAGACTGCACAGACCTCAACAAAGCATGCCCAAAAATCCTTATCTTGTCCCTCGGATCGATCTGTTAGTAGATTTAACTTCTGGGAACCAGCTACTTAGCTTGTTAGACGCATACTCCGGCTACAACCAAATAGCCACGTATGAGCCCGACAACGAGAAAACCACGTTGGTGATTGAGCGGGGCACCTACTGCTACAAGGTCATACCTTTTGGCCTCAAGAACGAAGGAGCCACTTACCAAATGTGGGTAAATATGATGTTCAACAAGCAAATAGGGGTAACCATGGAGGTTTATGTCGACGACATAATGGTAAAAGGCAAGCGATGGTCAGATCATATCCGTAACTTGGCAAAAACTTTCAGCATTCTCATAAAGTACAAGATGAAGCTCAACCCCACCAAATGCACATTTGGGGTATCTTCAGGCCGATTCATATGGTACTTAGTAACCCAACGAGGAATAGAAGCACATCCCAAGCAAATTCGCATGATCTTAAAGATGAAGTCTCCAACCACCTTGAAGGAGATCCAAAGTTTGATCGGATGAGCGGCAACCCTCAACCGCTTCCTATCGCGGTCCACCGATCGATGCAAGTTTTTTTTCAAAGCTATCAAGAAGGCACAACGAGACAAGTGTGATGAAGAGTGCGAAAGATCCTTCCAAGACCTGAATAAGTATCTCACATCACCTCTTTTACTATCCAAACCAAAAGCAGAGGAGGATTTATACATCTACCTGGCAGTCTCCGAAATAGCAGTAAGTTATGCCCTCATACAAGAAGAGCTGGGGGCCCAATTGCCAGTATTATACATTTCTAAAGCTCTTCTCGATGCGGAAACAAGATATCCAAAGATCGAAAAATTAATTTTGGCGCTAGTTGTTGTGGCTCGGAAGCTCAAATCATACTTTCAAGCTCATACAGTCATTATCATGACTCAGTATCCTCTACAATCAATCTTATATGGTCTGGATGCATCTCAACGAGTGATGAAGTGGGCGTTGGAACTTGGCCAATACGGATTAGTTTTCCGACCCTGCACGACAATAAAAGCCCAATAGCGAACTTTATAGCAGAATTCGCGCCTAGCCTAGGCGATGCCACAGAGCAGCCTAGCAGTACCCCAGAAGCAACCAAGCACACCTCAGCTGTGCCTGCTCCCCCAAACGAAGATTTCTGGCATTTACATGTTAACGGCGTATCCAACTACAAGGCTCGGGAGTAGGCGTGGTCCTTGTCACCCCAGACGACTCAATGCTCGAGCAGGCAATCACTCTAAGTTTCAAAGCATCCAATAACGAAGCAGAGTACGAGGCCCTGTTAGGGGGTCTTCGAATGGCAAAATACTTGGCAGTGAAGAAGCTTGCAATTCATTTTGATTCCTGGTTAATCACCAGCCAGACTACTAGAGAATACACGACAAAATCTAAGGATGGCGCAATACATAGAGAATGTACGCAAGCAGCTTGAGGCATTTCAAACTTACACTCTCACTCAAGTCTCGCGGGCAGACAATGCCTACACAGATGCGTTAGCTGGCCTAGGCTCCGCCCTCGACCACCAATTCAAACGATCTATTCCGGTGGAATATTTAAACAAGCCAAGCATAAAGGCAGAGCCAACGATCAAAGTGTCACAGGTTAGTATAACTCCCAGATGGCAAAGTTCTATTACAGACTACCTGGTCAACGGCATGTTCCCCTCGGAAAGATTGGAGTCTAGGAAGCTCCAAATCAAGGTAGCACGCTACTATATGTGGAACGACATTCTCATCCGAATATCCTACATCGGACCACATCTCCGCTGCCTAGCACCTCCTGATGACTTTAAGGTTCTAAGCTAAATCCACGAAAACGTTTGTGGAAATCACTCTGGAGGCCGATCCTTAGCACAGAAGGCTTTTAACGCATGCTACTACTGGCCTACCATGCACCAAGATGGTAAGAAGTTAGTACAAAAATGCGACTACTGCCAACGCTACAAACCGGTACCAGCACTACCTGCCAGCGAACTACACTCGCAAATAAGTCATTGACCATTCATGCAGTGGGCAATCAACCTGGTGGGACCAATGTCTCATACTACTAGGGGCAGAGGCATGATGATCGTGCCAACTGACTACTTCACCAAATAGGTAGAAGCAGAACCTATGACAACCAAGACTCAAATGGACATCGAATGCTTCATATAGATGACCATCATTAGCCGATTTGGCATCCATCGGTCTATCATCACCGACAACGACCCGTAATTTATGGGTAAAGATTTGGCGAAGTTCTTCCAAAAGCTCGGCATCAAGCAGCATATGTCCACGCCAAGGTATCCTCAAGGCAATAGGTAGGCCGAATCATCCAACAAGACGATCCACGACTGCCTTAAGAAATCTTTCACCGATAAGAAGGAAAAATGGCCAGATAAACTCCCCTGATGTCTATGAGCGTATCGCACCACCAAAAGACGAGTAATCGGTGAGAGTCCTTTATCTTTGGCATTTGGTATGTAAGCAATCATTCCTCCCAACATCATTGTGCCAAGCGTCAACACTCTACTGCCAAGCATAGAGCAAAATAGTAAAGAGATGGCCACAAGCTTGGATCTAGTAGAGGAAAGACGCGAGCAGACCATCACCCGCATTGCAGCCTACCAGTAGCAACTTTTGTCCAGCTACAATAAAAGGGCCAAGATCCGGCAATTCCAACTCGGAGATCTAGTCCTAAGAAAAGCCTTCATCACTGCCTGCAGAGAAGTCTCGAAAAAGATGGATCCCATATGGGAAGGTTCGTACAAGATCAGCAGAGTAAGGGTAACTACACCCTCGCCACCATGAACGACAAAGAAATCGAGAAGTAATGGAACGCCTACAATTTGAGAAATTACCGTGTATGACCTCTCATTATATCAAGACCCGAAGACTTAAGCAGCTCAACGGGCACCACCTCGCAAGCCGATGACTATCCAGTCGTTATGCAGTCTTTTACAGCTAAGTTATTTATTCATTTTATTCATTTTTTCAATAAGGAATTTAGAAGTAATTTACAACTGGGCTTCACTATATGTCTACAACAACTCATCTCTTCTGCACTTCAAAAGAAGATCGCACCCTTCTTAATGGCTCACTGCAGGACTTGCACCCCCCCCCGAGGGGCTAACCATGCTCTCCAGAGCAGGATCATAAACTCTATACTCCGAATATCCAGACGTGGATGAGTCTGGCTGCCCTAGTATAACTAGATGCACGAAGGCTTACGTCAGGATTCCTAGAAATAGCCACAATAGTCTTTTTCAAGCCTTAGCTAACTGAAAGATTTTGGGTCTCTTGGCTTAATCCGCGAGGAACCAGGCCTTAGAGATTGAGGGGGCACAATACACAGCGTATTCGATAGACGGCTGCTTTGGAAATCTAAAACTACTACCGAGTGCACTAAGGTAGCTTACGATTTTTGGAAGACTGCCTATGGCTTACCCTTCAAGCAGTAAGACCACGCTAGACTTATAAAACTGCACATTCTTATTAAAGGTTAAACAAGCTAGCGTGTATATATGAAGCCTTATCCACTACTGACATGTTACGTAGTCAATAAGTTTCACCATTGCCAAGCGCGGAACAACCTACACCAAGTCCTAAAGCGTTGTGGTACTTGCTACACAACCTACGAAATTGGAAAAAGTCAAGGTTAACAGCCTAGTGGTTACGCAGATTCGTCTGCTTCTGTAAGGAAGGCATCTGGCTGCCAACTTTATGGCTAACAACTTTGCAAAAGTTCTACACCAACACATACAGCTGCGTAGGCTACACAGGCCTGTCTGCTTATAGAAAAGTAGCACGCCAGCCACTTATATATAAGGTCTAAAGGTTAAGGCATGGACAAAAAGAAACGAAGATGGAGAAAAGCGAAGATAGAGAAAAGCGAAGGAAGTAAGTTTATTAAATCTTCTAGCAAAATTGATAAACAACTAGCAAAGACCGAAGGAGTTCAAGCTAAAGCAACAAGGAAAAACAAAGAAAATCCTAAAGGCTACCTAAGAAACTACTCTTCAGCAGCTTGGACATTTCACGACTACTCGGCCGCCACACCTTCAGCAGTCATAATGCTCTTAGCAACGATACCATCCAGCACTTCACCTTCAGCTACCCTAACCTAGGTACTAATTTCTCCGACTACTTCACCAATATAAGATTCAAAAGTAAAGGCGAGCAAGTCTTCCGGAGAAATAGAGAAAGTCTCAAAGTCTTTACCAGAAAACTCAAAGTCAAACGATCGCCCAAAGAGATGATCTACATAACCCAGCTTGTAGAAATCGGCTTGGTTCTGAGTAAGCGAAGCCTCAAACCCAACTTTCTCACCCTTCAACTGCTCATTCTCCTTGAGCAGACAAACACAAACCTGTTGCAGCTCATCCACTTCTTCTTCAGATTGTCATTGATCTTCAGGGCACCTTGGAGTTCCAACACTTGAGGCTCAAACCTATCAACAACTTTCTTGAAGTGGATCACTTGGTTGTAAGCAGCGATCAGTTCTTCATCCTTTGCATAAGCAGCGGAGCGAAATTCAGGGATGGATCACTTAAAATCTTGAATCTAAGGTATGTAACACTCGATCTCCTTCTCTGCACTTTCATACTTTACTTGGATTGCGTCAAGCATGGTCTTCAAATCCACAATCTCTTGGCGAGCGGTCTCAAGCTGCAGAGAAGTAGGGGCAGAAATATTAGACCCCTTCAAAGGAGCAAGCTAAGATTCCAATATCTTGACTTTCTCTCGGCCGAGGAATAAGCTTCGGCTGCCACAGTTCTTGCCACTTCCTTGGCAGCCTTGGTATCCTATTGGTCAAGAAGCATGGACTCGACTGCTAGAATCGTTGTTTTCTGCATCAAGGCTAGTATAGCAATCCTCCTATGCTCGGCCGTGTGCTTTACGAAGGAACTCGAGCCAACAATCCCTTTGATGCCATCAACAAAATTGGCACATACATCCATGTCTTCAAGCAGATCTGGTTTCAAAAAGCGCATAAATCTCTGCAACTTCCCCAGAAACAAACTTGGTGGATCTTTCACGATCGCCCGCATAAGCAGTTTCCTTTATCTCAGCAGACGAGTTGGTCTAAGCAGCATAAGGGATGAGCTTTGGCACCACTTTAGCAGACAGGGACACCTTGTCGCTCTTTATAATAGCAAGTCTCTCCAAAGGTAAACCAGACTTAGCCTCAAACGGACGCTTTGACACAAACTCCAGCACCGAATGTACGGATAAACTTCTACGCTGGGTAATCCTATCAGCAATCAAGCTAGTAGCCTTCGAAACGGCAAGCACCACCGGCACAGATCCAGCAAATCTTTCTTTCTCGTTTTTTTAGGAAGTCAAGTCAATCACAAACTTAGGAGCAGTTGATGAAACCTCGCGAGCAGCGGAAGTAATCTTCGGTTTCTCTTCAGCAGATATCTCTTAAGCAGCCGGAGAACCCCCGCAAGCAGTCCTCAATTTTTTTTCCACATGCGTCTCTTGCACAGACGGGGAATGTTTCTTCTTCCTACTTTCATTGGTAGCAGGTTCCATCACAGTGATAGGACGAGGCAACGCATCTGCCTTGATTTTTTTTATCTTCTTCTTCGGGGGCAGCCCACATTTTTCCCTACGAAAATGACTAAGCAGTCAACGCCACTCACGATATTCGGAAGGGATACCCAGAGCGACATGTAGCTCGGGGGAATAATCAGATTCCCATTCTTCACTTATCTCCAAAGTCTCCTTGGTCCAGTCATGATCTCCCTTGCTCAAGTTATCAAAAAGCCTATGACGAGATCGCAGCTGCCCAACTCCATCAATATGACCTATGTCAAAAAAGTACCAAAATTCGTTAACAGTTAGATCTAAGTCGAAAAATTGGCTTAGATTATGGAATCCCACTATCACGCGGACCGCGTTCGGAGAACATTAAGCAGGGGCACATTTCATGGAGCAGAGCACTTCTTAGAAGAAACACAGTATAGGAAAAGTAAACTCTAACACGAAATATTAGGGGTGAAACTTGATGGCTCTCCGAGCCCTAACGCTTGGCTCACGGTTACTACCATCCTTGACTCGTTTCACACGCATTCCCGACGGAATGGCATGCCAGTATGCCTCAAGGAAGTCTCTAAACAAATCACCGGAGCTAATTTGTAAGTGAGCAGCCTTAAAGTAGCCAACCTTGCTCAAAGACCCGCCTTGACGATACAACGGTGACACACCATTATCATTCTTGTAGCTCAAGGAAGACATACTTGAAGGAATTCTACAAAAGCACATAGAAGATTCATTAGAGGGTTGTTAAAAAAAAAACAGGCCTCTCGGCCCAAAAAAAAAGAAAAAAAAGAAAAAAAGCTCAACAGGCCCTTTGGCCCAAAAGAGGCACTCAGCCTCACCTTCTTTCTTCCTTAGGCACGGGCCTGAGCCCATCCTTCTTTTCGGTCCAAGGGTTTTGTGGCCCAGCTCAGTTGATAGAGGGCAGACGCCCCCACACCTTTTCCTTCCTCACAGCCCAAGCACAAAAGCCCAGACTGTAACACCAACCCATGGCCCAAGCCGCAGGAAGCCCAGCGTCCATGCGAAGCTCCACGGCATGGCTTGTTCACTCCCACCACTCACGGCAATAGTGCCGCAGCCTCCCTAGGTCCTTTTTCAAATCTCCTCAACCCTTATCGAGACAATTTCAAGCCCCGAGGCTTCCAAAAAAATCAAGAAGACAAGAAAAATAATTTTTTCTTACCTAGAAGAAACGAGAAGACGAGGCAAGCAACGAAAGACGATCATTTGCACGGGCAAGATGTGGAAGATTGCTAGAGAAGGGGGAACAAATATCCTCTAAGCTCTCTCCCTCTTGTAAGGTAGAATAAATTGCTTTCCAAAGTTGATTTAATAATCCACTTAAGGTGGACTTAAGTAGGTATTGAGAGAAATTTATTTCCTCTTCCTAGAATGATGTAATTTCCTATTAAAAGAGAGAATCAACATCAAAATAGGAAACAATTTGTTTGTACCATACTTAGGGCCTCCGTATTTAGATCTCGAACAAATACTCGGGGGACTTAAATGTAATTATGTAATAAGTGATGAGCCCTTATTCTATAAAATGACTCATCACTCTCACAATTGAAAAAGGCCATTTCTTAAGCCATGGGAAGAGCTCTCTCACCCTCAGAAGCTATCTCCCTCACTCCCATCACCTCTTAAAGAAATACAATATCAGTGTGGATGTAGCCCAAACCTTGGGGTGAACCACGATACATCTTGTGTTATTTACTTTCTTGCAGATTCACAGTCGGATTTACGTTGTTCCAAGACCCCTCCAGTTTTATGCATCAACATTTGGCGCCATCTGTGGGAATCGATACGAAAAGTTGTGTCGTTCTTTTTCATTTTTTCACCTCCACCGTGAATCTACAAAACCTGCAAAATCTGTAAAATCACAAAAAACTCATAAACCCAATAACCTCTCTCTTTCTCTCTCTCTTTGGGGTTGTGTGCTTTTTAGTCATTGAGATCTGCATCAAGATGGGTGGTCTTGTTTTCGTCATGGGCTTGTCTTGTTTTCTCCCACCTCGCTAGAAAATGAACAACCAGTAGTCTCTATCTCCGTCGTCTTCAACGTCAATTTCCCTGTCTTCGAAGCTACTCCGGCTACGGACAGTCAATTTAAACCTCTACGACCTCGCCCTCGACGATCTCAGTCTCTTCCTTAATTCTAACCCCAATGGCTTTCCCAAAAACTTGCAGTAGGGCTTCAGTCTTTGACATATCCAGAGAAAATAGCTCGCTCCCGGCCAACATCGCGAACGGGGTTTCAAGGTCGAGCGACTTCGCCATGCCCATGGCAATGGCGATCTTGCCAGTTCCAGGCTAACTTGCCAGAAGAATTGCCCAACCCGTGATTTTTCCTTCCTTGATCATCTGGAGAATGACGTCGGCGGCCTTTCGAGCGGAAGTCTGGCCTACCATGCCTTGGGAGACGTCGCAAGCTTCTAGGGCAAAATCGAGGCCGAGGCCACAGATAAGGAAATGTGCCCCTATGAGCTCTATTCGGGTCAAGTCTCGACTCTCTGAGAGCTTAAGCTCTGCCATGGCTGAAAAGTGATGATGGAGTGAAGTGGAGTGGAGCGGAGCGGGGAAGCTTCAAAAGTTATGTTCAAATTCAACGGCAGCGGCGTGAAAGAGCGAAGGGGTTTTGTTCCAAAATCTGCACTTTTGGCTGTTTATGTCCCCCTTTTCGAGAGCATTCCCCATCAGCCATCAACTCCTCCTTCAACGACTTGCCCTCCTTCACACACACCCGACTGGCAGGAATCTTAGCGTTGTTTTTTATACCCACTTGGGTGAGCTTCTCATCGCCGCTTATTTCTGCTTACCCACTGATTGTAGTGTGGGGTATCGATGAAGAAGACGGAGGCAACAGGATGTAGTTGCAGCTACCAATTACAGCTACCAGTGTCTCACGATGCGAGTGGGTAGTTGCGCGAAACACGATACAAGTGGGATGAGTCGTAAGCAAAACCAAATCTAGTGGCGACAAATAATATTGATGAGACCCGAGCTGGACCGGAGATGAACGCCCTTGATGCGATGGGTGGTTAGAGTATGCAAATACGACAGTGGGACACCGACGGTGTCCACTGTGGCAACTTGTTAGTCAGATCTGGATCAAATTCTCTATTTTTTCTTTAGCTTCAAAGGATGTGCATGCTTTTCATGCGTATGCATGCAGCAATGTCGTCTCCAAGAATTTCCTAGGCATGCTTTATTCACCTGGGTTTCGTCGTGATACGGAATGTTTGTTTTGTTTTGATATTAACTTGCGATTACGGGCAGGCTATCATCTTCCGTAGAACCCTAAAAACTACGACTGGAAAATTGGAAATATCTGTTGGGTCGGCATCCTCATAAATTAGTCGACACTAACAGCAAAAATTTTATCTGTAGGCAGTAGGATATGGGTATTCTTTTGAAGTCAGTGATTTGGTGGACTTCTGTTGTGGCAACTTGTCCACTATGGCAACTTGTTAGTCAGATCTCCAGTCTCATATGGCTCTTCCAATCTCATCCACCTCACCCGACTCTCCCACCGAGGCTCCCCTTCATGCGAACGGTGCCGTGTTGATCTTGGGGTTCCATGGACGGAGGAAGAGCACAAGTTTTTCTTGCTTGGATTGCAGAAAGCAAGAAAATGCATGGGAAAGAAATGAGCAAGAGGCACAAAGTCCAGCATCAGTGCACTGCATGTTCATCACCGAAGAATATTTGTTACATTTGACCACAATTAATATTACAGGTTCTAACTTACACAAGTACAGGGTGCACATGCATAACAGACAGAAAGAGAGGAAAGTGAAAAGAAAAAGCAAAAGCAAATCTGCTTCTGCTGTTCTTCAGGCTCGCAAAGCATCTTTGGTTCGATTTTTGAGATGCGCAGGGAACAGACACTCCACGTGATTTCCTTGTTTGCCATCTGCAAAAGAGAAAGCAGAAAGCAAAAGAATATAAAAAGAAGTAGGCATAATTGCGGTGGTAATGGCATGCAAAAAAAGAGAATTATAGACGTGACCCATTGAGCAGATGGTCGGATTTTATTTTTGAAAAATGTAATTTATTTTTCTTATCTTTCGGAGACATCTGTATAAACCCCATCAGAGGGTAAAAAAAAAAACGGCAAGCCCAAAATAATGGGCTGCAATGTTATGTGGAGGGCGAATGCCCATATGCCCAAAAGAGCCAGACCCTATGGCTCCAAATTTATTCGGTATCCTGCTGCTATTATCACCAACCAGGTGTTCAAAAGTACGCCTAATACTCCAAAAAATTTATTCGGCACCCTGCCGCTATTATCATCAACCAGGTGATCAAAAGTACGTCCAGTACTCCAAAATTACACATGAGCATCCCTCATGTCAATCATACATAAACATTTATGAGCATCACTCATATCAATCATACATAAACATTCATAACCATCATTCATGTCAACATTCATGAGCATCATCCATGAGCATCACTCATGTCAATCAACATAAACATTCATGAGTATCACTCATGTCAATCAGCTTTAAAAGCTTCATTTACAAAGCTCTAGCTTCAAAAGCTTCATTTACAAAAGCTCTAGCTTTGAAAGCTTCATTTACAGAGCTCTAACTTCAAAAGCTTCATTTACAGAGCTCTAGCTTCAAAAGCTTCATTTACAGAGCTCTAGCTTCAAAGCTTCAACTTGCAAAGCTTCACCTACAAAGCTTCAGTGCAAGGTATACAAATACCGCCTCCGAACAACCACCACTTCAGCCCATACATGGATTCAATTTGAAGTCTACAACCAACAGACTCTATTGACCGAAGACTTGGGGGACTACATTATGTACCATATATTGGGCCTCAATTAGGCCTTATGAAAAATACTTGGGGGACTTAGCCCATTATTTATGTATTGAGGAGCAAGCCCTTATTCTATAAAAGGCACTCCCTCACTTTCATTAGAGAGCGCCCATTATTTGTGTACTAAGGAGCGAGCCCATATTTTATAAAAGGGACTCCCTCACTTTCATTAGAGAGCACCCATTATTCATGTACTGAGGAGCGGGCCCTTATTTTATAAAAGGGACTCTCTCACCATCATTAGAAAACATCAACTCTAACTCATCATTCATGTATTGAGGAGTGAGCCCTTATTCTATAAAAAGGACTCCCTCACCATCATTAGACAGCATCAACTCTAGCTCATCATTCATGTATTGAGGAGCAAGCCCTTATTCTATAAAATGGACTCCCTCACCTTCAACGCCACAAGCCGAGCCAACTAAGGCAACATAAACCACGAGCCGAGCAGCCTCGCAGCATGTGCTACTTCTAGTTGAGCATCATTTCAGATTGAGCACCGTCTCATATCGAGCATCAGTTCAAGACATCATCTAGTTACTTCGGCCCACACATAGACTAAATTTCAAGTCTCCAGCCAAAAGACTCTCTTAACTGAAGACTTGGGAGACTACTATTTTTTTTTCTCTACACACTTTTATTTAACCATATCCATGGTTTTTATTAAATTTATCAATCTAACGATTAAAAATAAAGAAAAATTCATAGAACGAAAAAAATTAATGTATGATAATCATTTCCCCCGTTCTAATAATGTTGAAAACCTAAGCATTATATCATATGAAAAATATGAAACATGCTTGAGAATAAAGTTAACAAAATATATATTAGAAATTGAACTTTGACTCAGCAATGTGCTGAAAATCCATGCACGGAATCACTTGTGCTGAATTCTTCAGTGTGCCTAGAACATAAGTTGGTACACCATTGTCATTACATATGTAAAGGAAAGTTTTAATTTTCAAAAAAAAAAATTGTTCCTTCGCTTGTATAATATGTGTTATACCATCTCGTGTTCCAAGCATACTAAAAAATTTCTCTACCAAAACGAAATTATCTCATGTTACTAATTTATCATCATCATTTCACCCATCAAATGGCTTAAGATTCGAGAAGGCAAACAATTTTTTTTTCTTTTTATTACGAAAAATACTTCACTCTAAGCTAGATTTAAACAACCGGACCAAACCCAAGAGCATTAAAGTAAGACCCTAACCACAATTTGGATATAGTTTCGATTCTCTCATGGACATTGTATTTAATGGGTTGATAACTTGATAACAATGCAAAATTGGGTCATCAAAAGATAAACACAAAAGTTGAATAAACAAACACCCAACAGGATCCTCTCCGAATCCTTTTGGTAAGGATTCTAAAAATCCGTAAATCATGTTCATTCATCATTCATCACACAATTAATTTTGACAAATATTTTTTATATTTAATTTTAAATAAAAATATTAAATATAATTTCTAATCGCATAATATATAATAAACAAATATAAATCACGAATTTCCAAATTCTCACAAAAAAAATCCAACAAGGATCCGGATTCAACAAACACATCCCAAAACCAAACCGATATGCCAAAATATCCGTTGGCTCTCCTCGGAAGCCCAAAATATATTTGAATTATCAGTCATTAATCAAACGATCGCCCTTAACGGATCCAAAACTATTCATCCCTTAAGATTATTTCAAGGGTGGTGCTCTCCACAAATGCGTCTCAATTTTCAGCCAGAGGCCGTCAGATTGAATGAATAAAGATCAAGGTACAGAAAGTAAAAGAAAACGTGAGAAGTAAACGGTTTGTGGATAGCACCACCCTATTTCAATGGAGAGCAACAACTCCGATTATATAACTCATACATAAGCACAAAAGAGATGATCATCCATCCACCTCCTAAGATGGTCCCAACATCAAAAAACCAAAGGTGACCATTGACCACAAGAGACCTCAACTTCACCAAATAAGAAACAGCATCGGTTTACTACCACAGACCACCACAGTAGTTGGAACTATAACACTGACATAAAATCTCTTCAATAAAACTACTGCAAATTTACAACAAGCTCAAAGGCCAAACCAAAAACAAACTAGCATCTCCTCATTGCTGCTTAGATTTAATCATATATAATCGACTACATCGGTCACATAAGCGTGGAAAAAGTTTATCACGGAACAAATTATCTCTTTGAGAACAATCATCATCATAAACAAGAAGCAGAGCTTATAAAAGTCAAATCATATAAATAAAGACAGAGAATACCAGGTTAAACTATCCAACAAAACACATAAAGATGAACAAACATACAGATAATGGTTCAAAGGGACAAGCACTAGATTGCCCATATGTACTACTAAATCCAGCTAACCTAAACAGCTACTAAAACACGAGAAATAAACAGTCATAATATTAAACAACACCATCAGTTAATACCCGTTTGACTCATCAGATCTGAATTACTCCTTGGAAGTCTTGTTGATGAGGGACTTGTGGATGTGGGGGATGACACCACCGCCAGCAATGGTTCCCTTGATCAGAGTGTCCAGCTCCTCATCTCCCCTGATGGCTAGTTGCAGATGCCTGGGTGTGATTCTCTTGACCTTGAGATCCTTGCTAGCATTCCCGGCCAACTCAAGAACCTCAGCAGTTAGGTACTCGAGGATTGAGGCCAAGTACACAGCAGCAGTGGCACCAACACGGCCATGAGCAGCAATTCGCTGTTTCAGCTGCCTATGAATTCGACCCACCGGAAACTACACATAACCAAAATGAAAACTCAGCACCAACAACACAACCTAAACAAACCCAAATGCAAATTCAGCAAAAATAACAGAAATAAAACAAACCCAAATGCCATTTCAGCAAGAATAACGGAAAATAAAATGAACCCAAATGCAAATTTAGCACCAACAACACAAATTAAACAAATCCAAATGTATATTCATCAACAATAATGCAAACAAAATGAACCCAAATGGATATTCAGCACGACCAATTCAAACTAGACATACCAAAACATACTTTTCAGCACCAAAAACACAATTTAAACAAACCAAAACACAAATTCACCAAAAACAATGCAAATAAAACAAACCCAAATGCAATTTCAGCACTAACAACGCAAACTAGACAAACCCAAATGTGAATTCAGCAACAACCACCCAAATAGACAAAGACAAATGCATATTCAGCACCAACCACCCAAATAGACAAAGACAAATGCATATTCAGCACCAATAATGCAAATTCAACAAACCCAAAGTGAATTCCATACTACTACGCAAATTAAACAAATCCAAACGCCAACTCAACACCAACTACACAAGTTAAATACAATGCAAATTCAGCATCAACATTTATACAAACCCAAACGAAAACCATCACAAACACCGCAAATTAAGCAAACCTAATACAACAAACGAGTAAAACAGCATGGTAAAAACAAGTTTGGTCGACATGTATTCCAAATATTGGTAATAAAGAACTGAAAATTTGTATTAGTACCTGGATACCAGCGCGAGATGAACGAGAAACAGGCCTCTTCTTGTCCTTCTCCTTTTCTTTGTCCTTGTTAGCCGCTGTGGTTTTCGCTGCAATAAGCCCCTTCCCGCCTTTGCCCGCCATTTCTGCCTGCAAAAAAATTTCAAATTTGGGAATAAAATATTAAAACCCCTAAAAATAGCACAAACAGGAGACCCCAATAAAATTGAACAAATCATGACTTCACAGCACGTTCAAATTAAATCCCCAATAAACAAAAAAAGTTAAAATTTTCCACAACTTTTTTGCATATCTAAACTTGAAACACTCTGGGTTCGGAAAACGAATTCAAATTCGGTGGGTGAAGTCAAACGAAACCCAGATCTGAAAAAGTTCCTCGCAGGTCCCAAGTGGGAAATTTCAGAAAACCAAGTCAAAATCTAGCTTCAAATACCGTACGAACCAGAAACACAAGACGAAGCGTTCTAGATCTGGGTTTTTATCTGCCCTAGCCGGAAAATCGATAATTCCAGAGTAAACGACGGAACCCAAAAGAAATTGTGAAGAATAAACCCTAATCTGAAAAGCCCATAAATCTTAAGATCGAAAGTATCGAGAGAGAGAGAGAGAGAGAGAGAGAGAGAGAGAGAGAGAGAGACCTGAGGAGTTCTTGGGAAGCTCGAAGACGGAAGGGAACTGTAGAGACAGAGAGAGGGGAGGAAAGCCAAATTTAAGAGGGAACAGAGGATTGGTTAGTTTTATCCAATCACGGAGGGTAATATCGTAATTACAGTCCGGGGATTTTGGGTTCGTTTTGAATGCGGTCAGCGCAAAGGCGGTTCGTTTTGGGTGGGAAATTAAAATTTTCCCCAATTTTTGGATTTCAAAGTTTCCCACTTTTTTTTTCCTTCCTTTCAATTGAATCCCAAATCTGACCAAACTATTTTATTGCCAAAGTCTTTGGCATCTTTGTTTATTTTTGGTACACAAAGCATTCCACATGGTCACATCGGTTTATTAAATACAAGGGCAATTGAATAATAAAGTAGCCCTACATGTTCTTGTAAATTTAGACGCAGACACCACCAAATACAAGAGATAGTGGCAATAAAAAAAGATTGAACATGTGGAAGGGTTCGAACGACTTTTGTTTTCATTTCCTTTGTATGATGTGCTGAATTACTTACAGTCTTCAACATGTAGGCTGCACTCTAGACGGCAATCATGAGGGATCACTTGACCAGCAGCCAAACCAAATTAAATTCATCTCAATTGACGTGTTATGAGATTAAAAAAAAGATTGTTATACAAGTCATTGAATGAAATAAAAGATTTATCAGACACAAGTATAAAAGTTTTGGACCAAAATCCAACATTCCCCAACTTGTTGGGCCACTAATTTGTAGTACGGGCTTTTTTTCTTTCTCTGTTCTGGTACATGGGCTATCTTTACTTGAGCTATTAGGCCTCATCTTTGTTTGTAGGCTTTTCTTCCCTTTTGAGGGAGATTTCATAAAATTTGTGTTGTAAAAAATTTGGAAGAGTTGAGCTTTAAACTTGAAGGGACCAAACCCATTTTTCACCACTTTCCTAGCTTTATTGTGCACATTTTACATTGCGTAAAATGGTTAAATATTAGACCTCGGCGAGTTAGGATTTCATATCATACACAACAAAATAGACAAATAAGAATAATATGTGCATTATTACATACTCATTTTGTCACATCCCGGTTCAGGGCGGACCATTTCCCGGACCCGTTCCACCACCGTAGCACGATATTGTCCGCTTTGAGCCCTGACGACACCCTCACGGTTTTGTTTCTGGGAACTCACGAGCAACTTCTCAGTGGGTCACCCATCAAGAGAGTGCTCTGACCACCTTCTCGCTTAACTTTAGAGTTCCGACGGAACCCGAAGCCAATGAGGTCCGAAAAGGCCTCATGCTAGATAGGGATGATGGGAATATACATTTAAGGATCACTCCTCTAGGCGATGTGGGATGTTACAATCCACCCCCTTAAGGGGCCCGACGACCTCGTCGACACACCACGACCAGGGTTAGGCTCTGATACCATTTGTCACATCCCCGCCCAGGGCGGACCACTTCCCGGGCCCGCTCCACCACCGTAACACGATATTATTCACTTTGGGCCCCGACCACACCCTCACGGTTTTGTTTCTGGGAACTCACGAGCAACTTCCCGGTGGGTCACCCATCATGGGAGTGCTCTGACCACCTTCTCGCTTAATTCGGAGTTCCGACTGAACCCGAAACCAGTGAGCTCCCAAAAGGCCTCGTGCTAGGTATGAATGATGGGAATATACACTTAAGGATCACTCTCCTGGACGATGTGGGATGTTACACATTTATCCTGATTCATCAATTCTCGGATATTATCGGTATGAAAATGCATTTTAAGTAGAGTGTGATACAATGATACTTTATGTATTTATAAATGAATAAAAGTGGGGGAATGTAAATGTGGGGTTCTAACTTTGTTACAATAAAAAATCAATGGGTAATCGAATTCCTTGAATCCTGATTAGTGGGACTAAAATGAAGACAAGCAGGAAAGATGTCTGCCATTAGATGTATTTTGTGGAAAATATGGTAATTAAACAAAGTTAAAGCAAAGTAACTTTATTTAGAAGTCAAAAAAGTTAAATGTTATGGCTTTTCTATCCAAGTGAATGCAAGAAATTCAGAGCTTAGATAGACTTCATTATGAAACTCGTGACTCGGTATAATATTTTCCACGTGTGATATTTAGAGCATGACAAGTCATTGTTTTACCAAATTTACCCTAAAAGAAATGAGGGGATTTTTAACAATAAGCCCCCAAAAAAAACACATTTTAGTAATCAATCCTTGCTTTTTGTTTATTTACTTCTTTTTTTTGTCAAAGTTTATGTTTATTTACTTTATTATCTCAACTTTTGTTGTTGTTCATTTTTTGGCCTTCCATTTGGTGGGGTTTACATTAAGACCTAATTTATTTAAGTGCAAAAAGTTATCATTGAGCCACAATGAGGATGAAACAATAAATATGAAATTTCTATTTCTAGGATTTTATAAACTAAAATTCCAACTTTTTAAGGGTGTTTGTTAAAAGCTAGAAGGAAAAAGCACCATTACAAAGAAGATCAACATCAGATCTTAAAATCAAGCATATCAAAATGTAATATAAGAAGAACATAAGGGAGAAATTCACAAACCATGCACAAAACTGATTATAAAGATGTATTCATCAAGTAAAACCGTATGCTACCATATTTCTTTCACGATAAACGTCTTAGAGAATTTTTTAGGGGTTTTTTACAGAAGTTAGATGTTTTGTGGAAAATATGGTAATTAACCAAAGTAAAAGCAAAATAACTTTATTTAGAAGTAAAAAAAAAAAGTTAAATGCTATTGCTTTTTTACCCAAGTGAATGCAAGAAATTCAGAGCTTAAATAGACTTCATTGTGGAACTTGTGACTAAATGTAATATTTTTCACGTGTGATATTTAGAGCATGACAAGTCATTGTTTTACCAAATTTACCATAAAAGAAATGAAGGGATTTTTAGCAATAGCCCAAAAAAAAAACACATTTCAGTAATCATCCTTGCTTTTTGTTTATTTACTTCTTCTTTTTTTTGTCAAAGTTTATGTTTATTTACTTTATTATCTCAACTTTTGTTGTTGTTCAGTTTTTTATCTTTCATTTGGTGGGGTTTACATTAAGACCTCATTTATTTAAGTGCAAAAAGTTATCATTGAGCCACACTGAGGATGAAACGATAAATATGAAATTTCTATTCCTAGAGTTTTATAAACTAAAATTCCAACTTTTTACGGGTGTTTGTTAAAAGCTAGAAGGAAATATTGTTAAAAGCTAAGAGGAAAAAAAAACCATTACAAAGAAGATCAACATCAAATCTTAAAATCAAACATATCAAAATGTAATATAAGAAGAACATAAGGGAGGAATTCTCGAACTGACACGCCTCAACCCAAATATCCAAATGACACCTGAATGGCACGTGCGGGCCAACACTCAAGGGTGACGAAAGCCCTAAGTGTATAAACAAACATGAATATTACGAAACAATAAATGCTAAATGACCACAATAATGATGTGAGGTCCATAAGAACGAAATAGAAAAATCAAAGCTTACAAATCTGAAGTAAGAGATGCAATATGTCTAGAGCATAACAATAATAGAATGTTAAAGAAAAGTGAGCATCAATTTACAAGAGTCGAGTAGGACCATACATAAATAGAAGAAGCAGGATCATTGGTATGGAAAAGCCTCAAAACTCGGGTCGTACTCTTTTCACTATGTCCTGAGGGGGGCAAAACAGGAAAGGTGAGTGAACCATGATTTATAATAATACTAATAGTACAAAAACCAGTTTATTTTAGAATATACTAACCCCCTGTTTTGAAAACACATATATAATACTACATATATGTTTTATGAAAAACCCTAGCATGCCATGAAAAACATTTATAAACATCTGTAAATCATATCCGCATTGTACTCAACTAGGGGTATCATAGTCGCCCGAAAGCCAGTACATGTCCATCACTCGAAGGTGAAGCTATATAAAATAGCATACATCCACATCGACACTACCCGTGCCTAGTGAAGCTGTCCGACACCACTTTCGATGGTAAAGCTGGGAGTTATAATATATCATATCTCACTCCTCCATCATCTGTGTCCTATGGCCATAGACAATACTCGTGGTGTGCCGTATGATAACTCACTAGGTAAGTATCGAAAACATAACTCAAAACTCGTATCAAACCTCGAACCATCTTCATAACCATAATAAATCCATATCTGTAAATCCACCAGATTTGTAAATCCATAATATAAATTATATACGAAAACCACATAAATTAATATATGCAAATCCAATAATCCATACTCTTTAGTAAGACGTAATTTCAATAAATCATAATTATAAAAATTTAGAAAACATAATATAAAGCATATTCAATGCAAGCAATATGAAATGCATGATAGGTTAATGATTTATAAAAGTATATAGTTAAGAAGGGGTTCACTCACTGTATTCTAATAATGGAGGATCGCTCGTACTAGGATAGGGTGGATCACCTTTGACCGATGCACCTGTACATAAAGATATTACATTAAATTTAATAAAACTCTACTAAAACGTTGAAATTTGGAAAAACGGAGCACGGATTCGAAATCAAGACGTCGGAATTAGTCGAGGAAGGGTCCCGATCGAAATCCGAAAAAGTCAACAGTCAAGGGTCGGGTTGGGTCAACCCGGACTGGGTCTTGGGTTAAGGTTAACGGGCCGGCTCCATTTGGGTTATATTTAGGTGGGTTTAGGGCTTGGGCTAAAGACTTGGGCTGGCCCAAAGATTAGGACCTGGGCTAAGGGTTTAGATATGGGCTAGGGAAAAACGGGCCGATTTAATAGGGTAATGGGTTGAGCTAGTTGGGTTTTGGACCTGGGCTCTGATTTAAAAAGGCTAATAGAATGGGCTCCCAATTGGGCTAGGGCCAAATTGGCCTAATTCTTCCACGGGTCGCCTGAAAACATTGAAGAATAACACCGGACTTGGGTTTTCACCGGAAAAACTTCACCGGCTCTGATCCGAGGTTAAACCTTAACCAAAAACCTTCATTCAAAAGTCAAAATGAAGATCAAAGAGTAAGGGTTCAAGTCTTACCAAAATGGAGCGACGTTGACATTGAGATCAGCCATAAAATGGCCTGAAACTCACGGTCACTGGCCGAAAAAAACTGGGAAATGTGCTTCCCCGAGAGTTATGTGTCCAAACCACTCCAAAATGTCTCAAAACACCTTAATCTACTCTAAACATAATTTATAGGGGTCTAAGGTGCTTACCTTAGTCGGGTGCTTACCTTAGTCGGAAGGTTCGTGATCTCGCCGGAGTCACCACATCGTGACTACATAGTGTCAAGGGATAAGAAAAAGTGAGAAATGGATGTGAGGGATAAGGGGAAGGGTCATAGTGGCAGCAATGGTGGTGTGGTGGTTGTAGTGTGTGTGCTTGTTGCGTCGAAGGGAAGAGCACCGAGAGAGAGAGCATAGGGGAGGAGAAAGGAAAAAGGCACCAAATAGAGGGTGCCACATGTCACCCATGTAGTGGTCCAAAAAGGTTAGATATTTCCAATACAAATTTACCAAAACGCCCTCACATTTTTTTTTAAATCGTTACTAGTTGTTACATGAACCATGCACAAAACTGATTATAAAAATGTATTTGTCAAGTAAAACCATATGCTGCCATATTTCTTTCTCAATAAGCGTCTTAAAGAATTTTTTAGGGGTTTTTTTACAAAAGTTAGATGTATTTTGTGGAAAATATAGTAATTAACCAAAGTTAAAGCAAAGTAACTTTATTTAGAAGTCAAAAAAGTTAAATGCTATTGCTTTTTTACCCAAGTGAATGCAAGATATTCAGAGCTTAGATATACTTCATTGTGGAACTCGTGACTCAGTGTAATATTTTTCACGTATGATATTTAGAGCATGACAAGTCATTGTTTTACCAAATTTACCATAAAAGAAATGATGGGATTTTTAGCAATAAGCCCCCCCAAAAAAAACACATTTCAGTAATCATCCTTGCTTTTTGTTTATTTACTTTTTATTGTCAAAGTTTATGTTTATTTACTTTATTATCTCAACTTTTGTTGTTGTTTAGTTTTTTGCCTTCCATTTGGTGGGGTTTACATTAAGACCTCATTTAGTTAAGTGCAAAAAGTTATCATTGAGCCACATTGAGGACAAAACGATAAATATGAAATTTCTATTTCTAGGGTTTTATAAATTAAAATTCTAACTTTTTAGGGATGTTTGTTAAAAGCTAGAAGGAAAAATTGTTAAAAGCTAGAAGGGAATAAAAAACCATTACAAAGAAGATCAACATCAGATCTTAAAATCAAACATATCAAAATGTAATATAAGAAGAACATAAGGGAGAAATTCTCGAACCATGCCCAAAACTGATTATAAAAATGTATTCGTCAAGTAAAACCATATGCTACCATATTTCTTTCACGATAAACGTCTTAGAGAATTTTTTAGGGGTTTTGGAGAGAAGTTAGATGTATTTTTTGGAAAATATGGTAATTAACCAAAGTTAAAGCAAAGTAACTTTATTTAGAAGTAAAAAAAGTTAAATGCCATTGCTTTTTTACCCAAGTGAATGCAAGAAATTCAGAGCTTAGATAGACTTCATTGTGGAACTCGTGACTCAGTGTAATATTTTTCACATGTGATATGTAGAGCATGACAAGTCATTGTTTTACCAAATTTACCATAAAAGAAATGATGGAATTTTTAGAAATAAGCTTAAAAAAAAAACACATTTTAGTAATCATCCTTGCTTTTTATTTATTTACATATATTTTTTTGTCAAAGTTTATGTTTATTTACTTTATTATCTCAACTTTTGTTGTTGTTCAGTTTTTGGCCTTCCATTTGGTGGGGTTTACATTAAGACCTCATTTATTTAAGTGCAAAAAGTTATCATTGAGCCACATGAGGATGAAACGATAAATATGAAATTTCTATTTCTAGAGTTTTATAAACTAAAATTCCAACTTTTTAGGGGTGTTTGTTAAAAGCTAGAAGGAAATATTGTTAAAAGCTAGGAGGATAAAAAACCATTACAAAGAAGATCAACATCAGATCTTAAAATCAAGCATATTAAAATGTAATATAAGTATAACATAAGGGAGAAATTCTCGAACCATGCACAAAATTGATTATAAAAAGGGAACTTTAACGAAAAACTCCCGGTACTGTTCACTTTAACGAAAAACCACATTTTTACACTAAAAAGTCAATCCTGGTACTATTCACTTTACCTTTTATTTTGTCCTTATTGTTAAAACTCAAAGTTTTCAAGCCATTTTCATTAGTTTTCCTTTATAAAAATGTATTTGTCAAGTAAAACCATATGTTGCCATATTTCTTTCACGATAAACTGTCTTAGAAATTTTTTTTGGGGTTTTTGACAGAAGTTAGATGTATTTTGTGGAAAATATAGTAATTAACCAAAGTTAAAGCAAAGTAACTTTATTTAGAAGTAAAAAAAGTTAAATGCTATTGTTTTTTTACCCAGGTGAATGCAAGATATTCATAACTTAGATAGGCTTCATTGTGGAACTTGTGACTCAGTGTAATATTTTTCACGTGTGATATTTAGAGCATGACAAGTCATTGTTTTACCAAATTTACCATAAAAGAAATGATGGGATTTTTAGCAATAAGCCCCCCAAAAAAACACATTTTAGTAATCATCCTTGCTTTTTTGTATATTTACTTTTTATGTCAAAGTTTATGTTTATTTACTTTATTATCTCAACTTTTGTTGTTGTTTAGTTTTTGGCCGTCTATTTGGTGGGGTTTACATTAAGACCTCATTTAGTTAAGTGCAAAAAGTTATCATTGAGCCACACTGAGGAAGAAACGATAAATATGAAATTTCTATTTCTAGGGTTTTATAAATTAAAATTCCAACTTTCTAGTGATGCTTGTTAAAAGCTAGAAGGAAAAATTGTTAAAAGCTAGAAGGGAAAAAAAAAACCATTACAAAGAAGATCAACATCAAATCTTAAAATCAAACATATCAAAATGTAATATAAGAAGAACATAAGGGAGAAATTCTTGAACCATGCACAAAACTTATTATAAAAATGCATTCGTCAAGTAAAACCATATGCTGCCATATTTCTTTCACGATAAACGTCTTAGAGAATTTTTGTAGGGGTTTTTGACTGAATTTTCCAACTAGGTTTGCCTTATACATTGTACCTAAAAATCATGTCACAAGATAAAACTAGTTTAGCTTTCTTGACTAGGCTTTATATCTTGCACCAAATGTCAATGGACTATCCTCAAAAAAGAAAAAAAGGATAGCTAGGGTTTTCATGATGATGATGGAGGAATATATGACATGAGACTTGTGTGTTTCTTGTGATGCTTTTTGGAATTGAGATACATTGGAAACACAAGTAATCCATGGGCCTAGAGATGGACCACTCTGTTACAAACCCTAATAATTGACTGAAATGTTTGTGGTCTTTTATCTTATCTTTTATTTTCTTTGTGTGAAAGTAATTGTGCTGATTTGCACTTGGTAACTAAAGCTATTAAGCTAATTATTTCTTCTTCTTTTTTTCCGAAAAAATGGGACGAGTTGGCAGCGAAGTTATGTAGTCCATTATTTTGGGGGTCAGAAAGACTCACATAAACATTTCAACCTCCTTCTGATCATCATTGTGTGATTCAAAAGCTTCAGGAATCGAACCTAGAACCATCCATGTGAAATACATACCTGAATTCGCCCAATCACTGGACTACCCCGTTGTGGTTTATTAAGCTAATTATGTTCACTTGATGTTTCTCATTATTTGTTAGTATGATTCAATGGGAGTTGCTTCCTAAAGATAAATACACTATAAATTTGGAAGAAAAAAAAAACAAATTTTCTAATTACTTATGGGTAATCAGTTTCACCGCATATTTGATCATTAAATTTAACCTAATAAATTAAGTTGATTGATGAATGATTATGAGATAAAATTCAACGATCAGACACAGATCAACACTGTAGCTATTTAAGAAAATTTGGCAAAGGGGAGCCAATAGAATTTAGAAACCAGATACATAAAATTCAAGAAATAACGAATGAACTTGATTGCTTATTGACATGGTAGGAGCAAGATAAGTGTGATTATGACTTGACAAAATATGTCACACCACCAAATGGCAAACAAGTGGACGACACATAGCGCCAATTAAATCATCTCTATATTTTCATATACAATCCATGTATAGAAAGTGTATAAAGTAAATCCGTATATTATAAGAGTATACAAACACTGTGATTTTTCATATATTTTATCCATTATATTGAAGAGAATCGAACCTTAATTTTTATTTCACTATTTAAAAATTTGTTGCCGAAGGTAATTATAAAATTTTCAATAAATCATTGTTAGAAAAACCTTAAAAATTTATAAATCAAGTGGTTAAAAATATTTATTAATTCAGTCGAAAATATGCGTTGCAGTACCCAATCCCAAAAAAGAAAAAGTAGTCCACTTTGCACGGCATGTCGTTGAAACAGAGGAGGTTTCTTTAGGACAGACAACATTTTAATTTGGAGGCCCATTGAAAAAGGCATTGAGTGTGTGGGACCCATTTGACCCTAAGACGGTTGTCCATCCCTCTCTGTGGCCCACAACCAAAATCCAGCCCCAGAAGGAGGCATTTATGCGCGTTTGCTTGGGCAACGCGCATCATGGTTTTTTTTTTTTTTTTTTATTTAGAAAGACTATTAAAAAGAGTTTGAAAACTTTGAGTTTTAACGATAAGGACAAAATAAAGGTAAAGTGAATAGTATTGGGTTTGACTTTTTAGTGTAAAAATGTGATTTTTTGTTAAAGTGAACAGTACTGTGGGTTTTTTGTTAAAACTCCTTCTTTTTTTTCTCACTTGATATTTTTTTTTTGTTGAATAATTTTATTTTATAAGACTGGAGGATCTAAAACTATTGCAATGATTCAAGGAGGACGAATTTTCGAACACAGAATACATAGATGAAAACCGAACATTTTATGTACTAAGATATTTGACAGCATGCAACTTGAACGTGATGCTAAACTAATTGTGAAAAAGTATACGCAAAAAACTAGCTCAGAGAAAATGTCAAACTCGGAACATAAAATCCAATAATTGTACCAATTAGTATTACAATACAGTTTAGTAGTATTATTTTTCACTTGTAAGTTAAGCCTTTCAAGGTGCACTCACATAAATGATGATAATGTATAAAAATATTAGGGTAAAAGACTGTTTACTACGCTTATGTTTTGTGGTTTTCAACATTTAGTACATTAAGTTTTTTTTTGTCTCAGATTCATACCTAAAGTGTAAATTTTGGGACAGTCTCATACATCCATTAGTCAAACTGTTAAATTTGCCGTTAATTGTGACGTGGCGCCATGACTGGGCGCCACGTGTCATCCACGTTTTTTTTTCCTTTTCTTCTTTCTTCTGCAATTTTTTTTTTATTTCCTCCTTCTCCTTCTTCCTTCCTCCTTCCTCCTTCTTCCTTCCCCTTCTACTCATTCTTCATTCTTCTTCCTTCTCCTTCTCCTTCTCCTTCTCTTTCTCCTTCTTCTTCTTCCACCGAATCTGGGGAAGTTTTTTTATTTTCTTCTTCTTCCTCCTTTTTCCTCCTCCTTCTTCTTTCTTCTTCTTCTTCTTCTTCTTCTTCTTCCTCCCACTGCAACCTTGTTTTTTTCTTTCTCCTTCTCCTTCTTTCTTCCTCCTTCTTTCACCCCCTTCTTCTCCTTCTCTTCTTCTTCTTCTTCTTCTTCCTTGAATCTGGGGAAGATAAAGGTTTTTTTTTTTTTTTTTTTTTTTTTTTTTTGAGGAAGATGAAGAAGAAGGAAGAAGGAAGAAGGAAGAAGGAAGAAGAAGGGGAAGGAAGAAGGAGGAAAGAAGAAGGAGGAAGAAGGAGGAAGAGGAAGAAAGAAGAAGGAGGAAGGAGGAGGAAGAAGAAGTAAAAAAAAAAAAAAAACCTTCATCTTCCCCAGATTCGGAGGAAGAAGAAGAAGAAGGAAGAAGAAGGAAGAAGGAAGAAGAAGGAAGAAGGAGAAGAAGGAGGAAGGAAGAAAAAAAAAGTGGGAACTTTAACGAAAAGCAACTGATACTGTTCACTTTAACGAAAAACCACATTTTTACACTAAAAAGTCAATCCTGGTACTATTCACTTTACCCTTTATTTTGTCCTTATCATTAAAACTCAAAGTTTTCAAGCCATTTTCATTAGTTTTCCTAAAAAAAGTTGCAGAAGAAGGAAGAAGAAGAAAGAAGAAAAAAAAAAAATGTGGATGACACGTGGTGCCCAGTCATGGTGCCACGTCACAATTAACGGCAGATTTAACAGTTTGACTAACGGATGTATGAGACTGTCTCAAAATTTACACTTTAGGTATGAATCTGAGACGAAAAAAACTTGATGTACTAAATGTTGAAAACCACAAAATATGAAGGTAGTAAACAGTCTTTTACCCAAAATATTATATCTAGAAAAAAGAAACATAAGGGGAAAAATAATATTTTGTTATCGTTTTTTTACAAAATTTATTTTTCTAATTATATTCAGCCAATTGCCCTTAGTAAAAATATTATATCCTTCATTTTACATCTACGTCCATTAAGTTAATTCATGTTAGTTGTATATCATTTTCATGTGCATCTTCAAGGAAATTACTCCATGAACTCCTATATCAAATTGAAGAAACATTATCCCATATTTCAGCTGGCTTTTAGTTTAATTTTTTTTTGCCCAATTGGTTTAGGTAAAGACCTAGCTTTCTATTTCACTTGTGAGTTGTTATGCGATTTAAAGAAAACGATCGGGAACCTCCATAGTTGTTGGGGTGTATTTTTGCTCACCACGCTCAAGTGGCGGTAATGCTAACTATTTTATTTTGTCACATTCCGGCTCGAGCCCCCACCACATTCTGGGCTCGACTCCGCTGTAGCAAAATATTGTCAGCTTTGGGCCCTGACTACGTCCTCACGATTTTGTTTATGGGAACTCACACGAAAACTTCCCAGTGGGTCACCCATCATGGGATTGCTCTCGCACGAACTCGCTTAACTTCGGTGTTCCAACGGAACCCGAAGCCAGTAAGCTCCCAAAAGGTTTCGTGCTAGGTAGAGATGAGAATATACATATAAAACTTACAGGATCCACTCCCCTATGTGATGTGGGGTGTTACAATCCACCCCCCTTAGAGGTCCGACGTCCTCATCGACACACTTTCGGCCAAAGATTGGCTTTGATACCAAATTCAAATTGTCACATCCCGATCTAGGCCCCCACCACATCCTGGGCTCAACTTCACCATAGCACAATATTATCCGCTTTGGGCCCTGGCCACGCACTCACGGTTTTGTTTTTGGGAACTCACACGAGAACTTCCCAGTTGGTCACCCATCATGGGATTGCTCTCGCGCGAACTTGCTTAACTTCGGAGTTCCGACTGAACCTAAAGCCAGTGAGCTCTCAACAGGCTTCATGCTAGGTAGAGATGAGAATATACATATAAGGCTTACATAATTCACTCCCCTAGGCGATGTAAAATGTTACATATTTACTATCGTTTAATTAGTTTAAATTTTGATATTTATGTCTATTCATTATACAATGTCTCAAAATTTAAACTCATCTAACAATAATAAATAAGGTAGCATGCTTGATCGGAACAGCATCCTCTTCAAATCCTGTTTGTATGGACCCTCAGGCCATCTCCAACCGATGGCTGGCCAGATGGCTCGTTTTAACCCTCTGGCCCTCCAAGATTCTCCAAGATATTAATATTTTAATGAACAGTACATGGCCATATTTGCCTCCGTCTCCAACCGAGGGCCAGAGGGCCAGAGGGCTCGTTTTAGCCCTGTCACAAAAAACCGTCTCCAACCGAGGGCCAAAGGGCCATAGGGCCAAACATAATTTATTATTTAAAAACTACAACTTAATTTTATTTAAAAATCATGTTGGTTAGTGTTGTATAATTTTTATGTTGGTTAATGTTATTTAATGTTGTTTCATATTGTTTAATGTTGTTTCATGTTACTTAATTTAATTTAATGTTGTATAATGGCTTAGGAAGTTATAGGAAAAAAATAGAATTTAAAAAAAATATGAAACAAATTTTGTGAAATAGAAGTTATAGGAAAAAAATGGAATTTAAAAAAAAATATGAAACAAATTTTGTAAAATAGAAGTTATATGAAAAAAAATATGAACCAAATTTTGTAAAATATAAGTTATAGGAAAAAAATAGAATTAAAAAAATTGAAACAAATTTTGTAAAATAGAAGTTATAGAAAAAAAAAAGAAAAAAAAAGGTTTAAATTCATAAAAAAAAGAAGAAAAGGTTTACAACGGCTAGTGGCGCTAGCCGTTGGAAGTTTAAATTCTAATTGTTATTTCTGTCGGTTATAACCGACAGAAATAATATATATATTATATATATTATATTATTTCTGTCGGTTATAACCGACAGAAATGAGAAACATTAAAAAAAAAAAATAGCCAGCCCGGGGCTGGCTGGCTGGCCGAAAGCAGCCAGCCCTCCAGCCCTCCAGCCCTCTCCGATCCCGTGGGGCCCTCCCAGATTCCTAAGCCCTCTGGCCTAGCCTTCGGTTGGAGACGGTTTTAGGGCTATTTTCGGCTCTCTGGCCCTCTGGACCCTTCGGTTGGAGATGGCCTCAGTATCCATTGATCCTGGTCGTTCACCACAGTTCGAACGATGAAGAAAAACAAATTACGCCATCGAAGCGCGCTGTCGCAGCCGAGGGACCTCCAAATTCATGGACACCATGTTTCATCAACTGCCTTCCTCCTCCCTACGATTCTGCCCAATTAAGCGCCATCTTCGATTTGCACACTCATCATGCACCGAAGCGTGCCGTTGCCGATGAAGGTGGAATTGTAACCTCTCTTCTGTCGCGAACCCGCCATTCAAGTTTATGATGGGTCGCGACATCATGCCTCTGTCGCAAACTCGTTCGAACTGTGAACACGAGAAGAGAAGGCAGTGATCAATTGGCAGGGAACATGAGAAGATAAGCAGTGAATGGTCGTAGCCATTCGATATGTGATGAACAACCATGATCAATTGATCCCGATCATCCGCACAGACATAATCCGGAAAGATCGTCGTCCTGCATCACTATCAATATTTATTTTTTCACAAAACTAAGCAAATCATGACACGTTCAAGTCATTGGAACCTCACGCGTATAAAAATGGGAAATAAATTAGAATCCCATGTCGAAATAGCAAACAATTAGGTCATGTACGTAAAAGGAAAATAAGTTCTTTTATGATATAAATATTATTATCTGAAAATAAGTTCTACCATGCACGAACGAATCAAAGAAAATCACCACCGTTGTTCCACCCCTTATCCTAATTAAGCTAAAAGTTGGTAACAATTAGGCAAAACCCTACTTTCAGAAGAAGCATAAGCTTTGCCATGCCTTCCATTATTTATGGATAATCCACTCATCCTTTCCCTTGATGTAGATCCAATGCCTTTATGTAACATCTCACATCACTCAAAAGAGTGGATCTTGTAAGTCTTATATGTATATTCTCATCTCCACCTAGTACGAGGCCTTTTGAGATCTCACTGGCTTCGGATTCCTTAGGAATTCCGAAGTTAAACGAGATCTCAGCGAGAGCAATCCCAGGATGGGTGACCCATTAGAAAGTTTTTGTGTGAGTTTCCATAAATAAAACTGTGAGGGCGTGGTCGAGACCCAAAACGGATAATATCGTGCTACGGTGGAATCAAGCCCGGGATGTGGTAGGGGGCCAGGTTAGGATGTGACACTTCAAATAATTACCTTATGGAGGAAAAATACAAGCATAATATTATCTTTTATCATTCAAATTGCCCACATAATGACATTATCGGTAATGTGTTATATATCCGAATTCATAGTATTTAGTCCGGTTCGTCTTTCTCGTCTTACTATTGTTAACCCTAATTGGGGATCCCATAGATAATGGTGAAAATTGACATATGAACTTGCTTGAAGAAGAAGTTATCTTTCCTTAAGAATTTGGATCAAGTTGAGTGTGAAACCCTAGATAGATACACTTCATAGATTAATCAGACACTAACCATTTCATCACGTCATCACTACAATTAAATACGATGGAAAATTGTTGTTATATTACAAACCTACAAACGAAGATGCTGTAAGCAATGAAAGATTTGCAGTGTGACAAATACGACCTGATATACCAAGTGTCATAATATAATTAGTTGGAAATGAAAAAAAAAATTCCAACGAATTATATTGTAACACTTGTATATTGAGCCGTGTTATCGGTAAACTGACAATTTGCTTGTAATATAGTGAACGGAAATTAGGAATGCTTGACTTCTCCTTAAGGTATCGCATTTCTTTACATTAAAGTTGACCAAAACTCCAATTAACCTTGTATTAATTCTTAATTTGGATGAATGATGGTTGCTTTGGCAGTGCTTGCTTGTAGAATTATTAATGAGTTAAATTAAGATTCCATTAGGATGCACCCTCCTCAAAGCAAACATTAGTATAAGAAAAATAATTAAACAACTCACATCATCTATACTATATACCTTACTCAAACCCACAAGTAACAACAAATTCAATAAAAAAGTTTCATCTTTCAAATTTTAGTTCCCTCAATTTCAGTTGATTAAATAAACAAATTATCAAATATAATCATTATGTCAATATTTTGACAATAGACGATGATTTGGTTAATCGAGTATGAGCACGTGATACACTCATGAAGGATTGAAAAGATATTACGAGCTCATGCTCGATAGACAGTACCACGACATTCAATTGACAATAAATTTCACACACTATTTAGGAGTTGCGATATTGTTACGTCCACACTTAATGGGTAATATATTGCGAATACCTTTCAAGAGTTGAGATGATGTAACACGTGCGTTCTCAATTGACTCTAGGACAACTCATTTTGATAAGACTTTTGCTCCTCATGTTCATGGGGACCTTCAAACTTAATGAAAATGTGAAGAAAAATATCATGTGTTTCTGAATACACTCGGTAACAATGTAGAATCTCTCGTGCTCAAAGTACACCTACTAAGCCTTAAAAGCTATTCAATCATTCTACATCTTTGTGTGGATAAAACACAAAGGACTTGTACTTGTCAATTGGTCACATCAGGTGGCATTATTATTTGGATCCAATCCCCTCCCGACCTTTAAAAATTGAGCCTGCTGAGCAAGCGATCGTGATCTTTGAAATTTGATCAAACAGTTACAATTATTATAATTTTTAGAGAGCCACCTTGTTTGTAGCCGTTTGATCAAATTTCAAGGGTCACAATCGCTTGCTCAGCATGCTCAGTTTTTAAAGGTCAGGAGGGGATCCGGATCCTTATCATTTCAACATCTTTATTGAGAGTTTGTGATAAATGTAATGGTGATGTTGATGAGATCATCTTTTTATATCAGATTTATAGATTACACAATGTAGCAATTGATAGTTAAATTTTATTTTAAACCATAAAAAACGAAAATTTAACCATCAAAAGCCACATTGATCTACAAAATATGGTATAAAAAAAGACGGTATTTCTAACATTTTTCTAAATGTAAATATTTAAGGACCATCCTAGTATCCTACACTCCCACTATAGAGTGACTTATATCGTAGGTACTTTAGTGGGACATACATGTCATTTCAACAGTGTTTTTGGTGGTCCATTTTACCTGAATACCTAACTCTTTCCTTTTTAACCCACTGTTGTCCACATCAAAACTTATGGGCCTACCAGTCCTAACGGGCTTTGAAAGCTGGATCTATAGATCCGAACCCGATTTGTCTCAACGACAACTGTGAGGATTCAAATTCTAAGGGTGATTTGGCAGTCAGCCGAAGCAATCTAACGGCCATCACTACCACGTACTGGACACACAAACAGCTTTGCATCAATTAAAAGGAAAATTCCCTGCTTTCCCAAAATAGCCCTGCTTTCCAGATTAATCTCATATTTTCTTTAGCATTACAGAGGAAATGGTCTTTGAATTTGACATAACTCTTCACTTTGTCTTTACAATAAAATTCAACAGAAGTGGTCCCTAAATTTATTTGGTCCTTGAATTTAATTATCAGGTAAATGACCACATGACTATTTTTATAGAGTATTTTGTCAAATCGACCATTCACTTAATGAGAATATTAACAAGTTTTTCAAGAAAAATCAAAATAATTTAAGATGGATAAACTCATAAGGCACGTTTGTTACACCTCATTAGGAGAGATTGGCTTGGACTGCCTTAAGTAGGACTATAATCCTACGTTTGGTAGGTTGTGGGACTAAAATAAATGGGACTCACCTCGAATATGAGTCCCTACATGCTTCGCTAAACCTCTTGGCCTAATCCCACGCTTTCGCTTGGTATTAGCAAGGACTAGAAGAAGGAAACCAGGCCAACATCTAATCCCCACTTTCGCTTGCTAAACCCCCTAGTCCATCCACACTTCGCCTTCTTATGCATAGCCGTCACCATGGTCAGGCCGTCAGCGGTGACCCACCTTCATCTTTTGTGCAACCAACATTTGGTGTTGTTGAGGGAGGACGACGACGAGCTCGAAGAAGAAGAGATCGTTGACGACCAAGATTTGGTGTCGTCGAAGCCATTGAAAGGAATAGTGCTGTAGTCACACACTTTAGAGCATTCTTGGACCTTATGGAGTTCTAGAGTTCTGGGATAATTTTGTTTGGTTAGTAGGAAAACTTACATGGATTTGGCGTTGCAGTGTGGAGTTCTGGGTTTAATTTTGATGTTAATTTCTTTCATTCCTTTTTTTTTTTTTTTTTGGTTTAATTTGAGTTCTAGGTTAATTTTGTTAGGGCCTCAAAGTCTCTTTCTCGAAGGAATATACAATGTGTGGTCTTTGTCATCACCGACATGCTTTGCTCATCTCCATTTTCTAGTGTTTTACGCTGCCTATATACAACGTGGCGTTGCATTTTTTTCTTAATTTCCTGTTCTCTTAGTTCGAGATAATCCGGTACAACAAACGCACCCATAAAGTACTTCTATTAATTTTTTTTTTATACTTTTTGAGAAAAAATAGAAAGTGAAAAAGAGAGTGGCACCAAGCACTCAACGGTCATCGAAATATGGACCCTACTCCCTCTGAATTTTCTTTGCCCCCCACAAACTTTAGTTCATTTTATTTTATTTATTTATTTTTTTCAGTTTCCTTTATAGCTTTCACCATCACTTTGGTTGGTTTCGCCAAAATTTTAGCGCTTTTGCCTGTATATAATTTCGAAAAAGGGAGCTGGAGGGATAAAATTTCAAAATACAAGGTAGTATAAGTGTTTTATTGTGTTGTGTGTTTGATTTTCGTATTGATCAAAAGGCTGACATACATTTAAATAACTTGCTACACAAAAACCGTTTTGTGAAACAACACCTCGAGTCACATGAGCACTTGTCTCTCATCACGAAGTTAGCTTCGGCTCTGTTTGTAATACTACAATATTGTACGTTAATTTTGCAAAAATAAGTAAAACGTATGGTGCGACTAGAAATTTATATTTAATTTTTTGAGGGGCCAAAAACTATTTTACCCTTACTACAGGGGTACTTCCAGAAAATACTCCTAAAAACAACAAAAAGAAAATAAAAAAGGGAAAAAGGGCCACGTTAATTTCAGGTTCGCCAAAGGGCCTTTCTGTCATATAGGCGCACCAACCACCGCAATCTCAACCTGGAAGTTAGAAGGACCAAAATGACGAATCTGCCCTAACGCACATCCAGCTACGAGGCCTGAAAATCCGTCCCAATCCAACTCTTATCTTCTCACCCGGAGGAGGACATTTCAGTAAAAACAAGTAAAAAAAAACCAGAAAAACCGATTGTTTTTGGAACTCGGACCACGCCACGAACGTGAGGGCGGTTTTGGGATTGGGAACCTCCGTATCACGAGGGGTTCAATAAAAAGGAAAACAATCATCGCTGAATTAGAATTCCGTGGACTGTTTATTGTATATTGTAGGGAACTTTAACGAAAAGCATCCGGTATTGTTCATTTTAACGAAAAACCACATTTTTACACTAAAAAGTCAATTCTGGTACTATTCACTTTACCCTTTACTTTGTCCTTATCATTAAAACTCAAAGTTTTCAAGCCTTTTTCATTAGTTTTCCTTATATTGTATCATCAATTTTCGTTAGATATTATTTATATTTAATTTTAAATAATTTATAAGCTCACGATAAACAATCATGATCACGAGATTCTTTAGATCTAAAAAAAAAGATCCGGATCCTTTTCCCAATAAAAACCACCACATCCTCGGTAACGAGGGTACTTTCGGTAAAAAAAATGCGGACCCAACTCGCCACGTAGCCGCAAAACCACAACGTGTCAGCACGGAAAGAAAACAGCGAAACGAACCCGGTTCGCGCCTCCGACACGTACCCCTCCAGTGACGGATTAGGTACTATGCCATGTAGGATACACACGTGGCGGCGTAGTCCTAGTCAGCAGCTCCTACTTTTATAACTCACACCTGCTGCTCTTTTGGGCAGCACACCAAAAACCATAAACAGAGGAAGGAAGCTCTCCTTTCATTTTCACCTCCCACTTGAAATTTCTGGGTTTCGTCGGCGGCGAACGGAGACTGGTATTGCCGGAGAATGGAGTTTCCGGCTGCCTATCGTCTTGGAATTGAGGAGAGCAGCAGCGGCAGCATCATGACGTTCTCGTGCCGTCGCGTATCTCGGGAGTCCTAAGAACCGCATTTCCAGAGAAAATCCTACGCAAAAGCGACTTTTACTTGGCAGAGTTTCGAAGTTATTCCATGCTTTGTTTGGCAAATTGGAGGCAGAAGAAACTACATAATATTGGAGATTAAAAGGTACTTGCTACTTCTTCTTCTTCTTCTCGCTAGGAGCCTCGAATTTAGCTAAAATCCGGATTATTTTTCTCCAAATTTTATTGATTTCTGCTTCGATTCATCGATCTCAGTGGCGAGAAGATGCTGTGGAGTTGTCAGTGAAGGATTTCGATCGATGTATCGGCATTAGAACCCTCTGCCTTTTGTTTTCGGGCTTTGAATTTGTAATTTCGGTTTTTTTTAGTGAAAAATTTCGCTTTTCGTTTTCGAATTTTGTAATTGATTGCGGAGAGAAAATAGATTAGTATAATAGGTAGAGAATCAGGCTTAATTTTTTGATTAAGCTCGAGAGGAAGCTTTAACCTTGTGGAAATGGAGGAAATTTGTGAGGACGATCGGAGGTTCTGAATATTTTTTGTTCTCGTGAATTTGATCACGCCGATCATGCCTTTTCCAATGAAAATCCAACCGATCGATTTTCGCACGAGTCCTGAAGACCTGACTCCGTTCGAGCCGGTCAAGCCGGTGGCGGCGAAGTCGCGGCTCAAGCGGCTGTTCGAGCGGCCGTTCACGAACGTATTGAAAAGCTCAGCGGCGACGGAGAAGGCCAGCAGCGGAATCGGAATCGAAGAGCCGCATTTCAACAAAGACGGCTGCGGCGGAGGATCGGCCGAGTTCGAGCCGAGCTCCATGTGCTTGACGAAGATGGTTCAGAATTTCATCGAGGAGAGCAACGAGAAGCAATCATCGACTGCGGCGCGGTGCAGCCGGAACCGCTGCAACTGCTTCAACGGAAACTGCAACGACAGTTCGGAAGACGAATCGGAGCTGTTTGGCGGTTTCGGCGACTCCAACGTGACGTCCTCTGCCGAATCATGTGAGCTTCTCAAGGTATACAAAAAATATCTGATATTCTCTGGAGTTTCAACAGCTCAAAAACGACTTCGTTTTGACGTGAAATTGTTTTTCCACAGGGTTTGGTTTCGTGCCAGAGCGTGAGCGAGAGGAACCTGCTAGCCGACACGGCGAAGATCGTTGAGAAAAACAAGGCCTGCTGCAAGCAGAAAGACGACACCTGCAGAACCGTCGTTTCTGATAGTCTGTTAGCTCTCGGATACGACGCGTCGGTCTGCAAATCTCGTTGGGAGAAAGCTCCGTCCTATCCCGCCGGTACTTTCCCTCTCTCCGCCTCACAAAATTATCTAACCATACGACGCCGTTTCTTAAATGCAGGAAATTATCGGGACTAAATTTGCTGATTTTTTTTTATTTTTTATTTTTTTCAGGAGAATATGATTACATTGACGTGATCGTCAAAGGAGAGAGACTGCTGATCGACGTCGATTTCAGATCGGAATTCGAGATCGCACGGCCGACGAAGAGCTACAAGGCGATTCTCCAGACGCTTCCATACATTTTCGTCGGGAAGCACGACCGGCTGTGGCGGATCATCGCGGTGGTGTCGGAGGCGGCGAAGCAGAGCTTGAAGAAGAAGGGGATGCCAGTTCCGCCGTGGAGAAAAGCCGAGTACATCCGGGCCAAGTGGCTGTCTCCTCACACTAGAGCCACACCGGCCCCGTCCGATTCGACTCAGCCACCGATCGGGTCAGGCGAGTCGGAACTGAGTCTGGGCGGGACAAACTCGGTTGAGGATGGTGAGTTGGCCGACGCGCCGGTGTTTGAGTTGTCGGCGAGTTCCGGTGAGGAAGAGAAGGCGATGGCGGCGGCGAAGGAATGGAATCCGCCGGAGCTGAAGCCGAAGAGATCGACGGTGACCGGTGTAAAGATCGTGACCGGTTTGGCTTCTGTTATAGAATGTGAACCGTAAAATTTTGATAATTTTGATAATTTTTTGTTTTAATTGTACTTTTGAGACTGTTAGAGGAAGTGAAATATCGTATATGCCCCTGTGTATGCTTTATATGGTAGAGCGTAACAACCGTTTGATCCCTTCTATGTTTTTGATGTAAGGGTCGGATTTACTAGTAGCAATAAATAAAGTGATATTTTTACAAATTTCATATTTTAGTGTGCGAAAATCAAGTAAAAGAGAAGGTAATAATTTTCAGTCTGATGGTTTATATTCTTTTCAGTGGATAATTATATTCTAATAATTTTTTAAACTCTTTGCTGGATATTCAATTGTTTATTTCCTATTTTCTTGTTTTTAAAGTAGGGAGGGGAGGAGGAGATCGGCAACAGAATCCGATGACGAAAGACTGAAGAAAACTCAGTATATATTCGTGATGTCTCGTGAGTTGTGCAAGAACTTTTGGGGATTTCGAGTTTAATTAGAGTTTAGTCAAACCAGTTAGAATAACATGTTCGTTAATTTGATAAATGTATTTATTGTCGACGTGAGTGAGGTTGTGAGAGAGTACTTTTTATGTCTACAGTCTTTCAAGTTCGAATCTTCTTCCATGGAATTTGGTGGATTTAGTGTGGTTCATTAAATGTGGCATATCTTACTTATATTCCCAAATCTTGCGGTTAAATTTCTTAATTTGGTATGATGAAACTATGCCTTGATCCATATTTGGTACTGATGTTGGAAGTCTGATTTAGAATTTTGGGGCCAGGCTGTGGCTGTCAGCAAATTATACAGTTACAACATCAATGGGCTTTGTAGTATTTTCTCATGAAGATGTGATATAATTCTATTTACCATTTAACATGTTATCGTCTCTCTTATCACTGTTATTTTTAAGCCTCTCATCACTGTTAGTTTTATCTTAAAAAAAAAAGCTGGAAAACGTTGGACGGATTCAACATTTCACTTCCTAGAATTTGATTTGAAATTAAGAAAGGGAATGACAAATTTGAAGATAGCTACGAGTCTTCGTTTGTAAAATTTGTGACAAATGTAGATTGATCCATAGACAATGACATTCTGTAGTATCATTTCTAAATGTTGAACATAGAACTTGAGTCAACATGACATGATTTTAAGGAAATTACTTACTTATGACGAGTTTACCATCATTGTGGTGTTCCACTTCAATAACGCATTGCCATGCATAAAAAAAACATATACATGATAATGTGTTATCGAACCTAAACATCCCGTAACAGTGAGAAGAAAATTGTTACAAAAACTAGGCGAATGCCAACACAGAAAATCCTAAGTAGTCCGTGATGCCAACTTTACATGATCATAATCTTTTGGAAAAGTTCCTGAACACATAAACCCTAATCTGCAAAATCTCTTCTACTTGTAATCCTCCACACCCCGCACAGATAGCACCTTCACTGCATGAATTCTGCTAACTTACTTGTCGTTTACAAGAGCCTCGTACTGAACCACCGGGTCCATAACCTTTATCGGAAGCGGCGTTGTTTTAATTTCCTGCTTGGAAATTTAGGGTATTTTATATTTTGAGCCACATAACAATGATGGCGTCTGTATAATTTTACAAAATTTAGCAGCATTATTTAAATCTTGAAAGCTCCTTCTATCCATTTCGCTTTAATTTATTATCATAAACATTAAAAATGGGGATATTCAGGTAGGGTCAGAATCAGCTATAATAGCATGTAGTGGGGTCAATTTCTAAATTATACAAGTTAGAAGTTAGACCTAATCAAAACAAATTTGAGTGTTATCTTGACGTAATCCACTATTATTAATTTATGTGTTATAAAATTATTGAACGACATGATTGATATTTCGAAGATGTAAAATGCGAATGTCCTATTTTATTAGGGAATGTAGAAAACTTTATTTATGGGCACCTTGTTCAGGCCGCTCTAAATTTTCTTTCAAAGGCTCGAACTTTTTGTTTCTTTAGTCTTCATAGACAAACTTGTGAAAGTATATAAGAAGATAGATAAATACGATGTTTTGAGAAAATATTAAAATGAACTATTATTTGAATCATTAAATATTTACATGTCTTGTAATGGTCATGTTACATCTTTCTTTTTGTCGAAAAATTCTTCAGTGGCGGATGTATATTTATACGTCTTGGCCGGAAGGTGTAAATAAAAACTTAAATTTATATTTATTTTTACATCTTTTGATGATGAGTCTCGCTAATCAAAATAAACTAAATGGGATCTCAATTTACATCTCTCTATTACATTTTTCTTTTTGTTGAAAAATTCTCCAATGACGGAATGTAAATTAGACGTCTTGGCCGGAAGATGTAGATAAAAACTTAAGTTTACATTATTTTTACATATTTTTGTAATGAGTCCCACTAATTAAAGTGAGAAAGTTAAAATTGAGATTTCAAATTTGGAGCCTATTGAGATAGAACTTTCATTTACATATGCTGGAAATGTAAAATGGGTGCAAATATGATTTTTTGCATCTCAAATTTGCATTTTCTCTTTAGAAACGCCCTGATGTTATGCAAAAATGATCTTTTGGTGAAGAGCTATAAACTAGACAATTCAGATTATTGAAAGCAATCCAAAACAATATTTATAAGAGAACTTTAACGAAAAGCTCAAAGTTTATTTTGTCCTTATCATTAAAACTCAAAGTTTTCAAACATTTTTCATTAATTTTCCTTATTTATAATGGTATCCGTCAAGTAAGTTTATTCTAAAAAAACTAATAGTATCACTTAGTGGTGTAACTATTACGGCAAAAGAATTCACCTAAGCCAATGTCCAAATGCTTGAGACCAATGTTCTACTTTATGAAAGCAACTTCCCACCCACTTTTAGTTAACTCAATCACAAATAAAATTTTGGAAGCTTGTCCTTGAAATAATGGGTTACTTGTGGGATTAAGCTTGGGATAAACCAATTTGGTGAAGCTTGCAAAGATCCTTGATTATTGGCTTAAGTTAATGTTATTCGCGTTTAAAACTCTCCATTATCCAAAGTTTTCCTTTCTAAATGAGAGATTTTTCAATGTACTAGAACTACAGTCCGATATACTATGAGTAATAAAATAATTGGTTAAAAACTTGAAAAAACTAATTTACAACCAATTATATTATTACACTTGGTGTACCAGGTCGTGTTTCTGGCATTCTGAAAAAAAATTTCTTCTAAAAAAATTCTCACACTTATCCACGTGCCATATGTGCCTTCATAGTTTTAACTAAATTTTTTCAATGCGAGAGGTGGTCCATTTTTGTTCCTGCGCCCTTATTCGCTTCTGGACCACGAAACTAGGCATTTTGATTTTTTGGTTCCTTCGTGAGAGGGCAAGGTCAATTGTAATTACCAGAATGGGATTTTCGTTCCTCTTCAAGTGACCTACCTAAACGATTAATTTTGTAAACAAAGTGGTATTTTGGTCCAGATGTATCTATCTTTGTTTAGTTGGAAAATGCTTCATATTCGATTATATATGCTACGAGGATGATATGTCGATAATTTAGGTGTGATTCCGTGTGTACATTGTTGAAGTGTTTATAGTTGCTCGATATCCTTTCAAGCAATGTCCAGTTCTCCTCGAGATAGCTGGAGCAGTGCTCTAACATCCATCGAGTAGTTAATTAAAATTCCAAAGGTGAATAAAAATAAATAAGCTAAGGTCTTTAGAATGACCTAAACCCTAGCCAATTAAGTTTGTTAATAAGGAAGCTAGGTATATGAAGCAAGCTCAGAAACTTTTTGAAATGCGAAACGGCTTTTGTATAAAGTAGTCAGTGTTCGGGTTATAGTGGAGTGCTCAGAGGACTTTGGGATTCTGCAATCTTGGAAGGCAAATAAGGCTCTCTGCTAGTTGCAGGCTGCTATGATTTTGTCCTCAACTTACAATTTTTATTCACCACGGCAGAAGGATGGTTCTTTTCACAGTCCACTACATACACTATTATTTTACCGTCGTAAAAGTCCCTTGTTTTAAGAACAAAATACAAACGTAAATTAGTTAATTAAGAGATCAGGAAGGTGCCTTTTGTTTTTTCTTGGTCTAATTGCACTGATAATCCAATTTGTTTACTGTGTTTGCAGTTTCCTCCATGCAAAGGTTTTATAGGTCGGTTTTTCCTGATATATATATCGACAGTCTAATTTACGAATATTATTGGTATGTAAAAGTTATATCAACTTAAATACGAGAGTAAATTAGACAAATTCAAAAAAAACACAAGGATATGTCGTGGTTGAGCAACCCCAATTGAAGTTACGTCCAAGTTGGTGTAGTTTTCATTTTCACAATGTAAATGTACATTACATTGTACAAAAAACCTTGTTACCTTTGAGAGAGTAAAGTGGCTATGATTTAGAATGAGAGGCTCTTTCTAAAATGAGAGGCTCCCTACTTTACTCTTTTAAAGGCAGCAAGTCTCTCTGTACAATATAACCTACATCTACATAGTGATTTAATCACTATATATCGACGATATTTTTGTTGATCATCAACGAAAATGATAGAAACGAAGTCCTAATCTTGAAAATTTAAGAAAGGTGTAATTACTAACAGGTGCATAGACGGTTCCATTTGTTTAGTTAAAAAAAAATTCTTTATAGTTTGGTTTTTTTAGTCCAATCCGTCAATTAAGTAGATTTCTCCATCAACTTTTGTGCACATCTTTTCATTTGAAAAACCGACTAATCGCACTATAGGGACAATACAACAAGAAGAAAATGCCATAAAAAATTACCGTCACAAAGGCAAAAAATTACAGAAACTAAGTATTAGTGTAATTCAACCTTTGTTCTTTTGCATGCGTCGGTGCAAAGGGACACGGGAGTTTCGGTTCATGTCTGCTGATCCAAACACACATACTTTCCTTCCAGTAATGTAATCTTTTTTCTGTCGAATTATATGGACCACTTCGAAGAATACAGATTGAGAAAATCATGTCCTGATGCTGCTAGGGTTTCTGGAGCAAGCTTTCTTAACCCTAGCTTCTGCTGAGGACTTGTTTGTCAAAGTAATAGGGTTTTGCTTTTGGCATTCAAAGAATGTGTCCAAACATCTTTCTTTCTGTTGTGGTTTTTGCAGATGAAGATCAAGCCATACCTGTGGGATTTGGTAAATGATGCCATTCCCTGCTGTATGGGAGCAGTACTGATGTAAGAAATTGACCTAACCCTAACCTTTTCAATCTGCCACCATTCCCACCAGCAAAAGACTTGTTCACGCTGAAACACTTCACGTGTATGTCATTGTATTATTGTATAGGAATATTGTTAGTTTGCCCACGCTCGAATATATGAGTCTGTATAAGAACCATGCATCACGCGTGTGCGACTTACTTTAGTTGGTCATTTTATATGTATAAATAGCGAAAGTAATTGTTAGTTGTGAAAGTATGGAAATTTTGATTCTCGCATACGTCATATGTGTGTGCGACTTACCTTAGCTGTAGTCGTTATATATGTATAAACAACTAGAGTAAACTGTTAGTTGTAAATGTATGTAAGTTTTGATTATCACATACGTTGTTTTTTTAATAGGAAACGATAGCGTAGTATTTCATTAATCAACACAAACAATTACAAGGGTGTCATTGGGTACATAGCTCTAGTGACCAATCAATTGATCGAGAGTGAATTTGCACAAATAGACAAATAAGAGTAAACCTCTAGTAGACAACCACAAGAGCAAACATACAATCGCCAAGCGCAAAAGTGTTACCAGTACATATTTGTCACAATAAACGATAGCCACAACAGAGAAATACAGGCAGTCACAATGGTCATTGCTAAATTGTGAGGCCACAAAAAGTCATCGTGTTAGAGCGAGACCACATCAAGTCATAGTTGAAAAACGAGACTAACAAAATGCATCACACAAAGGCGAAGAGCAATTTAACCAAAACAAACAAAGCCACCACGGTGCACAAGGTGAGTGGACAACTAGACTACACCGAAAACGGGTCTGTTGTTCAACTCATTACTAAATAAACAACTTCGAGTAAGAAGCCACAAGGCAGTACCTTCTGATGGTAGGATGAGCCAATCCTGATAGAGGCCACTTCACAGATTTGGACAGTCCTATCAGCAAGTCAAAACCAAGGCAGCGGAGTTACACGTCGAGACATTGGCGACATAGACCCAGATCTAGAAAAGCCCATGCAGTGCAACTCTGGATAAACCGCCTAAGCCAGTGTAATCCCAACAATAGCACAACCCAGGTAGTGCAGCAATGGATGGGCGCAGGAGGTGGTGCATCCATAAATCAAGAGATGGAAGCATCACAACACCGGAAAAGAATGATGGAAATGGCTTCTACCTACCAAACAACCCCAATCCAAACCTAAGCTCCGAATCAGACCCAAATCAAGAGAATACCTTGAGAAGGGCATAACCCGGATCTGGGAAGAAGACCCGAAAACATGGGACATCCATGCACAAAAAGGCGGGGGAGAAGAAAACGGGGATGGAAGAAGCTAATAGAGGCAGATGGGTTGGCATAGGGAAGAGGGAGAAAGTGAAACGGAAAGAACATAGGCGTGGAAGAGGGGGCGGCACGGGGAAGGCGGAGGGAGTGAAAACGAAAGGGAAAGGGGCAGTGTGAGGTGGTGAAAAAAAATCAAGTATGGCGAAGGGTGAAGAATGGCTGGGATGGGGAATAGGGGGAAGAGGAAGGAAAGAAGAGCTAGGAAAAGAAAGGGAGAGGCTGCCACCGACCCTCAGCCATAGCCAGAGGCCGGCGGCGATGGGGGTAGATGACTAAGGTTTGGTTGGGAGAAAGAGAGATAGAGCTTTTGGGGTATACGGCTAGGGACATGTGACCTATTGATCCTCGTATACGTCATTGACATCTAGTCATGTGGTCACGATGTAGCAAAAATAGTTTTGTTGGGGCTTCGCCCCTTGTATCTATGTACACCATCCATGCATAGTAGGCACTGTAGGCCTAGGCAGCTCTTGTAAGAGGAATGTAGAAAGACTAAATTCATAGACTAAATTTACAAATCAAATGATGCGTCATTGGTAAGAAGTAAACACGTTAAATCAACACTTGTAATATCCAATCTTGAACTTTCATGTCATTTGATTTTATAAAATTTGATTTTGTAAAATTTGATTTACAAATGTTGTCTCCCTAGTATTACTCTTCTTGTAACCAAATGTTTGGTTTACTCTTCATGCAAACATTAAATAATATCCCAAAGACAAAGAGCCTTTGCGATTTAAATTGTAGCAATGATTTCTTAACTTTAACCCAATTGGAGTCATGGTCCCTCAACTAAAAATCTATGACCGTTGGTCCCGTAACTCATCAAAACGTGCATCAATGATCATTTCGATCAACTTCGTCAGATATCCGTCAAAATTAGTCGTTGTTGGAAGGACCATTGCTACAATTAGGTTAAAGTTGAGGGACCATTACTCCAATTGCTTTAAAGTTGAGGGACCATTACTCCAATTGCTTTAAAGTTGAAGACCATTTCAACCAATTGGGTTAAAATTGAGGGACCATTACTACAATTTTTCTCATTTAGTTTTCAATAATTTGCCCCTTGATTTAGCTTCACGTGCATGGCACGTGACTCATTTTGATGGAAGTTCTAACAAAGTTGATGAAAAAGACCATAGTTGCACGTTTTGATGATTTAAGGGACCAATGATCATTGTTTTTAGTTAAGAGACCAATAATCCAATCAAGTTAAAGTTGAGAGATCATTTATACAATTTCTTCTAATTCTTGGGTACTATGGAATTATAATTCAAAAACCTTTTCAATGACCTTTGTAATACTCTGAAAATTTAAATATATGGAATAGAATATTCATAATTATGAATATGTGGAGAAAACCGAAAATAAATCGATTTATGGTTATGAAAATTTAATTGAGGAATTTTAAAATTTTGTTACCGGAAATTATTATAATTTACGTATTTGCATTATTGAAAATTTTATATTATTTTTCAAGAATTTATATTAATTTATTTGAATTGAGTTTTAAATTAAACTAGTTACGAAGTTTGAAGTTTGAAAATTAATTATCTAAAATCCATAGACCTTTCGAGGTCATAATTTATATATTTGAATAGAGCTCGATCTCACGAATGTGTAGACGCAAACCGTTCGTGAAACAGAATTATAACGAATGAGTTATTAGCGTTTAAATTCAGGGACATTTTTGTAAATTTAATCTCCTTTAGAAGACTCCAGATTTTCTGGAGCACTGAGATTATGCCACGTGTGTTGTTAAGATGAGAAGAAAAGAAGAGAAAGGAAAAAGATGGACGACTGTGATGAAAAAGGAAGGAGAGAAAGGGGAGGGACACGGACAAATCAGGAGAAAGGAAAAGAAGGGGAAATGAGGGAGAGGTAGAAAAGAGATCCGGATCTCCTTTGACCTGCCGACCCGACCCGGTCGGTGTTGGAAATGTGCCCTAAAACCAATCATATGATGATACTTTACGGACATTTCACAAGTTAAACTAATGTAGTTTAAATATAAAGGGCAAAGATTATTGTTTGAGCCGTCTCATATAAATGTTATATGCTTAAACGATAAGTCCAAGGAATATGTGATTGGGAGAATGCAATCTAAAGAAGTTAGATTCATGAGACCATTCTTTCGTAGACACATCCTAAACGTTCCTGATCATAGGATTGCCAATTGGGCATTGACAGTCCGTTAAGATCAGTACGTGTTGTGTCTTCTCTCAGGGAGAGTGACTAGTCTCGAGTCATTGGTGTGTGTGACATCAAGACAAGTACGTAGGTGCTCAATAGAGAACGAGTTCACTGAACACGATCAACGAAGAGTTCTCATATTCATGTCACATGAGAACTCATGGTTGGGATAATGCAAAGTAGTCATTTGACTTGAGGCATCATAGTTGTCTTGTGGTTAAGTCCTTGATCTTTGATTATGTCAAAGTCACTCCATCAGGAGGGTGTCCACGGCATAGTTGGGGTTAAGCCACTTAGCTATGGAGGCAAGCGAATGCGCAACAAGGGATCTCTAACCTTCAAACCGTTTGGGGGAGAATACTCTATGATATGATTGAAAATCTCTGATCAGAGTATGAATGAGATTTAGGAAGGCGTTCCAAATCACATTCAAGGTAATCATATAAGTAAACGAATCACATTGGATAGTAGACATGAATAAACTATCAAACCAAACAATGTGGTCAAGAGTATTGTATTAGAGAAAGACCGTATTGCATTTGTAATCCTAAACTGAATAGGTTCTCCACCTCTTCTGATTAGCTTGGGTAACCATGATATGCTGCTAGGTGTCACTCATGGTTTGTGGAAGCCCTAAACGTGTATAATCACTAAAGGGAGAATTGAAAATAAGTTTCAATTCACAATCGATTTGAAATGGTTTTAATCGCCCACTGCCTCGCTAAAAGGAACCTAATGGATCGTACACCGTGTAAGGAGGAGATTGAAGAAACAATGGAGATGAGTAAGAATAATTAAATGGTTTAATTATTTAATAATTATGGCAAGGATTAATTAATATGTTAATTAATCAAACGAATAAAGTTCGTTAAAAGACCACGGGTTAGTTTTGGGCCTCAAGGCCCAATGGGCTTCGAACGTCAAGCCCATTGACTTAAGTTGTATGACAACTTAATTCACAAAGGCCCAAAAGCCCAATAAAACCCTTATGGCCGGCCATGTTAGAAGAAAAGCTTTTTTGGTTCTTTAGGTCACTTATTTGAAGGGACTATATAAAGAACTTTATAGCCAAAAATTCAAAAGGGGTTCTTTTGGAGAAAATTGGAGAGAACATGTCTCTCATTTTCTCTCTAAAGAGGCCGGCCCCCTTGGAGGGATTAGCTAGCAATCCAACTCCTCCAAGGTCACTCATTTCTTCTCCAATCTAACTTTGGTGTGGAAACTTAGAGGTTCTCAATTTTGGGAACTTGGAGAATCTATTCTTCCATCCAAATCCATGGATCTAAGAAGCAAGGAATGAAGGCATTCTCCTTGGGTGATTAGTCTTTGCTTATGCAAAGAGGAATCTACAAAGGTATAAATTTCTCAACTCACTTTGTTTTGAGTTGAGTCTTGGTTCACCAATCTACTAGGCTTTGAATTTCATGGGTAATGTTTTGTTTTTGAGTGCATGCTAGCATGATTCCGCCTTTAATTGTTAATTGCATGCTTATAGATGTTGCTCAAATGAACATGTTTTCACAAAATCTTCCTTCAGTCGGATTTTCTGATTCCGACCACCGTTGGTGATGGGACCGGTGCCAAAATGATCCTTACTTTGAACCAAATTGTTCCCTTTCCCATTTACACCAAAAAATTTGATGAAATTGGGTGAATTTCAAGAGAAACCGTACCGCGGGGGGGGGGGGGGTGTGTGACGGGTTTGGTTTCGATTCACCAAAATCTGAAGCTAACTCCGTCCGTCACCACCACCAACAGTCTTCCCTCAAGGTCAGGAACAAAGGCCAATCAATGGTTGGGGCATCAGAGTTTGTTTTAAGGTCGAATCGAGAACACCTAATTTTATGGTTTCCGGCGGTCCAAGGCTAATTTCAGGTGTTTCCGAGACGAATTGAACTTCGGCCAAGGTATGAAAGTTGTTCCTCTCATTGAACTCTACTTGCCTGTAAAATTTGGTAATTTTTAGAGTTAGTCAGTAAATTTGGTTTCCATTCGCCAGAAACCGCCACCCACGGCGGCGCATGGCCAGTGGGCCAATGCTGCCATTTTGTGTAAATTTTGATATTCTAAAAAATGAATTTGGATTCCAATTGATGCGTTTTGATTGTTAAACCCAATGTTGGTTATTTCGGTTACTTGAATATTTTCGTAAATGGATTGAAATGGAATGTGAATTTCGAAAGGCTTGATCTCGTTCAAGGGTACGTAGGTAGTCTAACGGGAGTTAGATGCAACCTTAATAATCGAGATTTAATCTTTAGTTGGGAATTTGATTTAAGAGGAGAAGTTGGTGATAAATTGTGAAAATATAATCGTATGTTTTGGTAACTTAATTATGATTATAGTTTTTGTGAGGGATTAGGAAAATTAAATAAAGAATCGTGATTATTGATAGTAATGTAAACAAGAATTTAATTTGGACCTATCATCGGAATTATTTCTTGAAAATAAATATTTCGGAAGCGGGACGTTACAACCTTAGCCTTAGTTAACTCTTCTCACGTCTCACTAAATTTTGATGGCTGTGGCTTTCTAAATTGCAGAGGGTAGGCCGGGCCTAGGAGACTTCCCTGTTGGATTAAAACTGGGACAGGCCCAGGTGGTAGAAGGATGGGATCTGTCTGTTAGTTCAACTAATAGGCCCGGGTACATTGTTGAGGTCAGCATCACAGCTACTTTAAGAAAAAAGCACTTTTGCTATATGCATAACGAAAGTTTATGAGTAAACTGTCGTTTGACTGCTGAATTATTACTCCAATTAAAATTGACTAGCTAAACTATTTTTTTAGTAAGTGAATCATTTGAATTATTTTAAATCAGCCAATTAATCTCTTATAGTCAAATTTGATAAAATTTCATCTACTTTGCCGAACAAATATTGGCACAACTTTACTTTTAAGAGTGAATCACGTGCTGGATGCCAACATTTGACAGCAAAGTGAATGAAATTTCATTGAATCTCGGTGAGGGGTTAGTTGGCAAATTTCAAATAGTACAGATGGTTAATTTACCAAAAAAATAGTTAAAAAGAATTTCAACTAAATAATAATTCAGAGAGTGAAGTGACCAGTTTCTCATTTTTCGTACTACTGGTATGTACCCATTGAATAAAAAACCTAAAAACCAAAAAATGGTGACTTAGGTATCTAGTGATCCATTTAAACAATTTTTTAGGTAACCAATGGTACGTACTAATCATATTTTAAACAAAAAAAAAATATAAATAGCAATAGTAATACTAAAATTCTAATTCTAACTTTATATTTAATTGGGTAAATGACAAAAAACTATTTTAACTATTGGTCTGACGACACTTTCATATCTCATCTTTTAAAAATGACAATGTCATACCTCATCTTACGAATTTGTGCCAATGTCAGACATCCGTTAGTTTTTTTGTTACTTTTTCTGTTAAATGCTAACGTGGCTAGAGACGAGACCCACTCACTAATCCAACTGGATTAAAATATATATATATATATATATATATTTTTAATAATTAAATATTCAAAAATTAAAAAAATTAAAAATTAAAAAACTAAACAAATAAAAAAGGCCTAGGGATGCGGGTCTTCCTTTCTTCCGCCCGCACCAACCTTTCTCTCTCTATCTCTCTCTTTTCTTTATCTTCTCCCGCATCTCTCTCCCACTCTAACTCCATCTTCTCTCTGCAACCACCAACGCCGAGGAGGAGAGCATCGGAGAGAGGGAGGAGAAGAAGGGTTTGAAGGCGAAGAGAGCGGAGGTGGGAAGGAAAGAAGGGTTTTGACGGCCGAAAGGAGGAGGAAATCGAGAGGTCGAAGGAGGTGTGGGGTCGATGGCAAATCAGACGGAGGAGAGAGGTCGGATGAGGGATTGGGTGGATAGAGGTATTGAGGGTGATGGGTGTGGGTTTGGTATTATTGTTTTGATTTTTGATTTTTATTTTTTTGTTGTGGGATTTGGGTGTGGGCTTGGTTTTTTTGGTTTCTTCAGTGGGGTGGTGAAGATGGAGGAAGAGAGGCGGTAGTGGGGTGGTGATGGAAGGTTGGGTATGGAGGGACTAGGGGAGGGATGGGTCGGGTTAGGAGGTGGTGGTGAGGGAAGGAAGAGTGCGAGTGGGGAGAGGGACGAAGGAGGGAGACCGCATCCCAGAGAGAGGAGAGAGAGAAGAGAGAGAGAGGGTGGTGGAGGAAGGTTGGGGGGACGGGGAATGGTTTGGTGGCTGTCGAAGAGAAGAAGAAAAAGGGTTGGTGCACGTGGAAGGGAAGCTGGATCCCTTAGGCCATTTTTTATTTATTTTTTAGTTTTTAATTTTTAATTTTTTTGAATATTTAATTATTTTTTAATCCAGTTGGATTAGTGAGTGGGTCCCATCACTGGCCACATCAGTATTTAACAGAAAAACTGATGGATGTCTGACATTGGTACAAATTTGTAAGATGAGGTATGACATTGTCATTTTAAAAGATGATGTATGAAAGTGTCGTCAGACCAATAATTGAGATAATTTTTTGTAATTTACCCTATTTAATTGCTATTGCGCCTAATTATTATTTTTTAAGACTATTATCATAGTATAAATATGAAATTTTGTTGTATAATTTGATTTTTAAAGTGTTTCACATTAACATTATCATATCGTAGCTTCAAATTCAAAGGAGGGAAAGAACAAGATTTGGACTTGTATTGCTTTTGGTCGAAATCTTCACCAAACCAATTTAACGTTGGAAAAACATGGAGTTTCGTTTTGGAACAAAAGAGACAAACAACAACGTTATCAGAATCCAGTTCTCTTCCAGATGCCAAATCCCAACAAAATTACCAACCTACCCTTTCTCCTTGTGAATCCAAACTCCAAACTCCAAACTCCGAGGACTCATCCGTCAATTCAAACTTCAACCCCAATCAGACCACTCCCGTCTCTTAGGGCAGGAATCCCATGCTTTTCGGGACAAAAACCCAACTGTCCTGAAAGCTTTCCCCTCTCAGAAAAACCGCCATCGTGTGGGTGCACGATTCTTAACGTACACTCATCTCTTCGTCTTCCCCAGATCCCACCACTGCCATTCTCTGCTTAACACGATTGCTCTTCTCACCCCCATGATTGCTCCGTGCACACAGTTCCGTGAACCCTCCTGTAACTCCACCGCATTTGCCCGATGAAGGCCCCTGCCACCACCACTGCTTCTTCCATGACCATATCGAATTGGGTTTTTGTGTTTTCGATTGTTGTCTGCTTTTTCGCATCTTGGTCGCTCGCAATCGAGAATTTCCACCAGGCGTAAGTGATTTCTGTGATGCAAGTTTTGCTTTTTTGGATTTAAAGTTTGGTGCTTTTTTTTTTTTGTTTTTTTTGGCTGGTGGGAGAAATCTGGTTCCAATGGGGTCAGCTCGAAACAGCTTTTGGCTTTTGACTTTTTTGGATAGTTGGAGTTGAATTTTGATCATGGTGAACAATATTGCAATGCAGTTGTTATGCTTAGTGAATAAATTTGGAAACTTTTGTTTTAGATCTGAGAGTGCATTTGGTGATTCGAAAAACAAGTTTCAGAAACATATGAGGAAGTTGGAAAAGTGCTTCCAAAATACTGAAAAGTTGGGAACTTTTAGCCCGATTTATGTCGTTTAGTGTTTTGTTTACAGCATGAAGTATGTGAATGTGCTCCATATGAACAGTGTGCTTATTTTTTTAAATTTTTTTGTGAGCCAATTGATAGTGCGGTTATGTTAATTTAATTTCTGATAGTGTAAATTATAATAATACAGCAATACGAGAGTGACGGCCAAATCACCAATTTTGGATATGATTGTAACGTGCTCTAGATTGTGAAGGTTAAATATTGTTTTGCTCTCGTAGTAGGTAGGATGTTCCTAATGACTAATGAGAGACTATAACGAGGAAAATGAACATCATAAGAAACTATGCTCCCTTCCTCAATTGTGCGGTACTGTGAATTTTTGCATCCTATTTTGAAAACCTTGTCGACCCATGAGTCATTTTGTGTCACCTTAATTTTGAGATTACTTGTTGCCTAACCGTTGTCGCTGTTTTTCTGCCAATGTTATGTACTTCGTATTAGGCTAATGTTTGTGTAATATTGCACATACAGATTTCCTATTGTGGAACCTGATCCTGGTCATACAAAACTTCGTCTTTCAAGGGAAGGGTTGGAGGCCATTGAAAGAATAACAAATCCAATTGCAGCTGTTGCCGTAAGATTTAAACCTGTTCTCCTTAGCATCTATAATCCTTGCAATTGATCTTCCTTGTAGCTAGAGTTAAACTGATATCAATGTTATTACGTAATAGTAAAAGATTATACAGCGATTTTTAATTTTGGAAATCTTACCAAACTTTGGATATTTAGTTTTAGCTAGAGTTGAATGAACTCACTGTTGCAGAGGTGTAGTAGCATCATGTATGTAGGCTACAGGGCAGTAGTTTTCAGTCTCCATGCATACAAATATGACTACATATTACGATTAAAGTTATTGTCTTACTTTTCCCTTGGTAAAGTAAACTTTCTTTTCTTATGTGTACATCTTGATTCGATTTAAATGGTTGTCTTCTTAGGTTATTGGACCATACCGCTCGGGAAAATCTTTTTTGCTCAACCAACTGCTATCCCTTTCTTGTTATGAAGGTGTAGTCTTTACTCCTATTAGTTATAAAACTCTTGCCTTCTCATTGTGGATCTTTCTTGATTAATCTTGATGCATTGGTTGTTGGGTTTGAACAATATAACAACCATTAAGTTTTAATTTTTAAACGCCTTCCCCACAGGGTTTGGTGTTGGACATATGCGTGACACAAAGACAAAAGGTAAATCTAGATGCAACCTTGATATCATGGATGTGCATTATTGTTTCGTGAGAGATATATTTACGGTGGCTATTTGCCTCTTACAGGGATTTGGGTATGGGGAACCCCAATAGAATTGGATATTGATGGAGTGAAAACTTCAGTTTTTTACCTTGATACTGAGGGATTCGAAAGTGTTGGGAAGTCAAACGTATATGATGACCGGTAATCTTCAAGTCATCATGTAATCTTCAATTTTCCTATGATGGTCATTCAAGTGTTGTATATTCTGCTGGGTTTCTGAGTCTGCTTTTGCAGGATTTTTGCTCTGGCAACTGTTATGAGTTCTGTCCTTGTTTATAACCTGGCTGAGACGGTGAGTTGTACAATGTGTGGCATCTTAGAAGCATGTACTAGTTCTCCTTGGTCCATTATTGTTCAAGCCCAGTTTGCCTTATATGATTTATCTCTTTGGTTGTCATTCTGTAGATCCGTGAAGCTGACATTGCTCGGTTGTCTTTTGCTGTTGAGCTTGCTGAAGAATTTTATGGAAGGTCCACAGTTTCTTTTATTCCTTCTTGTTATTGTATTTAATTTTTTCCCTCTATTATCAAAACTGACATGTTTGCTCTTGGTTGCAAATTTCACGTGGCAAATAGAGTGAAGGTAAGTTCCAATCCCTTAAATCATTGTTCCTCGCATGTAATATCTAGCAATAATTTACATGTGAATAGTCGGATTGTTTTGTAGGGACAAGATGTTGCTTTTGAACCTGCAAAACTATTGTGGCTTATCCAGCGTGATTTTTTACGTAAGTTTGAGAAATGCCTATAACATGTTTGTTAAAGTTAAATATGAGCAACAAAGAAGTTACAATGACAGTCTACCAAGATTTGTTTTTTCACCTATCCACCCTTTTTTTCCAAGCTTCCAGCAGAAAGCTCATAGATTGACATTCTGGTGTTTGTTCTGCAGAAGGGAAATCTGTGCAAGAAATGGTTAATGAAGCTCTCCTCCACGTCCCTAACAAGGATGGTTAGTGTTTTTTCCCTCCCTCTATGCTTTATACATAAAAGCACTAGTTATTTATTTCTTTATTTGTTTCCATGGATTTAATAGTGGGTTCTTGGTGACATTGCAGGCAACAAAAATATTGATATGGTATTTTTCACCCTTATATTATCACTTGCCGCTGAGATATTGCTGTTCACGGATTGAAAGCGAACCCTTTTTGTGTCTTTATCAGGTTAACCAGATCCGAGATTCTTTGGCTATTATGGGTGATAATAGCACAGCCTTCAGTTTACCACAAGTATGGGTTTTCCTATTTTCAGCTGTTTTTGCATTCATTTTCTTGGTTTTATATTTTAGTTGGGTGATTGTTCAATAAAGCTTCTCAGCATTACACATTTACAGCAAATCCCTAGATTTTTTTGTTAAAAATGGACAAGATGTTGTGTCAAGTTTCCTTGACGTTGGCATGTTTTGGACAAGCTTTATTTTTTATTGTGTGCAGTAGTTGATGATTTCTTAGTTGCTATGCATGCTACATGGTCATCTTAACTTTTATTAAGTCACTTGAGTTCACTGTTGATAAAGTAAGCGTCGTTTTTAACTCATACAAAATAATCCATAATATTGTAATATTGTGCATGTACTTTCTTTTATGTTTCCAAGGGTAGGGAAAACAAAAATTGAAGTTTTGGATTCTGAGTTGTTTTCAATTGCCCTAAGGCTTGTGAGATGGAAGATATTTATCTTTGCACACCTGCACCCTACCTATTCATTGCATTTAGATATTCCGTGCTCTGGGAATACTATATTTTGTATCGGGAAAGTTTTTATGATTACAGAAATTTATAATTCCAGTTATTGCTATCACTGCATCACTCATGTGATAGGGAGAGGTAAATGTGAAACATGGTTGACTAGGATTGCTATTCCAATCAATTTAAACTTCCCTTTCCTGTAGATATATTTTCTATTTGTTTGTCAAGTGTTTTGATTCTGTGGTGATTCCAAACTTTTCAAACAGCCTCACCTTGACCGAACGAAACTCTGCGACATGAAGGATGGTGAGCTTGACCCAATGTATGTAAAGAAAAAGGAACAACTAAAACAGCTTGTTTCTAGTATCATCCGTCCAAAGGTTGTGCAGGGAAGAACTCTAAGTGGAAAGGAGTTTGTATCTTTTCTGGAGCAGGTACCTGTTATATTATAGCGTTGGTTGATTAAAATCAGCTACGATAGGAGAATCGTTAAGTTTCATTAAAGTTTATGTTGTGTGGCATTCCATCCATTCGGAATTGAAGATAATAAAAATAATGGATCCTACCTACATTTGTTCTTTTAGTTTATTTGTGTGTGTGTGTTTTTAATTATTTCTTCTTTCAGATTCTTGAAGCGTTGAACAAGGGGGAGATCCCATCAACAGGCTCTCTGGTGGAGGTTTTCAACAAGGGTATTCTTGAGAGATGCTTAAAGCTCTACCATGAAAGGATGGAAAAACTCAGTTTACCTCTCATAGAGCAATCTGTGCAAGACTACCATGAAAGGTCCATGGAGGAAGTGATGAAACTTTTTGAGGAGCAACATTTTGGCCGTCACCATGCAAAGAAGTCAGTCGAGCAACTACAAGAAGAAGTAAACAAGGTATATCCACTTTGTAATAGTAGCCCTATACCCCTTTCCTCGTCACGTTTTACATATTTTGTTGGCACCCTCACTTGCACCAGCTACGCATCCTGCAATTTTTTTAACATGACTTTGCTGTTTAAACTCTGGGATTTGTTTAGGTGTTTAAGAATGTGGTCTTGGCAAACGAATATCAATCTTCAAAGCTCTGTGAGGCATTGTATACCAGATGTGAGGATAAAATGGACCAACTTCAAGTTCTCAGGCTTCCATCCATGGCAAAATTCAACGCAGGTTTCCTGCAGTGCAACCAAAGTTTTGAGCAAAAGTGTGTTGGACCTGCAAAAGCAAACTATGAGGTTCGCATGATGAAGGTCAGGCATACCTTGTGTCCTCCATTTTTTCCCCTTGTCTTCATTTTTCCCCGTTGGGTGCAAAAGCTCATTTATATGATGTATATGATTTGATTCGCAGATGTTGGGGAAGTCACGTTCTCTATTTATAAAAGAATACAATCACCGGCTCTTCAATTGGTTGGTCGCCTTCTCCCTTGTCATGGTGGTTGTTGGCCGGTTCATCATAAAGTTTATATTGATAGAAATCGGGGCCTGGATCCTCTTCATCTTCTTAGAGACATACACAAGGATGTTTTGGTCTGCAGAGTCTCTTTACTACAACTCCGTTTGGCATGTAATAGTATCCACTTGGGAAACACTCGTTTACAGTCCCGTCCTTGATCTAGACAGGTAACAAAACCCCCCTCCTACTCAGTCCTCAGGATGTTGCTTGGATTGCAAGTCAAGTTGTGTTTTAATTTGTTCTTTGTATTGGGGCAGATGGGCTATCCCAGCCGGTGTCATGGTAGCTCTGTTCATATTATATTGGCGGTGTTACGGAAGAAGCAAACACGGGTCCGGATGGATCTTACCATTGTACAATACCAAAAAAGGCGGGTCGAATCGGCCGAGATCGGACTAAAGAAAAGAGATGGCATGCTTGATATATACTTCGTCTCGGGCAAGAATGTTTTTGTACACAAAGCCCGGCCGGCCTAGCAGCTCCTTTGGAGTTGAAATGTCAGATTCGTTTCACTCTCCAATCGTGAAGAGGTGAAGGATCAAAAGGACTGCTCGTATAGGTCTAACTGTAACAATTCCAAATTGTTTGTTTTGCAGTTATTTTTTTAATTAATTATTTTAAAGTCATTTATGTTTAATTAGCCATTTAATACTGGAATTTGTTCAAAAAAAAAAGAAAAGAAAAGAAGCTGGAATTGTTTAACACTGTAATGTTTCAAAACGAAAGGAGCAAAGCAAAAAACAGAATGAAAATGTTCACTTCAAAGGGGTATTATTTTATTTTATTTCCTAGTGCCTTCAGTTCTTATTTTATTGATGATGATAGCAGGTGAACTGAAAGCATCAGCAAAATAAAATAAAATAAGAACTGAGAGCACTAGGAAAATAAAATAAGAATTGAAAGCGTTATACTCGTTTTATTTTTGTACTCTTACTTTAATTTGTTCGTACTTTTTACACATCACACGCATATTTTGGTTTCGTCATTTTTCAAGTATCGGTCAACATGCTTCGGTTCAACATGAATATCCAAGTCAGAGTGTCACTCTTTGAAAAACCCATCCTTCCCAAATGAAGTGCCCACATTTAGTCTTGGTGTAATTGGATTATTAGTCTCTATTGTGATAAGGTAGTTGGAAGATAGCCCATGTGGTAAAAAAAACTTCAGTTTAAGCCATTGTGGTTAAGTCTGTTCGGATTTAGACCTAAAATTAAAAATTATGTCATCTCTTCGTTAATTATTAGCACGTGAGCCACACATATGAGGCTAAAACGGGACTCTTCATCGATTGTTAGCATGTGAGGCCTCATATGCTACAATTAACAGAAAGTTGACGAAAATTTCAATTTTTTGCCAAATTCTTAACAGAGTTCACCACAGGGGCTTAAATTTTTTTTTTATTTTTATTTTTACCAAGACTATCTTCCTACCTTATTAATCCAATTATACCTTTACTGACTTGTATTTTTTTTTTTTTTAAATCTGAAGGCAGGTGATGGAGAGAACGAGTGCGAATTAATCAGCGTTACTTAGCTAGATCGATGGATATAGTTTAGTTTCGTTAACATAATTTTGTTATTTAGCCAACGGAAACATATATGTTCCCAATTTGTCTCCCTTATCAGTTCACATACTGTGTCTCATATGAAAGTCATTTCTTATTGGTTTACCCACTTTTACATTGAGTCAAACACACAAATTCTGTTTCTCCATTTTTTTCTTTTCTCCGTGGATCCTGTAGAGCACTTTTAATGTGACATTGTGGTTGGTAGGCTAGGTTATCAACCGGTGGTTTCTGCATGTACTTTCAGATCCTTCACTTTAAACATATTGGAACTTAGTCTGTTTGCCTTACGTGCTTTGAGCAACACCAACTTGCAAGCCACCTTTCATTTATTCCACCACCAGTGCACCTACCGACCACAACCCCATTTAATCCATCTCCATCCATTAACTTATATTAGAACTCAAACCCTAGCTAACCTCTTCACACCTCTGCACCCCATCTCTCCTTACCTCTTGAACACACCCCCGTATATCGATCTTTCTCTCCTTACCTCTCGAACATGCCTCGTACATCTCTCGTATAACCAGCTCCAGTATGGCCACCATCACCCAAATAGAGACTGAAGACGAAGACAGGACAATGACAAAAATGGACGACGATACATTTTGGAATGAGCGGCATTGGTAACATTCCTTTTCCATTAGGGTAAAATATTTCAAACTGGGTAATTAGGACTCTGATAATCAGGTTTTGTTTGTTTTCAGGAATCTGATTTGGACCTGAGCTTCATAGATGCACCTTCGCCACCTTCGCATTTAGAAGACCAGATCCTGCCATATGAGCTGTGCCAGTTTATAAAGAGATATATTGCTTCAAACGACAAACTGGCAAGCTGTTACTACTTGTGTTGGTACTCTGCAGAAAATTAATTCTAAGAAGGTACTGCATTTGTGCTGCGAACTGAACTCGCCCTGCTCCTAGTTACCCCGGAGACACCAACTGACCCCTAATTACCCGAACAAAATATGTTCCTAATTACCCGAACAAAACGTGATTAACAGAGTCCTAATTAACATGAGTCAAATCGGCTGAAAACAAAAATACAAATGATTTTTGTATCAATTTTTTAAAACACTATTTAATGTTCACTTGCGGTCTAATTCTTGGGCAATCATTGAGTTGGGGCCTACTATAAAGTAAACCTCATCTACGTAGCACATTAGCTTCTTCCATTCATTCGATCCATTAGGTTCTTCAATTTGTTTAGAGAAGAAACGAGAGACAAGAAAACATCTTTGATTACGATTAAAAGGAACAATCTCAAATGGACCAAGATCAAATTTCGGGTCATTTCTTGGTGAACATGATCTGCCATAATCTCTTCGATCCCTTCATTTATGTGCCAGAATAAAGAGATATTTGGTAGGAAAGTGGAAGATACTTTTTTGTATATGAAAATCAAAGGGAGTGGGAAAGCTGCTGTAATTCTTTGGAAAAGCCCGATTCTCTTTGTCTTCGAGCTTTCATTCCTCAATCTACTGTCTCAGCCGACTGTTGGGCAACAGCGGCTGTGGAATGCGTTGAAGCACTCTACTTTAAAGAAAAGGGAGTCCAAGTTGAGCTATCTTTCAAACACGTTGTGGACAGGGCTCCAAGAAAACTGTGGAGGCCTAAGCCAAAAGAGGAGCTTTCAGTTGAGAAGGAGGACGGCTACGTATACGATGCTTTCGATTTTATCATGGAGCACTGTGTTGCAATGGAGCGCGATTGGCCATACAATAAACCTCCAATCAATGTAAGCTAGCTAGCAATCCAGTACTTGTATTATAATACTTTTGAAAACATAGAAGATTTTGGGTTGACAAAACTGTATTTCATTACTTGATTAACATGAATACAATGCTAACTAACTCAGCACACCATCCTATCACAAATACTAATATCTCTTAACACTCATGGAATAATCTAAGCCAACCTCTTTAAATGGCAGTGTCATAACAAACACATAGAAAATACATATCAAATTCCAAAACAAAAAAAATCATAGCAAGAGAGAAACTTGAAGTTAAAGGCCATCAACGTTGCTGCTGGAGTCAAATCGGCTGAAAACAATGTCGGGGGTAGGGATGGGCAATGGTTATGCGGGCGGGTAACCGCGGTTAATTTATCCATAACCATTTATGCTCATACCCGCATAACCGTTTACCCGTTGGATAATTGTCTAAACGATTATACCCATACCCATAACCGCATACCCATTTAACCGTAACCGTTTAATACCCGTTTACCCATTTATCATTTTTAACCCGTTTATCTTTTTTTTTTACCATTACCTTTTTTTCACCTGTCTACATGTTTTTTAACAACTTGAAAATTAAAAAAAATTGTCATATTTTTTTTTTTGACAATTAAACACCGTTATAGGTACATTCATCATACATTTCCATATTTTAATTTTTTAAGTCCTTATACCATTCCAATAATTGAAATAATAGTTTACAGACGATATTTTTAACTAGGGGTGGGCACTTAGAACCGAAAACCGAAACACGAATCGAATCAAACCGCACCAAACGGTTTGGTTTTGCGGTTTTGAAACGGTTTCGGTTTCAAAACCGAACCGCGGCACACAAAACGGTTTGGTTTCGGTTTTGGGTTTTCAAAACCGCACCGAAACCGAAACCGCACCATATAATAAATAAATGTTATATAACTTATATTTTAAACTTTTCAACTAGGTTATATCTTATAGGTTTGTATTATGGCAAACTTAACCTTTCAATTGGGTTGTAAAGTATTGTGATTGGTGATCAAGTTCAATTTTAGTAGATGTCATGCATAAGGATTTAAAGTTTAAATCCTTTGATGCATTGGATGTTGTCTCAATTTTAGTAGTTGTCATTTGTTGCAGTTTTGGTACAAGTTTGGTACAAGTTAGTTGCACTTTTGGTGCAGATTTTTTGTTCTGTTTTGTGCAGTTTTTTGGTGCAGTTTTGGGGCTGTTTTGGTGCTGTTTTTTTATGAAGTTTTGCTGCATTATTTTTTGGTGCAATTTTGTGCAGTTTTGGTGCAGTTTTTGTTGCTGTTTTTTATGCAGTTTTGCTGCAATTTTACTGCATATTCATTATTTAATATACGAGGAAAATAAAACCGTCTTATGCATAAATAGGTGTATATTTTAAATTGTACATTTTTTTTCTCAAAAATCAAACCGAAACCATTTGAAACCGCACCGCACCGAACCGAACGGTTTGGTTTCATTTCGGTTTTGGCTTCAAAACCGCACCGCACCGCAAAATGTTTCGGTTTCGGTTGTGGTTTCGTTCGAAACCGCACCAAATCGCACCCGCCCACCCCTATTTTTAACTGTTACCAATGAAGGTAAATATAATATTTGTTAAGTATTATTGGGTTACAAAAATTGTTTAGAAGACATTTTTATCAAAGCATTTCTGTCAATTTCACGGTTACCCGCAAGGAATTTAAATTAATTTGGCCAATTCCTTGATGATGAGAATCATCATTCCTGTAGTAGTGTTATTAAGAGAATGACCGATGAATTCCTTGCTAATTTATTGGGTGTTAAGTATTATTGGATCGAGAACATGTTTTGTGTTAGTTTTACATATATAAAATAAATGGGTAAACGGTTACCCGTTTATAACCGTGGTTAATAACCATAACCGTCCATTTAAATTTCGCGGGTAAACGGTTATACCCATAACCGTTTATTTATCTAAACGGTTACCCATAACCGTAACCGTTTAATTTAAATGGGCGGGTAACCGCGGTTACCCATAACCAATGGGTATTTGCCCATCCCTAGTCGGGGGTTGATGAGAATTTTATCGAAGTTCAAAATCCAAGTTTGAGAAAGACGAATTGGGGTTTTACGGTTGGAATTTCGCCAAACTACATTTTTCTGCCATTAAAATTTTCACCTTTTTTTGTGGGTCCATGCGTGGATTTTCCACCATATTTTTATGAATAATGCTAGAAAGATAATTCGTAGATAAAATTTTGAAACTAAATGATGTGTCATCAATAAGAAATAAGCACGTTTATCAACATTTAATTTAATTATCCACTTTCATATCATTTAATTTACAAAATTTTGTCTACAAATTTAAACTCTCTAACATTACTCTTTTTTTTATTATTTCTAATTTTTTTCCTTTGTTCTTTTACAACTTCATCGCCCTATCAATATATATATTTTTTCGGTATGAAAATTAATCCAACCTTACGCCTGCAAAAAAATAATAAAAAATAGTGACACCACGTTTATCAACATTTAATTTAATTATCCATTTTCATATCATTTAATTTACAAAATTTTGTCTACAAATTTAAACTCCCTAACATTACTCTTTTTTTTTTATTATTTCTAATTTTTTTCCTTTGTTCTTTTACAACTTCATCGCCCTATCAATATATATATTTTTTCGGTATGAAAATTAATCCAACCTTACGCCTGCAAAAAAATAATAAAAAATAGTGACACCATATATTTTCACGTTTTCGCACAATGTTTAAGATACTCCAACCATTAAAGAAAAAAGAGAAATTAAAACCAAATAAATACGAAAATGACAAACAAAAAAAGATAGAGAAAATTACGTCGAGTTTGTCGATTTCATGATTCTGGCCCTTATTTCCCTATATTGTGATCAAGAAGACGTGTGTGAAAGAAAAAAGAGAAAGTAAAACTAAATAAATACGAAAATGACAAAAAAATAAAAAAATGAAAAGAAGAGAAAATTACCTCGAGTTCGTCATTTTCATGCTTCTTGCCCTTATTTCCCTATATCGTAATAAAAAAGACGTGCATGATTAGAAAGAAACTAAATTTGCAAATCAAATGATGTGGTTGTTGATGGCTGAATTATTACATACGCGTTGATTAACATGCTTATTTCCAATTAGTGACACATCATTTGGTTTAAAATTTTGGTTATCACTAACATTAACGAATAAAAAATAAAGAAATTAACACCATAACTCAGCTACATTAGCAAGAAACACCTAGAAAATCAAAATCAAGAAATTAACACCATAACTCAGCTATAGACTTCTGTCTTGGCCATCTTGTCCTGGTCGTGGTCGACCTTTTCCGGGGATGGAAACAGTTAAATAGTGTGAGTGGCGGGAAGTGCAGAGTAATACGGTTAGTTAGTTGTAACTGTTTAGTTTTTGTGTTTTTATGTGCTCGTTGTTAGAATGAAAAATTTGAGTGTATGAATTCAATGGATTGTTATCAAGTTGAGCTTATGACTCATAAAGAACAATCACCATTGAAATCCAAGAAAATTTAGAGAGAATTTTAGAGAGAGGTTTTTATCTGTGTATATAGCTTCTTCGATTACATCACTCACAAAGTGTGAGGGAATATTACCGTTAGAGAGAGGAGCTCTCTCTCATACATCATTACATAACTTCATCTCAGCCATCCATCCATAACTAATTGCTTAGGATCATTACAATTGTCATGAGCTATGACTTAATACAATCTAATCTAAGATGCCAACTAGACTATGATCTAATGACTCAGATTAGTTCACCATATAAATCAGCTAATACATTTATAAGTCAACACTCATTTCTAAATGTTTAGTTGATTTCACTCCAAGTTCCTTCTTGAGAGTTTCAAACCGATCCTTTGCCAAGGCTTTGCCAATTGATCTTCTGTTGCAGTATATTAGATCAATGGTTCCATCTTGTATTGCATCTCGGATAAAGTGATACCTCATGTTGAGGTGTTGTCACATAGCAGAGGTATTGTCACATAGCAGAGGTATTGTCACATAGTAGAGGTGTTGCATTTTTGATGGAAAATTGGATTCTTTGGTATGGCAATAGCTGGGGTATTGTCACATAGCAGAGGTGTTGCTTCAACCTGTTCTTCTCCAAAGTTAGCTAGTATAAACCTTAGCCAAATTGCCTGTATTGTGGCTTATGCAGCACTCACATACTCTGCTTCTGCAGTGGACAAGGCTACACTGCATTGCTTCACAGAGGCCTAAGAAAATACCCTTGAACCTAAGCTAAATGCATATCCAAATGTACTCCTCATGTCATCTTCACTCCCTACCCAATCACTATCACAGTAGCCAATTAACATAGCTGCTATACCTTTGACATACTCAATCCCATAGTCCAAAGTCCCTTGTACATATCTCAAGACTCTCTTGGTAGTTCCCAAGTGTTTTCTAGTTGGACTATGCATGAATCGACCTAGTAAACAAGTTGCATACATCAAGTTAGGTCTTGTAGTTGTTAAGTACAACAAACTACCAACAATCTTTCTATATAGACCCTCATATGCATTTTCGCCACCATCAATCTTACTCAGTTTCTCATTCACTACCAAAGGTGTTTGTACCATACTCAGGGCTTCCGTATTTAGATCTTGTATAAATACTCGGGGGACTCAAATGTAATTACGTAATAAAGGAAGGGGCAAATATGTAATAAGTGAGGATCCCTTATTCTATAAAAGGGACTCCTCACCCTTATAATCCTCAAGCCTTACTCTCACCCTCAGAGGCTCTCACTCTCTCTCCCTCACAATCCAAATAGAGAAATACAATATCAATGTGGACGTAACCCAAACATTGGGGTGAACTACGATACATCTTTTGTTCTTTACTTTCTTGCAGATTCACGATCGGATTTACGTTGTTCCAAAACCCCTCCGGTTTTGTGCATCAACATTTGGCGCCGTCTGTGGGAAACGATACGAAAAGTTGTGACGGTTTTCTTTCATTTTTTTCACCTCCACCGTGGATCTGCAAAACCCAAGAGACAACCAAAACTCTCTCTGCCTCTCTTTTGCTTTTGATATCTTTCACCTCTTCAAACAAAACACCACAAACTCTCTCTCCCCCCTCTCTGCACCTCAAAAACTAGCATCTTCTTCGATCCTCCATGCCTTGTGAAATTTCCAATCAGCTTCCAGCCGCCATAATACGACACATTAGTATTGTATCATTATATCTATACGAAAACTTCAGTTGATGGGCACTGTTTACCAATAGTGATTTCACGAAAATATCTTTGGTTTTTCTTCCCTTTCCTGCTTTGCTTTTTAATGTTAAACAGTGGATTTACAAATTTCCACTTACTATTTGTTGGCTGGGGGTGCCATTACCTCTTGGAAGATACCTGTTTGTTCCATTTGCGTCCAGAATCTCCCAAGTTCTCTCTCCTACAAACCACAAACCAAAAAATCCTCTCTCTAAAAAGATCACGAACCCCAGCACAATCTCTCTCAAAAGCTGTTAACCACAACACAATCTGATCCCGATTCGAAGAAAGCTTTAAGCCCAGAAAAAGTTCGGATTCATTGGGAGTTTGTTTTGATTTTTTGTGGAAGAATTCCAGTTTCCAACACTTCATATTCTTCAATTACAGGACCCAGGATGATCTCGATTGGATTTGGGGAAGCTGAGGAATGGTGGCTTTCTCTCTGTGTGCGTATCGGTAAGGCTGAATCTGGGTTTGCTCTGAGTCTGCTCTGCTCTTTCAATTTCAACAAACAGGTGCAATCGTGCAGGTCCAGGTCAGTCAAGTTGTTGAACTTTGAAGGAAGGGAATCTCAACAACAAGAAAGAGTAATCAATCGAGAAAGAAATGGGTGGGAGTAAGAAGGCGTTAGGGACGACATGGGAGTTCTTCAAGAGGAGGGACGAGTGGAGGAAGCACCCCATGCTTTCCAATCAGCTTCACCACGCTACTCCCGGCCTCGACATCGCTCTCGTTGCATTCGGTGTCTACCTCGTCGGCGAGCAGATCTACCACTGCTTCATCCCTCCCTCCCCCTCATTCTTATCATCTCATCACGCATACTCTCATTCTGTCTCTTCAACCTCCGCTACTCATTGAACAAAGAATTCTGGAGAAACTGGAAGTGAATGATTTGCGGGCATCTTTATGAGAATTCGAGCTCTGAGAAGATGGAGAAAAATAGAGGAAACAGAGGAAGCTGGAGGCATGTGTTCTACAAGGTCCGGTCGGAGCTCAAGAAACTCATGGGTTCTGATGCTGGAAGACTCGCCAGATGTGTCATCGCCGATGTTCTAAGCCTCTATCAACATTCGCCTAGCTCCGGAGACATCATCAACTCTCTCTCTTTCTCTCTGGTACTTCCAGCTTCGGAGACATCGTCATCGCCAACTGAGTCAAGTTGTAGGAGTTGATATTGATTCTGGCGACCCCACGCGGGGTGTCGACGCTGGAGATACAAACCCCATTGATTTTGTGAGTACAACCCCAAGCAGAAGAACAAAATACTGCAAAATATAGTTGAGAAGTTCACAGGCTAACAAAAAAATGGGAATCATGGAAAGATTAATGGGACTGTGGTGCTGATGAAGAAGAATGTTTTGGACTTCAACGATCTCAATGCTTCGGTTCTCGATGGCGTGTATGAGTTGGTCGGCCAATGGGTTTCTCTGCAGCTCATCAGTGCCGTTCATGCTGATGATTCCATAACTACCTAGTTATGCGCAATACCAGCAACACCCTAGTATTGGGCAATACCAGCAAAGCCCCCGCGTTGGACAATGTCAGACAAATTCAGATGTTTTTTCAAAATACGATAGTGGATTCTCACATGGGAAGTGATTGGAAAAACACTAAAGGGAAGAAGATAAAAAGTGAGGGAGGACCAGAGATAATTGCGGTAGACTCATGGACCATGCAGCAAAAAAAAAGAAAAGAAAAAGGAAACAAAAGCAAAAAGCAGAAAGAAAAGCAGAAAGCAAAAGAAGATAAAAAGAAGCAGACATAATTGCGGTGGTGATGACATGCAGAAAAAAGAATTATGGGCGTGACCCATCGAGAAGAGGGTCAGATTTTATTTTTGAATGATGTGATTTATTTTTCTTATCTTTCGAAAATATCTGTATAACCCCATCAGAGGGTAATCAATAATAAAAAAAAAAGGCAAGCCCAAAATAATGGGTTGGAATGTTATGTAGAGGGCGAAGGCCCATATGCCTAAAAGAGCCAAGCCTTCTATTATTATTAACCAGGTGATCAAAAGTACGTCCAGTACTACAAAAAATTATCCGGCAGCCTGCCGCTATTATTACCAACCAGGTGATCAAAAGTATGTTCAGTACTCCAAAATTATTCGGCAACCTGCCGCTATTATCACCAACCAGGTGATCAAAAGTACTTCCAGTACTCCAAAATTATTCGACAACCTGCCGTTATTATCACCAACCAGGTGATCAAAAGTACGCCCAGTACTCCAAAATTATTCAGCAGCCTGCCACTATTATCACCAACCAGGTGATCAAAAATACGTCCAGTACTCCAAAATTATACATGAGCATCACTCATGTCAATCATACATAAAAATTTATGAGCATCACTTATGTCAATCATACATAAAAATTTATGAGCATCACTTATGTCAATCATACATAAACATTCATGAACATCATTCATGTCAACATTCATGAGCATCACTCATGTCAACATTCATGAGCATCACTCATGTCAACATCCATGAGCATCACTCATGTCAATCAACCAAACATTCATGAGCATCACTCATGTCAATCAGCTTCGAAAGCTTTATTTACAAAGCTCCAGCTTCGAGAGCTCCAGCTTCAAAAGCTTCATTTACAAAAGCTCCAGCTTCAAAGCTTCACATGCAAAGCTTCACCTACAAATACCGCCTTCGAACAACTGCCACTTCGGCCCATACATGGATTCAATTTGAAGTCTCCAACCAACAGACTTTATTGACCGAAGACTTAGGGGACTACACTATGTACCATATATTGGGCCTCATGATAAATACTTGGGGGACTTAGCCCATCACTTATGTATTAAGGAGCGAGCCCTTATTTTATAAAAGGGACTCCCTCACTTTCATTAGAGATCACTCATTCTTCATGTACTGAGGAGCGAACCCTTATTTTATAAAAAAAGACTTCCTCACCATCATTAGAGAGCATTAACTCTAGCCCATCATCCATGTATTGAGGAGCGAGCCCTTATTCTATAAAAGGGACTCCCTCACCTTCAATGTCACAAGCCGAGCCAACCAAGGCAACATAAGCCACAAGCAGAGCAGCCTCGCAACATGTGCTACTTCTGGTTGAGCATCATTTTAAATTGGGCACCGCCTCATATCGAGTATCAGTTATAGACGACATCTAGTTACTTCGGCCCACACATGGACTGAATTTCAAGTCACCAACCAAAAGACTCTCTTGACTGAAGAATTGGGGGACTACTGTTTGTACCATACTCAGGGCCTCCGTATTTAGATCTTGTATAAATACTTGGGGGACTCAAATGTAATTACGTAATAAAGGAAGGGGCAAATATGTAATAAGTGAAGAGCCCTTATTCTATAAAAAGGACTCCTCACCCTCATAATCCTCAAGCCTCACTCTCACCTTCAGAGGCTTTCACTCTCTTTCCCTCACAATCCAAACAGAGAAATACAATATCAGTGTGGACGTAGCCCAAACATTGGGGTGAACTACAATACATCTTGTGTTATTTACTTTCTTGCAGATTCATGGTCGGATTTACATTGTTCCAAAACCCCTCCGGTTTTGTGCATCAACAAAAGGTATGCTAATTGCCTTGCAATCCTTCAACCCAAACTTTTCAAGCAATGTACTGGCATACTTCTTTTGATGTATGAATATTCCTTTCTCAGTTTGAATAATCCCCAAACCAAGAAAATGATGTAATAGACCTAAATCAGACATTTCATACTAATTCATCATCTCTATTTTGAACTCCTGTATCATAGTTTATGAGCTTCCAGTGTAGATAATGTCATCTACATATAAAGATACAATGAGAATACCTTCATCACTGGTCTTAATGTATAATGTAGCCTTACTTGGACTCTTTTTAAAACCAGCCTTACTGAAATAATTGTCAATTTCATCATACTAAGCCATAGGGGCTTGTTTCAGACCATATAATGCCTTTTTCAACTTGTACACTTTGTCTTCTGATCAACATATACTTCTTCATGTAAAGTCTCATTAAGGAAAACAGACTTGACATCTAATTGGAACAATTTTCGTTCATTTTCAGTTGCCAAGGCAATCAAGGTCCTAATGGTGTCTAACCTTGCCACTGGTGCAAAGATTTCATTGAAGTCAACTCTTGGCTTCTGGGAATATCCTTTGGCTACCAATCTAGCCTTGTTCTTTTGCACCGAACCATCTAGATTCAATTTAGTCTTATAAACTCACTTGACACCAATGATTAGCTTATCATAAGGTCTATTAACTAACTCACATGTAGAGTTTTTCTCAATCATTTTTGTCTTAGTAGACATTGATTTCTTCCATGCTTCATCTCTTGCTGCCTCTTCAAAAGACTCATGCTCAACTATGCACAAATTGCATCTTTCGTACACTTTATTTAAACTCTTGAATCTTAGAGGTGTATGATCAAATTCTTATGGACCTGTGTAAGCAGCTTGAGAAGATGGAGTGATAGAATCAACATTTACTTGATCAGTTTGATCTTATAAGAAACCATTAGTATCATCTCCTTCAATTTCATTCATATTTGTGCTCCCTTCATCACAGTGTACACTTTGATCTTCATAATTTCCAAAGATATTCACATGCTTAAAGCCTTAGAATTCCAGTTCCAACTAGCATCTTCATTGTATATGACATTCCTGGAGACAATCATCTTCTTAGTTTCAAGATTATAGAGCATATATCCCTTTTCACAAGTTCCATATCCCAGAAAAATACATTTAGAACTAGTTACATCCATCTTCTGTCTTAATTGGATTGGAACTTGAGCATAAAATAGACATCCAAACATTTTAGATGCTTGATCCCTGGCTTTCTCCTACTGAAGGCTTCAAATGGAGTCTTTATGTTCAATGCATTGGTTGGACTTCTGTTGAGAATATAGGCTGCAGTGTTGATTGCTTCTGCCCATAATTCAAGTGGAAGACCCTTCTCAAATAACATACAATTTTCCATTTCCACCAAAATTCTATTATTTTTCTCTGCCACCCCATTTTGTTGAGGTGAGTAAGCAACAATGAGTTGCCTCTCTAGTCCAAGAGTTTCACAGAATTTAGTAAATTTAAGGGAGGTGTATTCACCTCCTCTATCACTTCTTAGTCTTTTCAGCTTGTATCCACTTTGCAACTCAGCAATGGCTTTGAATTTCTTAAACACACTGAAGGTTTCAGATTTATTTCTTAGAAAATAGACCCATCTCATCCTAGTACAGTCATCAACAAAGGTGAGAAAGTATATGTTCCTAGCCTTGGTTGATGTTTGCATAGGACCACATATATCTGAATGGACTAATTCTAGTGGCAGTGAAGCTCTCCAATTGGTTTTGCTTGGAAATGAATCTCTGCAATGCTTCCCAAAAGCACAACCTTCACAAATACCACTTGCATTCTTTAACTCTGGCATACCAACTACCATGTATTGTTCCTGTAATAACTTCAAAACATTCATGTTTAAATGCTCCATCCTCTTATGCCATAACTTAGTAGATTGGCAAATAATAGTTTTCATTGCCATATTCCTGGTTGAAGTTTAAGTGGGAAGCATCTATTGCCCTTCATAGGTACCTTCACAATAAGGTTAGTGCATGTGTAGTCATCATAGATACATACATCAGTCCCTCCAAACACCAAGTAATGACCACTTTCCATCATTTGCCCTACACTCAACAAATTCTCTTTCAATCCAGGAACCAACATAACCTCCTTAATGTATCTTTTGCCTTGCTTGGTCTCAACCAACATATGTCCATTTCCAGTTACATCAACAAGTTGCCTTGTGCCCATTTCTACCTTAGTAGTTATGCTCTTGTCAATATCAACTAACTAGTTTTTTTCTCCATGTCATGTGGTTACTACAACCACTATCAATATACTATCTATCTTCACATCTTTGAACAATAGCATTATTACATGCAAAGAACATTGTGGGAGTTTCTTCAATCTGATTTGCAAAGTTCACATACTGGTTTCCCTTATCTTCTTACTATTACAGTCCTTAGCAATGTGACCTAACTTGTTGCAATTATGACATCTAGGTTTATCCTTGAACCAACATTCACCAAAGTGAAGCTTATCATAATATTTACAAGAGTTCTTATCTCCCTCAGAGGTTCCACCAGCTTTTCCAGCTTGATTAGTAGGCCTATTATCCCACTTTTTGCCTTTTGACTTCCAATTCTTTTGAGGCTTGAAGTTTTGATTCCCATTATACCTGTTATGCTTAGGACCCACATTTAAACAAGCAAAAGCCTTCTCAATTTGATTATCAGCATGCCTATCAATTCTTTGTTCATATCCCCTTAGAATAGCTACCACATCTTGAGCATCAACTGTCTCTAGATCCTTAGTATTCTCAATCACAGAGGCTATAATATCATAAGATCTAGGTAAGCTTATCAACAGTTTATGAACAATTCTCTGATTTCCAATATCTTCACCATAGCTTCTCATTTGATTGATTAAATCAAACAACCTAACTAGATATGCAAAGAAAAATTCATTTTTACCCATTCTAGTGTATTCAAAGTCATGTCGTAAGCCTTGGAGTTTCACATACCTCACTTGTTTATCTCCTACTAACTCTTGTTTCAGCACATTTCATGCTGCATTTGCAGTCTCTTGGATGGCTATTCTCGGAAATATTTGATCGGAAACCGCCCCCTAAATAATGCCAAGCGCCTTTGCATATTTGATAGTGTTTTATCGCAACAGCTTGCTCTCCGTTGCAGTGAGATCCTCCTCCTTCTTCGCCGGAGTAGCGAAACCTTTCTCGGCTATATCCTAGAGTTCGTGTGACTAGAACATCCTCTTCATCTTGATTTGCCAAAAATCAAAGTTTTCTCTAATGAACACCGGTGCTCGAAGATTAGCACCACTCGATCCAGCCATATGAGACTTGTAATCGAGTTTCACAGAGATTTTCTCCCTTCAAATTTCCAGCAGCAAAGCTTGATTTGACTCGAGTTCTTCACTACCTAGAATCATAGATTCACACCCAGTTTCAGATGATTTAACCTGGCTCTGAGGCCATGTTAGAATGTAAAATTTGAGTGTACGAATTCAATGGATTATTATCAAGTTGAGATTATGACTAAGAAAGAACAATCACCATTGAAATCCAAGAAAATTTAGAGAGAATTATAGAGAGAGGTGTTATTTCTTTTTTTTTTCTTTTCTTTTCTTACTTTTGTGTAATAGCTTCTTTGATTACAACACTCACAAAGTGTGAGGGAATATTACTGTTAGAGAGAGGAGCTCTCTCTCATACATCATTACATAACTTGATCTCAGCCATCCATCCATAACTAATTGCTTAAGATCATTACACTTGTCATGAGCTATGACTAAATACAATCTAATCTAATAAGATGCCAACTAGACTATGATCTAATGGCTTAGATTAATTTCACCACATAAATCAGCTAATACATTTATAAATCAACACTCGTTATTTTTCTCTTTCGCTTAGGGGTATTTATGAACCTAATAGAGGGTTGGGGTTGCAGCAATACTCGACACACAGAAAGCTAGACAAACAATGGAATTCTCTGGAAAAGTAAGACATGTTAATTATGAAACTGGTTGTTGCAGTGATATGGACTATAGTTCTTCCTGTTTATTTTGGAAATTCTAGAAGAAAACATACTTGTTATTATGCACGATATGGAAGCTGGCTTCAGGAATGGTGTTTCTCCTCCTATATGGTTGCAGTTGCAATTTAATTGACGACTAACGCAGTTGAAATGGTGCTGTTTTTGGTTCCTTCTATTCGGAAAATACACCAAGATCTCAATTTGCCTAATATGCACCATTTTTTAGCCCACATTACTTCCTCCTCTCTTAAAACTTGGGACAGTTCATTATTGTTCCGAGCTTCAGTTTGTAAATCACTGCTGTTATTACCAGTGGCATTATTACTCATAATACTCTTTTGGATGTTACCGAGTTCGTTAAACAATTTGGTTTTTCGCTCCTTAATGTTACCAAAAGGTGAGTACTGAGTAGTTCCATCTTTTCACCAGGAACTTAAAAGTATCTGCACACGCTCTGAAGTGATCCATAGGATTAAGATCACCCTTGCACTTCCAAGCATTGTTAAATACCTTAGAAGCTTCATCTATACAACCAAATCTACAACACATAATGGTAACAAAATTTCCTAAAAAGACATCATAGTCAAATCCGTTATGAGAAACACCCGTGCATCCGAATCCCTTCTCGATATCTATCAAAACTTCCACAAGCTTGATGTTGAAATATCTCATATTGACCGTATCTTTGTGAAAAGAAGAGTTTAAATATTCTAACCCCACTCCAACTAATACCGTGACCTTTTGTGATAAAACCTCACACCTGACGGATTGTCCAAGTGGTAGTTAATTAGTTGAGGATAATATCGATGTTGGTGGAAATGAGCTTTCGGCCCGTCTCTCTCATAATCCTACAATCGGAACATTACAGCCTCCACTATCCCTTCCCTACTCATGTCCAAGAACAATTCAAAACACGCTTTGAAAATTCCCATCTTCATATACCAATCAATCATTGCTGTCCAAGTAACCACATTCCTCTCCAGCATCTGATCAAACAATTTCTAGCATCAACAATCCTTCCCATTTTGCAATACCCATTAACCATGCAGCTCTGAGAAACCACGTTGCTATTAATTACCATACCCTCAAAAACTCGAACTGTGTCATCAGTTCTTCCAACCTTCATATACCCATTTATCAAAACATTTGTACAAACCCGTTCCCGCCACCTAACTGGCATCTCACAGTAAAGCCTCTCAGCCTTGTCAAAACATCCCCGCCTTTACAAAACCCGTGATCATGGCACCATAAGACACCTCATTGTGCTCCAGACTCCAGTATCCCAGAAAAAAACTCAAAAGCATCACCTACCGTACATTGTTTTCTAATATAAGCCTGGTCATCGCATTATACGATGCTATGTTTGGTTGGGGAAATTCGTTGAAAGCTGCTGGCTTTTCTGCTTTTGGACACGCTTGGGGTTTACAACAAGGTTGAGTGGGCAAAATGAGCAGTGAATCTTATGACGCGAAAAGCTATAGTTGGAAAAGTCCTTCTGGAAAAAGCTGGTTTTGAGTTTCGTTGGCATGATTTGAGTTGACACAACACATGATCTCAATTAGCAAACTTGTATTTTTAGGGCTGGTTTGGTATTGCTGTGCTTTGAAAAAAAACTGCTGTGAGAATAAGCGGCTGTGAAATAAATCAGCAGAGTGTTTGGTAAACTTTTTTGTAAAAGTGCTTTTGGAAAAAAAAGCAGTCTGATAGTGGGTCTTTTCATTAAAGGAGCATTGTAGCTCCGTGTGCTTTGAAAAAAAAAACCAGTTTTCCAAAGCTGCAAATAGCAGCTTCAGCTTTTTCCTTTGATTTCAGCTTATTTTCATAGCAGCTTCCAAAATAAGCTATTTTTTTTTCAGTTTACCAAACACCTAAAACCCTCACAGCTTTTTTTCATGGGTGCTTTTTTTTAAGCACCTCACTCCCAAACCACCCCTTAATCTGATGGGCAAAAATCCATGTTAATCAACTTGAACTAGTTGCCTGGCCTCAATAGCCCAACTCTTGTTTTGATGGGCATGTTGGCAATTTCCTAGACCCAACGAAGGAATAGGCTTATAAACCCTGACCCGATTTAGATGAGAATCGGGTTAGGGTTGTGAATTGGCTTGGTACTGCTAGACCAAGCTTAGCTCATAATTGAAACAAACAAAATCTTTAGTATTGACATGTTTGGCTTCTAAAGTACGTGAAATTTCAATAGAAACAAAAGAAAATAAAGGATTTCATATTAATCTCCATCTAAAAGTAAGGTAAATTAAAGATAGTCAATCTTTATTTTAGGAAAAACCTAAACAGTACGAGGGAAATTTTATTAATAAAAAAGATAATCAACCTATAAACTTAGAACAAATGTAAACATGAGTCTTTGAAAGAAAAATCTCAAGTATGATCTTTTGTACAATAATTTTTTTTTTGAATATAAAAAATTCAACATGTATCGTGAAAGAATACGAGCTGCTCACAAATTTCACAAGTCAAGCATACCAACTTATTAAACTTTTCTTGTTTCTTTCAAATGTCAATCTTCAACTAACCGATTTACAGCTCTTAGCTTTAGCACTAAGAACCCCTTAGATACTTATTTTTATATATCCAGAATTTACGATTTTTTTTGTCAAACAAACTCACGCTATGGTATAAGGGCAAACACTCATATCCACCACTGTGGTAGAGAACAACTTGCAAGAGAATTTTATGATTTAATAATTCTTTTGTTCTTTCTAATATCAAAATCCAAATGCATCCCACCAGGCTATCCTTATCCTATCATGCATCTAACCCAATTTTTACTCCTCCATTCTCTGAATATAATTTTGGAACGCATGCATGCACATAAACAAGTACATGTGTATAGGGTTTAGTGATTATCTAACCAAGTGTTGCCTTTTAGGTGGCCGATTAATCAAATAGTTTTACTTCCATAGTTCCATTGCACTGATTTAGCATGATATTACTACTACTATTCATTCCCCTTAGTCTCCTAATTTGTTCCTTGCTTTTTATTTTGTCGGGTGAAAGAGTTAATGTTATATCAAGGTCGGTTGACATTTGCTGAATTTTTTTAACTCCAACGACAGAACACTTTACCTTCAACGAGAATACGATGCAAGCTAACTCTTCTTTGGCCTTTTATTATGGTTATCATTTAGTTGAATTCAATAATTAAAATTACTCTCATATAACTCAAATTTTCTAACAGACTTTGACTCGGATAAAATTAGAATCAAAATCAAATTTCAGACCCACTTTAAAAAGCCGTAACTCTTCAACTGTAAACCAGACTTTTCTTTAATTCAAAGAATAGGTGGATGACAAATCAAGATTACTATTAATCAAAATGATTATGCTTAAATAAATAATTGGCGTGGTGGCTGCATGGTGTTGGTGTCTTGTCGGGAAGCATATCGCTTGGGTGGGGATTCATATTCACAGCGCACTAATAGAGGTTGAGGGAGATTTTGGGATCTAAATTCCACCTAAATTGATGTGGTGGCACCACGTGCACCTTAGCCTATTGGATGTTCGAACAAACATAATTTTACTATTTGGTATCTCAATCCATGCGTTTCTTCAGCATCTTCCTTCAACCATATCTTTGACTGACAGCCCCTCGAGTGCTTGATCAGACAGTTACTTCTTTTATCTATATGGAATCAATGAAATGAATAACAACAACAAATTATTCAAGTGGATTTTGGAGCAGGCGAAAATTAAACATAAGATTTTGAATGTAGATGTAACTTTGTTAATTTGTTAATTACTTGAATTACAAGATATTTGAGCACTTCTTAGACAAGCATCATAAAAACTGTTTATATAACCTAAAAATATCACACTACTTATTATGTTAACTTGAAAAATATACTATACAAAAGTGTTTTCGGTTATCTAGAATTTATTTTATTCCAAACACACACCTATAGGTGTTTGAATAAATTAGAGACCACAGGTGGTAGCTAGTGGGTCTATTATATGATAAGTTGTCTTCGTGCGAATATGCCCATGTTATCATGACTCGCATGCCTAGCTACTTATTATATAAGGTCTAACTTGTTTACATTTCATACCACTTCCAAATCATTTAGGTCTAATAACTTAAACACAAGTTCTAGACTTCTACTTTGCAATATTCCTCATTTCTTAGTTTCTTGCCAATTTGATATCTTGCCCAAATGGCTTCTTTGGTACCTGAAAACTGGTCATACACCAATATGGGTATTAACGATAATTTCTCGGAATCAGTTGGAGTTGCATCATCAAACATGAGCAATGCCCTACTGATGTCCTTGTTGGAAGAAACACAAGGTGGCGATCAAGACCACGACGAGGAACGGTTAAGCAGCCTGATCCGAGCTCTAGAGGTAGAGCTCGAGTCTACGACGAGTGAAGGTGATGAAATTTTCATGGATAATCTTCATGAATTTGGTGGCATTAACCAAGAGGATCATTTTCAGCCGTTCGATGTTGAATATGTGGATGGTAGGGACTTCCAGGCAACAAACGCACCTGGGTTCGGTTGGATGGATATGGAAAAAGGGTCTTCTTCTTCACAGGGTACTGAGGAATCAGTTGATTGGTACATGGATGATTCTTGTTTTGATGACATCGATTGCATGTCTAGTTCTGGAGGGTCTCAGTACAATGGCAGCATTATTCCTACAACTAATACTCCTTGTGAGGAAGATGGATACCATAATCTGTGGCAGGAAACATATGTTAAACAAGGATGCATGTTTAATTGAGGCTGATTATTAATTAATTACATGTAACATTTATTTTATAAATATTTTTCTTGTCAGAACTCAAGTTGTTACTAGTTGAGATCGCCGAGAGATAACTAGTAGTAGTTACATCAATAATCGATACTGTTATTTGAAGGAAATCACAATCGACCTTGCCAGAGCACTGACAGTAATTTAATAAAATGTTTTACTTATGTTACCAACAATAACTGAAATTATAAATAACTATCCCTACCTATTGGACAGATAAATCTCAAGACTTTCTTGTTGACCCTTGGATTGGGAAAACCTAAGTGAAGAAGAGACTTTATAAACACCTAAAGAGAGGACAAAGTAGAAATTTCTCTGTGAGGGTTTAACAAGTAGAAAATTCAACTATTTTACGGCTATAAATTCATACAAATATAGTAAATTCAAAGTGAAATCATTGTTGCAGATGACGTTTTACCATAGTGGTCGAAAACAATCATGTATATACATTCTGGTGCAGGTTTGATCTCCACCGATTACTTTCTCCTTAACAACCAACATTTTAATCGACTAACGCTATGTTTGTTAAAAAAAAAAGAAGTGAAATCATTGTTAACAACAAATTGATTCCTTATAAAGAGACTACATTCTGAGCTGACCATCCTCTTTCTGGAAAAAAAAAAAACGAGAACTACAGCATTCATGATTCATCATTATGCGAAACCTAGCTAACCTCAAAAGATTTTCTTTATTGTTAATTTATACAATATGATTAGAAAAATTTTAAGTGAAAAAATAAAACCTAAAATTTTATAGTGTCTTTTTGTTATATTGACGGTCTTCGAACTTTGAATCTAGTTTGCTTCTATTCATCATCAAACATCAAACTCACTTTCATCACTCAGGCTTACCTAATTAGTGACCTTAATATCTTGTAGTTTCATTTATGCATTGGCACATTGATTTTGTATTCTTAATTATAACGAAAGCCAGGTGCATGCGTTGCTTACAACTAATTTTAGAAATGTTTTTGCTCGACACCTTAAAGTGATGGTGATGCTCATCATTTTAAAATGATGGCGATACTCATTACCTTAATGATTATCGGTAGATGAGTTTGATTTAATCCATCTACTACACAAGTTTCAAAAAAATAGTAATCTACTAACAGTAACTAATTGGATTGATGATGATCAACCACCACTTTAGAGGGGTGAGAAAAATGCACTCACTAATTCCAACTAATCACACGTTACCACAGCAAAGATGAAGATAGATGGAGTCCATAGGGGATCTGAAAAGTTGGTCCATAATTTGGAGCACAATAATTAATAGACATTACCACATGGTGTGTGGGATCATTCACCATCTTAATTATTTACAAGTAAACATATTGGGATCTAAATCTTTAAACACCACCGAACATGTTTTGATGGCACCATATGCTTCTAAGCAAGACTTAGAAAGGCAAAGAAAAAGGAAAATTCTATGTATATAACATAATGTATTATTTTATATGTTATAATGTGGTAAGTCATAGTTGATATATCTCACTTATATTAATAAAACAACAAATACATGTATTATAACATAAGTAGAACAATAACATCACATGGTCGTATTTTGGGTATACCGAAAAATTCTTAAAATAGATATATATTAACCCATTATTATATATATGTCGGAGCCACTTGTTGGTCACTCATTCATACGTTTGTCAAAAGAAAACTCAACTCAACATGTGATAGACATTTCATGTGTTATCAGATATAATTGGGCACCCCACATAACTGATTCTTTGTTAAAATTAGTAACATCGATCAATTAAGCTGCCTACTTGGTATCAATTATTTACTTATAAAATTGAAATGGGAGCATCAAACTTCACATCACCAAAGCAAAAGAATCCAAAGAAATCAACATTGTTTTAATAATATTGTCAAAGAATGTATCCCTTCAAATAAGCATTTGGGACAGTACCAGCTGACCACCCTTAATTATTTTTAAATTATTGTTTGTTTGGTGATCCAGCCAAAGATATGTTCTGCCATACCTTGTTTGGCCATATTCAATACATGCATAATGTCGCTTTTTTGTGAGAATGTGAAAGTAAAAAAGTTTGAAATTAATGAAAGGAAAAACCTTGCAAGAGTTTATAAAAGATTGTGCTACTTGTCATATTGCCAATTGGTTCTATGGTGGAACCTCAACTTTCTTCATGGTATTAGAGCCATGTTTTCCCACGTGTGAAGTCCAACAACAACACGTGTTCTATGTCACTTGAGTTGTGTTGTCAACGTGTTAGGCTAGAAAATTCGTCACACGTGAGGGAGCATATTAAGACTGAATTTCACATTGATGAGAGGATGTACCTTGCATGTGCTTATAAGTAGTTGGGTTATTCTCCATATTGCCAATTGGTTTTATATATGGCAGAACCTCAACTTCTTCATGGTATCAGAGCCAGGTTGGCCCACGTGTGAAGCCCAACAACCGCACGTGCTCCACATCACCCAATTCATGTTGTCCACATGTTTGACTTGAAAATTCGTCACATGTGAGGGGACATGTGAGAATGTGAAGGTAAAAGAGTCTCACATTGGTGAAAGGAAAAACCTTGCAAGGGCTTATAAGAGATTGGGTTGCTCCCCATATTGCCTATTGGTTTTATGGAGGAACCCTAATTTCTTCATGGTATTAGAGCCATGTTGGCCCACGTGTGAAGCCCAACGACCACACGTGCTCCACGTCACCTAGTTCATGTTGCTCATGTGTTTGGCTTAAAAATTCGCCACACGTGAGAGAGATTGTGAGAATGTAAAGTTAAAAGAGTCCCACATAATTGGTGAAAGGAAAAACCTTGCAAGGGCTTATAAGAAATTGGACTACTCCCCATTTTGCCAATTGGTTTTATGATGAAACCTCAACTTTCTCAAGCATTTTAGCTTGCTTTGCAAGCAAGCTAGATATACTTTACAATCGACAATGAGATATTTGTTTAATGGTGAAATGTGAAGTTGTTTGTTGTTTAACATGGATGTTTCATCATTACATAATCCTCTATATGTCTTCATAATAGTCTATTTGTGAATATGTTACGTAATGTGTTGTTAAACTGTTAATATAACTGACATATTCAAATAAAATTGACTTCATTTGATTAGTGGTTACATAACACATGAGTTTTAATATACATGCTACATAGTATTACCAAGTTTTTCAAGTTGTCGTCAATTTGAACCACATATTTCTTCCTATTGCCGGAGTTCTCAAAAAAAAAAAAAAAAAATATATGTTGATATATCAACATTAACATATGGTTAGATAAGAAAACATTTTTCTATTTGTTTATGTGCACATGATTGGCCAGTCCACAATGAAAGGTCGCTCGTGGTCATATGCCTATATAAAGTCCTACCTCTCTTGGAGGGAATCATATAGCAAATACACAAATCTCTAAGGGCCAATATCTCACTTCTTGAGCTTGGCTTTTCCTTAAAACTCTATTTTCTTCAATTGTTTTCTCCTTCAAGAGAACAAAAATTTCTTCTGCAAAATGGGTTCTTCCACCACACTGATCAGAAACTTTGCATGCATGAATGACGACAATGCATATGCTTTCGAAGTTCACAAAGGCATGGAAACAAACGGTGCCATTCTCATGTCGTTGCTAGAAGAATGGCAGGAGGAAGATCGAGATGAGGAGAGATTAAACAGTGTGATCCAATCTCTAGAGGCAGAAATAATCAAAACAACCATGGACCGCAATGATTCGAGTAACACAGACTGAATGGATCACCATCGAAGATTTGGAAGATAGTAACTTGTGGAACATCGTAGGAGGCTTGGACGGTCAGGATTGCTTACGATCACCTTCATCAGATGATTGCGATCCGTTGGGATGGTTTGAAATGGATCAGGTGGCTTGCTCACCAAGTAATGGCATGAATTGGTATGCGGATTCTTGTGAGTATGATCAGATGGATAATTGTCCAAAAGATCATTGTGAATGGGTTCGTGATTATTCTCATGTTTATTATAATGGAGTTGGCATAGAAGAGGAGCATGTGTACAACTCTATATGGCAGGAAACAGCATATGATTCAATTACGTATGACTAAGCTAAAGAGATTTTATGCCCATCTGTAAATTTTAATTTGAAAGCCTTACAGATTTTCCGATTCAGATATATCATGTATGTATCTGCATAATCTAATTTCCTCGATATCTAAGAAGTAAAGAGATTTATTCTTGCAAAAAACGCATATGAACATGAGTGCTTTAAACTTAATCCTTCTGAACTCAGGAAGCTGAACTTCAAAACTCAAATCTCTGGAAAACCTAAGGTTGCATCTTGAAAAATTCAACTTGACAAGTCATCAAAGCCCTTTGGAACATTAGAAACTCCTTGTACAACTAGTTCTCTTCCGTAAACAGAAGACCTGTATAAATTGTCAACTTGTTCAAAACTTTACCATATTTCAACAAGTACTTTGCCAATCCAATATCAGCACGTCATCCCATGAATGCCCTAATGGATATGATCTTGAGGTGTGACCGCACGCAACAGGGTGGCTTATATAAGTCTATGGGATTATGGTCTGAATCGTCTTCATCGCATTTGGTTCTCTGAAAACCATTTAAACAAATGTATGAAACGAGAATCTTTAAAAGCTACATTTGGCAGCGTGTAGGATAAGTGTACACAGATATTACTTATATCTTCTAAGACAATATCTTCCAGATTACTTGAGCCCTGGAGAAACGCAGCTAACACTTTCCAGTATGGGTCATCACTAAAAACCACCTCCAATGGCCGCAAATTAGGAAAAGAGGGGACAACCAAGCCCTTCGTGAAAGTTAAACAGGTACAGAAATTCAATATATGCTTGTCCGTATATAACATTAGAATCATACATTACCAAATTTTCTCATATTATATGCAGTTTGAGGAATTTAATTTTTGGGATTCATGTAGCACATAAAATAAATCAAACTCATTCAACCGCACAAAATAATCTATTCTTCACTGCTTAGATAGGGCTTTCAGTCAGTACTTAACTACAATGAAAGCAAAAGAACAAGTGTTCGCGTCAGGAATTTCCGTCGCGGATGTTTCCTGGCCGACGAGCGCACAGCTCCCCTGGAGGTTGGCGCCGGTTGAGGGCTGCTGTCGGGCTTCTGCTTCACTATCGGGCGTTGTCGGGCAAGTCTCGTCGGGCAAGGCTGAAAGAGAAGGACAACGTTAACTTTGAGAGGTGCCTTTGTGGGGCCTTAGGTGTAGGCCTTGAGGCTCACAATCAAGGTTAACATTTAGGTGTTCAGGCGTGCCACTGCCATCTTTAGCATGGCAGATGTAAAATGGTTGTCGTGCTTTAGTTGTATATATGTATGTATCCAAGAAACCGTGTTAGTTATAACAGGTGCCTTTGTGGGGCCTTAGGTGTAGGCCTTGAGGCTTCCCATAAATAACTAAACCAGTGCTCGAACACATCATATTTGTTCTCATGATTGTAGGAGTTTTCTAACTATTATACTTCTGATTACCCGAATCCAAGAAGTAGAATGAACCCAAATAGGTGCCTTTGTGGGGCCTTAGGTGTAGGCCTTGAGGCTTCCCATCAGAGTTCATTCTTATACTTAGACTCTTTAGATCGCTGAACGGAATGAATCCAAATGGATGCCTTTGTGGGGCATTAGGTGTAGGCCTTGAGGCTTTCCATCAGAGTTCATTCCATGCTCAAGCGTTCTATGGTAATCATGATATAATAGAAAGAAAACTAGAAGGTAGGTTGATTACTTGCGCCCCAAGTAACTTCGGACTTCTCGTTTATCAAGGACTGTCGTGGATAGGTTAAGTCCACATAAGGTTCTTTTTTATGCCTTGAGGCCAAGGACTTTTAACTGATCAGATTTACATGCCCGAGGGCTTAGGACTTGGATCTGGTTTGAACACTGACGATATATTCAAATCGGATTCAAGTACTGAGAAAGCCTTTTAATAGTCATGTTGATAGAAATAACTTGCATATAACTGGAAGTATACAACATATTGAAAAGACAAAACCAAAGCAAAGAAGGTCGGGCAAGGTTAAACCTTATCGGGTAAGGTTGTTCGTCTTGCAGGTTCCTATCTTTGTAGTTTTGTCAAAGGTCTGAAAGCTTAGAGGGGTAGAGAGAGAGAGATTACAAAAGATGAATCGATACTACAGCAAGGTTGAACAAGGTAGCAGAGCTATTACAAAGGGTTGAAGAGAGGGTTATCCCGAGAGGGATGAAGGTTTGTCCCAAAAGGGATGAAGGCTGACTACAGCTTTGTTTTGAAGGCAAATCTGGCTTTGAGCAGAGTTTGTGCTTGCATTTGTTTGTTTGATTGAGTGTCCTTAATCCTGGATTTTCTTTCTTCTTATATAGACAACTCGGCTTGGGCTTCTGTAGCAGCAGCTTTGCCCGAATGCGGTTTGAGGGTGATGACTCATCAGCTATTTTACATGTAATGCCACCATAAAGTGCTTTATGGGCTGTGTAGCTGATCAGTCTACACCACTTGGCCTTTGGGTAGGTAAGCAAGTGGTCTTCATGAGCTGCACCAGGTCAGAAAGGGCATTTCCCTGCCTTCTGGGCTTCGACTGGGCTTCGGCTATCTTCCCTTTCGGGCCTCCTTTTGGGCCAACTCCTTTCTTGAGCCCAAAGTTAACTTTTAATCCAAACAACAAGAGAATTATTAAGAATGGAAATGAGGCGATGAGGAGGATGTCAGCCTTTGAATCTTCTTACATTTGATATACTTTTTCTTAGTTAGTATATCAAGTAAATCGAAAATTCTTCCTCATTCGCTTTTGTTTTTTAGAATAAAAGATGAAAATCTTCCTACATAACTTCCATTACATTTTCTTTCATTCGTTTATTTCAAAACCTATTTACAATTTTTCATCCGTTAATGTGCCCAGCTACCTTTAGTTCCCCCGTAACCCACCTTTATCATCAACTTATCCAACTCTTCGTCATCCATCCCATTTCTCAAACCTAGTATCTTATCTACCAAACATAGTGTAAAAGAACAAGAGTGAGGCTATGCTTACCTTGAAAAGACACGCCCAATCAAGAAACAAATACTTGACAGTGCAAATTCCCTTCAAAAGCTTAAACTAGGGTTTTGGGCCGATGTAGGAAGATTATTCCCATCTATAGTCAAGTCTTCAAGGACAGGGCAGTAAGATAAACACTTTGTAGAACTTGAGACTTGGGAAGCACTCTGATGTAGGAGAAGAATAGGTATTGCAATTAGAGCTCAACCTCAAAACTGCCAGTGTATTGCACATTAATACGTTAGAATCCAAAGACTATGATCTCTGTTTTCAACAAAACTGAAAAGAAATGGAAGATGAAGAGGTTCTAAAATCACAGAAAATTTCAAAGAGAATATTCAAGCTGAGCTAATGCTTTTCTTCTACTTCATTCACACTCAGCACACAAGGCATGTGCAAGAGATAACACCCTTAAGAGGAGAGAGAAACTCTCTATTACAAATTCAATCTCAACCATTCATATAATCTACCCTATGAGATAGTTACAAGAAACAAAACACATCATTAAAACTGAGATTTCATCTCAGCTGTCCAATTGGAATGTAATAATCCAATGGCTCACATTAAACAAACAGAAATATATATTTAACTAGCACAAACACTTATATTCCAACACTTCCTTCTAAGTGTTGTGCTGAAATTATTCCAAGTTTCTTTCTCAAATATTCAAACCGATCTCTAGCCAATACTTTGGTAAATATATCTACAGCTTGCTCCTCAGTCTTGCAATACAGTAAATCAATCTCCCCATTTTGTAATGCATCTCGAATGAAGTGAAACCGTCTGTTTATGTGCCTTGTCTTATGATGATGCACAAGATTCTTGGTTATGGCTATAACAGATGTATTATCACATAGAAGAGTTGTAGGCTCAACCTGTTCTTCACCAAAATTTGAGAGAACAAATCTCAACCAGATTGCTTGTGCAGTGGCCTTTGCTGCACTAACATACTCAGCTTCTGCAGTGGATAGTGCTACACTATTTTGCTTGACTGATGCCCAAGAAAATACACCAGAGCCAAGATTAAATGCATATCATGATGTGCTTTTCATGTCATCCTCACTTCCTGACCAATCACTGTCACAGTAGCCAGTAAGCATTGCTTCCTTTCCCTTCTCATATGTTATACCATAATCAAGTGTGCCTTGAATGTACCTAAGTACTCTCTTGGTAGTTCCCATGTGTTTTCTGGTAGGACCATGCATAAATCTTGCTAACAGACTTGCTGCAAACATAATATATGGCCTTGTTGCAATCAAATATAGCAAACTCCCAACTATTTGTCTATATAGACTTTCATCAGCTTGTTCACTTCCATCCATCTTAGATAGCTTCTCATTCACTGCAAGAGGAGTAGCAACTGATTTACAGTCTTTGAAGCCAAACTTATCCAATAATGTATGTGCATACTTCTTATGGTGCAAGAAAATATAAGAATCAGTTTGTATCACACCTAAACCCAAGAAATGATGTAACAACCCAAGATCAGTCATCTCATACTGTCTCATCATTGCACTTTTGAACTCCATCATCAATTCTTGTGAACTTCCAGTGTAGATGATATCATCTACATATAGAGAAACAATGAGTATTCCACTTTCTGCAATCTTCACAAATAATGTGGCTTCACTAGGGCTTCTTTGAAAACCATATTTAGTGAAGTAAGAGTTTATTTCTTCATACCAAGCTCTTGGAGCTTGCTTAAGACCATATAATGCCTTCTTGAGTCTGTAAACTCTATCCTCCTTGTTCTTAATCATAAATCCAGATGGTTGATCAACATATACCTCTTCATGTAATATTCCATTCAGAAATGCTGACTTCACATCTAATTGAAACAGTCTCCACCATTTTTGTGCAGCTAATGCTACAAGTGCTTTGATTGTGTCAAATCTAGCAACCGGTGTAAAGGTTTCATTAAAGTCTATTCCAGGCTTTTGGGAGTAACCTTTAGCAACCAGTCTTGCTTTCTTTTTCTGCACAGAGCCATCGAGATTCAACTTGGTTTTGTAAACCCATTTGACACCAATTATTGGCTTATCAGATGGCCTACTAACCAGCTCCTAAGTATCATTCTTCTCAATCATTGCAATTTCATTCTCCATTGCTTTCTGCCATGATTCATCCTTGACAGCTTCTTCAAATGTCTCAGGTTCAATGATACACAGATTACACCTTTCATATACTTCTGTGATGCTCTTATATTTGAGTGGAGTGTGATCATAATCCTGTGGACCTGTGCTTTCACTATGTCTTGCAGCACCATCTCCAACATGTATTTCTTCAACATTTTTTGGTATCACATTATCATCTTCTGAAATCTCAGTTTGAGTCAAATCAGATTCACCAGCCTTCTTTTCTTTCTATGTAGGTATATCAGTAAGTGGAACTGAAATACAATACTCCTTCTGTGTACTCCAATCCCAACTTGCTTCTTCATTGAATATTACATCTCTAGAAATGACAAATTTTCTAGATTTAATTTTATACAGTTTGTAGCCTTTCTCACAACTTCCATACCCCAGAAATACACATTTTGTGCTAGACAAATCAAACTTCTGTCTTTGTTGTTCTGGAACATGTGCATAACACAGAGAACCAAACACCTTCAAATGTTTAACTCCTGGCTTCCTTCCACTATAGGCTTCCAATGGAGTTTTATTAACCAAGGCTTTGGTTGGACACCTGTTTAGAACATATATTGCAGTGTTAACTGCTTCAGCCCAAAATTCCAGTAGCATTTTCTTCTCAACCAACATACATTTAGCCATTTCCACAATGGTCCGATTCTTCCTTTCAGCCACTTCATTCTATTGTGGTGAATATGCCACAGTGAGCTGTCTTTCCATTCCCATTTCTTCACAAAACTTGTTGAATTCCAAAGATGTATACTCTCCTCCTCTGTCACTTCTTAGTTTCTTCAACTTATATCCACTTTGAAGTTCAACAGTAGCCTTAAACTTCTTAAAGACACTGAACACCTCAGATTTATACCTCAGAAAGTAGACCCAACACATCCACGTACAATCATCAATAAAAGTGAGAAAGTACCTATTTCCTGCCTTTGTTATAGTCTGCATTGTCCACACACATTTGTGTGTACCAATTCCAGTGGAGCTGAAGCCCTATTTGTTGATTCTCTTGGAAAAGAATCTCTGCAGTGTTTCCCAAGAATACACCCCCCACACACTTCATTAGTGTTTTTGATTTCTGGCAATCCAAACACCATTTCTTTCTCCTGTAGCAACTTCAAACTATTGACATTCAGATGCCCCATTCTTCTATGCCAGATCAAGGTTGATTACTCACACTTGCTCTTAATGCAAAATGCAAATCTGTTTGAAGTTTCAAAGGAAAACTTCTGTTTCCTTTCATTGGCACTTTAGCAACCAGATTAGAGAGAGAGTAGTCATCATAAATCTCAGCCTTATTATCTCCAAAAATTAGAAAATATCCATGCTCCATCATCTATCCTACACTGAGTAAATTCTCCTTAAGACCAAAGACTAGCATTACTTCTTTGATATACCTCATTCCCATCTTAGTGTCAACTACTAAACTACCTTTTCCAACAACATCAATCAATTGTCCTGTTCCCATTTCTACTTTTGCAGTTATGCTTCTATCAACATCAACTAACACATCCTCTCTGCCAGTCATATGGTTACTGCAGCCGCTATCCACATACCATACCTCTTCCATGGACTTCTTATCAACTGCATTATTAACATAGGACATGGTTGGGACCTGAGTTGCATAATTTAGTTGCTGAACATTTTTCTTATTGTTGCAGTCCTTTGCAATATGTCCTAATTTCCCACAACAGTGACACTTAGGTTTGCCTTTAAGAAAACATTCTTCATAATGATACTTATCACAGTGCTTGCAAGGATTTCTACCACCTTTTGCAGCTACAATTTGCTTCCCAGATTGGTAAGCAGGCTTTTGATCCCACCTTTTAAACTTTGGTTTCCAATTCTTCTGATATCAATTTCCAAAAGGATTAATAGGTTTGGGGTTTACACTAATACTTGCAAATGCTCTCTCAGTCTTATTCTCACTATGTCTCTCCAATCTCTGTGCAAAACTTTTCAACGAGGCAACCACCTCTTGGACCTCAATCACATCTATATCCCTTGAGTGTTCAATTACAGAGCATATAGGATCATACACCGAGGGTAAACTAATCAACATTTTCTGCACAATCTTTCTCTAGACAACTCTTCTCCATAACTTCTCATTTGATTTATCAGATCAAACAATTTTGTAAGATAAGCAGGCAAAGACTCATCATCCCTCATTCTAGTGTATTCAAATTCTCTACGAAGACTTTGTAATTTGACACTTCTAACCTATTTGTCACCATGGAATTCTTGCATCAATATATCCCAAGCTCCTTTAGAGGTTTCTTTGTGAGAGATCCGATGGAAGATCTCATTGGAAACAGCTCCTTGAATCAACCTCAATGCCTTGGCATCTTTCATGAGCTTCTCCGAGAGAGATGCAGCATCACTCGATCCCTCCTTCTCCTTCGTCTTTTCAGCAGATTCATCAGCTCCCTTTAAATCTGAGCACTCTATCCCTTTTTCCACAAACTCCCATAATCCATGAGATTTGAATATAGTCTTCATCCTTATGCTCCAGAATTCATAATTCTCGCCGTTGAAGATCGACGCTCTCAGCTCACCACCTCCAGACCCTGCCATGTTAGACACAGATCTCGCAAGTAATCACTTCAAATTTCAACTCGTTTCCTTCACAGATTCAATCGCCCAGTGCTAAACGACTGAACCTGGCTCTGATACCATGTTAGAATCCAAAGACTATGATCTCTGTTTTCAACAAAACCGAAAAGAACTAGAAGATGAAGAGGTTCTAAAATCACAGAAAATTTCACAGAGAATATTCAAGCTGAGCTAATGCTTTTCTTCTACTTCATTCACACTCAGCACACAAGGCATGTACAAGAGATAACACCCTTAAGAGGAGAGAGAAACTCTCTATTACAAATTCAATCTCAACCATTCATGTAATCTACCCTATGAGATAGTTACAAGAAACAAAACACATCATTAAAACTGGGATTTCATCTCAGCTGTCCAATTGGAATGTAATCCAATGGCTCACATTAAACAAACAAAAATATATATTTAACTAACACAAACACTTATATTCCAACATAATAGACTTCGGGGCAGCTTGTACACAATTGCCAACATCTGACTTAACACAAAGATCTAGTTCCACAACATTATGCCTAATGACAAAACAAATACAACCATTAATACGAGAGTAGTCCTCAACACGAGAACAACAAAGACGGAACTTTTGAATGTCCGAAGAGTCATGGAAGAGAAATACTTGATTAACACAAGTGAAAAAAAACCAGCTGAGAGTCTGAAAAGTCTCCGTCCCAGTCCAGAGACGGAACAGAAGTCCATATGTTTTTCTATCTGGTAGACAAAATGCTAGTCCTCACAGCATATTTTGTAGGAAGAAATGAAAGCATGTGAGAAAGAAGCGCATCCGGCAATGCGCTGATCCTATCTTTATCTCTTGATTGATTCTTTGACATCGAACCCATTAGTACGCTGAAGATCTATTAGAAATTAAAAAAATTCATCAAACTTTCACATTTCCCATTTAACAATAAATTACTTTGTTTATGGAAACAATTAGATTCAACGAGGAAATAATACTCAACGACAGCATTTTACTAGAAACTAATATACAATCTGAAATAAAAACATAAATTAAAGATAGTATTTTATCCAGAGGAAAACAACGCAAAAAGGTAAAACTTTTTAATTACTTTAATTTTCTATGCCTTCAATTTAAGAGATTATTTTTCTCAGATATTTTGGTTACCAAACGAATGTCAGAGCAAAAATTGAAGAAAAATACCTGATAAAAAAGCTTCTGAGATGACCCAAGAAAATTCTAGAGCCACTGAATGGTAAAAGCCCTGATTGGTTGCTTTAGAGAAAACGGCAGGAAACCCTAAGAAAATCTCAACCAAAGCATTGCAAAGGACGGCATTTAGGCCCGTTTGGTATTGCCTTTTTTTTTTAGCTGCTTCATTTTAAAATTAAGTGGTAAAAAAAATGTTTGGTTAAAAAAAAAAAAACAAAAACTGCTTCATTTTAAATTTAAGTGGTAAAAAAATGTTTGGTACAAGTAAAAATCCTGCTTATTTTAAAAGTAATGATCTTTAGACAACAGTTTTTAAAAGTTGTTTTATCCCTTAGAGAATAAAGTGACCGTTACGACCTACCATAAAAGTAATGACTTATAGACAATAGTTTTTAAAAGCTGCTTTATCCCTTAGAGAATAAAGTGACCATTACAACAGTTTTTAAAAGCTGCTTTATCCCTTAGAGAATAAAGTGACCGTTACGACCTACCATAAAAGTAATGACCTCTAGACAACAGTTTTTAAAAGCTGCTTTATCCCTTAGAGAATAAAGTGACCGTTATGACCTACCACTACAAACATTAACCTTACACCATCAACGCCATTACCACCACTGTTGTTGCCACCACCACAACCATAACCGCAATCGCCACCACTCAACCACAACCACAACCGCCACTACCACCATTATTGTCGCCACTGCGAGCACCACCACCATAACCACAACTGTCACCACTGCCACCACAACCACAACCACAACCACCAGTGCAACCACCGCTCTTAGCACCATTGTTACCTCTACACCCTAACCACCACATCCCACTATTAACATCACCACCACACCTCCATCATTGTTGCTACCATCACCACCATCTCAACCACCACCACCATTGCAGCCTCCACCAATACCACCATTGTCCCTGCCATTGCTGTTGTCTCCTTCACTCCTAATACTATGTCCATTTCGTCTTTGTATACAATTATATTACTTTACTTTTACATCATAATTTACCAAATACTTTTACATTGCTTTTCTTACTCACAACATTTATGATATAGTTAACTAAATACTCATCTGTTTTATTTTACAACTGATTGTTCTTAAAGCAAGGCAGAAGTAGTTTTTTTAAAAAGCAAAATAATCCCAAACTCGCCCTTAGCTACAATTAGGAGTTAAATTTTTTGTTTTGGGGTTATTACTTGTGTTTATACCATACTTGACTAATCCCGAAACTACTGAGCACCGGTCAACGTTATACCGTCAAGGACCCAGAAGAGTTTCCCTCCAACCAGGAGGCCAATCACAACGCGACACGTGTCGACATCAGAAGCCAATCATAGCGCGACACGTGTCAACATCAGAAGCCAATCACAACACGACACGTGTCAATGTCAGAATGAAACTAGAAACTCTCCTCTATAAATAGAGATTATTCTCTCACAATATTTCCTAATGTCATTTATACTAAATCATTCACTAGTACTTACTAAAGGAGAGCTTGAACCTATGTACTTGTGTAAACTCTTCACAATTAATGAGAACTTCTCTACTCCGTGGACGTAGCCAATCTGGGTGAACCACGTACATCTTGTGTTTGCTTCCCTGTCTCTATCATTTACATATTTATCCACACTAGTGACCAGATCAATCTAGCGAAGGTCACAAACTTAACACTTTCTGTTGTACCAAAGTCCTCATTGATTTTGTGCATCAACATTTGGCGCCGTCTGTGGGAACGACACTTATTCCCATTCTCTTCAGCTTTGCCAAGCTGGTTTCCACCATTCGTACACTCTCTTTTGACCAGACATCCATTTCTAACATAGGGAGCGAAGGAAGCCACAACACACCGAATGACACCCTTCTTGCACCTAGTGCGAATCAACGAAAGAAGGAAGGAAAGAAGGTTGTTCTTCAAGCTAAAGTCGATGAGCTAGAAGCTCAGAACAACAAGATAGCAATGAAGAATGAGGTCCTCCAGGAGCAGTATGAGAAGCTCTTTGAGACACTCCACGAAACTAGGCGTACTCAAACACGCGAGCTCGTTGCCCCTGTGGACATCAACCATCATCTGGGTGCCCCTCAACACGGAAGGTCACCTCCATTCGACATGGGTATCCCTGATGAGGAGCGAGCTAATCATCAAAACAACATGAGACTTCTCTCAACCAGATGCTTCGACCCGAAGTAGAAGAAGTGGAGGAAGACACCTCATTGCAGAAGGGTTGGAAGGATCGAAAGCCGTTTATCGTGACTGTCGAGACTTCCTAAAGCAACGTCGAGAGAATCCCCTCCACATATGCTCGAAGATCAATGACCCAAGGGTTTCTGAAAGACTCAGTCCCCTCTCATGACCCAGGCCAGCTGCTAATCTAGGGAAGGAACGACAGGTCCCAGAGGAACATGAAGGTACATGGGACTCTGAAGTATTTCGACAGGACACTAATGCCAATCCAACAATGCAAACTAAGGAGGTGGATGGTCTAGTTAGGAATCAACCTGTGAGGATTCTAATTGATTTAGGTAGCGCTCATAATTTAATTGATTTTCGACTGGTCAAAAAATTAGGGTGATTGTTGAAGGAGGCAAGGTTAGGAGCCAAGGTTGTCGTTGTTGGCAGTCCCAGTTGGGGGAAGTCAACAATGGTGGCTTTAAATATGATTACTCTACTTTAATTAATACCGAGGTCTTTGGTGAGAAAATTCCACACTTGACGGATTGGGCAGATAGTAAAGTTGGGAACAGTATCAGTTTCGTTAGAATGAAGCCTCCGACCCATCGATCTAAAAAAATTCCAACAGTTGTAAGAGTACTCCCATGAGGGTCGGGCGATATGACTGATGTAGACCTTACTCTCTTCCTCTGGGAGGCCGTGATGTGATACTAGGAATACAATGGCTCTGTTCAGTAAGTCCAGTGCTTTGGGAGACTCCAACTTCTAGAAGAATTTTCAGTAGGTGCTGTTATTAGTATTTTTTGTGTGTCAATATTGCTGGTATTAGTTTCACAGAAAGAACAGTGTAAAAATCCTTTTGGTGTTACTGGCATGGCCAACCGGGTGTAGATTCAACCAACCACGAACATGCCCGCCATAGGCATCAGCGATGGTCTTTTGATATCTTATTGCAATGAAAAAGTCTGTAGAAACTTGGCTCTCTTAAAGTTTTGCTTTTTGACCAAATTATTGACATGCATAGTTGTCTACATTACTTCATGCCTTTGCATTTCTTAACCCTATAACTTTTGATAGCTTTTTAGGTGCGTATGGGTTGTTTCTTTGTCTTGTTTTCTGTTTGCCAGCCTTCCTGTTCTTGGAAGACAACTAATTCTAAAGATAGAAACGATGTATGACTGATGACTTTCATCATTAATATTATATTAATTAATATGTAAACGAAATCGAAGCACTCACACTTTACAATTTAAAATAAAAATATGTACTGCTTTTGATAGATACTTAATGAACAGAGTAATTTAGAACTTGATTTTCATTGAATAACGAATCTACCCTTAAAGATGATTCTTTTTCTTACTATGGTAGCCTTCTTGAGATGACTGCATATGAGTAACCCTAGACACTGGCGGAGTTGGGTGTGCAAAACGTGCAATGGCATAGGCCCTAATTTATGAGAGCCTTCAAAAAATTTCATCCTCATGTATATTACATATGAATATAAGTATTTTAATAAAAAAGTTTTCGATTAAAAAGAAAAATCATAATCATATGATAAATACAAACGTATTTCCGTATCTCTCTTTCATGGATGAGTCCTAAATTTTTAATTTCATAGTAATTGGAGATTATGCAATTCGTAAGAGTGAGATACTAGTTTCGATTAAGTTTGAAAATTGAATGATAAATTATGTATGTATATCCTGTCAAAACAATTATTATTTTTAATTTGGAGGACCTTTTAATTAAATTTGCATAGAGCCCATAAAAGGTCACAGACAACTCTAACGCTAGAAGACCGATTTGAGGAGAGATTTTTCAATATGACTGGAATACGGGATGTTGCACCACGTGTCATTATACCAATGGTAGAATATGTGTGCTAAAAAGTTAATAACTTAAAAAATACAATTTCCCACCACTTATATAAAAACACGTGGTGTGTCACTCATGTTCCCGTTACAATGAAAAATTTCTCCGATTTAAGACCATATTATATTAGCTAACCATAATGGAATGCTACAGTTGAAAATATGCACATACTTATAGTAGTTGAAGTAAATCCCATATTTTTTTAGTGGGTACGTATATATTATTGGGTCTTTGTATGCTTTGTATGTATATTCAAATTGTGGATGAAAATAATGGTAAAACTCTTTACATAGTGTGGTAGATTCTCCTTTTTAAATTATAAGGAGGGGGATTTAGATTTTAGTGCATAAAATACAACATACTACTCTAATTAATTTGGCTAAACTAATTACGTTTGTATTACTCTTAATATTAAAAGGAGTGAGCTATCCACACATCATTTTTTACTTCTCACACATCCTTGTTGATTTTTGTCTTTTAATATTTTTCAATTCATCCAATCCGATGGTCAATACACCCTGTTAAAAACACAACACTTGAACATTTGCTAATGTTATACGTAGTAGGAAAAGTCAATTGGCTCATCTCGATCCAAATTTGAGATGTAGAAAACCCTTTCAATCATGATTACTAAACTACTAGACATGACAGTATATAGTACGTGTGTCATTGGAAACTTTCTGAAACAAAATTAGGGAGCTAGTCGCATCCAACTTTTATATCTTCCTACCTAACAAAAGTTTAGAATTCTCACTCCTCAATCATTTATTCTTTCAAATAGACCCTCATCAAATAGGACTTGGATTCTCTGCCCTCCCATTTCGGTGCCCTTCCCGTGCCCTCCTGTTTTGTGTGGTCACGGTTAATCCATGCTAACATTTTATATTGTTTTTTATAAAAATAATAAGACAAAAAAAAAATAGTAATATAAAATATTGACGTGGTTTAACCGTGACCACACAAACAGAAGGGCACGGGGAGGGCACCGAATTGGGAGGGCAGAGAATCCAAGTCCCATCAAATAAACTTAAATTTACGTTCTCTTTTCCTCTTCTCACTTCTCACCCATTCGATCTGTCATGAAAGCAAGTTCACCCCACTAAGACAATAATTACCCGTCAATTGGGCGAATAAGGCAATTATTGCCTAAGACAATGAGTGCCATCTCCATCACACCTTGGCTATTATGTAAAATTTTAGTATTTATCTATATAAACATTCAATATATTTTTCATTTTTCTCTAATGTAGAAGGTTTTTTTAATATATGTACGTAATGTATAATATACAAGAATATACGAATTGGGCTTGGATTCATTCACTCGTGGGAGAAACGCGCAATCATTTCACAACCCCATTGGCTCTTTACCCATAAACTATAAAGTGAAGGAAACTGCTCATGACACACTTTCAAACGAAGAAATTCATGTAGTTCCCTCTCTCAAAAGAGAAAGTAAAACACAGCTCCAAAAGCAAAAGCAAAAAGATAGCAAATCCTCTTTGCAAATCACATTGTATAAAGCAAAAAGCACTTCTCACTAGCCAAATCTGACCACATTAAGCAAACAACTCATGGAGAAGATCCCACTTATATACTATGAACCCGTGTCAGATTCTCCCTTGTTCACAATCCCACCATTCCTCTTGAGCTCCCAGCAATGTCTGAGATTGTGGTTGCAGAGCCTATCTATGAAGGCGACCTGGAAGAGCCGCAAAGGCCCGTTACACGGGCCATTACTATGGGCTCTACAAGTTATCACAATCATGTTCCCGAACCCTTTGAGAGCGAGAGATTGCCTGCTACTCTGGCTTCTGAAATCCAGAGGTTTCTGCGTGTTGCAAATTTGATCGAAACCGAGGAGCCCCGTATTGCTTATCTGTGTGAGTTGTTAAGTTTTGTTTTTTTTTTCTTTTTGTTATGTTGCTGAAATGGTTTTGTTTTACAAGGTGTCAATTACAAAGGGGTGAGAGATTTTTTGATAAATTTGGAGCTTTTCTTGATTAGCAAGTAATCGAATCGACATAAGAAAACTGATAATAGTTTTGTAACATGAAGTTGAGTTGTAATTTTTGTTCTTTTTGGCTCTCAAATATTTATACTTAAGGTTGCAGAAATTCAACCTGTTCACCTCAATTTAGAATTTTAGAGGGGTAAATCGATTAGTAAGTTGGAATTTCGATAGATGATACGAAAAATGGTTGATGTAATGAGGTTTGAGATTATTTTGAATGAAAAATGCTTTCCTTCTTCTTTTCCTTGAATTTGAATTTGCTTTTGGAAGATATGTTTAAATCTTTTCTCAAAGATAGCAGAATTTGATGTTATAAGTGGTTTCGTTGTGAGTTAAAATTGATTCACGAACCAATAGCGTTGTCTGAGTGATTTTTATGGAGCAGGCCGCTTTCATGCCTTTGAAATAGCACATAACATGGACCGCAATTCCACTGGTCGGGGTGTTCGACAATTCAAAACTTCCCTTCTCCAGCGACTTGAACAGGTAGTTATACATATCAAAGTATAGTATACAAAAATATGCAACTGATAACGGGGAAATTGCATAACTTTCATGTATGGAGTAGGATTAGGTCGAAGATAGTTCCCTTCTCTGGCGTTTCTGTGTTTCAGTTGGAAGTATATACCGTGTTTTTCCTGTGTATGTTAACTCTTTGATTCTAGCAGTATTTGTGGAAGCAAAAAAAGTTGATTTCTTCTGGGGTGGAATATAATCTTTCCCAATTTTGACATTTTTTCTGGTTTTTTATGGTTTACAGGATGAAGAAACTACAATAACAAAACGAAAGGAAAAGAGCGATATACGTGAGCTGAGACGTGTCTATCATGATTACAAAGAGTACATCATTAAAAATGATAGAGCGTTTCATTTGGAGAATAGGTAAATACATCCATATGTATGTTTCAGGATATTCAACTTGGTTTCTAATACACTGAAAGTATTGAATAGACTTGTCTGCTAAGCACAATTCATTTGTGGCAATTGATCTGAATCAGACACAGAGAGAAGTTGATAAATGCACGTAGAATCGGCTCTGTTTTGTTTGAAGTTCTAAAGACAGTTTCAAATACAAACCCTCAGGTATTTTCCCTTTTCTGTTTCGATTTTGTTTTTATGTATTCTTCTTGTCAGTACATTTTATATGATGATAAAAGTGATGCTTTTGTTCTTTTCTTTATACCAGAAATGCGTTTGTCTTATGTTCCGTTTGATTTATATATATCCCGTAGGCACTTGCTAATAGAGGTGGCATCCAGAACAAATCTAATGATCTCTTCGTGCCATATAATATTCTACCACTCGATCATGGAGGTATTCAGCAAGCAATTATGAAACTACCTGAGGTATGATTTTGTATGTTAGATAAAAGTTCTTTTTCTTTTCCGGAACTTTTACTTATGTAGAATGATCCAGGTGGTCATATCAGTATATGATAGTGCAGGTCCTATGAAATTGTAAATTTGGTCGAGAATGCTAATAATCTAACGAAATGATACAGATTAAGGCCGCACTAGCTGCTATTCGCAATATTCGTGGTATACCTTCGGCCAATGATTTTCAGAAACATGGGGATTTCATTGATATGTTTGATTTTCTTCAGTACTGCTTTGGATTTCAGGTAATCTCTTCCATAGTTTCAATTTAATTTTCTCCCCACTACCAGGCGGGCTTACCCCCTTCTATAATAAGTTGTATGGTGCGATGTAACGTCTGAACTAGTACTTGGCCAGTTAGGCATGCACGACATAGTTTTCTCTGTTCTGTGAATCTTACTTTCATAAATTTGATTCATATGATATGTTATGTCAGGAGGGAAATGTCACCAATCAGAGGGAACATCTACTTCTACTCCTTGCTAACATTCACATACGAAAAACTCATAAGCAGGCATCTGTCTCAAAGGTTCTTCTGTCGTCAGAGTTTATTCGTTTTGGTTTAACACTACATTTCTTCTGTTTTTTTTTTTTTTCACATTTTGTGCTATTCTTATTCGTATGATACCAGTTAGAAGATGGTGCAGTGGATGAGTTAATGCGCAAATTTTTTAAAAATTATACAAACTGGTGCAAATTTTTTGGTAGGAAAAGCAACATCCGGTAAGATTAAATTATCTGCTTTCCACCTACTTCAAAAGACAAACTGAAATTTCCTGCTCTTTTGTGATTGCTTCTGTTTCACCAATTTGAAGTTTTTAAACTTGTGTACATTACTCCTTACTATAAGTTACATTGTTTACGCGTGTAGGTTGCCTTATGTGAAACAAGAAGCACAACAGTATAAACTTTTATATCTAGCGCTTTACCTTCTTATCTGGGGGGAGGCTGCAAATCTCCGATTCATGCCAGAGTGTCTATGTTATATTTTTCACCATGTAAGTTTACAGTCTCTTGCGATTTAGTAGCTCCATATGACTGAATCTAATTTCATGTTCTTATTTCCCATTCAAATACATCCCGAGTCTTGACATTTATTTCACTTGATGAATTCTTTTCCGTAGTATAACTGTCACTTATTATTTTCTGGTTTTCTTGAAGATGGCGTATGAGTTACATGGTACACTAACTGGTGCTGTTAGCTTGACAACATGGGAGAAAGTCATGCCAGCATATGGAGGCCAGCCCGAGTCTTTCCTCAACAATGTAGTTACCCCCATATACACGGTTATAAGCGAGGTACTTTGTGAATGCACCCTGATTTTTCAGTTGAGCCCGTTCTGTAGTTATTCATTTTTGGTCTAATGAAACTGAAGGAAGCCAAGAAAAGCAAAGGTGGGACAACTGACCATGCCATGTGGAGAAACTATGATGATCTGAATGAGTATTTTTGGTTAGAACTGAACTTGATCTTCTATCTATTTCCGTATATATATGTTAATATTGCTGCATTTGATCCAAATTTGTCTCCCACTGAGTTAGAATCATGAGTTGCGAGGCTGTAAATCTGCCCTTCTTTTGCAGGTCTCCTGATTGTTTCGAAATAGGTTGGCCCATGCGTCTAGACCATGATTTCTTCTGCATACAACCTTCAAAGAAACCCAAACCTAAGAAGGCTTCAGTATCCACTGGTTCTGTAGAAGAAAGGAGGGAAGACGGAGAGGAAGTGGAAGCAGGGGTATATTATATCACAATCATACCACTGCTCTTTGTTCAGGATTGCAGTTAATGAATTAACAAATCCATAATTTGATCATTCTTGTTCATGTCTCACATGTTTTCTTTTGTCACAGGCTACTACTAAAGAAGAAGATCGCGAGCCCCAATGGTTAGGGAAAACAAATTTTGTAGAAGTCCGTTCGTTTTGGCAAATTTTTAGAAGCTTTGACAGAATGTGGAGCTTTTTTATTCTTTCCCTTCAGGTGAACATTTTTGTAGTCTGAATGCTTTACCAAGCACCTTCTTACAATGATTCCCGTGTGCTTAATGTTTCCTTTTGCTTTGTAGGCATTGATAATTATGGCATGCCATGAATTGGAATCTCCACTTCAACTGTTTGACAAGGTTATATTCGAGGACGTCATGAGCATATTTGTCACATCTGCGTTTCTTAAACTCTTACGAGGTATAATTTTTATTACAATCACTGTACTGAACAATAGGCTAAGTAGAATGATTAGAATGTCGTTTATGTGCTCGTTATTTTTCCCTTTCGTTTTGGGGAATTTATTAACCTAATAGAGGGTTGGGGTTGCAGCAATGCTCGACATTGTATTTACATGGAAAGCCAGACAAACAATGGAATTCTCTGGAAAAGTAAGACATGTTATGAAGCTGGTTGTTGCAGCGATATGGACTATAGTTCTTCCTGTTTATTATGGAAATTCTAGAAGAAAATATACTTGTTATCCTGCACGATATGGAAGCTGGCTTCAGGAGTGGTGTTTCTCCTCCTATATGGTTGCAGTTGCAATTTATTTGACGACTAACGCAGTTGAGATGGTGCTCTTTTTGGTTCCTTCTATTCGCAAATACATCGAGATCTCAAATTACCGAATATGCACTATTTTGTCTTGGTGGACACAGGTAGGTTTATCTTGTGCAACTCTCAGATTGAATTTTGGTTTTGGACATTGTCGATATATATTGAAAATTTTGTTCTGATCGTGCAGCCTGGATTATATATTGGTCGTGGGATGCAAGAAAGCCAGCTTTCAGTATTGAAGTATATACGAAACCCTATGATAAGTTTTTGTTACGTACCTTTGCTTTTATATATTGTGCCCTAATACGATGTCTTTCTTATTACGTAGGTATACAGTGTTTTGGGTGCTAGTACTACTGAGCAAATTTTCTTTCAGCTACTTCTTCGAGGTGGGTACTACTATCACTGCATCTGTTATCCTAAAGGACAGTAATTAATCTTTCAAGAAAGTTTAGGTGACGATAAATATATTCACTTATTCAAAGGAAATGATTACCAAAAGATAGCCAAATAATATGAAAAACATGAGTTTCGAAGAGTCAAATATCTGGAAAATGTGGTTGTATCAATATTAATGCCAGTCTCTTGATATAGGTAGTTCTAGTAATTGGATTCACAAAGTTCAGTATGTATCATTAGGAAATGAGGTTTCCTTCTCTGTTCGAAACAGAAGTATCTTCTTTGAGTTTTAGATACTTTTTTACGATGTGTTTTTGTACGTAATTTTCTGAACGTTTATTTGCTTGCAATGGCCTATGGAACAATGCAGATAAAACCGCTCATAAAACCAACGAAAAAGATCATTAAACTTAGTGTGAAACATTATGAGTGGCACGAGCTTTTTCCAACAGGTAAATACCATATTTTTTTACATCGTGAGTATAGGGAGTTGAAGATTTTCGATTATACTAAAGAATTTGTTCTATTGCAGTTCAGAATAATGCCGGTGTAATTGTTGCTATATGGGCTCCAATAGTAGTTGTGAGTTTTGTTCAAAGTATTTAAAGTAGTTCCGTTTGATGTTCAATCTTCTGTCTTTTCAGATGATACAAGTGCAATTTAATAGGTTGGCAGTTCATTAGCATCATAACGATATGCCCATTGATGCTGATATACCGGAAACTCACGTGCGATTATTTCTGTTTTCTTCTTATAAGGTGTATTTTATGGACACTCAGATATGGTATTCTGTTTACTGCACAATCTTTGGTGGAGTCTATGGCATATTGCACCACCTTGGTGAGGTGAGCTCTATTTTTTTATTTATTTTTTCCCTCCGAAAACATTTTGGTACCTATCTTACTCCTCTGCTGTACTACAGATTCGGACGTTGGGGATGTTGAGAAGTCGGTTTCACACTTTGCCTTCTGCATTCAATGTTTCCCTTATCCCACCCTCATCAAGAAATGATCAAAAGAGAAAAAACGGTTTCTTTCACAATAAATTCAAAAAGGTACGAGGTTTTAATTGTTCTATCGATCAAATTTCTTGAAAAATCTCTTGCTAACTCAATCTCGTATTCTCAGGTCTCAAAGACTGAAAACAATGGTCTTGCTAAGTTTGTTTTAGTTTGGAACCAAATTATCAATAGCTTTCGAACGGAGGACTTGATAAACAACAGGTGATTTAACTTGGCACAGACGTGTTTTTCAGCAAAGCTTAACAGAAAGTGCCTTACAAGTTTATTTTCTAAAATAGGGAGTTGGATTTGATGAGTATGCCTATGTCATCAGAATTATTTTCTGGCATTGTTCGTTGGCCTGTTTTTCTTCTTGCGAATAAGGTATCTTCTACATTCAAAACCTTTAATCGTATCATCGTATCTTTCTTTACTATTTTGGTTCACTTATAAACATCTCTCCTGTACATAATAGTTTTCAACAGCGCTCAGTATCGCAAAGGATTTTGTCGGGAAGGATGAGATTCTTATCAGAAAAATAAAAAAAGACGAGTACATGTACTGTGCTGTGAAGGAGTGCTACGAATCCTTGAAGTACATCCTCGAAATCCTCGTTGTTGGTCGTCTTGAAAAAAGGTAGAGACATCATCTGAAATCTATGTTTATGAGTGCGTGTGTATGTGCACGCTTGTGGCAGTGTGTTTTCTCTCCTTTTTTAACCTCTTGAAAGAAAACATAATAGAGATTCGTGAGCGTTCCAATTCCCACTTATAATGTATATCGTGTTTCTGAATTTTTATCAGTATTGTATCTGCCGTGCTGACTGAAATTGAAGAAAGCATCGCAAGGTCAAGTCTTCTTGAGGACTTACGGATGACTGAACTTCCACATCTTCTCGCCAAATGTATCGAGTTGATTGAACTTCTGGTGGTTATTCCAATTCCTGCAAAGCCATTAAACCATTGCCGATCACATTTAAAAACCGTGAGTTTAAGTCATTCTAATCTTTGATCTGAAATCTTTTAAGGTTGAGGGAAACGAAGAGCATCACAGTAAAGTTGTGAAGATTCTTCAAGATATATTTGAACTTGTAACCAACGATATGATGACTAATGGCTCCAGGTTTGGCGTATAAAACTTTGTTTCATTTTGAAGATCCAATTCATTTTGTGCACTTTACAGATATTCATGTAATCATGCAGGATACTGGATTTGCTGAATTCATTCCAACAAATCGACATGGACTTTGCTGATTTTACTAGAACTATTGAACCAGAATTATTTGGATCTGCTGATGACAAGAACTCCATCCATTTCCCTTTGCCAGACGACAGTGCTTCTCTCATTGAGCAGGTGATATTCCTTACCTCCTTCTCATCTTGGTTGATGTTTTGCTTACGATTTTCCTTCTTCAGTTTCATTAGTTTAACCAACTGTTTCAAGTGCAGATCAAGCGTTTCCATCTGTTGCTTACTGTCAAAGATACAGCATTGGACATTCCAACTAACTTAGAGGCTCGAAGACGCATATCATTCTTTGCCACTTCTCTCTTTATGAACATGCCCGGCGCACCCAAAGTCCGCAATATGCTGCCTTTCTGGTCTGTTTTCTCCTCTTAAGTATTATTTTCTTGCAGGTTTTTCTATGCATTTTTTTCTTTCATTCTGCCATGTATTTAGATCATCATAGGAACATCTTGATGGTGACATTTCACATTAACAAACAGTTGGATTCGACTGGAAACTCGTAAATTTTCTAGTTATGAAGAAACTGATTTTTATACATAAAAACAACTGCAATCCCATCATTTGTATCTGACCAACTTTCTGTTGATAGTGTTATGACACCACACTTCATGGAGGATATTAATTTTTCAATGAAGGAGCTTCATTCGAGCCAACAAGAGGTCTCCATCATCTTTTACATGCAAAAGATATTTCCAGGTACTGAGATAGTGAATATATTCATTACGTTGTAGGCTATCCGGTTAGGTTCATCTCTGAACAACTGGCTCTCATATTTCTCAGATGAGTGGAAAAACTTCTTGGAGCGCATGGGTTGTGAAAACTTGGATGGACTGAAAGAGGAAAGCAAGGAGGAAGAGCTTAGGAATTGGGCTTCCTACCGGGGCCAAACGCTAAGCAGAACAGGTGAATATAAGATCTGACATAATCTAAATCCAGCAGATCAGTTGATCATTTTAATAACCTCCTTTTTGATGTATATGGTTGTAACAGTTCGAGGAATGATGTACTATAGAGAAGCCTTAAAATTACAAGCATTCCTCGACGTGGCTGAAGAAGAAGGTTTGTATTCTGAATCTCTGATGCAAATCTCATTGTAGTTTTTTATTAGACGATTTCAGTAAGCATTTGTATGCCATCTGGCCTATTCTCTTCTTCCAGATATTCTTGAAGGTTATGACGCCGTTGAAAGTAGAAATCGCGAGTTATCTGCTCAGCTAGATGCATTAGCAGACATGAAATTCACATATGTACTTACTTGTCAATTGTTTGGATCACAAAAAGCTTCTGGAGATCCACATGCACAAGACATTATTGACTTGATGAAAAGGTAATCTTATACCCGGGAAAGAAAAAAATTATTGCAGATGTACGGAACTTTTAAAGTAAAATTTTAGAAGTCATATGACTCTAGAACTTTCTTCTTGAAGACACCCATCTCTCCGCGTTGCTTACGTTGAGGAGAAAGAAGTGATAGTTGGAAAAAAGCCTCAGAAAGTTTATTCTTCTGTATTGGTTAAAGCTGTCAATGATTTTGACCAGGTATGTACAAAAATTATATGGATTAGTATGCCAAATTGGATATTCATGTCAAGCAATTTAAGTAAAGTTTAAATTAGTTTTTATCGTATCAACCGCTCAATGCATCGTCCCCAAGTTTTCTTTCATCATATGTGCTGTGATCATTCATAGGAAATATATCGCATAAAGCTTCCTGGTCCACCAACTATTGGAGAAGGGAAGCCCGAAAACCAGAATCACGGGATAATTTTCACTCGTGGTGAAGCTCTCCAGACCATTGATATGAACCAAGTAGGTTCCTTGTCCAGTACCTAAGGATTAGTCATTTTCTTGTTTGTTTCTCTTATACCATCTGCCTTTATAGGATAGTTATCTGGAAGAAGCATTCAAAATGAGAAACGTTCTGCAAGAATTTCTTCAGAGCCAAGGACGGAGACCTCCTACGCTACTTGGTTTGAGGGAACACATATTTACAGGAAGGTCAGCTCCTCTAATCCCCTAAACTTCGATTTTGACATCATATGAGATGTGAAATGCATCACTAGCAAATGTATTTCACCTGATTTTTTATAAACTAATATGTTATTCAGACATTCACTCCTATGAAAAGTCGAATCCACGATTCTTGAACTGTTAAGTCGATTCTTTTTTTTTTTTCTTGCAGTGTTTCTTCTCTTGCTTGGTTCATGTCGTATCAAGAGACCAGCTTCGTCACCATTGGTCAAAGGCTTCTTGCTAATCCCCTCAGGTAACAGATATCTTGTTTCCTAAGCTCATTTTTCAATGACATTGAACACACGTGCGCTTGCTTCTGTATCTGTTGTGTGCTATACTTATACATTCTCATTCCTGTTCTCGATAAACAGAGTACGGTTCCATTATGGACATCCGGATGTATTTGACAGACTATTTCACATCACAAGAGGCGGCATAAGCAAAGCATCAAAGACAATTAACCTAAGCGAGGATGTTTTTGCTGGTAAGATTTAGTGATGTTAAAAATCACATTCCTATATTGTTGATATTTCTTCAAGCTGCTTACATCAGATATCATGTAGGATTTAACTGTACTTTACGACGCGGATGTATAACTTATCACGAGTACATGCAAGTTGGCAAGGGGCGTGATGTAAGTCTGAACCAGATATCAAAGTTCGAAGCTAAGGTTGCTAACGGAAACAGTGAACAGACTATAAGCCGTGACATATACCACCTTGGACGCCAGTTTGATTTCTTCCGTATGCTATCATGTTATTTCACAACCATTGGGTTTTACTTTAGTAGTCTGGTAATTCGTTTGAACCCCCAAACAATTTTTTCTTGCTTATTTATTTCTGTTTGGAGTGATTAATCCAAAATTCTGCTACAAAACTTCTCAGATGTCAGTTATTGGAATATACGTCTTCCTTTACGGACAGTTATACCTTGTCCTCAGTGGCTTGGAAAGAGTGATTATAGTTGAAGCGAGACTGCAGAACATACAATCCTTGGAAACAGCTCTTGCATCGCAGTCATTTATACAGCTAGGCCTACTAACAGGATTACCAATGGTGATGGAAATTGGGCTAGAGAAGGGATTCCTTAACGCAATTAAAGATTTTGTCCTGATGCAGTTGCAGCTGGCTTCTGTTTTCTTCACTTTCTCCTTCGGCACAAAAATACATTATTATGGCCGAACAATTCTGCATGGTGGTGCTAAATACAGACCCACTGGGCGTAAGGTTGTTGTGTTCCATACTAGCTTCACTGAGAACTACAGGTTATATTCAAGAAGCCACTTTGTGAAAGGATTCGAGTTGTTGCTCCTGTTGATTGTCTACGATTTGTTTAGGCGGTCATATCAGAGCAGCATGGTGTATGTATTAATCACTTATTCCATTTGGTTCATGTCAATCACTTGGTTGTTTGCTCCATTTCTTTTTAATCCCTCCGGATTCAGTTGGGAGAAGATAGTAGACGACTGGAAAGATTGGAACAAGTGGATCAGGCAGCAGGGTGGTATTGGAGTTCAACAAGATAAAAGTTGGCAGTCTTGGTGGATGGATGAGCAAGATCATCTTCGCCGTTCAGGGATGACTTCTAGGTTGCTTGAAATACTCCTTTCCGTTCGATTTTTCCTGTATCAGTATGGTCTTGTCTACCACCTTGACATCTCCCAGAATAGCAGGAATTTTCTGGTATATTTGCTTTCATGGATTGTGATCCTCGCAGTTTTCTTGTTAGTCAAGGTAAACCTTATAATCTCCTTCTATTAGAAACTATGCGTATATTTAAGATGCAACAACAAAGAAAATAATCTTTCTCGTCCCTTCTCTTTTCTTTTTGTTTGAGAAATCTGGATTTCGGAATGTCTTTTTGTTTGACATTTACTCAACTTATCCACTTGCCTTCATTCTTTTTGTGACCAATTAATTTCAGAAATTTTCTGACCTAATGTAGTAGCAATGAACATGTGTGTATAATATCGAGTGCTTTCTTCAAATTGGTCATAGGTTACGTAGAAAATAGATCGTCGGTTCCCTTATGTAGCTTTTTGTATGAGTCACTAACACGATCACATCATCATTCTTCGCAGGCAGTGAATCTCGGAAGGAAACAGTTCAGCGCTAAATATCACCTCGTGTTTAGGCTGTTCAAGGCATTCCTCTTCTTGGGTGTTCTTGCTGTCATACTTGCTCTCTATTTTATATGCAAACTCTCCTGGAAGGACTTAGTCGTCTGCTGTCTAGCATTTTTTCCGACAGGCTGGGGTTTGATATTGGTAAGTTTACGATGATACAGATGCTTTTCTTTTCGGTCTGCATTATTTCTTTTCCGCTGATAACTTTGTTGGTTCAGTTTGCACAAGCTGTGAGGCCCCTGATAGAGAATACTGGATTCTGGGAATTCACCAGAGTACTCGCTAAGACTTATGATTACGGAATGGGTGTTGCTCTCTTTGCACCTATCGCGGTCTTTTCATGGCTTCCGATTATATCAGCATTCCAGACTCGTTTCCTGTTCAACGAGGCGTTCAACAGGCACTTACAGATCCAACCAATTCTTGCAGGGAAGAAGAAGAACAGATGATTTTAGAAGCTAGCCCTAATCATTCATTGTATATATTGTATACAGTCATATTATATTGTCAAATCTTATAGGTTTTGGAAATGTGGTCACACTGGCATAAAATAGTTTCATTTGTTAAAGAAAAGGAAAGATAATATAGTCGATATAGAACCTTTTGTAAATTATAATGGATCAATAAAATTCTTGGTGACAAATTCAGAAAAGAAGGGAGTGTTCTAGTTTTGCCTCAAATGATTCAAATCTTCTCTAGCATGGTTGTAACTTGATAGGGTTTTAGTACATAAAAAGTATAAACCCTCCCCAAGCATTAGGGTGCACTAACCTTCATGCACGCGCTCACACGCATGTAAAAGGCATTTTTTGAATCACGGCGTGCTATACGCGACTTACACGTTTTAAATATATTTATATGCATAAATTGACAAAAATAAAGGTAAATATTTGAAGTAAATGAATAATCTTACATCATGCTAGAAGAAACCCCTCATAAACTAATTAAAGCAGCTAAATTCACATAATGAAATCGGTCTCTATAGAATTTACATAAGAATAGAGAAAATAATATTTAATAAGCAATTGTTTGAATCACATTATTGCTAGCCCATTGTGAGGTTAAGCCAACCCTCCTCCTCCTTAGTGTAGATAATATCATTTGTTTAAAAAAACAATCATTTGACAACTAATTTAATCATATTATTATCCGCGTGTGAAAGACTTTTTTTTATAACTGGCATTATACGTCTTTTAAAATGTTTTGAACGTATTTAAAAATAGAGAAAATAATATTTAATAAACAATTGATTGAATCACATTATTGCTAGCTCATTGTGAGGCTAAGCCCATCCCCTTCTCCCTTAGTGTAGATAATATAGTTTGTTAAAAAAAACAATCGTTTGACTACTAATTTAATCACATTATTATTCACGTGCGAAATACATTTTTATAACCGGCATTACACACCTCTTAAGATGTTTTGAACATGTTTAAAAATAGAGAAATTGAATCACATTATTGCTAGCCTATTGTGAGGTACTAATTAAAAAAAATTAATTATTAAAAAAAGCACTATTAAAATGACGAAAATACCCCTACCTTATTTGATGTATTATTTTGGCATGCCTTTCAAGTTTTTTGTCTTGGGGGCATTTTTATCCAAATCTTTTTGTTGAAGCTTGGTGACACCAAAAGTACTATTCACCTTTTGTGTTGACCTTATATATAAGATTTCAAATTGGTACCAATCTTGTAGGACCCTACAAATTCTTTCACAAACTTGCGAAAACCCTACACATTGTTAACCAGATTGTCAAATCAGAAGTTAATTGATGACTCGTTAATCAGATCGTCAGACTTGAAGTTAATTGAGGACATGGATCCTCTCCAGATCCATGCATCCTCTCCAGATCCATGCATCATAATCCTAAGGATCCACCAATCCGGGCCATTGAAATTTGATCCAACGGCTACAAACAGAGACCCACTTTAAAAGTTATGATAACTTTAGCCATTTGATCAAATTTCAATGGCCCGGATTGATGGATCCCTAGGATTATGATGCATGGATCCGAAAATGATCCATGTCTGTTAATTGGTGACTCGTTAACCCTGATTATCATACTTAAAGTTAATTGATGATGTGACATTTTCAATATGAATTTATTCCCATGAAGAGTGGGTGGTCAGTAAAAAGTTTCTTGCTTAAAGTCTAGGAAACTGAATTTTTTTTCTCACTTTTCAGCACCTCTATTTAATTTTGTTGTTGATCTTCTTTAAATTACTGAATATAATAGCTTAAAACATGGGAGTGTTAGAGAATTAAGAGTTGATAAAAGGAAAGTGGCGGGCTGAGCCTAGTAACATGGACTTGTAACTAAGTAGAGCATTAAAGTGATTGGTTGTTTACATAAAGTCTTAATTAGTTGAGATTATGGTAGTTTTGGTCTATTCACCTACGATGAAATCACATAAAGTGCGCCCTTAAACCCTTAGGAGGCGTTTGTTGCACCGGACTGTCTTGGACTGGACTAACTGTAGGGACTAAGCTGGACTGGCTTAGACTAGATTAAGCTGGACTAATTTAGTGAAGCGTTTGTTGCAGTGTCGGACTAAGAATCAGGTAATTAACAAACTATACTATTATATTATTTAATACATATTATAATATTTTTTTATTATTGATTTAACATTTTTCTTTTTTTGTTTTCTTAAAAACTTCTCACCCTCTTTCTCCCTCTCTGTCTCTATATTTCTCTTCGTCCCCAAACTTGTTTTCTCCATCAAAATTGTTTGCAGAGATGGCTGGAGCAAAGGATTGTCATTGCAAGTCTACAACAATGTTTCATAACTCTGTTACTGCGCTGTCAATCATTTCAAGAATTCAATAACAAGCTAGCAACGAAAGATGTTATATTTCTCTATTCAATTAGCCAGATTCGAAGTGAGAACTTTATGCCAAGCTATTAGAACTTTGTTCATCTGTGCTTTATGGGCAGCAGTTATTAAATTTTTTTTTTCTTTCAATTTTGGTGGTTGGAGTTTGAGATTAGGCGATGGGTGTGTCCGCGCGGTTGTGAGCTGCAGTGACAGTGTCGCCGACTGCATGGCCACGGTGACAGTGCCGTAGAAGAAAGAATGGAAAGCCCAGGGAATGGAAGTCAGGATTTAGCAAGGGGAAGCTCGGGGTCTTGCTGTCGGCCTCGTCTTCATTTTAGTCCCACTTAATACCTTGCAAAAGCTCGGGACTCATTAACGAGGTTTAGCGAAGCAGAGACCGCCTCCTAGTCGAGGCGAGTCTCATTTACTTTAGTCCAGGCCCTTACCAAACGTAGGATTATAATTCTACTTAAGCCAATCCAAGCCAGTCCCACTTAAGGAGGTGTAACAAACGCTCCCTTAGGTTAGTAGGGTTCACCGTCCATCGTGGTTGGGTAACTAATTACTTCGTAAAAGGAGATACCAAGGTGATGGGGTCTCAAGCCAAATATAAGACCAAATAAACTTAAAAGATGTGACCTAGTGGCATTAAGTTTGAGATGCTGTGTTTGGATAGCGTAGTTAAATCCTCCATGTTATGTCCTCCAACCTCAGACAACCTCCAAAACCCCAGTATGAACTCCCCACAAACCTCATTAGCATTCCACACCTGAGCAGTCAGCATGATTCCACGTTCTACAAAAGCACTTTTCAAAAAGCCAATCTTTTTCCAATCAACTCAATCCTGCACCTTCATCATCAAAAACCCATCAAATTTCTCCACATACCCATCATCTTCCCCACCCGAAATCCCCAAAAAGCTGCACCACAAAGACTGGTTATCCCCCAACGAAGTCCTGCAAGTCTTCACCTCCGTCAGAGACCCCAATTCAATCCTCACGGCACTCGATCACTACTCCAAACGCAAGGACTACAAACCCAATGAAGCTCTCTACACTTTGATCATCGCCAAGCTCGCCGAGGCCCGCCTCTTCGATGCCATTGATTCCGTCATGGCCCGAATCAAAGGCGAAAGCAAATGCCGATTGTCCGACGACTTTTTCCGGTCCGTTATCAAGGCTTACGGCAATGTGGGTGGTTTTATAAACAGGGCGATTGACACCCTTTACGATATGCCCAGATATGGCTGCTGGCCTTCTGTGAAGACGTTCAATTTCGTGCTGCATTTGCTCGTTTCGACGAAGATGTTCGAAGTGGTTCATGAGGTGTTCCTGGAGGCTCCCAGGTTGGGCATTGAGATTGATGCGTGTTCATTGAATATAATCATCAAAGGGTTGTGTGAGTTCGGGAAATTGGATGGTGCACTCCAGGTGCTCGACGAATTTCCTAAGCAGAGGTGTGAGCCGAACGCGCTGACCTTTTCGACGCTTATGCATGGTTTGTGCGTCAATGGGAAGGTGGATGAGGCTTTCGGGTTGTTGAAGAGGATGGAAGATGAGGGTATCGACCCGGATACCATCACGTTTAATATATTGATAGCGGGGCTTAGGAAGCGAGGGAGATTCGACGAGGGGATTAAGCTGTTGGAGGAAATGAAGTTTAAGGGGTGTGATCCGAATCCAGGGTCTTATCAGGAGGTTTTGTATTGTTTCCTCGATGCACAGAGGTTTCTTGAGGCCAAAGGGTTTATGAGTTGGATGATTTCAAAGGGCGTTGGTCCGAGTTTTGTGTCGTACAAGGCGTTGATTCATGGGCTGTGCAAAGAAAATCTGGTGCAGGATGTGGAATGGGTTTTGAAGCAGATGATACGACAAGGTTTTCTTCCGAAGATGGGGATGTGGAGGCAGATTCTCAAAAGTATGTTTGCAGAGAAGAACAGCCATTGCTGTATTTCCTATGAAGAAATTGTAGATAGTTGAATCATACAAAATGGATGATTGTGTGGTGATGTTTCTCACAGATTTGTCCTCCCAAACAATTTTGAGGTCATGTAAATTGAAGGGCACTCTTCCTATATTCCGGCCCTGCTTGAGGCTCGAATTATGAAACGAAAGAAGCTGAAGATTTTTCATCTGATAAAATGATCTCGGTACATTGAGTCATCACGGACCGTCGACACTCCGGCATCCTGCTGAAGGTTTCTGCTGAAGCTGTGCAAGGAAATACCTAACAAACTGACGGCGACCGGAATGAGGATAATGTTGAATCCATGGAATTATGGAAGTCGAACTTGTTTAATCAACTTAAGTTATTGCGGTTTTCAAAGTTGTAATTTTATTGCCTAAACCCTATACAAATATGTCCCCTTTCTGTATGCTTTTGTGGTTTACACCACTGAATGTGCTACAATACGCTGCTAACCCGAAGGGTTCCTTATGGTGAAAAGGGGCAAGTAATTTTCATCGTCCCCAAACTTGTAAGACGGTAATTGCAATCAAGAACTTATAACTACACAAAAAGACATTGGTTCCACGATCGAACCGCCATCTCACACATGGAACTACATACAAATTGGTTTCGACCATGAATATCGATGTAATATACTAGTGTTTACAGAAAACAAAAACAAACGAGTCAAACAAACAAGCACCCTCTATCATGGCACTGCCAAAAGAGAATCCGGTGATGGAAAAACAGTTCTCTAATCCGCCCCAATGCTACCGGCTATTTTACCTTTTCCTCTTTTCACCTTGATTACTATTTTCCCCTCTTCTCCGGAAATGATAGAAAATAAACCAACAAAGCATTGGCAATATATAAGAACAGAATCAACCTAGCATGGCTTACCTACGAACGCAAAAGGGAACCCCTCACAGCTTGTGACACTACCTTGTCGACTGCAGAGTTAGCAAGTCCGCCATGAGAGAGCTAAATAAGGATGAGAATGTAAAGAACCCTACTTCCGGAGCCACGAGGGACTGTTAATATAAGAAAGATTTAAATCCAGCCTTCATCGTTGGACCTTCAGCATCAACTGCGGTGTCGCTTGCAACCATAACTGCTAACATATCAACTATTTGGGCAGAGGATCATCATCAGAAGAGTTGTAATATTCTAACATTTCTCTTTCTTTCACTACCGAAGAATCACTTTGAGACTTTGCAAAATCTTTTCGATCAGATTTTTCATTACGCTTGAAGAAACTTTTCATCTCTCTCAACTTGCCCTTTCCCGGGGTACCTGAACCACTCCCTCCTGCAGAAGTGAAATCCTTTTCTTCCCGAACCTTACAAGAAAGAGGCCTAGAAAGGTCATCTTCCACAATGAATTTCACCCCACTTTCATTGTCATGAACTCCTCTAAGATTAATACTTTGAGAACGAGCGGTCTCTTTAAAGCTGCTTGTACTCGGCTCCTTCTTGGAACTCCTGTGGAGCATCGAACATAACTTATTTAGTCCATTGCGAACTCCTTTCATGTGCCGTTTCTCGTCAGGATTTTTATCCGTGCCTCCATTGTCATTGTTTTGGGAGCCAGATGTGACTGAATTACGGCTGTTAGTATCATTTAGAATCTCGGTATCAAGGAGTCGGCTCCTTCCTTTTCTACTTTCCCAAGTTTGTAAAACTTTACTTCCTGGATGATGGACCCATATACCAGTCTCTTTTTGCCCTTCAACGTCAATCGGCTCAAAGTTATCTGCCAACCTGTTAGACTTCTCGGATGATATAGATGAGAAGGAACTTTGATTAGCATCACTGGCAAATGAATTTCTTTTATCTTCCAAATCTACCGTTTCCTGAACTTCTGACTGCTCGGGTCCCTGCATATGCAAGTGGCTCAAATCAAACTCTTGAATGCACACTTGAGCATCTTTGGTAAGACTTGCACATATGCAGCAACTATAACTACAAATCTCTAATCTCTTTATTTTCAACTCATAATAGACCTGATCGATAGAATGCGGTTGAGATGAAGTAAAAAGGTACCTTCACATTGTCTTCAAGAACAGTTATTGCAAGATGCAGCCTCCCGGTTTTAATATTCTGAAGAGGCACCCACATGTCATGTCTCTGGCCGTCTCTAAGATCACCAATGTTAATCGAGCAGTCACTGGAGATATAGAATGAGAGTAAGTTAGTCCAGCATGTAAGACAGCACATATAAAACAATTTAATTGAAACTAAGGGCATAAAAGTTGATAAACGATACTCGAAATAAGCTGTAAGCATATTTCTGTAACGAATTTGAATAAATCTAGGCACAGAGGGACATATTACACTAAAAAGTTCATAAACACACCCAAGGGCATCATCAACGAATCGGTCCTTGTCACAAAGTTCAATAGCAAGCACATTAGGTGAATCCCATGTAATAACGGGGATCTTGAACTCCTCATGCCATTTTGGAGACAGTGTTTTCTTTTGTATCTTAGTCTTGAACCGGTAAAGGCCCAGTTGACCCTTAACATAAGGGTCAGAAAATCCTGAAAGAAAGGTTCTATCCGTTAAATATAAATTTAAAACATGCTGTGGAAACTTAACACCAATGTACTAGCAAAGAGAGACTGACCATTTAAATCGGCGGCTTTCACGTCAGATGCTTCAATAACTTCTACTTTGGCAAGAGCAAGAGGCTCCTTCTCATTCACAGAGAACCAACTTTCTGTCAATCAAATGAGCATCTACTATCAACCGAAACATTTTAAAAATACATTTTGAGTGTCTCTGTGTGAGAGCGAGAAAAAAAAAACGTTCACAACAACGCTAATGAAGAACAAAGCATTCATGACACTGTTTTACAGCTTTCCAAAGATTTTTACTTTTCCATAATTAGTGCACTTTCTCCTTAACAGAAGCTTATACAATATTAAATTTCAAAAGCAACCAACTAATAAGGCATGACCACTGCCGAAATTATTACCGATGTGGTATTTAACCTGCTGTAAGGGGAAAAGGGAAGATAAACTTATGTTTTCTAATGTAAACTAACTACTTTAGAGTGACAAATCTACTAAAGGTCGTACCCAGTGCACAAGGCTCCCGCTTTACGCAGGGTCTGGGAGAGGTGAATGTCGGCTAGCCTTACCCCCATTTATGGAGAGGCTGCTCCCAAGTCTCGAACCCGAGACCTACTGCTCATGGGCGAAGGCACTTGCCATCGCACCAAGTTAATACAAGTTAAAGTTTTTTTTTTTTTTTTTCATGAAAACCTAATATATGGAAAGATATATGCGGTATTTATCAAAATACGTACATATCTGTTTGCACATTTAAGTGTGCGAGTGTGTGTATGCGTTTGTATATAATTACCTTGCTTTGGGGAAACAAATTTCTCCATGTCAACAACCAGCATATTAGGCTGCAAAAATAAGTAATAATTTGATTTAAAGGTCTAATTTTCATTCCAATGGGGGCAAGATGTAAAGGTTGTTTACGGAGGAGTCCAAAATCCATACCTCAACAAGTGTCTGCTCAAAGGCAATTGACAGAAGCTTCTCCTGGCAGACAAAATCACAAAGAGCAAGTCAGAGAGAAAGATACATAGACGGAGAGCGAGAAATGGAGAGAGTTAAGAATTTATTTTGCTTCAATATGATAAAAGTTACCAGCCATCCAGCAATCCCAGGGAGTACTGTAACGTCAAGTCCATGAGTGAAAATAGGTTTAACAGTCATCTGAAAATATGGAGGGTCAACGAAGCATAGCCGCACACGGCCAAGAAATGGCCACCTGCGAAGAAACTTCACTCCAATCAAGACCTTCAAAAGAAAAATCCAGCTTGATCAGAACGTATAAGTAGTTTGTACAAGCCATTGTGGACATCCTATTTCCCATGTAAATAAAGTATGAAAATAGCTTACAGTTACTCTTATGTTACACTAGCTGAACCAACTCAACAAGGTGATATAGAGTACCTAGCATAAATAACAGGAGCTACAATGCAACATAAGATGGAAAATTGTTCATCAATTTTAAATTTTCAGATGTCTATGAACAAATATCGTACATGACTAGCTTATAAGTAGTCCCATCTAGACCTACAGTTAACAGTTATTCAAGTACGTACCTTTCCTTCAACATGCATGCCTGTAATATTCAACTTTGCCCACATCCCAAAACCTAGTCTTTTCCTTAACTTCACAGCAAGTATTGCGATCATATCATCAGCTGTAAGAAAATTCAATCCCAACTCCAGAACCTGCATCAAGTTACAATTTAGTATCTGAATTTGGGACCTGCAACGACGAAGAGTGCATGAAAAGTATTGATTGAACATTCCAGAGAATGTAAACAATACCAGGTGATCATCATCAGTAGACTGGCGAACCACTCTCATATCTGTGAGTATAGGTGCATTTCTTCCCAAGTAAAGGTGCTGAACTACTGCTTGCTTCTGTAAACATATTCAGATCATCATCAATAACTGAATAAGGTATCAATATATAACCACCAGATAACAAGATGACACTATCAAATTCAGAAAAAAAAGACATGTTTCACCAAAACTATACCTGCAAAAGATTGAAATATTGGACATCACATAATTCACTTTATGATTTAGGATGCCCTTCAATAAGAAAATGAAAAACAATAACATAGTTGTATAAGATGTGGATGCAACGAAAACAGTTGTTGCCACTTCGATAGCATTAATAAATGAAAATATACTCTCTAAAGAACACAAAGTTAAGAGCCAACAAAGCATTACATCCTTTGAGAGTTGTCGATCACTCAACAATCTCGTTCAATCAGAACAGGTATATGATAATAAATAAAGTAACCATACCAGAAATACCAACACAGACATACATCAAACTACAACAAGAAATCCAAGAGTCTTAATAAGAGAGCAATTAGAACCAAGTGATCAATCCAAACCAATAGCACGATTTCATTGTATTTGATTTTAATAGATCAGAAGTTAGTCTTACGGCAGTCCATGGCTTGTACTTCTCCAAAAACCAAGGTATGATGGGGATAAGGATCTTCTGTGAAGCAATCTGTTCCATACATATAGGCCATATCTTTTCAATTGTGTGGTTCAACCACAGCACCGTCTCAGAATCAGAAAGCACCTGAAGTATTCGAAAAAGGAAATAAAACTCTAATGAAGTATAGTAGTGTCATCTGAACATTAAGATTTAAATTTTTGCTCCATTTCCAACAACATTTCTTGGGGTGGATTTTTTTCTCTTTTTTCATCGGTTTGTTGAACATGTCGTAAGGCATAATATTTAACCAATAAAGCAACTAATAACAGCTGAAAATGCAGAATGGGAAAAGTAAGAAACTACCCGTCTCTGATTAGCCTGTTTTCTTTCCTCGAACTGTAATTTCTTCCGCAATCTCGTAATGTACCTATCATGAACCTTTCACAAGTACAAGAAAAGTTCACTTCAATCACATCCCTTTTAGCACATGCATTACCAAATTAAATTACATAACATGTTTCCTTTAAAAAAAGGTCGTACCCAGTGCACAAGGCTCCCGCTTTACGCAGGGTCTGGGAGAGGTAAATAATCATTACATAACACTGATACAACGTATCGAAGGCGAAAGACCCTAACGCTACAAGTTTCAAATGTATATATATGAAAGAGGAACGAAAACAAAATGTAAAGGCATAAGTGAATGGTAAAATTCTTACCAGGTAAAGATAAATGAGAGATAAAAAGTAGGCAACTGGGTGGCAGTAATTGTTGTGGGAGAGCAACCACAGCATACATAACACAATGCCCACATGGTGAATTATTGACACCTCTGTTATATCCATTTCTCCTTCTTCTTCTTCTTCTTCCTCAACCCCAAAAAAGGCACCAACTTTGCAACTTCTACACACACACACACACAACTTTGCAACTTCCTCTCACTTCCTCTTTTGTAATTTTTCTGGGTTTTCTAATTCACGCTGTATAAAATTAAAGAAATTAAAATCAAAAAATTCAGTCAAAATATGAGAGAATTTGGAAAAGGGAAAATCCCAAGATTGAAACTTGAACTCAAGAAATCATCAAAAGCCATGAATGAAACAAAACCCTGAAAAGGAAATTGAATTATGAGTTATATTTTACAAGAACAAAAATTGGGAGAGAGAGAGAGAGAGGGAGGGAGAGAGAGAGAGAGACCATTAAGGGTGATTAATTGTGTATTGTTGCCCTTCAGGCTGTGACTAGATATGGCAACGCCTGAAACGGTGTTGTACGGTTCTCCGTTAAAGTAACCGGCGGGAAGAAACGCAGAGAGAGAGTGAAGGTAACGGCCAAGACAGAGAACATGATCAGAGAGAAATAATGGCGAAGTTCGCGTTTTCAGAGAGAAATGAGCAGTTGCCACTTTTAAACTGGTTTTTAGGCGCCACGTGTATAAGACAAACCAAGTACGCGTGTCACTGTACTAATTGACACAAATACGTATATATGCTCGTATATATTTAAAACAAAAAAAATGCAGCAATAATTCTGAATTTTGGCTTAATTGGAGTTTTTGTATCTGACTAGAAATATTTTGGGAAAAAGTTCTAATAGAGTTATTACTAAATGGATTATTGCTCTACATTATCATGAAATCAAGTTCAGCGACCAATATTTACGAATTTTTATTTCAGGGTCAGCTTTAATTAAGTTAAAATTCAGTCGTGGATTGCTTTGGTGATTAAGATCTTCCTCTTTTAACTCATGGCGTTCATTCTTAGTGCTAAGACAGTATATGTCATTGTTAGAGGATGCCAAAAGACAGTACGCATGTAGAGTTTGTAGGTTTGCACTTAGATTTGATTTCATAACCAAACTAGCACCGGATGAAACGAATGTACTTGGAACACACCACATGACGTTTTTATTTCACTAATTTTTTTGGGTTTTTTGTTTTGTTATTTCACTAAAATCATGATGTAATTTATTTTTGATTAATAATTTCATTAATTAAATGATAATGTTAAATAGACTAAACTTGTAGACAAAATTACTTTCTAATTATATGTAACACATAGAATTAATGTTACACCATGTGACTTGGCCTATGAATCAATTTCTCATGAACCTAACCCTAACCCAACTCTAGAGCTAGACAAATGGGGAGGTCTTTCTTTCCAATTTTTTTCGTCTATTTAATGTTAGCTATATTTGTTTGATTTCTGTTTGGGCTTTGGGTTATTTTACCTCAGATCCGCAAAACACAGAGAAATGGATATGACATTTCTACCAATGTGAGGCTTTTGTTTCGTTTTGTATATCTAATTAGGTTTTTTATTCCATTTAGGTGAAGATGCATGTGGTTTGTTATGACCTCATATATCCTAGTAGATAGGGTGTTGAATTTCTACTCATACTTCTTAGGTTCGAAACTCTCCATCTTGTAAATAACTAAAAAAACTCGATCATCATCATGCATTGGATTTTATTCCCCATTCCCCAACCCATTAAGCAGTTTAACCTAACTAAAACTCAATCGGCATCCTCCACCGGATTTTCATTCCACAGCCCCATCAAGCAATTTAAAGCAACTAAGAGCACTTCCCCCTACCAAATTGCCCAAGCAATTACTGCCCAGGTAATTGAGTTAGGCAATTACTGTCTTCAATGAACAATAACTGCCCAAGTGCATGTCCATCCTAAACTAAATTGTCCAGACTATTGGTATGAAAATATTATTGTTTTTTTTAATAAAATAATAAAAGATAATTTTATTATTAATTTCGGATACGATTTTAACCAATTTCGTCACTTCATGTGTCACTACCCAAAAGCATGGTTAGGTATTTATTTTAAAAAAAAAATTCTTTTTTATGTTTTTCTGTATTTTTTTTAATTTTTATTAACCTAATTTATATGGACAGTTAGATTAAAAAAAAAATTGTAGTCCAACAGTCAAGATTTTGACACGTAAGTCAACGATAACAATTGGATTTTGTCTTATTTTTTCCTTTTTAATTTTTTTTTGCTAAAAAATATGGACTGTTGATTGGAAAATCCAACGGACCAGAAAGCGCCACATCAGCCCCCAACAAAGTGCGCTTTCCCATCAGCCCCAGCCCTATTTTCTTGTCCAGCCACTCGCCATTCTCCCGCGTCTAACACATGCGCTTGGCCAAAAAGTATAAAAGAGAGTTGAAGTCAGCCTGACGTCAGATCCACTAGTCGGTAGGCTAGGCAATTCATGCCTAGGTTGTCTATCGGGCTCCCCTAGAGCCCAGTTCATTCCACAGTGAGTCAATATACCTTAACTAATATGTTGATTAAACTACGATAAACAGAACTTACATTTTAAACTTGGGACAATAAAAGATATACCAAAATGTTGGTAGGGTTTTGGCTTTGGCTGAACGTTATATAGACGTAAAGACTTGGTAGCGAATCTTAGGGAAGCGAGTGAAGACAAAACAGAAAGGAAAAATGACAGCATATCTGCTGTCTTCATGCGTGGCCAGCCCTTCAAATTGAGGCCAAACACTAAATGTTCCTTGGATAAATCCAAAACATACAGATTGATCCGAAACGCTAAATGCTTCTCTAAAAACATAATAAAAAGATCGATCGTAACTCAAAGTGTGGAACAAAAGATGGCTTCAGAGATGAAGGTTGAAGTCGTTCACAAGGAAATAATTAAACCCTCCTCTCCAACTCCTCACCACCTCAGAAATTTGGGCCTATCTGTTTTTGATCAGTTTCAACCTGAAATTTATATCCCAGTAATTCTCTTCTATCGTCGCAGTGGCGATGAAGTCAATAACAATCGCCATTGTCTGTTTGCTGAAAAGCTCAAGCTTCTAAAGAAATCATTATCGGAAGCCCTCACTCGCTTCTATCCCTTTGCGGGAAAATTCGAATACAATGTTTCGATCAGCTGCAACGATCATGGAGCTGCATTTCTTGAGGCCCAAGTTAACTGTCCCATATCGAAGATTTTGGACAAACCTGAATTTTCGATCCTAGATCAATTGCTCCCAACTGCTATAGGATCCAATCAATCAGAAGCAGGCTATCTTCTACTAGTTCAGGCCAGCTTGTTTGAATGCGGTGGATTGGCAATTGGGGTCAGAATTTGTCATAAGGTCGCCGATGCTTCAACATTCAGCGCATTCATAAGGCACTGGACGGAAATTTCCCTCGGCTCAGCCATTAGTCGTGATCATGACGTGCATCCTGCAGAATTCAGCGTTGCAGCTTCTCTATTCCCACCACAAGATTTCTTCAACTCACCAAAACCTACCGTGCACCTTCCTAAAGACAAGTGTGTAACACGGAGATACGTGTTTGACGCCTCAAACATTGCTGCTCTCAAGACCAAAGCTGCCAGCGCAACAGTGCCAAAACCAACGCGTGTTGAAGCAGTGTCGGCCCTCATTTGGAAATGCGCAATGGAAGCTTCAAGATGGAATTTGGGTTCTATAAGGCCATCAGTTTTGTGTCAAGCGGTGAACATAAGGAAAGGATTATCAGGGCAGGCAGAAAACCTAATGGGGAATCTTGTGTGGTGCTTCACGGCAATGAACTTAGAGAGTGAATTAGACTACAAAAACTTGGTAGTGAAACTCCGAAAAGGCATCGAAGTATATAAAGAAGAGCACCCTAATGGGGTTAGTGGTGATGTGGTAATGCAAACCATCAAAGAGTCCGGCAATCTGGGAAGACATGATGTAGAAACCTATGCTTTTAGCAGTTGGTGCCGGCTTCCTTTCTACAAAGCCAATTTCGGGTGGGGAAAGCCGGCATGGGTGAGCATTCGCACCATCGAATTCAAGAACATGATTGCATTGATGGACACGAATGATGGCGGTGGCATAGAAGCCACCTTGACTTTAAAAGAAGACGACATGGCCATGATCGGAAGTAATAAGGAGTTCCTTGCATATGCATCCCTGAATCCGGCTGTCATTTGATTGTTCTTCTTACTGGTATTGTGCTGTGTTTTCATCAAAATTGATATGTTTGCAATCATACATTAGAAAAAATATCTGCTCTTCAAGATTAGAAGACGGAGTTCGTTATTTTAATTACCTTTTTTTTTCTTCATATTTTCGTGGAGTACAGATGAATAATTCAATCAATATAAATATTACAACTTTGTACCAATGTATAGGGTCGCAATGGGTCATGTTGGGGTTTACCTATCCACGTGTCGTGCTGTCATTGTTTTGACCGTGCTATATACATGTCGTGCTGTCATTGTTTCGGCCTGGACAAAATAGTGAGCTTGGACTTGGGCTCCTAAGCAGCCCATGGCCTCTCTATAACTAAACAAATTTGTACCAGCGTATTAAACAAAAGTTCAAATCACAAAACCTTTCTCAAAACAACTTTACATATATGCAACATATTTATTATTTACAAAAAAAAGAGGCCCAAAAAAAAGATTCTTCATCCGGCTTCCAAAAAAAAGATTCTTCATCGCTACTTCTTCCAGGGCTGTTCAGCTCCTCATCACTTTTCGAGTTCTCCAAGTTCAACCCTATTTGCTGGGACTTCAGCATCCACTGCAGTGTCAATTACCGGCTGAACCACGGGCTTCTCTGCTATACCTGAATCAATATCGGAGCTGCGAGGTATAGGCTTGGAGGCAACCGGTATCGTTTCAACAAATGGGGACGGAAGAGAATCATCATCAGAAGAGATAGAATCTGCTAAAATTTCTCTTTCACTCGCTGTGCGGGAATCAGCTTGAGACTTTCTAGAACCTTTCCGTGAAAGTGCATGCTTTACCGACCTCTCAGCATTTTTGTAGAGATTCTTTGCCATGTCTTTCATCTTGCCCTTTCCTGGGCTATCCGAACCACTCTCTCCAGAACTTGACGCCCCACCCTTTAAATTTGCCTTGCCAGAAAGAGGGCTACAAAGGCCGTCATCCATAACAAGTTGCACACCAATATCTTTTTCATTACTCGCACCAATATCCTTTTCATTAACTGCCCTTAGATTCACACGTGGGGTTTCGACTGGCTCTTTAAAGCTGCATGAATTATCCTCCTTCTTGGAATTCCTATGGAACACCGAACTGATCATATGCAGACCCCTGCGAACTGAGGTCATTCGATGTTTATCTTCAGGATTCTCATCAGTGCTGCTGCTATCATTAACTTGGGATCCAATGCCACTACCATTAGGCTCCCTTTGAACTTGGGTATTAAGTCGTCGAACCTTTCCTTTTCTAGCCTCCCAAGTTTGGGAAACTTCGCTTCCTGGGTGATGGACCCATATACCGGTATCTTTCTGCCCATCAACATCAATGGGCTCAAAATGATCTGCTACCTTAGGAGATTTCCCCAACGATACAGATGAGAAGGAACCTTTATTACCAGTGTCACTGACAGAGGAATTTCTTTGTTCTTCCACATCTGGCTTTTCCTGAAAATCTGGACTGTCATCTCCCTGTGTAAGAAAGTGGCTCAAGTCAAACCTTTGAAGATTTTTCTGTTCCTGAAAAAACTTTATCACCTAGATGTCCTAGAGAATTGAGCCTTCAAATTTGTTTCAATTGTGAGAATATACATGAGAGAAACAAGGGAAAACAGAAACTAAAACAATTAGAGGATTCATTGAGATCCTCAAATTGTGAAGGTACTTTTTCGAAGGAGCATGCACACTTGAGCATTCTTGTGGAAGCAATGCATTCTAATTTATGCTGCAACTACAACGTAGATCCGGCTGTGAATCTGCAAGAAATGTAAATAACACAAGATGTATCGTGGTTCACCCCAAGGTTTGGGCTACATCCACACTGATTGTATTTCTCTGAGAGTATTTGTGAGGGAGAGAGTGTGAGAGCTTTGCTCTAGATAGGAGAGGCCTAGGGTTTGTGAAGGTGAGAAGGCCCTTTTATAGAATAAGGGCTCCTCCCCTAAATATGGTATAAACAACTTTAATTTCCTAATGGACATTATCAGTAGAACTAGTTGAAAAGGAAAAATTTACCTTCTCATTTTCGTCTAGTACGGTTACTGCAACATGCAGCCTCCCAGCCGTTTTAATGTTCTGAAGAGGCAACCACATGTCATGCCTCCCGCCATCCCTAAGATTGCTGATGTTAATGGAGCAGTCTCTGGATATAGAAGAAGTATCAGTTAATCGTACAAATAAAACAGCACCTACAGAACAACTTAAATCAAAACCAAAACACAAGGAGGTAAATAGCTTCCAGAGTCCTTTAATTTGTGCTTGAGATCATTAATCTCTTAAGTCGGTAATCAACTAAATGTAATAGACATACTATAGCAATATTATTTACAAAGCCTTAGGCACGGTACGGAACATAATATATTAAGGAAGTTCAGAAACAAACCCAAGGGTATCATCAACAAATATGTCCTTGTCGTTAACTTCAATAGCTAGCACATTTGGTGAATCCCATGTGATAATGGGGATCTTAAATTCCTCGTGCCATTTTGGAGTCAGCGTTTTCTTTTGTATCTTAGTTTTGAATTGGTAAACACCCAAACGACCCTTCACATAAGGGTCAGCGAATCCTGAAAACATAGATCTGTATTAAATACAAAAAATAACCTCCTTCTTGTGTTAGTTAAAAAATCTTGTTGTACTGGCAAACAAATAACTAACCATTAAGATCGGAGGCTTTCATGTCAGATGCTTCGATAACTTCTATTCTCACAAAAGCAACAGGATCCTTCTCATCCACAGTGAACCAACTTTCTGTCATTCACATGAACACAGTAATTGAAACATTTTAGAGAGTGAATGAGTGAGAGGAACTTATATCACATGGGGACTGAATGCAAGAGAATCTAGCAATAAATGCATCCACACCACATGAACTTTGATTAACATAAGTTATATACTTCCCAAAGGAAGATCCTGCTAATCGACAGAAGTACTGAAAATGTATTTACGTGGTCCTTACCCTGTTCCGGTGAAGTAAATTTCTCCATGTCAACAACTAGCATATTAGGCTGCAAAGAGATAAAGATAATTAGTAACATTTTCGGAATCGTCTTGCTGCCATATGAAACATAACATCGAAAAGTCCCATGATTTGTCATTTGAACAAGGTTTTTTTTTTTTTTTAACTAAATCACGTGGAATTTTAATCAACTTTAAATTTTATTTGGAAGGTATGAAACACCTACAGATGGAGAGAACTATCAAGATATTTTTCTGAAATTAGAAATTTGCAACAAATGGAAATCTTAGGCCAGAGGCTTTTCAGCTTAATGAGAAAGGCCTTCATTACAACGTGCAAGGAGATATCTGAACTGAAGTCTTTGCATTCAACAGAGCCAACGGATGGCAAAGAACTATATATATGGTATGTCAAATCCAAATAGTTTACCTGAACAAGTGTCTGCTCAAAGGCAACAGCGAGAAGCTTATCCTAGGAGACGGAATCAAGGAAGGAGAAAATCAGAGACTAGTAAACACTAAGACAAAGTGAGTGACCCATGAAAGGCGAGATTTAAGAATTTATCTGCATAAAATATCATAAAAGCTTACCAGCCATCCATCAATCCCAGGGACTTCTGTAACATCAAGCCCGCGGGTGAAAATAGGCTTGACGATCATTTGGAAATATGGAGGCTCAACGAAGCATAACCGCACACGGCCTAGGAAAGGCCACTTTCGAAGGAACTTCACCCCAATCAGGACCTACACAAGAGAAAGAAAATCACAGCCTTATCACATGCCAGTGTTGACATTACTTCACCAAATCAATAAGATAACATGGAACATCTAACATAAATCATAAGCTTTTCAGGCTGAGATAATACATTAGCCCTAAAGCTCGAATGCTATTTCTAAAAGGCAAAACAGATTAGGCAAAACGGAGAAGGCCACATGTCAGAATTCAATCATTAAAAATAAAAGTTCCCAGCGGTATTTAAATTCACAGATATACATAAAGTGGTGCAAATGAGAACTCAGAAGTTGCAATAATCAGTCACAAAGTTAATCCTCATGGAGACCCCACATGAAAGTATTCTGCATGTGCTTCTATTTCTATCATGCTTAACAAATTTACAAACTTCCTAAACTTTAAACCGACTTAAGATCCCATCCTGAATTACAAGTTAGGCAAATCTATACCTTCCCTTCAACATGCATGCCTGTAATATGCAACTTCGTCCAGATTCCGAAACCTAGTGTTTTCCTCAGTTTCACAGCTAGAATTCCAAGCATATCATCAGCTGTCAGAAAATTCATCCCCAACTCCAAAACCTGCATTTATTACAATGTTTCACTTCATCTTGGCTGAATTCTAGTATGAAAGCCACAGAGTGCAGAAGAAAAATATTGGTCCAATGGGCCGGAGAATATTAACTCTTACCAAGTGGTCATCATCAGTAGATTGGCGAAGAACTCTCATCTCTGTGAACATAGGTGGGTTTCTTCCCAAGTACAGATGCTGTACCACAGCTTTACCCTGAAAATATGATAAATCATCACTAATAACTCAAATAGTATCAAAACATAACCACCAGAGAAATAGTTGGAAGTAGTTTCCCACACATACAAGCCACTAAAAAGTAATCAAAATACACTGCACTTGAATACACTCTCTCTTCTGTTTTATTAAAATTTTACAAGCAAAACAACATTTGGGATTAGTTTACAATCCCCTTCAATGCATACTATAAACATAGTCCAAGTCTAACATATTATACCCCCCAAATATTTGATTTCTCTTATGGATGAGGAGACATAGAGCAAACAAGTTATAGCCATTTGAATAGCATCCAAGTTTAATGAACAGTTTCTCTACCAGTTCACATGTCAAAAATCTAATTAAAAATCTTTAAAGATCTCGTAACTAAATATGATGATTCACAGTCAAACTTAAAATGAGAAGATCTAGAATTGCATGCCAAAAGTAAAGAAGTAAGCATTGCAGCAATCGATCTGCTCAAAGTTGCAACCCAAGAGTAAAGTACATCAGCAAATTATCAAAATACTACCCAAAAAAAAATCCGACTTTTCAAAAGAGAGAGCACTTAAACCCAAATCAATTGGAGTAATCAAAACCAGAGTATTGAACATGAATAAATCGGAAGGTATAGTCATACAACAGTCCACGGTTTGTACTTCTCCATAAACCAAGGTATGATAGGGAGGAGAACTTTCTGTGAAGCAATTTGTTCCATACATATAGGCCATATCTTTTCAACTGCATGGTTCAACCACCGTACTGTCTCAGAATCGGAAAGTACCTGAAGGATCCAACAAGGTAAGGAACAAATGAAATGAGATACTGCACTCCCAAACTAATTCAGCCATACATATATAACCACAAATTTAATTTCCAAATAAGTAACAAAGAAAATTTCCCAACAAAAAGTGCACAGCATAGACACTCAAAAGAATATAGTTTGACTTTAAATACAAGAACCTTTCTTGTGGCGGGTCGTCTTTCTTTTGATCACTTATCAACAATTATAAAGATCAACAAAGACTCTTTTATTCAATGTACGAATTACAAATAAAGAAATCAACCACACAAAAGGGAAAACTAAAAGTTACCCTTCTCTGATTAGCCTGTTTTCTTTCCTCAAATCGTAATTTCTTCTGCAACCTCATAACATACCGCTCATGAACCTGTTGAAAGCACAAGCAAAAGTGCGTATTAAGTACTGCAATTGCACCTCCAAATTAATACACACCCGTTTATCAAATCACATAACTTATAATTGACAGAAGGAAACAATGATAAAAAGAAACTTTGTGCATATTCTAATTCCTCGCATAAAGGAAAAATAAATTCTCATAATTTACTTTCCTTGCTTTGATAGTTTCCTAAAACCGCAGAAACCAAAAAAATTAATGAATAAAAAATCTAAAGCATTAATGAGGAAGAGAAGTGATTCCATATATACCAGGTAGAGATAAATGAGAGAGATGAAGTAGACAACTGGGTGGCAGCAATTGAAGTGAGAGAGAAACCAGATCACCATTAACACAATCCCCACATGGTGTATTAAAGTAACTTCTGTTACATCCATCTCTTCTTCTTCTTCTTCTTCTTCTTCTTCTTCTTCTTCTTCTTCCTCTTCCTCTTCCTCTTCTTCCTTCTTCTTCAACCTCAAAAGCCAAAAGCAACTTTTCTCTCTCTTCTTGTTTCAAAATTCAAACTTTACTCTCTCTCACCCAACTAAACCCCTCCCCAAGAAAACCCCAACAAAAAAAAAATCACCAATCTAGAGTCAACATTTCAAGGGACAAACCCAACGCTAAAACTAAAAGCTCAAGGAACAGTCTTAAAAGCATTAAGAAGGAACAAAAACCCAGAAGAGCAAAATCAAATCAACAACCAACCATTTATTTTATTGAAGATCTGAGAACTACCCACTAAAACATTAAAAAAAACCAGATTCTTTTCAAACCAGTAATCAAGGAAAAACTCTGATGAAACCAGAAGCTTCACAGAAAAATACCCAATTGAAAAAGTAAAAGGAAAGAGGAATGTTTTCGGTGGCCAGGGAAGTTGAAACGGAACCGTAGAGCTGAAGTAACCGGCGGGAAGGTAGAGAAAAATAGAGCAATACGAATTACGACAAGTGTGGAGAGGTGGAGAGTTATATATATATATATACTTACATCTGAGGAAGGTACTTTTGAATGGCAGTTGGTCGCCACTCGCCACGTCTGCGAAACACGTCAAATACGCGTGTCGGTAATTCGCTATTAAGTTTAACTGGATAAACCATAAAATCTCGCTTCATTTGTAAAAGACCTATTCATCTATTGCGGCTCCGAACTTGCATAATTTCTACTTTAATTTTAGCTATTTAGTTTTTTGAATTTTTATAAATAGTCAAATTTCCGATGTTAGATTTTGAAATTTTTCATCCAATGTTCAATCTATCTTGGTCAAGTCAACAAAACATGGCAACTATATCAGGGCAAAAGAGTAATTTTATTTTGATGATTTCGACTAAAGCTAATACTTTGCAGCTGCTAATTGAACTTTCATGTCTAATTCAGAGTCAACTAACGAAAAGAGAAGAAGGAAAAAGCAATATGTTGTCCAAATCAAGGATGAAATTACTTTATTGTCCTCAAACATTTGTCATACCAAAATGAATAGAAAATTGGAAGAAAAATTATTAAATCTATTGTTCGGAGGAAAATTGGCTAATTATTAGAGTTCAAATAGCAATCGCCCTAAATTAAAGTTCAAAAAGAAATTAACAACTTCTTACAAATTCGAGAAGAAAATCAACAAATACCTCTCTGGAAAACAACAGAGGAGGTGTTATTCCTTGTCTAGCGGCACAATGTATAGCCAAATTGTTTGGTCAAATTGTATGCGATTCTAAGCCGAATATATTATTTAAATTTTTATTTTTTTTTGAACATAGGATAGTCTACATTAAGGGTGAGAGAGTGGACTAAACCTTACAAATGAGTTTGCCATAATAATGTGGTTTAACTTCGCCTTATAAGTGAAAAAGAATACCATTAAACCGTATTATTAAGTAACATGATTTAAATATTTTTTTTAAGAATGTTATCTACCTTTTTGTGCCTCTTCCAATTAATTGTTGCCACATATACTCCACTTGCACATAAAACTAAAATTTTAATAATATAAAATGACAAATTATTTTCTATAAAATATAAAAATATGGGCGTGCACACTTCTCTCCCTACCATCTCATTTTCCCTAGCCGTAAGGCCATCTACAATGTGGGGACTTAAACGTACAAAAGCAAGAAAATGACTTGATTTGTCAAAAATTCATTTCCAATGGATAATTGGGCTATAATTCTATCGAACCCACCAGGCCACCCTAAATGTACAAAAGCTAAAAAAATGTCTAATTTGTCCAAAAATTCATCTCTAATAAATGTTTGGGCTATAATTTTATGGAGCTCACAGACCATCATTTGGCCAAAAAGGCATCAGGCTGATAGAGTGTCCTCATAGCCCTTTTTTGGAGCACATCTCATCGGCAACGATAATTAATTCAAATTCAACCGCTATGTTTGAAAACATTCAACGGTAGTTTAATTAAATTAATTAATAAATATAGGCTGGCAATGTACATTTAAAATAATTTCTTGGAGGCTTGTAATTCTAGACTGACCATATTTAGCTTTGGAGATAGCCTAACATTTCGTCTGCTACCACTGAGCACAGCAGCCGCCATGGCCCATGGCTGCTCCAATTTCACCAGCAACCCCCGTCCTTCAATTATCAGAATTTGTTGCTTGGGCTCTATCATCAATTTCTAATGAGCAAGGCTCATTAAATTGAACGAAAAATAGATAAAGGTTCCGATCACCTGGCCGACCATGCCAACGGCTTCCTTTCCGATGAACTCGTCGTTGCGTTCCATTAACCGATTGCGCATTGCGTGTTCATCGGGGTTTGTGTTTTGATAGAGTTTTGATACAGTTTCATACAACTTAGTAATAATAGGTACAAGATATCGATTTTAAGTGAATTTTTGTAAAATGATTTTTGGAATCAAAACACAAACCCAAAACGTTTTAGATTACAGGTATATTATATTATGAAGTAAGTCTAAACACGTAATTGACGTTGTATTAATTTATTGCAACGGTTTAGGACTAATTTATATTATATAATTTCAAAATTTTGACCAAAAATAAATATAAATGTCAAAATAAATATTTAGAAATATCAGGTTGTGGCCCGAGTCTTTGATGAGTCGGCCCTCGTGCTTGGAGTATCAACCTCACATGCAACCACTTGGGTTGATCATAATGGAGAGATGAAATAAAAAAACCGGCAAGTCTCTTGTATTTGGAAGTGGTTTTCAATATGACTGGAACACAGGATGATCCTATATAAATAATAGGATATGGATATGTGTGTTAAAAAGTTAATAATTTAAAAAATACATTTTTTCACCACTTATATAAAAACATGTAGTGTATCATCCGTAGTGAAAATTTTTGTATTTGAAGCAACTTATGTAAAATAAATTGATTGTTTTTTTTTTTCGAAATAAAATAATTTAGCTCTGTTATAGTGTTTATGTTCAATATATTTCGTTCTAAATAAGTTTTCATTTTGTTTGGGATAACAATGAAGTAAAATTATTGATAGATTATTATACTTGTTATCTCTCCTTTTAATGAATTATTTACTAACAATGTATCACATAAATAACTTTTATATGTTTTCTAAAACATTACATCCTATCAAAAGAAGAGAAATGTCAGGAAACTCTCACAAAAGTAAACTCTCCATAAACTATCTCTCATCTCCCATCTAATGTTTTTAACATAATAATTTATAATATTAACATGAGAATTAACATTAAACTACGAAGTAACAAAAAGTCCGTAAAAAACCTCACTTTGAGAGTCTCCTCAACATTCTCATAAAAAAAATATATAGTTTACTATTGATAAATGTAGAGATAAATACTTATACATGCTTTTTACAAATGTGAAGTTTGACAGAGTAAGTTGGCTCTCTCATCTCGCAAACGATGGTGTTGAGAGTATTTTATATTGATTTTGTATTTAGTACTTGAAAAAAAGTCTTTAAGTATCGATCGATTGTTTTACTAAGCTAAACTTTCCATGTGATTGGACAAATTTGGGTAGCCCGAGGTTTAGACTTCTTCATCCTCCTCGACATTCAAGAACGAAGACTACAATATTTTTAAGGGAGGTTTAACAAAACATTCATGGTACTGTTCATTTTTAACGAAAAATTACATTTTTACCTTTAACTGGCATTATTCACTATACCATTAAAAAGAGCTTTTCGTTAAAAGAGAAGTTTTTTTGAACTTTTTGTTAGTTTTCCTTATTTTTAACCCTAAACCCTAATTTATATATGCTTGCATGCAGGTGAAACCGTGTTGTCTTATTGGATAGCTAGGTTTGTCCAAGTCCAACATTTGTCGGCAGATGGATAATATTTGGAGTGGAACCTCCAACATAAAGTCTGCCACCTTTCACGACATATCACGTAGGGACAATCATGTCTTAATCTAACAAGTGGCGTCTATACGGACCTTCAAACCATAAACGAATTGACCAACCTTTCGATCGTTTAATTCTCTGCACAATTTTTCTTTCATTTTCTTTATGCAAATCATGTCTTAAAATAATGGAACAGATAACGTGATGTTTCCACAATTTCACACGCATTAGCTCTCTAGTTTTTCTTTCTTTTTCTAAATCAATTGAAGGACTGCACATTGTGTATTTTATAACTGAATCTATTTCAAACTGAATATTTTATAATCTCAAATTCTATGTGTACATTTTTAATTGATCATATATTCCCTTAATTATCATCTCAACATCTATATATAGCTTGTTTAAAGCGGTTTTATCCATAGTTTTATATTTGATTAACTGCTAGATTTTTTATGTTAGTGGATGTTTAAAAGTAATGTAATAAAGTGAAGTTTAATAATAAGATCCCTCTTTTTCGCACATGTATTGTTGACTTGGCTTAGGCAAGTTATGTAAGCGGTGTCCTGGACAAACAAATTTGATTATCAATTCGAATCCTTGCTAAGTCATGTAAAACTTGTTCCATTATTTTGGTTTTTTGGCTCATACCTTCATCTTTCCGATTTGTTTTCGCCTTCTTGGTTGCTTCGAACAAGTTGAAAAAAAAATTGTAATTTGTCGTTGCTCCTAATACGTTGAGAAGAGAAGTTTCGGATTGCCGAAGTCTGCTCCTCGATGTGCAACACAACTTTTTTGTTTCTTTTTGCTTTTGTTTTGGATATTTAGGCTGCCCAAGCCCATTGAATCTTCAGCCGAAGGGCCCACAGTAGGATAAGGCATAACTATTAACATCCAAGCCCAAATCAAGCCTCCTCAAAAATAACCTTTTCTTAAAAATTAAAATAAGGAAACTTTAACGAAAAGTTCTAGTTATTGTTTATTTTAACAAAAAATCATATTTTTACACTAAAAAATCAATTATGGTACTATTCACTTACCATTTATTTTGTTCTTATCGTTAAAACTCAAAGTTTTCAAACTATTTTTATTAGTTTTTTCTTTAAATAATTCTTTAATTTATTGGTTAATGAAGGTAATATTTTTTGTCTATTTTTGGTGAGAAAGTTAAAAAAAAATAAAAATGGTTTCCACACACTTTTATTTTATTTTATTTTTTAAAAAGAGGGATAACTCGTGACAAACCATGATTATCAACCATTTTCGAGGGTCGAGAAGACTCACAGAGACATTTCAGCCTCCCCTAGCCACAAGTCTGTCTTCCACACCAGCAGTGAGTTTCGAATCCGAGGCCTCTAGTTTTTAGTTTGAAGGAAGCATCACAACCCTTTATTTACCACCGGGCAACCAGCTCGTGGTTGTTTCCACACACTTTTATAAGTCTTTGATCATTGGATGACATAAATCAAACCATGGTGGACAAGATGAGATAGATTGTGATCAATTAAAATAAATTTGAATCCAATATGTTGTTTATTGTGTCAAAATGTAAAAAATTGATAAAATAGACCGAACATGATAATTTTAAATTCACAATAAAATAAATTATCTAACCCATCTTTATACACATGGTCTAAAATATCCATAATATCCCAATATTTCTATCGAAATTTCTGTGTTTTTTGACTACCGATATTTCCAATATCATCGATATTTTAGACCTTGCTAAGTCACTCATGTATCTTACCATGCAATGTATAAAGTGTAAAATATTGTACTAATTCATTATATATAAATGATTATGGTATGTTTAAACTTCTTTCATTAATTACTACATATTTTATACACTCACAATGTTTGCCAGCTCGCTATATAATCAACTTAAATCAGTTATATCTATCATGCAATGCATTTCCTTCCAATTTTTTATGATAAACTAATAAATAATTGATTAAATAAACATCCTGCAAAGTTTCAATCAAAATTTCCGAGTTTTTCTTACAATTTCCGTGGTTTTTATTCAATTTTTATCAATATCGATAATATCCCGATATTTTCATTGAAATTTTCGTGTTTTTGAACTACCGATATTTCCGATATCATCGATATTTAATACCTTGTTTATACATAACTTATTATCGATAAATGATTGTATTCTGAACCTCATGCCCAACATGAAAACAAAAATAAATCTAATTGACTTGTTGACTGGCTCCGACAGCTCGCACCTCGCAATCAATCTCAAAGTCTTAACTCCTAAGTTTCCAACTTCCAGCAACCAAAACTCCGAACTCCAAATCCAAATCACACAACACAAAAAACTCGAAAACCAACAATTATTACAAGAAAATATGGGCGAAGACGAAAAGAAGAGGGGAGTCTCAAGTGATCCTCATCACCACTATCCGCCTCCACCCCCCGAGTACGGGACGTTCCAAGGAGTAGCCAACTACCCACCACCGCCTCCCCCGTATCACCCTCCGCCGACCGGGTTCCCTCAGCCTGTGCCGCCGCCGGGAGCCGGTGGCCCTTCAGCGCCTCATCCTGACTACTACACTCATGGATATCAAACCGTTCCTGGTATTCAATTGAGCCTCTGTCTCTTTTTCTGTAGTAGCACGGTGACTTAAATTTGAATGATGATGATACTTTGTGATCTTGATTAGTGAAACATGAGATTAAAAAAAACGGGATTTTTGTGTATTTTACGGTGGGATTGGAAGCTACAAGATTGGATCGAATTCAATTTGTCTTTGTGTGTTGGAATTAGTTGACTTTTTCAGTCACTGCAACAACAACCCTTTTGATTGTATGAACAGAACAAGTAAAGACAATGGTTTTAGTAACATCTCAGTTATTGGCTATGTCAAGAATCCCGTTTTCGTTTGCTGCTAGCCTGCTAGTGATTAGATCAATTCTGTAATGGTGTGATTAGGGAATTAATGTTGTTGTTTTACGAGTGCGAATTTCGTAATCGAATGACTTGATTCTGTATGTTTGCTGCTTGTGTTCCCTTTTCTGTTTTGATTTTTAGCTGGATGTGCATTTCCACCACCGATCTTAATGAATGATGAATGGATGTAATAGATGTCGGTTTATTAGACATCTAATTATATTCCTATGTTGTTTATAGGTTATGCAGTTGCTGAAGGACGACCAGTAAGAGAGCGTCGCCTTCCTTGCTGTGGTTTTGGACTTGGCTGGTGCCTGTAAGTTTTACTGCTTTGAATTTTAAATAGCTTTGCACAAGTTGATCGATATTACCTTTATGCATTGTTCTGTAATTATACGAAAACTGAATGTTTCAATCCTGATGTATGGGTTTAGGACTTAAATTGACCCTGATATTTTCAACTAGTCTAGCATGGTAGGTTGATATTTAAGTGCTGGAACCTTTGCTCAAGAAATTCAAATGCTGATCGTGCTTCGTGGTGTTCTAAAACTTATAGAACTTAGAACATGAAAGCTGACAAGAAATCTACAACGTCAATAGGGAAACTCTTGATTTTATTGTGCATAGTCATTTCTATTTTGTTGGGAGCAGCCTCTCCATAAATGGGGGTAAGGCTAGCCGACATTCACCTCTCCCAGACCCTGCGTAAAGCGGGAGCCTTGTGCACTGGGTACAACCTTTTTATAGTCATTTCTATTTTGGCAATTGTCAAAAATGGAATAGGTTGAATTTGATGGACACAATTGTGACGTAAAAGTAAACATTTCTCATATGCAAAGGTGTGAAAGAATTGAGTTTTGCAGAAATTCAAGTAGCACGAGAAATGGGATTTGCGGCCGAACCAAAAAAGATAGTACTTAAGTTGACATTACCCTCATTTCAATACTATTGACTATGATCGCCTTTTCAATTCATTGCTTCAAAAAACTAAGATCAGTTCCCTGGCTTCCTTGAGAAAACAATAGGATCTGTTCAGTTTATTATCTTCCATAATTTGTGCTCTCTCCTTCTGTTATCTTGAAACTATTAAGCTTTCTATAGCATCAATGAATATTTTTAAACTTCAGCTCTTTCTTTTGAAGGTTTATCATTGGTTTCGTCCTAGCTACCGTCCCCTGGTATGTTGGTGCATTTATCTTACTTTGCGCCAGGATAGACCCCCGAGAGAAACCAGGATATATCGCTTGTACACTTGGCGTGAGTAACTTTTATTTCCTTTCACTTAAGACTTTTGTAACAATGTCCTTCTTTCACTGTTCAACTTATGTTTTATCTACCTCCAAGTTTCTTTTATTCTTCAAATACTTACCTCATTGCCGGTCTAATAGTCTTATTTCTAGTACCTTTTTCTAATACCGCTTTATGTTCAGGCTATTCTTGCAACAGTCGCTATTGTACTAGGTGCAACGAAGGGAAGTCATGACCGGTAATCCCACAGGGAGGAGTTTTATAGCTTGTACGATTTATACGTTATACGTGAGTCCAAACTCGGGGAAGACTGTACATGGATATCAATCTGCGTATAAGTTGTCACATACTGTTTGAACTTGTTTAATTCACTACCGTGTCTTGACGATTAAGATTTGTCGATGCTATCTATTTGTCAGTACTCCAATCAAAACGTTAAAGTAGGTGTGTCAATGGCTTGATACCGGTTCTCGAACATTTATGTATAGGCTTGGACAAACGACGTGATGATTGATGTGTGTGTGTTCTTGTGGATGAGATTTTTGAGTTCTTACGCTAGAGCTGGAGAATTTGCTATTGATGATACAGGTGAAGCAAGATGTGTGCATGCAGAGATCATTTGTCAATTTTCTACAAACATAAGATTCTAGTTATAGCACTTGCGTGTTTGAGATAGTCTCCTTAGCATTTCTCGTCATGTTATTTGAAACTAGGCCGTTCTTCAACAAATACTTAGCAACTTTCATCTCATCCCGCTGACCGGTGAATCCCTTTACGGAGATGGTCTCAAGGTGCGACAGCATACAAAGAGGCATGATATCCGGTGGATTAGACTTGCCAAGTTGAATTGGTGGCGAATTGGCGATATTAGGATACGGAGGGGGGGGGGGGGTGTTCAAGGACGTGTTATTGTTATGTTATAACTCCTCGGCGCCACTTAATACTACGGTTTTGTGAAATTCTTCTTCATTTTCATTTGTAAGTGAGAGGTTTTAAGTTCGATTCTTACAAAAAATGAATTTGAATCACATTATTGCTAACCCATTGTAAGACTTAAGCTCATTTATTCACTCTCTTAATGTAGATAATATCGTTTGCTTAGAAAATGAAAAAAAAAAAAAAAAAACTCCTTGGCTGCCGTTGTAACTCATTGGCCGCCTAAATCATGTACTTGTGATTAGTGAGAACCAAGGTCTAAAATATCGATATTATCTCAATATTTCCATCGAAATTTCCGTGTTTTTGGACTATCGATATTTCCGATATCATCGATATTTTAGACCTTGATAGGAACTCTATGTGGTACTAAGTCACTAATGTATCTTACCATGCAATGTATAAAGGGTAAAATATTGTTCTAATTCATTATATATAAATGATTATGATGTGTTTAAACTTCTTTAATTAATTACTACATATTTTCTACACTCACATTGTTTGCCAGCTCGCTATATAATCAACTTAAATCAGTTAAATCCATCATGCAATGCATTTCCTTCCAATTTTTTGTGATAAACTAATAGATAATTGACTAAATAAATATCTTGCAAAGTTTCAATAAAAATTTCAAAGTTTTTCTTACAATTTCCGTGGTTTTTATTAAATTTTTATCGATATCGATAATATTCCGATATTTTCATCGAAATTTTCGTGTTTTTGAACTACCGATATTTCGATATTTTCGATATTTTAGACCTTGGTGAGAATTGACACATTCTACTACAACACAAGATTTTTTTAGTTATAGCATGCACTCTACAACAAATTAAAAAAATAAAAAATTTAAACAAGGTTGCGAGAAAATTAGAGATGTTGGCGATGATGTCGAGGAAAAGGTGAAACAGAGGAGAGAAGAGAGAGAACACAAAGCTCAGTATTTTTCTATTTCTACGACGAAAAAAAACAAAAAGGACAGAATACTTGGTAGGGATGCAAACCCCACATACAGCTAGGGATGGAAAAAATTGTCGAATCCGTCACGAAATTTGATTGAACCAAAATTCCCGAAATCAAACCGTTCTTGAAAAACCGATCCCGAAAGTTTCAATTTAGGATTCGGACTTCTCTATGAAACCGTCGGGGAATCTCAAACCGAACCAAATAATATATATATATATTATTTTATTTTATAATATTATATATATATATACATATATTAGTTATAATTACAAATTACTTGAACCGTTGGATTGGTTAAGATATAATCTCAACCATCAATTGTAAATTAGGTCTCTATTTCCCTCGGAGTAAATTGTAGTAATGGTTCATCAACTTTAATCAAACTAGAGCAATGGTCCATCAATTAAAAATTCATTATCATTAATTTCTCAACTCATTAAAATGTGTAGCTATGGTCATTTTTGTCAACTTTGTTAGAATTTTGTCAAAATAAGTTATGTTAGAAGAAACATTGCTACAATTGAGGTTTCTCAACTCATCAAAACGTGTAGCTATTGTCATTTTCGTTAACTTCGTCAGAATTGTATCAAAATGAATTATGTTAGAAGGACCTACTGCTACAATTGGGTTAAAATTGAGGGGGAACTTATAGTAATAAATTTTTAATTAATATAACTGCATATTTTAATAAGTTAAAAAATCAATAGTAATAAATTTTTAATTAAAAAATTATTATTCCAATTGAATTAAAGTTAATGACAATTTCTAAAAATTTACTCTACCATCGAACCTCTCTCGTTCTCGAATCTTCTGCGAACTCAAACTGCAACCCACCCTCTCTGACGCCTCTCCTCCGTCCATCCTTTCCGACGCGAATCCGGCCAGCCACTAGCAAGCCACACACAGAGAGAAGTAAGCACATCTTCTCCGACGCGAATCAAGTCCCAAAATCAAGGTAAGGGTTTCTGATTTTCGATGGGTTTTTGTTCTTTAGGTACAACATATTGACTTTTCGACTCAATATTCTCTCTCTCTCTCTCTCTCTCTCTCTCTCTAAATCAAAGTTTGAGTCCAGACTCTTGATTTTCTCAGCAATCAATTCAAAAAAAAAAATCATTCATTTCCAGGGCCATCATAGAAGCTCTTGTCAGCAGGTACTCTTCTTCTTAAACCTTTCACTTCTTTAGTCTGTTTGCTTATATACATACATATATATATATATAGATATAATGTATATATACACATATATTATATATTTGTTTGAAGGTGACTGGGTTGTTCACAAGGATGTTTTATTGGATATTCTTTTGATTTCCTGCATAACCAAGGATTTGCATATATAATACTTGCTCTTATAAAATTCCCCAATTTTTTTATTATACGTCCCAATTTTTACCATTTATTTCATTTGCTTAAGTTTGTTTGAATTTTTACATGGAAAGACTTGCTAAGTTATCAAAGCTAGGTACAACACAGTAGTGATCCCAGTAATGTTTTTATTAGCCATCAGAGTACAAGCCAATGAATTCGAAATTGAAGCGTCAAGAGGGAGTTGACAGGATCAGTGAATTGCCAAATGCACTTCTTTGCCACATACTTTCGTTCCTTCCGATATTAGATGCTGTGCATACTACCATTCTGTCAAGAAGATGGAAGAACTTATGGACTTCTCTTCCCGAACTTGAATTTGATGATGAGGGGTTCAATCATTCATGGACTGAATTGAATCGTTTTATGATGTTTGTTGATCGTGTACTTTTCCTTCATGACTCAACAGACATCAAAAAATTCAGTTTTAAACTTTCTAGGCATAGGCAATGCTGTAGAGGACCAACATTGGAGCACTTCATTCATATTTATCGTTGGATCTGCACTGCTCTTAGGCGCAATGTTGTTGAACTTGATCTTGATCTTTTGGATTACGATTGCAAAAGATTTGAGTTGCCTCAAAGCCTCTTCTTGTGCAAAACACTGGAGATTTTGAAGGTATCATCAACTTCTATTACCTTTGCTCCTCCTACATCAGCGTGTTTCCCGAGTCTCAAGGTCCTAAATGTCTATGTAATGAAACTTGATCATTCAGTTGCAAATCTTTTTTCTTGCTGCCCTGTACTTGAAGATTTGAATATAGATGTAAATTCAAAAGTAGCAGTTTCAAATGTAAACATCTCTGCACCTAGATTGAAGACGTTAAGAATATGGTTCGGCAATGACTTTAAACGTAATTTTTGGGGCGATGATCGTGTCCGGTTTTTTATTAATGCTCCAAATCTTGTAAAGTTAGCAATTGTGGCTGGCGATTTTTTCTCGTATATTGATTTGGAGAATGAAAAATCTCTAGTCGAAGCAAAAGTTCTTTTCAGGCATGTAGATGAAAATTCTCGCCACATTGCTGATCGTGCAACTAAGTTGCTAGCAGGAGTTTCCAATGTTAGAAATCTCTCAGTTACGGTTCCCATTTTGAAGGTAACTATGCCTTAGGTTGCTTTCACCTGTTTACGATTTTTCTTAAACTTTCTTGTTCTTATTGTTCTTTCAGTTATATCAAACACTAATTGTGCTTGTGACTGGAAGCTTTTCTGTTTAAGTTTGGAATGTTACGAGTTCAACTAATCTGTTATGTATTTGGTAATATTTTGTCTCAGCATCAACTTTTGATTGATCAATAATCTTTCGTGCAGGCTTTGTATCTGCCTACTTTTGAAAATTTAATCCAACTGGAGCTGATTCTTCGTGATTGCAATTACTGGGAGTTTCTAACAGGATTTCTGAACAATTGCCCTGTCTTGAAACATTTTGTCTTTCAAAATAATGTAAGATGTACTTTCTCTTGTGCAGCTTGATTTCCAACATGCGGCTCTTAACGATTCTTATTTTTTCTGTTCTTTTAAAAATATTGGCAGGGCAACACATGGTATAAGGAGGAACATGAGCGTCGATGGAATTCAGGCTACAATCCACCAGACATCGTGCCTCTTTGTTTGTTGTCGCATCTTGAGACCATCTCCATAAGGGAGTTCAAGGGTCAGCGAGATGAGATGGAAGTTGCTAAGTATTTGTTGAAGAATGGTGAAGTTTTAAGTAGGATGACTATTTATACACGCACTTCTCCAAGAACAGGTAAATTTTTGTGTTCGGAAGATGAGATGTACAGGAAATTTTCAACATTTGAAAAGGGTTCAAAGAAATGTCAAGTTGAATTTGTAAAGAATGTGCGATATTAGGATATAGAGGGGGTTCAAGGACGTGCTATTGTCGTTAAACAAATTTCTCTGTTGATGGAAGATGACTCTTACCTAGTTTCGTACGGCTTTCGTTCTTGATTTTTGCTTCTGTAAAATTCTAACGTCTAGAGATTGTGTATGAATGTTATTTATGAATTTGTAGATAAATTCTTGAAATTATTGAGCAGCGTAGTTTTTCGATTGTGGAATTCCAAGCTTCCTCAGACGAATCATATGATCTGTTAATTGTATTTTCTTTCGTAATATCTATCGTCCTTGGTGCAGCAAAGGGAACTCGTGACTGATAATCTCACAGGAAGGAGTTGTCGTTTAATATTTCAAGCAATTGGTAAGTTTGGAACAATTAATCTTTCTAGTCAGAATAAGACAAGCATTGAATAGTCTCCACTGTCACCGATAATATCCATATCTATTTTGAAGTGCTTTTAAAATGACAGAAAGCGTTTTCAGTCATTTTAAAAGCATTTCCAAACGAGCCGTTGGTATGTATATGGTTCTCAATTGAGAAATTGGACAAATTTGTGAAAGTTCAAAATGTATTAAGGGAGAATATTTATCAAAAGCAATTAGGAATAACGGAAACTTCTAATACAATTTCAACCTGGAGAATAAGTAGCACCCTTGCCTCTCCAAATTCAGTTGATCTGATCCGACAGTAGAGCATGAATTATACATAGGGAAATTGTGATTATGCGATGTTTTTAAGAAATTGTAAGGTGTCAATGAATGGAGCGTACGAAAATCACTTCTGAAAAAAGAATTACAAGAAAAATAGTGCGTAACTTTCTTGTTCTTAAACTTCTGAAAAAAGTTTTTGACCAAGACATATATAACGTGCCACAGGACGAAAACAGAAGGCTCAAAGGAGACTCTTTTTTATCATCCAATATCGGAGTGATGCTCCAACTTTTTTCTCCCGGCCTGCACACGCCAATTTCCATAGAAGAAAAAATTGCTGCCACCGTACATTCTGAAATATTTGAACTGGATAGTGCAATTTTATCAAGAAAGCGGTCGGCTTTTCCATCTCCATATTTTTCGAAAGATGGATTTTTTGTCGAGGAAGGAAGTTCGTGTTTGGCTCCTGAAAGAGGGTTTAGTAGAAATACTTCAGAGTTTTCTTCATTGACCATAACCCAACCAACCTTTCTGGGAACTATGAAACCGCCCTTCATTTTGCTTAGACAACCCTAACTTGATAACTTCACCCTCAGGTGGTATGGAGAACTCGAAGTAGTTGTAACTTGGTTGATCTCGACTTGTCGATGGACAAATGGCAAGTGGAATTGCGGAGCACTGCCTAATAACCAGGGGAATTGCGGAGAACTGCGGAGGTTCTCCACGATGACCTTCAAAGGTGGCGGTGTCTGGTTGATGTCCTTAACCTTACCAGCGGATCCATCTACAACTAACCGTAGTCATTTCAATCAATCCCAATATCCAAAAACAATTCCAAAATTCTTTTTTTTTTTTTAAATTGTTATACCCCTCACACACTCACGCGCATGCGAGATGCCTTTCTTTAAATTGTTATACTAATACTGATACTACCTTCGCGATTATCATCTCTCATCCCGCAAAGCTTCTTCCATTTAGACACGATTATCACGATCATGTGGCTTTCATTTGTATTGCATTGTCCCCATCATACGTGTTTGGGATAAAATCTGAACTTTGGGCCAGAGAGAAAGTCGGCCCAAACCCAAGGCCCAGAGGAAAACTTAGGAGGCAGGAAAGAGGCTTTCGGCTGGGCACAAGTTACAAAGGCCACCTGCTTACCTGCTCAAAGACCACAGGGGGTAGGTTATTCAGTCACTGCACAGCCCAATAAAGTACTTTATTGGTGGCATTCATGTAAAAAAGCTAGTGAGTCATCACCCAACCGCATTCGGGCACCGCTTTTGCTACAGGAACCCAAGTTGAAGTCGTCTATAAAAGGAGGAAGAGAAGACAGAATTAAAGACACTCAAACAAACAAACAAAAGCCAAAACTCTGCTCAAGCCAGATTTGCCTTCAACGAAGCTGTAGTCAGCACAAGCCTTCATCCCGTTCGGGATAAACCTTCCCAAACCCCTGTAATAGCTCTGCTACCTTGTTCTTGGTGGTATCGATTCATTTTGTATCCTCTTCTCCCCATCAACCCCTTCTGAAAGCTTTCAGACCTTTGATAGAGCCACAAAGATAGATTTTGTAAGAAGTTCAGCTTTGGCCGATAAGGTTCAAACTTACCCGACTATCTTTGCTCTGTCTTTGTCTTTTCTTTCTTTTAAAAAGCACAATAACATGTTATATATTCCCAGTTATATACAAGTTATTTCTAGCAAAGTCACAATGAAAATGAGTCTTCAGCACTTGAATCTGATCTGAATCGCGTCAGAGTTCAGATCAGATCTGAGGCTTAAGCCCGCGGGCATGTAATTTAAAGATCAGTTTAAAAGTCCTTGGCCTCAAGGCATAAAAAAGAACTCTATGTGGACTCAACCCATCCACGACAATCCTTGATAAGCGAGAAGTCCGAAGTTACTTGGGGCGCAAGTAATCAATCTATTTCTCCGTTTTGTTGCTATTATATCTTGATTCGTAGAAAAGGCTTAAGCATAGAGTGAATTCTGATAGAAAGCCTCAAGGCCTACACCTAAGGCCCCACGAAGGCATCTATTTAGCTTCATTTTATGTTGCGGTCTAGTTGGTCCGAGTATAAAGATTAACTCTGATGGGAAGCCTCAAGGCCTATACCTAAGGCCCTACAAAGGCACTCATTTGGGTTTATCCTACCTCTTGGATTCAGATAATCAAAGGTATAACAGTGATAAGACTCTGGCAACCATAAAAGACCAAATATGATACATCCAAGCGCTGGTTTAGTTTGACAGGAAGCCTCAAGGCCTATACCTAAGGCCCCACAAAGGCACCTGTTATATCTAACTTGGTTTCTCGGGCGTATACATATTCAATCAAAGCTTAACACCCATTCAACATCTGCCATACTGAAGATGGCAGTGGCACGCCTGAGCACGATAAAGTTAATCTTGATTGTGAGCCTCAAGGCCTACACCTAAGGCCCCACAAAGGCACCCTTTCAAATTAACTTTGTCCTTCTCTTTCAGAACTGCCCGACGAGCCTTGCCCGAAGTGTGTCTTGCCCGACCAAGATCTGCCCGACGAAGGCTTGCCCGAGCGAGCCCGAGAAGAAAGCAGGAGTACGACAGATACCCTCAACCGACGCCATTCTCCCAGGGGAGCTGTGTGCTCGTCCGCCAGGAGATTCCTGCGACGAACAATACGTATTTTTTGTTTTTTGATTACTTGTAAACAAAGGTCATATTGGGGTTTATTTGAATGTTTAACCATATATAAGGGCTTCTCCGTTACTATATAGATTAAGGTAAGGGGGGGAAGGTTTCAAAACTTTTATAAAAATTTAGGGGAGGGGGAGTTTGGAACCCAGGATACATGAGTGGAATCGCAACACTCTATTCACTAGGATATTGAATCACATGCAAAATTTCAAAACATAGAAAACGGATAAAAGAGTGAATTACCTTGAACCTCATAGGGAAGATCCAAGTCCTTGTTCATCTCCAGAGGCGCCGACATGTCGAAGTCCGAGTCCATTTTGGATTGAGGAACACTGCGGATGTCTCTTTGCATAGAAATCGAACTCCAATACTTGCATGGGATGCATAGAATTAAAATTCCTCAAAATTCCTCAAAATTCCATATGAATGCACCCTCTTAAACAGAGTTATTGATAATCAAACTATACGAAAGAGTGAAAGAGAAAGAAAGCTCCCAAAACCCCTTGTATCGTGCTTGGTACTGTTTACTTTTAATGAAAAACCACATTTATACCTTTCCCTGGTACTATTCACTATACTTTTAAAAATGATTTTTCATTAAAAGGGAAGTTTTTTTTGGACTTTTCGTTAGTTTTCTTTTATAATAAATGTTGCATAGAACCCTAGAAAAACAAGAGTGGGCATAGTGAATTCCTTGCCCAACAAAACATCTCAACTGGATTAGGCCTAGGCCATTGGATTTAGGCGTTTGGAGGCCATTTTACAAAAGGATAAATTTGTCAATAACACTTCAAAGAGGGTGGGAAAGTAGAATTAGGGTTTAGGACCTTAGGTAATCACATGGTACATACACACAGCTTTGTATAAATTCTCAAGAAGTCATGGATGATGAATGATGATCCCCAACAAGAGAAGAATAAAATATAAAAAAAAGCAACGTATTAACTTTTTTCTTCTGGAAGCATACGCTACACTAAATGGTGGTGAGAAAAAATGCACTCTTTTCTTCTGGTTGAATCCTGAAAAAATTGAATTGAATACCACTTGACAACAAACTCATTTAAAATCATACTTGGATGCACATGAATTTATAAACTCCTTTGAAATCTCACAGAATCCTATTCCAATACACCCCTAAATCAATTTTTTTTTTTTTGGAATTCAAATATCTTTCCAAATCAATCCCTACATGATCAATTACAATTTCAAATCATATGCATAATCAATTAAATCAAAATTTGAATATTTCCGAATTAATTCTTATCCAATACATAAAAATATTGTTGTATTAAAAATTAAAATTAGATAAAAAAAATAAAAATGTAATTTTTAATTTTGAACGCTAGACTTGCCAAACAGAAAAGGAGTGTGCTATTTACAGTCTACTAAGATTCTGAGTTTTGCACAAATATAGAGCCCAGGTTTATCAGGAGAGTAGCCTAAAAAGATAAACCCTCAAGTGAGTCTGCGGAATGTTCTCATTTTCTTAGCATTTTCCCACCATTTCTCAGCAACCAATCAATGGTTTTCCTATTTCCCTGCAAAGGTATCATCGTGCTGGGCCATCTCTGAATCTATTATCAGGTAGTTTAATTTTTATTAATTTGAAGAGTACTAAGTACATGTATTTTTTTGGGGTCAACAGTACATGTATTTGGTTAAATATGTATGAAATTCTACTGACGGTAAAAGCTTCTTGGCTTCTAAAGTTACAGCAATGATTGCAATCTTTACCGTGTTTTTTTTTTCTTTCCGAAAACCATCAGGTATAAATGGAATCAAAGTCAAAGCGTCAAGGAGTTGACAGGATCAGTGAACTGCCGGAAGCGCTTCTTTGTCACATACTTTCGTTCGTTCCAACTATATATGCTGTATGCTGTATGGACCACCGTTTTGTCTAAACGATGGAAGAACTTTTGGATACATGTTCCCTATTTAAACTTCGATGAAGACGATTTCCCAGAAATTTATAAGGTTTGTAGAAACTGTATATTCGATAATAATCATTTGAGGTATTACAATTTATATTTATACACAAACTATGAGATATCTTCCTAGTGGTTACAATGAAACGGAAAATCAATTATATCCTAATAAATGCTAATAACAATATAACAGCTAAAACAATAATGTATTGTCCTCGAAGACCCTTAACTATGCTAACTCCTGTAACCCCCTAACACTCCCACGCAAACTTGACTCCGGAGAGGTGACAAGTTTGGAAATAAGACGTGAAAACCGGTCAACTGGTCATCCTTTGGTGAAGACATCGGCAGCTGAAACGTGGACGGGATAAATTGAACCTTGTGACTGCCAGAAGCGACTCGTTCACGGACAAAATGATAATCAATCCCAATGTGTTTTGTGCGAGCATGAAACACGGGATTAGCAGCTAAGTACGTGGTAGACAAGTTGTCACAATTGAGTAACACAGGACGAGTGAGCGGACAACAAAGTTCAGTTAAAAGATTTTGAATCCATATAGTATCAGCGCATGCATAGGCAACAGCTCGATATTCGGTTTCGGCACTGGAACGAGAAACCGTTGACTGTTTCTTGGCACTCCATGAGATGAGATTGGGTCCCAAAAATATGCAGTAATCGGATGTGGACCGTCGTGTATCAGGGCATCCTGCCCAATCCGCATCGGAATAGGCAATTAGGAAAGAACAATCAGGAGAACGACGAATAGGAAGACCAAAACCAAGAGTGCCTTTAAGTTAACGTAATATCCTCTTAACAGATTCAAAATGAACATCACTGGGAGATCCCATAAACTGAGCAACATGTTGAACCGCATATGAGATGTCGGGGCGAGTCATGGTAAGGTATTGTAGGGCACCAACAATGTGTCGATAAAGTGTAGGATCGGCAAGTTTAGTATCATCAGTACGAGAAAGTGTACCTTTCGAAGCCATGGGTATGGAAACAGGTTTACAGTCCAAGAGATTGATACGTTTGAGAAGATCAACTGTATATTTGTTTTGAGTAAAATGAACTGAATCCGTGTGATAATTAACCTCCACCCCAAGAAAATAATGCAAACGCCCCAAATCTTTGATGTCAAATTCCGCTCCCAAGGTGCTAATAAAGGTCTGAATATGAGAAGAATCACTACCAGTGAGAATAATATCATCCACATACAATAATAAAATCAAAACACGGGAATTGTCTTGATAAACAAACATAGAGGTGTCAGCCTGACTTTGACAAAAACCAAATTGTACAAGGAAAGAACTAAAACGTTGAAACCATGCCCGTGGAGCATGCTTGAGACCGTAGATGGCCTTATGAAGTTTGCACACATGGTGAGGACGATCTGGATCAACAAATCCCGGGAGTTGTCGCATGTAAACTTCTTCAGAAAGAGAGCCATGCAAGAAGGCATTTTTGACATCGAGCTGTCGAATTGACCATCGAAAAGAAACAGCCAGACAGAGAACAGTGCGAATCGTTGTAGGCTTGACGACAGGGCTGAAAGTATCAAAATAATCAACGCCAGACTGTTGATGGAACCCTTTGGCAACGATACGTGCCTTGTACCGTTCAAGTGTGCCATCAGATCGCCGCTTAATTTTGAAAACCCATTTGCAACCAACCGTATTGATTGATTGATGAGGTGGGACCAAGGACCAGGTACCCTGATGAATAAGTGCATTATATTCTTCAAGCATGGCCTGTTTCCATTCCAGAGAGCGAGATGCTTGGGTGTAGCAAGTAGGTTCAACATTCATGTCCACTAAGGCAGCAAAAGCATGAGAAACGGGATACCGAGTCGTGAAGTTGGCCTGATATTTAGGATTGGGCTTAAAAATGTCAGTTTTCGAACGAGTGACAATGGGACTGCGAGGTGGTGAAGCAACAGCGGAAGAACCATGGTCTGTAGAGTAGTATGCGGTATTGGATGGTAGTACGAAAATTTGAGATGTAGAGAGAGGCTGTGCTGGCCACACAATTGGATCAGGGATAGGTGGGACAGACATGATAGCTGTAGATGCGGGCAGGTTAACTGTAGGCGGGTCTGCTGCAGATGGTTCGGTAGGAGGACAACTGGAGGCATCGAGTGGCACATTTGCTGTCGGGGCTTGCTGCAGTGGCATGGTGTTGTCGGTGCTTGTTTCAGGTGTTGTCGATGCTTGCTGTTGTGGCACGGGCCAAGAGACATGTGGTGGGACAAATGGAGTAGAGACTTGATTAGGCAACAAGCCTACGGGAACGACGGCAAGCGGTGAAGAGGAAACAGATGAAGGGGCAGCATCATAATAAAACTGATCTTCATGAAATTTGACATGCCGTGAAATATAGAGGCGTCCAGTAGGTGGATGGAAGCACCGATACCCACGATGTTTATCACTGTAACCAACAAAAACACACTAGAGAGAACGAGGTTGTAATTTGTGAGACACATAATCTCCAAGATAGGGATAACACAAGCACCCAAAAATTTGAAACATTTTATAATTTGGGGAATGACCAAATAAGGATTGATATGGTGAGATCCCATGAAGAACAGGTGTAGGAAGTCTATTAATTAAATAAATTGTCGTACAAAAAGATTCAGCCCATAAGGTGTGAGGCATGTGAGCAGTATGTAAAAGAGTACGACCCATATTAGCAATATGGCAATGTTTACGCTCAGCCAATCCATTTTGTTGGGGTGTATGAGGACAAGAAAAATGATGCACGATTCCATTAGTAGCACAAAAATGTTTAAACTGCAAGTTGTCATATTCCTTACCCCCATCACTCTGGAATTGTTTAATAGACAAAGAGAATTGATTTTGAACATAAATAACAAAAGCAGAAAAATGATCGAAGACTTCGGACTTCAGACGCATGGGAAAAATCCACGAATAGCGAGTGGAATCATCAGTAAATAAGACATAATATCGATAACCAGAGACGGAAAGAACAGGAGACATCCACACATCAGAATGGATTAAATCAAATGGTGCAAGGGAACGGTGTTGATGAGGTGAAAAGGAAAGTTTCATTGATTTAGATAAAGCACAATGGCTACAATTTGAATGCAATAAGCGAGAAGGAGAACCTAACAATGACTTAGATGTAAGAATAAACTCTAACAGTTCATCAATCTAAAGAACATGGATACAACCAATTAAATGACAACTCCACTAAACCAATAGATGAACAAAAACACGAGAAAAGCTCGAGAACTTACCTGCAGAATTGGAACCAGATGAATAAGCCATTGCGACTTCACAGCTTACCACATGTAAGAATAAACTCTAACAGTTCATCAATCTGCAGAATTGGAACCAGATGAAGAAGCCATTGCGACTTCACAGCTTACTGCCTTCTCCTCTTTTACAAATCTCAATGGTTCTTCCAGACAATAGGACTTGAAACTCTATATAACCGTATATTGCAAGAGCAGTGGCATAAGCTTTTATAGCACTTCTATTGTCATTCCCTATCAGAATAGACTTAGGATTCAAACATCACAATTGATACAACATATCAATCCCAAACATGTTCTATTACCGAGTTCTAATCCCACAAGGATTATTCAGAATCTCACAAAACTTATTCCAGAAGGAAACCAAATAAGTTAAGGCTTTTGACCAAGACTTTTCCATATCAATCTTAAACACAAGAACTGATTCCTTCCATAACTCATACTCATAAACTTACATTCTCCCACTTGAGTATGAACATGCAAAACCAGTCTTTTAAGATTTATAGAAATGATCACCAAGTCCAAAATCAACAAGCTCACAATCACACACCAAAATACATTTCAAAATATGGAATTCAAGAATCTAATCTGTACAACACATAATCGATCCAACAATCACAACATATTTGATCTATATATTCATGTGAAACAATTTTAGAGTAATACCAAAACATTACTCCCACTGATATTAGCCAACTTCATAACAGAATACTAATTATCAGAACACATTTATCAAACTCAATAGTATAATAACAATTTATAAAGAATGCTCCAGCAAAATCCAAAATGATCTTCTTAGCAATCTCAACTATTATTAGATAAACTTGTCTTCTGGAACAATTAATCACATAATTGGAAAAATTGAACACCAAAATAAACTACCAACTAGATAAGCATAACTAAGCCAACTAGACTACTTTAGTTCTGGGAATCTTCAAGCTCATCATTGCCATGTTCTAACTGAACAAAAGCAACTATCTTCAAGCCCTTAAATAGTACACTCCCACTTATCTAGGCCATACTTAACACAACCAAGTTAAGTACAAGTTAATAGCAACTATATTAACTAAAAATCATTCCAATACAATGAATGACTAATCTGAATCCATATGGAAACCAAATTTGTTTCCTTTTGAATGCTAACATCATAGGATCCTTCTCATTACTTAAACAAATTAAGTAACACAAATAATTCAACCAATTGCTTCAATAAAACCATAAACTGGTTTTTAAGCATCCAAATGAATTATTATGGTCGGCCTAAATACTCTTAGCCTTATGCTTACATTCGAACATATGATTCTCCCACTTAAGCATAAGCAGAATGTACTGCACAACCGATAAAGAAACCGGAGATATGAACCAATTGGTTCCCGATTCCTCCCCAATTGCATAATCTCAGTTTAGTCATAAATACCTAAACTATTATGCAAACAGTCTATGTATCAAAAGATAGTCACAATCCATTTGGAAAAACTTATCTCACATAAGCCCAAAATCACCAGTTTCAACAATGATCAAAATCAGAATAGCAAGCACAATATTTTTGCATTCAATTTGATCCTAACTAGTTCAATATCCATCGAGCAAAATCAACCAAATTTGATAATGCCTAGATATATATCACAACAATATGTCTTGATTAAAACGAGATAATCAAGACCACTATTTCTTCCTCCCTATTTGTGATTTCAACCAAAACATAATAGCGGAAACATGCATTATAAATGAAATCACAAATATACATATACAATAAGCATGCATCTTAAACTCCATGATTTTCACAATACAATAAGCACAGGCTTCCTTATGAATTCATAAGTTAAATCAATATGCATTTGGCAATGTCAATTTGTGTTGTACAAAAATATAGACAACGTCTCACATAAACTAATTTGTTTATCATCCTTGTATATGGATGACACAAGCTAATTCTCAAAATTCATATCTTGACCTATATAATCATACAAGTAAATTTTTAAGGCTAAGATCAATTATCGCCACAAAATTTAATTTGAGTCAACTAATGAAAATAAGATCATTACAAAATAAAACCCAAATTCAATGTACATATTCAATTAGCAAGAAATTCCCTACATGATACTCGAACCAAAACTAATGCATTTAGTTTATGTATCATAAATAGGAACAATGTCATCCAAATTCCATTAGTTTAATATTTAGAACCACTTAGTCATTAAGCATATATACTTGCCAACATTCATTTAGACAATACCAATTTATGGAGTACTCGTGCAGTCAAAATGATTCCATCCCAATTGATATTCATCATATGTCCCCAACCAAACAAACAAAAGAGAACAATAGGTGTTGTATATGAACAAGTTTTATCCTACACCAAGACTAATTTAATCAGAACCATAGTCTCTTTAATGAAAAATCATAGACTAAATGTTACACTAACTTGTTTATGCAACAAAAGATGATTTCAGACATCCCACATAAATCACAAGTTGGCATCCATAGGGATTTCGAGTTTAATCATGCCCTCACAGTATACAATTATACAGGCATACTCGAAATAGCAAAAGCCCTAATTCATCATGCTCAAACTCATCACACTATAATCATGCATATAAGAGAACAATTAATCATGCATGATACAATGAACTAAGTTACCTGAATGCATCATTGGATCCATCTTCGTCAACCCGATTGCAATTCCTCGGCTCCAAATAAATGAAACAAATTATCCATCAATGCTCGAGACCCAACCACGTGGATTGCCATCACTCCAAATTCCCATGGACCTCGTACCATTACAGATTATCGAAGTGAATTGCCATTATTATAGACGCGCCGATCCAAAATCATCACCAAAGTTATCAGCCAGAATATCGTTGGCACCAATTCCCGGAAAAAGACAATTCTCATTCAGATTTCAATAAAACAAGAGAAATAATAGAACAATGAACGAGTTAACGTCAATATGAAGGGCCATAATGATAATATAATCTCAATATGCAGGTAACATGATCTTTGTTCAATGGTTCCGCAAAATTGATTAATGAAATCAAAACTATGAACCCTTTTAAAGATCCCTGATTTCCATCTTTTTCACCACTAAAATTTTAGCCCATTGAATCAATTTAGTTATATACATATCCTTGAATTTAAGGATATACATAGAGTAAACAATTGCAATGATATCCACAAACAACATTAATTGTTCTAACTGCAATACTATTTGTCATACTTATGCAGAATTGGTTAGCACCGATTGTACAACATAAAACAATAAGACAAAACTTATTTGGTTGATTTCTCATTAGTTATACCAGCGGAAGCAATTTGTAACAATCTATGCAACCATTCAACTCAAAACTGCCTCGGCATCCAAGGTAATCAGAAAAATACATAACAGTTTCAAGTTTTCCTTTTAGCATGACAGTATGCAAAACAAATTTAAAAATTGAAACCTCGGGTGCGAATTAGATCATAATTCATACCTTTTGATGAATCGTATGAATCATGGCATCAATTTTGACTAAAAATAAGATTTGAATGAGTGATGAAAACCCAGACTTCGAAGAACACCATCGAAAGCGTAAAACCCAGATTTCACTATTCCTTTTCCAACGACTCTTTTATAAACAAAACGACATCGTTTTGAGTTCATATATTTCTTAAGAGTCCTAAGGCTTAGTTCGAAAACCCAGACAGTGCAACTTATTCCCAGATTCAATGGTTTTCATGAAGAATTGAACTTAATGGTTAGAATCCTAGGCTCTGATACCACATGTAAGAATAAACTCTAACAGTTCATCAATCTAAAGAACATGGATACAACCAATTAAATCACAACTCCACTAAACCAATAGATGAACAAAAACACGAGAAAAGCTCGAGAACTTACCTGCAGAATTGGAACCAGATGAATAAGCCATTGCGACTTCACAGCTTACCACATGTAAGAATAAACTCTAACAGTTCATCAATCTGCAGAATTGGAACCAGATGAAGAAGCCATTGCGACTTCACAGCTTACTGCCTTCTCCTCTTTTACAAATCTCAATGGTTCTTCCAGACAATAGGACTTGGAACTCTATATAACCGTATATTGCAAGAGCAGTGGCATAAGCTTTTATAGCACTCCTTGTTGTGCTAGGATAGCACCAAACCTTATGGAACCAACTCTTGATAACCCACATGAAATATATCAAATGAAAATGCAAGAACAAAATATAAAAGACACCAAGATTTTAACGAGGTTCCTCAACAGTCAGTGTAACTGGAGTACATCCTCGGAGCAGTAGGAGCTCACCCAATAATCTACTATCAACCAAATGGGAGTTTACAAAGTGTTGGCAATCTCACAACCCAAATAACCCAATACACCCAATAGCTCTCACACACCACAGAAACAAATAGAGAAAGAAATATAATGAATAATTTCTTCTCTATACATATAGCTCAAAGCTATTACAACAACAACTACCTTGGTGGATGATTACTAACAAAAAAGAGGAGCACTTTCTTCTTCTCTTGTAAGAGGGGCTGCTCCACTTCTATTTTTTCTTCTTTGTTTTCTGATGCACTCTTCTCTTCTCTCTCTAATTTCTCCAAATACAACAACCCCATATTAAAAACCAAAACCCACGGGTGTTATGGCCAAAACAATTCACTTTAGACAAGGTGCCATGTTTTCCTCCCCAAAACATGGAAGGGACATAATTATGTTGTCTTTTTTCCTTTTGATTTGTTTAATAGCCACTTGGCCACTTATTTAACAATCTCCACCTTGGCCAAGTTCCGAAAAATGTCATGATAAGCCAACCAGCACAATTAACACACAACATCACTCCCAAACACTAGCAAGAGAACAACTCATGCCGAGCCAAATGCTAAAAAAAAAAAACTCCTACTGCTCAACGCCTTCTTTATATAGGCATAATGTGAGCCAAGTTCAAATGGTGAACAAACTTGGCTACACCAACAACCGTAGTCAACATATCAGCGGGGTTGTCTTTAGTTGGAATCTTCTGGAGAATGATTTCTCCTTCACCAACAATTTCACGAACAAAGTGATAATGCACATCTATGTGCTTGGTCCTCGCATGATGAACCTGATACTTAGCCAAATAAATGGCACTCTGACTATCACAATGTACCTCCACCTGCTTCTGATCAATCCCCAAATCTCTAATCAGCCCATGTATCCAAATGGCCTCCTTTATAGCTTCAGCAACTGCCATATATTCAACCTCTGTAGTAGACAAGGCAACAGATGACTGCAAAATGGACCTCCAACAAACTGGTCCTTTAGCCATAGTAAACACATAACCTGTAGTAGACTTCCTTCCATCCAGATCACCTGCATAATCTGAATTAACATAACCAATTGCAAAATGACCAATACCAGAGTCATCTCTCTCAAAGCATAAACCAACATCTCGAGTACCATGGAGATATCTCAATATCCACTTAGCTGCTTGCCAATGCTCTTTACCTGGATTATGCATATATTGACTCACCATGCCAACTGCATGAGCAATATCCGGTCTAGAACATACCATTGCATACATCAAACTACCAACCAAATTTGCATATGGTATATTTTTCATTTGTAGCTTCTCTTTATCAATTTTAGGACATTGTAGAGAACTCAATTTAAAATGAGGAGCCAAATGGGTACTAACCGGTTTGGTTGAATCATGAACTCCAAACTTCCGGATCAACTTCTCAAGGTATTGTCTTTGATTCAAACTGACCAAACCCTTCTCTCTATCTCTAGTGATCTCCATGCCAAGGATCTTATTCGCTTCACCAAGATCCTTCATCTCGAACTCGTTCTTCATTTGTTTCTTCAATTTCTCAATCTCTTCAACATTCTTTGAGGCAATCAACATATCATCAACATATATCAATAAATAAATGAAAGACCTATCTTGCAACTTCTTGAAGTACACACAATGATCATATTGACTTCTAGAATAATTTTGGCCTCTCATAAATTTATCAAACCTCAAATACCATTGCCTTGGAGATTGTTTCAAGCCATAAAGTGATTTCTTCAATTTGCAAAACAAATTTTCCTTCCCTTTCACTATATACCCATCTGGTTGACACATATAGATCTCTTCATTCAAATCACCATGTAGGAAAGCCGTCTTCACATCGAGTTGCACAAGCTCAAGATCATATTGTGCAACAAGAGCTAACATAATACGAATTGAGGAATGCTTCACAACCGGAGAAAATATTTCATTGTAGTCAATGCCCTCCTTTTGTGCATACCCTTTAGCAACTAATCTTGCTTTAAATCTCACATTGCTTTTCTCATCAGCATCTTCCTTCTTGGCATACACCCATTTGCAACCGATAGCTTTCTTGCCCTTAGGCAATTTAGCTAACTCCCAAGTCTTGTTCTTCAAGAGAGAATTCATCTCATCACCCATGGCATTGCACCACCTCTTCTTCTCCTCACTCTGAATGGCTTCCTCAAAATTGGATGGAATATCATCAATGATAATAGGAAGAGCAAAAGCAACATAGTCACTATACCGAGCTGGCTTGGTAATTTGTCTCTTTCCTCTGTTCTTGGCAATAGACTCTTGAGGTGAAACTTGCTCTTCAACTTGAATAGAATCTTCAAGTTCAACTTCTTCAACATCTTCATGGTCTCCAACTTCTTCACTTGTAGTGGCTTCGACATCAGCGGAAATAGGATTTGAAGTACCAGAGGCAACTTTCTCAAGCTCCACCTGTTGGACATCTTTCACATTTTTCTCAGAGACTTTGTACATACTTTCTTCATCAAATGTCACATCTCTGCTGATTACAAGTTTTTTCATCTCTGGGCACCACAACCTGTAACCTTTGACACCACTACTAAAACCAAGAAAGATAGCCTTTTTGGCTCTAGGATCAAGTTTATTTTCAGTCACATGAAAATAAGCAGGTGAACCAAAAATACGGATATAGTCATAATCAGAAGAAGGTTTTCCAGTCCATACCTCCATTGGTGTCTTACCCTGAACAGCAGCTGAGGGTAACCTGTTGATGATGTGACATGCATAATTAACTGCCTCTGCCCAAAATGACTTGCTTAAACCCGACTGAGACAACATACATTTAACCTTCTCAAGCAAGGTTCGATTCAATCTTTCTGCAACTCCATTTTGTTGTGGAGTTCCCCGAACACTAAAATGTCTCACAATCCCTTCCTCTTTGCAAACTTTAAAGAAAGGATCGGATGTGTATTCACCACCATTATCCGATCTCAAAATCTTAATCTTTCTCCCAGTCTGGTTCTCAACCATTTTCTTCCAACCCAAGAAAATGCTTAACACCTCACTCTTGTGCTTCATAGTGTAGACCCAAGACCTTCTTGAATAATCATCAACAAAGGTCACGAACCAATGTCTACCACTCAAAGAGGGAGTCTTTGTAGGACCCCAAACATCCGAATGCACATAATCAAGAATGCCATTCGTCTGATGTACAGCAGTACCAAACTTCACTCTAGTTTGCTTTCCCAAGACACAATGCTCGCAGAAATCAAGCTTACAAGTCGTAGCACCTTTTAGAAGACCTTGTTTCACAAGCCCTTGTAGAGCTTTCTCACCAGCATGGCCTAATCTCATATGCCACAGTCTAGTAGTATCAGAATCGGATGTGCCCATATTTTCTGAGACTACAGATGCTTCACCTGTCACAGTGCTTCCTTGCAATAAATACAAATGGCCACATTGAGGAGCTTTCATCACAACAAGTGCACCATAAGTAACTTTCAATGTCTGTCCATCTGAATGAAACCTGAAGCCCTTGGATTCCAAAGTACCCAAAGAAATAAGATTTTTCTTCGAATTCGGTATATATCGAACACCTGTCAACACTTTAACCATGCCATCATGCAACTTCAAACGAACTGTACCAATCCCTTTTGTTGTGCAAGGATTGTCATCTCCCATGAACACAACACCACCATCAAACTCTTTCAAGCTTGAAAACCAATCCTTGTGAGGAGTCATATGATGAGTACAACCCGTATCTAACACCCACTTAGTGGCACAATCAAATGATGAAGAAGTGGTTAAAGCAAAATTAAAAAGATCTGTTTCAACCTCAGCAACATTGGCTTCAGAACTTTCTTTTCCTTTGGTCTTCAACTTAGGACAATCTTTCTTCCAATGGCCCTTATTATGACAAAAGGCACATTCATCCATTTCCAAGGTTTTTCTACCTTTAGAGTTTCCTCTAGGTCGAGAGTGTGATTTTTTCCTACTAGTAGAGGACCTCATCTTCGATGATCTAACTCTAACAAATAAAGCTTCAGAGGTACTATCATGATTTTTATCTCTATGCCTCATTTCATAATTCATCAAGGCATTTGACACATCTTCAAATTTCATAGTTTCTTTACCATGCATAATAGTGGTAACAAAATGCTCATAAGAGTCCGGCAAGGAATTCAACAATATTAAGGCCTTATCTTCATCCTTAATATTCTCATCTAAATTTAACAAGTCGGCAATCAACTTATTAAAAGCATCAAGGTGTCTAATCATTTTTGTACCTTCTTTGTATTGAAAGCGGTAGAGCTTTTTCTTCAAGTGTAGCCTGTTCTCTGCACTCTTCGTCATATATTTGTCTTCCAATTTTTGCCACAACACACTTGCTACCGTCTCTCGCATCACAAAATACTTCTGAGTTTTTGCAAGGCACAACCGAATTGAAGAGCAAGCCAACAAATTTAATTTTTCCCATTCCGGCTTCGACATAGCTTCCGGCTTCTCTCCCAAAGCGGCAAGTAGATCTTGTTGAGCCAACACATCTTTGACCTCACATTGCCACATCCCGAAGTTGTTTGTGCCATCAAACTTTTCAACTTCAAACTTTGTATTTTGCACCGTAGTTCTTGCAAACCCGGAGCTGTTTCCAAAAGGATTTTCATCTTGCCTGTCTGACATCTTTGGCAACTAGACAGTACCCAAGAGCAACCAGTGCTCTGATACCAATTGTTGTGCTAGGATAGCACCAAACCTTATGGAACCAACTCTTGATAACCCACATGAAATATATCAAATGAAAATGAAAGAACAAAATATAAAAGACACCAAGATTTTAACGAGGTTCCTCAACAGTCAATGTAACTGGAGTACATCCTCGGAGCAGTAGGAGCTCACCCAATAATCCACTATCAACCAAATGGGAGTTTACAAAGTGTTGGCAATCTCACAACCCAAATAACCCAATACACCCAATAGCTCTCACACACCACAGAAACAAATAGAGAAAGAAATATAATGAATAATTTCTTCTCTATACATATAGCTCAAAGCTATTACAACAACTACCTTGGTGGATGATTACTAACCAAAAAGAGGAGCACTTTCTTCTTCTCTTCTAAGAGGGGCTGCTCCACTTCTATTTTGTCTTCTCTGTTTTCTGATGCACTCTTCTCTTCTCTCTCTAATTTCTCCAAAGGCAACAACCCCATATTAAAAACCAAAACCCACGGGTGTTATGGCCAAAACAATTCACTTTAGACAAGGTGCCATGTTTTCCTCCCCAAAACATGGAAGGGACATAATTATGTTGTCTTTTTTCGTTTTGATTTGTTTAATAGCCACTTGGCCACTTATTCAACACTCCTATTGTCATTCCCTATCAGAATAGACTTAGGATTCAAACATCACAATTGATACAACATATCAATCCCAAACATGTTCTATTACCGAGTTCTAATCCCACAAGGATTATTCAGAATCTCACAAAACTTATTCCAGAAGGAAACCAAATAAGTTAAGGCTTTTGACCAAGACTTTTCCATATCAATCTTAAACACAAGAACTGATTCCTTCCATAACTCATACTCATAAACTTACATTAGAAACTAGTGAATCAAGCACTCGGTTGGAAGGATGACCAAGACGACGATGCCAAAGAGACGAAGACACGACAACAGAAGAGAAAGCGATCTTGGGTTCAGTCAAGAGTGTAGGAAAGATGGGATAAAGACCATCTTTACATAGGCCCTGAAATAGAAGAACACCAGTTTGTAAGTCACGAATGTGATAACCCCAAGGAAAGAAAGTAATACTTACATGCATATCATTTGTGAATTGAGCCACTGATAAAAGATTTTTATGAAGAGAGGGAACACGAAGAACATCAGAGAGACGAAAAACATAAGTGCCAGAAGAAAACAAAACATTACCAGACTGAGTGATGGGGAGGGTGTCACCATTACCAACAACAACATTGTCAGTTGGTGTATAAAAGGCACCGGGGGGAAACAACTTAGCATCATGTGTCATGTGATTGGTAGCACCGGAGTCCCAATACTAGTTAGGATCAGAAGAGGAAGCAACATGCATGCCAGCAAAGGGACGAGATTGAGGACACTTGGCTTGAACATGTCCAAATTGATGGCAATGCCAACATTGGACTGGCGGACGAGGTGGTGGAGGACCCAGAAGACCTAGAGCATTGAAGGCAGGGTGCTGTTGACGGTAGTAGTTTTGTGCAAGCCCATTAAAGGGACGGATGGGTGGCCTTTGGGCAGAGGGATCACGAGCACGGAAAGGGCGCTGGCCACGCAATGGACGTGTTGCTATCATGACAACATGTGAGTTTGTAGGATTGAGTTGGGCTGTAAAAGCTTGTTGCCCCTCAAAAGCAAGCAGTTTGGTGCGGAGGTCTGAAAAGGGTGGAAGTGGTGGAAAGTGTAGAAGAGTCGTCACAAGCATCTGGTAATCAGGTCCCAGACCACGGAGTACATAAGTAACCAAGTCAGAATTGGACACAGGCTCTTGAATAGTAGTGAGTTCATCAGCCAAACTTTTGGCCTGAGCAAGGTAGTCAGAAATAGTTTTTGAGCCTTTGGTGAGAGAGAAGAGACGAAATTTTAGTTGGGCAGCATTGGCTAGTGATTGCTGCGAGAAATTTTGCTGGAGACAATCCCATATATCTTTCGAGGTGGAGAACCCAATGACTTGAGGAAGAACAGTTTCAGAGAGTGTGGCACGAAGAATACTAATAAGGCTTTGATCGGTTTGGAACCAAGATGTGTATTCAGGATTGGGTGGTGGAGAAGTAGTAGTTTTGTCATATTTTGAAGAAGAGGACAAAGTAGAGGGAGGACATGGATAAGATCCATCAACAAAGCGCCAAAGATTCTGGCCTAGCAAGAAAGGTTTGACTTGGCTTTCCCACACAAGATAGTTGGTATCAGAAAGTTTGACAGAGACAAGATGAGAGATATTAGGAATAGAGAGAGGGGAGAAGGCTGAAGAGGACGCACTACCTGAAGCCATTTCAAAAAAAAAACTTCAGGCTCTTGATACCATGTAGAAACTATATATTCGATAATAATCATTTGAGGTATTACAATCTATATTTATACACAGACTATGAGATATCTTCCTAGTGGTTACAATGAAGCGGAAAATCAATTATATCCTAATAAAAGCTAATAACAACATAACAGCTAAAACAATAATGTATTGCCCTTGAAGACCCTTAACTATGCTAACTCCCGTAACCCCCTAACAAGGTTGATGACAAAACTCGCATCATGAACTTTGTTAATCGTATAGTTTCCTCTCATGGCTCATCAGACATCCAAAATTTCTTTCTTCGTTGTACGCGTGAACAGGATTTCAGTGCTAAGGATTACTTTCACATTGGTAGATGGATTAGAACTGCCGTTAAGCGTAATGTTGTTGAACTGCATCTTCATTTTACCCTTGACAGTTCCAACCCTAGTCGTGAATTCAAAATCCTTCAAATTCTTCTCAGGCTAAAACCCTAGTGGTTTTGACGGTGTATTCAGATTGCATTACCTATGTTACTACAAAAGAGTGTTTGCCGAGTCTAAAGGTCCTCTCTGTTTCAATTGTTTGGCCGGACACTGATTCCTTTACTTCCCAGGGGAAATTTGTTTTCTTGTTGTCCTGTACTAGAAGAATTAACTATAGATCTGACTTTAAGACTTCATGATGTCTTGAACTTCAATATATCTGCACCGTTATTGAAGACGTTAAGAATCTCGCTGTCATTGGACCAAGTACTTGATTAAAGCCCCAAAGCTGGAAAATCTTTATCCCAGTGACAATGTTTTGTCAAGTTGCTTTTTGGAGAGTTCAGTATTTCTAGTTAAATCTGAAATTCATTCCAATCAAGATTTGAATATGAAGAGTCTAGCTATTCAAATGAAGATGGAGATTGGGACCTTCCAGATGAAAGTCTTGGATTTTCTAACCGGGCAACTCCATCCCTGAAAAAAATTTCGGATGTTAAATATCTTTCTTTTTTGGGCGAGCCTTCACGGTTGGAGGTAAGTGTGCTCTATCTTATAATTGATGAAATTGGGGTTCCATCATAAAACCAATTGGCAATATGGAGAGTAGCTCAAGACCATATAAGCACATAGCAAACCTTGTCCCTCACCGATATGGGACATCTCTCAACAAGATTCTCATATTTGTTCCTTCTAAAATGAAAAAAAAAAAATGAAATAAGTATATTGTGGATAAGAAAATGTTCAATTTCTGTATACATTTATGGTGGACCAAAATTTTCTTAATGAAGGGGTGTGATCTTCGTGCTTTTGTTAATTTGAGGCAATTGGAGCCGGTTCATTCTGGCGGCGCTTATGGGGAATTGCTAAACGAGTTGCTCAAGATATTAGCTATGCTGGAGAGTATCTTGTCTTATGAAATCAAGTAAGATGTATTTCCACTTATTTAGAGTGATACCATCATGCAGCTTTTAACGATTCTAATTTCATGCGTTCTTAACTTGGTATACGTGTGTTTGAACTTGTCAGTATTCCAGTTGTATGGAACTATTCTCAAAGCACTCAAAGGATCAATGGAGTCCACCAGAGCATGTGCCTGATTGTTTGTTGTGGCACCTTGAACCTATCTCCTTGAGCGGATTTCTACGAAGCCAGGAGGAGATGGAAGTAGCCAAGTATTTGTTAAAGAACAGCAAAGTTTTGAAGAAGCTTACTACTTATCCCTGGAGGGATATTCCTAGAGGTCAATGGTAAGAACAAGAGAAGGTGGTATACAAGGAACTTTGTACGGTTAGATGGGGTTCAAAGACTTGTCGAGTTGAACTGATGTAGGATACGATTGTAGGTTTAATAAGGATTTAATGTTTGCGAAGTCTACGATTTTACAATATGTTTCACCTTCGCTGTTAAATTTTTTGTCTTTCTAGTTTATTGCCGCTACTTGGAATTGCTAACGGAGTTTCTCAAGAGATTAAACCGTTTATAAAGTTGTGAACGCATCATTTTGTTTGTACAAGATGAATCTGTTTGCAATCGGTTGTTCTCTACTGTTGAATTGTCTTGTCAACTCTGTTTATCGTCTTCAACTAAAGAGTGATTAGGTTATGATGGTCATTCAGTTCACACTTCATGTATTTGCAATAGAGAATGTGCAATTTCACTTAACTGTTATTTTCCCTTCTTTCTATATAGATAGCGATCTAGGAAAGTGGTGATCATTGGAGAAAAATTCTGATTAAATTTCTTCTTACTTTCAACAATGTAAAGGAAAATCAAATGTCGGAAGACAAGTTGCTTTCTTTTGGTCTTTCATAGAACCTGGGTCCTATATGTTTCTGTTTAGAGCGGGCTTCCACAGGTAAAATATTGATGAACGAAACGAAGCAACGGTTATTCCATTCCTGCATATCATCCACGCTGAAACGATAATGACTAGTATTGTGCTCCCCTGACTTCGAGGGAGCATTTGATAATCATTTGGTTTTTAGTTCTTAGTTTTCTTAGTTCCCGTATTGTGCTACCATTTCATTGTAACTAATTATAATCAAGGTTCAAAAAGTATAATGATTAATTCGTGTATAATTATACTAATCCGGGTAAATGTTATTAGGTGTCACTCATGGTTTCTTGAAATAAATTAATTCATTAATGGAGTTATTTTTAACTTTAATCATTCAAGAAGATTGAAATTTAAAATAAATCTGGTGTTAGATTACATATTGATTATAATCCTTTGATGTGTCCTTAATTCAAAATAATTAATGTGCATTTTATTTAATGTCTCCCATTAAATATTTAAATTTATTAATATACAAATTTAAATTATTTTTTTACCAAAAAAGAGTTTTTTAATTTATTAATTTTATTTAACATTCTTCAAACTTAAAAGACTCAATTAATTAACCTAAATGTTAGTACCGAAATGTATTATATTGAACTAATGTACTTAAATATTAGTACCGAAATTTATGTACCGAAATATATGCACCAAAATGTATTATATTAAATTAATGTACCTAAATATGTGTACCAAAATGTATGCACCGAAATGTTAGTACCGAAATGTATTATATTGAATTAATGTACCTAAATGTTTGTATCGAAATGTATGTACTGAAATGTGTGTACTTAAATCTATGCATCGTTAATGTACCTAAATGAAAAAGACAAAGTACATCAAAATATATTGTATAATGAAAATTAGTTTATCTAAATGTTTACAACAAAATATATTACGATAAATGAAATGAAAATGAAAATTTAATACTTTTAAATTAAGAAGAAAAAGGGAAATAATTAAAAAATTAAATATAATTAATAAATGAGGTTGTTAATGTATCAAGGGACTAAAATTATATTTTGATCTTACTCATGATTTTAATCTAAAAGTCATCTTTGACAAGGATTAAAATGAAGTTTTTTTTTTATTAAGTAAATTTTACTGCTGGCTTTAGTTATAATCTAAGTTCATTTCAAAAGGAGATGTCAAATTTCAAACCTAAAATTTAAATTTGAAAGCTTATTAAATTTTTATTTTCCACCCGATATGCCAAATTTGAAATGTCACATCCCGGCCTGGGCTCCCACCATATCCCGGGCTCGACTCCGCCGTAACACAATATTGTCTACTTTGGGTCCCGACCACGCCTTCACGGTTTTGTTTCTGAGAACTCACACGAGAACTCCCCAGTGGGTCACCCATCATGGGATTGCTCTCGCGCGAACTCGCTTAACTTCGGAGTTCCGATGGAACCCGAAGCCAGTGAGCTCGCAAAAGACCTCGTGCTAGATAGATATGGGAATATACATATAAGGCTTATAGAAACCACTCCCCTGGGCGATGTGAGATGTCACAATCCACCCCCTTAGGGGCCTGACGTCCTCGTCGGCACACTTCCGGCCAGGGATTGGCTTTGATACCAAATTGTCACATTCCGGCCTGGGCCCCCACCACATCCCGGGCTCGATTCCGCCGTAACAAGATATTGTCCACTTTGGGCCTCGACCACGCCCTCACGGTTTTGTTTTTTGGGAACTCACATGAGAACTTCCCAGTGGGTCACCTATCATGGGATTGCTCTCGCGCAAACTCGCTTAACTTTAGAGTTCCGATGGAACCTGAAGCCAGTGAGCTCCCAAAAGGCCTCGTACTAGGTAGAGATGAGAATATACATATAAGGCTTACATGATTCACTCCCCTGGGTGATGTGGGATGTTACATTAAACATAAAACAAAAATTGATATTTATTTTCTTTGCATTGGGAATGAAAGAAAAAGAATTAAAAGGTATAAAAATATTTAAATATAGCATTGGTAATGAAAAGAAACAAAAAGTCAATGCTTTAAATCAATAAAAAAATTAATAAAAAGCATTTAATAATTAATTAATTTTTTTTGAAGGCGCTGTCAAATTTGGCAGTAAGGGGGAGAGATGTCTTTCCATGTCATGTCACATCAGATATGGCTTCTCAATTGGAAAACATTACTGCCGTCTTTTATTACCATTATTGCTGATTTGGACATCTCATTTGAAGTTGCTCTAAGAGGTCACAAACCTATTGTAGTTTTGGCAGATAATATATAATTAATTATTTGATCATATTGGGCATGATTTTAATTAAATAGGCTTTACGCTTTATTTAATTTAAAGGGGCAAAAGCCCGAATAAATAAGTGATTGGGCTTGATGCATGGGACAAAGCCTATGGTGTCAAAGCTTAAGAATATATATATATATATATCAAGGTTCTAAAAAACGCTAGGCGCTAGTCGGGCGGTGGGTTGGGGCCTAGCGCCTAGGCGGCTAGGCGGCTAGGCGGAGCCTAGGCGGACTAGGCAGATTTAAGTAAATCTATTGTATTTCATATAAATAAGTGTCTGTTTATACTTAAAATATATATAATTTCATCATAAACTAGAAAATAGAATGACATATATATTATGAAGTATTGGGACATAATAAAAATATGTGGAGCAAACATATAATGTGTGTTTATTTAAGTGTTAAATAAATTTCTTATTGACATGTTTAAAAACTAGTGAAGGTTTGAAATACAGTTAAAGTTTTGATCTCTATATATAAATCTTCCAAATAATTACACAATATATTATTTAATAGTGGAGTGGGTAATTGTTTTTATTATAATTTAACTTATAAACCCAAGTAGTAATTACATAATATATTATTTAATAGTGAAATGAGTAATTGTTTTTATTATAATTTATAACTTCAAGAAATCAATCAGATAAGATAAGGGGAGTTGGTAGTGGAAATCAATAAGGGTTTGGTTTTGACGCTTGGTTTTGACGCCTTGGAAATCGGGAGGCTTTTACTTTGAGCTGTCCCGTTTCCTTTTCCAGTCTTCCTTCACTTCTTCGAATATTGCGCCTATTTCTCCATCGTCTTCTCCGCCTAATTCCCCATCTTCTTGCCCTGCAAAATTTCCAAAATTTCCCTTAACCTAGTCTAGCGCAACAAAGATCCTCGAAAACGTTACTGGCTCCAGCGAAGAAATCCGACGAGTCCAAGTCAAAATTTTCTTTTTTTTTTCCCAGAAATTGCACTGTTATTCCTTCAACCGGTCTCTCTCTCGCTTTCTCTTCCCTCACGCTCTCTTGCTTTCTCTCTCTCTCTCTCTCTCTCTCTCTCTCTCTCTCTCTCTTTCTCCTTCAGATTTTATGTAGTCGCCCTCCTCTTCTAAGCTGTGTAGTGAAACACCGACGTGTTCTTCCTCCCCCTTGCCGATTTATTGAACGTTTTTGGAAAAATCGCGGCGGCGGTTCGACGCCCAGTGCCTAGGCGGCCGCCTTGACCGCGTTTTAGAACACTGATATATATAAGCCTTTAAGGGAATGGATCCCCGTTTTTTTTAAAAATGGGGACATTCTCTTGACCGTTAGATTTAGTTTTAATGAAATATATATAAGCCTTTAAGGGAATGGATCCCCGTTTTTAAAAAAAATGGGGACATTCTCTTGACCATTAGATTTAGTTTTAATGAAATTCTGTGGTTGAGTTTATGTGGCCTGTGATTTAATCTCAACCATAGAATTTCGTTAAAGCCAAATCTAATGGTCAAGAGGGTGTTCCCATTTTTTTTTTGAAAAATGGGGATCCCTTCCCTTAAAGGGCCTGTATATATATTCCTTGTGTTTTCTCTCTCATATGCGAAGTGCAACCAGTTTTGTCCCTCAAAATCCTAATCCAAAAACACCTTAATTAGTGCCGCCCAAACCATATTGATCAAAGTGAGATATACTGCTAGCACATTTAAATTAATCGCCTCATCATATGTTGCTAGTTTATCAGTGTGGATATTCTTAGAGGCTCAACAATTGCGAAGTTGCACGTGATCAATTATAAGGAGGAAGATCGTGAGCATGTGGATGTTCCAGTCAAGTGGCACATTCATGACTAAGGATTCAAGTAAGTATCTCTTCGCCATCTTTATTTAAACTTGTTGCTTTTTAGGTTACATGATATATAATTAGGATAACATATTGTATGTTATTTATTATTTTTTCATGCGTATTTAATTATTCGAATTAAGTTTATCCCAATAATATGCTCTGAAATCCAACAGGTGGTTGGTGGTGTTAGTGGTGGCGGTGGATAATATGGTGGTGGTTTGTGATGTTAGTGGCGGTGGCGGTGGTTGTGCAGGTGGTGTTGGTGTCAGTTGTGGCTATGGTGAGACATTGGAGGTGGTGGTGGACATGGGAGCGAGGGTTATGGCGGTGGAAGATATGGTGGTGGCAACGATGGTGGTGGGGGTATCAGTTGTGGTAATGGTGAGACAGTGAAGGTGGTGGTGGACATGGTGGCGATGATTAAAACTCTAATTGTGTTCTATAATGCATATCTTATTTTGATACCTATTAATGAAAAACACAAGAAATATCAATTTTTATTTTTTTAAACAAACAATATCATCTAAACTAAAAAGAAGGAATGTGCTTAGTCTCATAATGGACTAGTAATAATGTGGTTCAAATTCGCCTTTGCCGAGAATCAAAACTAAGACCTCTCACTTACAAGTAGTGAAAAAGAATATCACTAGATCGTAATACTAAATGGTAAAAAATATCAATTGTTTGTTCTACAAAATTAGGCTAGGTATAGGATTTGTTGTGGTATAGAATAGGTTATCTATTTGTTTTAAAAAAATTTGACATCAAGAAAATGGAGAGAGCTCAGATAAATTTAGAGGGAAACTATGTATTAACTTCAATGACACGAAGTAGATATACATTATTTTTTGAAATTCAAATATCTTTCCCAATCAATCCCTACATGAATTACAATTCCAAATCATAGGCACACAATCAATTAAAATCAAGATATACATGAAATCGTTTTTGTAATTTAAAATCTCTTTCCAAATCAATCCCTACATGATCAATCACAATTCCAAATCATACGCACACAATCAATTAAATCAAATTTAAAATCTTTCCGTATTAATTCTTATCTAATATATTAAAATATTGTTGTATTAAAAATAAAAATTAGATAAAAAACGAAAAAAATGTAATTTTAAGTTTTGAATGCTAGATTTGCAAAACAGAAAAGCAGTGTGCTATAAAAAGAGTAGTAGGAAAACAAAAACCTTAGCATTTTCCCACCATTTCTCAGTAGCCACAGTGATTTTCCCTGCGCTGGCATCGTCGTCCTGGACCATCTTTGAATCTCTTATCAGGTAATTTCGGCGTAACTTTTCACTTCTTACCATCTATTTGCTTACCAAGAAAATTGAGAAAATATTTAAGCTCTTGCCTTTGTTTTCTTGGTCTCGATATCTCTTGAGAAAAACACAATCCCCAATTTTTATTTTCTAATTATGTAGTACATATAGCCTCTGCAAAGTTGTTGTGGTTATTATTCTCTTGACAATTCAGTTTGTTACATCAGAAATCTTCACAAAATTTTACGGAGAGAATTCAATCCTTAACTTTTAATAATTTTGAAATGTACATGTATTTGGATAACCATGTACGAAATTTTACCGAGGATATAAAACCTAGCTTCTTAGCTTCTAATCTACAGCGATGATTGCAATTTTAACCAATTTTTTTTTTTCTGAAAACCATCAGGGTATAAATGGAATCGAATTCAAAGCATCAAGGAGTTGATAGGATCAGTAAATTGCCAGATGGGCTTCTTTGTCACATACTTTCATTCGTTCCAACTATATATGCTGTATGGACCACCGTTTTGTCTAAACGATGGAAGAACTTATGGATTTCGGTTCCCAATTTGAATTTTGATGAAGAAGATTTCCCTGAAACTTATAGGGTTGACAAAAATCGCATTATGAACTTTATTTATCGTACACTTTCCTTTCATGGCTCATCGGACATCCAAAAATTCCTTCTTTGTTGTAGGCGTGAACAGGATTTCAGTGCTAAGGACTTCTCTCATATTGGTAGATGGATTAGAACTGCCGTTAGGCGTAATGTTGTTGAATTGGATCTTCATCTTACCCTTGACAGTAACACTCCTACTCGCGAATTCAAAATCCCTCAAAGTCTTCTCAGGTCTAAAACCCTAGTGGTTTTGACTGTGTATTCAAATTGTATTACCTATGCTCCTACAAAAGGGTGTTTCCCGAGTCTAAAGGTCCTTTCTATGTCAGTTGTCTGGCCAGACACGGATTCCTTTACTTCCCTGGGAAATTTTCTTTCTTGTTGTCCTATACTTGAAGAATTGAGTATAGATCTGAGTTTAAGATTTCGTGATGTCTTGAATTTCTATATATCTGCACCTTTATTGATGACGTTAAGAATTTCTCTGGACCATCCGAGTTCTCGTCATTGGACCAAGTACTTGATTAATGCCCCAATGCTGGAAAATCTTTATCTCAGTGACAATGTTTTGTCAAGTTACTTTTTGGAGAGTTCAGTGTCTCTTGTCAGAGCTGAAATTGATTTCAAAGACAGATTTTCATATGACAATGCTAGCTATTCAGATGAAGATGAATTTTGGGGCCTTCCAGATAAACGTCTTGGATTTTCTAACAGGGCAACTCCATCCCTGGAAAAATTTTCAGATGTAAAATATCTTTCTCTGTCTGGCGTGCCTTCACTGTTGAAGGTAAATATGCTCTTACTTATTTACAGTTTGTTAGAATTTGATTTGGAATGAAAATATTTAATAAACTTGAATTGTCATAAGAAAGTTCTTACCTTTCTTCCCTGATATTCTAAACTTCATAATCGAGCTGCGAGAGAACATCCATTGAATTCCCCTTATTTTCCTTTCTTACCACATTAATTGTTATTATTAACTGTCTCTGATTGAAATGGTAAGCAAATGTTCAATTTCTGTTTGATCAGCATTTTTTTAATGAAGGTGCATGATCTTCCTGCTTTTAATAATGTGAGCCAATTGGAACTTACTCTTTATGATGGCCACTACTGCGAGTTGGTAATCGAGTTGCTCAAGAGATCACCTAAACTGGAATATCTTGCATTAGGAGATCAGGTAAGATGTATTTCCCCTTATTCTTCGTGATGGTACCAGCATGCAGCTTTGAACAATTTTCATTTCATTCGTTCTTAATTTGGTATTACGTGTATATGCAATTTCAGTATTTCAGCTGTAGAGAACTATTCTCAGAGCACTCACAAGATCGATGGAATCCACCAGAGCTTGTGCCTGATTGTTTGTTGTCACACCTCAAGACTATCTCCTTGAGAGGATTTCAGGGAAGCCAGGACGAGATGGAAGTAGCAAAGTATTTGTTAAAGAACGGCGAAGTTTTGAAGAAGCTTACTATTTATCCCTGGATGCATATTCCTAGAGATCAGTGGTATGAACAAGAGAAGCTGGTATACAAGGAACTTTGTGCGTTTAAATGGGGTTCGAAGATTTGTCGAGTTGAATTTATCTAGGATGCAGTTTTAAGGATTTTATGTTTGAGAAGTCCACAATTTTAGAACATGTCTGTCTGTCTTATAAGTTTTGTTGCCGCTATTGGAATTGCTAACAGAGTTTCTCCAGAGATCAAATTATTGTTGGGAATTTCTAGCAGTGTTTATTTTCTTAAAAGTTGAAAGATCATTCAGTCTGAAATGTCTTGTTAGCAAATATAAGTGTGCATTGGTGCATATAAAATTTTAGTAAATACAAGATCTCTTGCTTGCGAGAGGGCATACCATTATATAGTAGTCAACCAATGTTAAACACAAGGACTATCACGCGACCACTCCAATACTAAATATTTTCCAATACTGCGGACACTCAGTCAAATCGAGTATAGAGACATCAAATTGAACTTTCTAACGTTCTGTTTGGATGACTGCAATGTACTCGGAATTTGAACAAAAGCCATAGCACGTGAAACAGTTCGAATATGTAGATTAGCATTTCATTAAAAGGCTCAAAAGCTGATCAAAGGACACAAGCAAGCCCAAAGACCAACATGCTCAAGGGAAAAAACTAGAACTGCAAGCTGGAAACTGAGCAGACTAGAAGAAGACAAAATCTGGAGAGGGTAAAGCTGAATTCAAATTCGAATCAAGTCGAGCAAGAGAGAGTAAAACCCCATATTCTCAGCTGGCTATAGAAAGATGGTAAAACACTGTCGTTCGTGATGCTAAATGGGTTCTCATTTTCTCATCTTCTTCCACCATTTCTCAGGTATTTTCTCTTCATAACTTTGTGCCTTCCTTGCTATCTGTTTGGTTACCAGGAAAATAGTAAATTCAGTTTTATATATATATATATATATATATAGGGTGGGCCGTACAACTATTCTCATTTGTAACAAAGAATGAGGATCCCCTTGGATAAAGGGCATGTATATATGTGTGTGTATTAATATTCTCCATTTTTACCAAAGAATGAGGATCCCTTTGAAGAATTCACCTATTCTGGAACATTTTTTCTTTCAAAATAATGTAAGATATAATTTCACTTGTGCTATATGACTGTAAGATGTGCAGGCTCTTAACGATTCTTATTTTCCGTTCTTTTAAAGATTGTCATGGAAACAAATGGTATTACGAGGAAGATGAGCGTCAATGGAATTTGGGAAATCCGCCAGACATTGCCTTTTTGTTTGCTGTCGCACCTCAAGACCATCTTCATTAAGGGATTCAAGGGTCAGCGAGATGAGATGGAAGTTGCTAAGTATTTGTTGAAGAACAACGTAGTTTTGGACAAGATGGCTACTTCTACAGGTGATCTGAACTGCACAAAAGAGGAGGTACACCAAGAATTTTCAATGTTCGAGAGGGTTTCAAAAACTTGTCAAGTTGAATTTACCTAAATGCCGTTTTAGGATTCAAAATCAAAGGGCTTCGGAGACTTGTCAAAGTTGTAATAGCATCGTCTTCGTAATTAGAAGTTAGAATCTGCATCCGTCTGTCTTATAAACTGAACTGCGAACGGAGTTTCTCAAGAAATCAAACTGTTGTTGGGAATTGCTAAACAAAGTTTATTTCTTATGAGATGATCCAATCTGTTGTCTAGTTAGCTAACGTAATGTAAGTGTGTATTGGTATTAGATATGTGTGTTTATTTAGATGACAAAAATCAAAGACTACGAGAGTGATTGTTCTATGATTTTGGAGTACCGTCACGTGGTATAATTCGTCATTACACTATAATGCAAGTAGAGATTTTGATACCGAACCATAGAAGTGGAAATAGCAACCAATAGCTATACTTCAGTATGACATACAATAATATTTTCAGGACTGAACGCTCAGTCAAATCGTGAGTAAAAAGATGTGTTCGAATGACTGCAATAAACTAGAATTCAGTCTAAACTAAATATCAAAATGAACTGGTTTACTGTTCGTAAGCATAGCGTAATTCTAATTAATGCAAACTTTATGTCATATCCCAGACCGGCTCTATCCTAGCACGATATTGTTTGTTTTGGGCCTCGACCACGCCCTCACAGTTTTGTTTCTGGGAACTCACACGAGAACTTTCCAGTGGATCACCCATCCTAGGATTAGTCTCGCCTGAACTCGCTTAACTTTGAACTCGAAGCCAGTGAATTCCTAAAAAGCCTCGTGCTATATGGAGGTGGTCATGTACGTATAAGGCACATTACCCCCTCTCCGTTGGTCGATGTGAGATGTTACAATCCACCCTCCTTAGGGGCTCGACGTCCTCGTCGGCACACTCGCACCGAACGACAGAGTGGCTCTGATACCATTCTGTCACATCCCAGACCGGCTCCGCCGTAGCACGATATTGTCCGCTTTGGGATCCGGTTACGCCCTCACGGTTTTGTTTCTGGAAACTCAAATGAGAACTTTCCAGTGGGTCATCCATCTTAGGATTGCTCTCGCCCAAACTCCCTTAACTTCGGAGTTCCGATCAAACTCGAAGTTAGTGAGTCCCCAAAAGGCCTCGTGTTATATGGAGGTGGGCATGTACATATAAGGCACATCACTCTCTCTCCGTTGGTCGATGTGGGATATTTCACTTTACTTGTATTTTTTTTTCAATTCTATAATTCATGCAAACTTAACTATATAATGACAAACTTTACTTGTATTTTTTTTTTCAATTCCATAATTCATGCAAACTATGCAATGTGTAACCGATAGCAAACAAGTATGTTAATCAACACTTAAATAAGAATTCAATCATTAATAACCACATTAAATAATTTTAAAATTTTGGCAAAAAAAAAAAATTATTTAACTAAATAGTCTCTCTAGCATTATCTATTCCATTTTTATTTTTTTGTCAATGCATTATCTTTTCCTTAGCATTTTTGTAACTAGAAATTCAACTATCCATTAAAGGGGCCAAAAGCCCAACAAGGCCAAGAGAAATAACAGTAAGAAGTGGACAGACTGAGAGAGTAGAATAAAGAAAATTTTAACGAAAAGTTCCCGGTGCTGTTCACTTTAACGAAAAATCATATTTTTACACTAAAAAGTTAGTCCTAATACTATTCACTTTACCCTTTATTTTGTCATTATCGTTAAAACTCAAAGTTTTCAAATCATTTTCATTAGTTTTTCTTAGAATAAAACAGAAGCAGAAGTAAACAGAAGAGAGAGAGAGAAAGAGAGAGAGAGAGAGAGAGAGAGGGAGGGTAAAGCTCAATTCAAATTTGACTGACTTCAAGCAAAAGTGAGTAAAGATCTCATCTGTTTGGTTACCAAGAAAATCAGAAATAGTAGAACAATGTAATCTTTATTTCTTGTTGGATTTGTTTGCTTCCATGAAAAAATCCTGTTCATTAGGAAGTAAAATTTCATGCCTAAATATGTATGGAGATAAATGGGTATTCAAGGATTTTACTGTTAACTGCAAAGTTTAAAATACATACAAATAATAGTAATAATTTATTTTTGTATTCAAGAAAATATGTTTAAACTTTCATCATTTTCCTTTGTGGCGGATCAATGACACTACTTTTTTTACACAACTTCGACACACGTTGGGTGCCACAGGATCAGTGCATTACCAGATGCCGTTCTTTGTCACATACTTTCCTTCCTTCCAACAATATATGCTGTCCAGACCACAGTTCTGTCTAGAAGATGGAAGAACTTATGAACTTCTGTTCCCAATCTAGAAATTGACGACCAATATTACGAGGTTAATTTTTCCGAGGCACGTTGATAATGTACTCTTCTCTCGTAACTCATCAGACATTCAAAAGTTCACTCTTTGCTGTAACTCTGTTGGGGATTTCTCTCGTGTTGATGGTTGGATTCGTGCTGCCATTAGGCGTAATGTTGTTGAACTTGATCTAGATGTTGGGTCACCTAAAGATGAGATTTTTGAGTTGCCTCAAAGCCTTTTTTCGTGCAAAACACTGATGGATTTGACGCTGATGTCAAATTTTATTATCAAGCCTCCTACATCAGGTTGTTTTCCAAGTCTCAAATCCCTCCGTCTTGATATTAATCATCCACAAAATAACTCAATGGAGAAGCTTTTTTCGTGCTGCCCTGTACTTGAGAGTTTGTTTATCACTGGATCTCATGGAAATGATCGCTTTTGGAATTTCCTCTATCGACCTCAACAGACTCATCTTGGTGATGCCGTTTTAAATTTCATTATCTCGGCGCCTGAACTGAAGACGTTAAGAATATATTGGAATTCGCAAGATGGTTATAAGAAGTGCAGTTTTTTCATTGCTGCTCCAAAGCTTGTAAGATTTGACCTCAACCAGAATGTTTTAACTGATTGTTTTTTGGAGAATGCAAAATCCTTAGTCAATGCTACTATTGATCTCTGGGAACATTCTGCAAATCAAGTTCAGCGCTTTGCCATTCGCTCCACTGCGCTTCTGGCTGGAATTTCCAATGTTAAATATCTGTTTCTTAGATCTCATCGTTTGAAGGTAAGTGTGCCCTAACTTCTTCCTTATACAATATGTTTTTTTTTTTTTGAGAAGATACGATAACACTTTATTAAAATAAAAACAAGAATTACAAAATAGTGGATAAGAAATCCACCATGTGGCAAAGCTAGCTAAGACCTCTCAAATAGATCTGATTACAACATAACCTCAACCAAAATCATTTTACGGCTGCTAACATATCCCACACTATATGAGAAAGAGAATAATCTCCGAACTCATTCGAAACTAATGCCCAGAGGGCTGCCGAGTATCTTACTCTACCCCATAGTTCTGCTACCCCCACTCCATTATAATCCTCAAAAACTCTTCTGTTACGCTCCAACCAAATGTTCCAAAAAACTGCTAACACCAAACAGCCCCACAAAGCTTTAGCTTTCCTCCCCTTTCCTAAAGCCTCAAAATTGGTGCTTAGAAGCTCAAAACAACCCTTTGGAATGACCCAACTAACTCTAACTTCCTGAACCAATTTCCACCACAACTGTATTGAGTAAGAGCAATGGAGAAAAATATGATTAACTGTAAAACCCCTCCCCAAATTTAGTTTGTAATTTACTTTGGTTATGGGTTTTGGTTTAAAATATTTTTTTTGTGTGTTAAATGGTGTGCCTAGTGGGCCCCCTTCCATTTTGGTCCCCTGGCCTCTTTCCTCCTTGTGCCATGTGGCTTCCCACCCACTCTCACTCTCGGATCCCTCTCTTCTCTCCCTCTCAAGCTCTCTCTCTCACGACTCACTCCCTCTCTCTCTCGCATACATCTATCTCTCAGCTCCCTCTTCCCCGAGGTGCCAACCCTCACATACACATCCATACACATCAACCTTCGAACCCCATGACCGAAAGGTGTAGCGCCATGGAAATTGGTGCGAAAGGTTGGAGAACTTGGTGAGTTTCCGACGGTGGTAAGTCCTGAGAATCACCCAAAATTTCTTGAATCGTGCTTTCCGTTGTATTTCTAGTTTTTCTAAGACTTTTCGTAGGAGTTTGGTGCAGGAAACATCCCTGGAACTCAATCCCAGTTTCTAGCGAAGGAATTCGTGACACCCAGGCCATTTTCTGGCCTATCCTGATGTCGACTCAAACCCACCTTGGTATATCCTTGTTCCTTATCTTCATATCTTCTTTTTGGTTGTTGAATCATGATTTTTTGTTGTAGTTTGACCCCAAACTGGAGCTCGAAAAGCTCCCGGTCGAATTTCCTGCATTTTTCTTCCATAGGGTCCGGTGACCCGCAAACCTTTGGCCCAATCCCTTACTCCACCAACCCAGGTCCAAAACCTAAAACCTTTTTTACCCAGCCCAAGCCTTTAGGCTGGGCTGTTGTAATACCCTGAAAACTTAAATATATAAATTATATATTCATAATTATGAATATGTGGAGAAAATCGAAAAAAAATAAATTGATTTATGGTTGTAACACCCACCCCCTATTTATAAAGATATATGTATGTAATTATCCCAAAACATTTTAAATATATCAATTTTGTCCCATTTTATCTACCCAATCTGAAAATGGATTCCTTTCTTTCCCACAAGCTGCCACGTGGCAGCACCCCCTTCACTTTTCTCTCTTCTCTCTCTGTCCCCCCCCCCCGTGAACTCCCTTCTTCTTTCTTCTTCTTTTCTGTTTCTTGTTTGTCCTGTCTCTCTCCCTCTCGGCTCTCTCTCATATCTCTTCTCTCCCTCTTCTCTGCACCGTAGCAGCACGCACGCACGCACCCATCTCCCCGCGCGAGGAAGTCCATCACCATCTCGTTCTTCTCTCTCCCTCTGTCTCGTGCTGCAACCCTAGGAAAACCGGAAAAAGGAACTCCGGTGAACTTTTATATTTTTCCGGTGAGGTAAGCTCCAAACCTTCCCTTTTTCGTCCTAGAATCTACTGGAATGGGTTTTAACTGAGTTTTATTCGTGATTTTTGGAGGTTTTAGGACGAAAACGAACTCGGGTGTAGGAACACCCATTTCCGGCGAGCCGCGGGTGTCGGGGGATTTTCAGGCCATCTCCGGCCGTTCCACGACGAAAGGAAGGTATAGAAATACTCCCATTGTCTTGCTCTTCATTTTGGTACCTAGATCGGAGTCTAGGGTGGTGTTTTGAGGCCGGCCGGAGCTGTTGAAGCTCCGGCGTTCTTCTCCGTCGACGCTAGGCCGTACAGGCCAGTTCCAAGGCAAGCGGGCCTTAGGCTCGTGGGGAGTTAAGCCTAAAATCCTAGCCCAGTTCATTTTTAGTTATTTTTGTTAGTTGTTTTAGGACTTAAAGGCCCTCGGGCCGTTTATGTTTAAGGCCCGTAGCCCTCTAGCCCAACCCAAAAACCTTTTAAGGTTTTATTTATTTTTCTGTTTTAGAATTAGGGCCCTTTGGGCCATTTTCTGTTAAGGGGTTTTCAACCCATTCCCAAACCCTTAAGGCCTTTTCAGCCCAACCCAATTCAAAGCCCAGTTGACTCTGACTGTTGACTCGGTCAACAGTCAGAGTTGACTTTGCAATATCCTAGATTATTCTTATTATCGAGAATGCACAACCAGAGCATTTCAAGTTTTGTGGATTTTTCTCTTCATTCTTTGAGCTAGAATTTTGACTTCAGAAGAAATTTGAATGAGTTGGACATAGCAGAGGCAGCTAGGTTATTACAGAAGGTGGAAAGTGTTCGTTTAATTTAATCAAGAGCGGATAACAGAAGATGGAAACTAGACTTATCAGGATTGTTCACTTGCAAATCCTATAGCTCTTTCTTGAGCAACAATGGAACTATGCAACATTTTCCACCCTTTTCTCAGATTTGGAAATCAAAATCTCCTCCGAAGGTCAAAGTTCTTGTGTGGTTAGTGGCTACTGGGAAGGTCAACACTTGTGATCAAGTTCAAAGGTGAGGGCCTTTTATTTGTATTTCTTCCCATTGGTGCAGTTTGTGTAAATCTTCATTGGTGCAGTTTGTGTAAATCTGAGAAGGAGAATGTTAATGACACGCCCCGATCCCGATATTCCCCGAATACCATGGTAGGTATGTACTGGCCGATACCCAAAGGTGATGCAAGCCATTTAGAATGCATGAAAACAAGAAATAAATAAGGCTTATAAATTTAAATATAATTAATATGCAAATTAGGAACGTGTTCAGAGCATACAACTAACTAGAACACTAAAAATAAATAATATAAAATTGAATGAGCAAAGAAATAGGTCATACACCGATAGGACTCAAAGATGCCGATGCGAAAGTGCCTTGACACAGGGATCGTATGTCTCGAATCTAAATCCTTATGGGGCGCAAAACAAACATGAGTGGACCAAGTTGATATATATAAATACTGAAACAGTTATCAACATACTAACCCCCAAAGTTTTATTAAAACATCAATAGCATAATATGTAATAGGTTTTCCGAAACCCTAGCATGCCATAAAACATATCTTGTATATAGTGCTAACTAGTGGTATTAGTATCAGTATCTATTTAATCAAAACCCTTCATTTGCTAAACAGGCCATTTATAACACTTCCTTCATTTGCCAAACAGGCCCAACTTATGCCCGGCCGAAGCCAATATAAATATCATTGCCAAATAGGCCCAACCTACGCCTTGTCAAAGCCAATATAAATATCATTGCCAAATAGGCATAACAGTGACCATTAGATACGCACAAAAACATTGAATATAGTCTTTCCAAATATAGGTACACATATCTCAAAAACACTTTCATAGTATAAAGTCATCCATCATCTATACTATAAAGAAGTGTGTAAAAACATGTTCGAAATAGTATATCGTCATCCATCAGATATCCTACAAAGGACATGGGTTGGATAGAAAAATATGATATTCCAAAATATTCCAAAATATTCTAAGTACGCATAATATCTCATAAAACGTAATCATTAAATCATACTTTTCATGTATGCATTTCTACTATTAAAACATGCATTTTAGAAAGGGTCCACTCACATATACTTAGCCGCCGAAGAGCCACGCAAATTAGCGAAGACGCAAATGTAACAATGTATGCACCTAAGCACATAAGGGGTCCAATTAATAAAACTCTACTCAAACAATTGAATTTTGGAAAACAGACGTCAAAAATGGATTCAAGACGTCGAATTACCCTAAGAAGGGTCCCGGGTAAATTACGAAAAGGTCAACACGGGAATATTCCAAAGAATATTTCATTAGGTCCAAAGGGGCTGGGTCAAAGGGGTTGCTGGGTTGGGTCGAAGGGTTCTAGGCCCAAAGGCCTAGTTTGGTTTCTTAAGGGTTTTGGGTTGGGTTAGATAATTAGGTTGGGCTTGGAAGTGTTTGGGCTCAGCAACTGCCACGCCCTGCCCCGACTAATTTATTTCGGATAATAATTTTGATGATAGGCCCATTTTAAACTCTTGATAAATTTTCTATTCAAAGGTTAAGGTTCTTTGCTTTTAATTCCTTAATTCCACAAAATGGTCTAAACCATAATTCTCTTATCAAACATACCATTATTCAATTATCTTACCAATTTATTCCCAATTTATTCTCTCAGATCAAGACTCCAACTAAATATTAATTCTCGATTATTTAATTTCACTTATTTTATGGCTACATATAACGTCTCGTTAGACTGCCTACGTACCCTAAACAGGGATCAAGCCATTCGTAGTTCACATTTCCAAAATTTTAATACCAAATCCGAATATATTCATTTAAATCCAACATATACCACAATCGTATTAATATTCAAAACACAACAGTTAGATCTCGAAAGCATAATTAGAATAACGAAATTTGTATAAAAACACAATGTTAGCTCCATGGCCGTGCGCCGCCGCACTCGCCGCTGCGGGTGGCAATCGGCCGCCCCGACTCGTCGGAAAAATTCAACTATTTCTAAAAATTCTCAAAAATTAGATAAATGAAGATCTCAAAGAATAGAGCAAACTTTATACCTGCAGCCAAGTCCAATTTGGCCTGAAAATGCTCCAATTTGGCCCAAACGCGCCGGAAACCCTATACATGTGTGGCCTCGAATTGTCACCTCTAGTGCTCCGCCACCCTTACAGTTGTTTGGGCTTTGTTCTAGGCCTCAAGGGAAGTCTAGTAATGGTGGTAATTGGAGGGAAACATTTTACAATTGGTGGAATTCGAACAAGGGTGGCCACAACACCCACAGATGTTTTGTCACCAAACCACCTCTAAAACCCTTATGTTTTTTGGTGTAATTAAGAGAGGGGAGGTAGGGTAAGTGTTTCCAAGTGATGGGTGGTGGCAATCTCGCTATAAAACACCACGAAGGACGTCGGTCCTTCTTGCCAGGTCGGGTCGGGAAAATACCGGCACCCCCTCTTTCTTTTCTTTTTTTCCTCCCCCTTTCTTTCTCTCTTTTCCCTCCTTTTCTTCCCTTCTGATTGGCCCGTGACTCTCCCTTTCTCTCCTTCCCTTTGCATCATAGCCACACATGTGGCTTCTCAGATCCTTGCTCCAGCAAATCTGGAGCCTTCCAGATATTGATTAAATGACCATTTATCCCTAACTTCAATCGTTAATAACTTCTTCGTTACAACCCCGTTTCATGAACGGTTTGCGCCTACGTGTTCATGAAATCGAGCTCTATTCAAAAATATAAATTGTGACCTCAAAATGTTTACGAATTTTAAATAATAAATTTCCAAACTTTAAACTTCGTAAATTATAAAAATTTCCCAATTCTATTTTCATAACCATTGACACGCCCCGATCCCGATATCCTCGGGACATCGGGATGGTCATGTGCTGGCCGACACCCGAGGGTGACGAAAGCCATTTATTGAGTGCAATTGCTGAAAATAAAGGATAGATAAAACTTATAAATGTAAAAGAATAAGGAACATGCATTTAAGGAACGTGTTCAGAGCATACAACTAACTAGAACACTAAAGGAAATAATATAAAATGGAGTGAATAAAAGAATGGGTCCCACACCAAGAGGACTCGAAGATACTGATGCGGAAATGCCTGGATGCCGGGATTGTACGCCTCGATTCTAAGTCCTGAGGGGGGCGCAAAACAAACATGAGTGGACCAAGTTGGTATATATATAATAAAACAGTTATCAACGTACTAACCCCCAGGTTTTATGAAAACACATATATAATGTTAAACATAGGTTTTCCGAAATCTAGCATGTCGTGCAATGTCTAAAATCATAACTCATATATAATAATCACTAGTGAATTGTCCGATAACCCCCAGGCCCCATGCCGGTTCCCCGTCTCTGAGCAGACAGTCAGAGGAAAATACACTTCAGGCCCATGCCGGCTCCCCATCCCTGTGCTAAATAGCCAGAGGAAACACACTCCAGGCCTTATGCCAACACCAAACCGTCGCCCGGGATGGACCGGAATCTATCCCTACGTCCCGTAGCGGAAAGGACCACTAGGTAAGTACAAAACCATTGAACATATATATATTGAAAAACAACTTCATAGTATAAAGTCATCCATCATCTATACTATAAAGAGGTGTTCAAAACATGTTCTAAATATCATATCGTCATCCATCAGATATTCTATAAGAACACGGGTTATAGGAAAATAGTAATAATTCAAAGTAGCCTCAGTAAGCATGTTATCTCACAAAACGTTTCATAAAACGTAATCATCAAATCATGCTTTTCATGTATGCATTTCTACTATTAAAACATGCATTTTTTAGAAGGGGTCCATTAACCGTACACCGATGGTGCAAAGCTATACCACGAGGAAATAACGGAATCACCGTTAATAATTGCACCTATTCACATAAAGGAGTACCTTTAGTCAAACTATACTCAAACGATTGAATTTGGGAAAACGGACTTCAAAAACGGGTTCAGGACGTCGAAATTAGCCTAGGAGAGGTCCTGGACGAACCCCCAAAAAGTCAACTAAAAAAGTCACTGGGGTGCAGCAATGATGAGTACTACATGAATATATGCATACCATAATGATTCAATGATTGTAAGCAATCTAATAAGCTTACCCGAACTTACCTGTGCATCCCGAAGGATCATTTTGGCATTTCACCACAATGCAACATTTCACATAACATAATTTAATCATGGCATGAAATGCATAAATAAATTCAAAAGTATTGTGGAAACTATAAATCATACACACACACACACACACACACACACACACACATACACACACACACATATACTATAAAAAGAGAAAGACCTACTCACCTGGAGTTTGTGCTACAACTCCCTAGCATGAATATTAAGGCGTCACAAACGATCGGCGCCTAGAACAATTATCAAATCACGTCTCAGAATTCTTATCGATAGAACACATAACCTACATAAAGCACATCTCCCAAGGACGTTCTAGAATGATTTGAAACCCATTGACCAAAAGTTAACCGTGGGTCAAAGGTCGGCGGTAGGGTCCATAACACTACGTAACTCGATCCGAAAAATCCACACCTCAGATTTCTAATCCGTAACTTCCAAAGATCCAAATTATGCTTCTAGAACATCATAGTAAAGTTTCATTATGATCCAACGGTTCGATCTTTGTCAATTACAAATTCAAGTGGCGGTTAACGTTTTATTTTATGAGCTTACAAATCTAATTTATGAAGGTCCATACGTTGGATTCCCTATCCGTGAGTTTCTAATATCCTCAAATATTATGTACTATAACGTAGTAAAGTTTAGTGACGATCCAACAGTCGGATCATCAATTCATATAAGGATCAAGTGGCGGTCTCTATCAAAACTATGTTCAAACGATGAGATTTCATCAATCGAACTTCACATGTTGAATTGGGGTATCAAATTTAGCCTAGGAAGGTTAAGGGTACCTCGACCCACTCGTTGCTGCACACAGCGGTCAGCCTCCCCGACTTGTCGGAAAAATCAACTATTTCTAAAAATTCTCAAATTTTATAGGAATGAAGACCTCAACGAGTAGAGCAAGTTTCATACCTGTGGTCAAGTCCAATTTGGCTGGGAAAAACTTCAAATCGCTAACCATAGAATTTGGGTGTTTTTCAATTCAATCAATCTGCAACACCACCGCCCCTAAAATTGTTTAGGCTTTGTTCCTAACCTCCAAAGAAGTGTTTTGGTGGTGGTGATTGAAGGTAAGTGTTTCAAAAATGGGTGGATTGTCGCCGGGTCACCCATGAAGTCTGTGGTTCGAGTTTGGAAAGAAAAAGGATAGACGGAATGATCCTAGGATGATTCCAAGTGATGAGGAGTCTTAATTTATCGAAGAACACTGGAAAATGCTTCAAAACCAGTGGCGCCACCGGTCGGGTTTTAGGTATACAGGTTAAGGGGATGGAGGTCTAGGTTGGGAGCCACTCACCTCTCTCCCTTCCCTCCCTGATCTCCCATTCGATTGGTTCTTCACTTCCCTTTCTACTCCAATTGGTCCTCCCCCTTATTTCCTGATTGGGCAGCCAATGCCCTTATCCCTTTCCTCTGCTTTGATTCCCCTTATTCCCGATACTCTCACTACCCTCAAATCTCACAAAAAGAATTTTAAAAATAATAATATAATAATTATGAGAAATATATAAAATAATATATAGTAATTTCTACAAAAGTAATTTTCGGATTTTTAGTTCCATAAAACCTCCGTCGCAATTTTGATTTCAATTCTACTTGCATCTATGCATTCGCACCGTCGAGTACTTCTGGAGTATAGAAAAGGAATATTTTGTACGTTTCACTATACATTGGTCGACGAAAGTCAATACCCTCGCGTCTAGGGCATTCTCATAAATTCACATTTTTAAAATTTATAAAATCGTAGAACTAGGGACGAGTTGTCACATGAACGTATTGTGATCAACGTTGGAGTGTAGTGAATGGTGAAATACGAATGGCTTGATCCCTTCTTAGGGTACGTAGGCAGTCGAACGTTAAGGTTAGATGCAACCATGAAATAAAAGAAAATGAATGTGTGGTTAAATCATTGATTGTGTTTTGGTTTTGCCTCGAAGGCGAGACATGATAGATAAATAGAAATGTGGTGATGTCACGCATCAATCTTGGTCGTATGTCGGGGTAGGCGCATGCCAAGATATACCCTTTACAATAGACACTTTAGACTTATGAAGTATAAGACAAAACAATAGGGTTTAAAAGATGACCTAATCGACTATGCCACAAGGTAGAAGTGACAAGTTTCCCAAGATAGGCAATGGCTTGATTTGTTGAGAACATTGGTGGTTTATTCAAAAAAAAAAAGAAAAGGAGGATCAACTGGTGGTTTCGCCACAACAGTCCACCTTGGCCACCATCGTGTGATTCACTATAGAAGTCGAACCCAGGATGTGCTATGTGAAATACAGGTTTGAAATTCATCCCTAGTTACTGGACCACTTCCTAATGGTTAGGTTTATTTTATTTTTTTTTTTTTTTTAAAATAAAAAAAACACAATAGATTAAAGAGAAGCTCCCCGAGCAGACCCAGTTCTAGTACAGTCAAATAAAAGAGCTCTACAAGCAGTAGATGGTAAAGAACTATCCCAAATGCTGAAAACCCACATCCATGATAGCGTCCACCACAAAATTTACTTCATGGAACACATGAGTCCAAGAGATACAATCAAATGACCTAGCAATATTCTTGATGTCCTCAATTATACTCATCACTCGCCAAGGAACACCACTCGTGCCCTGCATCACATCAATAAGAAGTTTTGAGTCACCCTCCACCAAGATTTTTTGAAAGTCTTTACTCCTCACAATCCAAAAGGCATCCCTAAGCGCAAGACATTCTGCAACATTGATGGTAGTTTCCCCAAATGACCTTGCTCCAGCAATCATTGGTTCTCCATATTCGTTCCTTATGATAAATCCTGCAGCTGCCACTGAGTTTTTAACAGAGCCATCGAAGTTTAGTTTGAAGAAATCACCACCCGAGATGGGGGGTGGTGGGGAGAGTTCCATCTAATCAACCTTTGCTGCTTCCTACTAGCAATAAGATTCTTCTTATTAGTATTAGTATAATCGTTCACTACAACAAAAATGGCCTTTGGGCACAAAATTAGGGAGACAAATTAGGTGTTTGTGTCTTTTTAAACACCAATAGGATGGAAAGTGCTCATTCCGTAATAAGCACTATGTATTGTGCCCAATGTTAAGAGAAATGGACACAATCACATTATTGGGCACAGAACCATGACTTTTGTGCCTTTAATGTCAGAAATGGAAATTTTTTATTAATTTGCAATGACACTATAAAGATAATCGTGCCCTATAATTTAATATATTTAATGTAAAGGTAGATTTTTTGTGCCATTTGTTTAAAATAATGTTTTAAATGAAATGAGAAACACTTTACCTCAATCTTTACACCTTTCTCTCCTCGTTTCCTCATTCCGCCTTTCTCTGTGTTTCCTCGTTCAAACCATGCCTCTCTTCTCTCTCGCTCTCCCTTCCCCAATCAAATCGAGCCTCTCTTCAACCCCAGGCTCTCTCTCTCTCTCTCTCTCTTGCCTTTCATCTCAATTCTCAACTCCAGTTCACATCTCACGCAGAAACAGAATTTGCAAATCCTTCCCCTTTAAAGCTCACACACTCTATGAATCGTTGGGTCTCAACTTAAGTTTCAAGTCGAGTTCACATATTCTCAGACTCTGCAAATCCTTCTCATTCACACAGAATCTGTAAATCAGTCGGCCTCAACTCTCATCTTATCCCCATTTCCCCTTCAGTTCAGTGTCTGCATAATGTGATTCATTCTTCTCCACTTCATTCCAGGTAAAATGGTTAGAACTTAGAACTTGCATTGGTTAATTTAGTTAATAATTTGTGATTAATTTTAAGGTTAGGGTTAGGGTTCGTTTGAAACAAAAGGGGAACTGAGCTTGTTTCTCTTTTTGGTTATAATCAAAAGGGGATTTGATCTGGTTCAGATTCAAACAAACCCATTTTTGCCTCTTTCATCTCTGCCCTTCTCAGACTCCGCCGATGGATGCTGTTTGTCAGCTGGACAACCACAGTATCAAGGACTCCTCTTGGATCTGGGCTTTTCCTTTGTTATTTTTCTATGATTTTTTGTGTATTTTTTAACAACTTTTGTGTGTGTGTGTGTGTTTTTTTTTCCTTGTATTTAATCTTGCAGGAAACTCAACGTCTCCTCAGGGAACCTTGTAAGTGATTCACTTTTTTCTCACTAATTATTTGGAGTTTGAATTGAGATTGTGCTCAAATTTGTTTGATTTGTCTACAAGTTTGTTTTATAAAGAAAATCAAAGAAATGTGAGTTTGATAGTTGGTTTTAGGCTTTAGATGTAATATAAAAATGCTAATTTTGTTGCAGTCTAATTTATGGAACTCTGCAGGAGAGTGTGAAGCCTTTCTCATCTAATTTGGATTGAAAATTGTTCTACATTGGAAGACTGCATTTAATTTCTAAAGTGAATCAAGCGGTAATTGCAGGTTACAATGTGTGCACTACGGTACCATTGGGCTTGTTACAATGATGTCAAGGCCTTGCGTAAATTTTCCTTGTAGTGTGGTATTCCCTATAGCGGTATGTCTTGTTCTTGGATTTTTTATTTATCTGCGTATGTTTTTAGATGCTTTGGTATTGTCCTTACATTTTTTATTTGATTACATTGGAAACATTTGTGATAATTATCTTATTTGTACATGAACTGGAAATTATGTACCTTTTAAATTGATGCGAGGAGAGTAATAAACCCAAATGTGCATATGGGTATAAAAAAACCCTTCTGAAATTGAATCCTTTTGAGTTTTCGCAAAGAGATTGAAAAAGGACTCATATTTTTGGTCTTGAATGATAATGTGATATTTATCATTTATACAGCCCATTACAAAATCAAATTTGTGATTTTCATTATTCCTAAGCTACATATTGGCTGTTAAATTCTTTAGATAACTTGTTGGCGGACTACTAAAAAAAGGTATCTGGCACTCGACCCACAATGGAAGCTCACCCAAATAGTTCTCAGGTACAAATGTGTATCTACAATGTTGTAACTTATAGGTACTCTGTGGAATGAGATAAATGGAGTGAAGTTTCTTACAGCTTGCTAATGTTTATACTTGAGAAATAAAATTCCCATATAAGGTATTTCGAGCCTTACATGAAATATAAGTAGGTTTTACTCATGATATTTAGTTTTCTATCTTTTGTATTAGTATCCTAATAGTGCTTAATAAACACAGTTAATAAAATGATTAAAAGCATGTTAATATTTTGGGAAGTTTCAGAGTCTAATTTTCAAAAGAAAGAAAAAGAATGAACATTATGCATGTATGAGTTTGGATGTGTTTGGACTTTGGATCATATCCATTACGCAACATTTGATGCTTTCTTTTTTTCTCAAACTAGTGTGTTGTTTGAATTATGGCCTCTCTTTTTTTCTCTCATGGCTCGTCAAATTGGAAGGATGTCGAACAGGAAAGAACCAAAGGTTTGGAGTTTGATCCACCTTTTCTTTAATAATCAAATTTATGAGAGTTGCCATTCTCTTAGGACTAAGAATTTGTTATGTTCGTTTGAATGATTACCTTTCTATGTTTCAGCCGTAATATCAAATAAGACTCAACCAATTGATGACACATGAAATTGAGATGAAATTAAGAACTAGGTATTCATTGTCACAATCTTTTATTCTTATTTTTCATAATAGGCTTAGGTAATAAATCGATTATAAGTTCTGCCAAGTGTAAACATTGAACCATGCCGATTTAACACATTATTTTGATGCTAGTACATTATTTTAAGGTTCCAAAGATATTTGAGCATGTCTGCATGATTTTGGATATGCAACTTATCCTAATATATGTTACTTGTTATCTGTATTGGTGATTGATGAGATTTCTGTTTTTGTGAACTGTGCTATATTGTTAATGGCCCTGAAATTTTGGGCAAGTTCGTTGGTGAAACTGAGAAAAATGTTAGGGATCTAATTACTGATGCTGAGAATGATCAAATGGCTCATGGTAATGAAAAAAATATATGTCAATTGCACTTAGGTTGGTTTTTCAATAATTGCTAATGTCATTATGTCCTTAATTCCCTAGGAGACTAGAGTGGTTTGCATGTGATAATCTTGATGAAATGGATGCTATTTGTAAGGTATAACTATTTCTTACTCTATGTTTTATACTAAGATCCCTTATAGGCAAGAAGGGAATGTGGTTAAGTTACATTGCATGAAGAACTTGGGTCCAACGACTGCAATAGGGGAGGATAGGATTCTGAAAAATGGCTTGGTTGTAAATATGTGGGATTTGTTGTAAATAACTGAAATACATGTACATTGTGGGATTTGTTGATTTTATGAAAATTTAGATTTTTTTTGTTTTGTTTCAAATTTTTTTTTTTCCTAATTGAACCTATTGGGCACGATTTGAAATTTGTGCGCATGATTGTCTGTCATCTGACATGTTGTCAGAATTAAGGCACAAATAGGCTATTATTTGTGCTTTCTCTATGAGCACAAAAGCAATATTGTGCGTTATTACCAATGGCCACGCCTATAGAGGGCACAAACAATATTATAGTTGCCACATTGTTGATATTGGTCTATGGGCACATATGTTGGTGCTCTTTAGCCTCAAAGGGCACAAATAATTTATTGTGTGCAGTGCCCATATTTTTTGTAGTGGTTCCCCATGTTTAAGGCCAGCAAAACCACTGGGGGGGAGGGTTTTGTGAACACGAAAATTTCCTGAAACGAAAGAGACAAGAACAACGTGCACAAAATAATATTTGTATTTGATGATTTTGGGTTTACAATCTCTCTCAAATTTGATCATCTGATTCGATCTCCGTAAGGTGTGTATTTGTGGATGTTGATTGATCCAAAAGGTCGTTGGGCTTGATCTAAGGATGAACGTTCTTCAAGGGCTGTGGGCTTGATCTTGAAGGTGGATTTGAGCGGATCTTCAAGGAGCCGTTGAGGCTTGATCTTGAGGATGAGCGTTTCTTCAAGGGCCGTTGAGGCTTGATCTTGAATAACGGTGATGAACGGATCTTCAAGGGCTTTTGGGCTTTATCTTGAAGAACAGTGATGAACGGATCTTCAAGGGCTTTTGGGCTTGATCTTGAAGAACGGTGATGAATGGACCTTTAAGGGCTTTTGGGCTTTGATCTTGAAGGACGGTTGGATGTACGGATCTTCAAGGGCTTTTGGGCTTGATCTTGAAGAACGGTTGGATGTATGGATTTTTCGATGTTGTTGATCCAAAAGGCCGTTGGGGCTTGATCTTAGGATGAACGGATGATGAACGATGAACACTTTCTTCAAGGGCCGTCGGGGCTTGATCTTGAATTGATGGAAGTTCTTCAAGGGCCTTTGGGGGTTGATCTTGAAGGTGAATGATTGTTGATCCAAGGGCCGTCGGGGCTTGATCTTGGAAGAACGATGAACGAAGAACGAAGAAGGTTTTCTTGATTCTTCGGGAACCTGGATGCTTGAGAGTTTCGGAGTTTCAGAGCTTCAGAGCTTCAAGGTGTAATATGAATTCCTTCCTTAAAATGAATGAAATGACTTCTATTTATAGAATTTTCCAATGCCTAATTTTGAATATAATATGCAGATGAAATAAATCGTTTCTACCAGGTGTTGACATGTGTCCTATTTGATGACTTTTCTGATTTATTTTGATTTTTCATTTAGTCACACGCTATGTGTAAAATTTATGTGATACATGAGCGTTGAAATTGTAACTTTTGGTAACATTTATTTCACCGAAATTTCGATGTCTACATGTTCATCTAATCAACCTTTGCTGCTTCATGCTAGTAATAAGATTCTTCTTGTTGGTATTAGTATAATCGTTCCCCATGTTTAAGGCCAGCAAAACTACTCTAGAAGGATAAGCTTTAGCAGTATTAAAAACAACTTGATTCCTCATCTTCCAAATTTTACCGACAAATAAGGAGAGCTATACTAAGATTTGACAAATTCTCACTCATAGAGCCAATCAAACAAACTCCAATTAATTTGATTAGCAGGAGGTTTCACTTTCGGGATAAGCTTGATTGTAAATACATTTGTTTTTATAATTCAAACCAATGGGAAATTATTAATTAAATAAATTTAAAAAAAGGTCCGTCTCATGTGCTTTGGATTGTAATGCGTCATGCCGATAACTTATATAGATTGATTGCCAATTTCATAATTTATTCTTTCAATTTCCAACCTCTGCTAGCTGTCGTTTGCTTTTTTTTCTTTTATTTTTTTTATTTTTATAGCTGTCGCTTGTTGAATATAGCTGTCGCCGTCGTCAGTTGAATATTGATAACAGTTGAAAGCAATACTGGTATTATAATTTCATAATTTATTCCTTCAATTTCTAACCTTTGGCTCTTGATTCCCCAGGGATGTGCCCAATCTTTCATTTACAATAACGTATCTTAATTATAAAAATTTTATAATTGAAATCACTCAATTTCTTAGTCTTTATTTGAAGATGACTCTTACAAAAAAATAAAAAATAATAATTCCAATCATAGACTATTTAATTATCCAAATGTAGAAAAAAAAATCAACAGGATAGATACCGAGTAGCACATTCATGATAAACCGTTAATATGTTTGATACATTTGGATAACTAAACGATCTTCGATTTGAATAGTTTTTGTAGAGATAGATGATCTTGAAGATTAAGAGATTTAATGGTTTTGATTATAAATTTTAATGATAAAATTACGTTATTTGCAAGTGGAAAAATAAGCTCATCCTCAAAGGTGAAATGCAATCATTATCCATTTTTATATTAAAGTTAGAGTAAGCATACGCTTTACTTGGCTCTTGCAGTTTACATATATGTAAGCGTGTGTGTGTATTACATATATGTATATGCAGCTTATCAACTCATAACCTCTTAAGCTTGTGAGAACTGTGAAGAAAGTTAAACATGACCACGAGCACCCAAGCAGCAGCGGCCAAAATTCCAGTGGTAGATTTCTCCCTGGACGGCATGAAGCCCGGGACAAGTTCTTGGCTCTCAATACGCGACGACGTTTGCCATGCACTTGAAGAGCTTGGCTGTTTCATAGCAATCCTGCCCAACAAACTTCCTTTGGAGGAGCTCCACAACTCCTTCGTTGGTGCATTGAAAGAGTTGTTAGATTTCCCCATGGACGTCAAAGTGCGAGACAAAAAAGGGGCCTATTTATCTATCCATCCTCCCCATGAAGGCTTGGGGGTGCTTAATAACACCTCTGAAGAAATTCAGAAGTTCACTCGTCATTTTTGGCCTAATGGAAACGATCTTTTTTGGTATGATTTTGTAGACATATTTATTACATATCAATAACTCTCATCTTTAAGATTTAAACTCAATACATAATTTACATTTTTTCTGTAGTTATATAGTTTGTGGACCAAAATATAGTTATATAGTTAATAGTTTATAGCGTTCCCTAGCCTACCGGCTATAGCTGTACTACCATAGGATTTTAAATCAAAGGTTCTGATTAAAACATTAGAAGCAAATTTTTGTTTTTTTGGGCAAAGAAGCAAATCTATTTATTATTCATCCTTGAAGGGTGAGTGATTATATATGCATTCTTTAGTAATTACCAGGTGACCAAGAGAACATTAAATTATATGTATATTAGTTAATGTTTGACATATTGACTTTACTTGTAACTTGCACATTGAGAAAATGTTGTGTTTATTGGCCAGTGAGGGTGCACTTGAGTATGCAAAGGCGATGGCAGAACTAGATCAAGTTGTGACAAGAATGGTATTTGAAAACTACGGTGTAGAGAAGTATCATGATGCTCACATTCAATCAACTTCTTACCATCTCCGATTCAATAAATACAAAAATCCCAAGAAAACTGGAATGGACGTGGGGTTAAAACCTCATACGGACAATAGCTTCTCCTCCATACTCCATCAAAATCAGGTCTGTGGTCTGGAGATATGTACAAGGGATGGTGACTGGATAGTTTTTGATCCTCCGCCGTCATCCGTTATATACCTAGCCGGAGATGTATTTCAGGTACATCGATCTCGAAATATTAACTTCTTCATGTATAATTATATAATTTCATGGGTATTTTGACTCAAATTTTTCGAAATAGATTTGGAGCAACGACAGAATACGACCTTGTAGACATAGAGTTTCGTTGACGGAAGATGAGGTAAGATTCTCGATTGGGCAATTCACATTTATGAAAGAGGTGGTGAGCATACCAAACGAACTCGTGGACGAGGATCACCCTCGACTGTACAAGCCACTGGATCATTTAGAATTTTTCAAAGAAGTAAAACTCATTGACGGTAAGCCTGATCGTTTAGTCCAGGAATATTGTCGCATTTGAGTTCTTTGGTCCAAGGTCCAAGATCCAAGCAGCTGGTTCCTCTTTTGCCTTTTATTTTCTACTGTCATGTATTTTCTTTTCTTTTATTGTTTCTTCCTTTTCAGTAAATTAGATTGCTATCGTTAAATAAAGATGTTTTCTTGCAAGAGACCATGTAACTCAAGTTGTTAAGAACATCTTCCTGTACACCTGAGGTCTTGAACGACCCTTCCTACCCTCCCGCTTGTATTAAGAAAAAAAAAAGTAGTTTTTTCAATTAAGTATTGTCGCATTTGAAATGACCCACACCTTGACTTTTCATGGTATTGGCTCTGGTGCTTCACCGTGTAAATCATTTACGAACCCCCGAGGATTTTCAACATTCTAATAGCCATTGTCAAATTCGTCACTATAAATTAATTAAAGAAAACTAAACAAAGAAGATCAAGATTTATGTACACCGGATGGAAACCAAAAGACCGCATACATATTTCTTTGATAACAGAATCCTTACCATTAGCTACTTAGTACTCCCATGAAATCCCGTTCCTGGATTTCATTGTTATAATCTACGTATTTGTACTATCGAGATTTTATATTATTTCTCAAGAATTTATTTTAAATTGTTTGGATTTAGATTTTAATTAAACTAGTTACGAAGACTGAAGTTTGGAAAATAATTATTTAAATTCGTTGACCTTTTGAGGTCACAAGTAACGTTTTCGAATAGGTCTTGAAGCCACGAGCGTATAGGCGAAAGCCGTTTGCGAGTCCGAGTTATAACGGTATAGTTATGGACATTTGAAGTTGTGAGCTATATAGATTGTGGGAATTATTTAATTCCCACGTGTGGGTTAAAGGTTAAGTGAGTTTAATAAAGAGGGAGAGGCCAATTAGAGAGGAGGAGGTTTCTGAAAAGAAAAAAAAAACGGAATGGCTGATTTCAGCCTCTTTTTGGGCGATTTCGACCCATTAACCCGCTATCTTGACCCGCTCATATCTCATTCATCCGAGCTCCGTTTTGGGTGATCTTGGTGTCCATGGAAAGCTCTTGGCGAGCCCTACATCTCGGTATTTTTAGATTTCCCATTTTCTTATCCATTTTTCCAGTTCGAGGCAGCAAAGTTCCGTGGGTTTCCGACGGTTTTATCATTTTTCCGGTGAATCCGGCAATCATTTCCTTCGAGTGAGGTATGAAACTTCATCTACTCTTCATAATCTTCAAGTTGTTTTTTATGCCTTGAATTCCATGCTAGAGCGCGTTAGTGTGGACCTCAGGTGAGTGACTTTAATATATGTGATATTGGTGATTACCCTGTTTTCGTAATTGTTATCCTATGTGGATATGACTTGGTTTTATAAATATGTTTTCTATTGAATTGTTATTTTTAATGTTTAGCCATTTATTTAAGTTTATGAAATGAGATTTGACATGTATATATTGAAATATGGTTTGATTGGTTTGATTGACATGTTGTGATGAAATGTGAGGACTAGTGGTAGGGCTGGTTTGGTATTGCTGTGCTTTGAAAAAAAGCTGCTGTGAGAATAAGCGGCTGTGAAATAAATCAGCAGAGTGTTTGGTAAACTTTTTTGTAAAAGTGCTTTTGGAAAAAAAAGCAGTCTGATAGTGGGTCTTTTCATTAAAGGAGCACTGTAGTTCTGTGTGCTTTGAAAAAAAGCCAGTTTTCCAAAGCTACAAATTGCAGCTTCAGCTTTTTCCTTTGATTTCAACTTATTCTTACAGCAGCTTCCAAAATAAGCCATTTTTTTTAAGTTTACCAAACACCAAAAACACTCCCAGCTTTTTTTCATAGGAGCTTTTTTTAAAATCACCTCAACCCCAAACTGGGGCGTAGACCGTTAACCCGTGGTGATGGAGATTTGTTGCTTCGATATGGTTTCATTTCCTGCTTCGTTGATTCGTTCTAAACTTAGTATTTGTGCCTTATATTCCCTTGGTTGAGCTTTTGTAAATTAAGTAACTTGTGCTTATCTCATTTCTTTAAGCTGTTGTACATATGGTTGTTGGCCTTCCGCGATTCCGTTGAGTGATGGTCCGGAATCGTATCCACTCGAATTCCGTTGAGAGATGGTCCAGAATCCTTCCCACTTCGCGATTCCGTTGAGTGATGGTCCGGAATCGTATCCACTCGGATTCCATTGAGGGATGGTCCGGAATCCTTCCTACTTGGCGATTCCGTTGAGTAATGGTCCGGGATCGTATCCACCTCGAGTTTCATTGAGTTGGATTGAGATAGCTTCAAAGATGTAAGTTTCGGCCGAACTTCGTCCCTCTAGCCCTAGTTTTTAATGTACATATGAACGATGGATTTTGAGAATCTTGTGCTTTGAATTAGGAAAGCAGTTGGATGTCTGGGTGACTTCTTCGAAGTTGTTAGTGACTTGATTATAATTTCATAAAGCATGATTCTATACTTGATGTTTATGGATTGTGATCGATGACACTAATTTTACATGCGAGAAACCGATTCATAATTTTGGTTCCGTTAAGTGATCCAGAACCCGATGTGATTTGGATTCCGTTGAGTGGTCCGGAATCCCTACTCTTGCTCATTTCCATAAGTTAGACTTGTACCCTGGATTCGAGTGAATGAGAATTAACCACAATAGATCTTGTGAATATAAATTAGAATTATCAAGTTATTACTTGAAATCCAGGCAGGGAATTATATAGAAGTCCTTCATTAATTTTGTGCATTGAGGTGTGATCTGATTGATATTAACATAATTACATGTTAATATCGTGCCTCCTTGATATCATGGAATGGGTTACTTGAGATGATTGTGGAAGGATGTTGAATATGATTGTTATTAATACGATTAGATCAGTGATCATTCTGAATTGAGAATAATATTATGCTTCATTGGTTCTTTGATATGTTATATACTATGAACTGCGATATTATGTGAAACATAATGATTTATATGATGGATGAAATAGAAACCTTGATTGTCATGCGGGTTGTTATGTAGTTTGAATCGAATAATTCATGTTTGTCAAGTCCAAATGTTTGATTGAGGAATGTTATGCATTTTGGCTTGAACAGACTGTGTTATATGTCGAGTTATAGCGAAGTTGAACTATGAATGGCTTTATCCCTATTGAGGGTACGTAGGCAGTCTAACGAAGAGGTTAGATGCAGCCATAAAGTATACGCAAAATTATTATACATCTGGATCTTGAATTATATTTTGTACATATCCAAAAGGCAGGGTACGTTGAGTTACGAGCATTTAGTGATGTCACGTGTCGATCTTGGACGTATGTCGGGATAGGGGCATGACAACTACAGTTTAGTGGTATTTTTCTTCACTTGTAAGTGAGAGGTCTTAGGTTCGATTATCGCCAAAAGTGAATTTGAACCAAATTATTACTAGCCAATTTTGAGGCTAAACTCACCATTCTCCTTTAGTATAGATAATATTGTTTGCTAAAAAAAATAAAAAAAAGAGAATCCTTACCATCTTGACCGAAAGCGTCATCATTTGCATTGCATCATCAACAAAAGTGATGCTTTTATTACACTAATAGATAAGTCCTTCTGAAACCTAGGATTAGATTTCATGTCGATAAATTCAACTTGACAAGCCTTTGAAACCTTTTCACTTTCAAATTCTCTTGTTAACCTCTATTAGGTGATTACACTTGTAGCCAGAAACGTTCTGTGTATCTCTACCATTTAATGTATAATGTAAAGAACATATTATACTTACCTCAAAAATAAGAGATGAAAAAGATGGATGTTTAACTGTGGAAATTCCTGCAAGGAACGTAGTTGTTCGTCCGTTTAGTGTTGGTGTCAAAACTTGGACAGAGCTTGGATCGGGTTCAACACTTAGTTGATTCGAGTGTTACTTTCTGTCACGGCGCTACAGAATGGCTCCAGAGAAAGATAGAATAGGCATGCAGCTGTTGGAGACCGCAAACAAACAATGTTCGTGTTGTGAAAGTTGCATGCAAATCTAACTTAACCAAATGATTGTGCACGGAATGGGACTTAGACCAAATGATTGTGCAAATCTAACTTAACCAAATGATTGTGTACCGACCTCAAACAACAACAACAACAATTCATGCCTAAAAGGATAAATAGAAAAGTGTTGTAGTCCTATTAGATTAGGAATGTGATTGTGTAAATCCTAGTATCTAGTGATATCTTGGAATATTCTCTAGGGTTAAATATTATCCTATTAGTCCAATACTGTGTTTGTTCCATGCTGGGACTAAGTGGGACTGGACTAGACTGGACTAGCTGTTAGTCCAATACTGTGTTTGTTCCATGCTGGGACTAACATTAATGAGACTAAAGGGGACTAGCATGGACAAAACCCTTCACTAAGAGGTCTTAGCGAGACCCCCCAATAACTATGGGACTAGCTAAGACTATCTTCTCTCGTCCTCGTCATGCTCAACAACCACTTCCGATAGACTCCCCGTCATCTCCGGTCACTTAGATCATAATAAAATATTAATAATTTATATATTAAATAATATAATATTAGAATTTGTTATTATCCAGCTTCTTAGTCCAACACTGCACCAAACGCTTCACTAAGTTAGTCCAGCTTAGTCTAGTTTAAGCCAGTCCAGCTTAGTCCTTGAAGCTAGTCCAGTCCGAGATAGTCCGGCGCAACAAACGCCCTATAAAGGGTAAGGATTTAACCTTCCCTACTACTATAAATAAATGCACAATGGGGTGATACAAAACACACCTCACAAGCAGTGGCGAAGCCAGGATTTGCCGAGGGGAGGGGCGAAATTCAAAAGAGTGCAAGGTTCAATCGAAACGGTTGCCTTCACATTTATAGATAATGTGAGAGTTTAAGATAAATACGCTGGGGTTTTAAAAAGAGGGAAAAATACATACAAGAATAATAAATAAATAAAAGAAAAGAGAAGAGAGAAATGGGTTAACAAACCACAAAAAAATGTGTTGTCATAATTTAATCATTGATTAAGTTGATTCTTTTTTAAACGTTTGATTTGGATTTAATTTGTCAACATAAGTCTAGCGATATACGACTTGTTGGTGATTGAACTATGTAAAAAGTAGTTATGCTCATTTATAAGTGTGTTTACGCTAAAAGCCTAAAAGTGCATTCATTAGTTTATTCAATATCTAAATGCTTCTTCGTGAACGACTTCCTGAAGAATAATCTGACAAAAAGCACTTCGAGAGCTTAGAAAGATGTAAATTTTTATGGCAGATGTAACTAAAAGTGCTCTTTAGCCATTCCAATGGCATTGCCCAACAGGTCCATCCATACATACATGCATAAAAAAAAAGGAAAACTTTGGGGGAGGAAGCCGAGAGGTAATGGGTACAAGACAAGTGGCCCTCCCATCATATTTTAATATTTATTTTTCAAATTAAGCCCAAATGCCCAAACACACCATTTCACTTATTTTAATATTAATTTTTTTTTTTTTCAAGTTTTCCCTTCCCTGCGCAGCCATGAAGGACTGTTGCAGTTGTAGCAATTGTGAGCTGCAATCCGGCGAAACCAGAGGTGCTAGGGGGCAGCAAACCATGATTTCTGGGCATGTTTTCCTGTGAGAGGAGGGGCGTACCCCTCCCGGGCCTTAACAGCTTCCCCGCTGCACGCGCAGCGTTTGTGCAGCTGCAGCAAAAAACATGGCTTCATTTCCGGCGAGAGAAGGGGCGAGTACTCACTCCTGGGCTTCATTTCCGGCGAGGGGAGTGGCGGCCGCCACTCCTCGCCCTCACGTGGCTTCGCCACTACTCACAAGTACAATCTCTCTTTTTCTCTTTACTGTTGCCGCACTCCTCTCTCTGTCCTTTTTATAGTTCAGTAAATTTGGCCTACAACACGTTATCAGCACGCTCATGACGCTGTGCTAAAGAGAGTTTATTCTTCAATCAAGGGAATATTACGTTTTAATCATACTTTTTATGTTTACTTTATTATTTTATTGAATTGATTTACATGCTATTGATTCAATTTAATTTTTTTTTGTTGAATGTGATACAATGCATTTGAGATACAATTCCGACTTTCCGAGAAGGATATTCTACAAAATTCAAAGGCTTTTATTGTTTTTTGACAATTAGGTACGCTTAAAATAAAGGAATATATTTGAAATGACCGTGAAACACGAAAACATTCCCTATATATATATATATTGTATATGTTCATATATTTGTTAATATATATATATATATATATATATATATATATATATATATAGAAGCATAATTTGTGAGTCAAAGAATCTAAATAAAATAGAAGCATAATTTTTTTTTCAATTTTGAAAACCTAAAAAAATCGAAAAAAAAAAGAAGGGAAAATCGCGTTGGAGTCGCGACTTGCAGCCGCGCCCTTTTTGAGCCGTGAGCCATCCTACCAAAAGAGCCAATAGCTCTTGGCCCAGAACCCAGAAACGACGTCGCTCGACGTCGTCTTCAACCGTGGATTCCAGGCTTGCCGCTCCTCCTATTTGATCGCCTAAAGTCAAATGAACGTGGGGCTAGACTGCCACGTCCACTAGCATAAGGAATGGTTCCCATCACCTGGGTCTTAGAAAGTCTAGAAGAAATCCGACTCAGATTTAGAGATCCACCGTGATTTTCATATTGAAAATCTCATCTCCGTCATGAACTTACGGTTCCCATTCGAACATAGGCTCACCCCAGCTAGTTTCCCCGAGAACACCGTCATTCATGGCCGCAGTCGAACGACTCTAGCAATCCCACACCCAGCTTCACTGGGCCTTCTCTCAGGACACCCCAGCCCGTTTTCCAGGCTTGTTGTTCACTTGGCCCAAAACCCAGCTGGGCTTATTTTTCCTTCTTTTCTCTTCGGCCCACTTACATGTAGCAGGGTTGCTAGCCATCATGTTCTGGCCTATTCCTCTCTGCCCATGACATCGCAGCACGCATGCATCTTGCTTTGTAGGTTATTTGGCTAATTTGGGCCTATTTTTTCCATGTGGCATCCAGCCCACATTAAATCACATATGGGCCTAGACAATTTTTTTATTTTGCTTCTACAATCGACCATGTATGGTCCGATCTATTGAATTAATTAAAGTGATCAACAGTCCATTAATCTGACAAGACATCCAAAATTATTGGCCTAAGGCCTACATTTGGGCACTAACAATTCAATATTTTATTTTTTTTCTTTGAACCGCTAACTCCTTTTTCTAGTCCCGAAGCACTCACACTTGAGTTCCTGAAGCAATCCATATCCACTACACTTAGTTTGTATATTGTATTATGTGTTCTTACAAGTACCTTATTTTAACCAGTAGTTTCGAATTTAGTGCCTTTGAAACCCAAAGTTTTCATAAAACAATACACCCATGAAAGATTAATTTTTTCATGTATACCATGTCTTAGAACCTGAATGTTCTAACTTTGATGGTTATGAATATTTTATTTTCTATAGCATCAATCACAATCTTGTTCCCTCTATTTAGTGCATTGTCGAGCCATAACAAGTTCGATTTCACTGATATGGACATTTGTTGACCGAAACCACTTTATGTGGGTACATGACGTGAATCTCCACTTCACTATCAAGAAGCTGAGTAATCACTGAAGCTAACAATGGCATGGAAGAGCTAAATAAGCCTTGGCCTTGATCTTCACTCAAAGACTTATGCTTAAAGCATTACAAATGGAAATACCTCCTGACCAAAGATTCCATGGCTTTTTGGCTCACTCATACAGACTGTATAATCATGAAAGATATTCCCTAAAGCACACCATGATTATGTCCATGAATGAGTACCATTCGGAAGTTTATAAATCTGATCGAATTTTGACTAGAGAATATTTTTCTCGTCCTTCCATGTTTCTAACTTGCTCCTGAAGCAGCAGTGTAGAAAGCGGAAGTTTACCAAATTTTCGGATTTGATTACTATCATAAATGTGATAAAATGGTATAGACTTAGCTTCAGCTGGAGTCTACCGAATGGTAGTGCCCTGTTTCAGCAGGGATGCACCGAATGGCATACTCTACTTTGGCAAAGGTGCACCGAACTATATTGTTCTACTTTGGTAAAGGCCTACCAAACAGCCTACCGAACCCAAATCTTAGTCTGTCTATCTCACAATCCATTTTCAAGTTTGTTTTTACAACATATGGTATAATCAGGGCCTGCCAAGGTGTGGCATCATGCCCGAAGCGTGGTCATTGGCACTTAAGACCTAAAACTTCAATAATAAGGAATAATATTTCTAAACCTTAACCCTGCAGAATCTACTTCTGTCTTGATGGAATAGATCATTGGTTATGCACCTATTCGTGCCTCTACCAATGTGGTTGAGAAGTACCATTTTCATAGTCAATATGTGATACTAATTTTGCTCCACCAAACATCGTTGGAAGAGCAGAATTTTGACATGGATGGCCTTGTTGGCTGAATCCCCTTAGTAACTTTGTGAACATTTTTCTACGTTCTTGGATTCCAGTTTGGTGTTTATTTTGGTCATGGATAATCTTATCAATATTGTCCTCGAATATGAGTTAATTGAATCATGTTTCTTGTATAGGGTTTAGGTACATGTGACCGAATTCATGTGACCAAATTCAATTAAACAAGTTATTAGGGACGAATGTGGGAAATTTAGTTGTTTGGACGAATGCGATACTATGCACATTAACTTTATACCTAAATCACATATCTAGCAACAACTTTAGGTCTATCTAACCTAATCAAGAGCATTGGCATGCTCATTGTTGTATGAATGGTACTACATTACCATTTAAGAGACCTTATATTCTCCCTGTTCCAGACAAACGTCGTTGAGTTTTAAGGATATTCAAGATGACAATGATCATAAATGAAACCAATGAAGAAAATAGCATTATATATCTTTGCACCACCTCAAAAAATGAGTCTGAAGCTTTGCTATGGGGCCAATAGGCTATCTCTCAACTGGGAACACGCCACATGTGGCCGGCCTGGAGCCAGGTGATTCGAGCAATTTACTTGTATTGGCACGACCATTTGGGACACTTAAGTCGAACAAGGATGCTTTAACGCATCTCCTTACCCGAAATAAGGATCTTATGCTTACAAGCACACTTTGCCGAGCTTACTCGTTTGAGAAATTGATTTTCTAAATCATCCTTTGCAAAGATATAAAACAACCCTATTTCCACAGTGGATTCAAGGGCATATATGTGACCTAATCCAACCAAAATGCGGACCATATAAATACTTACGGTTTTGGTTGATGAATCAACAAACTGGTCACATGTTTGTCCACACACATTGCTGCTAAACCTCATGGCCAATTTTAAGGGTTCACCACCCTATTTATCCCATAAAGTCTGGAAGACTGGATAATGCCGGAGAGTTTATATTGACTGTTTTCGATAAAGTATTGCATGTCTTTTAGGTTTATAATTGGACATCGAATTCTCAGGTTCACCCCAAAACAACTTGCACAGTGATCATAAAGCATAATTTTATTGATCGCCCAGACCTTGGTGAACGCACCAAGCTTTCGGCTTCTGCTTATGGCTATGCAATTTTGTATGCGGCTATGTTGATCCGTCTTGAGGCCCATTGCCACCGAACCATTTTGACGTTACAGTTGGTTACTAGGTACGAACCTGACATTTCATATTTACGTATTTGGGTGTGCATTCCATGTGCCAAGTTGTGTCGCCGTAACGTACCAATATGGGTCCTCAAAGAAGGATGTGAATATTTTTTTATTACGATTCTCCTTCATATTAACTCTCTTAGAGCCCTTGCAATCGATCTATTTACCACTCAATTATGGATTGTCACTTCAATGAGATAGTCTTCCCACCGTTAGGAGGAGATAAGAATGTCAACGTTCTTGTAGAATGTCGCGAATTTGCATGGACGTTGCCCACTATGTCTTATCTCGATCCTCATACTGTATAAGTATGATAAGCAAGTGCGATGTATTCTAGCTTTCAGAATGTTGCTCCAGACGTATTCCTCTGATCTAGCTAAAGTGACGAGATCATATACCAGCTGCAAACATGCCTGCAAGGATAGACGTACTTAACGGACGTCGAGTTAACATCCTCAAATAATGTGCAGCCCCTAAATGACAGTTTGGCCGCCTCTGTTGAATGGTCTGGTACACTGACAAATAGCCAATCAATTTGTCTCAACCTGAAACACGACATATCACTCGATTTATAGGATTTTCCATAGAAGAAGAAGGTCATGACACAAAATGAATCCATACTCTATGATTGTCTCAAATCATTTCCATATCATGAGATTAATCCGGATTACTCCCGAGACTTAAAGTTCTTGGTCCAATATACTAGTTTGGATGAGATAATGGAATTGGAATAAGATTATCATCGATGATGTTTTCACTTATATGGTAGTTACCGACATAAATGAAAAGTGACGATATCGAACTGTGTTCCGTTGATTAGTGATAATTAGGTGCAACTTGGGTTGGGCCAATCAAAACACGCCCATGTCCAACCCGACTTTAAACCCGAACAAGTGGGTTTTTTTAATTATAACTTGCCCGAACCCAACTCAATTTCAACTCGTTCATTGATTAGGTTGAGTTGGGTTGATCACTTGCCCGTCCATCCCCAACCCAACATAACCCGACTAACCAAACCCAATCTAACCAGATTGTAACCCATATCAATTAATGCTCATACTACATCCAAGTGTGCCAAGTCCAAAAAGCAACGCCCTTTCTAATATATATTTTTTAATAATAAATTATCCTTTATAATTACTTAAGCTTTTAGGGAATAAGAGGTTTTGATTAGTCAGCCCATATTTGTAGTCTCTAAATCCTAAAACTTTATAGAAGATTGATTTATGAGATTAAAGTAAGCTAGCTTTGATGCTACTTGGCTTAATTTTTTTTAGGAATTCATGGAAACTAAGTTGTTACAAGATTAAACTTAAAAAAGTTGGGCAACCCAAACCCAACCCAAGTAAACCCGAGCTCAAATGAACCCGAATGAAACCCAACTCAAACCCGAGCCCGAATTGTAAAAATTGGGTTAGGATTTGGTTGACCTTCCAACCCGCCCAACCCACCCGAGTTGCACCCCTAGTGACAATGTAGAATTGATTAGACAACTGAAATTACAATCCAAGTTAAATTCCTTACCAAAGTGTGTTTTAGACCTATTGTTCCTACACTGCCCAAGGTAACCCTGCTGTGTTACATGTGGGAAATGAAGTGTACTGAGATGAATGAAATAGTGCAATATGTTGCACGCCTAACAACGTAAGGTTTCTCTCAAACACCCTGTGATTGACTGCAACATTATGAAATGTGGTTAATGTTTCTCCATGGGGATATATATATGGAGATTTACATGTAAGTTCCTGAAGAATTACATGGATTGGTTCAAATAAATTCCAAACCACATAACACCTTTTCAACTTGTTTGAAGCATTTACTTATGGATTATAGCAATCCGTCGGATGTGGTATACTCGTCTAAGTGATTATTTAATCAATTAAGGATATAAAGTATGCCCTTGCGTGTTAAACTATGAATTCTTATTCCGAATTGTTAGAATTACAGTTTATGTCATTGACATGAATCTCACTAAGACTCTAAAAGAGTTTGAGAAAACTATCTCGCACCTGAAGACGAAATTTGAGATAAAGGATCTTCGGAAAACTCATTTATACCTTGACTTGAAGTTCAAGTGTTGTTCTGACGGTACTTTGGTCTACCAGTTGAACTACACCCCGAAGGTGTTACCTTTGAGTATACCTATAATCTTTCATACGCTATATGCAAACGAGACCCTTGAAGAAGTTATGGAATCCAAAGTTCCATATCTGAGTTCAACTTTGCGCTTGTTGTACTTAGCTCATTGCAATTAGACAGGACATCTCCTTCACTGTTGATCTATTGGTAAAGATGCAGCACTGGGCCTACATGCAACCACTTAATTGGTATTAAAGACGTTTTTTCGCTACCCTGAAAGGTAGTATGGATTTGGGCTAATTCCAACGCATCTCGAGCAGATCTAACCCCCCTGATCCTCAAAATGATGCTTGCCTTGTTTGTTATGCTAACGTTGGTTACTTATCAAACCCACACAAGACACATTCCCAAATGGTTATGTCTTTACCATTAGGGATATCGCAATATCTTGGAGGTCCACGATATGACCTTAGTTGTGAAATCTTCGAATCATTTCAAGGCTCACCTCACTTCACTACGCCACACGTGAGACATGGTTAGGAGTTCTTGTTGAGCATATTCAAAGTATTTGTTGTTTTCATCCATCGTTGAGTCCCGACGACGATCCATGAAGAGTATGCCGCATGTATCCACTTGACCAAGACATGATACATTAACGAAGTTAACGCCAAGCAATATTACGTCTACATCACATCAGCAAAGGATCAGAAGATTAAAGTCAAGCAAATCGATCCCAGATAACCTTGCAGATAGCAAAAAGTTGATTTTAGCCCACATGTGATGCATATTTTAGGGAAAATTCAAAAAATTTATATCTTCAAATTAAACCCCATAGTATTCCACATAACCAAACTTCTCATTTTTAACGTGATTAGTTATATTATGATTTTGAGTGAATTTCTCATACCAATTGTGAGTTGATTTTTACAATGTTACATATGCAATTCATGAATCCTTTTTCTTTGAGGCAAAATCATATGTTACATACCATTGATTGAGCCTAAATTGAAAGCTCCCAAAGACAAACAATAACAAACATTCTTACTAACTGCACACTCAGAAGTGATGAATGCATTAATGATGTCTCTTGGAGTGCCCAGGAGCACGACGTTAATCATAATATTAGTGGATCGATGCACGTATGGAACAAGAATTTAATTTTACGGCTTAATTTTTCGTATATTCCACAATTATGAATAAAAGGTACATACAATCCTTGTTACAAAAGGAAACAAAAATAAAGGACATAATATCCTTCCTAAAACATGACTCTAATAATTACAAAATATTTACATTCCTTTTCTCCTAAATATTGACTTATCCCAATACTCCCCCTCAAGTTGGAGCATAGATATTACTCATGCCCAACTTGACATGCGAGTCATCAAACCTCCTACTACACACGACATAGGTAAGAATATCTGCAAGTTATTCCTCTGAGTTCACAAATGGTATTGACACAATCTTCTTCTCCAGCTTTTCTTTGATAAAATGTCTATCAACCTCAACATGCTTAGTCCTGTCATGTTGTACTAGATTCTCAGCAATTTCTCTAGCAGACTTATTATCACAATACAACTTCATTGCCTCTTTCTGTTTAAAACCGAGACTCTAATGTAACTTCCGTAGCCAAAGAATCTCACACGCACCCTTTGCCATACCCCTATACTCGGCTTCAACAGAGGACCGAGATACCACGTTATGCTTCTTGCTCCGCCAAGTAACCAAATTATCTCCAACAAATGTAAAATACCCAGATGTAAACCTTCTATCAGTCACATCACTTGCCCAATCAGCATCAGTAAATCCTTCCCCTGTTACGGATATACCAAGCAGGACCATCCATGTACCACTACTACATGGTGCAGTTAGATTAACACACAACCTAGTTACCCTTATCTCAACCTCTATGATTTACAACGTAATTACCTGCACTATCAATTTCTCATGACCACTAACTAACATGTCACACAAGTACACAAGTTCTATGGGAATACTTCTAATAGGATTCTAGGGTCACATTGTCATAATAATTATCATTCATATCATTCGTATTATCGAGAAGTTAAATACACATATATATCACCATAAGGCATCCCATACATGTAACCGAGGTATATATTACCTGGATAGCTCACTAACCAATATTGGCCCACTAAGCCCTACTTAGTCACTAGTAATACTAATTTTAATATTTAAGATCAATTCGCAACATATTGACCAAAAATCAACTCTATGTCCATAGTGGGGTACACAACCCTATATAATTCGATTTGGAACATCCGCCCATGGATTTCTAATCCATAACTTCCCAAGAATCTGATTAATCTTCTAGAACATTATCCTAAAATTTCTGAACCATTCAACGGTCAGATCTCCGCCAATTGCTAGAATTAGGTGGCGGTCGACAATTAGTTTTACAAACTTAAATATTCAATTAATAAAGATCCGTATGTCAAATTCTTGAACCATCAGTTTCTAATGTCTTCAAATATTACGTGCTATAACACATTAAGGTTTGGCGACAATCCAACTGTAGGATCGTCGATGATTATAATGATCAAGAGGTGGACCCTAACAAAACTATGTTCGAATGATGGAATTTCGTCCATTGGATGTCACATATGGAATCGAGGTATCAAATTTAACCTAGAAGGGTCAAGTGGGTCCTCGGGCCACTCGCTGCCACCACCACACACCTCCGCATGCAGAGGCTGGGCGTCCCAACTAGCCAGAAAATTCACCTAACTTAAAAAATTACCAAATTTTACAAAATTGTAGAACACAACAAGGGGAACAACTTTCCTACCTGGGCCAAAGTCCAATTCGGTCAGGAAACACCTGAAAACCACCTCGATCCACTGGAAACCCTAGAAATTGGTGTTCTCGATTCGACCTCAAAATGAACTCTTATGCATCAGCCACTACTTGGGCTTTGTTCTTAAGGTTAGGGAGAGTATATTGGTGGTGGTAATCGATGGAGTTAACTTTGGAATTGACGGATCACCGCCATGGAACCATCGCACCCATTGGTGAGGTTCTTCATGAGTCTGAGCCCAATTTCATCGATTTTGGGGTGGAATTGGTAAAAGAAGGGTCGTGCAGTATTTCCTAAGTGGTTTCTCTACGTAATTCGCCAAAATTTGGCCTGAGAAAGCATCGGATTCCATGGTTCCCGCCGGGTTGGGTCGCAAAGGGAAACGGGTCGAGGAATCTCATGCTTCTCCTTTCTCTCCCTTCCCCTCATTTGTTTCTTTTCTAATTGGGTAGCACCCCCTCCTTTCCCTCCCTTATCTCTTCCTTCTCCAATCACAGCCACACACGTGGCACATCAGATTTGCTGAGACTTCTAGATTTATGGTCAAATGACCATTTTGCCCTCAATTTCATTTTTTTATAACTCTTTTGTTATAACTCAAAATTATATTGTGTTTGTGCCCATGCGTCCGTGTTGACGAGTATTATCCGAATATGTAAAGAAATCTGGAAAATCATGAAAGGATCAAATACGTTCGTGAAAAATCCTGTTTAATTCAATAGGGGTAATTTCATCCTTTTACTTATCGGAAAAAAAAAAAAACTATACTCCGAAAATACAAACGCATCAAAACTAAGAATGTGAAATATGTAATTTTAAATAGTGAAATCTGGGGACGAGATTTCACGCATCTCCTATTGTTTGTCAAAGTTGTTTGAAAGGAAAGTTTACAAAACTTCATTTTCAATCAGTGTCAACTAGGTCTGTAATCCCTTTTGAAGTTATCCATAATGATTTGTGAGGACCTGCACCATATATATCCATTGATGGGTTTAGGTACTATGTCATTTTTGTCGAATATTGTACAAGGTTTTGCTGGATGTTTACCTTAATCAATAAATCAGACATTTCTTATGTCTTTGCTACATTTTATCAGTTTGTGTGTACTCAATTTTCAGCAAAGATAAAAATCTTGCAGAGTGATGGTGGAAGAGAGTATATAGGAAAAACATTTCAATTTTTTCTCACTTAAAATGGTATTGCTTACCAAAAGTCTCGAATGAGAGACGATACGCTGCTTCTTGGAACTCTACGACATTAGATTGGATCCAAAAATACACAATATCTGGTTGTGGACCTTCTGGTATCGAGGCAGCCTGCCCAATCTGCATTAGAATAGTTGACTAAAATAGAAGAAGTAGAAAACCATCGAACAACAGGAGATGTCAAGACGAGTTATGGTTAGATATTGTAGGGTGCCAACCATTTATCGATAAAGGGGAGGATTAGTGAGATCATTACAATCAGTGCGGGAAAGTGTACCTTTAGAGGCCATAGGGGTGGAAACAGGTTTACAGTCCAAGAGATTGCTGTGTTTGAGAAGATCGAATGTGTACTTGTTTTGAGTAAGATGAACAGAATCAGAGTGCTAAGTAACCTCCACACCAAGAAATAATGTAAATGTCCCAGATCTTTGATATCGAATTTGGCCCCCAATGTTTGAATAAATGAATGTAAAGCCGACGATTAACTACCAGTGAGAACCATGCCGTCCACATAAAGTAGCAAAACCATAATGGTTGAATTATCTTTGTAAACAAACATAGAATTGTCAGCCTGACTTTGAATAAAACCTGTGCGAATAAGGAAGGAATTGAACTTTTGAAACCATGCCTGATGAACTTCCTTGAGGCCATAAATGGCCTTATGAGGTTTACATACATGATTGGGAAGAGTAGGATCAACAAAACCAGGCGATTGCTGCATATAAACTTCTTTAGAAAGATTGCCGTGCAAAAAAGTTGTTTTTAACATCAAGTTGCCTAAAAGGCCAACCAGAAATAATGGCAAAAGAGAGAACAGTTCTAATTGTTGTGGGTTTTACCACTAGGCCAAATCTATCAAAATAATCAACACCAGATTGTTGATGAAAACCTTTGGCAACCAAATGTGTCTTGTATCGCTCAATCGTACCATCAGATCATCGTTTGACTTACCTCATCATTAAATGATTACATTCATAGTTTTTGTCTTATTACGTTTTAGACAAAAACATACAAAGTTACACTAAATTTTAAGTCTTCATTCACTTGAGGCACATAAAAGAACAACTGAACCAGTGCGGCAGTGCCCCAGTCGGTGCATAATCATTTGGTTAAGAAGTCAGACTTACGCACAACTTTCACAAACACTCAAACACAAACAATGCATATTGGGAACCTCCAACAGACGCATGCCTACTCTATCTTTCTCTTGAGTCATCCCATGGCTCCGAGACCATAAGCAACAATGGGAGCAAATATGTGTTGAACCCAGTCCAGACTTGTTCTAAGTTTTGACACCAACACTAAGCATACGAACAACTACATTCCTTGTAGGAATTCCTTCAGAGAAAATTTTCATTGTGACCAGAATACGGATGGTACACCATGTGTTTTTATATAAGTGATGAGAAATTTTACTTTTTAAGTTATTAACTTTTTAACACACATATCTCACAATATGCATAGTGACACGTGGTATACCATCCTGTGTTCTGATCATACTGAAAAATCTCTCCCACAGTTAAACATTTGTCCTTTTCACCCCAGGCAAGTAAAACACGTTCTTTACATTATATTTCGCAGAGCGGATTATAGGGAGGAAAAATAAGGTGGTTGGTAAAAGAGGAAGGAATAGTCTACAAAATCCCTTCAAAGCGGTCAGATTGAGAAAGTGAAATATATCAAATAGTTGTAAGGTTTTGGTATGGATAGGAAATGGTAGAGATACAGAATGTTCTGGCTACATGTGGAATCACCTAATAAAGTAGGTAAACAAGAGAACTTGCAAGTTTGAAAGGGTTCAAAGACTTGTCAAGTTGAATTTATTGACATGAAGTCTTACCCTAGGTTTCAGAAAGACTTAGGTATCAGTGAAATAAAAGCATAACTTTTGTTGACGATGCAATGCTAACGATGACGTTTGGATGAAGATGGTAAGGATTATGTTATCAAGGGAACATGCATGTAGTCCGGTGTATAAAATCTTGATCTACTTTGTTTAGTTTTCTTTAATTTATTGTGAAGAATTTGACAATGGCTATTAGAATTTTTTGAATATCCTTGTGGGTTCATAAATGATTTATATGGTGAAGTACCAGACTCACTACTAGAAATTTGGAAAATTGCCACTGTTCAATCCGTGGCCTTGAAAAGTCAAGATGTGCTGGGTCATTTCAAATGCGACAATACTTTATTGAGAAAACATCTACTTTCTTTTTTCTTTAATACAAGCGACAGTGTAGGAGGGGTCGTTCAAGACCTCAGGCGTGGGAGGGTTCTTAACAAATTGAGTTACATGGTCTCTAACAAGAAAACATCTTATTTAACGATAGCAATCTAAAAGGAAGAAACAATAAAAGAAAAGAAAATACATGACAGTAGAAAATAAAGGGCAAAAGAGGAACCAGCCGCTTGGACCTTGGACCAAAGAACTCAAATGCGACAGTATTCCTGGACTGTAGGGTCAGCCTTACCGTCAAGTACTTCTTTGAAAAATTCTACATGATCCAGTGGCTTGTACAGTCGAGGGTGATCCTCGTCCACGAGTTCGTGTGGTATGCTCACCACGTCTTTCATTAATGTGAATTGCCTAACCGAGAATCTTACCCCATCGTCGTCAACGAAACTTTATGTCTACAAGGTCGTATTTTATCATTGCTCCAAATCTATTTTGAGAAATTTGAATCAAAATATGCATGAGATGGTATAATTATACTTGAAGAGGTTAATATTTCGAGATCGATGTACCTGAAATACATCTCCTTCTAGGTATATAACGGATGACGGCAGTGGATCAAAGACTATCCAGTCACCATCCTTTGTATACATCTCCAGACCACAGACCTGGTTTTGATGAAGTATGGTGGAGAAGCTATTGTCCGTATGAGGGGTTAACCCCACATCCCCAGTTTTCTTGGGATTTTTGTATTTATTGAATCGGAGATGGTAAGAAGTTGATTGAACGTGAGCATCATGATACTTCTCTACACCGTAGTTTTCAAATACTATTCTTGTCACAACTTGATTTAGTTCTTCCATCGCTTTTGCATACTCAAGTGCACCCTCACTGGTCAATAAAGAACATTTTCTAAATGGGTAAGTTACAAGTGAAGTCAATATGTTAAAACATTAATTAATATGCATATAATTTAATGTTCTCTTGATCACCTGATGATAACTAAAAAATGCATATATAATCACCCACCCTTGGATTTGATATCAAGGATGGAGAATAAATAGATTTGCTTCTTAGCCCCAAAAAAATATTTGTTTCTAATGTTTTAATCAAAACCGTTGATTTAAAATCCTACGGTATGTAATATTTTGGTCCATAAACTATACTACTACAGGAAAAAATGTAAATAATGTCTTCAGTTTAAATCTTAAAGACGAGAGTTGTTGATATGTAAAAAATATGCATAAAAATCATATACCAAAAATGGTCGTTTCCATTAAGCCAAAAATAACGAGTGAACTTCTGAATTTCTCCAGAAGTGTCACTAAGCACCCCCAAGGCCTCATGGGCAGGAGTGATAGATAAATATATTTACTTGGAGTGGAAGACAATGAAGCCATGATTTTGTCTTCTCTTCTCTTGGATTCAGAAATAGTATCGCAATACTCTTAATAGGATCGGTATTCAATACGAGAACAAGTAGTACCCGAAAAGAGAGACCAAAATCAACCTTATATGCTGCAACTGCTCTTTATTTGAATTGATAACCGCCTTTAGTTTTCCCTCTAGTATAGAATTAATCTGGTGTAATTCATATAAAAATCATTCTTACATATCAAATATAAGAATATATATGGACTTGAATGGTCAATTAGTACCCTTCCACTTAAATATTTGCACTCTGGTTTCAATGACACTCAAATATAAGTCATTCTTACAACCTAATCATTCAGTTTACAAGAGCCATCACTTTAACATTCTTCTAAAATATATATACATACATACATACATATATATATATAGGCCTTTTAAGGGAAGAGATCCACATTTTAAAAAAAAATGGAGACACCTTGTTGACCGTTAGATTTAGTTTTAATGAAATTTTGTGGTTGAGATTAAATCACAGGCCACAGAATCTCAACCACATAATTTCATTAAAGCCAAATCTAACGGTGAAGTAGGTGTTCTCATTTTTTTTTTTTTTTGAAATATAAGGATCCCTTCCCTTAAAGGCTTTATATATATATATATGTGTGTGTGTGTGTGTGTGTATGTATGTATATATGGACACAATATTGAACATCACTGCCTTGAGATTGCAATATTATATTTCCTTTGTGTGAGAAACGTGGTTTTAAGATTTTAATCTCAACCATTGATATTAAATCCAATAAAATATGACTATGCATATAGGGCCATCAGGTGATCAAAAGAACAGGACTCCTAAGACACAACATACCTCTGGAAACATAATTATGCGTGTTTCAAAAATTGTTGTTAAGACAACAATATCTACAAGATGGAAGAACGTACGAGTCTTGCACCCAATATGTGTTTGTCATTCATGACTAATCCGGCATTCGAAAAGCTTCTCTTCATAGGTACATGTTGAGGCTTTCTCTCGTATTAACGGTTGAATTCACACTGCATCAGGCCCAATGTTGTTGAACTTGATCTTCATCGATCTTTATGCGAGTGATGCAAATGACAGAACTTTGTTGTCGCCCTCGAAGCCATTCTCATGTCCGAAACGCTGGCGGCTTTGAAATTGATGTCAAATTGTAATACTTGTACTTCCAAGTCTCAAATTCCTCTACACTACAATTGGTCATCCATAATAATGCGTCGGTGCAAAAGCCTTTCTCTTGCTACTTTTGTTCTTGAAGAACAAGCCTGCTATGAGCATAGCAAACTACATTACTCAACCGACCCGAGGAACTATCGATCAAGTTGAACTATCGACAATCTATACTAAGCCAACTGCCCCTTCTCCTATATCTGGCTGAGATGGAAAAGCATGGGGTGGACGGAAAAAGGGAAGGAATTTTCTCTTCCTTTCCTGTACGGAGGAAGAGTGGAGGGGTGTGGTGTGGTTGCAGACCCATCACCATTCTACCGCGTAAAAATTGGACAGATTGGAGGAATGAAACAAATTAAATCGCAATACGGTTTGATGCAAGCTCAAATTGTAAACATGGGAACATAAACCTGTATGCAGCACATATGAGAAAATGGCTCTTACGGTCAGAAACGACGGATTATGCAGCAATTCAAGGACTCCCCTCAACAAATCTAATGAGAAAATTGACCAGTACTATCAAGTCTCGACCAATACGAAACTAAGTTGCAATTCTTCTGGGTGCAAACCAAAAGGAAATTCCTAAGCAGTTTCATTTTATATCAACTACAAAGAGAGCATTTTGGTGTTCCTTTCAGCAGATTGGTCCTATAATAATTCATCATCAGGCAGACTATTACCGTTTCTTGTGATCAAAGAAAAGAGAACAATTCAATGTCACCGAAACTATGATTTTTTGTTCAACAGGATCCAAAACCAGTCAGTCCAACTAATACCAATCATGCAATCGAACGAGAAGGAGTTCCTTACCTTTCCTACTTGCATTGAACAGATTAAAACAGGAATCCAACAATATATGTATGTACATATGCCATAGTCAGAAAATTCTGATCAGATGGAAAACATCAAGCAATTACTAAATTAACTCAAAAATTGCAACTAACAAGCCACCAATAGCAAAAGCTTTCCACAATATCGATCCAATCCCTAACTACGACTGATTAAACCAGCAAAGCGAACCCAAGTTTCTAAAGTTACCCAACAATGTAAACAATTTCTACTACGCTACTAAAGGCATAAAAAACCCGACATTTCAATTTTCATCTCGAAGTTTCAACATCTCTATTCCATTCCACAAACTCGCATTGAACAGAGGCAATCAGGAAACAACGATATATGTATATACATAAGCCAAAGTCAGAACCATCTGATCAGATGAGAAACATAAAGCAGTAACTAAACAAGCTCATAAGTGCAAGTAACAACACATCAACCCGAAAAGTTATCCACAATGTAAACCGAAATCCCTAATTCAGGTCCATTAAAACCAGCATTGTAATCCAAATTTCTAAACTTACCCAACATTGTAAGCAATCGTGCTAAAGCCATAGAAAATCGACACTTGAATTCTCACCGCAACAATGTCGAATTGCAATCCACTAAGCACCCCTAAGATTCAATTGCCTAGCAATCTCATAAGAAATGAAAGCATCAACAGCGGCATACTGAATCTGATCATAAGTAAGCCACTGACTGTCCCACCTGCTCATCGTCACCCTCTTCGGCTTCTGCAGCTCCTTCCCCAGCACTGCGCTCGCCAACCGCTTCAACCCGGCGTTCCTCAGGTCCGGAAACCCCAACCTACGCGCGGCGAAACCCCGAAGATCGACCGCATTGGCGACCCGCAGCTCGTAGTCCAAAAGTAGCTTCTCACAATCGCTCTCGATCCCGACGCCGACGAACGTGAAGGCGGGATTGGCGAGGAAGTTGGATAGGGACTGGGGAATCGATTCTGAGTGTATGACCTGGAAGATGAGGCAATTGGGGTCCAAGCAGACGCCGGGAAGCACAGTGCCGGGCGCGATTTGGAGGGAGCCAGCGTAGTTGGGGCCTGTGCAGAGCTGCAGGGTGGCGATCGGGTTGTCAGAGTTGCGGCTGAAGTTAGGGCGCCACTCGACGTCAAGGCCGACGATGCGGTGGTTGGGGTTGGCGAGGGTGACGGTGGAGAGCCAGGATTCCACCATGGCGGGGCTGTTGGTGAGCATGGTGTGGATTCTGTCGCCGTAAAACGTCACGTCGTACTCGTTGTGGGTGTCGTACGGTAGCTCGTAGTCCACTATGCTGATCGCCATCCTCACTGAGTGCAGAGAGAGGAGAGAGAGAGAGAGGAGAAGAAGACCGCCTGTTGACCTCCTCTGGGGATTTGGTTTGGAAAAGTGAAAACCGAAACGCAGCGTTTCATCTCGTCGACAGAAATCCCGCTGGACCCGCATAAAGTTCCGGGTTTTCAATTTTTTCCAACCCGCCTTCGTCTCCGTATTTGAAAAGCAGAGATTAGTTTATGACAAAGTGACAGTTTTGCCCCTGTATTATGCGGTTTATTATATGGCAAGAAAGTTAATTTCACGAGGGTAAAGTGGAGATTTGAAAGTGTTACAGTTATTTATCGAATCCTAGTGGTATTAAACGTGTAACAACTTTGAATTTTTTTTTAAGTGAAACTCGTTTAAATTGCTTTCCCTCTAAGTAATCTCTAGCAGCCTTGATCCGAGAGAGCCGCAGCGGGTAAGTCGGTCCGCAGCGGCTTTTAGTATGTGATCCTAAACCGAAAATAGAAATTGATCAAATAATTGTAATTAAAACATCAAACAACGGATCATGATAGGATCAGTGAATTACAAGACGAGTGCTTTGGCACATGCTTCCATTCCTCAAAACAAAACCAACATTTTGTCTACGAGATGGAAGAATATATGGGTTTCTGCTCCCACGCTTGACATTCGCGGCATACTTCTCCCACACTAATGCTTTTGTCGAGCATGTACTTTCCTTGCGTGATTCTTCAGACATTGAAAAGTTTCGCCTTCACGCGATGACATCAACAGTTCATCTTGTGTCGATGGCTGGATTCGCAAGCTATTCTGCATAATGTTGTGTTGAACTTGATTTTGTGTTGAGATTTATAGTTGCCCGATCGAAAACCTTTTCACATGCAAAACGCTTAAGTTTTTGAAGCTGGGGTCGAATTTTATCACCAATGTTCCGCCCTTGAAGATTTGGCTATAGAAGGATCTCGCAGATATAGCGAAGTTATAAATTTCAACATTAATTCATGCTCCTGAACTGAAGATTAGTATTAAAATTTGGAGAACAACTTACATATATTTTGATTTCATTGGCACAAAATACCACCATGACGGTATACCATGCGATGCAAGTCATTTTCAATTTTAGATCTTATAAACCAATGACCCAAAAGTCATGGGCTAGCTCGAAAGTCTAATTTTCTTTTATTTAGCTATTGTAATTATATTGTAAGTGTTGATAGACTCATTCCATTATCCTATTTCTTCACCTATATTATAATTTCACTCATCTTAAAATGTTATTTTCCCATCCCATATTATTCCTAAAATAACCTTTAATTAATATATATTCAAAGTTTTACACATTTTTTTAATATATCCCTTCCTTAATCGCAGCACCACATTCATGGCGACAGCCGAAGCCCCAGTCCGCCCACTCACCTCTGCTCGCAACCCATCCACCACCACCTCTAAATAATCAAGTATCTTTCTCACCTACCCGCCACCACACTTTCTCCTGATCTCTGCCTCTCTGCCACCCAAACCTGTCCCCATTTTCACGCCATTACCAAATCCTTCTCCAACTTCATAGCCAATCCATAATCCTTACCCTAGACAGCCCCCAAACCCCATCCTCATCTGGATTTTCAATGAATCTCATCCAACCTAAACCCTAGAACCCAACATTTTTTTTGGTGCAAATTGAAGTGGTTATGGTGGTTGATGGTGATGCGGCATTTACACATCAGCTACCCATGTATATGTCAATAACATTTTGATTAAAAGGTGGACGGCAAATAAGAAAATGAGATGGATTTAGTAGCACTTTTATATTATTTGAAGTGACAAGTGGGTGACGTGGCCACACCACAGTTTGGAGCCAAACTCGATACTGAAGGGTCAGTAATATAAGAGTTCTGAATAAACCCTAGATTGATAATTTGAAAGTTACAGAGATGGTGGTGGTGATAACCAGTTGGTATTTTCCAGGGTAATCCAATCTCAGCTGCTCAAGCTCTCTCGTATCAGGTTATATATTTCTTTCTCTTAATAACTTTACCATCTAACTCCGCCTATGTCTTACATGGCCGGTCCCAAGCCCGGATAAAGGAGGAGGGGGAGGGCGTCAGGTAGTCGACAGCCGGCACTCCATGATCACGTCGAATCCTTATGAAAATGAATCCAGAACAAAATCGCGCTAAAGCTAGGGCGTCACCCGTAAGTGGCGCGCTGTGTGGCCCGAGCACAGTGATAAGTGAGCAAGGGTCGCTGTATCTCCATCGGCACCCGGATGCAGTGTTAAATGAGCAAGGGGGCCATAGAAACTTCTTTTCGAACGACTCCACTCAAAGTTGTTTGGGAGCATATGCTCCTATCAACTTTACCCGGGACACACAAAAGAAGTACTTTGATCTTATTAGACGGGGGAGGGTGAAGAAGCTAGGACAAAAGGGTAGAGTTCAAGAGAGCAAAATGCGTTTAGGAACGTGGAATATAGGAACCTTAACGGGAAAATCTATGGAAGTAGTGGAAGTTATGGTGAGGAGACGGATAAATATTATGTGCCTACAAGAAACTAAGTGGGTTGGTAGTAAGGCAAAGGATCTAGAAAACTCAGGGTTTAAACTTTGGTATTCGGGCACAAATAGAACGAGAAACGGTGTTGGCATCATCGTGGACAAGACCTTGGTACAAGATGTTGTAGATGTCAAGAGGGTAGGAGATAGAATCATGGCAATCAAGATTGTAATAGGACAAGAACTTATCAATGTGATTAGTGCGTACGCACCTTAAGTAGGGTTGGATACGAGTTCGAAGGAGAAATTTTGGGAAGATCTTGGAGACTTGGTGCAAGGAATTGCTCAGACGGAGAAGTTATTTATAGGAGGAGATTTAAATGGACACGTGGGCAGGGAGACAGGCAACTATGGAGGTTTTCATGGTGGTCATGGTTTTGGGGAGAGAAACGAGGATGGGGAAGCTATCTTGGATTTTGCAATGGCATATGATCTCTTCTTAGCCAACACCTTCTTTAAGAAGAGAGAAGAACATGTGATCACCTACAAGAGTGGGTCGTCAAAAACACAAATAGATTTTCTTCTAATGAGGAAAGGGGATCGTATAACTTGTAAGGATTGCAAAGTTATACCAGGAGAGAGCGTGGCTAATCAACATCGCTTGTTGGTGATGGATGTACATATCAAAAGAGTAAGACAAAAGAACAAGACTTGGAAGTGCCCAAGGACTAGATGGTGGAATCTAAAAGAAGAAAAACAAGCCATTTTCAAAGAGAAGGTAATCACCCAATGTGTGTGGGATAGAGAGGGGGAAGCTAGCCAAATGTGGGATTCCATGGCTAGTTGTATCCGAAAAGTAGCAAAAGAGGTATTAGGAGAGTCCAAGGGCTTTGCCCCACACCAAAAGGAATCTTGGTGGTGGAATGAGGAGGTACAAACAAAGGTGAAGGCTAAGAAGGAATGTTGTAAAGCCTTATACAAGGAGAGGACCGATGAAAATGGTGAAAGGTATAGAAAAGCGAAGCAAGAGGCGAAGAAAGCTGTCAGAGAAGCTAAGTTAGCGGCTTACGACGATATGTATAAACGACTAGATACCAAAGAAGGAGAGTTGGATATCTATAAACTATCTAGAGCAAGGGAAAAGAAGACAAGGGACCTAAACCAAGTGAGGTGCATCAAGGATGAGGATGGAAAGGTTCTTGCTACAGAGAACGCGGTTAAAGACAGATGGAGAGGTTATTTTCATAATCTTTTCAATGAAGGACATGAAATGAGTGCTTCTTTAGGGGAGTTGAGTAACTCAGAAGAGTGTAGAAACTACTCTTTTTATCGTCGAATCCGGAAGGAAGAAGTGGTTGTAGCTTTGAAGAAGATGAAGCATAAAAAAGCAATAGGCCCAGACGATATACCAATCGAAGTGTGGAAACTTTTGGGAGAGACAGGTATAACATGGCTCACTGACCTTTTCAATAGGATTTTGAAAACGAAGAAGATGCCAAATGAGTGGCGAACGAGCACTTTGGTGCCTATCTACAAGAATAAGGGCGACGTACAAAATTGCATGAACTATAGGGGTATTAAGCTAATGAGTCATACAATGAAACTCTGGGAGATAGTCATTGAGCATAGATTGAGGCAAGAGACACGGGTTTCGGACAACCAATTCGGGTTCATGCCAGGGCGCTCAACCATGGAGGCAATCTATCTCTTACGAAGATTGATGGAAAGATATAGAGATGGGAAAAAGGATTTACACATGGTCTTTATAGATTTGGAAAAAGCGTATGATAGGGTCCCAAGAGAGATTCTTTGGAGGATTTTAGAGAAGAAAGGAGTACGAGTAGCATATATCCAAGCTATAAAGGATATGTATGAAGGAGCAAAGACTGCCGTAAGAACTCATGAAGGACAAACCGAAAGCTTTCCCATAACTGTAGGATTACATCAAGGCTCATCCTTAAGTCCTTACCTTTTTGCGTTGGTAATGGATGAGTTAACAGGACATATTCAAGATGATATTCCTTGGTGTATGCTTTTCGCAGACGATATAGTGTTGATAGATGAAACTCAGGAAGGGGTAAATGCAAAGCTTAACCTTTGGAGAGAAGTGTTGGAATCTAAAGGTCTTCGCCTAAGCCGATCAAAGACAGAATATATGGAGTGCAAGTTCAGTGCAAATGGAGGCCAAAACGAGTTCGGGGTGAGGATCGGAGATCAAGAAATACCAAAGAGCGACCGTTTTCGTTACCTAGGATCTATCTTGCAAAAGAACGGAGAATTAGATGGAGATCTCAACCATAGAATACAAGCTGGATGGATGAAGTGGAAGAGTGCATCCGGCGTGTTGTGTGACCGCCGTATGCCACTGAAGCTCAAGGGAAAATTTTATAGGACGGCAATAAGGCCGGCGATGCTGTATGGCACAGAATGTTGGGCGGTGAAACATCAACACGTACACAAAATGGGTGTAGCGGAGATGAGGATGCTTCGTTGGATGTGTGGGCACACGAGAAAGGATAAGATTAGGAATGAGGATATCCGGGGTAAAGTAGGAGTAGCCGAAATTGAAGGAAAGATGAGAGAAAATCGGTTACGGTGGTTTGGACATGTGCAAAGAAGGCCTACTGACGCTCCGATTAGAAGATGCGACTATGGGACAGAGGTTCAGGGCCGAAGGGGTAGAGGAAGACCTAGGAAAACTTTGGAAGAGACTCTAAGAAAAGACTTAGAGTACTTGGATCTAACGAAGGACATGACACAGGATCGAGCACAATGGCGTTCTAAGATTCATATAGCCGATCCCACTCAGTGACTTGGATTTTCCAAGTCTCCAACCGAGAAGTTTTCCTCACTCGGGAAATTAAGGGAACACTACCCCAACCTACATGCTCCACTCAGAAAGCTTCAACTTACAAGCTTCAACAAAAGAAAATTCAAAGAACTTAGCGAAGAAGGCTTTGGTGTATTTAACACAAAACGTTGAAATGAAGGAAAGCTTATTTATTGATATCCCCGATAAGCTACAAATATCTACATATACATGAGTCAAAATAAACACACAAGAGGGAGCCTTCACAAAGGTTGCTTAGGAGAAGTCTCAGCAGTCGGTAGAGCCCCAGAAAGAGAAGGCACCGGAGGGGGATCATTTGGAGCCTCAGTACTGGACAGAACCCTAGAAGGAGGAGGCATCAGAGGTTGATCATTTGGAGCTTCATTACGCGGTACAGCCCCAGAAGACGAAGGCAATAAATGCCTTTGGAACAAACCCACAAATCTCTGATGATCAAGTAAAACCTGACCATCAGTTTCCTTCATCTGGTCAAGCTTCCTCTTCATGTTTGTAGCATAGTCATGTGCGAGCCGGTGCAACTGTTTATTCTCATGCTTGAGCCCCCTAATCTCCTGTTTGAGACTCATCACTTCAGCCGCCAATGATTCAACTTGGCGGGTTCGAGCAAATAGGCGTTGGGCCATATTAGACACAGAACCTGCACACTGAACACTGAGAGCCAGCGAATCCTTAACAGCTAACTCATCAGACCGTTTGGAAAGTAGTCTGTTATCTTTGGGAGTGAGAAGGTTCCTGGCCACCACCGCAGCGGTCATATCATTCTTCATCACGGAATCCCCAACGGTAAGAGGACCAGTAGGGGAGACGAAGGATGGGCGCCATATGTTGTCTGGAGAAGGCGGGGCTGCCTCTTCAACAAGGTTCAAGTCAAAACGACGGTCGGAGGGGCCAGACATTTTCAAAGGTGTTGAAGAGAGAAGAGGTCGGACAAATCAAGATCTTAGAAGTGCAAGAATGAAGCTTCTACTGGTGGAGATTCAAGTGTGCTTTGGAACTTAATGCCAGCCCCTATAAAAATCTGCACTCGACGGAGCTTCAGAAATCGAAGAGGCGCCTGCTCAGAAATCGAAGAGGCGTTTGCTTTCTCAAAAGCTGGGCTGCTTAGAGATCACGAGGGTTGATCTCAGAAATCGAAGAGGCGTTTGCTTTCTCAAAAGTTGGGCTGCTCAAAGACCACGAAGGCCGATCTCAGAAATCGAAGAGGCGCTCGCTTTCTCAAAAGCTGGGCTCCCCAGAGACCACGAGGGCCGATCTCAGAAATCGAAGAGGCACCTACTTTTTCAGCCTTGTCAGCACCTGTCACACGCACACTCAGCTTTGCGGAAATTATGGGCATTCTGTCAAAGACTTCTGGGGAAGTAGAAAACACATGAATCTTACTGTTCAATCACCCACTTCCCACACGCAACAATAGCTCATGGGTACCACAGATAACTTTGCCAAAGTTCTCTGCCAAAGTTGAGCACGTGAAGCTTGCAGCTCCCACTACATCGCTCTGACCAAGAAGGGTAAAAGAATAGCAATTTTAACACTCCCAACAAGATTGCTTGCTCCAAAATCGAAGAGGCACCGCCCTCCGAATCTCGAGAGCCAGACTCCCAACATGATTACTTTCTCAAAAATCGAAGAGACACTGCTCCTCGAATCTCGAGAGCCAGACCCCCAGCATGATTACTTTCTCAAAAATCGATGAGGCATCGTTCTCCGAATCAATCGAAGAGGCGCTCGCTTTCTCAAAAGCTGGGCTGCTCAGAGACCACGAGGGCCGATCTCAGAAATCGAAGAGGCACCTACTTTTCTAGCCTTGTCAGCACCTGTCACACGCACACTCAGCTTTGCAGAAATTATGGGCATTCTGTCGAAGACTTCTGGTGAAGTAGAAAGCACATGAATCTTACTGTTCAATCACCCACTTCCCACACGCAACAATAGCTCATGGGTACCACAGATAACTTTGCCAAAGTTCTCTGCCAAAGTTGAGCACGTGAAGCTTGCAGCTCCCACTACATTGCTCTGACCAAGAAAGGTAAAAGAATAGCAAAGAAACAGCACTAACAAAGTTTAGACACATAAATTTTGAAGGTCTAGCTACCATATTATTACCCACAAGGGTAAAGGAACAGTACCACTGCTGGATAATTGAAAAGTCCCTGTGTGTCAACCTCTGTGCTTCGTGGCAAGGTAGACTAGCAAACATGCCCAACCTTTACTCACGTTCGAGAAAACACTCCCAACAAGTTTGCTTGCTCCAAAATCGAAGAGGCACCGTCCTCCGAATCTCGAGAGCCAGACTCCCAACATGACTACTTTCTCAAAATCGAAGAGAGGGTAAAGGAACAGTACCATTGCTGGATAATTGGAAAGTCCCTGTGTGTCAACCTTTGTGCTTCGTGGCAAGGTAGACTAGCAAACATGCCCAACCTTTACTCACATTTGAGACAACACTCCCAACAAGATTGCTTGCTCCAAAATCGAAGAGGCACCGCCCCCCGAATCTCGAGAGCCAGACTCCCAACATGATTACTTCCTAAAAAATCGAAGAGACACTGCTCTCCGAATCTCGAGAGTCAGACCCCTAGCATGATTGCTTTCTCAAAAATCGAAGAGGCATCGTTCTCCGAATCTCGAGAGCCAGATACCACAGACCACTTTTTCAAAGTGCTCTGACAGAGTTAAAACATGTGAAACTGGCAGCTCCCACTACCGTGCTATGACCAAGCAGGGTAAAGGAATAGCATTACTACTTGTTGTTAGGGAGACTCCTATATATGTCGACCTTCATCCCCAACGGACAGGCAGACCTGCAAAAATGCTCAACCCTTCATCATATCTGAGAGGGCACTCCCAACGAAGCCTTTCGAAATATTCAGCTTTCTTTCCCCCCGATAATACCTCTGCAAACAAGCTATACTAGAGCAAGAATATCTCATATCATCAGGGTTAAAAGCAAGAGTATCCCATATCATGCTTTTTCCCTGTCTTTTCTTTTGGCCTTGTTTTTACCTGCAAGACAAGGAGAAAGAGAGCAATCAGTCAGCACTTGGAATCAAGCTTCCAGCCAGGAACTGACTGCCTGGAACCCCTTACCTGATTACTTACCTGGCATTGCTCTCGAGTACTCATCTTCAACATCTTATGTTTCCAGGGAAGATTCCGCATCTGCTTGAGGAACAGATAGGGCAAGTGCGAAGGATACAAGGAAGCATGTGGAGACAAGCGTAACAGCACACGTGCCGATACATCCATTACTCTGTCAAAAGCAAAAGTATCCCATATCAGCAGGGTGGAACGTACTCTAGATTTGATGGACTTGTTTTGACCCTCAAATTCTTCAGTCGGCCTTATACTCTGGAGGAAACCAAAAAACCCTCCAGCTCAGTTCAAGAATAAGCCTGTGGAAAGTTACTTCTTCAAAAGCAAAAGTATCTCATATCATCTCTTCTCATTTTTCTTCTCTTTATCCTTCATGCTGCTGCAAGATGGGGAGAAGGTGAACAATCAGTCGGAGCTCTGATTGCTTACCTTGTGTGTCACCTCTTTCAGCAGACCCCCTAGCTCGGCGACTTGGGGGACTCCTACTACATGGTTTGTATCGCGCTTGACCAAGCCTGAAACTACAAGTAAGCTTCAAGTGAAATTGATACATTACCTTGTGCATCTCCACCAGTTAAAGATACCACCCCTGGATGGAGGAAGAGTACTTCCAGAGAAGATGCCACATCTACCTATGAGACGGATAAGGCAAGTCAAGACGACACCACACTCCGATACTTAGAAGTTTCGTGATTACGAGATCATTCTCCCACAATATTTCCTAATGTCATTTGTACTAAATCATTCACTTGTACTCACTAAAGGAGAGCTTGAACCTATGTACTTGTGTAAACCCTTCACAATTAATGAGAACTCTTCTATTCCGTGGACGTAGCCAATCTGGGTGAACCACGTACATCTTGTGTTTGCTTTCCTATCTCTATCCATTTATATACTTATCCACACTAATGATCGGAGCAATCTAGCGAAGATCACAAAAAGCGACCGTTTTCGCTACCTAGGATCTATCTTGCAAGAGAACAAAGAATTAGATGGAGATCTCAACCATAGAATACGAGCTGGATGGAAAGAGTGCATCCGGCGTGTTGTGTGACCGTCGTAGGCCACTGAAGCTCAAGGGAAAATTTTATAGGACGGCAATAAGGCCAGCGATGTTGTATGGCACAGAATGTTGGGTGGTGAAGCATCAACACGTACACAAAATGGGTGTAGCGGAGATGAGGATGCTTCGTGGGATGTGTGGGCACACGAGAAAGGATAAGATTGGGAATGAGGATATCCGAGGTAAAGTAGGAGTAGCCGAAATTGTAGGAAAGATGAGAGAAAATCGGCTCCGGTGATTTGGACATGTGCAAAGAAGGCCGACTGACGCTCCGGTTCGAAGATGTGACTACGGGACAGAGGTTCAGGGCCGAAGGGGTAGAGGAAGACCTAGGAAAACTTTGGAAGAGACTCTAAGAAAAGACTTAGAGTACTTGGATCTAACGGAGGACATGACACAAAACCGAGCGCAATGGCGTTCTAGGATTCATATAGCCGACCCCACTTAGTGGGAAAAGGCTTTGTTGTTGTTGTTGTTGTTGTTGTTGTAATAACTTTACCATCTGTTTGGTTACCAAGAAAATTGCCCAAAAAACAATAGAGAAATATATTCAAGTTCTTATCTATAGATTTTTTTGATACCTTGACTGAATTAAAAATAATAATAATAAAATTCTTTGTGTGATGAACAGACCAAGACCACCATAACATCGCCTGGTTAGGAGGTAATCAATCACTTTAATGTCCTACTTAGTTACAAACACACGCTACTAGACTCAGCATAAAAAAATTCTTAGCGGAATGGAATTTTATGAGTAGATATCTGTGAAGAAAATTAGCGTTCAAGGACTTAATTTGTTGTTACATGTAAAACTTATGATTATTGCCATTAATCTGCAAATTCTTGATTACAAAATTCGAAATATAGTGGTGTGTTTGTGTTTGTGGGGGGGGGGGATTTAGTATCAGGATACAAATGCCTTCGATGTCAAAGCGTCAAGCAAAATTCGAAATATAGTGGTGTGTTTGTGTGTGTGTGTGTGGGGGGGGGGGGGAGAGAGAGAGAGAGAGATTTAGTATCAGGATACAAATGGCTTCGATGTCAAAGCGTCAAGCAAACGATTGAGATAGGATCCGTGCATTGCCTGATACAATCCTTTGTCACATACTTTCTTTCCTTGAAACATTGCATGCTGTAAGGACCACCGTTTTGTCTACGAGATGGAACAACATTTGGACTTCTGTTCCAAATTTAGACTTCAATGATGGTCATAAAAGTTTTTCGTCTGAAGGTGAAGATCCATTTGAAGGTTGTATCGGTCGATTTAAGACATTTATTAATCGAGAACTCTTCTTTCATGACTCATCAGACATCCAAAAATTTACTCTCTTTTGTAACTATTGAAATTTGAAGGTGTATTTTTTATTATTATGAAGAAACAAAGTACAAAGATAGCTGAGCGTGGGAAGAAGAGAAAAACAAGGAACAAAAAACAATCTTCCTTCCTTGATTTACACCTAATCACTTAACAACTAAAGCAATGGCAGCAACTAGACTAACAACTAAGGCAAGGTCAGCAATCCCTTGAATTAGTGAGAATGACAGCCATACTCAAGTTGTTAGACAACACCCCATGCATACACCCATTCTACCTACCAGCTAGGGTAAGTGACAGATAACTAGACTAGATCTTCTTCCAATACTCCCCCTCAAGCTGGATCAAACGAGTCGATTGATCCAAGCTTGGACAAGAGATGATGAAAAATAGCAAACAGTAATCCTTTTGTGAAGATATCTACAAGTTGATCATGACTACGAATGAAGTGTGTATCAATCACCTTGGATTGCACTTGATTTCGAACATAGTGGCAGTCAACTTCAATGTGTTTAGTTCGGTCATGGAAGACATGATTTGATGCTATGTGCATCGCAACTTGATTATCATAGTAGAGAGACATAGGTTGCTGATGAGGAAACCTTAAGTCCAATAACAGATTTTTGAGCCAAATAAGTTCACAAGCAGTCGAAGCCATAGCACGGTATTCTGCTTCTGCACTAGAGCGTGCAACCACTCTTTGTTTCTTGCTCTTCCAGATGACTAGGTTACCTCCTACGAAGGTGCAGAAACTAGTGATAGACTTGCAATCGAGAGCGTTCCCCGCCCAATCTGCATCTATATATCCTGAGATATGAGTGTGATTATTGTTGCACATGAGAATCCCTCTACCAATGGAGCCCTTTAGATATTGAAGCACACGATGAACAATCTTTATGTGATCCATGCTTGGAGCATGCATAAACTGGCTAACAAGACTCACGACATATGCTATATTAGGACGAGTGATAGTTAGATAAATGAGTTTGCTGACCAATCTCTGATAGTACTCTATATTGGGAATGAGATCACCGTGAGATTGCAGCTTCAAGTTACTATTCAAAGGTGCGCGAGCAGGTTTACAATTTGTCATGTTGGCCTCATGAAGAAGATCAATAACATACTTGCGTTGATTTAGAAAACAACCCTTGTGAGAGTGTGCCATCTCGATCCCTAGAAAATTTTTAAGAATGCCGAGATCTTTGATTGAAAACTTGTGATTGAGATATTGTTTAAGAGCACTAATCTCTAACATATTATCACCTGTCACAATTAGATCATCAACGTAAATAAGCACCACAAGTGCACCCGATGTGCTTGAACGCACAAATAAGGAAGAATCAGCATTGCTCCGACAAAAACCAACTCTTTCTAGAACATGACTGAGCTTGGCATACCATGCACGTGGACTTTGCTTGAGACCATAAATGGATTTATGAAGTTTATGCACCATTTCTGGATTGTTTAATTGAGGATGACCTGGCGACAATTTCATAACTTCTTCTTCAAGCTCACCATGCAAAAAAGCATTTTTAACATCCATTTGAAAAAGAGGCCATGAATTGTTAATGGCAACAAATAATAGCACCCTCACAGTGTTCATCTTTGCCACGGGAGCAAATGTCTCCTTGTAATCCACTCCATAGGTTTGAGTAAATCCTCGAGCAACCAAACAAGCCTTGTTCCTTTCAATCGTGCCATCTGAATAGAACTTGGTCTTGTATACCCAACGACTTCCCACAGCCTTATTTCCTTTGGGAAGTTTCACTATAGTCCAGGTATTGTTTTCATGAAGAGCTTGAAGCTCTTCTGCCATAGCAGCTCTCCACTCACTGTGTATATTAGCTTCTTGAAAGCTTTGTGGTTCATAGGTTTCAGTAATTGCATTGAGGAATGCAGCAAAGGAGGATGAAACTTTGCTGTAATTAATAGCAGAAGTCAAGGGATACCTGGCATTGTAAGTTACATAATCATGTAACTTGGATGGAAGTTTCCTCTCACGGGGAGGATTTCGACGAACTGTGAGAGATTGAGTTGCTGGCAATTGAGCAGTTTCTTGGTTGGAAGGACTACTTGAGGGTTCTGATGAGATAGATTCTTCAGGGACCACAGGTAGAGAATTCTGCAGGTTGCGAGAATCAACCTCATTCAATACCTGGTCCCTTGAAATATCTGTTGTATCCTCTTCACTTGGATATGGTATTGGGAACAAATCAAGCAAATTATCCCCATCTCTAGAATAGTTCAGAGGTTGAGTGAAGTAAGGCATGGTTTCTTCAAATTTCACATCTCTTGAAACAACTATTTTTCTAGTTGTTGGATTGTAGCATTTGTAACCCTTTTGAGTGGATGAATAGCCTAGGAAAAAGACATTTGGCAACCCTTGGATCTAGTTTGTCACGATTTGGTGCTTGTATGTGAACGAAGCATGTACATCCAAAAACTCTCAAATGGGATAGATTGATCTGTCTATCTTTTAAGACCTCATAAGGTGATTTAAAGTTCAATATCTTACTAGGCAATCTATTGATGAGATATGCAGCAGTAAGAACACCTTGTGACAAAAAAAATTTAGGCACATTCGAGTGAAACATAAGAGCTCTAGTTTTTTCAAGTAGATCTGTATTCTTCCTTTCTACTACCCCGTTTTGTTGAGGTGTTCCAACACAATTTGATGTAATACACCATGTGTGCTTAGATAATGAGACATGTTATGGGACATATATTCGGAGCCATTATCTGATCGTAAGACATGAATGTTTGAAGAAAATTGTGTGTTTACAAGTCTATGAAAATCTTGAAAAACTTCCAGCACTTCACTTTTAAATTTCAAAAGATACAACCAAGTGATCCTTGTGAAATCATCCACAAAAGTTACAAAATATTTGTATCCGTCAAAGAACTATAGGACTGGTCCCCAAATATCGGAATGCACGATTTCAAAAATATTACTAGCCCTAGACAAGGAGGAAGTGAAAGGTAATCTAGTGGACTTAAAGAAGTGACAAACATCACAGGAACTTGTAACTTTGCACAGGTTTGGAAACAAAAAAGACAGAACTTTATTAGAAGGATGTGCAAGTAGTTGGTGCCAAAGTTGTTGTTCTTGAACTAGGCTTGAAGTGACTTAGAAAACCTTGGGAATTTGGACATGCTTGGAAAGGTAGTAGAGGCCATTTAAGAAAAAACCTTCACCAATCATCTTCTTGGTGGTGATATCTTGAAAAACCATAGTTTTTTGGGAGAAAATAGCAAGACAGTTCAATAAGTTTGTGAATTTTCCAACATATAAGAGCTGAAAAGGGAATGAGGGAAAATAAAAAGCCTCAGACTCGACATCACTAGAAATCAAATGTGTTTTCTCTCTCCCTAGAACCATAGCACCCTTGCTATTAGCAACTGACACTTGAGATGGACATGAGAGTTTTTCAAAATTATGAAGATTTGTAGACTTGTTAGTCATATGATCAGTAGCTCCTGAATCTATAATACAATAATCATGCACATTACCTACTTTGAGAGCATTTGAGAAGGATTGTAAGATATCTGAAATATTTTGTTGTGTCACACATTCATTTTCAGCCAAAAAACCAGCAAACTGCCCGAGTAGAGCAGCTTGTTTGTTGTCACCTTGACTAGTTGATCCTTCATTATCTCCATGACCTTGTTTCTTGTGGAGGAAGATAGCAAATTCATTAATCAGGGTGGTTGGATTGGAGGTGAACTTATGTGCTCCCTTGGAATGAATGGTGACGGTATGACTTGCCTTATAGGATAAGTTGCGTGAACCTTTAGGGAAACGTTTGTAGTTGTTCCTAGAAAACTTGGGCCTTAGTTCAAGATGGAGAATCCAGCAATGATCTTGTGTATGTCCACCAATATCACAATAACTACATTTCACAATAGATTTCTTTCCTTTGTAGCCCCTATTTTCACTAGTTTTGTGGTTAGAGAGATATACCCTAGCTTCTGGTATATTTTCCTTTAATTTTTCACAGTCATGATTTTCCTGCGAGTTTCTTCCCTTTGAATCATGGCGCACACACTTGAGAAGAAGGGAAGATCAGGATTCATGAGGACATGACTCCTGAGATTTTCGTATTCAGGACTTAAACTCGCAAGAAGTTGAAATATTTTGTCTTCATCAGCTCTCTTGGTCAGTCAGCATAGCAGCGTCAATGGTGTGTGGCCGATAGACATTCAACTCGTTCTACATGGTGGTTAACTTCCCAAGGTGTTGCACAAATGAGTTTCCTTCCTGTTGTAGACCAGCAATATCATTTTTTAACTAGAACACTCGAGATGCATTATTCTGATTCCCATACATTTCTTTGAGATTTTTCCAAAGGATGTAGGAGGATTCAGCATAGCTAAAAATTTCTGCAATCTTTCGATCTATAGAATTGAGTAGCCATGACATGACCAACTGGTCCTTGCACAACCAATCATTGTAATCTGATGAGGACACATTAGGCGTTGGAATAACAACATTAACATAACCAAGTTTCGATCGTCCTCCCAAGGAAAAGGTGACTGCTCTCTCCCAGGGAAGATAATTGTACTCATTTAGTAAGACAGAATTGAGACATTGATTTGGGTTAACATCAACATCTAAATGAAATGAAGATGGCGCAGCATGCGAGCCAACTTCTTCGCTATGCACTGAACTCTCTTTAGCCATGATAGAGAATCAGGAAAAACTCACAGATCTCTCAAGAAACTACTCAGAAGCAGGTCGATTATGATCACTGCTATGATACCATATTGAAATTTGAAGGTGTATTTTTTATTATTATGAAGAAACAAAGTACAAAGATAACTTATATATATGAGCGTGGGAAGAAGAGAAAAACAAGGAACAAAAAAACAATCTTCCTTCCTTGATTTATGCCTAATCACCTAACAACTAAAGCAAGAGCAGCAACTAGACTAACAACTAAAGCAAGGTCAGCAATCCCTTGAATTAGTGAGAATGACAGCCATACTCAAGTTGTTAGACAACACTTCATGCATACACCCATGCTACCTACCATCTAGGGTAAGTGACAGATAACTAGACTAGATCTTCTTCCAATAGTATCTACCAATTTGATTTCACCCAAGTTGATGGTTGGGTTTGCACTACGGCTAGGCACAATGTTATTGAACTTGATTTTCATCATTGTCTTGATAAGCCCAGAACCACTTTTGAGTTTCCTCAATGCATTTTCATGTGCAAAACATTGGTGGTTTTGAAGATTTTTTCAAATTGCACCGCTTGTTCTCTTCCCCCGTCGGGTTGTTTCCCAAGTCTTAGGTTTCTTCATGTTACACTTCATTATCCTGACAACTCTGTTGAAAGGCTCATTTCTTGCTTCCCTGTACTTGAAGATTTGACTATAGATGGTACACTTAGAAGTCTTACAAGTTGTGTAGATTTTAATTTCGACATCTTTGCGCCTGAACTGAAGACATTGACAATAAGTTTGTCCATTGGATGTCCAACCGAGCCTTATTATGTTTTCATTAATGCCCCAAAGCTGGAATACATTCATCTTAGCCAAAATACAATGGCACATTATTGTTTCGTGAATGTAAAATCCCTTGTGAAAGCCAATATTGTTCTTAAAGCCTATCAAGAGCAATTTATAATGTTAAACATTTTTTGCTTTCGGGTGAATTTGCAGATGTAAGTACACCCTAACTCTTGTTCCCTTACATTATTGCTTGTAGACAACATTAAATAAGGAAAGACAAAGAAGGGGGGTGGCAAAAGGTTAAATTTCTGAATGCTTTTATGTTTGATAGATGTTTATATATTTCATAAAGGTTAAATCTAGAACATCTTGTCTTAGAAGATGTGAGTGGAATCGATCTATTTACACTTTCTTTATTTTTATGCCAATTTGCGCCTTTTAACCTCATTTCACTCCTTTTGAATAACTATCAGATCACCAAATTTAATTGGAGGTTCTCAGAGCATCAGTGGAATCCACCAGAATTAGTGCCTATTTGTTTGTTCCAGCTCAAGACCGTCTTCATACGGGAATTCCTGGGACGACATGTTGAAATTGATAACACTTTAAAAACAACGTTATGAGTAACTCAGAAAAGAACCAGAAAACTGAAAAGTAAAGAAAAGAGAAGAGATAGCAAAGAGAGAAATTATATTGATCTGTGGAATTGACTAACTGAATTACAATATGTATTCTCTGCTATTTATAAGCCAACATACAATCTTAGCTAGCAAGCTTTATCTTTTAACTAACTAACTAACTAACTATAAAACTGATTTGGTATTCTATCTGACCGTTGATTGAAGTAATGAGTTGGCACTCCATCTAACCATTGATTTATCTCAGTCAACATCCCCCCTCAATCGTGGCTGAGGTACTCAGCCTAAGATTGTAACAGTGTCGAAGAAAAGCTGGACTGTGCAAACCTTTTGTAAGAACATCGGCAGTTTGATCCTCAGTTGGAATGTACACCACTTCTAGATCTCCTTGTTGAACACGTTCTCTCACAAAGTGAAAATCTGTGTCAAGATGTTTTATTCAAGAATGAAACACAGGATTTGCAGTAAGAGCTATGGCAGACATATTATCGCAATGGATTGTAGGAGGTAAAAACAAAAATACTTTGAGATCTTTTAGTATTCCTCTCACGCAAGCAACATCAGCTGCAGTGTGAGCAAGAGCCTTATATTTTGCCTCTGTTGAACTCTTCAACACTAAGCATTGTTTCTTCGATTGCCAAGACACGGGATTGTTACCCAGATACACTACATAGCCTGTTATCGACCTTCTAGCGTTGAGATCTACCGCCCAATCAGCATCTGAAAATGCAGTTAATGTTGTGACTTTAGTTGTTGAATATAGTATCCCATGATGTTGTGTGCCTTGAAGATATCATAGTATGCGTTTTACTGCTGCATAATGCATTTCTGTTGGAAACTGCATAAACTGACATACTGTATTAACAACATATGCAATATCTGACCTAGTAAAGGTCAAATACTGCAATGATCCTACAATACTCCTGTAAAGAGAAGGATCTGTCATCAAATAGCCCTCTGAAATTAACAGTTGATCATGAGGTTTGCATGGAGTAGCTGCAGGTTTACATGAATTCATACCAGCCTTATGAATCACATCTTTAATATATTTGGACTGATTTATAAAAATATCTCCATTCTCCTTATAAGAAATCTGCAATCCAAAAAAGTATGTTAACTGTCCCATATCTTTGAGTTCAAACACCTCAGATAGCTCATCAATCATCTTCTGAATTTTGACTGAGTTTGAACCTGTCAAGATGATATCATCGACATATAGTAGGAGGATAACAATGTCACTATCATCTTTCTTGATGAATAAAATTGTATCGGAAACTGAAGCTTGAAAATTCATAGCTGCCAGATAAGATGTAAACTTTGAATTCCACGCATTTGGAGCCTGCTTTAGGCCATATAATGACTTGATTAATTTGCATACATGAGTGGGATGTGATGCATCTACAACCCCTTGTGGTTGTTTCATGTAAATTTCTTCTTGTAAATCACCATGCAAGAATGCATTTTTAATATCAAGCTGTCTAAGTTGCCAATGATTGGTTGTTGCTAAAGCCAACACTATTCTCACAGTGGTATGTCTAACCACTGGACTGAAAGTATCTAAGTAATCAATGACTTGCTCTTGAGAGAACCCTTGAGCCACAAGCCTTGCTTTATACCTAGAAACACTACCATCAGGGTTTTTCTTCACTTTATATACCCACTTGCTTCCAACAATTAACCTGTCACTTGGAGATGGTACTAAAACCCAAGTGCCTTGACTCCTGATAGAGTCATATTCTTCTTGCATTGCTTGCTGCCATTGTGGTAATAAAGCAGTTTTCCTGAATATGGTTGGTTCTATTGTATCAGTAATCGCAGATACAAAACTATAGCCTCCCCCAAAACGATCTTCTGTGGTTAGCTTTAGAGATTGGAGTTTAGGAAATGATGCAGTGAATGCACTATAATTTTGTCTCTGAATAACACCACTTTTCAATCTTGTAACCATTTGGTGGACAGAACCAACATTATTTATATCAGTAGAATTTGCAGTATTAATGGATGATTCACTTTGTGATGAAAAAGGTAAGACTACCTGAAGTTGTGAATCTGTGTGGACAGGCAACATTGATGATGTACCAGAGTGATGATGAGAAGTGTTTTGAGCTTGATATTGTTGTGAATCCAAAGTTAATTCCCTTGACTCCCTTGACTGTGTGCCAGTATCACTATTTGTAGCTGATATAGTGAGACTTAGAGGTGAAGATTGCAGTTCAACATCATTGATAGCATGTGATCCTGAATTTGCCTCTTGGATACTCATCATTCTGTACATTGAGAGAACTAGACACTGGAATGGGTACTTGAACAGCTATATGATTCTGATGTGAGCTTGGAGAAACACCAAAATGAACACCCTTTGAACTAGACGAATGTTTAAAAGGATAGACATCCTCATCATGTATTACATGCCGTGAAATAATGAATTTTATACTAAGAATATCATAACAGATCACACCTTTGTATCCCATTGCAAAACCAAGAAAAGCAAACTGCCTTGATCTCACTTGCAACTTATTTTGATTGTAAGGCCTGAGATATGGATATATTGTTGTCCCAAACACCTTAAGATTATGTATTGCAGCATTTTCACCAAATAAAATCTGATAAGGTGACTTGTCATCCAATCATGTGCATGGCATCCTATTTATCAAGAATGCAGCATATGAACAGGCATGATACCAAAATATAGCAGGAATTGAACCTTCTGTCATTAAACTAAAAGCAGTTTCAACTAAATGCCTATGTTTTCTCTCTACAACTCCATTCTGTTGAGGTGTGTAAGGACATGAAATCTGATGTGTAATACCTTTTTTATCCAAAAAAATCTTCATCACATTATTTACATACTCTCCACCACCATCAGTTTGCATTTAATTGAGCTATTAAACTGAGTGTTAACAAACGCATGAAACTTTGCAAAAATCTGGAACACATCTGATTTATTTATCATTGGAAAAATCCATACAAATCTTGAAAAATCATCTACAAAGCTGACATAATACCTATATCCTTCTATAGATTTCTGAGGTGATGGACCCCAAACATCCGAATGTATCTTTTCAAACCTATGTGTTGTTCTAACTTGCTTTACAGAAAAAGGCAATCTACACATTTTCCCTGAAATAGCTGAACACATAGTAGAACAAGGGTCTTTATGAACAGATACACCTGCAATCTTCAACATTATAGACAATACTTCCTCGGATGGATGTCTCAACCTCTTGTGCCAGACTGAACTTCTCACTTTCTTCCCAAGAAATGCACTACACTTCTCCAATTTTGCAGCAAATAAACTTCTGAAAATAGATGCTGGTATCTTGAACAATTCCCCATCATCACTCTTTCCTTGGTACAAAATCACCCGAGTTGCCTTGTCCTAGATAAAAAACACCAAATCATCACAAATAAACCAACAACCATTATCTCTACATAATTTCTTGACTGATAACAAATTCATTGCAATAAGTGGGACATGCAGCACATGATTCAACACAAAAGTATGAGTATCAGTAATAAGTTTAGATGCACCAATGTTTTTGACAAGCAAACCTTCTCCATTTCCTATGGTGATTTTCGATTCACCATTGTAAGAAGTGACTTGGTTAATATGGTCAAGGTTAGCTGTCATATGATGAGTTGCACTTGTGTCAACTACCCATGTATCGGCATTAGAAAAACCATGAATACTTTGAGCTGCTTGTGTTGAATTTGATGACTGAGTTGCCATTCCCACAGGTGTTAGATTCAATGACTGAGGTGGAGGAGGGCCTTGATAAGAATAATTGTTCATGTGATAACATTGTATAGCCGTATGACATTTCTTGCCACAAATTTGACAAAAAACTGGCCCCTTGAAGACTTGATCACTATCAGTCCTATAGTAGCAGTTTGGTGCAGTATGACCCCTTCTTGAACAAATTTGACACTCTGGAGATATAGCAGCCTTGTAATTTGTATTACCATGCCAATTACTTCCTTGTTAAAAACCATTTCCACCAGGCAAGTTACTAGAACTACCATATTGACCTTTTTTATTGTCAACTGATCCACTGGAACTATTTGAACCATTAGAATCACTGAAACCATAAGATCTATTCCCAAAATTAGAATAGGACCTGGTATTGTTATTAGGACCATTGAACCTTCTGCTATTATTGAAATTCGATCTCTGTTGAAAAGATCTCCCACCATTTCCAACAAAACCAAAACCACCATTAAAACTGCTTGAACCATTAAATCTCTGTGAATTAGAACTTTCACCTTGTTCAAATGTCTGATAGCTTCCTTGACTTCCTTGTCCATGTGTCAAATCACCACGAACATACATTGCTGACATTGTCCCAACAATATTATTCAATCTTGTTTCAAGAGAACCCTCAACTCTAATCAACTGAGCCCTGAAATCCTTTAAAGATATATATGTATCTCTAGCAAGAATTATAGTTTTAATGACTTCATACTTTGGTGACAACCGTGATAACACTGCAATCATCAAATCATTCTCAGTAATCCTCTCCCCTGTAGCTACAAGTTGATCTTTAATAACCTTCAGTCTCAGCAAGAATTTATCAACCAATTCAGACCTTTTTTTAGCAGTGTGAAATTCAATTTTTAACTGATTGATCCTCACTACAGAAATGGAGGCAAATCTTTCTTGTAAACTTTCCCAAGATTCTTGTGCAGTCTTGCACCCTATCACATGATCCATAACTTCATCACTGAGGGTAGCAATGAGTAAGCTCAGTAACGCCAAATCTTTTTGTATCCATTGTTTATAAGCCTGAGTGATCTCCTTTGTAACACCTCCTTTAGGCGTAATACAATACTTCGGTGGACATTGTGATTCCCCATTGAAAAAATCAAACAGATCATACCCACGAAGAATAGATGAAAACTGATAGTTCCATTTGACAAAATTATCTTCTTGCAATTTTACAGTAATCATACCAAGTAATCATTCAATCTTGACTGAATTCATAGCCCTTGTAACAAGAAATAACACTTAACAATCAACAAACTTCTAAATCTTGATACACAAAACACACTTCACACTACTGGCTTCGGCCTTTTGATGCAGTACACAACTCAACAATTAACAACTTTCATTCTTTCAATCTTCAACACTTTGACAATCAACAATCTTTCAACCAAATTTTTCAATCAATTACAATCATCTTAATTGATCAACATTATTTCACACCAAGCAAATCATATATTTCACTGAGACATTTCATCAAACAGTTCATCTACAACTTCAAGAGCAGAAAAGGTAATCGAAAAACTAGAATACCAGATTTCCAGAAACTCCCCAGTAAGCATCTCAATCGTCCTGATACGAAAACTTCAGCAAAAGAATCCCAAGCGATCGTCTTGGGCTCTTGATACCATGACAACACTCTAAAAACAATGCTATGAGTAACTCAGAAAAGAACCAGAAAACTGAAAAGTAAAGAAAAGAGAAGAGATAGCAAAGAGAGAAATTGTATTGATCTGTGGAATTGACTAACTGAATTACAATATGTATTCTCTGCTATTTATAAGCCAACATACAATCTTAGCTAGCAAGCTTTATCTTTTAACTAACTAACTAACTATAAAACTGATTTGGTATTCTATCTGACCGTTGATTGAAGTAATGAGTTGGCACTTCATCTAACCATTGATTTATCTCAGTCAACAGAAATGGCGGTGGCAAAGTATTTGTTGAAGAATTGTTTAGTTTTGAGTAAGATGACCATATATGTAGGTCATGGGATTATAAAAGAGAAGAAGTTATAACAGGAATTTTCCATGTTTGAAAGGGGATCAACGACTTGTACTTTGGTTTCTTCTAAGTAATTTACCGAAACAAGATGATGGAATTTATCTGGTTTTGACACATTTCTGTTTTCAAATTTGTATAAGCCTGAACTTTGTTGAATCAAGAGGTGTCTGTTGACAGACACATTGGTATGGTATTGACAATTTGAACAAAGTGACATTGGTTTCTTATGATGGTTGCTGGGGATTTTCTAGCAAAGTTACTCGAGAGATCACCTAATCTAGAATATATTGTCTTTGAACTAGAGTAAGCTTAGTGCACTTTGTATGTGCATGTAACAAAGTGATGTTTGATGAAGTTTTACAGTTTCAAAGGGATTCAAAGACTTGTCGAGTTGAAATGCAATTTCAAGTATCAGGAAAGTACAATTTTCAGTTGAATATCAGAGTGCATGATTAACAAACGAACAAACTAACTATAAACTAATATAATTTTATTAAGTGAACGAAAGATTGTCATGACGGCTACATAACCCAAGAGACTACATTACGAATGACTTGTTATTCTACGAGCTACAAAGCATCATATATATAAAAAACTAACCTAACCCTAATAAGCAAGAAAACAAAACCCTAATACTAACAGGCTAAGCCCAAATTCAAACAATAAAATAATCCTAAATTCCAACATCCCATGTCAAACTCATGGCAGTACACGTCATGAGATTGCTAACAAGTAGATGCAGATGCAAGCTCTGTTAGGCGAACAAGACAAGACAAGCTCTGTTAGACGGACATGACAAGACAAGCTCTGTTAGGCGGACACGACAAGGCAAGTGCTTCAAGTGAACAAACGAACAATCCATTCAGACAGCATATGTGCTATGTTTTTCTGGTTGTAACGGCAGTGTGCAGATGGGGCTGATGCAAGTGCAGTGGCGATGAGATTCTATTGCCGCAATGGTTCAGTGGGTTCAAGACGGAAGCGGAGTACAAGTTCGAGTAGTAGTGCAGTGGTCGTCTGTGCAGCAATGCAACAAGGATGTGATGAGCAGCGGGCATGCAATCCTGGGTTAGTTGAATCTGGGTGATAGTATGAATACAGATCAGTAGAGTTCCTGATTGCAGCGGCAACATGGGTGGATGGTGATGAATTCGTCTGATCACGGTGCTGGTGATCAGATTGTTAGGAAGGGAATTGGAACAAGCATAGTTGTGGACAACAGCAGGTGCAGCGACGGTGGATGCAAAAGATAGAGAATGCAATAGTGGGTTCGAGAAGATGGTGGCGCGGTGGTTCAAGTAGGCGAGGTGCAGATTCAGTCGAATTTGCAGCGGGTGGTTCCAGTGGTAGCGTGGTGGTGATTTGATGAGGAAACGATGGCGGGTACGGTTCAGGGCTTCAGGTATGTAGGGATCTGGGAGTGGTTCCGAGCAAACATATTCAATTTTTTTCTTCTTTTCAAAACGAATATTGAAAACTAATATCAAACAAACAACATGGATACTTATCAAGAACAGATTAAACCCTGAATGATCAAACTTGCTCTGATAACAAGTTGAATATCAGAGTGCATTATTAACAAACGAACAGACTAACTATAAACTAATATAATTTTATAAAGTGAACGAAAGATTGCCATGACGGCTACATAACCTAAGAGACTACATTGCGAATGACTTGTTATTCTACGAGTTACAAAGCATCGTATATATAAAAAACTAACCTAACCTTAATAAGCAAGAAAACGAAACCCTAATACTAACGGGCTAAGCCCAAATTCAAACAATAAAATAATCCTAAATTCCAACATTTTCAAGTTCAATTGTAGGGTTTGGGAGGATTCTGTTTTCAAAGTTGCAAATGAATCCTTTTTTGTTTTAGAAGAGTTTGTTTCTATGTTCATTTGTAGGGTATGGAAGGATTTTGTTTTCAAAGCCAATATTGTTCTTGAAGCCTGTCGAGAAAATGAATGAAGTATTGTCTTTGCCAATCGTGTCATTACGCTTATGGGAGTAATTGCCAATGTAAAACATGTTTCTCTTTCAGGCAAATGTGCAGAAGTATACCCTGACTCTTGTTCATTTACACTATTGCTTGTAGAGTTGTGTACCTTTCATGATACTTATCTATCTTAGTGTTCTTTCTTCCTTAAACATAAAGGGTGTTGACGTACGCCTTTATGATTTGAAATAGTAGGCGAAATATATTTCTAAATGCGTTTATTTTGATCTGTGTTTATATATTTTCATGAAGGGTTGTCGGCATCAATACTTCCTCCCGGAGGACTTGGTTTTGCATGATTGCTCTTACTGGGATTTACTACCAACAGTGCTCCAGATATCACAGAATCTACAACATCTCAACTTAGAAGATGCCAGTAAAATCGATGTGTTTACAGTTTCTCATTTCACTCTTTCTGAATAACTGTCAGAGCACTAAATGTAGTTCGAGGTTCTTAGAGCATCAGTGGAATCCACCAGAATTTATGCTTGTTTGTTTGTTTTGGCTCAAGACTCTCCATACGGAGATTCCAGGGATGACATGTTAAGATGGCAGTGGCAAAGTATTTGTTGAAGATTGGTATAGTTTTGAGTAAAATGACGATATGTGCAAATCGTTAACATATGGAAAAGAAGAAGTTGTACCAGGAATTTGCTACATTTGAAAAAGGATTCAAACACTTGTGAAGTGGAAATCATCGAAGTGTAATTTCATTTTTACGAGTAATTTATTGAAACAAGGTGAATGAATCTATTTGCTATTTGTAGCTACTTGTTTTTTGTATAAATTTCTTATTAAAAGTGACATGCATATATTTTGCAACATCAATATATATTTATTTTTATGTTGATCCTACCGGCCACATCATCAAATCGTGTAAGCAGTAGGGATTGACTATATATCTGATAAAGTTGATTTGTTTCTGGTGTTTTGGTTGGTTTATTTTGATCGGTTTCTTAGGGATAGAATGAAAGAGAATTGAGAGGATATTGAAGTGTAATTTTCAACTTCAAGGCTGTGTATTATTCAATGCATCAGCCATACTTCATTAAGTAGAGAAGATGTGTAAGGGTATGGTACATTTCTATCACCCATACTTATGTAAAAGAGTTGGTGATAAGACAATATTTAAACACTAAATCACCTTACTACTCCAGATTAAATCCTAGCCCTTCATTGGGATTTAAGTTATCTAATCTGGAGTGTACATTTGTCACACACACATTTAAACAAAAAACTAGCCATTGGAGACTAACCCTTCATTTCTTCTTCTTCCTTCTTTAATGCAGACAACACATTTTGCTCGGAAGCTCCTTACGGCCTTCAACCCCTCGACTCCAGGAGCTGGTTAGCTTCCAACACTCCCTTCTAAACTGCTTCTGGGAGTCATTTCGAGCAAACCCCTCTGGTAATTAAATCTCTCATTCGGTAGTGCTTTTGTGAATATGTCTGCGATATGATCTTCTGTGTTACAATAGATTAGTTTGATTATATTATCCTGCAATGCTTATTTGATGAAATGATATCTTCTCTTGATGTGCTTTGTTCTTTGATGAAAAACTGGGTTTTTTGTCATGGCAATTGCAGAAGTGTTGTCACACAAGAGTGATGTGGCATCAACCTGTAACTCACCAAAATCTTTGAGTATAAACCTTAGCCAAATAGCTTGAGCCATTGCTTCTGATGCACTCACATACTCCACCTTGGCTGTGGACAGCGCAACACTTTGTTGCTTCACAGAGGCCCACGAAAACACCCATGAACCAAAGGTGAAAGCATAGCCCGATGTGTTTCTGCTATCATCTTCACTGCCACCCCAACCACTGTCACAAAATCCAATTAGGATAGTTGACTTCCCCATTTCATACTTGATCCCATAATCTAGTGTTCCTTGCACATATCTCAGCACTCTCTTAGTTGTGCCCATATGTATCTTGCTAGGATTCTGCATAAACCTAAAAAGTAAGCTTGCTGAGAACATTAGATTTGGCCTCGTTGCAGTTAAGTACAATAGACTGCCAACAATGCTCTTGTAGAGACTAGCATCTGCATATTCACTTTCATCATCCTTCTTAAGTTTCTCATTTGCAATTAGAAGTGTAGAGACCGGTTTGCAACCCTTCAAACCAAACTTTTCAAGTAAGGTTTCAGCATACTTCCTTTAATGAATGAAGATGTTATTTGCCTCTTGAATTACACCAATGCCAAGAAAATGATGCAAAAGGCCTAGGTCAGTCATTTCATACCTCTTCATCATTTCTTCTTTGAACTCTTCAATCATTGCAGCATCATTTCTAGTGTAGACATATTCATCCATATAGATTGAGACAATGAGTGTCTTGTTGTTGCTTTCTGTCTTGGTGTAGAGTGTAGCTTCACTAGGACTTTTCTGAAATCCTTTTTCAGTGAAATAGGAATCAATCTCACTGTACCAAGCTCTTAGAGCTTGCTTTAGGCCATAGAGAGCCTTCCTTAACTTGTACACTTGTTCTGGAAACTCTTGACTTGTGAACCCTTGAGGTTGATCCACAAACATCTTCTCATCTAGCACTCTATTTAGAAATGTAGATTTGACATCCAATTGATGTAACTTCCAACCCTTCTTGGCTGCTAGGGTTATCAAGGTCCTTATGGTGTCTAACCTTGCTACTAAAGCAAAGGTTTCATTTAAGTTTACACCTGGTTTAGGCCATAAAGAGCCTTCCTTAACTTGTACACTTTTTTTTGGAAACTCTTGACTTGTGAACCTTTGAGGTTGATCCACAAACACCTCATCTTCTAGCACTCCATTTAGAAATGCAGTTTTGACATGCAATTGATGTAACTTCCAACCATTCTTGGCTGCTAGGGTTATCAAGGTCCTTATGGTGTCTAACCTTGCTACTGGAGCAAAGGTTTCATTGAAGTTTACACCTGGTTTCTGTGAGTAACCTTTGACCACCAACCTGGCCTTGTTCTTTTGCACAGAACCATCTAAGTTGAGCTTTCATTTTGTACACTCATTTCACTCCAATCACATTCTTGCCACTTGGTCGATTTATAAGTTCCCAAGTGTTATTCTTCTCTATCATTTCAAGCTCTTCCTTCATTGCTTTCTTCTAAGCTTTGTCTTTCTCAGCTTCTTCATATGTTTCTGGTTCTACTACACAGTAATTACATGTAGCATAAATCTCATCCAGGTTTCTCAATCTCACAGGAGTTGAACTTGGAGTTGTTATCTTGATTGACTTGATTGTGGACTCATAGTAGCTTGCTGTGGAGTCCCTTGTATGTCACCATTATCTGTGACTTCTTCTTGAACTGAGGTCTCCATAGGCTTCCTTGTTTGCCTTTTGTTGAGGTTAAGTTGTAGAGAGACACTGCCCTTTTCTTCTACCCTTGTTTCCTAGTTCCACATTGAGTCTTCATCAAAGATAACATCCCTTGATACGATTATTTTCTGAGTTAACACATTATAAACTCTGTACCCTTTCTCACTGGTACCATAGCCTACAAAAACATCATTGTTACTTGATTTCTCCAACTTGTGCCTTAGTTGGTGAGGGATGAGAGTGTAGCACACTGAGCCAAACACTCTCAGGTGCTTCACAGAGAGCTTCCTTCCACTGAACACTTCGAATGGTGTCTTCTTGTCCAGTGTTTTAGTAGGGCACCTATTCAATAGGTACATTGAGGTGTTCACAGCTTCACCCCAGAATGTATAAGGCATGTTTTTCTCATGCATCATAGACTTAGCCATTTCGATTATAGTCCTATTCTTCCTTTCTGCAATCCCATTATGTTGTGGTGAATATGCCACAGTGAGTTGCTTCTCCAACCCCACATCTTCACAGAATGCATTAAACTCATGTGAGGTGTACTCACATTCCCTATCACTTCTCAGTCTTTTAATTTGGTATCCACTTTGCAATTCCACCATTGCTTTGAACTTTTTGAATATTGTGAATACCTCAGACTTGAACCTCATGAAATACACCCACACACATCTGTAAGTAGTCATCAATGAAGGTTAAGAAATACCTACTTCCACTGATTGTTGTTGTTTTCATTGGTCCACACACATCTGTGTGAATCAACTCGAGTGGCTTTGTTGCCCTCCAATCCTTGCCAACTTCAAATGGATCCTTGTGATGCTTCCCAAATGCACATCCTTCACAGGTTTCATTGCAGTGATCCATCTTAGGTATTCTTTGTACCATTTCATACTTTTGTAGATTTTCTAGGCTTGTCATGTTTAAGTGACCAAACCTCTTGTGCCATAGTTTCATAGAACCTGTCACACTTGCTTTCCTTGCCACTTCTTCTAAGTACTTCAACACAAGTGAAAAGCTTCTGTTTTTCACTTTCATTTTGGTCACCAAATTTTATAGGGATTTGTCATCATAGATCTCAACCACAGTTCCCCCAAAGAGTAGGAAATACCCATGCTCCATCATTTGACCCACACTAAGTAGGTTTTCATCCAATCATGGCACTAGCATCACATCCCTTATGCATCTTCTTCCTTTCTTGGTGTTGATAACCAAAGTTCCTCTTCCAGTGGCCTTGACAATGTTTCCATCTCCCATTTTCACTTTTCCAATGAAGTTTGTGTCAATGTCAATGAGTAATGACTCATGTGCAGTCATGTGGTTGCTGCAACCACTATCAATGTACCACACTTCATTGTTTTTCTCCACTTTTGCACTAAAGGCACATAACACATTTGCTTCTTCCTCCACTTGGTTTGCACTGTTCACTTCCTGCACAAATTTTGATCTACAGTCCTTCATAATGTGCTCAAACCTGTTGCATTTGTGGCACCTAGGCTGGTCTTTGAACCAACACTCTCCAAGATGAAATTTGTCACAATGTTTACATTGTTGTTTGGTTCTTGAACCTACATTAATGTTGCTGCCTTGGTTAGGTCTAAAGTTATGAAACCCTTTTCCTTCCCATTTCTTGTTCTTGCCCTTCCACTGTGGTTTCTGATTGCTTGCACTAGCTTGATTACCAGATCCAACATTGAGTGATTGAAAGGCTTTCTCAGGTGCAAAATCAGCATGCCTCTCAAGTCTTTGGTCAAAAGCTCTTAAGGATGCCATCACATCTTGCACACTGAGAGTTTCAGTGTCTTTGGTTTCTTCTATAACACTCACTATTGAATCATAGGGTTTAGTCAAACTAATCAATAGTTTTTGGACAATTCTTTCATTAGGCAGTTCCTCACCATATGTTTTCATCTTGTTTACAACATCAAACAACCTAGTGAAGTAGTCTTTTAACAGCTCATTTTCTCTCATTCTTGTATACTCGAAATCTCTTCTAAGGGACTGAAATTTTACCTTTCTGACTTTAGTGTCTCCTCTGTACTCTTGCTGTAAAACTTCCAAGCTCCCTTTGCAGTCTCTTCATTTGCTATCCTCGGGAAAATGGTGTATGAGACAGCACCTTGAATGATTCCAAGTGCTCTAGCATCCTCCATCCGATTCTGCTTCAGTGTTTTGAGTTGTGTTTCTGTGAGATCCTCCTCTAGAGCATCAATTTTCATCTCAGGTAGTTCATACCCCTATATCCCATAGATCATAGGATTTGAAAATGGTTGTCATTCTTATTTTCCATAAATCATAATTCTCCCCATCAAAGACTGGAGCTTTTAGCTCACTGCTACTGTTGGATCCCTTCATTTTCAAAATTGTTTGTTGGTTGTTGTTGTTGAGGACACTTCGTTAGTGCTCCCAAAAATCTTAACTTTCACAGATTACGCCCAGAAAGATTTCAGATCAAAAACTGAGCTTTGAGGCCATGATAAAGTTGATTTATTTCTGGTGTTTTGGTTGGTTTATTTTGATCGGTTTCTTAGGGATAGAATGGCAGAGAATTGAGAGGATATTAAAGTGTAATTTTCAACTTCAAGGTTGTGTATTATTCAATGCATCAGCCATACTTCATTAAGTAGAGAAGATGTGTAAGGGTATGGTACATTTCTATCACCTATACTTGTGTAAAAGAGTTGGTGATAAGACAATATTTAAACACTAAATCACCTTACTACTCCAGATTAAATCCTAGCCCTTCATTGGGATTTAAGTGATCTAATCTGGAGTGTACATTTGTCACTCACACATTTAAACAAAAAACTAGCCATTGGAGACTAACCCTTCATTTCTTCTTCTTCCTTCTTCGATGCAAACAACACCGGTTAGCTTCCAACAATATCGGCAAATGCGCGTGCTCGGTGCTTAGCATTGCCAAGGCAACATTGCAACTAAGAAAAATATATTGAAGAAGTGAGTTTAGGAAGATTGGCATCTAGGATCAAATTCTTCTTCCCGTAAATTAGAATAGTTTAGAATACCGGCATTATTACATAAGTATAGGCCAAATTTTGAACTTATTAGCAGGCTAACTTATGGATCAAGGCCCGGAGACCACGCCCCAAAAACATTGGCATCATTAGTCATTTTTTTATTTATTTATAATTTTTAAGATAAAAATATAATTGTATTTGAAGCTAAAAGTTCGACATCAAAATAAATAGAAGAGAGTTTTGAATAAACCCTAGAGAGTTGTAGAGATGGAGATGGTGATAACCAGTTCGTATTGTCCAGGGTAATCACAGCAGCTCAGCTCTACCAGGTTATATATCATTTTCCCTATAAGAAATGATTTCCTTATCATTCCGTAACTTTCTGTTTGGTTACTAAGAAAACTGCCAAAGAATATTTGAGAAAATTAAGTCTTATACTTTGTGTCGTTTTTCTCAAGGAAAAAAGGAACAAACAAAACAAAACCTGCCAACCACCAATTTTCTCCCTTACATACCTCTGGTTAATCATTTTCGTTAATGATTTTGTTTGATTTTATTCAATTTGGTGACAAAAAATAAGAAGGGTGTGTAAGAGGAGAAAAATGGTGTTTAGTTCTCCTAAATCTAATAATAAAAATATTAGTAAAATGGAATTATTTATATGTAGATATCTATGATCCTGGGAAGAGAATTAGCATTCAAGGAATTTATTGATAAACTAAATGCAGATTATAGTTATTTCCATTTAGAGCTTAAATAAAAAAAATTCGTATTTACTCTACTCAATCTTAACTGAAATGACCAGACATGGATGAGGGGAGGTTTAAGTATCAGGGTACAAATGGGTTCGATATCAAAGCGTCAAGCAAGCGATGGAGATAGAATCACTGCATTGCCTGACAGCCCTCTGACTACAAGATGGGAAAATGTATGTGTTTCTAACCCTATCAAGATTTCCGCTGAGGGAATTTTCCTGCTGATTCTGGTGCTCTCTTAAAATTTTGTTGAGCAGCCATGATTCATCGGATATCCAAAAATTCGGTCATGCCTGTGATTATCTTCATACCGTCAGTTCTTCTCACATTGATAGTTGGATTCACACTACTTTTAGCTAGAAATATAATTTTATCGAGCTTGATCTTCACCTTTGTGAGACAAAAGAACAAGACTTGGAAGTGCCCAAGGACTAGATGGTGGAATCTAAAAGAAGAAAAACAAGCCATTTTCAAAGAGAAGGTAATCACCCAATGTGTGTGGGATAGAGAGGGGGAAGCTAGCCAAATGTGGGATTCCATGGCTAGTTGTATCCGAAAAGTAGCAAAAGAGGTATTAGGAGAGTCCAAGGGCTTTGCCCCACACCAAAAGGAATCTTGGTGGTGGAATGAGGAGGTACAAACAAAGGTGAAGGCTAAGAAGGAATGTTGTAAAGCCTTATACAAGGAGAGGACCGATGAAAATGGTGAAAGGTATAGAAAAGCGAAGCAAGAGGCGAAGAAAGCTGTCAGAGAAGCTAAGTTAGCGGTTTACGACGATATGTATAAACGACTAGATACCAAAGAAGGAGAGTTGGATATCTATAAACTAGCTAGAGCAAGGGAAAAGAAGACAAGGGACCTAAACCAAGTGAGGTGCATCAAGGATGAGGATGGAAAGGTTCTTGCTACAGAGAACGCGGTTAAAGACAGATGGAGAGGTTATTTTCATAATCTTTTCAATGAAGGACATGAAAGGAGTGCTTCTTTAGGGGAGTTGAGTAACTCAGAAGAGTGTAGAAACTACTCTTTTTATCGTCGAATCCAGAAGGAAGAAGTGGTTGTAGCTTTGAAGAAGATGAAGCATAGAAAAGCAATAGGCCCAGACGATATACCAATCGAAGTGTGGAAAGTTTTGGGAGAGACAGGTATAACATGGCTCACTGACCTTTTCAATAGGATTTTGAAAACGAAGAAGATGCCAAATGAGTGGCGAACGAGCACTTTGGTGCCTATCTACAAGAATAAGGGCGACGTACAAAATTGCATGAACTATAGGGGTATTAAGTTAATGAGTCATACAATTAAGCTCTGGGAGAGAGTCATTGAGCATAGATTGAGGCAAGAGACATGGGTTTCGGACAACCAATTCGGGTTCATGCCAGGGCGCTCAACCATGGAGGCAATCTATCTCTTACGAAGATTGATGGAAAGATATAGAGATGGGAAAAAGTATTTACACATGGTCTTTATAGATTTGGAAAAAGCGTATGATAGGGTCCCAAGAGACATTCTTTGGAGGATTTTAGAGAAGAAAGGAGTACGAGTAGCATATATCCAAGCTATAAAGGATATGTATGAAGGAGCAAAGACTGCCGTAAGAACTCATGAAGGACAAACCGAAAGCTTTCCCATAACTGTAGGATTACATCAAGGCTCATCCTTAAGTCCTTACCTTTTTGCGTTGGTAATGGATGAGTTAACAGGACATATTCAAGATGATATTCCTTGGTGTATGCTTTTCGCAGACGATATAGTGTTGATCGATGAAACTCAGGAGGGGGTAAATGCAAAGCTTAACCTTTGGAGAGAAGTGTTGGAATCTAAAGGTCTTCGCCTAAGCCGATCAAAGACAGAATATATGGAGTGCAAGTTCAGTGCAAATGGAGGCCAAAACGAGTTAGGGGTGAGGATCGGAGATCAAGAAATACCAAAGAGCGACTGTTTTCGTTACCTAGGATCTATCTTGCAAAAGAACGGAGAATTAGATGGAGATCTCAACCATAGAATACAAGCTGGATGGATGAAGTGGAAGAGTGCATCTGGCGTGTTGTGTGACCGCCGTATGCCACTGAAGCTCAAGGGAAAATTTTATAGGACGGCAATAAGGCCGGCGATGCTGTATGGCACAGAATGTTGGGCGGTGAAGCATCAACATGTACACAAAATGGGTGTAGCGGAGATGAGGATGCTTCGTTGGATGTGTGGGCACACGAGAAAGGATAAGATTAGGAATGAGGATATCCGGGGTAAAGTAGGAGTAGCCGAAATTGAAGGAAAGATGAGAGAAAATCGGTTACGGTGGTTTGGACATGTGCAAAGAAGGCCTACTGACGCTTCGATTAGAAGATGCGACTATGAGACAGAGGTTCAGGGCCGAAGGGGTAGAGGAAGACCTAGGAAAACTTTGGAAGAGACTCTAAGAAAAGACTTAGAGTACTTGGATCTAACGAAGGACATGACACAGGACCGAGCACAATGGCGTTCTAAGATTCATATAGCCGATCCCACTCAGTGACTTGGATTTTCCAAGTCTCTAACCGAGAAGTTTTCCTCACTCGGAAAATTAAGGGAACACTACCCCAACCTACATGCTCCACTCAGAAAGCTTCAACATACAAGCTTCAACAAAAGAAAATTCAAAGAACTTAGCGAAGAAGGCTTTGGTGTATTTAACACAATACGTTGAAATGAAGGAAAGCTTATTTATTGATATCCCCGATAAGCTACAAATATGTACATATACATGAGTCAAATTAAACAAACAAGATGGAGCCTTCACAAAGGTTGCTTAGGAGGAGTCTCAGTAGTCGGTAGAGCCCCAGAAAGAGAAGGCATCGGAGGGGGATCATTTGGAGCCTCAGTACTGGACAGAACCCTAGAAGGAGGAGGCATCAGAGGTTGATCATTTGGAGCTTCATTACGCGGTACAGCCCCAGAAGACGAAGGCAATAAATGCCTCTGGAACAAACCCACAAATCTCTGATGATCAAGTAAAACCTGACCATCAGTTTCCTTCATCTGGTCAAGCTTCCTCTTCATGTTTGTAGCATAGTCATGTGCGAGCCGGTGCAACTGTTTATTCTCATGCTTGAGCCCTCTAATATCCTGTTTGAGACTCATCAATTCGGCCGCCAATGATTCAACTTGGCGGGTTCGAGCAAATAGGCGTTGGGCCATATTAGACACAGAACCTGCACACTGAACACTGAGAGCCAGCGAATCCTTAACAGCTAACTCATCAGACCGTTTGGAAAGTAGTCTGTTATCTTTGGGAGTGAGAAGGTTCCTGGCCACCACCGCAGCGGTCATATCATTCTTCATCACGGAATCCCCAACGGTAAGAGGACCAGTAGGGGAAACGAAGGATGGGCGCCATATGTTGTCTGGAGAAGGCGGGGCTGCCTCTTCAACAAGGTTCAAGTCAAAACGACGGTCGGAGGGGCCAGACATTTTCAAAGGTGTTGAAGAGAGAAGAGGTCGGACAAATCAAAATCTTAGAAGTGCAAGAATGAAGCTTCTACTGGTGGAGGTTCAAGTGTGCTTTGGAACTTAATGCCAGCCCCTATAAAAAGCTGCACTCGACGGAGCTTCAGACATCGAAGAGGCGCCTGCTCAGAAATCGAAGAGGCGTTTGCTTTCTCAAAAGCTGGGCTACTTAGAGACCACGAGGGTTGATCTCATAAATCGAAGAGGTGTTTGCTTTCTCAAAAGTTGGGTTGCTCAAAGACCACGAAAGCCGATCTCAGAAATCGAAGAGGCGCTCGCTTTCTCAAAAGCTGGGCTGCTCAGAGACCACGAGGGCCGATCTCAGAAATCGAAGAGGCACCTACTTTTCCAGCCTTGTCAGCACCTGTCACACGCACACTCAGCTTTGCGGAAATTATGGGAATTCTGTCAAAGATTTCTGGGGAAGTAGAAAACACATGAATCTTACTGTCCAATCACCCACTTCCCACACGCAACAATAGCTCATGGGTACCACAGATAACTTTGCCAAAGTTCTCTGCCAAAGTTGAGCACATGAAGCTTGCAGCTCCCACTACATCGCTCTGACCAAGAAGGGTAAAAGAATAGCAAAGAAACAGCACTAACAAAGTTTAGACCCATAAATTTTGAAGGTCTAGCTACCATATTATTACCCACAAGGGTAAAGGAACAGTACCACTGCTGGATAATTGGAAAGTCCCTGTGTGTCAAACTCTGTGCCTCGTGGCAAGGTAGACTAGCAAACATGCCCAACCTTTACTCACATTCGAGAAAACACTCCCAATAAGATTGCTTGCTCCAAAATCGAAGAGACACCGTCCTTCGAATCTCGAGAGCCAGACTCCCAACATGACTACTTTCTCAAAAATCGAAGAGAGGGTAAAGGAACAGTACCATTGCTGGATAATTGGAAAGTCCCTGTGTGTCAACCTCTGTGCTTCGTGGCAAGGTAGACTAGCAAACATGCCCAACCTTTACTCACATTCGAGAAAACACTCCCACCAAGATTGCTTGCTCCAAAATCGAAGAGGCACCGCCCTCCGAATCTCGAGAGCCAGACTCCCAACATGATTACTTTCTCAAAAATCGAAAAGACACTGCTCCCCGAATCTCGAGAGTCAGACCCCCAGCATGATTGCTTTCTCAAAAATCGAAGAGGCATCGTTCTCCGAATCAATCGAAGAGGCGCTCGCTTTCTCAAAAGCTGGGCTGCTCAAAGACCACGAGGGCCGATCTCAGAAATCGAAGAGGCACCTACTTTTCTAGCCTTGCCAGCACCTGTCACATGCACACTCAGCTTTGCGGAAATTATGGGCATTTTGTCGAAGACTTCTGGTGAAGTAGAAAGCACATGAATCTTACTGTTCAATCACCCACTTCCCACACACAATAATAGCTCATGGGTACCATATATAACTTTGCCAAAGTCTCTGCCAAAGTTGAGCACGTGAAGCTTGCAGCTCCCACTACATCGCTCTGACCAAGAAAGGTAAAAGAATAACAAAGAAATAGCACTAACAAAGTTTAGACACATAAATTTTGAAGGTCTAGCTACCATATTATTACCCACAAGGGTAAAGGAATAGCACCACTGCTGGATAATTGGAAAGTCCCTGTGTGTCAACCTCCGTGCTTCGTGGCAAGGTAGACTAGCAAACATGCCCAACCTTTACTCACATCCGAGAAAACACTCCCAACAAGATTGCTTACTCCAAAATCGAAGAGGCACCGCCCTCCGAATCTCGAGAGCCAGACTCCCAACATGATTACTTTCTCAAAAATCGAAGAGACACTGCTCCCCGAATCTCGAGAGCCAGACCCCCAGTATGATTGCTTTCTCAAAAATCGAAGAAGCATCGTTCTCCGAATCTCGAGAGCCAGATACCACATACCACTTTTTCAAAGTGCTCTGACAGAGTTAAAACATGTGAAGCTGGCAGCTCCCACTACCGTGCTATGACCAAGCAGGGTAAAGGAATAGCATTACTACTTGTTGTTAGGGAGACTCCTATATATGTCGACCTCCATCCCCAACGGACAGGCAGACCTGCAAAAATGCTCAACCCTTCCTCATATCTGAGAGGGCACTCCCGACGAAACCTTTCGAAATATTCAGCTTTCTTTCCCCCCGATAATACCTCTGCAAACAAGCTATACTAGAGCAAGAATATCTCATATCATCAGGGTTAAAAGCAAGAGTATCCCATATCATGCTTTTTCCCGGTCTTTTCCTTTGGCCTTGTTTTTACCTGCAAGACAAGGAGAAAGAGAGCAATCAGTCAGCACTTGAAATCAAGCTCCCAGCCAAGAACTGACTGCCTGGAACCCCTTACCTGATTACTTACCTGGCATTGCTCTCGAGTACTCATCTTCAACATCTTATGTTTCCAGGGAAGATACCGCATCTGCTTGAGGAACAGATAGGGCAAGTGCGAAGGATACAAGGAAGCATGTGGAGACAAGCGTAACAGCACACGTGCCGATACATCCATCACTCTGTTAAAAGTAAAAGTATCCCATATCAGCAGGGTCGAACGTACTCTAGATTTGATGGACTTGTTTTGACCCTCAAATTCTTCAGTCGGCCTTATACTCTGGAGGAAACCAGAAAACCCTCCAGCTCAGTTCAAGAATAAGCCTGTGGAAAGTTACTTCTTCAAAAGCAAAAGTATCCCATATCATCTCTTCTCATTTTTCTTCTCTTTATCCTTCATGCTGCTGCAAGATGGGGAGAAGGTGAACAATCAGCCGGAGCTCTGATTGCTTACCTTGTCTGTCACCTCTTTCAGCAGATCCCCTAGCTCGGCGACTTGGGGGACTCCTACTACATGGTTTGTATCGCGCTGGACCAAGCCTGAAACTACAAGTAAGCTTCAAGTGAAATTGATACATTACCTTGTGCATCTCCACCAGTTAAAGATACCACCCCTGGATGGAGGAAGAGTACTTCCAGAGAAGCTGCCACATCTACCTATGAGACAGATAAGGCAAGTCAAGATGATACCACACTCCGATACTTAGAAGTTTCGTGATTACGAGATCATTCTCCCACAATATTTCCTAATGTCATTTGTACTCTAATGTCATTTGTACTAAATCATTCACTGGTACTCACTAAAGGAGAGCTTGAACCTATGTACTTGTGTAAACCCTTCACAATTAATGAGAACTCTTCTATTCCGTGGACGTAGCCAATCTGGGTGAACCACGTACATCTTGTGTTTGCTTTCCTATCTCTATCCATTTATATACTTATCCACACTAATGACCGGAGCAATCTAGCGAAGTTCACAAAAGCGACCGTTTTCGCTACCTAGGATCTATCTTGCAAGAGAACGGAGAATTAGATGGAGATCTCAACCATAGAATACGAGCTGGATGGATGAAGTGTAAGAGTGTATCCGGCGTGTTGTGTGACCGTCGTAGGCCACTGAAGCTCAAGGGAAAATTTTATAGGACGGCAATAAGGCTAGCGATGTTGTATGGCACAGAATGTTGGGCGGTGAAACATCAACACGTACACAAAATGGGTGTAGCGGAGATGAGGATGCTTCGTGGGATGTGTGGGCACACGAGAAAGGATAAGATTGAGAATGAGGATATCCGAGGTAAAGTAGGAGTAGCCGAAATTGAAGGAAAGATGAGAGAAAATCGGTTCCGGTGATTTGGACATGTGCAAAGAAGGCCGACTGACGCTCCGGTTCGAAGATGTGACTACGGGACAGAGGTTCAGGGCCGAAGGGGTAGAGGAAGACCTAGGAAAACTTTGGAAGAGACTCTAAGAAAAGGCTTAGAGTACTTAGATCTAACGGAGGACATGACACAAAACCGAGCGCAATGACGTTCTAGGATTCATATAGCCGACCCCACTTAGTGGGAAAAGGCTTTGTTGTTGTTGTTGTTGTGATCTTTATGCTGCTACATATGGAGACCAGATTATTGAGTTGCCTAATAGTATTTTCATCGTCCAAAACACTAATGGTTTTGACCCTGTGGTCTAATTTTTACCAATGTTCCTGCATCCGGTTGTTTCCCGTAAATTCCTTTACATTATACTTAATTATCCTGAAAATGACTCAATGTTTAAGTTTTTCCTGAACGTACTTGAAAATTTGGCTATAAAAAGGGATATGATGTCGTTTTAAATTTCAACATTTATGTTCCTTAAGTGAGCCCTTTGAAGATGGGTACAATGTTTTACATGAGCTTTTGCTCGAAAACCTTGATGCCCGCTGGGTTTCTCAGATTATATTTTAGAGAGAGCACATTTTATATTCAAAGCCAAGATTGACCTCCATGACCATCATGCAAATGAAACAATTCCTCAATTCTAACCGTGGAACCAAGCTTCTGGCAAGGATTTGCAATGTTAAACATGTATACCTTTCAGCTCATCTTTTAAAGGTAGGTAAATCGGAACTTGTTTTTTTTACAATTGTAAGAAGGAAATGGAAAGGGTAATTTGGATGAAGCGAAGGATGCTGCTGGATAGTCTGGATACATGTTCCATTGGTGATTTTGTGTAATGTGGAACAGTTATGGGGTGCGGCATTCATGCTGGCCGGTAGTTTTCAATCCCCTTAAAGTTAGATCGACTGAATGTGAAGGAATGAAAGAAATTAAGTAGCAATTAGGTTTGGTTGCGAAGGGTGGAAAAACTGAAATATCTCTATATCAGACAAACTGCAATTTCTGCTTGAAGCATCAAAGATTAATGCTATGCATTTCTTTTCTTTCGTCAAGCTTTGTTATGAATTTGATTGTGGTATGTGATATGCACTTCGTTGTCTATGCTTGCGAAATTGGATGCTGAATATGGAATAGTGCTCTTACTATATTTGATTGTTTTTCCTATTATATGATAATATATCAACTTTGTTTTTACTGGAAATGAGAACTTGTAATTTTTTTCTCCAGATTGTTTCCTTTAAATGTTTAAGTTTATTTTGTAATCTTTCATAATTATGCAATCTCATCATTGATAAACAAAGACAGCTCAAAGGGAGGTGTAGCATTCGAATTGAACGATTCTGATTATGACACGTGTCCCGTGAAGATTCATCTTGTTCATAAAATAGTATGAGGGGACCTGCTATCAAAGTGTTCTTTTTATAAATAGACAACTATTGACCCCTCATCCCCTCAAAATTTCATCACCGCACGAAACTGAAAACCCTAAGATTGAAAATTTGGGTCTTCTATTGACGCTCACACCTCGATAAGACGAAGAATCAAAGTCTTCTATCGACACTCACACCTCGATAAGATGAAGAATCAAAGTTCTAAGGCACCTCTACAAGATTGAAGGTGAGCAATCATTGAAACCCTTGGTTTGATTTTCAGAACTCCCTTAATTTGCATTTTCGTTTTATCAAATGAAATGTATGTTTGGAATATGATCTCCTTATTCAATGATCTGCTGAATAGACTCATATCAAACTGACCAAAAACCTATATAGAGAAAAGATTCATATTAGTCATTATTTATTTTAGTAGCAAGTGAATTTTAATAAGTGTGTATTGTTTTGTGCTTCACTCTCATACTTCAGATATTGTCTCACTAGCATTTTGACTTCCTTTCCATTAACATCTGTTTGGCTACCAAGTAAACTGTCAAAAACACTAGAGGAATAGTGAAATTTAAGTCTTACCCTTTCTATTGTTTATCTCTAGAGAATATGAAATATTTATTTTGTTCATTCTGTCTAGAATATAGTATCCGGAACAATTGTTCCAATATAATGAATATTTTCTTGGAAATATATTTGTTTTCATTAAGAAATGGTAATTAGATATTTGTGAAGGCAATTATCATTAGAGGACATTATGGTTAAATGCAAAGTTATTGCCATTCATTTGTAAATACTCGATTTGAAATATTGAAATATGATATACTAAATTTTTTGCTCATTTACTTCTCCATTAGATTGTAAGTTACCATATGCACATTATAAATATGCTTATCTTTTTAAATTTTGACTAAAAGGTACAAATGGGTTCAATGCCAAAGCCTCAAGAGAGGGTCAGTGATAGGATAAGTGCACTACCAAATGAGGTTCTTTGCCACATACTTTCGTTTCTTCCAACGAAGTATGTTGTTAGGACCACTGTTTTGTCTAAGAAATGGAACAACATATGGACTTCCGTTCCTAATCTGTACTTTTGTGACGATGACTACCCTAATGTTAATGCGTTTATATCATTTGTGGATCATGTACTTGACTCTCCTGACTTATCACGCATCCAAAAGTTCCGTCTTCGATGTGACCATGACTACTTCGAACCCCCACCTATTGATCGTTGGATTCACAGTGCAATTAGACGGAAGGTTGTTGAACTTGATCTTTGTGTTTCTCACTTAGATCCAGACGACAATTTGGAATTGCCTCAAACAAATTTCATGTGCGAAACACTAGAAGTTTTGAAGCTGCAGTTTCATTTTATTGCTCATCCTCTTACATCAAGGTGTTTTCCAAATCTCAAGTTCCTCTATGTTCTAATTCATCATCCTGATATTGAATCGGTGAAAAATGTTTTATCTTACCTCCCTGTACTGGAAGGTTTGAGAATTGGGGGATCTCTTGACGATTATGATGTTGAAAGTCTGGATATCAACATCTCTGCACCGGCACTGAAGACGTTAGCTATATGTTTGGAGTTTGACGATTATGATGAGGAGTTCAAGATTTGTATTGAAGCTCCGAAACTTGAATCCCTTGATGTCCAGCTACTTACCAGTTTGTTAAATTTTTCTTTGTTGATCAAGGAAAATCTCATAGTCAAGGCCAATGTGGATCTCTCATACACAGAAATGCCTAACAGTGATATTGCAGACGTGGAAGATATTCTCTTATATGCAGAAGAGCCTGATCGCGCAATAGCACTTCTGAGAAATGTCTCCAATGTCAAGTACCTGTCTCTTTCATCTCATAGTTTGGAAGTAAGTTCTTTACTGTTTAAGATACAAAAACGCGTAAATAAATGTTCAGTTTCTAAATGAGTTTCTCTTTGATCATTACTTGAACTTATTTTCATGTAGGGTGATTTGCCTGCATTTGACAATTTGAACCAACTGAAGCTGGTTTTTTACAATTGCGGTTATTGGAGATTTCTGACAAATTTACTCGAGAGATCACCTAATCTAGAATATCTCGTCTTTGAACACAAAGTAAGACATAATTCAACTTATGCTACTGTTTACCATCATAGACCAGTCTTTCGGATTCTCATGATTTATTTATGTTACATGCATTTTAGGATTGTACCATATGCAATGTAGAAGACTTCAGGCATGAATTTATTCCACCAGAAGTTGTGCCTATTTCTTTGTCGTCGCAGCTCAAGACTATTAATATAAACAGATTCAAGGGAAGGCGTGGTGAGATGGAATTGGTGAAGTACTTGTTAAAGAATGGCGGAGTACTAAATAAGATGACCATTGACGCTTCAGGGAATACAAATCGTCCACATGCACGTACGAAGGCGTTATCAAAGGAAGTTTCACTGTTTCAAAGGGGTTCAAAGACCTGTCAAGTTGAAATTCGATTTGGGATTTCATAATGGAATCATTTTCAGGCGCATTTCAATAGTTTGGAAGGAACATTGTTCCAAAGAAATTACTGGATCGTGCACACAATTGTTCCTCAAGAGATCACCTTTTTTGGGCGTTGCCTCAAAGATTTACAAACAATTTAAGTAATCAGTACCGATTAGTCAGTTTGTAGTCGTTGTTTTGTACTTTCTGTGTCATCGTTTTGAACAAGTTTTGCTTAATTAATCAGTCAGTTTATGAACATTATTTAAGTTTTAATATATCTGGTTTTCTAAAAAAAATCACTACTTTAGTATATCAAAAGATGTGCTAGCATAAGTAAACAGCTTGTAACTCAATTTGGTTTAAGAGCATTCACCTTTATACAAATGTTCGGGGTCAACTTTCCATTGCCAGTGTTGCTTGTATTAAACAAAGAAAAAATTTATTAGAGAAATTAGGTTTTCATCCTTCTTTTTTCAACTCTATTGATTGAAACTTTATTCCTTTTTAATTTTTAATCAAGGTCCTTGGTTTTAATAAACATCATTAATTATTTCAATAATAAAATATTTTACATATCAAGATAATTAAATTTTATTTATAAATTATTCATTTAGTGTTAGAAACGTTACATTTGATATATTTATATTTATGGTTAAATTTTGTATCATATATTTTTATTTTTATTTTGTACCCATTTTAATTTGCAACCTTTTTTTTTTATATTTTGCCAATTTTCTATTCAGTTTTCGTTTGTACCCATATATTAATTTCTTTTTGTGTCCATATTTTTCAAACTTTTATTTGTACTCATATTTTTTGACCTTTTATTTGTACCCATAATTTACCCATTTGTCTTAAAATAATGTAGCACTTTGTTATATGTAAAATGTACCCATTTTTTTTCTTTTTTGTAAGTACCATCTCTTTTTTGTGTAAAATGTACCCATCGTTTTTTTATATGAAATGTACCCATTATATAAAACATATCACCTTTATTTTGTATAAAATGTACCAACTTTTTGTATGAAAAATGTATCGTAAAAATTACCAATTTTTTGTATGTAAAATGTCATTAATACAAGTAATGACAAATCATTGGTTTTATTTAAGTATATTTTTTTATAAATATTTTCAACAAATTATGGATTTTATTTAAAATCTCATTAATATAAATTAGCATCCCAAATCGCCCAGGTAGTGAATCCTCTAAGCCTTATATGTATATTCTTATCTCTACCTAGCACGAGACGTTTTGGAAGCTCACTGGCTTCGGATTCCATAGGAACTCCAAAGTTAAGCGAGTTCGCACGAGAGCAATCTCAAGATGGGTGACCCACTGGGAAGTTCTCGTGTGAGTTCTCAAAAATAAAACCGTGAGGGTGTGGTCGGGGCCCAAAGCTGACAATATCGTGCTACGGTGGAGTCGAGTCCGAGATGTAACAATAAATAACTACAAATATCAAATTTTAATTTAAAAATTATAATAACCTACATAGAAATGCATTATTGCATTAATTTCAGGGACTTCAATAAAAAATCGAAAACCAACAAGGTTTCAATAAAAAAATGTTGCTAAATAGGGACCGCATCCAAAGTTACCCATTTTATTTTGCTAGTGTTATTCCAAGTGATAATTGTGGTTGCAACCCGACAATGTTTTCTAAAATCCATCAGGTTAAAAATGGTTTCGGAGTTAAGAATCAAGCAAGATTCATGTTGTCATGTTCCCCATTTGTAGAGAGGAAGGGGGAAGTGGTGAAAAATACATCTAGGATCATAGTTTTTAATCCCTTCATAGCTGGACAGATTGAAAGAAACGAAAGCGTGGAAGACGCTGGTTCTTCACAGCTGTTGTTTATTACTTCATCTTTCTTGAATGGTTGTTCTCTACCTGCTTTTGATAATTTGAGCAAATCGACACTGGTTCTTCACAGTTGTTGTTACGGGTGGGAAATGCTAATAGAGTTGCTCAGGGGATCACCTGCTCAGAGTTTCCATGGTATGCACTGGATTTTGTTCCATTTGTTTATCGTCATAAATCAAAACTATCTCCATGAGGGCACTCCAGGGAAATCCAGATGAGATTGAAGTAGCAAGGTTTTTGTTAATGAATGGTGAAGTCTTGCAGAAGATGACTATTTTATACTGCTGATCTTTTGATTAGGAAGGAGGACTTATATGAAAATTTCTCAATGTTGGAAATGGCTTCAAAGACTTGTGATTTGTGAAGTGGAATTCATCGAGATGTAGGAGGATTCTACTTTTGGAATCTAATTCTAGGTTTAAAATCGGTTAAGGTGGTTTGGACACATGAACCGAATACCTATTTATGATTCGGTTATATGATGCAACTATAAGACGGAGGCTCAGGGCAAAAAGAAGCAGAGAAAGTCTAGTAATATTTAGGTCCCATTTGGTATTGCTTTCTTTTCACCAGAAACTGCTTCCCTTTAAAGTTAAGTAGTAAACAAATGTTTGGTAAACGTAAAATATCCTACTTATTTTACAAGCAATGGCCTCTAAATAATAGTTTTTAAAAGTATCATGTATGTTGCTTTTAAAAACTGCTTAATAAAAAGCTAAGTTGAGCCACTATAAATATTTTCAATTACTGTAATACCTTCATAACTTTTTTGAAAATGACATATTTAGCCTTTCACACACATTTTATCTCTTAGGGCGTGTTTGATTGGCTTCTCTAAGTTTCACCGGACTGGCTAGGATACTTAGACCGTGTTTGGTGCAAGCATGGATTATGTTTAATGAGACTAAGCCGAACTCGCTGGGATTAAACGCTTTGCTAAGGGGCCTTAGCGAGACCCCCCGAAAAGGAGAAGATTGTTAATATCCTCTCCTACACTTGCTTTGCTTCATCTTAGGCTTTTCCAGGACTCTAGTATGCTTCTCATTGTCCTTGTAGCCGTCTGACGATCGACGACGGACCTGCATCGTCGTCGAAACTCAAATCCCCAAAATACGAGATATTTGAAAGAACGCTGCCAGAGGAGCGTTGCTGTAAGCACAACGATGGTTAGAAGTATCCCCAATCCCCGCTTCAACGACAGCGCTGCAAGCACAAACAACCACTTCAACGAGGTCAGACGCAAAATAGAACGAATCTAGGTCAACCAAGCTCGCCCATTCGAACTTCCATGCCCACCGAACAAAAACCTCAAATACCAAGCTCGATTCTTCATTTTGCAGAAACAATATTTGTCAATTAATCAGAAAAAATAAGGAAGGGAAGGAGAGCGTGGGACGGAGAGAACGAGGGAGACAAAAGGGAGAAAAATATAGACTGATGGAGGCTTCCTGAAGCTAGTCCAATTTGAGATAAAAAGGTATAATATAATATTATTAGATATGAATTAAAAAAATATAATATTGTAGTTTGGTATTATCCTTCTTTTTAGTTCGACACTGCACCAAACGCTTCACTAAGTTAGTCTAGCTTAGTGTAGTCTAAGCCAGTCTAGCTTAGTCCCTAAAGCTAGTCCAATCTGAGATAGTCTGGTGCAACAAACGCACCCTTAGAGAATAAAGTGATCGCTATCGCTTACCACCACCATTAATGTTGCCACAACTACCACCATAACCACAACCTCCACCAATGTGACCACAACCACAACCCTCAACTACCACCATTGTCACCATTGTCGCCTCCACCACCGTTGCCGCCACCACCATAACCAAAACCGCCACCACTACCACCGCAACCACAACCACAACCGTCACTACCACCACTATAACTGCAACTGCCATCATTGCCACCACAACCACAACCGCAATCACCAGTGCTACAACCATCCCTACCACCATTGTTACCTCTGCACTCAAACCACCACATCCCACTATTAGCATCACCACCATACCTACCATTTGTTACTACTATCACCATTACTGCAACCACCACCACCACTATTACCACCACCATCCCCGCCAATGTTGTCTTCACCTCCACTACTATGTCCATTTTGTCATTATATACAATTATATCACTTTTACCTTGCAATTTACTAAACACTTTTATACTGTTTTTCAAACTCACAGTACTTTTAAAATACAGTTAACCAAATGCTAATATGTTTTACTTTGCAGCTGATTATTTTTAAAACACATCAAAAGCAGTTTTTTTGAAAAAAACATAGTAATCCTAAACTGTCCCATATAAAGGGACTTTAAGAAAAGATGTGAATTACTTAAAAAAGATGTGGAATACTTTTGTTAGTACACATTTGTTTTCTCTTATACACATATTTTAATCACATTCGTAAATTATTCTTTAATATATACGTAGCATTTAATGATAAGAAAAACAAATGATTGAAATTAAAAATAAAATATTTAAATATTTGTGGAAATCAAATTTAGCATTCGTTGTTATCATTTAAAGTGTAGGACTGTACAATTAATGACACGAGAAACGAATGACTAAAATTGAAAATAAAATATCTAAATATTTGTGGAATCAAATCTAACATTCGTTGTTATCATTTAATGTGTGCGACTATATGTTTAATGATATGGAGAATAAATGACTAAAATCGAAAATAAAATATCAAAATATTTGTGGAAATCAAATCTAATGTTTGTTGTTATCATTTAAATTGTGCGATACGGAGAACAAGTGACTAAAATTGAAGGTAAAATATCTAAGTATTTGTAGAAATCAAAGGTTCGTTCTTATCATTTAAAGTGTGAGGCTGTATATTTGACGACACGAGAAATGAATGACTAAAATTGAAAATAAAATATCTGAGTATTTATGGAATGAAATCTAACGTTGGTTGTTATTATTTAAAGTATTCAACTATGTAAGGGAAACAAATGACTAAAATTGAAAGTCAAATATTTAAGTATTTGTAGAAATCAAATTTAACGTTCATTGTTATCGTGTGCGAGTGTGTGTGGTTATCATATTTATTTCAAAATTAAGCTAAAAAAAACCTTCGAAAAAAAAGGACAAGGGAGTATTTATATAATTTTTGGTCTGAAAAATGAGCCAAAGCTGCCAGCTGAGTAAAATTGGCAGCGTAACGCAGAGAGAATGGTGAGAGAATCCGGTAGAAGAGAGCAAGCACGCCATCGTGATTTTCGATGAGGAAGAGAGCACCGCGAAGAACCCAAAAGCCAGAAGAAGAATTGCAGACCCGAAACCTCCACCCAATCTCTTCGTCTTCAGCTCCAATTCTTCCTCCTGGCTCCGTAAGCTCTCGTTTTCTCATCTGGGTTCTCTCTCACTCCTCTTGTGCTGCGACTTTCCGCGAAAAAAATTGAAACTTTGGTTGCAGGCACGCGAGGAGCAGCGGCGGCGGTAACATGTGCCGGCAGGAGGAGCGGGTGCGGATGTCGTCGGAGGAAGAAATTGCGGCGGAGGAGAGCCTCTCTGTCTATTGCAAGCCTGTCGAGTTCTACAACATTCTCCAACGCCGCGCTATTAGAAATGTACTACTTTTTTTCGGATTGTTTAGCCTAATTATCTGCATATATGTGACAATGAAATTGAAGATTTATACTTTGGTTGCCAATTTGTAATGGGTTTGTGTGCATTTTTCGAATGTAGCCAGCGTTTCTTCAGAGATGTTTGAGCTACAAAATAGAAGCCAAACACAAAAGGAGGTAATGGCAGCAATAAAATTTTAACTTTTGTTCTGTACAATGTGTGTGCTAGTTTTTTTTTTTTTTCCTGACTGGGTTTGAAATTTAGGATACAAATGACGGTTTCCATTTCGATGAATGAGATGGAAGGTCTACAAACCCAGAATCTCTTTCCTTTGTATGTGTTTTTGGCCAGACTAGTTCCTGATGTTGCGGTTCCAGAGGTATGTATATGCATGTTTTTAGTTTTAGAATTGTTGATCAACGTGTTGCTTTGTTGTGGTTTCATCTACATGTATCTCATAAGAGTTCTGTCTTGGAATGTATGAACAAGTATTCTGCTACATATCGATTCAGTCGAGCTTGCATGTTAAGTAATTCCACTGGGGTTGATGGGAGTAGTCAACTGCAAGCAAATTTTATTCTGCCCGACATTAATAAGCTAACATTGGAGGCTAAATCTGGCTCCCTTGCAATCTTGCTCGTCAGCTTTGGTACGTTGTGAAATTTTGTTGGTATGGAAGCCTTTTTTATGTGGAATGTCATCGAACTGTTTGGGCTCATATATTAGTTCATTGTAGTGGGAGCTCAAAACCCATTTCGTGGAATCAATTTATCCAAGGGTCCTGTGGATATGTCTTTTTTCCCTTGTAAGTTATAGCTTTACTTGCTAAGTTCTATCACATGTTTGAATTTTGATGTCATTTTGATATGTTCTTTAACAGATTAAAATTTAAAACTGTGACAGGTCTGACATAATTGTGCAATTTGGATTTCTTTAGTAAACTTTAAGTTCTACATGATGCAGGCACATTAGCATATGTAGAGACCAGATGTTTAACTATATGACCCATTTGCAAGTCCCTAAAGTTTTAATTTCTGATATATTTTATCAACTTTAAAAATAAGATAGGACGAGTATACTTTGGCCTCGTTTGATAGGGAGGACTAACTTGGATAGTACTATTCACTACATTGAAGGCATTTTGAGGAAGAAATGGATGAGATCTTCCATATTTTGTCCAAGTTGAAGGTTACTCATGAAGAAAAGATATCCCTACTAGTCCCCACAAAAATGGTAGGATTAAAGGGGACAACTTTTCTTGACAAAATAGGGAAGTTGTCATCCATTTCTCCCTTCAAAATGCCTTCAATATAGTAAATAGTCCTATCCAAGCTAATCCTCTCTATCAAATGAGGCCTTTATGTCATGCCCTTGTCTCTTCACACCAATATATGTTGAGTGAAAGATGAAGCATTCTTTGTTACTTGTAATATTAAGAATTATTTTACCAAGTTTAATCTTCTTTCTTATGGGATTGGTTGCCCAAATCAGTTTTATTTTTTTATTTTATTTTTTATTTTATTTTAATTTTATTTTTCTAAATTCACCATCAATTTTGCTTGACAGCAAATGCAGGAGGATATTGTCTATGGAGCAAGATACCACTTGAATTACTTTATATCTCTTGGGAGAATTCTCCTAATTTTGGTTTGGGACAGAGAGCTGAGATGATTTCAACGATTGACATGCGCTCTTGCTTCTTGAAGGTATGGCATCAGTACCCTGACTATTGATTAACTATTTGCAATTTTTCTTGACTAAGAGTTCCTGGTTAACAATGTGCTAAACCTTTTGACATTTTAGCTGTCAAAATACTTTTTTTTTCTTTTTCTAATCTCTTGTTTGTGACTGGACCCGTATAAATTGTAGACCTCCTGTTTTCCACTCTCAGTTGATATAGTTTTTTCCCTTGTGCAGTTGAGCTGTTTAAATGAGGACAAGTGCCTTATGATTGCAACTCCCCATAATCCCGAAACTGTTGTATGTTTTTTTTTGGTGTTTTCTTCTTAGATCAATAATTTGAATCTCACCTCTCTCTCTCTCTCTAGGCACGGAAAATACATGTATGTGTATTCAACATTCTTTTCTTGGCAACTGTTGCTGATGAATATCTGTTACTTTTGGTTGTTTGGGCCTTTCAAAGGTCATTTCTCAGCTAGTGCAGGTCACCATTTCTGCAGAGGAGTATGGTGCGAGGGAAAAATCTCCTTATAATAGTACATACATATGTAGTGACATTCCTTCTTCATCATTGCCTCATATCATTCGGTAATTATCATCTCTCATCAAGTAAATTTGTCTATTCAGTCATTCTGTTTATTTCTTCCTACTTTTTGCTTCCCTGAAATTGTTGTTATTGGATACTGTTTTGTTTGATCATTAATAAACTTAGTTTTTGGGTCTCTACTTTTATTTCATAATTTTCTTGTTTCAGTCTAAATTGAAATAGTTGATCATTAGTCTCTTGGTATTTTCCCATAAGAATAAACTCTATGAACTTAATTTGGATATACTCCCAAAAAACTTCGTATGCTTCACTTTCTTGCATGCAAATGGGTGATTTGTGGTGCTATTCATCGAGAGTAAATCCATTCGATCTTAGCAGATTGTTCAAGTGGATTTTATTTTTGGATCAGTATGTATATGTCTGTGTTTGAGCTCTTGGGGATATGCTTAAATATTTGTGACTTGTCTTGTCCAGGTTAAGGGCAGGAAATGTGATTTTTAATTATAGATACTACAACAATACATTGCAAAGGACAGAAGGTACTAATGATTTCCTATAATTCTTGGCAACTTCTAAATGGTATTTTCGTTATGGGACAAGTTGGCATCTTAAAGTTCAAATATGAAAATTGGTAATTTTATTCCATACTTGCATTTCCTTTTCGATAAAAAATGAAAAAAAATATTTTTGTATTTCAATTAATACTTTTTTTCTTTTCCTCTTCCTCACATTCTTTAACCAATGAAGATATTTTTGCATACCAATGACTACACATTCTGTTGTTTGTGAAATAATCGTTTGTTCATCTTGCAGTAACTGAAGACTTTTCTTGTCCATTTTGCTTGGTTAGGTGTGCAAGCTTCAAGGTGCAACTTTCTGCTCAAAATCTGTGTTATTGTATTGTGATAACAAATTACTTCACAGCCCAACAACTTAAGCTTTTAGGATCCATACATAGAATTGATCCTAATAGCTTAAGATTATGGGAAAAGTAGGAGTATAGCAATCTTAAAATGAACCAGTAGCTAGTGAATTTATGACTGATGCTCAGAATCTATTCAATCTTTTTTGTAGGGTCTGAGACATCATTTGTTCTCATCACATGATCTCTTCAACTTTGAATTTTGGGTTAGTATTCTGTGAGAATCTTAGTGGGATTATATTCATTGAATTAGGGTAGACCAATGGCTACTAAACTGATAAGTATTTATAGGTAACTGAAGAGTATCAAGCTGTAAATGTGTCTGTGAAAACTAATAATTGGAGATCAGAGGTATGTATTGTTTTATTATCATTTTACGTCTTTTTTGCATGATAGAGCAAAAGTACCATTTCTCAGCGATCAAGTTCTGTATTAAGTATTAGCAACCATATCTCATAGCCATTCAGAAAAATTGATATTTACACTGTATATATCGTTACCTGAGGAATTATGCAAATTCCATAAAAGTTAGCTGTCCCGATCATTAGTTTCTCCTATGTTAAATTTGGAATTAGATTAGGACATATTTCATCGTGATATAATTTTTCTAGTTTCTTCGGATATACATGTTGAAATAGTAAAGATGATGTTGGCTGCCGAAGATGACGGATGAAACGACCACTAGGCCAATTTAGGAATTGTAGTTAACTTCGAGAATATATTTTTTCTACACAAACGGATGGTAGTGGTACAAAAGAAAAAGCATACACAAATCCCTGATAACTAGCTGCAGAAATTAGTTCTTATTTTTTTTCTTTTCAGATTGTTGCTGGTGGTGTTGATCCTAAGTTACAAGCATTCTCCTTTTGGTAAGTTTTCTCTTCTTTCTTGGGCCATAGTTGTGCCTAATAATTTCTTTAACCTTGTGTCATTTTATTGAGATATACGAATGCCTTAAACTGAAAGGAGTAAGCTCATACATTTTCCAGCTCAAAGCCACTTAGACGCAGAAGACCCAAGGGCCTATATCAAAATGCAAAGCACGTGCATCCTCATGTATTAGAGTCTGAGTTGCCTGCAGGACTCTGTGAGCTTCTGGACAAGGCTGATGGTACATGTTCTTTTCTCATGTTCACATAAACTATCTGAATTGACCATATGATCTATTACTTTTAAAATTTTGAGAAAGTATAAGGTGCTGAAGCTCCGGTTTTCCCCCCTTATATGTATTTTTGAATATTATATTTTGGGTGGGTGTTTGTTGTTTTAAAATCAGTGGAGGCAAGACAAACAAAAATGACCAAAAAGATGGAACAAATCAGGCTTTTTTGAACTGTGTCAAAGATTCAAACTGTCTTTTAGCTAAGAATTCTTTCCTCTGGAATTATATGGAAAAGATATATCTTAGTAATGGAGAAAACTTGACATGAATAAGTAAATTGTGTATTAATTCCTTGCAAAATAAGTGTCTGGTCCAAAAATTATGGATCAACCAATCCTCTTGCGTCTCTTGATCTAGTTGATTGGATTATTGTTAGGAACCCAAAGTGTTCCTGACATAGTGAATCTGAACATATCCTGCAATATGAAATTTCAAGCTCCAGACTGCAGATGAAATATCATTGATCTCCTGGAGACCTATGTAGTAACCTCCTTCAGGTGCCTACTAAGCATCCCGCAAATATATTTTTCTACGAAAATTTACTTAAATTAGGCCTGAATAATTGAGCAATGTTTCTATTAGACTTGCTTTGGAGCAAAATGATTTTGCGACAAATAGCTACCCTTGTTTAGGATCCTATTAGAAATGACCCTGCGAGATGTTCTAACACATCTAGTTAACTTTTTTTTATTTTTACTTTGAGCTGAACGTATTGAGTTAACCCATTGCATTGTGTATTTTTTTTCTTTACCTGATGTCTGAAAAGAATTTTGTAGTCTATTATTCTTTGAGGCAGATTGAACTAATATCTCTTAATGCGCTCCTTTTCCGGATATTGTCGTCAAACACTCAAATTCTTTGCTCAGATGCTCATTCTAGTAGAGGTGATAAGGCTAGAATATCTGGTAGGAGTAATTTGCTGAATGTTACGGATGGTGTTGCTGTCTCTGCAATTTGTTTCATCCAGCTTTTTACTGTTGCAGGGGTTTCAAGCTCCACGCCACAGTCATATGGTGATCCTGGTTGTGTTCAATCAGTATCGGGAAACAATTTTGCAACTCCTGCAATGCTTGTGTTTGCAAAGACAAGAAAGTTATCTGTTGAGCGCCCAGACCCTAGAAAGTATCTTTCTCTCTCTCTCATGAAATAATGCAGTGTAATTACTTATGGGTGGATCTGTCTCATCAAAGTCAAATGTATGAGGTTTTACCTGGTATTCAGCTCCCAATCTAAGGCTTCACATGTGCTTCGATCCATCATATGTTTATAATAAAAAAGATACATGTATGTTGCTTGGATGCATGGCTACTCATTCTTACTTTATCATGTGAACTCAATAAAACTAACAAAATTCAGGTAGCGCTGTCCAACAACCAGCTGAATCTGAACCATTTGAAGCAACTGACTTAAACTGACCTGAACTGGTTATTTGCTTCGGTTCAGTTCCTATTTTCCTGAAACCAAAAGGACTGGTTCAACAAAACTTGTTAAAACAACTTTTAGGATGTGTATAGCTCTGTTGAGCTTGTGCATGCACGTGAATTCACCTTAATAGATGGATGCTAACCGTTGCTCCCAAGCCGCTCTGATGTTAACTTGTCAAATCTACACACACACACGCATGCACGCACACCCTCAGAACTGATCATGTGTGGACAGGCTGTGTTTCACTTGCCAATTGATCAGCATTTTTTATGCCTAGTTTTCAATTCTGTTAAATGTGGTTTTTAAGCAAATGCTGTGGTATTTTTCATAGATCCTTTTGCATGTCGATTATTAATCTTGCATGTAGCCACATATGAATAAGGTTTTTATCTAGAAGTTTTCTCTATATTTTCAGCTGTGCCCTCCTGCGGAAGCGAAAGTTCTTTCACTCACATAGGGCCCAGGTGAGAGAACAACTCATGTGATGAATGTATCACCCAATACCATTTAAGCTTTATTCTGGAGTGAAATTTTCAGTTATCATTAATTATGAAGTAGTCATATATGGAAGCCATTGTGAATTTGCCAATTTTTCTTTCCATGGTGTATGAACGAGAGTCCAGTAATTATTCTTTCCCTTAGTACTTGCACTTGTATCATAAGTCTGTAACTACTATGGTATGACTATATACTAGTATAATCATAAGTCTGTAACAGTTGCTATATTAGCCAGCTTGCTCAGTTGCTAGCTCCAGAGGCCAACAGATGTCACTAGTTTAGTTTCTCCTTGGCTCATATATTTAAATGACACTATTGCTTAGAATATGCGGCACTGTATTTCTAATTATTATTTTTATGCTTGAAGCCGATGATGTTGGAACAAGTTTTGTCAGATCAGGATAGTGAGGATGAGGTTGATGATGATGTTGCTGATCTTGAAGATCGAAGGGTATAAAACTAAACCTCCTCTCTGATGCAAGAGCATATGTTTCTTAGGCAACTACTTTTCGTCTTAGGCAACTACTTTTCGGTCAGACATGACCTTTATTAATGTCCGATCGAGCCATCGAGGAAAAGATTTTCGTGCCATCTGGACTTGTTTTAAGTTCTTTGTATTCCCGTGCGCTGATGGATCTGCGTTGAACATATGGGAGCTTATTTGAAAATATGTTAGCACCACTTTATATTGACGTGGCATCCAGCAAATGAATGAGTGATATTTTACTCTATTGTAGATGCTTGATGATTTCGTTGATGTGACAAAAGATGAGAAGAAAATGATGCATATGTGGAACTCCTTCGTGAGGAAGCAACAGTAATTTCTCTACACTTCTCAATTCTTTCAATTACAACTGTTGGACTTGGATATCAAGGGGCACTTTTGGTAGGGGTCTTCATTTGCACTAATAATGCTCAGTGATGGACAAGCACTGGACCAAAGAAAAAGGGACAAGTTCATTTTCGTATGTGGAAGAACATTATTTTTCTCTCGATTCTTTATGACATATTTTGTGTAATGTTGGCAGGGTATTGGCTGATGGTCATATTCCTTGGGGGTGCGAGGCATTTTCGAGGTTGCACGGGCAAGATCTTGTCAAATCCCCTGCTCTGATATGGTAATAATTGCACTCATTTGATCCTTAGTTCCTTTGAAATTATTGCATCTAGTCATTTACAACCCCCTTTAGCTAATTTTTCTAATCCATTCCTAACAAATTAAAACCTAAGTTTCATGAACTTAAAAGTCCCTCATTCAAACGTACCACTAAAGACTATATGTACAGTGGCGTTCACATAAGGACCTAGTTTAAGTATTTAACTATTTTCAATCTTTGCCCTCAAGATTTTTTTGGTCAGACCCTTTCTTTGGTCTTAAGTTTAAGGACTTCACCTTCAGTATTGAACAGTGTCTGTATAAAGTGATTTTGTCTTTGCATCATTCGTGCCCCTATCCAGCCCCTATCCAGCGAAAGCCATCCGGAATGCACCTAGTATCATCTGACAATAAGATAATTTGTCTTCTCACGCACTGGATGCTTTACGTATTGCCTTGGAGGAAAATGTAGCATTATCATGATGTGCTTTTGATTAGAATTTCTGAATCTCAAACAACGACTCACTTTGGCAGGTGTTGGAGATTATTTATGCTCAAATTGTGGAATCACGGTCTCCTTGACGCACGGACCATGAACAGCTGTAACATAATTCTTGAACAATGTCAAAGCCTGGCGTCGGAACCCCAAAGTTGAACGAGATTATTTTGTTGCCGCCATTTTGTATTATGTTTGCTTATTTCATAGTTGGGCTGAAAGATTTTTCCATGCCTATTGCCTTTGTTGTAATGAGCTGTATGCGATTTTCCAGATGAATGTAGGAACTGTACTATATGTATCCATGTATCCTAACATGAGAGAAAACACAGCAAAGATATTCCAATAAATGTCTTAAAAATTTTTAAGTTCTTTCTTAACGGTGATTTAGTGTTCAGGTTATGTTTTAGTTACCTTTTATTTCAAATAATTTATTCATGCTATATGAATAAAACTAACTAAATTGATAATAACCAGGAATAATTGCAATTTGAGTCTATGCATAATAGAAAGATAAAGAGTACCAATTTTGGTGCAGACTTAGGTTTAGTCAAGTTGGTTAGAGGAGCTTGTTCTCTTTCTTTACATTCAAAGTTCGAGTCTTTATTTTTGTAGTATAGACGAATTGTGTAGAATATTTTTTAAAAAGTGTGTCCTTTCTAGGGGGGAACCTATTTGTCCCTCCATTTGAGATTAACGTATCTTTATTGTACAAACATCATATTCGAATTGTTCTTTTTTTTTTTTTAATCATCATCATCTAAAGATCATCATTGCACAAAATTATTTAATTTGGAGATTATTAGCCATCCTTGCATGTGAAAATCAATTGACGACTTTGATATAAAGCCGTATCATCATATTAAATTGCACATTTGTTGATGCATATGAATTATTTGGAGAAATTTTTCAATGTATCGGATCACCACCACGCGATGTTGCGATTTCACTAATTAAAATTATAGCACGTGTGTTTATTTACTTTTTATTAATATACACTAAAATTGAGACAACAATTTTATCCTTATCCATGTTATAAAAAAATTTCGGTTATTAACGCATCATTATGATGTGCTAACCATTAAATTTGTCCTAAGTCACGGAGATTTTTAGTAGATCGGAAAGACAACCTGATACACTTATAAGTGTCTTAATCCTATTGGTTGGTGGTTTTTTTTATTTTACTTTTTTATTTATTTTTTAACTTTTCAATCAATTGAATTATTACACTTAATATTATCGGTCGTGTACCCAGCACACTGGAAAAACATATACCTGCAAATGCCACCTGGATCCCTACACCTCCATGCAAACTGACACGAAGCCATCCTCTTACGTACAACACCACCGTTTTACATGTGGATCAAGACTGGATATAAGGTGCTTACAGGGAACAAGCATTTTCCACACCATTCAAACAAGTTCCTCATCACCAAAACTCCATCTCTCTCTTTACTTCCCCTCTCTTTCTCGCTACAGGTTAATGGAAGCCTCACTGGGCAGTGTTGCCCTAACTGTTGTTTTGGTTAGCATTGTAGCATGGGCATGGAGTTTGCTGAATTGGGTGTGGTTCAGGCCAAAGAAATTGGAAAGATACCTGAGGCAACAAGGCTTGGGGGGCAACTCCTACAGACTTTTGTTTGGAGACTTGAAAGAAAGCTCCATGATGCACAAACAAGCAAGATCCAAACCCATGGAATTTTTGATCGGCGGGTCCACCCTACTCTAACGACACTGATATTATCAATGTCCCCAACTTAACCACATACCCAATCCGTCAGGTGTGAGGTTTTATCACAAAATATCTCTGTATTAGTTAGAGTGGGTAATACCATTTAAACCCCTTGGGTTTTCTTCACCCCACCGATGTGGGACAGTTTAACATGTATGTATGTATGTATACTAATTAGTATTGTGAACTCTCACGGTATGCCAAATATTTGATTACATTCATATCACCATGCATGTGTAGAACTCTTATAAGTTAAACATGACGTGGATTAGTTAATTAAACAAAAACTAAAATTTGCAGGTCAGAATTCTTTTATTTGGATGGGGCCCACCCTGAGGGTGAACATTTTGAATCCAGAAGATTTGAGAGATGTCTTAAACAGATACGATGATTTTCGGAAGCCACTTAGTAATCCAATTACAAGGGTACTTTCACAGGGACTCGTAAATATTGATGGTGAGAAATGGACGAAACACAGAAAGATTATCAACCCAGCATTCCATATAGAGAAGCTAAAGGTATTGTACTGTATATTTCCAACATGCATTCAAGTTTCTTGAGCTTTCGTTTTCTTCTGTTCCTTTTTTGCATGAACAATTCCCGGAGATCTAATTAACAATTGTGTGTATTTTATAAGTAACTAGCCTCCCTGTCGTTTTTCATTGTTCATATACTCCACCAGCACTATGAACAATTCTTGAAGATCTATATATATTGGTGATAAAGTGATAATTAATAATTTTTCTCATATTGCAGGTTATGGTACCGACATTTTACCAAAGTTGTAGCGAGATGATTGACACATGGGAGAACTTGGTCGCCAACGAGGGTTTATATGAGTTGGATGTGTGGCCTTGGCTTCAGAGTTTGGCAGGCGATGTGATTTCTCGATCTGCATTTGGAAGTAGCTATGAAGAGGGAAAGAAAATATTCGAACTGCTGAAAGAGCATGCGAGAATTGGTGCAACACTTCTAAGAAGAAGCTTAACAAGTGTCTATATCCCAGGATGGAGGTAAAATTTAACTTTTTTTATTGGAAAAAGAAAAAAAAATTACTACTAATGTAACAAGTTCAACATTTGTGCAGGTTTCTACCATCAAAAATGAACAAGAGGATGAAGGAAATTAATAAAGAGATAAGAGTGTTAATCATGGATATTATAAACAAAAGAGAGGGGACGATTAAGGCAGGTGACAATATTAATAAAGATGATTTATTGGGTGTGCTTTTGGAATCCAACTCCAAGGAAATTAAAGAACATGGGAACAACAAAAACGTTGGAATGAGTATTGAAGAAGTGATTGAGGAGTGTAAGCTGTTTTACTTTGTCGGGCAAGAGACCACTGCAGCATTGCTTGTTTGGGCAATGGTTTTACTAAGCCACATTCAGAATTGGCAAAATCGAGCAAGAGAAGAAGTCCTGCAGGTTATTGGAAGCAATAACACACCAAGCTTTGATGCTCTAATGCACCTACATGTTGTAAGTGTCTAATGTTTTCTTGTAAACTAATTATATGTATAAACTTGTAATTTGAATGTTTTATATCGCTTACATGAAATAATTAGCTGCACCTATAATATGCCCCAGGTGACCATGATCTTACTGGAAGTTCTGAGATTATACCCACCGGGTGTTGAGATGTCTAGAATCACTCACAAGAAAACACAACTTGGGAAATTATCATTACCAGCTGGAGTCGACGTCTATGTACCCATACTTCTTGTTCACCATGACAAAGAATTGTGGGGTGACGATGCAGATGAGTTCAAACCAGAGAGGTTTTCAGGAGGAGTTTCATAGGCAACAAACAACAGATTCACATACTTCCCTTTTGGCGCTGGTCCGTGGATTTGCATTGGCCAAAATTTTGCTATGATGGAATCAAAACTTGCCTTATCATTGATCTTACAACACTTTACCTTCGAGCTCTCTTCATCCTATGCTCATGATCCTTTAACATACGCAACTCTTCAACCTCAATCTGGTGCTCACGTAATTTTACGTAAATGTCGTTATTAGTTTTGTTGTATCGATGTTTGACATTAAAGTTCTAAACCATGTATTGTGTTGTTATGCATATATTTTCTCTAAATAGAACTTTGCCGCCTAATATGTCTTGCATCTTATTTCTAGCAGCTGCTACATAAGAATGAGCTAGATATAGATAGGGCATAGTGACGCAGTGAGTTCAGCTTCGCCTGTGATGCAAGACGTAGCCTCCAGTAAGAATATTTTAATAACCTAATGTGGTGCACATGATATGGTCCTAGTGTTTAATGGATATTATTGTGAAGGGTGATAAATAATTATGAGTTTCAAGGAAATAGGTTCTCTTTACCTATAACAATGCGCATACCCATATAGTGTTGCACTAACGAAAAACACGTATTAGGGTTTTAACGTGCAAGCAAGGCTAAAGAGAGAACCTAATTTTCTCCACACCGACGGCTCATCTACAGAACGTTCAAGATAAAGGTTGTAGATGATATTTAACGACTAGTTATCAAGTTATGTGATTTATGTCTTCCCCATTAATTGTGTGAATATCATGGAGTTCAAGATTTTGGCTCATAAATTGAGTCTTATGACTTTACCCAATTTTAAGTTGGGTTTTTATTACAAATGGTCTCTGAAATTGAAAATCAATCAATGTAGTCCCTGAAAATAGGTGCCCCAAATCAATGTGGTATTTCTGTCACAATTCTATTAAAAATTATGTTAAGTGCTGATGTGGCACATAAATGGGCCCCACAAGTCCTTTTTTCTTACAAATGGTCCTTAAAATTGACCCACGACATCAAAATGGTCCCTAAAATTGACTCGTAACATCAAAATGGTCCCTGAAATTGAAAATTGATCAATGCAGTCCCACAAGTAAGTGTCTCAAATCAATGTAGTTCTTTTGTCACAATACTATTATGTGCTGATGTGATACATAAATGGGTCACACAAGTCTAATTAAATTAAAAAAAAATTAGAAATAGGCTTAATAATTTAGTAGTTAATAAAAAAATTGTCAACTCAAAAACCCAGTCATGCAATCACCTCTGATCCCAGTCGACATTTCTCTACCTCATTCGCTCTCTATTCTCTAAAAGAAATCTCAATACACCTATCTTTACACATTTCGACACCCTTCACTGAATTGAACCTAGATCGAGATCACCTTTGGTGATGGCTTGACCCATTAGCAACAACTATTGGAACATCACCATTAACATTTAGGCGATTAATATCCTCACAACCTTTATCTTGAAGAGCTTGTTTGCGCTTTCCAGGTGGTCTAGTGATGCAAAGAACGACAAGGTCTGACTTGAGATAACGAGGTTATAACCGAGGTGCATCCATTATTGGTTGAAAACTATTTCCATACCCCCTCTTAGGCCTTGGTTAAGTCTTGTGCCCTTGAGAATTTATGAAATGGATCTTTTTTCGGAGTAGGCCTACTATAAGAAAAAAAAAATTCATTGTGCAAAAAGGTATTTAGACAACTTATTTTAATTAATTATTAAACCCACATCAGCACATAACAATTTTTTTTTTACAGAATTGTGGCAGAAAAATCATATTGATTTGCGACACCTATTTTCAAGGACTACATTGATTGATTTTCAATTTGAGGGACCATATTGATGGTGTGGGTCAATTTCAGGGATCATCTTGATTGTATGGGTCAATTTCAGGGACTATTTGTGATAAAAACCTATAAATATTGTGGGGCCCATTTATGTGCCACATCAGCACTTAATGGATTTTTTAACAGAATTGTGACGGAATGACCACATTGATTTGCGACACCTATTTTCAGGGATTACATTGATTGATTTTTAATTTCAGGGACCATCTTGATGATGATGGTCAATTTCAAGGACTATTTGTGATAAAAACCCTTTTAAGCTTACATGTTGTATGCTCTGATAACTCTTATGATTTTCCATTAATATTTAGAGTTTAATTTATTCCGTACCAGTTTTCATGATTGGTGATTTTGATTACATATCACAACAATCCGTCGGGTAAAATTCGTTGCAAATGGTAATTTTTGATAGTGTATCTATAGCAACTTTACTGTATGTGTATATACTCAAACGTCGCGTGGAGTAATCTTTGATGAACAATTTCATACGTGGGTGTTTAAAATGATTTCTCACTTTGGTTTGGCCTGACATGAATAAAGATTATTAGAACTTTTCGTTTGGGTCTTTTCCCTTTTTTGCTATATGAAGGATGTATTATCATGTGTGTCGTAAACAACGTTATTATAGGAATGCGATTGTGTAAATTAGAAATAGGAATTTAGTAGGTGTTTGTAGAGATCAAATCCTTTAAGACTTGTATTACTTGTAAGTAAGAGGTTTTAGGTTTGATTTCACCAAATGTGAATTTGAACAACATTATTACTAGCCCATTGTGAGGCTCAACCGACCTCCTCCCCCTTAGTGTATATAATATTATTGTTCAAAAAAGAAAAAAGAAAAAAAGCAACTCTAACCCTAATCCCTTTGATCTTTATTTTTATTTCATACTTTGTATAATGAGATTACTATGCTTCGTTATATGCAAATTACTTGTCGATGTATGTGTGGGTATATCAAAAAAAGAAAAGAAAAAAAAAGGATTTTAAAAGAGTAATATTACATTTATCACCTATTTGCATCATCTCTCTAATAGAGATAGGACCTGCCAATACATTTGGGTCTTATCTTTATTAGAGAGATGGTAAGAATAGCTATTTTTATTTCAAAAATCCTAAAATCCGTAGTAGCCGTAACTTGAAGACGCGCCCCATGGCAAGAGGATGAGCCATGCCAAGCAACGAGCCAAGTTACCAAACCCTAGCCCTGGCCTAGACAACACATCGTTTTTTTTTACGGTAGTGTTCCTAACCTCTAGACGCCAAGGCCACCCTATCTTCTCGCCATAAACCGAGAAAATCCTACATCTGTGAGGACTAGCTAGTCAACATGATGCCAGAAGCCGCCGTCCCATGATGGTGGGGTCGTCTATGACGACTGGAATCCAAGAGATTACCCAAAGAATCTCATTGGATTAGGGCATCCTAAGGGCACCCGTAACATCTCCGAGGTCGGTGCACCTCGCCACCATCATGTGTGACGATGTCGGCATCGAAATAGGTGGAGGACCATCATGTGTGACGATTTCGGCATTGAAATGGGGTGTACCGAATGGACCTAAGACCTTTGGGCCTCCTGAAGCGGGTCAATCACGTGGCGGAGCCATAAATCCAGGTTGGGAAGGTCTTTAAGCTAGATCATCATTAAACAAAATATAAGGGAGAAAATTTAGAGATTTTTTTTGTACTGGCATGAATAATTATTCTGATGCAACCTTATTTTACACTATGGGGTGAAAGTTTGAGCTAAATCATATAATAAGTCCATAAAAATAATTTGATATCAAACTCGCTATTCACATGAGTCAAACCTAAGTCCTTCTAGTGTTAAGTGAAAAAAAAAAAACACATAATGCTTACATTGGCATGGGTCTTTATAAACTAAAGAAAAGGATGAACCTATAGAGTTTTTATGAGTTTAATTAGTATTGGGAAAATTATACAATAAACATAAAACTAATTGTTGAACACATGGCGGCCAAACTGTCAATACAATGGACCTTTATTTATAACAGAATTAGTTTTTTTTCAACACAATTGATCCTTCATGCAGTTTGGATATACTTGTGTTATAACAGTTTTGTAAAACAACGTGCTATATGCTATATGGTAGGAGCTGCAGAACGGGTCTGGGACTGTCATGGCCCCATTGTGGCTCAGCCACTGATCCGATTATAATTACCGTGAACCTGAAGTTCGCAAATTCTATTGTGCAGACTATCTGTTTGGACCAACGTAAACTGTTGAATTTTATCTAAACGGCTCACATCAGCCAATTAAGCTTAGCGTGAAACCAGGTCATAAATGACCCATTAATTATTGGCCTACAGAATTGGACAATAGTTACAAAAATTGAATTTGTAACTTCCCCGTGAGTTTACTTTGTCGTCTCCCTCTGCCCAACACTTACACGCGAATTCAAAAAATTTCGTTCGAGTTTCACACTGTCTCTGACGGCGTCTTCCACACCGCGTCTTCGAAACCGACAGTGGCATACTTCGTTTTAAACTGTTCCGACACAAAAGACGCACCTTAATTCGTTCGCAGCTTGTGCTGAGGAATGACAGCCTACTTACTTCCTCCAAATCGATTGCCTACCTGCTTCCTTCAAATCGACGACAAACTTGCTTCCTCCAAATCGACGTCATAGTTCCTTCCCTTAAAGTCACTTTGAAATTTCGGGTTGTTGATTTGGTGACTTTGAAATTTTGGAACCCTGGTAAGTAAACTTTTTATTTATGTTCAATTTTTTTAAAATTAATTTAGCGTTCATGGTTAATTATTCATGATTGTTGATGAAGTTTGTTGAAATTTGAGATTGATACAGGTTTATGAATACTTGTTGAAAGTTGTGTTTAGGTTTTATACTGTTAAATTTGGTTGAGATGGAGTTATATTTTTAACTTGGTTGAGTTGTGTTGATGAAAACTTGTTTAAATTTATGAATACTTGTTGACATGTTGTGTTTAGGGTTTATATTGTTGACTTGGGTTGAGTTGGACTTATAGTTGACCTGGGTGAGTTGCGTTGATGAAACTTGGATGTAAGCTCAGATGACTTGGGTGAGTTGCGTTGATGAAACTTGGATGTAAACTCAGATACAAACTCGGATGTCAAATTAATTTATTGTTAAATAACATGTGGCCTTATCAGGTGCTGCCACCTAAGTTTTGCAAGAGTTTGGACCAATCAAAATGCATCACATATTTGGGTTGTGTACAACCAAATTTCGATACTACCCTTGTGGGTATTTTTTGGATGATGCCTTGTGACACGTAATGAAATAATACCCTAAACCCTAGTGATGACATAGAAGCTGTCACATGGCAGTGAGAATAAGAAGTTATATGTGTTTTTCTTGAGAATAAAATCAGAGAAAAATCGTAAAAATATTCTAAAATTGATACAGATTCCTTGAAACATGCTCGTCGTTTTGATACTGAATCATATATTCGATAAAATACAATATACGGTGTAAAATTCATATAAAATCATACAAAACTGAAAAATTATCCGAAAATTGCCACAAACTCCTTGAACCGTGCTGAAATGAGCATATATGGAAGCCATTGTGAATTTGCCAATTTTTCTTTCCATGGTGTTTGAACGAGAGTCCAGTCTAATTTTATGGCCTGACACACCATAGTATTATTTCTTTTCTTTAGCACGTGTTCTTAACAGCGTCGCACTAAATTCAGAAAGGGATCTTCTCCGGATCCCTTTCACCTAATCCTCTTCATCAAACAATCCGAGTTCTTAAAATTTGATTTAACGGCTAAAGTTATTATAACTTTTAAAGTGGGCTCGTGTTTTTAGCAGTTGGATCAAATTTCAAGGCCCCAGATTATTTGATGAGAAGGATTAGGTGAAAAGAATCTGGATAGGACCCCTTTCTAGTAAATTATTATTTCCCTTAGTAATTGCATTTGTATCATAAGTCTGTAACTACTATGGTATGACTATATACTAGTATAATCAGAAGTCTGTAACAGTTACTATGGTATGACTATATATTGGTATAATCATAAGTTTGTAACAGTTGCTATATTAGCCGCACTACAAAAAAATATGAGCACTGTACACAAAAAATTAAATGTGCCCTATGAAGTCAAAGGACACCAACATATGTGCCCATAGAACAAAAGCAACAATGCATCAACTAAAATATTATTGTGCCCTCTATGGCTGTGCAGTTTTGTCAAAGGGCACTGTTACACCCCATCCCAATTTAAATTGTATTTTCACGTAGTTTTGTCAATGCATCAACTAAAATATTATTGCTTTTAAAATTATTTTTGGGTCTTAATAGTTATGCCCAGAGGGCCCACCTTGCTTTTGTGTCCCCGATTTCTCTTCTCTCTCAATTCTCTCTTTTCCCTCTCTCTCATCTCTACCCGTGCTCTTTCTCTGCAATCTCTCCTTCTCCCCGTGAACCCACACACCCTCACTTCCACACCACATCAACGAAGACGATACCACCCATCACCAACACTCGGACCTTCATTCTCTCCCTCACATCTCCGGTCTATTTTTGGCACTATGCACAGTCACTGTGCAGGTGTTTTCCAATAAAGGTAAGTTGAACCACTCTTCCATCTTTCTCCCTGGTAGTCTAGAAGGCTTAGTGGTTGCTAAAAAGGGGTTTTTGGTGAAGGTTTAAACGTGAAAACAGCTCGGGGAGCATTCTCCATATTTTTCGGTGAGCACTATCACTTTCGAGATAATTTTCGGCCAAACCATGGCGAGTTGGCTGGCATGCAAGGTATCAATCTTTTCATCTCGTCGAGTACTACAACTTTTATTTTTGTTTCACTCAATTTCATTGAGTATTGAAGAAGTTATACTCATTTGAATCTTACCAAGTTTCCGGCGCCCTCCGAGGATTAACCACGGCGAGCTAGACATCCTGTAAGGTACTATTATCTTCTTCTCTTCGAGGGCTACAACTTTCGTTTTGAATCACTTGATTTCGTTCAGGTTTGACAAAGTTCTGGCCGTTTAAAGGTTGTGCATTTTCCGGCCGATTTCCGGATTTCTCTTCCATTGGGTCCGGCGACCCACCAAACCCAAGCCCTTTGGGCCTTCCCTACAGAGCCCAACCCTTTTGGTTGTGAGGCCTTTGGGTTGTGAGTGTGTGTGTGTGTGTGTGTGAGTGTATGTGTGTGTGTGTTGTGTGTGGATTTGGGCTTAAGCCCAAACCACCCATTTTGTACCTAACCTATCCAAAACCAAAACCCAATAGATTCTAACCTTATTCAACCTAAACCTAAACCCTAATCTGGATTTCAAGCCTAAAACCTGTTAGACCTAATTTGACCGTTGACTTTAGGGTTGACTTTTTGGGTTTTCGTCCGGGACCCTTCTTAGGGTAATTCGACGTTCTGAATCCGTTTCCAATGTCCGTTTTCCCAAATTCAATTGCTATTATATAGTTTTATTTATTGGACTCTTTATGTGCTTAGGGGCAATTATTGTGACTTTCCGTCTTCGCTAATGGCGCAACTTTTGGCAACTAAGTACTGTGAGTGGACCCTTTCTAAAATTACATTTTATAGTTTAATTGCATAAACGATTAGCATGCCTACGAGTTTATGGTTTGATTTATGTGAAGTCTGTTTATTAAATATATTGATTTTCGTCTTGTGTTTTTGGTGAGGAATCAATTGTTGGCCTATATTGAGCTATATTTTGATATATCGTATTTTCTATAAAAACCATGATCTGGTAGACTATCTGATGGATGAAGATAGGATGCTAGAACATGTTTTAGAAACCCCTCTTTATAGTATAGACGATGGATGACTTTATACTATGAAGTGGTTATTTATGAGAGGCGTAACTATTTGTGCGTACCTAGAGGACACTATGCCGCTTGGGGTGAGGATCTGGTGTTGGCATTTAGGCCGGGAGAAATAATCCCTAACTACGGGCTAAGGGACATGAAGCAGGCATTGGGCTGGGAGTTAGTAATCTCTGGCTACGGGCGCAGAGACCACAAAGTAGGTATTGGGCCAGGAGTTATATTTATAAAGTGATCTTTCTAGCAGCACACCGAGCTTACGAGACGATCTATGATACGTTTACTGTTTTGATTTCCGCGATGTTGTTCCGCGATATGACTTTTGAGATATTTTTGGCATGCTAGGATTTTTATTAAATCCATCACTTATTATGCTAGTAGTTTTCATTATATATAAACTGTGGGGGTTGGTATATTGATAACTGTTTTATTATATATATATATATATATATATATATGAACTTGGTCCACTTACCTTTGTTTTGTGCCCCCATTCAGGACTTAGGATCAAGGCACCTAATCCCGGCGTCAAGACACTTCCGCAGCAGCATCTTTGAATCCTCTCGATGTAGGACCCACTTCTTTATTCATTCAATTTTATCTTAATTCTTTTTAGTGATTAGGTTTAGTTGTATGCTCTGAGCACGTTCCTAATTTATTATTTCATTGTATTTTAAATTTCTAACCCTTATTCATTTCTTATTCTTAGCTTTTGTATCAATTAATGGCTTTTGTCACCCTCGGATGTCGGCCAGCAAGTGTTTATCCTGGTATTCGGGGAATATCAGGGTCGGGGCGTGTCAGATTGGTATCAGAGCGTGGTTTGTTTAGAGCATACTTAGGATTCTCTTCTATTCTCGTAAAGTGTCAGTTTTGACATCATTTGGATGTCAGGACTTCTAGATTTGGTGTTATTCGGAGCAGTTGTGCGAACCTTTCTTTGTTTGAATTGTCACCTTCTGGTTGAAAAACAAGAATTCTTGTCGGGATTGTGCCTCAAGTGACGTGTTTGTTTTGTTAGACGACTTTTAACATCGGATCGATACTCAGTGACGTGTTTTAGAAATCTCAATTTGAGGAATTCTGGTTAAAACCAGCCGTTGATCCAAAATGGCGATGCCACTCTGCAACATGCGTTTCCTAGGAATTGTAGGTAAAGTTGGCTCTACATCGAAATCTTTGGATTGGCGGTACGAATTGGTTAAGACCAATCGAGGTTCTGAATCGATGGTGTCACTCTATGACATGTGTTACCTAGGAATGGCGGGCAAGGTCACATCTATGTGGAAACTACTTAAGACATTTGACATGCATGTTGGAGAAAACAAGTAAACGTTGGTTGTGATGAAATCTGGAAAGTGTTAGTTGGAATTGGAATCAACATTCTTGAACTCGTTTCCATTGAGGAAATTCGTGTGGATCTTTGGTACAAGTCCTCGACGATTATTCTATCGATAATCTTCTTGATTTCTCTAGCGATGAAGTCAAGTTCCTTAACCGTTGACCGTCAGCTTTACACCAAATTCTTCGAGTGTTGATTTTGTTTACATTAATTGCTTTTCTTGGGAAACTCCTCGGTAACAGACGTTCTCATCAATTTCTAAAAGGAGTTGCAATTCTTATTGTTGTCGTAGTTGGAATTAGATGATGAAGATCCAAACTTGTTTGGATAAACAGATTCCTTAAACTTCACCTAGGTTTGGTACTCGGTGAAAAACCCTAGCTCCTTGTCCATGTACTTTTCGATAGAGATGGACTTAGGTTCTCGCTTGTAGCCCAACTGATCAGTACTCTTGTCCACTAAATGTTCAGCCTTGTAATTTTCAGTTTAATGGCTTGAGACTCTACCATATTCATCATTGTATGAAGATTGAGCTTTACTCTGAACTTCTCTGGACTCAATGAGCTTTGGTTTGCGCAAGAGCATCACTTTAAGGTAGCCAATCGTGTCACTGCATGCATACGCAGGCTGCTTTGTATCTTTCTTCTTCGTCATTCTGCTGATTCAGAGGCTCTATGTTTAATTTTTGAACTTTGAAACAGCTCTCACAAAGTATTGTGAATTTCAAAATTTCTTTAGCGTCATCAAATCTTATCAACAGTTCTTAACTATTCTTTAGCTTAGACCTAATTCCTTTTTGGCTAAGAAACCAGTTGACCATACTATGATGATTTGCAAAATAATCATAAATAGTGACTTCTATTTCTGCATTTTCACCTTCCTTTGCTTATTCGTCTCTCATTGTGAAACTGGATCATTCTGTCGGCATGGTTTCTAGTTCAAATCTCGATATATTGTACTCTGGATTGTAATGGACTTGTTTTGACTCTCAAATTCTGGAGTATTATCTCAGCCTTTCCGACATGGTTTCTCGCTCAATTAGTGAGGAATTCATGATCAATGGATTTGGCGGAAGTGTGTGCCCAATTCTTATCAAATTGGACAGGAATATTAGGAGTATAATCTTTTCACAAGTTTACCAGACTTACCAGAAAGAGTTCCATGTGGGTATGAGGTTTCAGCAGATTGCATCAATATCTTCATGTTGAATTGAATGGTCACCACTCATTATCTTGCTACAATTCATAACCATTATATCTTACTCTGGTATACCTTTTTGATGATGTGATGTGTTCGCCTCAACGCAGCTTTCCACTACCTCTCACTAGGATCCTTTAGTTCGAGAGCACATGGGTGTGAGGTTCGAGCAATCTTTTAGTAAGAGTTGGTTGAAGGTTTTAGTACTGAAGGTCAGCATATTGTATCACCATCTTACTAGAATTCATAGGCATCATATCGGTTATTTTCCAACGATATGTGTTTGTCTCAACGCATATTTCCACTGCTTCACTTTTGAACCTTATTGTTGTGAGTACGTGGTTGTTAAAACATTTCTAGCAGATTTGTTTGGTGCATTCTGGGATGGCACTACAGGACGGTCGAAGCGAGAATTGGATAATCTTTACACTTATCTCAAAAGGTGTGTACTCTTTTTTGTTTTTAGGTTGACCATTTGCGAGTCGTTCTTCTTTCTACTAACTTTGACCTTGGTTGACTAGAAATATGCAACTAAGCAAAAATGGAGAGGTGGATTGAGCACTACAACAGTTCCCAAGAGATACTGCGTGTTGAGGAAGATGACTTCTTGCTTTTTGCTTGCTTAGTTCGAGTTTTTGGGTCTACTTTTAACATGGTAGCCACTTCTATTGAATCCCAAGGTACAGTTAAAACTGAAGAGAATTTGATGCTTGGTGCTGGATAAAGTGTTACGACTACATTTTCTGTTTTGTTCGGTTTGGTGTATGGCACTTTTTACGACATGGTACAAGAGTTTTTCACGGACAATATTGGTTGACAGAAAAGTCTTGCGAACTTGTATTTGGATGATCGATCCTACGATATGGGAAATTGTACACCTTTGAGAAATTACTACTTTCTTATCAAGACAACAAATGTGAGGTCGATATTGTGGGTTGCAGACTATGATATCGATAGCTTATTTGTTGGGTTCATTAAGCAAGTGGGCGGGAAGACTCGTCTACGACAGTTGTTACGGATTTTTGATTCTTGGAGCTCGACCTAAAGACACATCTGTTCTCAGAGTACATAACGTTTCGAATTCTTGGGTAAGACCCACTCTCATTTTTCAGTTTTGGTTTTCAGTATAAGTATTTTAACTTCATTTACTCTAGTTAATTGTTTTGACATTACAAATGTTTTTGGAAAAGTATTTCTATTTTCATTTTTAAGTTGATTTGAGTTTTCAACCTATATGTTATTACTTATCTATTTTGATGTTATTGTATTTTACATACATATTTTTGACCTTACGTTAATATGCGTTTTCGACTTTATATCTTTATAAAGTATGTTTTCTACTTTCACACTGTTGAGAATGAAAGTAAGAGTTTGGAGGCATGATAGAGGATTTTGCAACCCACTCGCGACGGTGTGGCATATTCTCTTTGATGCACCCACTCTGACTTGATTTCTCTTTATACATATATTCTTCTTCCTATTTTCGAGTATTTCAGTTTAGTAAATGATTTTAAATTTCGAAGATGAAATTCTTTTAAGGGGGGTAGATTGTTACACCCCACCCCTAATTTAAATTGTATTTTCACTAAGTTTGAGTTTATCTTGCTTTTAAAATTGTTTTTGGGTCTTAATACGTGTGCCCAGAGGGCCCACCTTGCTTTTGTGTCCCCGATTTCTCTTATCTCTCAATTCTTTCTTTTCCCTCTCTCTCTCATCTCTACTCGTGCTCTTTCTCTACACTCTCTCCTTCTCCCCGTGAACCAACCCACACACCCTCACTTCCACACCACATCAACGAAGACGACACCACCCATCACCAACACTCAGACCTTCATTCTCTCCCTCACCTCTCCGGTCTATTTTTTGCACTATGCACAGTCATTGTGCAGGTGTTTTCCAACAAAGGTAAGTTGAACCACTCTTCCATCTTTCTCCCTGGTAGTCTAGAAGGCTTAGTGGTTGTTAAAAAGTGGTTTTTGGTGAAGGTTTAAACGTGAAAACAGCTCGGGGAGCATTCTCCATATTTTTCGACGAGCACCATCACTTTCGAGATAATTTCCGGCCAAACCACAGTGAGTTGGCAACAGTGAAAGGTATCAATCTCTTTATGTCATCGAGTACTACAACTTTCCTTTTTGTTTCACTCAATTTCATTGAGTATTGAAGAAGTTATACTCATTTGAATCTTACCCAGTTTCCGGCGACCTTCGAGGGTTTCAAGGCATTTTTTGGCCAAACCAAGGCTCGTTAGACGTCATGTGAGGTAACATTCTCTTCGTCTCTTTGAGGGCTACAACTTTTGCTTTTGAATAACTTGATTTCGTTTAGTTTTGACAAAGTTATGGCCATTTAAAGGTTGTGCATTTTCCTGCCGATTTCTGGCTTTCTTTCCCATTGGGTCCGGCGACCCACCAAACCTAAGCCATTTGGGCCTTCCCTGCCGAGCCCAACCCTTTTGGTTGTGAGGCCTTTGGGTTATGAGTGTGTGTGTGTGAGTGTGTGTGTGTGTGTGTGTGTGTTGTGTGTGGATTTGGGCTTAAGCGCAAACCACCCATTTTGTACCTAACCTATCCAAAACCAAAACTCAATAGATCCTAACCTTATTTCAACCTAAACCTAAACCCTAATCGGCATTTCAAGCCTAAAACCCATTAGACCTAATTTGACCGTTGACCGAGGGTTAACGTTAACTTTAGGGTTGACTTTTTGGGTTTTCGTTCGGGACCCTTCTTAGTGTAATTCAACGTTCTGAATCCGTTTCCAATGTCCATTTTCCCCAATTCAATTGCTATTATATAGTTTTATTTATTGGACTCTTTATGTGCTTAGGGGCAATTATTGTGACGTTTCCGTCTTCGCTAGTGGCGTAGCTTTTGGCAACTAAGTACTGTGAGTGGACCCCTTCTAAAATTACATTTTATAGTTTAATTGCATAAATGATTAGCATGCCTACGTGTTTATGATTTGATTTATGTGAAGTCTGTTTATTAAATATATTGATTTTCGTCTCGTGTTTTTGGTGAGGAATCAATTGTTGGCTTATATTGAGCTATATTTTGATATATCGTATTGTCTATAAAAACCATGATCTAGTAGACTATTTGATGGATGAGGATAGGATGCTAGAACATGTTTTAGAAACCCTTCTTTATAGTATAGATGATGGATGACTTTATACTATGAAGTGGTTATTTATGAGAGGCGTAACTATTTGTGCGTACCTAGAGGACACTATGCTGCCTGGGGTGAGGATCTGGTGTTGGCATTTAGGCCGGGAGAAATAATCCCTAGCTACGGGCTGAGGGACATGGAGTAGGCATTGGGCCGGGAGTTGGTAATCTCTGGCTACGGGCGCAGAGACCACGGAGCAGGTATTAGGCCGGAAGTTATATTTATTCAGTGATCTTTCTAGCAGCACACCACGCTTACGAGACGATCTATGATACGTTTACTGTTTTGATTTCCGCGATATGACTTTTGAGATATTTTTGGCATGCTAGGATTTTTATTAAATCCATAACTTATTATGCTAGTAGTTTTCATTATATATAAACTATGGGGGTTAGTACATTGATAACTGTTTTATTATTATTATATATATATATGAACTTGGTCCACTCACATTTGTTTTGCGCCCCCATTTAGAACTTAGGATCAAGGCACCAAATCCCGGCGTCAAGACACTTCCCCAACAACATCTTTGAATCCTCTCGATGTAGGACCCACTCTTTTATTCGTTCAATTTTATCTTAATTCTTTTTAGTGATTAGGTTTAGTTGTATGCTCTGAGCACGTTCCTAAATTATTATTTCATTGTATTTTAAATTTCTAACCCTTATTCATTTCTTATTCTTAGCTTTTGTATCAATTAATGGCTTTCGTCAACCTCGGGTGTCGGCCATCACATGTCTATCCTGGTATTCGGGGAATTTCAGGGTCGGGGCGTGTCAGGCACAATATGGTCATTTGCGCTCTAACATTTAAGAACAAATAAGAGCCTTTTTGTGCCTGGTTCTGACAAGGTTGTTAGAAGACTTTCCCATCCGTATTCACACAATTTTTGTAATCGTGCCCTATCAATTAAAAATTAAAAAATTATAGAAAAAAAATATAAACACTCCCGGCAGCCAAAATAGAGGCCAAAAAAAAAAAAAAAAAATTCTTTTCCAAAAATGAAAGCTGCCCACAAGCACAAGCATCTGGAATATTACAATTTACGACATTCGAAACTATCCATTGAAATATATTAAAACAACTTTAATTTTACATATTTTATCCCTAATTAAAAAGACTTGAAAATTACTCTTCTGTGGAAACCTTTGCACTTACATCCCATCTTTGTTGCTCCATAAATTAAGTCACCAGGATGGTCTATGTGAAATCTGAACTTCTTTCTGCCAAAGTTATGAATAAAAACCAAATCAAAGATAAAAAAACCACATATCTTACAAAACCAACATAAATGAAGGGAAAAAGAACAAAGCAACAAAATTGCAAAATTGAATAGGTGCTTTTAATTAAATGCATAACAAAATTGCAAATCACCCAAATTATAAGTTCAATATGAAAATGAAATTACTTCTGCATGCAAGAGAAAGAAGAGATCTTGACCTTTTCATCCTGACATAGGTTGCCACCTCCTTCACCATCCTCTTCGCCTTCCTCTTTTCTGCTTCCAAATATCAAATCCATAAAGATCGAGGCGAGACTTGAAAATATGTATGCCAGATCTCATAAGATATAAACTCAAAATGTAAAAAGCACAAACTCAAATATGATGCATGAGTGGTTTTGGTGTTTTTCAAAGAAAAAAATGAAGGTGTTTGGGTTAATATTTGAATATTGGGCTTGGATGAAGGAAGGTTCAAAGATGCCAAATTAAACGAAGACTCGAGTTCAGAAACAAACTAAAGCTTTCTCAGCCAAGACTCAAGCCACGTGTCTATAACAGAAGTGACAAGTGATGAAGACCAACCTATTATCAGTCAAAAAGCACTTTCCAGTGGCACTACAAGTAAAAAGATGTGACTCACTACCCTCAAAAATCTTTTGAGCAAAAGTAGAACTAAAAGCAGTCGGGCCAAATTGCCTATAAAAGGGGAAGCAAGCATCAGGAACAAAGAGACTCAACCAATCAAACAAACAAACATACAGACTCTGCTCTCAAGCCAAATTTGCATCCAAAAAGCTGAAATCAACCCAGATTCAGTCATTTTAGCAATAGTTCCCTTAGAAAAGCACTTTTTTGCCTAGTATAAAAGCTATGCTACCTCGCTTAGTGTTGTAGTATCGATTCCATTGTGTAAACCTGTTTACCATAACGTATAACCCCTGTAAACTGAAAGAGAAGTGGTTGCAAGAGGTTCAACCTTGCCAAACAAGGTGAAATCTTGCCCAAGTCTTTTTGTTTGTTCTCTAAATTATTATATATATTGCTTAATGCACTCTTCAGCATGTATTCAAGTCATTTCCACCTGTTTTATATTTTAAAAGTCCCATTTGCATCTAGTTTTGGTTAACTTAATATATTTGTTTTCATTAAGAGTAACTTGGAATCAAACAAATGACTTAAAAGGCCTTGGACTCCCTCTACTCGAACATACAAGATCATGAACTAAAAGTCCTTGTTTACAAGGCAAGAAAAAGAACTTAATGCAGACTTAACCCATCTATGACAATCTTTTGATAACTAGAAGTTTGAGTAACTTGGGGCGCAAGTAATCAATTTAAAATACACTTGTTCTACATTTGCTATACTGAGATAGCAGTGGCACGCCTAAACACTTTGTTAGTTTTGATTGCGAGCCTCAAGGCCTACTCCTAAGGTCCCACAAAGGCACTTTTCAGAACTAACTTTGTATTCTTCTTGTAGTGTAGCAACTAGAAAGAAGACCCCCACATTCACATCACCAAGTGCCAGAACTGCCAAGGAGAGCCGTGCAAGGGTCGAATTCTTTGCCTGAACATAATTTTGGCAATGTGTCATCCAGAGATGCCCGCGTTCCCCTCAACTTTAAGATGCCCGCGTTCCTAACTTTTAGTGGAGAAGATGGCAATGTGTCATCTAGAGATCATATCTTCAAGTTTTCCAACCATTGCATAGCATTTGAAAACAATCCTAACTATAAGTTAAGATTGTTTAGTAACTCGCTGATTGGCCTAGCGTCTCAATGGTATTCTCTATTGCCTCGTAATTCCATTGCTAATTGGGGGCAAATGGAGCACTCATCCAAGGTGTTCATTGAGGAACAACAAGTGAAACACTCATCCAAGGTGCCTCATTTTTACAAGAATAAAGCTGGAATTCACCAATTAGAGTTTGAAAGAGCAGCGCCAGAAGAAAATAATGGTCATGGATAAGAGGGAATGGAAATGTGAGCAGCAGAGATTACTACTCCCTTCAAACTTTTAATGGTAAAAGGGTTGGTCTAGCCAGTCAAAGATAAAAAAGTAATGATGAATGATGGTGGATTTGTCCCTATGAAGCTCCCTAAATACCATAGTTATTCTTTTGATTTAACCAAAGCCTCAGAGATCTATGAAGAGTTGGTGCGGGTAAGAGTGATTGTGCCCGACAGCATAAAAAAGATGCCTAAGCCCGAGGAATTAAGAGGAAATAAGTATTGCAAGCTACACTATACCTTCAACCATTCATAACCAACTGTGTACAGTTCAAGGACTGGATACAAGAGCTCATAGTCAAGGGAAAGTTGCTATTGGAGAAACCCTAGGCCAACATGATGATTGACACAAACCCCTTCCCAAAGAGCCCAATAAACATGATCAACCTGACTTGGGCAGAGAGAAGGTAAGTTGACAGACTTACAGAAGGAGCTATCATGTTGCCTGAGAGACCTAAAGCAGCCATAGTCAAAGGGGTGGTGTTGTGTAGCAAGTGCCAGTGTGAGTTAAGCTAGAAGTCCAGCATCATAAGCTATTATTGATTAAGAATTGATCAGGAGAAGAGAGAAAGAAGAGCAAGAAGCTTGCAAGAATATCAGACGGACAATTGAGAAGGAAACCTCCAGAAATGTCTTCCAAAGGTTAGGAGGGGACTCTGAATCAAAAGGTTTGTCCGAGGTATTTAGAAATTATGAAGCCTCAAAAGAAGTGGAGGATAAAGAGGCCAAAATGCCAAAATGGATGGATGTAAGGTCTTCCCAACCAAGTTATAATGATGTTATAATGAAAGGAAGAACAAAGAACCTAGTATCCCCAGTCACTAAAAAGGATTATGCTCGACTCGGGCGAAAATGGTATGTAAAGGGGGCAGGATGGAAAACTAGTAAAGGAGGTGGGAGCTTCTATGATTAGGAGAGTTTAAAGGTAACACAAAGCCCATATGAAATCATTAAAAGTCCCTGCTACATCAGAAACCTCCGAAAATGTGAAGTTTGAAAAGTGCCACATGGGGGGAGAAATCAACTTCAATTGAGAAGCAAAAATAAGGTGGAAAGGGCAATAGCAAGACTGAGGGAGAAGGAGATCATGTGCCATAAAACCTTCATTCGGGGAATTACAGAATCTTGAAGAGAGCTTAAGAAGATATGATAACGATGCTAACCCCAAAATGAAGTCCAAGACCAATATGTTTTGGAACTATTTCACCTGATAGGGGAATACCTTCACCTTTGTTGTTTGAAACCCTTTGTGAAATCCCAGGGCAAGTGCCAAACTTTGGTATAACTAGGGAGGAAGAATTTCTCAAACTAATGTTACCAAAAGAAGCACATACCTGGTTAAATGAATTCACGGACCATATTAGAGGGAAGATTGATGATTCACCTCGACCTAGCAACTTCCACGTAAACATAACATATGCATTATTTGCCATGTTTTGTGCTGAGCCTGATTAGCCTGCTACAATTGAGGGTGATTATTTGGCAATAAAACCTATGATGCCACATGTTAGTGTTGAGGAAACAGGAAAAGAAGAGTCCAGTCCGACAGGTTTGCCTGGACTTCTAAGGAGAGAGCCCGGGAGAGTGTATTCTAATAGGATGGTCTTCAGTTGCCCATGTATGGCCTTAGCTAACCATCTCAAACCAATATATGTAATTGCTCATCTGTAGGGGGTGCCCTTCAAGAGGGTTTTAATTGGAGGAGCTGCGGTCAACGTGCCACTAAAATAAATGAAAAAGTTATGGAGGAGTGAGGAAGATCTTATTCCTACTGACTTAACAGTTTCTAGCTTTTCTAGGACCATTACCAGAACGCATGAGATATTGCTCTTGGAAATTGACTTGGGATCCAAGCAAATCATGCTAGCTTTCTTTGTGGTGGATAACAGTTCCGCTTATGGAGCCTTGCTTAGCAGAGATTGGATTCACCAAAGTATTTCCGTGTCTTCCATCCTGCATTAAAAAATATTTTTTTACCACTATAAAAGGGCTATATGACCATGATTTTAAGAGATAGTAGAGGCTGAATCACAACCATTTATCCCTACAACCAATGTTACAAAAGCCAGTTTTTACAATCTCATTGTTGGGATTCTCCAGTGCCTATGAGCTAATTAAAAATGTTGCTCGACTAAGGTGACAATCCAAAGGCTCTTAGAACAAAGATTGTTTCTCACTAGGGAAGAATGGGATATACCCCATATCATCCCAGCTCCCCAACACCAGTAACGTCAGGACAAAAAAGAAAGGACCAAGTAGTTGCAGTCGGGTCCTTAATCAATAGACTATTGGTGTACGGTAGAGAGAAATCAAGAAAGGGAAAGCTCAGCCAAGAAAAAAGCTTCAAGCAGCCAAAACACAAGAGAATATGAGTTTTTTGAGAAAAAGATAAAGGCAACCATACATATGGCTGAATGTATATATGACTTAGATTGGCCCGATGACATGCCAGAGGGCCTAGAGTCAGTTGAATTTTTATGTAAAGAACCTGACAAGCCAGCACTAAAGGTACAAGACCCCTTAGAAATCATTGATTTGGGAACTAAGGAAGATCCAAGGCCTATACAAATCAGCGGCCTGTTAGAAGCAGAAGATCGGGCAAAGATGGTTAGCCTTCTGCACGAGTTTAAAGATTGTTTTGCTTGGCATTACACCAAAATGCCAGGTTTAGATTCAACCTTAGTAGAACCCATGATGCCTATTAAGGAGGGATATAAACCTGTAAAGCAAGCACCACGAAGAATGTTAAAAGAGATAGAAGAAAATGTCAAAGAAGAGATCGAAATGATGGATTTATTAGGCTTGCCAAGTATGTTGAGTGGTTGGCCAACATTGTACTTGTTTTAAAAGCTATAACTAATGAAGTTCGGTGTTGTGTTGATCGAAACATTATGGAGCCACTCCTAAATACAAATACTCCATGCCCATGGCTGACTTATCCATAGATGCAGTTGCAAAACACAAAGTTCTATCTTTCATGGATGGAAATGCTAGTTATAATAAAAAAAAAATGACTAAATAAGATATACATAAGACAACTTTTAGATGCCCAAGATATATCAGAGCATATGAATACTTGGTAATGCCATTCAGACTAAAAAATGCCGGTGCAACTTATCAAAAAGCAATGAATGCCATTTTTCATGACTTGATTGGCCATAGCATGGAAGTATACATTGATGACATTGTGGTGAAGTCTAAAACCGAAGAACAACACTTAGTAGACCTCAGACAAGCCTTATTAAGAATGAGTACCCATAAGTTGAAAATGAATCCTAAGAAATATGCTTTTGGGATAAGATCGGGCAACTTTTTAGGATTCCTTGTTCATCAAAGAGGGGTAGAGGTAGACAAAAATAAAGCTCGGGCAATAATGGAATTGCCTCTTCCTACCAATAAAGTACAACTGCAGAGGCTATTGGGAAATATCAACTTACTAAGGAGATTTATTGTTAACTTGGCAAGCAAGATTCAGTCATTGACTCTTCTATTAAGATTGAAAGATAAAAGAGAGTTCGAATGGGGCCCACCACACCAAAAGGCCTTTGGCAGAATAAAGGCTTACCTAGCCTCTCCACCAGTGCTCATGCCACCTCAGATAGGGAAGCCTTTAAAACTTTACGTCTCTACTTCTGAAAAGTCATTAGGAAGTTTGTTAGCCCAAAACAATGAAGGTGGGAAAGAGTAAGCAATATACAACCTCAGTAGAATCCATACTGAGGTAGAAACAAGATATACCCCAGTGGAGAAGTTGTGTTTAGTTTTGTACTTCACTACTTGCAAGCTAAGACATTACATATTGCCTTGCCACATCCACATTATTGCCAAGACAGATGTAATCAAGTACATGCTATCAAAACCAATGCTAGTTAGGAGAATTGAAAAAATGAATTCTAGCACTGTCAGAGTTCAATTTTCAATATGTGCCTCAAAGAGCAATAAAGGGGCAAGCAATTGCAGACTTCTTGGCCGAGCACTAAGAACCACAGGATAAACTAGTCAACGTCCCAGGAACCTTTGAGGTGGCCAGTGTTTGGATTCCACCAAGTAATGCTCACTCGGGCAAGGACGAATGGATTCAGCAAGAAGTAAAGAGAATAACCAGCCTATGGATCACTCATTGAAGGCTGTATTTTGATGGATCTTGCACTCAACATGCTGCTAGGGCTGGGATTGTTATCATTGATCCTCATGGGGTTTAACACTGATATTCATTTCTTCTGGATTACCAAGATACTACCAACAATCGGGCAAAATATGATGCAGTGATAATTGGCCTAGAAATCTTGATAGAGTTAGGGGCCAACTGAAGTTGAAGTGTTTGGAGAATCGGAGTTGGTGATCAATCAGCTGAATAGGGAATATAAGTGCAAACACATCACCATGGCTGGTTATTATTTGGCAGCTACTCAGCTATTAAGTTATTAGGACACTAAAATATCAGTCAATCATATCCCCAGAGAGTTAAATTCAATTGCTAATGAGATGGCACAGTTAGCTTGTGCAGATCCAAGAAAGAGGGTTTGAAGTAGATGTAGAAGTACAAAGGAGAGCCCTACCTTATATCTTTGAGAGAGGATTCAACCTGGATGTGATGGCTAAAGAACCAGAGATAGAGGACTGGAGAACACCCATTACTTAGTACCGAAAAACCCTTCTTTCCCCATAAGTAAGAAGAATAGACAACAAGTAACTAAGTATGTCATGTGGGATGAATCTATGCTAATGAAGACTCCAGATGGACTGTTGTTGAAATGCTTAGGCCAAGAAGAATCAATGAGAGTGATGGCCGAAGTACTTGAAGGAATCTGTGGGTCACATCAAGCTAGAACTAATATGAGATAATTGCTCAGAAGATATGGTTATTTTTGGCTCGAGATGGAGAAAGATTGCAAAGCTTATGCCCGAGGGTGTGAAGAATGTCAAAGACATGGACTTCTCCAACATGTGCTATCAATACCCTTGAATCCTGTGGTAAAGCCTTGGTCTATCAGGGATGGGCAATGGACTTCATCAGGCAAATTTACCCATTTTCTAGCAAGGGACGCACATTCATAATTGTGGCAACAAATTACTTTACCAAGTGGGTAGAAGCTTCAGCTGTAAGGACTATTACTTCAACTGATGTCAAGACGTTCATTGAAACTAAGATCTTACATAGATATAGGGTGCCCGAGATGATTGTTACAGATCGTGGGACATCTTTTATTTTAAAAGAAGTAGAGGAATTTGCAAGTAAATTCAAGATAAAAATGATCCAGACCATTCCCTATTACCCCCAATCAAATGGTTAAGCAGAGGCCAGGAACAAGATCTTGGTAAATATTATAAAGAGGATGATAGTAGATAGTCTAGAGAAATGGCATGAGAAGTTAAGAGACACTTTGTGGGCTTACAAAACCTCCAAGAGGGTAGGAATTGAAACTACTCCTTATGCCCTAACCTTCGGGCAAGATGTTGTATTACCTATGGAAATTAATGTGAGCTTTATTAGAATTCAAAACCAGTTTAGGCTACATAGCGAAAAATACATTCAAGTTATGTGCCAAAAAGTTGAAGATCTAGATGTGGCCCGAATTGAAGCTTTAAACAAAATTCAAAAAGGGAAGAAAGCTGTTTCCCGAGCTTATAACAAGAAGGTAAAGTTAAAAAACTTCAAGGAAGAAGAGTTGGCATGGAAGGCAATTCTGCCATGGGAGCACAAGTCAGAGGCTTTGGGAAGTGAAGCCATACTTGGGAGGGTCATTTCATTATCAACCAAGTATTGGATAATGGAGGATATTACATGGCAGATTTGGAAGGAAACTTGTAAAGGCATCCAGTTAATACTAAGTTTTTAAAGAAACATCTTCCAACTCTATGGGATGTCAGGGATTATTATATTGATGAGGGTTAGTTATTTCAAGAAGAAATAAAGTTAGATGGTGCAGTTAGAACTTCAAAAAATATGATGACAAGATTATATGAAGAAAAGTCTTTTATTTCGGCAAAAGAAGGAAGTCACAAAAGCTTTAATTTAATAGTTTCACATCCTTGGCTAATGTAGCTATCCTAGAATGATAGGCCTGCATGATTACAAAAATTCGACCAGGTTCTTCTAGGTACATATTGTTATTGGCCAATTGGACTTCAGAGGCTTCAACTTCCTGGTTTACCTTCTCTACCTCTTCTATTTTCTTGTAAAGTTGGTTGGCCAGGTTCAACTTCTCAGCCTTCAAAGAAGAAAACGGCTCCTCCAACTTTTAGATCGTAGAATCTACCATTACTATCCTATCTTCCATAGCGGATCCTTCCTCTACCAACTGTTGAAGTATGGTTGAAGTCTGAGTGTATTTTTCTTGGTAAGACCTCACTCTGTTGGATGTCTGCTTTGCCCGCTGATGCTGATCCCTCAGCTCTCGCAGATTATCAAATAAGTAAAGAAAAAACTCATATTGAGCCTTCGACAATAATTGAGCCTTGTAGAGCTCAGTCAAGGCCTTATCAGCATCATAAAGAGCCTTAAGGCTGCAAAAAACTATGAAGTCTCTCCTCATCCACTCCTTGAAAATTTGGCATGCATTTTAAATAAGTTGAGGCTCAGAAGGATGAGAGGGAGACTGCAACTTAGTCTTGATTTGCCTAAACTTTTTAACAAGCTCAGTCAAAGATGCCATTGCAGGAATAAATGTTAGAGTTGGGGGCAGTACCCTAACACTTCCAGTGGCAGCAGTAGAAGGGGTAGCCTTAGAAATAATTGAAGGATGAGGTCCAAAAGTCAGAATGGAGGTAGCAGCCTTGATCTTTTTCTTAGGCCGAGGAATTGGAACCCCCATGACCCCAGAAGCCAATAGAGGCCTCGGAAGAGCTGCTTTGCGCACCAAGGGATGAGGAGTTTTCCTAAACCCTCTCTAGGACCCTGTTGCAAACCAAGGAAAAATGAGTCAAAGAAGATAGTAAGTTAAATGAAAGATTAGACAAGGGAAGTTAGTGTACCTGGGTTAAGCTCGGAGCCTTAGAAGGTGGATGAGTTATTGTTGCTTGAGATGAAGCTTGAGGTTGGGGGATACGCACTTTTGTTTTTACAACTGCCTCAGAAGGAGCAGGCAGGCTGGCCCGATGAGTAGTTTGGGAAGCCCGTGGGCTAGTTACTTCTGAGACCACAAGGATCCAGGGACTATGGGCATCCCAAATGAAGTTGAACGTGGTTGGTTGATCTTTTGTGCTAGGGATGACTGAAAAACAAAGTAAAATATAAGTATAAATAAAGAGAAAGTTTAAAGACAAAAAAGTTCAAGCTAAAGAAAAATATTCACCAAGTTACTGTTGTCCTTCACAAAGTGCAGCATCTCCCCAGTCCTTGGGTCAAATTGGTAAGTTGGCCAATGTAGAATGAGGAGAAGTAAAAGAGATGGGAATTGAGCCTTGCCGGACTTGAGGAGTTGGTGCCCCAACCTTCGCCTAGGGAAAGAATAAGGAAGTCTATCAGTATTTTGAGGGTTAAAAGACTAAACCAAGAGTGAAAAAGGAATATACCTTATAAGATTTAGCCCAAGAAGGCGAAGCATACACTACTTGTGCAGGAGAAGAAGAAGCCTCAGGCTGGGAGATCCTTTCTTCCCTGGTGACCTATGTTAAACAGTCAGGTAAAAGATTAATACAGGGGTTTAAAGGAAGTGAATTTAAAAGAAAAAGTGATTTAATACTTAAAAGGATAGTGTCCATACTTTCACATCCTCAAAGATAACTTCAAGAAGCTTCATGTCCCTCTAGTACATCTTGGCGCCCAAGGGTTCCTCTCTTGAAGCAAATGTAGGTGAGTTATTATTTAATGAAGGGAAATTGCAGTTAGGAAAAGATTGAGATGAAGTTCACTTATTGGAAGACTTCTGCTTTTTCCTGCCCGCCTTAATTGAAGAAGCAGCATATGACTTATAAGATTTTGAGGCTTTGGAAGTTTTAGCCTTAATTCTCTTCTTCATGGGGGTTACTCGCAGACCTGGTATAGAGAGTGGAGGCTAAGGTTGCTTATTGGGCTCAGACTCAAAAGATTCCACCACTATTGCTCATCAGGCTTAAACTTAGAAGATTCCACCACTATTGCCCTCGTCCACCTGGTTTCCCGAACCTCTGCTATAGGCTCAACCTCGCCCTCAGAGTCTCCAAACTACTTAAAGAGATCCTCAGCCTCTCCTTCTTGCTAAACCCAACTCATTGCCTTGGAGCATCAGTTGCAGCCCTTTGGAGGACAAGTTCGTCTGCAGCTTCTTCATCTAGCCTAACGTCTACTTTTTCAGTAATGCCTTGGGCTGCAAATTCCAAGATAACCAAGGGAAGGATTAGTGGAAAGCAAATTATAAAAGAATCATAAAATACAAGTTAGAAACGACAAAGGTTACCTATTAGAAGAAGCTGGTTCTTCTAATGAATCACCTCTTTCCAGCTTTCAAGCTTGCTCAGCTTGGGATATGACTTAATGATGAGTTGCCCGAAGAAACGATCGTGAGACTCCCTGATATCCACTCCACACTTCTTGGTCCACTTGGCTTCCTACCAAGTAGAAAATGAGGGAGTACACTCGAAGTTTAACGCCACGAGCTTTTAGGTGATTTTGTTCATCACTTCTAAGCTACACCGAGCTGCTCGAAACATAACTTCCAAAGGAGAGTGGAGACGGTAGGAGGTGCCGCAATGCACAGAGTCAAAGAAAGGCACTGCGATGACTTGTCTAAACCTCAGATGCCTACTGTAAAAGTTCGGGTGGTAAACTTCCAGCCCGTGTTCATAACGGTCGCTCATCACCCCCTAGGCTAGATCTCTCTGCTGGATGCAGCTGATAAACTTCTCCTTGCAGAAGGCACTAACATCATCCTCGAAGGCATCCTGGAAGATTTGGTATGAAAACCAAGGGTATTTTCTCAGTACTTAAGCTCCCCACTCTAAGTCTGCCCAAATGTGGCAAACTCTAAAGAAGTAGAGACATAAAATGTTGAATGGTTGGTAGGAGAAGCCTCTACTAAGATGCGGGTAGGAGCAACACTTTCAAGGAATTCTAATTTTGGTGCCCAAAGCTCGGGGAAGTACCATTGTAGCCACAACTGGACCATCCAGGTTAGCCCGTTGAGGTTGGTCTCAAAGGGTGTGCCTCTGGTCATCTCATATAAGAGGTGGTAGAGGTGCGATGAGGAATGGCCCCGTAGCTACATCATCAAAAGAGTGGAGAGCTTCCACCAAAGGAATCCACTCAACCTTTACCCATTTAGATTTGTTGAAGAAGACATACTTGTTGAGCCAGTACAAGAGAAAGTACATGTGCTCCTAGTCCTTCTTAGCAAACAGGATGAAGCCTGCGAAAGAGGTCCCATAACTCTTGAAGGTTGAAGGGGTGTACTCCAACCGAGTTATGGGATCAGAAGTGCCCAAGCTCTCAACAGTCAGGCGAGATGGGGAAGACCAGTTGTGGGTAACATCCATGACTCTGCCTGAGGGCCTTAGCCTGAAAACTTGAGCCATATTAAGAATGGTTGGGGACATGGGACCCATCCTGAAATCAAAGGTGTTGGTCTCGTTGTTCCAAAATATAAGAGATGTGGTTAGCAACTTGGGCTTGGCAATCACGGTGATCTTGGAAAGCATTATCAGCTCGTATATGACATTTTTCATCCACTTCTTCATGAAAATAGGCTTAAGCTCGTTTAGCCATTGTGTCCAACCTTCGTCTTTTATCAAAGGAAAACCTTTTCAATGGTTCAACCACTTGGAGGCCGAAATGCCAGCCTTGTCAGAATATGGGTTGGGGGTGAACCATTTAGCCTTGGCCATATTGTTCTTCATAGCAATTGGGATCTGGTCCATGTAGATCCCAGAGAGTGCACTCCTACCTCTTCGAAGAAAAGTGAAGTTTGCAGACCAGCCCAATCGCGATGAAGGTCGTTGAGCAAATGGCGCATGGTGACAATCTGTTTGCCAGATTCACAGGAAGGTTGAACAACTTTGGGTGCCATTGATTGATTTTGAAGAGAAAGTAGGAAATAATTGAAGGCAGAAAGCGAGAAAGAACAAGAAGCAAGAAGGTTCTGGAAAGTCTGAGAATTCTGGAAATTCGAAGGATTAAAATGGCTAAGGTATTTAGCCGAGAGATTTAAGTGAAGATTATATAGTAAGGAAGTTAGTTAACGTTGAGGATCGTGGGTTAGTGTAAAGGTTTCTCAGCCAAGACACAAGCCACGTGTCTATAACATAAGTGACAACTGATAAAGACTAACCTACTATCAACCAAGAAACATTTTCCAGTGGCACTACAAGTTAAAAAATGATGACTTACTATCCTCAAAGAGCTTTCGAGCAAGAGTAGAACTAAAAGCAGTCGGCCCAAACTGCCTATAAAAGGGGAAGCAAGCATCAGGGACAAAGAAACTCACCCATCAAACAAACAAACAAACATACAAACTCTGCTCTTAAGCCAGATTTGCATCCAAAAAGTTGAAATCAACCCAGATTCAGTCCTTTTAGCAATAGTTCTCTTAGAAAAGCGTTATTTTGTCTAGTATAAAAGCTCTGCTACCTCCCTTAGTGTTGTAGTATCGATTCCCTCGTGTAAACCTGTTTACCATTCATCCCTTTTTTAACATACAACCTCTATAAACTCAAAGAGAAATGGCTGCAAGAAGTTCAACCTTGCCAGACAAGGTGAAATCTTTCCAGAGTCTCTTTGTTTGTTCTCTAAATTATTAGATTTATTGCTTAATGCACTTTTCAGCATGTATTCAAGTCATTTCCACTTGTTTTCTATTTTAAGAGTCTCATTTGCATCTAGATCTGGTTAACTTAATAGATATGTTTTCATTAAGAGCAACTTGGAATCAAACAAATGACTTAAAGGGCTCTGGACTCCCTCCATTCGAACATACAAGATCATGAACTAAAAGTCCTTATTTACAAGGCAAGAAAAAGAACTTAATGCAAACTTAACCAATCTGTGACAATCCTTTGATAACAAGAAGTTTGAGTAACTTGGGGCACAAGTAATCAATTTAAAACACACTTGTTCTACATTTGCTATACTGAGATAGCAGTGGCATGCCTAAGCACTTTGTTAGTTTTGATTGCGAGCCTCAAGACCTACTCCTAAGGCCCCACAAAGGCACATTTCATAACTAACTTTGTATTCTTCTTGTAGTGTACCAACTAGCAAGAAGACCCCAACACTCACATCACCAAGTGCCAGAGCTGCCAAGGGGAGCTGTGCAAGGGTCGAAATCTTTGCCCGAATAGAAGGTAAAGCCTAGATCTAAGAGGAATGAGAGAGAGAAAAGGATAGATGAACATATGATTTTGTTTGGCTGAGAGAGAGAGAGAGAGAGAGAGAGAGAGAGAGAGAGAGAGAGAGAGAGAGAGAGAGCTTTGGGTGGATGATAGAAATTTGTGTGGTGTGGGTGGGTTTAAGGGAAGAGAGAAGATGACTGTGGGTGGGCATAAGTCTTTGAGAAAGTAATAAAGTACTAATATAATTGTGTCTTTAAAAGTAAAAATTGGACTCAATTGACATAATTAAGTCCATTTATTTATATAGTTGTCAGAAAAAAATTTGATTTTCAAATTTACATGCTTATTCGTGCTTAGTACAAGCAATAATGTATTAATTTTACATTGGGCACAATACGTGCCCTATATCATATATTGGCACTTTTTCACCTTATTGGTTTTCAGAAAGACACAACCTATTTTTTCTGTCCTTAATTTCGTACCCAAAAGCCATTTTTCTTATAATGAGAGATTCGTCATTCTGAGAAGAAGGAAGAAGATTTGTTAGAATAGCGATTTCTTTGTTAAGCAATAAGAAACTTATGATTTGATAAGCACTACATCTTTAGTTACTGGAATCATGTAGTAGGATTCTCTCCTCTGTTTTTTATCCTCCCCTTTCCTGGAAACATCTTATATTTATTTTTTAAAGAAAGAGAAAGACAAAATAAAGAGTGTGAGAGAAGGTAAGACCATCTCCAAAAGAGATGTCAAATTTTGAACATAAAATTTAAATTTTGAACATAAAATTTAAATTTTGACAACTTATGTGGTACTTTGACATCTTTTAAAATTTTGTTCTCCAACTGATATGTCAAATTAAATTATTATTTGATTATTTTATATAATAAATTATTAAACTAATTAAAAATTAATATATGACATTTAAAGTTTAATCAGTAATCTGTTCACATTCCTTGACTGAAAAGAAGAAAAAAATAAGAAAATTGCATCGGTCAACTCAACATAATTATAATAAATGATTAAACTAATTAAAAATTAATAAAATACATTTAATAATTAATTAAAAAAACATTTGAAGCTGTTGTCAAATTTGACAACAACATTTTTTTTCTGCCAATCCATGTCATCGCCACATAGGATTTGACACTGAGAATATTAGTGTGATCTTTTTTTTACTATTATAATTTATGTGTATATTTTTTACATTTCCTTTGAAGATATTTAAAAAAAATGAAAAAAGAAGAAAAAAGAATCTTAGTCCTAGAATCATATTTAATCCTCTAATTTTTTCGGAAAGGTGGACGGGTTCCGTGAAAGGTTGAAGTGTGGGTGGGCCACAGGTTATTCAAAAAATAATAAAAAATAAATATGTGAGCTTATGTTCTAAAAAATCAAGACAAATAGGGCAAAAAAATTATTTTTATTTAAATATAATAATACAAAGGACACAAAAATGATTTTCGTGTTCTTGTAAATTAATAAAAAAAACCTAGAATTACGGATATCGAGAAGTCACTTCCAAATTTTATTGATGGTACATACAAACTTTCGTGCTCATGCTCAAGTTTTAATAGGAACAAATACACTTTCCATTTTTTTTTTGGACACAAAGTAAGGGAACGTTTGAAATAGTTTTGTGTTCAATAAAATTTAAAAAGCACAAATATGCTTTTGTGCCATTGAAAATGAAAAGGGCACAACTCAATTGTGGTCTTAGCCTATTTTTATTGTAGTGCCGTTTGCTTAGTTGCTAGCTCCAGAGGCCGACAGGTGTCACTAGTTTAGTTTCTCTTTGGCTCATATATTTAAATGACACTATTGCTTAGAATGTGCGGCACTGTATTTCTAATTATTATTTTTATGCTTGAAGCCGATGATGTTGGAACAAGTTTTGTCAGATCAGGATAGTGAGGATGAGGTTGATGATGATGTTGCTGATCTTGAAGATCGAAGGGTATAATACTAAACCTCCTCTCTCTTGTGCAATAGCATATGTTTCTTAGGCAACTAATTTTCGGTCAGACATGACCTTTATTAATGGCTGATCGAGCCATCGAGGAAAAGATTTTCTTGCCATCTGGACTTGTTTTAAGTTCTTTGTATTCCCGTGCACTGATGTATCTGCGCTGAACATATGGGAGCTTATTTGGGAATATATTAGCTCCACCTTACATTGATGTGGCATCCAGCAAATGAACAAGTGATATTTTACTCTATTGTAGATGCTTGATGATTTCGTTGATGTGACAAAAGATGAGAAGAAAATAATGCATATGTGGAACTCCTTCGTGAGGAAGCAACAGTAATTTCTCTATACTTCTTAATTCTTTCAATAACAACTGTTGGACTTGGATATCAAGTGGCACTTTTGGTAGGGCTCTTCATTTGCACTAATAATTGTTTGGGTTAAAACTTGAACTTTGGGCTCAAGAAGGAGTTGGCCCAAAAGGAGGTCTGGAAAGGGGAAAAGCCCGAAGCCCAGCCAAAGCCCAGAAGGCAGAAAAGGCCTTTCCCGACTAGGTGCAGATCATTTGAACCACTTGCTCACCTACTTAGGGGTCAAGTGGTGTAGACCAGCCAGCTAATCAGCCTAAAAGCATTTTACAGGGGCAGTACAAGTAAATAGCTGATGAGTCATTACCCTTCAAGCTGCATTCGGGCAAGATTACTGCTACAGGAGGCCAAGCCGAAGTGTCTATAAAAGAAAAAAGAGAAATCAGAGATAAGGACACTCAATCAAACAAACAGATACAAGTACAAACTCTGCTCAAAGCCAGATTTGCCTTCAAACGAAGCTGTAGTCAGCCCAAGCCTTCATTCCTCTCGGGATCAACCCTCACCCAAACCTTTTGTAATAGCTCTGCTACCTCGTCTTAAAACTTGTTGTAGTATCGATTTCTTCCTGTAAACTCATCTCCCTACCCCCCCTTTCTAAAGCTCTCAAACCCCTTGATAAACCACAAAGATAGGAAGTTGCAAGACGATCAGCCTTGCCCGACCCTCTTTGGTTTTGTCTTTTCATTCATTAGCCTAGCAATATGTTGTATACTTCCAGTTGTATTGAAGTTATTTCTAGTAAGATGACGATTAAAAGACTCTCTCAATTCTTGAATCCGATTTGAATATGTCTTCACAGTTTAAATCAGATCTAAGTTCTAAGCTCTCGGGCATGTAAGATTGATCATTCAAAAGTCCTTGGTCTCAAGGCATAAAAAAGAACCTTATGTGGACTTAACCCATCCACGACAAGCTTTGATAAACAAGAAGTCCGAAGTTACTTGAGGCGCAAGTAATCGACCTATCTCTTAGTTTTATTTCTATTATATTATGATTATAGTAGAACGTTTGAGTATAGAAGGAATTCTGATGGGAAGCCTCAAGGCCTATATCTAAGGCCCTACAAAGGCACCTATTTGGGTTCATTCTACTCTGCGAGCTCGGATAATCAGAAGTATAATGGTTATAACGGTTCTGCAATCAATGAAACAGACATCGTATATTCGAGTGCTGGGTTAGTTCTTGATTGAAAGCCTCAAGGCCTACACCTAAGGCCCCACAAAGGCACCTGTCATAACTAACACAGCCTCTCGGGTATATGTACAACTAAAACTCAACATCTATTTTACATCTGCCATGCTAAAGATGACAATGGCACGCATGAGCACTTAAAAGTTAATCTTGATTGTGAGCCTCAAGGCCTATACCTAAGGCCCCACAAAGGCACCTTTCAAAGTTAACTATGTCCTTCTCTTTCAGCCTTGCCCGACAAGCCCGCCAGTAAAGCAGAAGCCTGACAGAAAGCATCAACCGGCGCCAACCTCTTGGGGAGCTGTGTGCTCGTCGGCTAGGAAACATCCCCGACGGAAATTCCAGCCACGAACAATAATGCTCAGTGATGGACAAGCACTGGACCAAAAATAAAGGGACAAGTTCATTTTCGTATGTGGAAGAACATTATTTTTCTCTCGATTCTTTATGACATATTTTGTGTAATGTTTAGCAGGGTATTGGCTGATGATCATATTCTTTGGGGGTGCGAGGCAATTTTGAGGTTGCACGGGCAAGATCTTGTCAAATATCCTGCTCTGATATGGTAATAATTGCACTCATTTGATCGTTAGTTTCTTCGAATTTATTGCATCTAGTCATTTACAACCCCCTTTATCTAATTTTTCTAATCCATTCCTAACAAATTAAAGCCTAAGTTTCATGAACTTAAAAGTCCCTCGTTCAAACGTACCACTAAAGACTATATGTACAGTGGCGTTCACATAAGGACCTAGTTTAAGTATTTAACTATTTTCACTCTTTGCCCTCAAGATTTTTTTTGTCAGACCTTTTCTTTGGTTTTAAGTTTAAGGACGTCACCTTCAGTATTGAACAGTTTCTCTGTAAAGTGATTTTGTCTTTGCATCATTCCTGCCCCTGTCCAGCCCCTATCAAGCGAAAGCCATCCGGAAAACACCTAGTATCATTTGACTGACTGTTATATGAGAAGAAGATAATTTGTCTCTTCACGCGCTTGATGCTTTACGTATTGCCTTGGAGGAAAATGTAGCATTATCATGCTTTGCTTTTGATTAGCATTTCTGAATCTCAAACAACGACTCACTTTGGCAGGTGTTGGAGATTATTTATGCTCAAATTGTGGAATCACGGTCTCCTTGACGCACGGACCATGAACAACTGTAACATAATTCTTGAACAATGTCAAAGCCCAGCGTCGGAACCCCAAAGTTGAAAGAGTATTTTGTTGCTTCCATTTTGTATTATGTTTGCTTATTTCGTTGTTGGGTGAAAGATTTTTCCGTGCCTATTGCCTTTGTTGTAATGAGCTGTATGCGATTTTCCAGATGAATGTAGAACAGTACTATATGCATCCATGTATCCTAAAATATGAAAGAAAACATAGCAAAGATATTTCAACAAATGTCTTAAAAAAAATTTTAAGTTCTTTCTTTACAGTGATTTAGTGTTCAGGTTATGTTTTAGTTGCCTTTTTTTTTTAAATAATTTAGTCAAGCTATATGAATAAAACTAACTAAATTGATAATAACCAGGAATAATTGCAATTTGAATCTATGCTTAATAGAAAGATAAGAGTACCAATTTTGGTGCAGACTTAGGTTTAGTCAAGTTGGTTAGCGTGCTCTTTTGCTTTACTTTCAAAGTCCGAGTCTTTATTTTTGTAGTACAGATGAATTTAGTGTAGAACATTTTTGAAAAATATGTGTCCTTTCTATGGGGAAACCTATTTGTCCCTTCACTTAAGATTAACGTATCTTTATCGTACAAACATCATATTCAAATTTTTTTTTTCTTTTTTATCATCATCGAAAGATCATCATTGCACAAAATTATTTAATTTGAAGATTATTTAACCATCTTTTCGTGTGAAAATCAATCGATGATTTTAATATAAAGCCCATCATAATAAATTGCACTTTTGTTGATGCATATGAATTATTTGGAAAAAAATTTTGGTCCGGATCACCACCATACGATGTTGCGATTTCACTAAAATTATAGCACTTCACTAAAATTATAGCACGTTTGTTTATGTACTTTTTTATTAATATATTCTAAAGTTGCGACATCAATTTTATGCTTATCCATGTTATAAAAAAATTTCGGTTATTAACGCATCATTATGATGTGCCAACCATTAAATTTGTCCCAAGTCATGGAAATTTTTCAGTATATCATAAATACGATCTGATATATTAAGTGTCTTAATGCTATTGGTTGGTGGTTTTTTTATTTTATTTATTTATTTAATTTTTTTTAAGTTTTCAATCAATTGTATTATTACACTTGGATCCCTACACCTGCATGCAAACTGACACCAAACCATCCTCTTACGTACCACCATCGTTTTACATGTGAATCAAGACTGGATATAAGGTGCTTACAGGAAGCAAGCATTTTCCACACCATTCAAACAAGTTCCTCATCACCAAAACTCCATCTCTCTCTTTACTTTCCCCTCTCTTTCTCGCTACAGGTTAATGGAAGCCTCACTGGGCACTGTTGCCCTAACTGTTGTTTTGGTTAGCATTGTAGCGTGGGCATGGAGTTTGCTGAATTGGGTGTGGTTCAGGCCAAAGAAATTAGAAAGATACCTGAGGCAACAAGGCTTGGCGGGCAACTCCTACAGACTTTTGTTTGGAGACTTGAAAGAAAGCTCCATGATGCACAAACAAGCAAGATCCAAACCCATGAACCACCTCTCACATGATATAGTGCCACACATCCTCCCTTTTCTCCACCAGACGGTGATCACCTACGGTATGTCAAGTCTTATTTGTCAAATATGTATGTATATATGTGTGTGTGTGTGTGTGTGTGTGTGTGTGTGTGTGTGTGTGTGTATACTAATTAGTATTGTGAACTCTCACCGTATGCCAAATATTTGATTACATTCATATCACCATACATGTGTAGTACTCTGTATAAGTTAAACATGACATGGATTAGTTAATTAAACAAAAACTAAAATTTGCAGGTAAGAATTCTTTTATTTGGATGGGGCCCACCCTGAGGGTGAACATTTTGAATCCAGAAGATTTGAGAGATGTCTTAAACAGATATGATGATTTTCGGAAGCCACTTAGTAATCCAATTACAAAGGTACTTTCACAGGGACTCGTAAATATTGATGGTGAGAAATGGACGAAACACAGAAAGATTATCAACCCAGCATTCCATTTAGAGAAGCTAAAGGTATTGTACTGTATATTTCCAACATGCATTCAAAGTTTCTTTAGTTTTCTTTTTCTTCTGTTCTTTTTGCATGAACAATACCTGGAGATCTAATTAACAATTGTGTGTATTTTATAAGTAACTAGCCTCCCTGTCGTTTTTCATTGTTCATATACTCCACCAGCACTATGAACAATTATTGGAGATCTATATATATATGGTGATAAAGCGATAATTACTAATTCTTCTCATTGCAGTTTATGGTACCGACATTTTACCAAAGTTGTAGCGAGATGATTGACACATGGGAGAACTTGATGGCCAACGAGGGTTTATTGGAGTTGGATGTGTGGCCTTGGCTTCAGAGTTTGGCAGGCGATGTGATTTCTCGAGCTGCATTTGGAAGTAGCTATGAAGAGGGAAAGAAAATATTCCAACTGCTGAAAGAGCAAGCGAGAATTGGTGCAACACTTCTAAGAAGCGCAACAAGTGTCTATATCCCAGGATGGAGGTAAAATTTAACTTTTTTATTGGAAAGGGAAAAAAATTACTACTATTGTAATAAGTTCTTCTTTGTGCAGGTTTCTACCATCAAAAATGAACAAGAGGATGAAGGAAATTAATAAAGAGATAAGAGTTTTAATCATGGATATTATAAACAAAAGAGAAGGAACGATTAAGGCAGGTGACGACATTAATAAGGATGATTTATTGCGTATGCTTTTGGAGTCCAACTCCAAGGAAATTAAGGAGCATGAGAACAACAAAAACGTTGGAATGAGTATTGAAGATGTGATTGAGGAGTGTAAGCTGTTTTATTTTGTCGGGCAAGAGACCACTTCAGCATTGCTTGTTTGGGCAATGGTTTTACTAAGCCACAATCAGAATTGGCAAAATCGAGCAAGAGAAGAAGTCTTGCAGGTTATTGGAAGCAATAACACACCAACCTTTGATGCGCTAATGCACCTACATGTTGTAAGTGTCTAATGTTTTCTTGTAAACTAATTATATGTATAAACTTGTAATTTGAATGTTTTATGTCGCTTACATGAAACAATTAGCTGCACCTATAATATGCCCCAGGTGACCATGGTCTTACTGGAAGTTCTGAGATTATACCCACCGGGTGTTGAGGTGTCCAGAATCACTCACAAGAAAACACAACTTGGGAAATTATCATTACCAGCTGGAGTCGACGTCTATGTACCCATACTTCTTGTTCACCATGACAAAGAATTGTGGGGTGACGATGCAGATGAGTTCAAACCAGAGAGGTTTTCAGGAGGAGTTTCAAAGGCAACAAACAACAGATTCACATACTTCCCCTTTGGCGCTGGTCCGCGGATTTGCATTGGCCAAAATTTTGCTATGATGGAAGCAAAACTGGCCTTATCATTGATCTTACAACATTTTACCTTCGAGCTCTCTTCATCCTATGCTCATGATCCTTTAACATACACAACTCTTCAACCTCAATCTGGTGCTCACATAATTTTACGTAAACGTCGTTATTAGTTTTGTTAAGTATCGATGTTTGACATTAAAGTTCTAAACCATGTATTGTGTTGTAATGCATATATTTTCGCTAAATAGAACTTTGCCGCCTAATATGTCTTGCATGTTATTTCTAGCAGCTGCTTGTTAAGGAAAAACTTAGAGTACACAAGTAAACAAATTACTTGTATTACACACACAAAATATTACAACACTCAAAAGGACACAAAGACACACTTTAGAAGCAATGACACTCACTCACTTTCTAGAGACAAACTCTAGATCACTCACACTCCTCACAAGACTACTCTTACTTTTCACTCACACTTGGTTACTTGCTTGCTTGATTACTTCTTTCTTATTTTGTTGCTTTTCAAGACACACACACACACACACCTATTTATAGGTGGTGTTCATCAACTTTCCCTCTGCCCACCGACATGGGCATTACATAATGGCCACACAATTGTTATAATAGCTAGACAATTCTAGCTTGTTCCCACCGACATGCTTGCTAGAACTTTCTAGCAAAATCCCATGTATAATTCATCTAGAACATCAAGACTTCATAATGGGCTAGGCTTTAAGTTATGGGCTGGTGTTGTACTTTCAACACTGCTACATAAGAATGAGCTAGATATAGATAGGCATAGTGACGCAGTGAGTTCAGCTTCGCCTGCAGGACGTGGCCTCGGGTAAGAATATTATTATAACCTAATGTGGTGCACATGATATGGTCCGAGTGTGATATATTCAGTTTAATGGATATTATTGTGATGGGTGATAAATAATTATGAGTTTCAAGGAAACAGGTTCTCTCTATCTATAACAATGCACATACCCATATCGTGTTACACTAACGAAAAACACGTATTAGGGTTTTAACGTGCAAGCAAGGTTAAAGAGAGAACCTAACTTCCTCCACACCGACGGCTCATCTACAGAATGTTCAAGAGAAAGTTTGTAGATGATATTTAACAACTAGTTATCAAGTTATGTGATTTACGTCTTCCCCATTAATTGTGTGAATATCATGGAGTTCAAGATTTTGACTCATAAATTGAGTCTCATGACTTTACCCAATTTTAAGTTTACATGTTGTATGCTCTGAGAACTCTTATGATTTTCCATTAATATTTAGAGTTTAATTATTTATTCCGTACCAGTTTTCATGATTGGTGATTTGGATTACATATCACTACAAAAAAAAAAAAAGATTTCGTCGCCTTAGGTTTTGCTCGACAACAATCCGTCAGGTAAAGTTTGTCGCAAATGGTAATTTTTGATAGTGTATATGATGAGTCCATATTATATTATATATGTTATCTTAATCTTTTAAGTTATTAAGTTTTCTAGTTTTTAGAAGACCATTTCTAGTAAGGATTTTATTTTGTATTAGTATAAATAAGGCTTATTAACCATTAGGGTTTGAGGGGAACACACACACTAATTAGGAGAACTGCTTTTGACAATTCAAGTTTATTTTCAAGGTGTTTTCTATCATTTTTCTATTTCAATAAAATTCTTTTTGTTTTATGATTGTTTGTAACTAATTTCTTTTGCTAGGGCAAGGCCACGAGGCTTAGCATGAATATGTAGTTTGTTGATGCACAAAATCAGTGAGGACTTTGGTATAACAGAAAGTGTCAAGTTTGTGACCTTCATTAGATTGCTCCGGTCACTAGTGTGGATAAGTATGTAAATGGATAGAGACAGGGAAGCAAACACAAGATGTACGTGGTTCACCCAGATTGGCTATGTCCACGGAGTAGAGAAGTTCTCATTAATTGTGAAGGGTTTACACAAGTACATAGGTTCAAGCTCTCCTTTTGTGAGTACTAGTGAATGATTTAGTACAAATGTCATTAGGAAATATTGTGGGAGAATGATCTCCTTTTATAGAAGAGAGTTTCTAGCTTTATTCTGACATTGACACGTGTCGTGTTGTGATTGGATTCTAATGTTGACACGTGTCGTGCTATGATTGGTTTCTAATGTCGACACGTGTCGCGCTGTGATTGGCTTCCTGGTTGAAAGGAAACTCTTCTGGGTCCTTGACGGTATAACGTTGACCGGTTTTGAGATTGGTCAAGCATGGTACAAACAGTGTTCCCCTAAGTTCCTGAGTAAGGGAAGCTCCTCGGTTGGGGACTTGTAAGATCCAAGCTGCTGAGTAATCACGAAACTTCTAAGTACCAAAGTGTGGTATCGTTTTCACTTGCCTTATCTGTCTCATAGGTAGATGTGGCATCTTCTCTGGAAGTACTTTTCCTCCATCCAAGGGTAGTATCTTTAACTGGTGGAGATGCACAAGGTAATGTATCAATTTCACTTGAAGCTTACTTGTAGTTTCGAACTTGGTCAAGCACGATACAAACCCTATAGTAGGAGTCCCCCAAGTCTTTGAACGAGGAGATCTGCCGAAAGAGGTGACAGATAAGGTAAGTAATCAGAGTTCCAAATAATCAATCCCAGATCAGAAGTTTGATTTCAAGCTTCAGCTGATTGTTCTCATTCTCCCTATCTTGTAGGCAGCAAGAAGGATAAAAAAAAAGAAAAAAGAGAAGAGATGATATGAGATACTTTTGCTTTTGAAGAAGTAACTTTCCACATGCTTATTCTTGAACTGGGCTGGAGGGTTTTCTGGTTTCCTCCAGAGTATAAGGCCGACTTAAGAATTTGAGGGTCAAAACAAGTCCATCAAATCAAAATTTCGTTCGAGCTTGATGATATGGGATACTTTTGCTTTTGAAGAAGTAATAGGTGAATCGGCACGTGTTCTGTTGCGTTTATCTCCACATACTTCCTTGTATCCTTTTCACTTGCCCTATCTATTCCTCAGGCAGATGTGGTATATTCTCTGGAAACACAAAATGTTGAACATGAGTACTCGAGAGCAATGCTAGGTAAGTAATCAGGAAAGGGGTTCCAAGCAGTCAGTTCCTAAAGCTGAGTATTTCGAGAGACTCTACTAAGAGTGCCCTTTCGGATGTGAAGAAAAGTTAAGCATTTTTTTTATTTGCAGGTCTACCTGGCTGTGGAGGATGGAGGTCGACATATATAGGAATTGTCCCAACAGCGAGTAGTAACGTTGTTCCTTTACCCTTCTCGGTCATAGCAATGTAGTGGGAACTGCAAGATTCACGTGTTTTAACTTTGTCAGAACACTTTGAAAAAGTGGTATGTGGTATCTAGAAAGCTGATGTTGCGTGTGAAGATTGCAGACAAATTTTATCCAAGGAAATCTAGCTTTCAAAGTTCGGAGAGCGGTGCCTCTTCGGTTTTCGAACAAGCAATCATATTGGGGATCTGGCTCTTTGAGATTCGGAGAGCATTGCCTCTTCGATTTTTGAACAAGCACTCCTATTGGAGATCTAGCTCTCGAGATTTAGAGAACGGTGCCTCTTCGATTTTTGAGAAAGCAATCATGTTGTTAGTATGGCTTTCGAGATTAGGATAGGCGGTGCCTCTTCGATTTTTTAGAAAGCAATCCTAGTGGGAGTCTGGCTCTCGAGATTTAAAGAGCGGTGCCTCTTTGATTTTTGAGAAATCAATCCTGGTGGGAGTCTGGCTCTCGAAATTCGGAGAGCGGTGCCTTCGAATTTTGAGAAAGCAATCCTGGTGAGAGTCTGGCTCTCGAGATTCGAAGAGCGGTGCCTCTTCAATTTTTGAGCAAGTAATCCTGTTGGGAGTGTTTTCTCGATGTGAGTAAAGGTTGGGCATTTTTGCCAGTTTGTCTTGCCACGGAGCACGGAGGTTGACACACGTAGGGACTTTCCAGTTATCAAGCAGTGGTACTGTTCCTTTACCCTTGTGGGTAATGGTAGGGTAGTTGGACCTTCAAAATTTATGTGTCTAAACTTTGTCAGAGATTTTTTGCGAAGTTATCTGTGGTACCTGAGGAGCTGATGTCGCGTGTGGGGATTGTCGACATATTTTACTCAGGAAAATCTACTTCTCGAAATCCGAAGAGTGGTGCCTCTTCGATTTTTGAACAAACGGCCATGTTGCCCTTTCTTTTATAGGGGCAACAATTATGTGCAAGAAGTACGTTCAGAGACTTCTTGCTTGTAGGAATTTTCCCCTTATTTTTATACTTCAAAGATTTATTCTCCTTCATCATTTCTGAAAATGTCTGGCCCATCCGACCGTCGTTTTGACTTGAACTTTGGTAAAGAGGCAGCCATGCCTCCTCAAGACAACATACGGCGCCCATCCTTCTTATCCCCTACTGATCCTCTTACCGTTGGGGACTCTGTGTTGAAGAATGATATGATCGCTACGGTGGTGGCTAAGAACCTTCTTACTCCCAAAGATAACAAACTATTTTCCAAATTGTATGATAAGTTGGCTGTTAAGGATTCTCTGGCTCTCAGTGTTCAGTGTGCAGGTTCTGTGTCTAATATAGCCCAACGCTTATTTGCTCGAACCCGCCAAGTTGAATCATTGGCGGCTGAAGTGATAAGTCTCAAATAAGAGATCAGATGGCTCAAGAATGAGAATAAACAGTTGCATAGGCTCGAGCATGACTATGCTATAAACATAAAGAGGAAGCTTGACCAGCTGCAGGAATCTGATGGTAAAATTTTACTTGATCATTAGAGGTTTGTGGGTTTGTTCCAAAGGAATTTATTGTCTTCATCTTCTGGGGCTGTACCACGTACTGAAGCTCCAAATGATCAACCTCTGGTGCCTTCTCCTTCTGGGGTTCTGCCCAGTACTGAGGCTCCGAATGATCACCCTCTGGTGCCTTCTCTTTTTGGGGCTCTGCCGACTGCTGGGACTTTTCTTGAGCAACCTTTGTGAAGGCTCCCTTTTGTTTGTTTATTTTGATTCATGTATATGTACATATTTGTAACTTATCGGAGATATCAATAAATAAGTTTTGCTTCATTTCAACATATTGTGTTAAATACACCAAAGTCTTCTTCACTAAGTTCTTTGAATTTTTTCTTTTGTTGAAGCTTGTATGTTGAAGCTTTGTGAGTGAAGCATGTAGGTTGAGGTAGTACTCCCTTAATTTCCCCAGTGAGGAAAACTTCTCGGTTGGAGACTTGAAAGATCCAAGTCACTGAGTATTCCACGTACCGAGGTGTAGTAGCACATGGTAAGAGTCCCCAAAGTCTTCGGTCGAGGGAGTTGACGAATGAGGTGTCTTGCTAATAGCCAAGATTCCAAAGTAACAAAACTTCACCATTTTCCTTTCTAAGTGGTAGCCCAAAACTCCTCTTTCATGTATATTTGTTATGAAAGTTGTTAGGCCCAAAGAAGGGGAGGCCTAGGCTTTTTTTTTTCTTTTTTTTTCAAAATTTCGAAATTTTTTTTTTTTCGAATTTTTGAATTTTTTTTCAAATATTCAAAAATATATATATATATATATATATATATATATATATATTTTTAAAGCTTTATAGGTGAAGTTTTGGAGGGTGAAACTTTGAAGGTTGAAGCTTTGTGGTGAAACTTTGAGGTGAAGCTTTGTAGTGAAGTTTTGAAGGTTGAAGCTTTATAGGTGAAGCTTTGTAGGTGAAGCTTTGAAGGTTGAAGCTTTGTTGGGTACCATGAATTGGTTTTGCTTCACACTATCTTGATCAAGAGTGTGTGAAGTTTTTGGCATTTGTAGTTGCCCTCCATTTGTTGAAGCTTTTGTTGGTGAAGCGTTTGTGGTGAAGCTTTGTTGGGTACCATGAATTGATTTTGCTTCATACTATCTTGATCAAGAGTGTATGAAGCTTTTGGCATTTGTAGTAGCCCTCCATTTGTTGAAGCTTTTGTTGGTGAAACTTTTGTGGTGAAGCTTTGTAGGTGAAGCTTTGTAGGTGAAGCTTTGAGGTTGAAGCTTTGTTGGATACCTTGAATTAATTTTTCTTCACACTATATTGATCAAGAGTGTGTGAAGCTTTTGAGAATTGTAGTTACCCTCCATTTGTTGAAGCTTTTGTGTTGAAGCTTTTATAGGTGAAGCTTTTATGTTGAAGTTTTGTAGGTGAATCTTTTATGTTGAAGCTTTGTAGGTGAAGCTTTTGTGTTGAAGCTTTGTAGATGAAGCTTTGGAGTTGAAGCTTTGTAGGTGAAGCTTTTGTGTTGAAGTTTTGTAGGTGAAGCTTTGGAGTTGAAGCTTTGTAGGTGAAGCTTTTGTGTTGGAGCTTTGTAGATGAAGCTTTGGAGTTAAAGCTTTGTAGGTGAAGCTTTGGAGTTGAAGCTTTGTAGGTGAAGCTTTTGTGTTGAAGTTTTGTAGGTGAAGCTTTGAAGTTGAAGCTTTTGTAGGTGAAGCTTTGGAGTTGAAGCTTTGTATGTGAAACTTTGTAGGTGAAGCTTTGGAGTTGAAGCTTTTGTAGGTGAAGCTTTGGAGTTGAAGCTTTGTAGGTGAAGCTTTAGTGTTGAAGCTTTATCGGTGAAGCTTTGGTGTTGAAGCTTTTGTTGGGTACCATGAATTGATTTTGCTTCACATTATCTTGATCAAGATAGTGTGAAGCTTTTAAGAATTTTTAGCTGTCCTCCATTGATGAAGCTTTGTTGAATTTCCCAATTTTTTTTTTTTTTTTTTGGGAAAATTAGAAATTTGAAAATGTGGGAGAGACAACATATACAAATTTTGCTTTCACACTGTTGAGCAAGAGATTGTGAAGCAAGCCACACCTTGTAGTAGTCGAAGGTTTGGATGAACCGTATAAATTGAATTTGCTTCGAACAGTCTTGATCAAGAGTGTGTGAAGCTTTCTACGAGTTGTAGTTGCCCTTCATTGAAGCTTATGTGTTGAAGCTTTGTAGGTGAAGCTTTAGAGTTGAAGCTTTTGTAGGTAAAGCTTTGGAGTTGAAGCTTTGTAGGTGAAGCTTTGTAGATGAAGCTTTGGAGTTGAAGTTTTTGTGTTGAAGCTTTTGTAGGTGAAGCTTTTGTGTTGAAGCTTTGGAGTTGAAGCTTTGTAGGTGAAGCTTTTGTGTTGAAGCTTTGTAGGTGAAGCTTTGGAGTTGAAGCTTTGTAGGTGAAGCTTTGTAGGTGAAACTTTTGTGTTTAAGCTTTGTAGGTGAAGCTTTAGAGTTGAAGCTTTTGTAGATGAATCTTTAGAGTTGAAGCTTTGTAGGTGAAGCTTTTGTGTTGAAGCTTTATAGGTGAAGCTTTGGAGTTAAAGCTTTTGTAGGTGAAGCTTTGTAGGTCAAGCTTTGGAATTGAAGCTTTTGTGTTGAAGCTTTGTAGGTGAAGCTTTTGTGTTGAAGCTTTGTAGGTGAAGCTTTTGTGTTGAAGCTTTGTAAGTGAAACTTTGGAGTTGAAGCTTTTGTAGGTGAAGCTTTCATAGGTGAAGCTTTTGTGTTGAAGCTTTGTAGGTGAAGCTTTGGAGTTGAAGCTTTTGTAGGTGAAGCTTTTGTGTTGAAGCTTTGTAGGTGAAGCTTTTATGTTGAAACTTTGTAGGTGAAGCTTTAGAGTTGAAGCTTTTGTAGGTGAAGCTTTGTAGGTGAAGCTTTTATAGGTGAAGCTTTTGTGTTGAAGCTTTGTAGGTGAAGTTTTTATAGGTGAAGCTTTTGTGTTGAAGCTTTGTAGGTGAAGCTTTGGAGTTGAAGCTTTTGTGTTGAAGCTTTGTAGGCGAAGCTTTAGAGTCGAAGCTTTTGTAAGCACCATAAATTGGTTTTGCTTCACACTGTCTTGATTAAGAGTGTGTGAAGTTTTTGAGAATTGTAGTTGAACTCCTTTGATGAAGGTTTTGTTGGCACCATAAATTGGTTTTGCTTCACACTGTCTTGATCAAGAGTGTGTGAAGCTTTTGGGAATTGTGGTTGTTCTCCATTGATGAAGCTTTTGATTTCTACCATAAATTGGTTTTGCTTCACACTATCTTGATTAAGACTGTGTAAAGCTTTTGAGAATTTGTAGTTGTCCTCCATTGATGAAGCTTTGTTGAATTTCCCAATTTCCTTTTTTTATTTTGGGAAAACTAGAAATTTATTGAATTTCCCAATTTCTTTTTTTTTTAATTTATGGAATTTCTCAATTTCCTTTTTTTTTGGGAAAACTAAAAATTTATTGAATGTCCCAATTTCCTTTTTTTTTTATTTTTTATTTTTTTGGGAAAACTAGAAATTTGAAAATATGAGAGAGACAACATATACAAATTTTGCTTCCACACTGTTGAGCAAGAGATTGTGGTGCAAGCCACACCTTGTAGTAGTCGAAGGTTTGGATGAACCATATAGATTGAATTTGCTTCGAACAGTCTTGATCAAGAGTGTGTGAAGCTTTCTACGAGTTGTAATGTTTACAATGTTACAGAGGACAAATGTCTGAAGCAGATGCAAGAAGGTTGAAGAGCTTGATCTTCGTATACCATGCACTGAAGCCGTTATTGGCTTGCAATAAGACTTTGTTGGTGACTATAACTCTTGTTAGGCATAAGTGCTCCCCTAGTTGAGTTGTAAAACTTGAGGGTTTTTTATTATTTATGAATGCTAAGAGTTCACATGTACAAGTTGTACCATTCGTCTTCTGGTTGGTGGAATGAATGGTGAGTGGCTTTCATCACTTGGTTGATGGTACAAAGGTGAGTTCCTTCATTATCTTTCATCACATTTCATCACCTGGTTGGTGGTACGAAGATGAGTTCCTTCTTCACCTGGTTAGTGGCACGAAGGTGAGTTTCTTCATCACCTAGTTGGTGAGAATAAGGGCAAGGTGTCGAGGCACATTGTAGCAAGTGTCGAATGACACAAAGTATGTTGAACCCTTTCGAAACACAGCTGGCTTATGTATGGATGTGTTGGAATGTATGATTGAATGAATATACTGTGAAGCTGTTCGTTTATTTGTATAGTCTTGTTGACATATACTTAGACTTTGTTTCATGTTGGAAGCATTCATGTTGAAGCTTTGAACCCGAGTGTTTCATTGCTAGGAATGTAAGAGGATTAGGACCGAGTTGTCTAAATCACCTCTTTATTGAATTCATGCCAAATGGTCTTCGTTACATAGGATGCCGAACGACCGAAGCTTAACACTTGTACAATGTGAGTTTACTTGTAATAGTACTTCAAGTGATCAGCGTTCCATGGATGGCCAAGGGCCTTGCCATTGGAGCTTCTGAGCTTGTAGGAACCAAGGCGATTGATGCCAAAAACTTCAAACGGCCATCCCAGTTCGGACTAAGTGTTCATTGACTCGGGACTCTGTCGCAGTAATCTTTTCTTCAATACCCAGTCCCCCACTTTGAAAGAACAAGGTTTGACCCTTGAGTCATATTAGTTGGAGATGCGCTGCTTGTAGGCGACATTCCTCAAGTGAGCCTGGTTTCTGTGTTCCTCGACTAGATCCAAGTTGAGGGTGAGTTGTTTGTCATTTGCACTTTGTATATATATATGTTATTGCGCAATTGTAGATACATATATATATATATATATATCAAAATTAGTCCAAGGACAACACGTTTATAACACACACAAAAACAAGATACTCTCTTATTACCAATTTAATATGTAACAAACTTCTATTTATCAACTTAATCACTTTTTGAATGCGTAATAAATATTTATTAGACGAAAGATGCCATCAAATCTATCAAAATCAGTCCTCTCCACTTTTACTACACACAAAAACAAGATATATAACAAAGCTTTTATTCAATTCAAAGGAAAACTAACGAAAAGTCCAAAAAAACTTCCCTTTTAATGAAAAGCCCTTTTTAAAGGTATAGTGAATATTACCAGGGAAATGTATAAATGTGGTTTTTCGTTAAAAGTGAACATTACCGGAAGCGTTTTGTTAAAACTCCCTTTATTCAACGGATGGTGCATTTTTCGAATGTAATAAAGCATTTATTAGACGGATGATCTCACCATACTGGTGGTACATTCAATATACTGGTGGTACGTTCAATATACCACCAGTATGGTGATAAGTGTTGATTGGGAAGGACAAAATTATTTGGCTGCAAGATAAACTTGTCCACCAGTATAGTGATAAGTGTTGATTGGGAAGGACAAAATTATTTTGTTTTTAATCAAAAGGAACACACGAGAAAATTTGTGGAAGGACTTGTATGGATTTGGGGATAAGGAGTTCCTCGAGTTTCATACAATATTGAAGCCATTTAATAGTAAATTAAGACTCCATATGTAGTATTATAAAAACAAAAGTATATACGAATATTCCTTCTTTCAATTGAACTCCATCTCTCTTTCTCTTCTCTCTCACACCAATGGAAGTTTCCATGGAGCCTTTTAGTGTCGTTCTAAGTGTTGTTTTGGTTAGCATAGTAGCATGCGCATGGAGGGTGCTGAATTGGGTATGGTTGAGGCCAAAGAACCTAGAAAAATGTCTGAGGCAGCAAGGACTTGCAGGTAATTCATACAGGCTTTGGTCAGGAGACCTGAGAGAAAGCTCCATAATGCTAAAAGAAGCAATGTCTAAACACATGAACCTTTCCCACAATACCGCGCCACGAGTCCTCCCTTTTGTCCACCAATCTGTGAGCACTTATGGTATATATGTTATCTTTTGTCATTTCCTTGTACAGAATTAATACTTTCCTTATGACAATATTAATTAGCTGCTAAGTATAATGTTCTCTTACCAAAATAAGAGAGCTTTTGGTGACAGTTTGTAAAAATATTCACAATCTGATTTATAAATGTGGTAAGACACTGCCGATGACTTGTAAAAAAATTCTTATGTGTTAATACTTTTACTGTAAAAAATAAAAATGCAGGTAAGAATTCTTTTATGTGGATTGGCCCAACACCAAGGGTTAACATCACAAATCCAGAAGATTTGAAAGACATCTTTACAAAGCACGAGGATTTTCCGAAGCCAGCACTAAATCCGCTAGTCAATTTGTTAGGAACAGGTCTAGTAAACTATGAAGGTGAGAAATGGGCAAAACACCGCAGAATTGTTAACCCAGCATTCCATTCAGAGAAGCTAAAGGTATTATATATACATACTCTTGACAATATTCATTATTTAAGTTAATTTCTGAAGTTTTAACAGTTTGATTCAATCGGATTATTATTAGGTGTGCATTATATCATGAAATTGATCGTTTCTGTTATTTTTTTTTTCCTTCTTTGTTTGCTGTAGCGTATGTTACCAGCATTTTATCAAAGTTGTAGCGAGATGATTGACGAATGGGAGAGCTTGGTGTCCAAAGACAGTTCATGTGAGTTAGATGTCTGGCCTTATCTTCAAAATGTGACAGCCGATGTAATTTCACGAACATCATTTGGAAGTAGCTACAAAGAAGGAAGGGAAATATTTCAACTCCTAAAAGTGCAAGCCGAACTTACAATAAAAACGATACAAAGTGTTTACATTCCAGGATGGAGGTAAAATTGTATATTCTTTCAAAAATGATACTTTTTAAGTTCCTTTATAATTAAAACTAATTGGCAAAATGGAGAGTAATCCAACTTTATTCTCAGCATGCCCCCTCACGTGTGGTAAATTTTCAAGCCTAACATATTAATAACACAAACGGGGTGATGTGGAGCACGTTTGGCCATTGGGCTTCATACGTGGAACAACCTATTCTGATACCATGAAGAAAGTTGAGGTTCCACCATAAAACTAATTGGCCATATGAATAGCCTACTTATAAACTTATGCAAGGTTCCTCCTCCCAACTGTAAGTATATAGGATATGGAGGGTGTGGATTATGACACATGTTATTAACCAAATACATAAGGCATTTAGGAGTGTGGCTGTTAGAATAATTAGTTAGGATTGTTGGTAAGGGATTAAGTTGGTTAAGGCAGTTAGCTTAGGACTCATCTATATAGCAACTACCCCTTGTAACCATTCAATTAATCAAGAAATACAAGTGTGATTCTCTCTCTCTCTTTCTAAGCCTCTTCTGTTCTCTTCTTCTTCCTCTGCGATCTCTCTGTTCTTTTTCTGCAGATTACTTAACATGGTATCATCGTCTTGAAAGCCGTTCGTGCTTTCTCGATTCTTGGTTTGCTTCCGCTACGATCTCTACATACTGATTCTTCTTCTCTTGTTCTAGGAATTTTGGGCTTCTTTCTAGTCCCAATTCTCTAATTTGTTCTTGGTGAATTCTTGCACACCAGGTGTTTGATTTTTTTGTCTTACTCAAATTCTCTCACGATGATCACTGCAAATCAATTGCAAATCTTGCAATCACTGATTACCAACTTGATTTCATCAGTTTCTAATTTAGTTACTGTGAAGTTGGATGATTCCAATTACCTTCAATGGCAGTTTCAGTTGCAATTAATGCTTGAAGGGTATGGAATCATGGGGTTCGTAGATGGCACCAATGTGTGTCCTCCTCAGTTTTCTTCACATGGGTCTCCTGATTCGGACCTAACCTCTGCGTCTTTAACCCCACAAACTGAAACTGATGAGTACAAATTTGGAAGATGCATGATAGGGCTCTCATGCAACTTCTTACTACAACTTTGTCATCCTTTGCTATTTCTTGTGCCATAGGCAGTACTAGCTCAAGGGATCTTTGGATTCGGCTTTAAACAATTCTCTACTGTTAGTTGTACATCCATTTTCCAGATGAAAGTTGACCTTCAAAACATCAAAAAGGGCTCTGATTCTGTATCCATGTATCTTCAACACATTAAAGCAGCAAGGGATTTTCTTGCAGTTGCAGGAGTTATCTTTGCCGATGAAGATATTGTGATCTTGGCTCTCATTAGTCTTCCTACAGAATATAACACGTTCAAGTGTGTTATTCGTGGAAGGGAAAGCTCTATATCTCTCAAGAAGTTTCGTTCTCAATTACTTGCAGAGGAAGCCATTGTTGAGAACAATGCCTCGATGCCCTTTATGTCTGCTATGGTGGCCAAGAACAATAATCAAATATCGTAACGTTATTCTGTCGGGAATTCTTCTACAAATGGTCTTCATAATCATTCTCAGACAATCAACAATGGTGGTAATTTTGGATTTAATGGTCAATCTGGTCAATCCAATTTCTTCAATGGTGGCAATCAATCAAAGTATAAAGGGAAAGGGAAGTTTAACAACAATCAAGGACAGAGATATTATAAATATGTGGTACGTGATTTTGCTCCTGGAATTCTTAGGACTCCATCTTCCTATCATAATGGTGCATCTTCTTCAAATGTTATCTGTCAGATTTGCTCTAAACACGGTCATTCTGTTGCAACTTGTAACTATAGAGATGCTAAACCTGTTGAGCCTTGTCAAATTTGTGACAAGAAAAACCATACTGCCAGAACTTGTTTCTTCATGAATAAATCTCTCAATCAAGTCCCACACATGGTCGCAATGAATACCACATACTCAAACTCAGTGCCATCTACTCACATGATGTCTCCTCCAATGTCCAACTCTGTCCATTTGGCCACCACAACACAATATTCACCTGAAGTTTGGCTCACGGATTCTGGGGCCACAAACCATATGACTGCTGATATGAGGAATCTAAGCTTGGCATCACCATATCCAGTTACTGAAACTGTTCAGATTGCGAATGGGGAAGGTTTGCAAGTGTCTCACGTTGGCACATCTCTCTTAAGGACTTCTCATCATCCTTTGAAATTGAACTTAGTTCTTTATGTGCCTAGACTGTCTTATAATCTTTTATCTGTGCATCGATTATGTTTAGACAATAATTGTTGGTTAATATTCGATGCATTCTCTTTTTGGATCCAGGACAAGGCCACAGAGAGAGTTCTATTCCATGGAGCATGCAATAATTGACTATATCCTATACCATCCTTTCTACCAAACCAATCTGCATCAAATTCGAAACTCATGACTTGCTTGGGAAAATTAGTCAATTCAACTCTTTGGCACAATCGACTAGGTCATCCTTCCAACTCAGTTTCTTCTACAATGCTTAAGAAGTCGAACATAGTTACTATACATGATACACCTTCCACATTGTGTCAAAGTTGTTTAGAAGGGAAATTTAGCAAGTTACCTTTTTATTATGTTCAATCAAATTTGTGGTTCCTTTTGAGGTGATACATAGTGATTTGTCGGGTCCAACACGTTGTCAATTTGTAGATGGTTATAAATACTACGTTCTGTTCACAGATGAATGTACTAGATTCAGTTGGATCTTTTCCTTAATAAATAAATCAGATTTTCCGTACATTTGTCTCTTTCTATCATTATGTTTGCACTCAATTTACAACCAAAATTAATATTTTGCAAAGTGATGGAGGAGGAGAGTTTATAAGCAAAAGGTTTCAAACTTTTCTCACTGCACAAGGTGTATTTCATCAGATTTCATGTCCATATACCCCTGAACAAAATGGGTTGGCTGAACGAAAACATAGGCATATTGTAGAAACTGCCCTTACTTTGTTGCAAACTGCTTATTTACCCCCATTGTTTTGGACCTATGCATGTCATACTGCAACCTATTTAATCAATAGAATGCCAACCACTGTCCTTCAAAACAAATCACCATTTGAAGTACTATATAAAGTTGTCCCTGAACTTTTTCACTTAAGAGTGTTCGATTGTTCGTGCTATCCTCTCCTTAAATCATATAATATATCTAAACTACAACCTAAAACCTCCCGATGCTTATTTTTGGGATATGGTCCTCATTATAAAGGTTATATCTGTTATCATTTAGAAACCAAAACAACCTACATTTCTAGGCATGTCATGTTTAATGAAAGTTTCCATTCTTATCACTACCAGTTTACCCAAAATCTATAGTCATTGCTCCCACTCCATCACTTGACACTGCACCATTACCAACTCCAAACCTTCAAAATGTTCTTGTTTCACTAATTTCAAATTCTAGAATGCAAACTTCATCTTCATTTAGAGATACTCCATCTCCATTACCTCAAGGGCATGCACAGTCACCTCCATCTCATTGTCAATCACCTCCCATGCATACAGGGTCAATTTAAAGATATATTGAGTCCACAGATTTGTCCCACTCTTTTAGCTCATATAAGACTAATACCCCAAACACACCACCGTCAATTATTATTGCTCCATCTTCCTCTATACCATCTCCTGTGGCACTTGATTTCTGTCCTGAGACATTTCAAGTTGTTCTTGAGATTCCACCTATGAATCTCCATCCGATGCAGACTCGATCCAAAAGTGGCATTGTGAAGCATAAAGCCTTATATGCATCAGTTTGTGATTCTGTAGGGGTTGATCTTACTACAACAGAGCCTGCAACAGATAAGTCAGCTTTGAAAGAACCAGTGTGGCATAAGGCTATGACTGAAGAGATTGAAGCTTTACATTCTCAAGGAACCTGGAGTCTAGTAGATCTTTCTCATAATAAAAACCTTGTTGGCTGCAAGTAGGTATTTAAAATCAAGAGGAATTCTGATGGGACAATTGCGAGGTACAAAGCGAGACTTGTTGCAAAAGGGTTTAATCAAGAGCATGGACTCGATTATGGAGAAACCTTCAGTCCGGTTGTTATACCAACAACTGTCAGGTTAGTATTAGCTTTGACAGCTCATCATGATTGGCCCCTACATCAATTAGATGTCAAAAATACTTTTCTTCATGGCATTCTTCAAGAAGAAGTTTATATGTCCCAACCTCATCATCCTCTTAAAGTCTGTAAACTACACAAGTCCCTCTATGGACTCAAGCAAGCCCCAAGGGCTTGGAATGACAGGTTCACAAGCTTTCTACCTAAATTGGGGTTACACAATACATATGCTGATTCATCATTCTTTGTCAAGAGTTCTGGTTCTTCACTTGTGATTTTGTTGCTCTACGTAGATGACATCATCACTGGAAATAACACTAAGATGATTGCACAGGTTATTACAGATTTAACAAAAGAATTTGATCTTAAAGATCTGGGGTCTCTCCATTATTTTCTTGGGATACAAATTACAAGAACAGGTGAATGGTTGTTTCTATCTCAAGAAAAGTATGTGAAAGATTTGTTGCAGAAAACTGAAATGTTTTATTCTAAACCATGTGCAACTCCTTGCTTACCTTATAACAGATTATTGAAGGATGATAGGGAACCTTTTAATAATCCTAGTCTCGATAGAAGTATTGTTGGTGCCTTACAATACTTGGTTTTTACAAGACCTGACATAGCCTTTTCAGTTCACCAAGTTTGTCAGTTTATACAGTCTCCAATGGCGTCTCATTATTTGGCTGTGGAGAAAATCTTGAGGTATCTCAAAGGGACTATGACACATGGAATTCGAAATACAAAAGGCAGTTTAACACTTAGATCGTTTAGTGATGCTAACTGAGCTGAAGACCCTAATGATAGACGGTCTACAACAGATTTGGTTGTGTTTCTTGGTAACAATCCTATCTATTGGGCTTCAAAGAAACAACAAACAGTATCAAGATCATCAACTAAAGCTGAATATCGAGCTCTTTCATCCATTGTTGCTGAATTGGATTGGCTGCAACAATTGTTTCAGGTTCTGCAAGTTCAAATTCCTCACCCACCAGTTCTTTTTTGTGACAATCTTTCTGCAATCGCACTATCCTTTAATCCAGTTCAACATCAGCGCACCAAACATATTGAAGTTGATGTTCACTTTGTGAGAGAACGGGTTGCAAGCAAGAAGCTCTTGGTTCAGTTTGTCTCTTCTTTCAAGCAGTTTGCTGATATTCTTACCAAAGGTCTAAGTTCGCCATTGTTCAATACTCACTGCAACAATCTCATGCTTAGGCCACCATGAGCTTGCGGGGGGATGTTAGAGTATATAGGATATGAAGGGTGTGGATCATGACACATGTTATTAACCAAATACATAAGGCAGTTAGGAGTGTGGCTGTTAGAATAATTAGTTAGGATTGTTGGTAAGGGATTGAGTTGGTTAAGGCAGTTAGCTTAGGACTCATCTATATAGCAACTGCCCCTTGTAACCATTCAATTAATCAAGAAATACAAGTGTGATTCTCTCTCTCTTTCTCTCTCTCTCTCTCTCTCTCTCTCTCTCTCTCTCTCTCTCTAAACCTCTTCTGTTCTCTTCTTCTTCCTCTGCGATTTCTCTGTTCTCTTTCTGCAGATTACTTAACACCAACAATGCGAGATTCATTCTCAACACTCTTATCATATTTTTCATATCACATTGGTACCACGCTTTAATAGATGTGAGACCCACTTGTATTGATGGGTCCTACGTTCAAAGATAGTATAAATACGGTATGAAAATATGGGAAGCGTAACATACTCCTATTAAGGGCAATGTTAAGGAGACAAAATTTATAGACAAAATTTGCAAACTAAATGATGTGTCACCAATAAAAATGAGCACATTTATCAATGTTTAAGTAATAATTCAATTATCAACTTTTATGTCATTTAATTTATAAAATTTAGTCTTCCTAGCATTACCTCTCTTATTAGTTTTATTTTTTATTTTTTATTAAGCTGGTTATTGACTATTGAAAACAATGCAGTCGATCTTTACATAAGCGGTGAACGACTGAAATCGGTGACCGGTGCCCTATGGCTTGTTTTCTTGTAGTGATCCAACAAAAATAAAAGCATATTATCCAAAGCTTTTTGTGTCATTTGTAAATAGTGTGAAAGGTTTTGTTTGGCAAAGTTATTAGAGAACCAATATTTCAGTAGAAAAAAAAAATTTCCCTACGAGAGGCGGGTTCTCTACAAGTTACATCTCATACTTGGGTTTTTTTTCTTTTCACATCCATATTAATCAACTTAAATTTACTCGTTTTCTTCGATCATATCGTGTATATATATCTTACAAAACCCATTGGAATAATACTGCTATTGTGCAGGTTTCTACCAACCAAGATGAATAAGAGGATGAAAGGAGTTGACAAAAAAATCAGAGAGTTACTCATGCGTATTATAAATAAAAGAGAAGAGGCGATCAAGGCAGGCAAAGCCACAAAAGATGACTTGTTAGGTTTGCTTTTGGATTCCAACTTCAAGGAAATTAAGGAACATGGGAACAAAAGAAAAGCTGGAATGAGCACTCAAGACGTTCTTGAGGAGTGTAAGCTGTTTTACTTTGCAGGGCAAGAGACCACTTCAGTATTGCTGGTTTGGACGATGGTTTTACTAAGTGAAAACCAGAATTGGCAAGATCGTGCAAGAGAAGAGGTTTTGCAAGTCTTTGGAGGCAACAAACCAGACTTTGATGGGCTAAATCACCTAAAAGTTGTAAGTATAGAATACGTTTAATCAAATATTTTTAGATACATTCTCGCTATAAAAACATTTTGATGTCATGCATGGTGGAAATCATCAAACACTAGAGTTACTTTTGTTTACCAAACGTATGTTGCTACAAATTGAATATGAACTACACTTTTTAGGAAATCAAATCTAATGGTTGATTATGATTCACATTTCGACAACATAATTAAGCGCATGTCATGTTGAATATAGTCTGGCAAGAGAATATTTCTCCAAGCTTGCATAAGTTCGTTGAGATTCCTGATGCGCAATTTCTTTCGCACAATTTTAAATTTCTTCCATCTCATTTTTTGTTTAATTCGATGGTCCTTTGATGTTGAAGATGAATACGAATTTGTATTATACAAGCCAATATTAACTTAAATATGTACTCTTTGGTTGTATAACTCTCCAGGTAACCATGATTTTACTTGAAGCTCTACGATTATACCCACCAGTTGTTATGCTCACTCGAATGATTCACAAGAAAACACAATTTTCAGAATTCTCATTACCGGCTGGAGCCGAAATTTCCTTGCCCACAGTACTAGTTCACCATGACAAAGAATTGTGGTGTGATGATGCAACGCAGTTTAAGCCAGAGAGGTTTTCAGATGGAGTTTCAAAAGCAACAAAGAACAAACTTATATACTTCCCTTTTGGAGGGGGTGCACGGATTTGCATTGGACAAAATTTTGCTATGATGGAAGCAAAACTGGCCTTAGCATTGATCTTACAACACTTTACCTTTGAGCTTTCTCCATCCTATGCCCATGCTCCTTCTAGAAAAATCACCCTTCAACCACAGTTTGGTGCCCATATCATTTTACACAAACTTTGATTAGTTATGATCCATTTGGCAGTTGCACAAAAGTTGATGAAGAAAGGATATCAAACTAATAAAGATAGTCATACGCTTGTATTAAACGATGTATTATAGAACTATAGATATATTGATGCTAAATTAATAAGGGTGTGGTGATTTTCACACATCATATTTTAACTCTTAGTTTTATAGTTTTTTAGAGTGTATGAAGTAAAATGGGATGTGTGAAGGTGGTTGTATGAGAATTGGATTAGTCTAATGATATTTTTGCACTAACTTTTATATAAATCACATTCGACAACGTCGAATACTTTATCCCACTAAGTGGGGTTGTTTGTAGGAATCATAGAATACCGTACTGTGCTTTGTTTTAAGCCAAGTCTTTCGTTACCTTCAAGTACTCAATATCTTTTCTTAAAGTCTCTTTCTAAGTCTTAATAAGCCTTTATGTACACCTTTTTTCCTGAGCCTCTATCTCATAATCGTATTTTCTAACCGGAGTATTTACAGGTAGGGGTGGGTTTGGTTTCATTCAGTTCGGTTCGGCTCGATTTTATTTCGGCTTATTTCGGTTTGGTTTTGTTCAATTCGGTTTCAATACGGTTTCGATTTTTTTATTTTATAAAACTTATCTTTTTTTTAATATGGAATTTAGAAAAGAGGCTTGCATTGGTAGACTAATAATAAGAAAATGGGGAACTTGGGAAGGTAGTTGTACATATACAAGATCATATAAACCAATCATATTCTATCAATAACCTCAATTGCAAAGAAAATGATCACTGTATCCATTCAAAAAGCAAAATGACACAATAATTTAAAGAATTAGTGATTTTACTGACAGACATGAAATTTAAGCAGAAGGAGAAAACACATAAAACTTTGTCTAAGGTGATATCTGAATTGAAAGGTCCGGTGCCAGTGGAAGTGATTGAAACCGTAGATCCGGTGGGTTAATTAACAATGAATAATGGGCAAGATTCTGTCTTAGGTCAAATGTGGTCAGTAGCTCCGCTAGTCAAAATTCAAAGTTTAGTAAAGGTCAAATTAATTTAGACATTTCTAAAAGGTGACAGACCTGAAGCATTTGCCTAAGAATTTTTATTACCAAAGACGTGGTTAGCATTTATTATAAATATGGTGTGAGCAAGTTGTTGAAGCTCTTTTGCGGAAAACCCATTTAATGGGTTCGCTTGAGAAGACTGTCGATTGGAGGTCTGGGCCGGCGCATGAAAGCTTTGAGACTGCTGCCTCAATTGGAGGTCTGGGCCGGATCTGCAGAGTCATCAGCTGTGTTGGCAGCATGTAAGAAGGCAGGTGCCTTGTTGTCACCTCTTTTTCCCACTATGGAATCCATTATTATTACACTTCTGATGTGATATGTCGGCAAGGAAATTTGCGATTGTAAAAAGAAGTACGGCACCACCACAAAGACCACAAAGTGAAATGCACTCGTCATGGCTGAACTCATCACAAAATTAGTCCAAGGATTCCAAAAAAAAGATACCCCACCACAACAAAGACCACAAAGTTAATGCACTCGTCATGGCTGAACTCATCACAAAATTAGTCCAAGGATTCCAAAAAAAAGATACCCCACTACAACAAAGACCACAAAGTTAAATGCACTCGTCCTGGCTGAACTATAATAAAAAATTAGTCCAAGGACTCCCAAGTCCCAAGTTTACCACACACGAAAACAAGATATCCTCTTATCACTAATTTATCATGTAAGAAACTTTTATTTATTAACTGATTAACTTTTTGAATGCATAACAAGTATTTTTTAGACTAATGATGCCACTAAATTTGACAAAATTAATCTAACGACTCAACTTTTACTACACACAAAAACAAAATATACTCATATAACAAAGTTTTTATTGAACGACGGATGCATTATTTGAAATCTAACAAAGCACTTAATAGACGGATAATCTCAATGTGTGTGTACATATTTTTTTAGTTGCAAGATAAACTTCTCCACCAGTATAGTGATACAAGTGTTGATTGAGAAGGACAAAAATATTTTGTTCTTTATCTAAAGGAACACACGCGCGAAGGACTTGTACGGATGAACTCCATCTCTCTCTCTCTTCTCTGTCGCACCAATGGAAGTTTCAATGGCGCCTTTTAGTGTCGTTCTAAGTGTTGTTTTGGTCAGCGTAGTAGCATGCGCATGGAGGGTGCTGAATTGGGTGTGGTTGAGGCCGAAGAAGCTAGAAAAATGCCTTAGGCAACAAGGACTTGCTGGCAATTCATACAGGCTTTGGTCAGGAGACCTGAAAGAAATATCCATGATGCTAAAAGAAGCAGTGTCTAAACCCATGAACCTCTCCCATGATACAGCGCCACGAGTCGTCCCTTATGCCCACCAATCTGTGAGCACTTATGGTATGTTAAATATCTTTCGTCACTTCCTTGTACAGAATCAATACCATCCTTATGTCAATATTCGCTGTTAAGTATAATCTTCTCTTACAAAAATAAGATAGCTTTTGGTGACAGTTTGTAAAAATATTCACAATCTGATATATAGAAGTGGTAAGACGCTGCCGATGACTTCTTGTAAAGAAGTTCTTATATATTAAAACGTTTATGGTAAAATATTAAAATGCAGGTAAGAATTCTTTCATTTGGATTGGCCCAACGCCAAGGGTTAATATCACAAATCCAGAAGATTTGAAAAACATCTTTACAAAGCACGAAGATTTTCCGAAGCCAGCACTAAGTCCGCTAGTCAAGTTGTTACTAACAGGTCTAGCAAACTATGGAGGTGAGAAATGGGCAAAACACCGAAAAATTATTAAGCCAGCATTCCATTCAGAGAAGCTGAAGGTATTATATATACATACTCTTGACAGGATCCATTATTTAAGTTAATTTCTCAAGTTTTAACAGTTAGATTCAATTGGATTAATATTAGGTGTGCATTATATCATGGAATTGATCATTTCTGTTTTTTTTTTCTTTCTTTTTTGTTGTTCTTTGTTTGCTATAGCGTATGTTACCTGCAATTTACCAAAGTTGTAGCGAGATGATTGAGGAATGGGAGAGCTTGGTGTCCAAAGAGAGTTCATATGAGTTGGATGTGTGGCCTTATCTTCAAAATATGACAGCAGATGTGATTTCACGAACATCATTTGGAAGTAGCTACAAAGAAGGAAGAGAAATATTTCAACTCTTGAAACTGCAAATAGAACTTACAGTGAAAATGAAACATAGTGTTTACATTCCAGGATGGAGGTAAATTTCTAGTTTCTTTAAAATACTAAAGTTGAGGTTCGATCATAAAACCAATTGACAATATAGAGAGTAACTTAACTTACTTATAAGCTCATGTAAGGTCCCTATTTCCATCAATGTGAGATTCATTCTCAATACTCTTATCAAACTTTTCGTATCACGTTGGTAATACTATGTGAGACCTACTTGTATTGGTGGATTCTGCCTATATTAGAAAAATAGTATAAATATGGTATGAAAATTAGGTAAGCGCAGCATACTCTTATTCTTCTATTAAGCTGGTAAATAACTATTGAAAACAGTGCAATCAATCTTTACATGAATACCGATTGAAATCAGTGTGCCCAACGGTATGCTTGTTTTCTTGTAGTGATCCAACAAAAACGAAAGCATTATCCAAAACTTTTTGTGTCATTTGTAAATAGTGTGAAAGGTTGTTAGGAGAAGTTATCAGAGAAACCAATATTTCAGTAGAAAAGGTCCCTACGATAGGCGGGTTCTCTACAAGTTAAATCTCATACTTGGGGTTTTTTTTTCCACATCCATATTAATCAATTTAAATGTACTCGTTTTCTTCGATAATATCGTACCTTTGTCTTACAAAACCCATTGGAATAACATATACTTCTATTATGCAGATTTCTACCAACCAAGACGAATAAGAGGTTGAAAGAAGTTGACAAAGAAATAAGGGAGTTATTCATGGGTATTATAAATAAAAGAGAAGAGGCGATCAAGGCAGGCGAAGCCGCAAAAGATGACTTATTAGGTTTGCTTTTGGAGTCCAACAACAAGGAAATTAAGGAACATGGGAACAAAAAAAAAGTTGGAATGAGCATTCAGGACGTTCTTGGTGAGTGTAAGCTGTTTTACTTTGCAGGGCAAGAGACCACTTCAATATTGCTGGTTTGGACGATGGTTTTACTAAGTGAAAACCAGAATTGGCAAGATCGTGCAAGAGAAGAGGTTTTGCAAGTCTTTGGAGGGAACAAACCAGACTTTGATGGGCTAAATCACCTGAAAGTTGTAAGTAGAGAATGCGTATACATTCAAATTTTACATTTAAAAAAAAACATATATTTAAAATAAAAAACGTTAATTTATATTTTACTTTGAAAAGTTTCATTAGGTTTACAAGCAATAATAAAACAAAGTAATCAAATATCAAAATGACATTCTCGCTAGAAAAACATTTTGATGTTATGCAATAGACAAATGTATGCAATAGACAAATGCTTATGTTGCTATAAAGTGAATATGAACTACACTTATTGGGAAACCAAATCTGATAGACGGTTGTAATTTACATTCTGACAACATAATTAAGCATGTCAAGTTGAATATAGTCCGGCAAGAGAACATTTCTCCAAGCTTCCATAAGCTCGTTGCGACTCCTAATGCACATTTTCTTTTGTACAATTTTAGGTTCTTTCATCTCATTTTTTGTTTAATTCGGTGGTCCTTTGATGTTGAAGATGAATATGAATTTGTATTATATAAGTCAAGTTTAACTTAATATGTATTGGTTTGGTTGTATAACTCCCCAGGTAACCATGATTTTACTTGAAGCTCTACGATTATATCCATCAAGTTTTACGCTCTCTCGAATGATTCACAAGAAAACACAATTTGCAGAATTCTCATTACCGGCTGGAGTCGGAATTTCCTTGCCCACAATACTAATTCACCATGACAAAGAATTGTGGGGTGATGATGCAACGCAGTTTAAGCCAGAGAGGTTTGCAGAAGGAGTTTCAAAGGCAACAAAGAACAAACTTACATACTTCCCTTTTGGAGGAGGTGCACGTATTTGCATTGGACAAAACTTTGCTATGATGGAAGCAAAACTGGCCGTAGCATTGATCTTACAACACTTCACCTTTAAGCTTTCTCCATCCTATGCTCATGCACCTTCTGGAATTACCCTTCTTCAACCACAGTTTGGTGCGCATATCGTTTTACACAAACTATGATTAGTTATGATGGATGTATATGGCAGTTGCGACAAAAGTTGATGAAGAATAAAGACATCAAACTATATTTTGTAATCAACTACGTATTATAGAACTTAGAGATATATTCTCATAATTTAATCAATATTGATGTTAACTTAATAATTATTTATTGTCATTCCATTGTAATGAGTCCTACATATTCATGGATATAACACTACTCAATGAATTATTTCTGGCAATACAACGTACGTTAAATAGTTGGGGGCATGTAAGTTGTTTTACTATGCAGGACAAGAGACTATCTTCAAGTTGCTTGTTTGGACAGTGGTTTTGGTGAGTAGATATCAAAGTTGTCAGGCTCGTGCAAGAGAAGAGGTTTTTGAAGTGTAGTTTGGTAACAACAACCTGGATTTAGAGGGCTACTTCACCTAAAACTTGTAACTATAACTAGTGGAATAATACTTGCATTCCCCACTTGCAAATAAGTATTTTTTTCCGTAGAAATTTCATATTCAAAACCTTCAATTTCTTAATATTCAATTAAAGATCATCTCTAAATATATTCAATCAAATATAATTTAGTCATCAAAATTTATCAAATAAATGGATAGTTTGTCATTAGTATGTTACTTGATACCTACATCATTGATTTGTTTAATGTGGCATGCATGTTTTATTTTACAGTCCAGATCTTCTCCTCTTCTGTAACAACTAGAATAACTTTGTTGTGACAACTTTAAAATAAGATAGTTTCAAACTTTGTGTGCCACTAGTAATATTATAGGAGATACCAAACCTGTCCCGAAACTTCCAATCTCAAATGATATGGCATCTTCTCATTTGTTCCTATTTGGAACCACTTTACTAGCTATTTCATTCTCTTGTAAAAAAATAGGGAAATATTTTTTTATATATATAATTACTGATATTTTTTGTATCATCACATTTCAGACACGTGTACCCGGGAATGGAATGATTTACTTGAAACTCGTCATTTATATGTAAGTGGATATTCCACTTTATAAGAGATGTGATTCTGTAAAATTAATGTAACTGAGAATTTATAATTCTAATAAAATACCACTTTTGACTAATTAACTAAAGAATGCCACAGTTAACCATGATTTTACATGAGGTTCTTAGGTCATACCCTCCACTACCTATCCTTGTTCGAGCTATGCACAAGGAAAACAGCTTGGAAATTTCACCTTGACCAAGAACTGTGGGGAGAGGACGGCAATGAGTTCAACCCAGAGGTTTTCAGATGGAAGTTTTAAAAGCATGCAAGGGGCCAAGCTAGTATCTTTTTTCACATTTGGATGGGGTCCTCGGATATGCATTGGCCAAAACTTTGGTTTGATGGAAGAAAATATGGTCATTATTATTAACCTAGTTGATTGGAGATCTTATGGTCTAGGTTCAATAGGCAAATTGGTTTGGCTAGATTCAAGAAGAAACACACTTACATACCCATTCCTATGATGGAAGAAGTGCGGTGACTGCTGAAGGTGTAGGATACATTAGTTTAATGATATTGGTACTTGTAAATCAAGTGGAATAGTAGCAGCCTATTCATAATCAATATCATCTATATGAGAGTAAATGTGGGGTCGCATTTATGAGAATTACATGGCTACATTCTCTAAACCTCTCATGAATCCAGGATTTGTTCAAGACCAAAATGAAGACAAACGTATGAATTTGCGATGTGTTGGTGTGACATATGTTTTGCTTATTGTCTTGGTTTACTGCGGAGATGAATAGTTCAAGATTTTATATTCACTGCATCATCTAGTAAATCTGATAAGTATATACTAAGGTAGGTTCAAGTCCAAAAGACACATTTCCTGATGTATGTCATATCTATTGTTTACTCTCGTGTCTCAATTTCTCTATGATCAAATAATCGTCTCAAAATGTGGGGTATTGTTAGAGTTTTGAGACTCTTGTCCCACATTTGAGAAAACAAGATTCCTAATCACCTTTATATAAGTTTTGTCCTCTACAATATTAGTTAATGTTGGATCATTTGGAATGGGGATTGAGGCTTGGGCCACCAATTGTGTGGATTATGTTTGATGATTATACCATAATATTAATATTGTTTATACCATATTTAGAGTTTCCGTATCTAGACCTCGTATAAATACTAGGGGGACTTAAATATAATTATGTAATAAAGGAAGGGGCAAATATGTAATAAGTGAGGAGTCCTTATTCTATAAAAGGACCCCTCACCCTCACAATTAGGGGATGCCATTTCTGAGGCCAATGCCTAGGCTATCAGAGACCTCACTCTCTCCCTCAGAGGCTTTGAATCTTTCTCCCTCACTTCTCAGATAAATACATAATCAGTGTGGACGTAGCCCAAACCTTTGGGTGAACCACGATACATCTTGTATTATTTACATTACTTGCAGATTCACAGTCGGATTTATGTTGTTCCAAGACCTCCAGTTTTGTGCATCAACATTTGGCGCCGTCGGTGGGAATCGATACGAAAAGTTGTGTCGGTTCTCTTTCATTTCTTCACCTCCACCGTGAATCTGCAGAAACCAAGAACCAAACACCTGCATAGTCATTGCAAAACCCGTGCCTTCCGCTCCAGCTTCCCATCACGGCAACAGCTACAACCAAGCTTCACAATTCTTAGATCTTCCTCTCCCTCTCTCTCTCATCTAAGCCATGACAAGCACCGGCTCTCTTGTTTTCTTCTTTGAATGGTCAAACCAGGGACGTCCAAGTGTTGAATCACAAAGTATTAAATAAACAATGTGTCTGACGTCCAAGTTCAAAGCAGACAGGAAGACAGAGAGGGAGAAATCACCCCCTCGAAAAATGGCTTCCTTCGACGCGTTCAGCATGGACGACGACGATCTCCACGCCCCTAACAGCCACTTTGACTAGGACGACGTCATCGTCGAGAGCTACGCTGACTACAACTCCTACACCGACCACGCTGCCGCCGTCTCTGCCTCCCCAGATATTTCTGGATTCAAAGATCCTAGCCCCACTCGTCAATAGGCTGCGCTTCATCGAAATTGTTCAAGAAAAAAAATAACAATGGTGACGACGAATACGTCATCAACCACGTCGCCTCTCTCACTTTCAGCACTTACGGTGTTCTGAACCTCGAAAACGGCCAACAACTCATCAAAGACTGCATGGCAGAGAGCAAAAGGGTCGCGATGAAATCTTCACCCCCCGGGAAGATCCGAAGGTTATCAATGCTTGGGAACTCATGGAGGGGGCTCAAAGAAAGACGAGACATGCAGCAGCAACAGCATGCCAATGGCATCACTCTCTCCTCTCCCCACTCTCTCCTCTAACGGACGAGACATGCAGTAGCAACAGCGACCAGCGTCAACTCAATCACTATCTCCCTGATAATGAGAAACCAGGATGCATGCCGATAACTCATCAGTTTCCGGCCACAACGAAACTATTTGTGTCACTAAAGCTGGAGACTGTTTGAGAATAGGAGATCTGAGATCACTGCGAAACGTCCCATTCAGGCAGAGGTCGCTCCTATCTTACCTTTCAGGCGGAGATCCAACTCTACTTCCACTGCCTCTAGAATAGTAGCAGCAACAAATGATCTTATTTCTTGCGCTGAGGAGAGAGAGACTTCCATCTTCTTTCCTTTCTTGTTGTTAGTTTCTGTCAATGTGTGCTCATACAATCTGAAGATGAGGAAGTCGCCGAATGAGGTAACAGTGTTACGACGGCATTTTGTTTGTTGGGCCAGTGTTACGAGCGGAAGAGGATGAGGATACAAGATCAAGGGAAATGAATAAAAAATAAAAAATAAATAAAAAAAGATCATGATGTTGTTGGGAGAATATTTCAAAAACAGGAAAAGAGAAAAGGAAAAGTAAAAGGCAATTGGCTGGCGACAATAGTGCGACTTTATGGTTTTCCTATCATGCTTCCCTACTTTTTCTTCCCAGCAAGCAGAAAGAATCCAACCCCTGCAGTTTTGAAAAACAGAAAAGCAGTGGGAAACAAAGCAGAAAAATAGAAACAAAAGTGAAAGCAAAGCATAAAAAAAAAACTGAGAAAGCAAGAAGCAAAAGAGAGGCTTTCCTCTACGATAGCACATGGTGACACTACAAAAGCAAGGAATAAACATCCCACCAAAAAGATGTGATTTACTTTTCTTATTTTTGAATGATGTAATTTATTTTTTGTATCTTTCGGAGATATCTATATAAACCTCATCAGAGGGTAAAAAAAAAAAAAAAAGGGCAAAGCCCAAAATAAATGGGCTGGAATGTTGTGTGGAGAGCGAAGACCTATAAGCCCAAAATAGCTCCAACTAGATGACCAAAAGTATGCCCAATACTCCAAAATTATTCGGCAACCTACCATTATTACCACCAACCAGGTGATCAAAAGTACGTCCAGTACTCCAAAATTATTCAACAACCCGCCGCTATTACCACCAACCAGGTGATGAAGTGTACAACCCGTACTTTAAATATCATTTGCAACTAGCCATTCATGCCACCAACCAGGTGATAAAATGTACAACCCGTACTCTAATATCATTTGGCAACTAGCCATTCATGCCACCAACCAGGTGATGAAATGTACAACCCGTACTCTCCTTCATGCCACCAACCAGGTGATCAAAAGTACGCCCAGTACTTCAAATTATACATGAGCATCACTCATGTCAACATCCATGAGCATCACTCATGTCAATCAACATAAACACTCATGAGCATTACTCATGTCAATCAGTTTCAAAAGCTTCATTTACAAAAGCTCTAGCTTCCAAAGCTTCATTTACAAAGCTCCAGCTTCAAAGCTTCACTTGCAAAGATTCACCTACAAAGCTTCAGTGCAGGGTATACAAATACCGCCTCTGAACAACTGCTATTTCGGCCCATACATGGATTCAATTTGAAGTCTCCAGCCAACAGACTCTATTGACCGAAGACTTAGGGGACTACATTATGTACCATATATTGGGCCTCAACTGGGCCTCATGAAAAATACTCGGAAGGCTTAGCCCATTATCTATGTACTGAGGAGCAAGCCCTTATTCTATAAAAGGGACTCCATCACTTTCATTAGAGAGCACTCATGAAAAATACTTGGGGGACTTAGCCCATCACTTATGTATTGACGAGCAAGCCCTTATTTTATAAAAGAGACTCCCTCACCTTCGTTAGAGAGCATCGCCGCCAGCTAAGCAACCGCATCGCCACGAGCATCACTCTTAACCCATTATTCATGTACTGAGGAGCGAGCCCTTATTTTATAAAAAAGACTCCCTCACCTTCGTTAGAAAGCATTGCCGCCAGCTGAGCAACCGCCTCGCCGCAAGCATCACTCCTAACCCATCATTTATGTATTGAGGAGCGAGCCCTTATTCTATAAAAAGGACTCCCTTACCATCATTAGAGAGCATCAACTCTAGCCCATCATTCATGTATTAAGAAGTGAGCCCTTATTCTATAAAAGGGACTCTCTCACCTTCAAACGCCACAAGCTGAGCTAACCAAAGCAACATAAGCCACGACCCGAGCAGCCTCGCAGCGTGTGCTACTTCTAGTTAAGCATTATTTCAGATTGAGCACTGTCTTATATCGAGCATCAGTTCAAGACAGCATCTAGTTACTTCGGCCCACACATGGACTGAATTTCAAGTCTCCAGCCAAAATACTCTCTTGACTGAAGACTTGGGGGACTACTGTTTATACCATATTTAGGGCCTCCATATTTAGACCTCGTATAAATACTCGGGGGACTTAAATGTAATTATGTAATAAAGTAAGGGGCAAATATGTAATAAGTGAGGAGTCCTTATTTTATAAAATGACCCATCACCCTCATAATTAGGGGATGCCATTTATGAGGCCAATGCCTAGGCTATCAGAGACCTCACTCTCTTCTTCAGAGGCTCTGAATCTCTCTCCCTCACTTCTCAGATAAATACATAATCAATGTGGACGTAGCCCAAACCTTGGGGTGAACCACGATACATCTTGTGTTATTTACATTACTTGCAGATTCACGGTCGGATTTATGTTGTTCCAAGACCTCCGGTTTTGTGCATCAACAAATATAAATTAATATTAATTAATCAAGACAAGGGCCTTGGAACTTGGGGCACTTGGGGCCTAATAATTAAATTAATATAATCAATTAGTTTTAATTTTGGAATTAAGTTTTTAATTAAAATTAATTAAAAACGTTTTGATTAATAGACACAACTCTTTGGAAAGAGTTGTATAGCTTCAGATACATCCAAAAGGTATTTGAAGAGGTATGAAAGAGCCTATATAAATGGAGTCCTCAGTTGCATTCCAGATCATCTTTTCTTCCTCCTTTCTTCCGTACGAAATTTCTAGAGAGTAAACACACAAAGCAAATTCGCTAGAATTCTAGAATCTAGTGCGGGTTGTAGAATTAGGTAGTTGAATCATGGTCAAACAGAAGTTGTTGAACCACAAGCACAAGAGTGGGACGAAAATACTGTTCGAATGACATAGCTATTACGCTAGCCTCTACCTTCTGTAATCACGTTAGTACCATTGATATTCTTATATTTATTTCTGTATTTCATTCTCCACAACAAGTATTTTGATTAATAAATATTCTACAATTTTGAGTTCTGTTATTTTTTATTTATTTCTGAATTGTTCTCCAACAGAGCTTTTCCCATCTTATACGCACTCATGCTTCATTCACATTTATACCCTTCAACCACAGTCTGTTGCACACATTATTTTGCATAGAAGATAATGTGTGTTATGAGCATTGAGAGGGGAGTATTTGATTTGGCTTCTATTGTTGTCTAGTTCGTACTTGAGGTGCTTATGATGATTGTTGATTCAACTTATCGTGTTGCTAAGGGAGTTTTGCCAAAGTGGAGATTGTTGGATTTGATGACTCAATATCTTGAATTATGCTTTCTTAACTTCCAAATTGAAATTCGTATAAAATTCGATGGATGCAATGTGGTTTTTCTATTGCCTGGACCCTTTCTATGTAGACCTAAACCCAAATTGATGTGGCTCTTTAGTTGACATATGTAGAGCTCGTGCTAGGTCTTTTTGGCGCTCATATATAAAGCCTCACATTGTGCAATTTGGAGGAGAATGTGAGAATAGAAGCAGTCGCACTTGTGTGAGGGAAAAAAAAAAAGCCAGCACCCAATAGAAGAGAGAAATAATTGAGAGTTGCTGCATTTAAGGTTTCCTGAGACTGAAATTAAGTGGTGATTGTTCCTTGAGCGCCACAACTTTGTAATTGTAGATAGACAAATATTTTGTTGTTTTTTCGTTTTCTATTTGTGAGTGTATTTGGGGTTTGGGTTTGAGAAATTAAACACTCTATAAAAAATATTATTATTAATGGAATTTTCTTGCCATATCCGGACTGAATGTAAGCATACGTCGAATCAATATAAATCATTTGTGTCATTTCTGATCGTTTGTTTTGTCATATTTTTTTCATATTAGTTTATTAGTTTCATATTTGGCGCTTCCACTCAACAAATGGGTACAAAGCTCTAGGTTTCAACTGGGGGCCTTGTATTATGTCTATGAAGCCTTAGAATATGTCGGTGAAATATGATATTGAAAAATTCTATGGAGAAATTATTTTAGTCTTTGAAGTAATGTCTGTACACTGTCAGTATGAATGAAGGTACACCTATTCAAAACCATCTTGATGACTTCAATAAGGATATTATGGATTTGAAAAGTATGGATAATAAAATTGATGATGAAGATCATGTTTTGATTTTGTTGTGTTCTTTACCTCCTTCATTGCAAAGTTCGTTGACACTTTGTTATATGGGAGAGATTGTATTTGTATGGACGATGCAAAGACCGCTTTGAATTCAAGAGAGTTGAAGAACAAAGTATCTGGAAATTTGAATGATAATCATTCTGAGGCTTTGGTAGCAAAGGTAGAGTTAAGGAATATAGTTCAAGTAGTAATAGAAAAAATTCAAGAATGAAGTTTAAGACAGAATCAGTACATGCAACTATTTTTCGCAAGGAAGGGCATTAAAAAGTTAATTGCCCTAAAGCCAAAGATAAATTTGATGGTTCCTCAAATGCTAGTGCTAGCGCTAACGTCATCGACAATGGTGTCGAATTTGCTCTATAATGAATGTTTGGCTGCACCAGACTTGGAAGGAATCTGGTATTTTTTGGTACTTTTGAATCTCTCCTCTACACATAGATATTCAAGAGTTTGTAGGGATTCTTTTTGTTATGATTTGAGAAAAATTGCTTGATAACCTATATGTATATCAGTGCTATATCAGTTGCCTCTTCATCAGTTTTTTTGTTTGGGGTATTGGTATGGTTTTGCCTTTTGGTAGAGTTGTATTCAACGAGGGCCAATTTTTTTAGTTTTGCAAAGTTGGGATATTGATACACCACAGTATTTTGGAGACACCACATACAATTGAGGAACATTTGTGTGGAACCATCTTATAGAAGTCAAGTTGTATGTTTTCTAACTTTGTTTAGAGTTTGGTTGGATTTGTTTGCTCTTGCTATTTGGTTTGTTGGTTATCATCATTTGCAATTGTCTTTCTTTAAAGACTCCAGTTGAGGTATGATTTTAGATTTCTTCTAGTTATTTGAATTTGAAATATTTGGTTGTCCAATTGGTTCTCATCTTTGATTTTGGGGAGAAAGGTTTTGTATGTGGTATGTTTGATATATGTCGCCAAATTATTAATAATCAACTTTGATTTAGAGAAAGTGTTATGTTATGTGAACGAGTCTATCAGTGCAGTTTTGTAAGCATGTGAAGTTTGAAAGATGTTCAACTTTGTTATGATGTGCTTGATTTTTCTGTTGGTGATATTGAAGAATTTCAGTTTCTTCATTTGAATCACTTTGTTTTGATCAAGACACTTATAGTTTGCGAATTTGGAGGAGACGATGAAGGAATATCCTCTCTTTGTTGGCTTTGTTACAATTTGAGTCGAGGTGGAGATTGTTATGAGCATGGAAAGTTTTAGATTGATTTGGCTTTTGTTGTTGTCTAGTTCATATATGAGGTGCTTATGACGATTATTGATTTGACTCTTCGTGCTGCTAAGGAATTTCGCTAAAGTGGAGATTGTAGGATTTGATGACTCAATTCTAGTGCCTTAACCTGTTGTAAACTGAAATAGAAATGACCGAAGTTACCCGAAAAATGTAGAAGCCTTAAGTGGTGAATGATTCTTGGGATGAGTCGCCGACTAAGTTGCTCTCTTTAAGACGTTTCGCAGCTCTGCCCAAAGTGTGCAAGCAGTACTCAAACATCAAGTCGTCCCTAGGATAAAACAGCCCATAACCTTCTTCTGATAAGATTCTTCCTTGCACACTGGAAGAACCTTCGAACTCACACCTTTTCAATATGTTGCTTTCAAATCAATAGATGTAAAACTTTTTTTTCTTATTTTTTCTTCTTATCCGCATGACCCAAAATTACAAATATATATGTTGGTGTGTATCCTGGTATCCGTTGAGATGGCAACTTTTATATATCATGATTGCTTGTGTGCAAGGATTTAAATATCGAAAATATCGGCGAAATATCGCCGATATTTTCGTTTTTTTCGGTTACCGATATTTTAATGAGTATCCAATGAGTTTTCGTTAAAATATCGCGATATTATCGATAATATCGCGATATTATCGATATTATTGGTAATATCGCGATATTAGTTATAATATCGCGATATTTTCGAGATATGACATCCAAAAATTCTTAAAATTTTCTGAAAAGTCTCAATTTTGAAACTAAAGGGATTCGAACCCCCTCCCATTTGACTCTTAACGCCTTAACCACCATATCACTTATGGTTGTTGTGATAATATGCTACTATATTTATATATATTGTTTTGTTTTGAATTCTTTTTACAAGAAACAAATTTGCACATATTCCAAATTTTTTGTGGTATTATATTTTAAATTGTGTCAATTAATTACTTAGTTAATGGCATGTGGTTTTTAATTTTTCTATTTTTTATTTGGTCACTTACATGGTACGGCTGGAAAAAATTCCCGAAAATCCCAAACCAAACCGAAAAATCCCCAAACCCAAACCGAAAAATCCCAAACCAAAACCATCCTGAAGTTCGGGAATCCCATCCCGAAAAATACCGAAATTTTCGATATGGGATTGGTTTCCAAATCCCATTTGTTTGGTAATCCCGAAAAATACCGAAGTATTCGGTTTCCTATTGACTTTTGGGTTTTGGTTCTTGAAAACCATTGTCATGGTTGCTGACTACTCTTCACAATACACTTACTCTACAAATAGAGATGATGAAGATAGTGAAAATTTTGAACCTCATAGGAACTCTATGTGGTACTAAGTCACTCATGTATCTTACCATGCAATGTATAAAGTGTAAAATATTGTACTAATTCATTATATATAAATAATTATGGTGTGTTTAAACTTCTTTAATTAATTACTACATATTTTCTATATTCACAATGTTTGCCAGTTCGCTATATAATCAACTTAAATCAGTTAAATCCATCATGCAATGCATTTCCTTCCAATTTTTTGTGATAAACTAATAGATAATTGACTAAATAAATATCCTGCAAAGTTTCAATAAAAATTTCCAAGTTTTTCTTACAATTTCCGTGGTTTCCATGTAATTTTTATCGATATCGATATTATCCCGATATTTCCATCGATATTTCCGTGTTTTCAGACTACCGATATTTCCGATATTACCGATATTTTCTTCCTTGCTTGTGTGTACGTATGTATATATTATAATAATAAAAAATATGTTGAGATTGCAAACTGTAGGAATCAATGCAATTGAAAGCCAAAACGCCAGGAGTCATGGCAATTAAAACGGACAAAAAATCACAATGGGGCAAAACGTAGTCAATTCGAACTAAAAAAGAAAACAAAACAGTTTGAAAATTAACATTGGTAATAAAGGAAAATAGTATGCATATAATATTGGTAATAAAACAAAATATAATTTATTTAAATATTTAAATAAAAACATAACTGCTCCAACAATCCCCCACTTGTTTTTATTTAAAAACTATATATCAAGCAACATATCATAAAAGCTATGCATAAGTAAAGGTGTTTCTCAACTTGAACATGTAAAGGTATTTCTCTTTCGTTTAAGTGGAGCACCAAATAGAACAATGTGCAGCTTTATATACGAGCACCAAAATATAAGTGGACCTAAACCCAAATCATGTGGCTCTTTCGTTGATATAAGTGGAGCATGTGCTATGACTTTTTGGTGCTCGTATATAAAGCTGCACATTGTTCTATTTGGATGAGTGTGTGAGAATAGAAGCGGTCGCCCTAGTTTGAGGGAAAAAGAACCCAATAAAAGAGAGAAATAATTGGGAGTTGTTGCATTCAAGGTTTTTGTAAGAATAAAATCAAGGGAACTTTAACGAAAAGCACCCGATACTGTTCACTTTAACGAAAAACCACATTTTTACACTAAAAAGTCAATCCTGGTACTATTCACTTTACCCTTTATTTTGTCCTTATCATTAAAACTCAAAGTTTTCAAGCTCTTTTCATTAGTTTTCCTTAAAATCAATTGGAGATTGTTCCTTGAGTGCCGCAACATTGTAATTGTAAAGGGACGAAGTATTTTGTTTCTCTTTTTTTTTTTCCTCTTATATTTGTGAGTGCATTTGGGGTTTGGGTTTGAGAGACTAAACACTCTTTGTAATTTTCTTTTAACTATTAGTAGAATTTTTTCGTCGACTTCGAACTGGATGTAGACTTAAGCCAAATCAGTATAAATCCTTGTGTTATCTTGAATTGTTTGTTTCATCATATTTTTGTTGTATTAATTTATTAGTTTTATATTTGGCACTTCCACACAATAATGTTTACTACAATAACTATGGCTTGTGAAAACTTAGTCTATAAGTATCAATAAAGTTACAAGTAGCGTACTTTCTGGTATTGCATATGACACAATTTGTTCTTCGGTCTCATGATGGAGAAATTATTGTGCGAATTCATATCTGTTTAAACCCCCCTTATCGAAAGTAAAGTGATATGTGTATGCATATATATATGTGCAGGGTCATCTCTGAGATTTTGAGGGCCCTATGCAAAATTTGTAAAAGAGTCTCTCCTTAAGATAGTTTTAACTTTTAAAAAAAAGTATGACAATGCATTAATACTAGAAAACATTCACTTAAATCAAAACAAAGGCACTTAGTACTACGGTCTAGTGGTATTCCTATTCACTTGGAAATAAGAGGTCTTAGGTTCAATTATCGTCAACGGCGAATTTAAACCACATTATTGTTAGCCCACTGTAAGGCTTAGCCCACTTCCCCACCCCCTTAATATCTATATAATATCGTTTGTTCAAAAAAAAAATTAAACTTTTTTGACTCACTGATTGCATGTTTGCAAGTGTCCTTAATGATAAGTAAAATGATTTACAAACATAACCTTCACTAAAAAATCAAAAGTAGTTTTATCTTAAATAATCAAACATGAAAAAAAAAACTTCAAACCTCTAACTTTAAAGTTTTACTTGAATATATACTATTGTTATATAATAAAATTAAGAAACTTTCGTTTTTTTAGGATGTTATTAGACACTAAAAATATCTCATTGTACTCCAAGTTTTTATATTTAGAAAGAAAAAAAAATCTCTAATAAGGAGTGCACAACGCTGTTTTAAAGTGCTAATAAAAAAAAAAATTTAATATAGAACATTATGTTAGATGACAAAAATTTAGTGATCCCTTCAAATTTGAGATTTTGTGCGACTGCACATTTCGCTCCCCTCAACGCCCCCTTGTATATTTGTGTAATTATGTGTTACGATTTTTGGTTGGGTACTGAAAGGTGATCAAACCATCTTGTTAAACACACAGAGATTCATTATGCCTCGAAATCACTCATAATTTTTTGGGAAAATAGTAAAAAATTAACAACCCCTAAAACTTCAAGTAAAAAAAGCATTCTTAGTTTTGTAAGGCCCTTAAAATGGTGGTTCTGTAAGGCCCTTAAAATGGGGCTCATTGTTAGGCCCTTAACAGGGCTTTACATTGAGAGCCAATCAACGAAAGATTGAAGGATTATTGCTAAAAGCGTCTACAAATTGGTAAACAACAACAAAAATTGAGAGTTACACAATAAATACAAGAAAAATTGCGTTTGGGATCTTAATCCAAACAGCTCTACTTTTTATTCTTGTTCAGGACAATAGCAGCCCTAGTTTAATGCCATGTGGCATGCACGTTGTATTTTATAGTCCAGTTCTGTGTTTGATAATTCAGACAAGAAACAGTTCAGCTGTGCTTTTGTTGTTGTCTTTTATTTAAAATTGTTTTAGAAAGATAGTTTCAAACTTTGTACACCACTAATAATATTATATATAGGACATACCAAATCAGTCCCGAAACTTCCATCTCAAATGATATGTCATCTTCTCATTTGTTCTTATTTCGAACCACTTCACCAGCTAGCTACGAATTCATCTTATTAAAACATACTTTCTGGGACTATATATATGTCACAATTTTGTTCTTCGATCGGATAAATTATTGCGTGGTACTAGGGTATTTACTTTATAGTCAATAAACAGCTATATTCTAATGCACGCGAGCGGCATACATGCATATTTAAATGTAAACGCCAAAATCTGATGAAATATCAACATCCAACACCATGTGAGGAAGTTTCTCCCACTATATTATATGAGAAAGTTTCTCTCATTGATCTCCACTTTCATTATTTTCTTAATTACGGTATTGACTTCTATGATTAATATTTGAAATAAAGTATTAGTAATTTTAAATGTAATTGTAACATAATATACATCAGGAATATATGCAAATAATATATGAATTCGTTCAGGTTATACCTAGCGGAATTGACGAATTTCGGACTACCGTCTAGTTTTTAGGATCCTTCTTTGTTTGCGAGCACGAACGCTACCACTTGTATTCGGTTGCATCTAGCCCAGCTAGATTGCCTACGTATTATGGATTGAAACTACAAAAGACTGCTGATTTTCTCACTTCGTATTATATAACCAGGAAAAGTTCTTTTCCTACAAGGATTCTAATAGAAGAATCATAGAGGTTTTTTTGTCCATATAAATAGTGGTCACTACTCTCACACACAAAAAGCTCATTATTGGACTTGGGCATATTATTGAATTTGGCTATGACTTCATCTTCTTCGACTTTTAGGCGATGAATGGAGTAGTCGATTAAGGGGATTAAATGCTTAGTCTTCTTACGGTTTTTTTTTCTTTACCTGATTCAATTTCTATGCGGTATATGTTGAGAGTATGAGACCTACATTGGAAAAAGAAGACACATTAAATGTGCTTACAAGTAATTGAGCTCTCATATTGTTATGTTTTATGATGGAATCTCAATTTTCTTCATTGTATAGAGTAGATTGTCCCACCAGTGAAGCCCAACAGCCACAATATGTTATACACAATCCGATTTGTATTGTTTGCGTGCATGTGCTTATAAGTAATTAACAAAAGAAATAGAGTAAATTACATACTAGCCCCTCATGTTTGAGGTCAATTACAACCCCATACAACAACTTTAAAACATTTCACTTTCATACATCCAGTACCATTTTATTTCAAAATAACACCTCCGTTAGATTTTCCATCCATTAGTCTGTTAAATGCTGACGTGGCTGCCACATTTGTGCTGATGAGGCTGCCACATGGCAAAAAAAAAAATTTTTAATTTTTTAATTTTTTTTAATCTAATCTTCTAAATATTAAAAAAAAAAAAAAAAAAAAAAAACCTGAAAGCTTTACCCGCAACCCCCAAAACCAGAAACCAATTAATCCCAAACCCACCTCCCCATTAATCCCCCCAGAAACCTAGTGCAGCAACCTCCTCCTCCCCCCCACCCCCCAACGAACCATTCCCGTCAAATCCCCCTTCCCCCAACGACCCACTCCCGTTAAATCCCCATTACCCCACGACCCACTCCCTTCAAACCCCACCTCCCCCCCCCCCGGACGACCCACTCCCGTTAAATCATCCTTCCCCCCAACCCGAGCCTCGCCTTTTCCCTGCAACCCAATCCCACAAATTCCACCTCCCAAAATCATTCCCTTCACCATCTTCATCCCCACTCCCAATCCCAACACCACCGAACTGTGTGGATATGAGTTCGCGGGGGGTGGGGGAAGGGGTTAATGGGATCTCAACCCAGAAAAGAAAAGCAAAAAAAAAATGCACAAATCTAGGATCTAGGTTCGCGAGGGGGGGTGGGGGAAGGGGTTAATGGGATATGGGGGGTTCGCCGGGTGGGGGTTGCCGGAGAGAGAGTCAGAGAGGGAGAGAAATGAGTGAGAAAGCAGAATGAGGAGAGAGAGTGATGGATATAGGATTGGCGTTGGGGCGAATAGAAAGCGGGAAGAAGGAAGGCGTTGGCGATGGTGACCCGGCGGAGTTGTGTGGGTTTTGGATTTGGGGGGTTTGGGGTTTGAGAGAGAGTGAGGAGAATGGGATGAGGGTCGGGGGTTGGGTCGGAATGGGCTCAACGTTCTGGTCGTCTCCGTGGCGGTGAATTTGGGTCATGCGCTACATCGCGGCCTGTACCGCAGAGCTCTCTCTCTGATCCCTCTGCTCCTCACGGAGGTCCTTCGTCACCACCCGATCTCGCCGTCGACCGGGATTTCTCATCGTCGCCTTGCTGCTCCTGCTCGTTGCAGTTCAGGGGGGATATGGGTTTCGCGCCGGAGGGGTGGTAATGGGACATGGGTTAGGTTTCGCGTCGGGGGGGGGTGTGGTAATGGGATCTGGGTTGGGGGTGGTCGTATGGGGTATGGGTTTCGCGGGGATATGGGATCTGGGTTGTTCTCTGGTTTTTTTTTTTTCCTTCAAAGGTGCAGGTATGGGGTGGGGGAAGATGGGAGCAGGGAAGAAGAAGGCTGAGGGGGGTTCACAGGGGTGGGGTTTTGTTCAAATTCTGGGTTTTTTTTTTTTTTTTTTTTTTAAATTTAGAAGATTTAGGTATTTTCTTTAAAAAATTAAAAAAAAAAATTTGCCACGTGGCAGCCTCATCAGCACAAATGTGGCAGCCACGTCAGCATTTAACAGACTAATGGATGGAAAATCTAACGGATGTGTTATTTTGAAATAAAATGGTACTGGATGTATGAAAGTGAAATGTTTTAAAGTTCTTGTATGGGGTTGTAATTGACCTCAAACCTGAGGGGCTACTATGTAATTTACTCAAAGAAATATCATTTCAAATATGCGCTACGAATAGCTATCAAAACGGACGACTCATATATAATAAACTATTGTTGTATCCAATCAAGAGGTCTGACCTAGGATATATTATATGGTAGCAGATTCGTAAGAGAAACTTTATCTCTAGCTCCTGCATTATTCATGCCCGACGAGATGTCGATGCCGTGGGGCAGAGGTTAGCCGAACTGCCACTTTATTTTGAGCAACGAAAGGGATCTTCTTCAGATTCCTTCCTCTTAGTTCATTAATTTCGGGCATTCAGACCGTTGAAATTTGATACACCGACTAAAGTTATTATACTTTTAAAGTGGACCCATGTCTGTAGCCGTTGGATCAAATTTCAACGGCCCAGATTCCCGAACTTAGTGAATTTTTTTTTTGGTCAATTGGAATTCCATTAAAAAGAAACATGAAGAAGGACTACAGAAAGACTCCTTAGAAAAGGAGAAGATAAGCACAGCTCTTACATAGAGCAGGAACAGACATGTTTCAGTAAGTAAGAACTAGCTATCTAGCCTAAAAGGCTACCAAAAATACTACCTACACCCAAGATGGAGGGGCTATTCCCACCCCATATTGGGATTATACAAAAGGGGGACAAGGGAGGCCGTCCCTAGACAGAACACTGACAAGAGAGGTCCCATTCCGAAGAGCACACCCTCTGTATCGCCAAGGATGCAGCTGCATTAGCTGCTTTGTTTGCAGACCAAGGAATCCATTCCCAATGAAGAGAAGATAACAAGCAAGCATGTTTCCTTATTTCCTCCACAATAGGAATGATTTTCCACAGACCTTTCAAGTTTCTTTTCTAAATTATGTCCATAACATTTTTGCAATCATTTTCCAAAACCACTTTACGATGACCGCTAGAAGCCGCGAGTTTTAAACCTTCAAGTATAGCTTTAGCTTTGACTTCCTCAGGTGACGATCGAATTAAATGGATGCAATTCCCCCCAATCAGACTGCCCACTGAGTCTCTGATAACAACTCCAATGCCAGCTACTAGTGGATTGCCCTTCCAAGAGCCTGTAAGACATATTTTGAAATCACAACAACAAGACATTAGGATCATGAATAAATCAAATCAATATAAAATAGAGATGAACTAAATATATTGAACTTATATGTAAAATACAAAAGACATGGCTCTTCTGGATGACAAAAGACATGGCTCTTCTGGATGACAAAAGATGAGTTCACAAGGTTGCCTTCTCCTTCCAATACTCCAAAATATCCCTCTACTATATGAATAGGTTTTAGTATTCTGAGGAATTCAACGTATGGAAGTAGGGACTTAACCTAGTATTTATACACCATTGGGGTTCCTTATTAGCTGGCCTATTAACAGCTACGAAAATCAAACCCTAACACTTGTGATTGAGTCCTACCATGATTCTATATCTTTGTAGAGAAACCTATTAGATTTCTTTGAGGTCAATTGCAAAGGTTAAGACTCCATAATCCTTATTTTACTAGGACTATCAAATTACTGATGTCGTTAACAACTCTATAAACAAGTGGCTTACAACACAAGTAATCCAATACATCATTCATTGTCATTCACAACTTTACATTTTCCCACTTGAATGTCAATGATTTATCCTAACAAATAAGAACTCATGGTGATCACTGAGTCTTCATAAGTATGCAACAACCTTTCCTAGCAACCTGTCACTTTGAATCGAATGCAAAACCAAAGAAAACAAAGAACAACTTGGTATGTTCCTTGCAGTCCAAGATCACATACACATTCAACTTAAAGCACTTTGTTACTAACAAAGTCATGGTGTCAAGAGCTAATAGTCAAAACATTAGCTCACAATAGTCGAACTGAAAATATGAAAATATATTTCAGTACAAAAGTAGTTCACAAAAGAACTCAACAACATTGGTAACAAAATCCAACTTTTTTGTCAATTTATAATGTAATAAGAGAACAAGTAAAATACGACATACTATTTACAAAATCAGGACCTCTTATTAAAACTTATGAACAAAACTTAAACAAAATTTACTCTTAAAATATCAGCCAATAACACTTCAAGTTTTCAACACAAAAGATAATCTCTTATTCCCATTGATTAGCAGAGATAAACAAAATATTACTCCCACTGATTAAGGTAGTAAAAGAAAACTTTATAAATGCCTACAAAATGAAACATATACCTTTCAAGTTCTCCCACTAGCAAAACATTAATCATGGCATATATAGAACATAAAATTTGTGAGTTCAAAATCTTTATTCTAGATATCTATAGGGAAGTGATTCTCGTGACTAAAAAACTATACAAAATTATTTGGTCAATTTTGTTCATCTAACAATTGATAGAAATAGAAAACTTTAACTGAATGTTTTCTTATTGCATCAAAAGCATATAATTCCAAAATCATCTTTGCACAGAAAATAATTATATTAGATTTGCATAGCAAAAACATAAAATACAAGGGCAAACGTATATAGCTTCAACACTTTTGAGCAGATGAAGTATATGCAATCTTGTCAATTTCATGTTTCACTATACATTGATTTATATTTGTATTGAATAAGAAAATACTTTTGAGTAGATTAATTATCCATCAATAACATATAAATCACAAGTCCAATGTCTTGAACAACAAACAAGAATTAATAAGCAAAACACTTTTGAGCCGAATATACTCATTAATCCTTCTTGCAAGATTAGTTGCATATATAAAATATAAACAAGTATGATAATGTACGTTTTATCTACCAAAACTATGACCATTAAAAGCATGCAAAATTGATGAGTGTGATGCCCATAATACATTATTTCTCCCACTTGGGCAAACACTCAAAATTTCAAGATTAAACACTAGAGAAAGTGGTTTTCATATAACAAAATATAGGCTAGTTGAATCAATAAAGATAGTGTACACAATCCATTATATAATATTACATGGCAAATTTTTACAAAGTTTGGAGTTAGAAATATCTATCAAAATTGTAATCAAATAGGACACATTGCAAGGTATGCAAAACTCCATCAGTATTTCCCAAGCTCTACCAAAATTTCAGATTTAATCATAATTTAAATAAAACCAATTTACAATCTTTAATATGCTCAAAACACGAAAATTTCTTAAACAAATTTGTTGAGTCACAAAATAGTTGGTTGACATAATAAACCAATCTATATGTATCAAATTAGGCTTATATAAGGAACAATATCTCAACATCATTAATCAATAAAAGTGACAAGTGATTAGATAAACCAATGGCTACAAAATTTATCTTATATAGTGTATGAGAGAAGACTCACATATTTGTTAAAGATTAGGTCATAAATTAAAATGAAACCTAATTAGAAAATCCAAACTCAAAATTTATGTTTTAATTCTAAAACAAAGTCAATTAAAATAAACACTTAGATATATCAATAACATCAATTTTAATCCAATTTAGAACTCAGAGAAAATTAAGGCAAATTTACCTACTCATTCTCGATTTTGCAAGATTCATCATGGAAGTAGTCAAGTTGCGGAGGATTGAACCAACTTCAAATTGCATGATTGTTACACCTCTGGGCAAAAACTAATCATGCAAAGAAAATAACTGCATAGCTAGTGATAGGATTAAAAGCACACCACAAAGTAACACACAAATGTCCTATTGATTTTCCTTATTAACACTAAGATTTGTCAATTGTAGCATATGAAAATAAGGGTCTTTCCCGCAGAAGATTGTTTTATCTAACTACTTAAAATGTCACAAAAACTGGCTGCTGTCCCTACTGACCAGCCACCGAAAAATAATTATTAGACTGACTTACACTTATCTAAATTCTACGAAATTTTATATAAAGATACTAGACACACAGAGCTACACTTCTACAAATTTTTAGGATTTTTGGATTAGATTTGATATTTAAATTAAATCAAACAAAAACAGGACAGAAACATATTTTAAGTAGTTCACATATTAAGAAAAACGAGTTAGGGGAATTGCTATCCACCACCAAATAATCATGCAAACATGTTATGTTTCATTCAAATTCCTTTTATTCCTGGATGAAGATGCTCAAGTTGGCTCAATGTTAGAACTCAACCTATTACTCTTTCTTAGGTAGTATGTTAAGAGAATGGCGTTTTCAACTTAACTTAGTCCCTAGCATGCAATCTAGAATGGCGTGTTCATAGATTTAACAAGAAGAAATCATTAAGAACGAAAAGAGTTTGAGTCATCACAAGGCATCGTAAGTACTAGCGTTGTCTTACTTATCCTAGAAATTGGTTCACATGTTATTCGCAATTAACAAGTGCTACTTTAGAACATATGTGGGTCCTCATTCGACAAGGGCAGTCACACACATATTCATAGCATTAGAATCCTAGATATGCTTACTACGTATGCATCCATAGCAAACAAATAAAGAATTCATCAATGAGACAAGTAGTGAACCAATTTTCATCCATTCATAAAAGTAATTCAACGAAATGTCATGACAAAATTGCAATCATATTCAGGGCTTCAAAACAGCCCCTAACTACTAAAAATTTAGTTACACACAATCCTTAAGTTAAAACAAAAGGTAGACATGAGTTTGAGAAGATAGAACCGAAAGAAATCGACCAAGGCTTCCTCTTTCCTTTCCTTCCTTTCTCAACGCAGCAGCCTTGCCTTTTTTCCTTCATTTCCTTCCTTTTTTTCTATTTTTTTTTTTCCTCTAAAGAACTCTCCTTTGCTGCTGCAACCTGCAGCCTTCATGCCCATGCTTGCTGCCCCATTTCTGCTCCATAATTCACCCCACTAACAGCCATTTAGTGATGACAATAAGTGAGAGGAAATGGTAAAACAATTGTAACTTTTTGGGCAACCTTTATGCCAATTACTCCCACTTAATCCTCATCTTTAATTCCATTTCATCTGATATTTGAAGAGGTGTCAGCTGGCTTGTTCTTGGCTGCATCAGTTTTGGCTGCTAGTTTTATTGGATTTATTGCCTTCAATGCAGTTACAAACTGCTCAGCGTCTTGGAAACCTTTCAGTGTTAAAACGGCCACAACTTCTTCTAGAAAAATGATATTAATAATCCGCGAAATGCTCCAGAAAATAGACATCCGTAGCTTTCCAAGCATATAAGGCTCATTCTCTAATTCATTCTGAGCTGTTCGAAACTTGCTTCCAAAGTCAGCTGACCTGCACAGGCAGTTTTGACGAATTTGTTACTTAATATCCAACTTGTGCTATTTTTCTTTTCTTTGCTTGACAATCCTAGAAAACACAAAAACAAAGTAAATAGCTCAAAAATATAAGGAACTAACTAAGAAAAGACAAGTGAATTTGATGTAAAGTATATATAAATATGAGCTTATCAGCTAGCCAAAACATAAAATACACAAAATATATATAGCTTCAACAGCTTTGGCCAGATGAACATATGTTAAAAGTATTTTATGATTTTCTATAATACTAATTTATAATTGGTGAGTGATTTCCTGAAATTCCCATTAGGACAAAAGTATTCACCATATAAATTACAATTCTAATTTTTCAAAATAATCTTTTAGAACAGTATTAAATAACTGTTTTGTTGGATATTCAAGTATTCTCAAAAGAATCAATTAGACACAAAAAGTAGGTCATTGTTGACATTGAACAATAGAGTTCTCAAAAGAGTAAACATGATTATTCAATTATTCGATAGGGACCAAAATGATCAATTAGTAATGCCACTTTCCAATTTTCTCTCAAAAGACAATTATCATCATAATCAGAATTGATGACCAAACAAAATATTGGTTTAAGTCAAACAAATCAATACATCTTTAAATCAAAATTTAACCAGTGTTGTCTATAAAATTCATTAGTATTGAGAATTTGCATACAATAAGGACATATTGGAACCATAACCTTGTATAATAATCAGTACCAATAGATGTGCACAAATCAGTGAAACAATATCACATAACAAAACTAGTTTTGAAGTACCAAAATTCAGCAGTACTACTTTAGTTTGCAAATTCACTAAAAACTCAATTCTCTTTAGATTGTCATGAAAATTTTTAGGTATGCACTAGACATATATGGCTACTATTTCGAAAAATTTCATGATTTTTAAAATTTTATAGGCTAGCCAAAAATGAATTCAAAAAGAGAGGTTCTTTAGAAACTGCAGAAAATGTTCGGTACAGAAATGAGATTACAAATTCACCTGATATTCATTGTTCATCCGATATGCATGAACTTTTTCAAAAATGAAGTAGACATATAAATTTACTGGCACCCAAAGTTCCATAATTTTTTCGATTTTACAAGTGGGTTAAAATTAAAATCTAAATGGAATGTGCTGCAGAAACCGCATAAATTCTGCAGAACAGTCTCGAGATTAAGAATTCACCAATAATTCATTTTCAAACCAATGCTCGTGAAAATTTGTATGTTTAAAATAAACATCTCAATGTATATCATACTAAAATTTCATGAATTTATGAGTTATATTGATATATCTAAATAATATCACAAACAGACTATTTTGCAGACGTCTGCAGAATTCCAGCAACATGGTATCACACTTAAAAATTTACCATAAATCCATTTTTTGTCCAAAAAACGTGGAAAAATACCAGCGTCTACAATCCATTTAATTTTACAACATGACCGAATTTCATAATATTTGGAGTTATGGAAGTCTATCAAGCCCAGGTTATTGACATGAATGGGTTTCCTTTTAATGAGACTTTAATGGAGTCATACCCCTATAATATTATAGTTTCAAAAGACTATAATTTAGCATGATTAATTTTGACAAAAGTTTAGGCAAGAAATAATTCACACTACAATTGAATCAATTTATAAAAAAATTGAAAACCCCAATACGTACCGACTGAAAGCAATTCATAATAATGTAATTAACCACACATCAAAATTATGACAGCAAGCAATCCTTCATAACACAATAATTTGTTTATATATACGTAAGTTCCAAATAGTTTTACCATTATCGGTTCATCAAAAAACAAACAAATTGGGAATGCCTTTTAGAACATATCAATTAACAATGCTAAATCCAAATTTTAAATCATGAAAGCATGAGATCCAATACAATATTCATCCAAAAAACTCACATCTGCAAGGATTAATTTAATAATTTGACAGATTCGTAACAGAGAATAGTCCAAAATATAAGCAAACTAACCAAAAATTTTAATTTTTTTTTAAAGCTAAATTTTGCAACGCAATAAGCGGAAGTGTAAATTCTCAACTCAATCAATTTTGAGATGGAGAAATAAATAAGAAAAGGCTTTTTATTCAAAATGGTCCCTGAGATTTGCATCATCCATAAGTTTGGTCCCTAATATTTAAAATCAATAGAAGTAGTCCCTGAGATTGTCCACCATCTATGATTTTGGTCCTTCCGCTGAAGCTTTTGGCTTGAAGTTTTGGGCAATTTTCAAAGCTTCGTAACTCAATCGTTTCTTAACCAAATTTGACCCATAATATATCAAAATGAAGATAGGAAAGTGTAGAATAAGATTATATCAATTTGGAAGCCCAATGATTGCCCGACATGGTTAAGAAACGATTGAGTTACGAAGCTTTGAAAATTGCCCAAACTTCCGGCCAAAAGCTTCAGCGGAATGACCAAAATCATGGATGGTGCTACTTCTATTGATTTTAAATCTCAGATACCAAACTTATAGATGATGCAAATCTCAATGACCATTTTGAATAAAAAGCCATAAGAAAATAAAGGTTGATTGCCCAGAATCAACATCATCTTTATCAAATTCTCAATTTAGTTGGAACCAAAAGCTTAATTTTAACTCAATCAAATTAGGTAGATTAAATTGCACGATTTCATACTTGTCCGAAGAGAATTCTTACCGGATAACGCTGAATAGATCCAAAAGGCCGCTATTGAGAAGTTTGCAAGATAGCTAAAGACTTCACACGCAAGAGAGAAGACCCCGTACTGTTTCAACGCCCTATCTCACCTTTGTTTTTTTTTAATAATAATGAAATAGAATTATCGCAACTAATAATAAGAGGATTATATAATAAATCCAAATATCATCCAATATTAGGTTTGGTCATACGCCATCAAAACCTGCACTTAGTTTACAAAATTTCTTGCAATGCGAAAAGAAACCATGTCATATTACAATTCGAAAAGAAGTTTTCTTTTAACGGTGAAGTACTAGAACAATAGTGACTTTGATTATATATATAAATATATACTTTTATTTTTCCGTAAAATATAAACATAATATACTTACGAAAATTTAATTGATACAGAATTCAGAATCGCGGAAGCATGTTAACTGATTTCATAGGCTACAAAGATAGAAATCAGCCAACCAAAACAATATTTTGTAATCAAACAATTACCTTTAATCCGAACCCTAAGCTTGTTGTGTGGCTCTAATTCCACATGTAAGACATATTCTGAAATCACAACAACAAGACATTAGGATCACGAATAAATCAAATCAATATAAAATAGAGATGAACTAAATATATTGAACTTATCTGTAGAATACATAAGACATGGCTCTTCCGGATGACAAAAGATGAGTTCACAAGGTTGCTTTCTCCTTCCAATACTCCAAAATATCCCTCTCTGAGGAATTCAACGTATGGAAGCAAAGACTTAACTTAGTATTCATACACCATTGGGGTTCCTTATTAGCCGGCCTATTAATAGCTACGAAAATCAAACCCTAACACTTAAGTGATTGAGTCCTACCATGATTCTATATCTTTGTAGAGAAACCTATTAGATTTCTTTGAGGTCAATTGTAAAGGCTAAGACTCCATAATCCTTATTTTACTAGGATTATCAGATTACTTATGTTGTTAACAACTCGATAAACAAGTGGCTTACAACACAAGTAATCCAATACATCATTCATTATCATTCACAACTTTACAGCGCCATCTACATTAACTTTGATCATGGGATATATGGGAGGGCACCATGCAACCTGCACTCCATTCCCACTATTCCCACGAGTGTGACTAAATCTAGATTGGTGACTCATAGTTTCAACAACGGACAATTGGTTTTTGTGGTTCACTTGGACAAGATTTGGAATAGAATCATTGAAAGACACCCTCCATCTTTCTTTCCAAATTTCCCAGCAAGTAATTCCAAGAACAATAATGAGCTGATTACGGTCGGGTGCCGTAGTAGATTCAATCATCCCTAAAAACCATTTATCAAACTTGGTTATACACTGTGGGCTCGGTAAGTAGCTCAAAAGATAGCCAAACCACACCGGCCTAGTCCATGGACAAAGCAGCAGCATGTGTTCAATCGACTCGTCATCAACTAGGAAAATAGGGTAGCACGGGTTGTTTGCAAGATGTCTTCGAGATAGGATCAACTTGGTTGGGAGAAAAGAAGATATAGCTCGCCACAGAAAGTTGCAAATCTTGGGAAGTAAATTCACACTCCAAACAAACTTCCATATTTTCTTGTCAACTTCATGAGAAGAGTGTTGGTGGACAATAGTACTTTGATTTTTAAATTTGATAGCCCAAAAGTAACCACTCTTCACTGTGTACGCACCATCTTTCGTCCAAGGCCAAATAAGATGATCCGGGCTATCCAACAAGTAAAGCGGGATAGCACGAATCAGACTCATATCATCATCCTTTAGCAGATGCTCATATATACTCAAATTCCACGTTGAGTCGTCTCTCCCAAGCAAGTCACACACAAGAGATGGAGCACGTCCCAGTAGAATTGCTTTAGAAGTGGGCTTCCGTCTATCCATATCGGGTAGCCAGTTGTCATTCCATACCTTCACAGTTTCACCATTACCAATTTGCCACAAAGCACCATTTTCCAGCATTTTTCTACCCTCCAAAAGGCTAACCCAAGCCCATGAAGGACATGAACCTCGGGTAGCTTGAAGGAAGTCACAATTTGGAAAGTAACGTGCCTTAAGAATTTTGACCCATAGAGCGTCGGGGTTGCAAATGATTCTCCAACACTGCTTCCCAAGAAGAGCATCATTGAAACTTTCAATATCTCTAAATCCTAGTCCTCCTTCAGACTTGGGGTTGCATAAACTTCCCCAGCTGCTCCAATAAATCTTCTTCTTGTCCACACAATCTCCCCACCAAAAACTGCTCATATCCCCATTAATAGCTTTGCATAATGTGGTGGGAAATTTAAAGCCGGAGAGGATCCCTTTCCTGATTTTTTTGGGTACGAAGAACCACGTCAATTAACGTTACCATTTTGCCCAAAGAAAATCGTTTTGACAAGAGGACAATTTTATTTAAGCTAGTTTTCGTAAGACAACTATTTTATCTAAACTATTCTTATTTATGTGAAAGAAAATTCAAACACGAAAAGAAAGAAAACATATAAAATGTTATAGCCAACTACTCTAACTCATATTTGTCACTTTTATTTTTGAATAGATTGTTTTTACCAATTAAAAATAAAATGAACACACAATTACAACTTTTGCACATTATTTCACGTAAACAATACTCCAAAGTTTTTATGGAGGAACTGGATCCCATCTGGATTCATTTTGTGAGAATCTTAATGATCTTCACATCTTAACCATTCATCGTGTATAGTACAGTCAAAGATTATTTGATTTTTTTTATTTAAAATTAAACACAAATAGTAGCTGACAAAAACTAGCAGCACAATGTACAATGAACGGCTAGGATATGAGGATCCCTAGGATCCCCTCCCTTTTATGGACCCCAAATACCCTTCAAGACTAGCACATCTAGAAGAAAATTTTTAAGTGCTTATTATCCAAACGGATACTCCATATGTTATAAAGAAGTGGAATGACATGGAAAAGAGTCACTTCTTCCACTTGAATTATCACATGTATAGTATCGCTTGACTACTCATACTTAAAAAATTCTTTTCACATCCTGACAATTAAAACTAAAATAAACGCTTCGTGACAAACTTTTGCACTTAAAAATTAAAAATAAATGACACTCCAAAATTTTAAGGAAGGATGACATCCCGACATTTAAAATTTAGTTGGCCGGCCACGATGCCATCACCTTCTTATTTAAGAGTCTTTGACTCCATACTCTTTCTCATAGTGTCGACTTCCAAGAAAATGGAATTCTCAGTCAGCTCCATGGTCGTCTCCATTGTTTGTGTGGGGTTAATAGCATTGGGGTGGAAAGTAGTGAACTGGATTTGGTTGAAGCCGAAGAAGTTTGAGAGGCACCTAAGGCAGCAAGGTCTTTCTGGAAATTCTTACAGGCTCTTGATTGGAGACTTGAATGACAACTCCAAGATGACCAAAGCGGCACTATCAAAGCCCATGGAGCTCTCACATGACATTGTGCCTTATGTTCTACCTCTGCTCCATGATATCTTCAACAAATACGGTACACTTCTCTAATTTTGGATCTACATATGTTCACGTTACTAATTAATATTTACCCTGTTAATTACAAAAAGTAAAAAGAAATACAAGAATATATAATTATTAATGCGAATATTTCAAGAATCAAACTATAAAAAGGAAACTCTTAACTATTAATTGGTAACGTCATGTGTGATAATAGATAGGTGTAACAATTGTGTCTGGAGGTTCCTACCTATATTTTGATATACTTTGTGTTTTTAATCACGAAAGAGAGTTTTAAAATTTTAGTTGTGTCAAGGGATTTAAAGTTCAAGCATTTACGGTCGTACCTGAGATCTTAGACTTTATCCTTCCTTCATCTAATATCGTTACTACAAAAAATTAAAAAGGACTTGTTTGTGAGAGTCCTATAAAAATTTTGAAGTTTTAGATTTGCGAGAGCCCCCTAAGGTTGATACAAATTTCAAACTGTGTGCTTACTAATTGCCCAAAATTAATTTGCAGGGAGAAAATCTTTCGTTTGGCTTGGCCCAATGCCGAGTGTGATCCTGTTTGATGCTGAATTAATGAGGGAAGCTTTTACAAAGTATAGGGTGTATGAGAAGCCACATTCAAACCCACTCATCTCATTACTTGCGACTGGCCTCGTAGGCCACGAGGGTGACAAATGGGTCAAACATAGAAGGATTATCAACCCAGCTTTCCACGTTGAAAAGATGAAGGTAAGTATTTCTCATTTTTGCATGGGATTCATGGGAATGATATGTCTACTTCCTCTCTCTATCTCTCATGTCATGTTGTCTAATTACGTTATGTAAGAGGCAGAGAAACGTGGATATATTCTTGCAAACAGCTAAGAAAGTTAAGAATCTCCTCATATTCAGAGATTGAGAAATTTCAAAGTTATGGAAGTAATAGTTAATTCAAAGACTAGATGGAAAGAGGTATTGCTCCCCTGCATATTTTCAAAAGGACCATAAATGTTGACAGTGTAGAGGAGATGCCCTTAAAGAAACATGGGACGCTACAGCTCCGAAACTACATGTGACATGTTCCATGTTGAGTCCTTGACACTAAGAGGAAAAAAATTCAATTTTTTGCACGTTTATTTTCTTTTATCGTACACTAATAACAGTTTGCATATGTATTAAGCTAATTTAGTTTATGTTAGTCTTACAATTGATTTACCTTAACCAAGAATTTTGTCATACATAATCTTTGTAAATAAGCAATATCTTGGTCTCACTTTTATTCACCACAAATAAATTGAGGACATAACCAATATGTAAACATAATAGTTTTGGCATGGGATTTGAAGAACATGTACTTTCAAAAACCAAGTTTCAGAGAAGGATTTCTTCATGTCTTTTCGATGCTAAACCCAGTTCTGTTTGTATCACCACATTGTTACATAGGATATGTTACCTGCATTTCATGCTGCTTCTGAAAACATGTTGAGCAAATGGGAGATGCTTTTCTCATCAAAGGGGACTTGTGAAGTGGATGTGTGGCCTTATCTTTGTGCTTTTGCGGGCGATGTGATTTCTCGGGCTGCATTTGGTTGTAACTTTGAAGAGGGACAAAGGTTTTTCCAGCTCCAAAAGGAACAAGCTGCTTTTATACGCATAGTTCTGGACTCGGTCTACATACCATTTTTCAGGTGAACTCAAACTTTGTCTACGAAGTGTGTATGCATTTGAATATCAATACAGCATTGTCTAGACACAAGTGAAACTAGAGAAATCACCCCCATTTTCACCTCTTGCCCTCCCCATCTTTTTTTTTAGTGATTGAGTAAGCCAAATGAGAATCAAGGGACATGATTAAACAGATCAGTGCAGAGGTCAAAAGGAGAGCGGAAATCAGTTCTCTTACTAAATTCATTATAAAAGAAAACCACAAGGAAAACCTAGTTTTAGATTATAAATTTGACAATTTACTAAGAGCTGCAACATAATCATCAATGTACGACCTTTACTAAGAGCTGCAACATAATCATCAATGTCCAGGTTTCTACCAACTAAAATGAACAGGAGGATGAAACAGATCGCCAAGGAAATGGATACTTTGTTAAGGGGAATAATTAACAAAAGAGAGAAGGCAATGAGAGCAGGAGAAGCCACTGAAGATGACTTGTTGGGTATACTTCTGAAATCCAATTTCAACGAGATTCAAGAGCATGCCAATGACAAGGATGTCGGGATGAGTATCGAAGAAGTGATAGAAGAGTGCAAATTATTCTACTTAGCTGGAGAAGAAACGACCAGAGATTTGATTAACTGGACATTAGTGCTATTGGGAAAATATCAAGATTGGCAAATGCGTGCGAGAGAAGAGGTTGTGACGATCTTTAAGAACAACAAACCAGACTATGCTGGGTTAAAGTGCTTGAAAATTGTAAGTATTCTCTCTTATTACCATGTTTTTTGTTTTCTTAAAATCTTAACCTGAATCACCTACTACATTTTTGCAATCTAATCAATGTCGTTCATTATCGTCGGTCCATCTATCCATATAGTTCATAAATATTTCTGTGAGACAACTCAAAATGTACATAAGTCCCAAATATCTCCTTCAGGTGAACATGATCCTGTACGAGGTTCTTAGGTTGTACCCATCAGTTAGTTTCACGATCCGAGAGATCACGAAGGAGACGAAACTAGGAGATATTTCTCTACCACCTGGTACGCAGCTTGCAGTGCCAATCCTTTTTGTTCATCATGACAAAGAAATCTGGGGTGACGATGTCCACGAATTCAAACCTGAGAGGTTTTCTGAAGGGATCTCAAAGGCAACAAAGAATCAAGTAGCAGCATTCTTTCCATTTAGCACAGGTCCCAGGACGTGCATTGGACAAAACTTCGCGATGATTGAAGTGAAAACGATTATAACGATGATTTTACAGCGCTTTACGTTTGAGCTTTCTCCAGCCTACAGACATTCTCCTTCAAACATTCTCACTCTTGAACCACAATATGGTACTCCAATCATTTTTCAAAAAATCTAGGACTCAAGTTCAACTTTGTTAGTTGTAATGCTTCTCATATTTCCATATAAATAACATGTAATAATTAGCACTTCAATAAAATGTTTGTGTAATGTTTTGATTTGTATGAGAACTTGATCTTTCAAACGATATTTTCTGCACTAGCTTTTATATAAATTGATATTCGATGCCAATTTATTTAGTAAATATATCGTTATATAAAAATATAAAATGTTAAATATTTTAAAGGAGTATCTTAATATATTATAATATATAAATAATTAATGGTTTGGAACAATTCGTTCCAAACCTTAGAATTGTTCCTAATTAAGAAGAAAAGCAGGTAGAACTGAAATATTTAAAACCATCCAAGATTTTAAACCACTACAATCATGGTATAAAATCAACCCTGCCAGTTTAGTTTTCCTACTTCAGGAATCAAGACTTGTATATAAACCTGAATAGTTGAATGGAATAATCAAGCAATTCAAGTGATATTAGAGCGCTACATCCAAGAGGATGATGTGTTTTACGGTCCTAACTCGCGGCCGAGACAGAGTTTTTGAAGAACTTGTAGATCCCTTGTGCACAGAAAGTCAAGGTCCAAGAGAAACAGTATGATGGACATGAAACATCTAGTAATGGTGATCGCATCACCAAATAAGAAAAAGAACAAGTACAAAGGTTTCAACGTGTGCCTCTCAAGGTGATCACCTTATGTTTCATTGGGTGTGTTATCCACACACCTCATTTTACTTCTCACACACCCCTTGATAATTTATGTCCGTTGATCTTCTTCAATTCATCCGATCCGACGGTCGAAAATTAAAAAGGTGTGTGAAAAGTAAATAGAAGTCCAACCAAAATAAGAAATGACTAAAAATACAAGTATAAACAAATAAGATAAATCTCATGAAGAAGTTAGGTTTTTACCATAAAACTAATTGGTAATATAAGAAGTAATCCAACTTATTTATAAACTCATGCAAGGTCTCTTCTCTCATCAATGTGTAATTCATTCTCAATATTCTTAAGACAGTAACTTTCCCAGTTTCCACATTACAAAAGTTCATTCAACCAATAATGGTGTGCAGTCCTACTCTCCTAATAAGGTCCCAATTTTGGGAACATGTGAATGCCAAATGCATATTAGCCACAAGATTATATTAGTTTGGATCCAAATGCTTAAAATATTTGACAACTTAATAAAATAAAACCAAATTGATCATACATTTTGATGATATTCTCTTTTTTTATTTGGGTGCAACATTTTGATGATATTCACGCTAAAAAGAAACATTTTGATCTTATGCATGGTATGTATTAGAACTGTAGAAACCTTGAAGAAGAGATACAGAAAGTAGAAGAAAGTAGACGAAAGTAGAAGAATGAATAAAGAATTAGAGAGAGAATTAAGCTAAGAAAGAGAGAGAGAATTGATCGTATTGTATTTTTCAATAGTTCATCATCGTTTTACAAAAGTTGTTATATCTTGTTACAAATCTTTCTCACTAAGCTAAGGCCTAACTGCCCTACTACCTTATAACAGACTATGTAATCTCTTGACAAGTGTCATTCATTTCTGCCATTGATTTATATGTCACTTGGATGTTGTTCTTCACTTCACTACTCTTACATCCCCCCTCAATCTCATACTTGTAGGAACAAAGCATGAGATTTCCACAATGCAACTAAAACAATGGAGCAGACAGCCCTTTAGTTAATATGTCAGCAGATTGATTAGATGAGGAAACATATTGAATCTGGAGATTTCCTCTTGTTACTCATTCTCTCACAAAATGGTAATCGATCTCAATATGTTTAGACTTAGCATGAAACACTGGATTTGTAGATAGAGCAATAGCAGAAACGTTGTCACAATGAATCATAGGAGGCAAGTGTAATGGAATGTGAAGATCACAAAATAATTGTCTTATCCAGGCAAGCTCAGCTGCAGTGATAGCAAGAGCCCTATATTCAGCTTTTGTGGAAGACCTAGAAACAGTATTTTACTTCTTCGAAGTCCATGAAATTGGATTGGAACCAAGAAACACAATGAAACCAGATGTAAATCTTCTGTCATTTGGATCTCCAGCTCAATCAGCATCACTATATGATTGTAGATAGATTGGTCCTGATCGAAATTGAATACCATACTCCGAAGTGCCTTTGAGATACCTGATGATTCGTTTTACTGCAATAACATATGATTCCATAGGATTGTGCATAAATTGACAAGCTTGATTAACTGAAAAAGCAATATCAGGGCGAGTAAATGTGAGATATTGCAATGCTCCAACAATACTTTGATACTGGTCAGGACTGTGATAAGGTATCCCATCATCTTTTAGCAATCTGTGATAGGGAAGACAAGGAGTAGCACACGGTTTGCAATCTTGAAGATCAACTTTATCAATTAACTACTGTGTATTTTTTGACTGAAAGACAAATAAGCCATCAGAAGTGTATTAAATCTGTAGGCCTAAGAAGTAGTGTAAAATACCCAAATCCTTCATGTCAAATTCCTTTGTGAGATCAGCAATAACATCAGAAACCAACTTAGGATCACTGTCTGTTAAGATCATATCATCAACATAGAGCAACAGAACAATCTTACCCTGTGATGTGTGTTTAACAAATAAAGAAGAATCTGCGTAAGACTGTTTAAATCCCAATCCTGGCAGAAAACTTGTGAACCTCTCATTCCAAGCTCGAGGAGCTTGTTTCAGACCATATAGTGATTTTTGAAGCTTGCATACATAATTGAATGGATGATTAGAACTTTGAAAGCCTTGAGGTTGTTCCATATACACCTCTTCGTGGAGTAAACCATGCAAGAATGCATTTTTAACATCCAGTTGTCTAAGAGTCCATTTAAACTGAGCTGCCAATGCTAGAATCAATCTAATGGTTGTTGGTTTGACCACCAGATTGAATGTTTCACCATAATCAATGCCCTCCTCTTAACTGTAACCCTTTGCAACAAGCCGTGCTTTATATCTAGATATCGAACCATATGCATTTCGTTTGATTCTATACACCCACTTACAACCAACAAGATTTTTATGGGGTGGGAGAAGAACAAGAGACCATGTTTGTTGAGAATGTAGAACAGCAATTTCCTCTTGCATTGCAGACGACCACTCTGGTATTTTTGCAGCCGCTTTGAATGTTTTTTGTTCAAGTTGTAATGAGTTGATAGCCACTGATGCAGAATAAACCTTTCTTTTGACAATGCCACTTTTGGACCTGGTATGCATTGGATGCAAATTCATATGTATAAGAAGATCAACAATTAGTTGGTCTTGTTGGAAATCAGGATCATCAGGGATAGGGACCTGTGTAAAGTCATGGTGGCTAGATTCTGTAGGTGAAGAAGATAATTGTGTAGCTGAATGATGTAGTAAGGGTGTTGAAATAGATGCTGAAGCACTACATGATTGTGTTTCCAATAACTCTGAGGCTGTAGATGTAGTCAAGGAATCTGTCGCACTAAATGATATTGGATTCAAGGACTCTGAAGCTCGAGATGAAGATGAGTGAAGATGAGATGATGGTAATGTAACTTGATTATGCAATGATACTGATGGTATGGATGATGCAGATAAAGGAAGTTATGACTTGGATGGTGGTTGGATCAACTGAGGTATAGCAAATGGTGTGGTGGAATATGGAAATTGTGTTTCATCAAAAAGAACATGCCTAGAGATATAAACCTTGTTTGTGATCCCATCTAGACAGAGAAACCCTTTGTAGTTTTCTGCATATACCAAAAATATACAAGTTGTTGTTTTGGGTTAAAGTTTAGAGCTATTGTAAGGTTTTAATAAAAGATAACAGGCACATCTAAATATTTTTAGATGTGTAAGGGTTGGAGGTTAACCAAATAACAACTTGTAAGGGGATTGCATTTTGAGAGAAATACTAGGCATTTTGTTTATCAAATAGATGGTTGTTGAACAAGCAAAAAACCAGAACTTGGATGGAAGTTTAGCTGTGTGCAATAATGTGATGGTAGTTTCTAGAATATGCATGTGTTTCCCTTTGGCCAATCCATTTTGCTCTAGAGTGTATGGGCAAGATTTTTGATGTAAAATGCCTTTGGATGCTAGAAAGTGTTGAAATTGATGACTTGTATATTCACCATCACTTTGGAAGGTTTTAATATGGGCAGAAAATTGAGTACTTAAGAAGGCATGAAACTTAACAAGTATTTGAAACACTTCTGCTTTATTTCTCAGTGGAAAAATCCATGTGTATCGAGTACATTCATCAATGAAACTAACATAGTACCTATACCCTTCAAAAGACAACACAGGGGTAGGTCCCCAAACATCACTATGAATCACCTCTAATGGGGTTACAGACTTTTGCAGGAAAAGAAAAAGGCAACTTTGTAAATTTGCCTTGCAAACAAGGAGTACAAATTGTTGGACATGTATCTGTGAATGCAGGAGCGTTGGTGTGTTGCAACATTGCAGAAGTGACTGTGTTTGAGGGATGCCCTAATTGTTGATGCCATAAGCTTGTAGTAACTGGTTTAGCTAGATAGCATGCATGTAATGTGGATGATGCAGGTAGTGTCTTCTGTGGAGATTTAAACAGAATGGGGTAATAGCCAGCTTTACACAGTCCCTTGAGTAGGATTTTCCCTGTGATTTTGTCCTGAACCCAAAAGGAAATATCATCACATATGAATCTACATTGATTATCCTTGCAGAGTTGATATATGGACAATAAGTGCTGTGATAATTTAGGAACATGCAACACATTTTGCAATTGAAGTGTCTGAGTAGGAGCTTGCAGTGTAGATGTACCAATACTAGAAATTGTCAAACCTGCATCACTCGCAGTGGTTATTGTATCTGTGCCTTGATATTGAGTAGCCAAATCAAGATTTGCAAGCTCTGAAGTCATATGAGATGTGGCACCAGTATCCGCAACCCAAAACTGTTCAGGTGGTGCAGAAGGAGTATGACATGCTTGCATCGCAGTAAGATTAACTGAGGGTGGTCTTCCTTGGTATGCAAAGTTGGTCTTGTGATAGCACTGGGTATCAGAGTGCCCAAACTTCCAACAAATTTGACATTGAATAACTGCCCCATGTCCAGCAGTAGGTATATTATGCCTTTGAAAACAATCTGCAACCACATGACCTTTTTTTGCGCAGATTTGACAAGTAGGAATCTCATTTGGATGATCAGGACATGTGTGTTGAAAAACCTTTTTTAAGCCCCAAGAATTCCAGGACTAGAGTTGTATGGTAGAGAGTGAAATCTGGAACCATTGTTATATTGAAACTTACCTCTTCCTTTCCCTCTATAGTTTGGCCCTTTGTATCCCCTAGAAGAAAAGGAATTGCCATAATTGCCATTAAAATTTCCAGAGCCATATTGAGAAGATGAACCTTGTCCAGAGTTATATCCATTAGAAGTAGATCCTCTATTGAGATTGTAGCCTTGGCTCGAAGACCCTATATCAAATCCCTGAGATTGAGATGAATTGTGATCAAGACTAAGAGCTTTTCCTTTTTCAGACTGAGTGCTTACAACCATTGCAGTTCCAAAAGACACAGAGGACTCACAAGATTGTCCAATTATAGCTTCTTCAGCAAGAAGCTGTGATCGAAATTCTTTCAAGGAAATCCCAGTTTCTCTTCCTCTAATCACACACCGAAATGTATTATAATTAGCAGACAACCCTTTTAGAGCAAGGATGATTATATCATCATCATCAAATAGAACACCGGATGCAACAAGATGGTCTCTAGCATCTTTGATTTTTGTAGATAGACAGATATTGAATCAGACTTTTTTTGTATGTTCTGAAGCTCTGCTTTCATCTGGAAAATTGTAGACTTTGTAACTGAAGAGAACCGTACTTTGAGATTTGTCCACATTGCATGAGAACTAGTACTACCAAGAACACAAGAAATCGCAGTATATGAGAATGTAGCTATGAGAAGCTGCATAAGTGCACGATCGTGCATTTTCCAAACCTAGTAGGCATCTGTTTCAACTCCTTCAAGATTCGCCTCATCAAGAAACCGTGGAGGACATTGCTTGGATCCATCAACAAAACCGAGAATTCCATGACTGTCTAGCAGAAGATTGATCTGAAAGCTCCATACAAGATAGTTTGAGTCATCCAATTTGACTGTAACAGAAGATGACACAATAGAGATGAGACCCGTAATAGGCGATTGCACAATTTGTAATTGAGCTGCGGTAACCATTGTTGCACAATTTTCACAATTTGCAAGAGATTTCTTCACTGTGAACTTGTATCGAATAGTTGGTGGGCAATTGTGTAGAAATCGAGTATCTTGAGAACTAGGAGTTTGATAAACCCATAAAACACACAGAATCAGCAAATCAGAGGGTTGAGAGAAAGAAATATATGTATCAGATAGTATGCGGAAGCATTGAATTCACCAATGGCTCTGGTACCATATTAGAATTGCAGAAACCTTGAAGAAGAGATACAGAAAGTAGAAGAAAGTAGAAGAACGAAGAAAGAATTAGAGAGAGAATTAAGCTGAGAAAGAGAGAGAGAATTGATCGTATTGTATTTTTCAGTAGTTCATCATCGTTTTACAAAAGCTGTTATATCTTGTTACAAATCTTTCTCACTAAGCTAAGGCCTAACTGCCCAATTACCTTATAACAGACTATGTAATCTCTTGACAAATGTCATTCATTTCTGCCATTGATTTATCTGTCACTTGGATGTTGTTCTTCACTTCGCTACTCTTACAGTATGCCCTAGGGTAAGTTTTTCTTACCATTGTATGTTGATAGACAAATGCTTATGCATGTTGCTAGAACGTAAAAATGAACTACACTTTCTAACAAAACCAAATATTATTTACAGTTCTTACTCACATTTTCACAACATAATCATGTCGAACAAAGTCTTGCAAAAGTACATCTTCACGTTTGCCTTAGCTCATTGAGACTACATATGCGCGGGTTTTGTACAAATTTCGAGGGATCCATACATGGAATTATTTCTAGCAATACTACGGCAAATAGATGGGTCATATAAATTCTTTGATTAAGATATGTATTTTCTGACACTTCGAGAATATCTCACTTCTTTAGAATCAGATTATAATATTTCTCTGGATCGAAACGGAGAGCTTAGAATTTAAGCGTTCAGTCTTGGATTGTTAATTAATGCCTTAAATTTTAGGTTTCAAGCTCTAAAGGATTATATTCTGTATATCTCTCTCTAATTAGCAACTGGAAGTCATGTTGTCATCAGCGATCAATGTATGCCTAGTGCTATACATAATTGGTTTGATGATGGGCATGGAAGTTGCTGAACTGGGTTTGGTTGAGGCCCAAGAAGCTAGAAAGATGTCCAAGCAAATATGCATGTGACAATAATAGTACAATATAGATATTGTCACGATTTGATCCTCGTTCTCACAGTGGAAAAATTATTGCGTGGTACTAGAAAATTTAGTATGCATAAACAATTCCCTTATTGAAGTTAAAGTTCTCTTGTTATTCATATATGATACAAAGACGGATTATCTCATTAACTCATTCAATCTGGAAGAAGTTCAGACATAACGATTAGGCTATTTCAGTAATTTTAACCTTACCCTAATAGTTGAATGGAATAATCAAGCAATTTAAGTGATATTAGAGCGCGGGATCCGACAGGATAACGTGGTTTATGGTCCTAACTCGCAGTAGACATGGCTTGTGAAGAAGAACATATAGGTCCCTTGTGCATAGAAAGACAAGGTCCAAGCGAAGTTGTATGACCGACATGAACATCTAGTGATGGTGATCGCATCACCAAGTAAGAACAAGTTACAAAAGTTTTCATCTTGTGCCTTTCGAGGTGACCACCTTTACTACATGTTTCATGTCCGTCATAGTGCCTCTCTTGGACTTTCTATGCACAAGAAAAGGGCCTATAAGTTCTTCTCCAGAAGCTCAACGTCGGTTGCAAGTTAGGACCATAAACCCCCCTCATCCTCTCAGAATTGGCACTAATACACACTTGATCCAAACTTCCATTTGGATTGCTTTGAATTGCTTTGATCTCTACTTTGAATTGCTTGATCACTTCCTTGAGGAGGGGCGTTCTGGAAATTTGGATGATGGCCCTCAATGCCTGATCTCTCTTTATCCATCATATCCAAAATTGATGTGTGAAGATTACTCTTAACCCCAAAAGCACTTTAAGAACAAAAATAGGATACAATTACTGGAGAAAATATTAGATAAGTAGGATTGCCGAAGGGCAACTTTAAATTTGTATACGAGTGGAACACACGATAACAAAACTTGTCGAAAACAGAATTTCGATTGGCCACCAAATCCGATCTCATTTTCCTTCTGATAGGAAAGTTTTAGCCTCAGGACTCAAGATGGTTGTGTCAAATATGTCAAATAAGCCACTCTGTTGTGTCCAAAAAATTACCGATGACCATGGCAACTGCCATTATACATGAGGTTTCTAGTAGTTCTACGCATACACTTCCACTTCGAATATATACAAATTAGGGCTTCTCAGATCTTGTGTCAATCATCTAACACACCAAGAAAGAATTTCTGCCAGTAAAGACGAGAGAAATGTTATGAAAATAAAGCAATATGTCACCCCTACACGAGAACAACATCGCTATTGAACGTATCAGATTCAAAGCAATAGCCATAAGCATATTACAGCAAGTATCAGAATGTCATTATAACGGAATCATGATTTATAAACTTCAGCACACCCAAAAATGCAGCAATACAAACTAACAGGTTTTCTTTTACATAAAAGCAAACAGAAGGTGCGAAATGAAAAGTTCAAATTCAGAGAGGATTCAAGTAATGAAATGCCAAATATTACCTTCAATGTTATAATCTTCTATATGCTTATCAATCCAATGATCCAAAGCTATCAGGTGGCCAGACCTAGTAATTGCCATGAGAAAAGAACAGAACTCTTCAGGTCACCTAAAAGTCTAAATACACAAACACTCATTACCACGAAAAGTCCGGTTAACCCAGATTATAAACCAATCACAATTGGTCAGAAGCTTTCTAGCATCTAAACCCTGATAAGCTTGTGATATAGAATTGGCAGCAATCAATTTATCTTAAATCGCACACGTCAATTCATTTAGTGTTGCTACTCTACCCTCTGAATAATAGCAGTGGTGAAACTAAGGTGAAGTAAGCCACATGAGAAGATTGAAAGACATTGCGTAAAGACAATACACAAAATTGCCGAGAGGCATAAATATATCCTGCAATCCTATCAACCTCGACAAATTGAAATAACTGCAGAGCAAGTGAACTTTATAAACATATCATACAAAGATATTGAAGTTAGTCCTGCTTTCATCACATAAACTACATCCTAATTTCCATCAGGGACAGAAGTCCAACCAAAATAAGAAATGACAGAAAACACAAGTACAAACAAAACAAGATAAATTTCAGGAAGATGAAAAAGCCTTACCCTGCAAAACACTTTGCCTTGAATAAGACCATAAGGTATAGGTCCATATGTTCGTGAGTCAAAGGAGGAATAGATGTTATCCCCCTGAATCCAAACATGCCCCTTAGGCACCTATTCATCAGGGTTCAATAAAATAAAGCAACAAATTAATCGCATCAATCAGAAGCATAACATAATATTATCAAAAAGTAAGACGAAACAACTTCATAATACTATCAACCAGCACAACATATTCTTAAGACAGTAGCTTTCTCAGTTTCTACATTACAAACATCCATTCAACCAATAACTGTGTGTCACATAAAAGCAGCTATGCTACCAAAACAGGGTGGTTTGGTTGGTGCTCTGTCATCTGGCATATAAGCTTTACGTGAAAAAGATATGGAATAGTTGAAGAGTAAGGACACCGGCTTCTATAGGGTTGTTTCAGTGGCTTCTTGCTTAAATTTTTTATAGCTGGAATTTGCGTCTTCTTTTTAAGGTGTTAGACTGGAGATGAAAGGATATAACAACCTAAGCAACCAAGCAATCATGCTGAGGAAGAAGGTAATCTACACTGTCCCAAAGCATTTAATAGCAGTACAATACTCTCGATCAAGTCTCTTAACTTGACTGGTAACAGTAAGCTTCATGGTATCTGCTTTAGGACTACGTCTAATTTAGAACTACAGAGATTTAAGCTACCTTAGTGCCCAGTTTTCAAAGTAGAAAGAATTGAGTTATAAAGGATCGAAAACATAACTAGGATACAATATTGCATTTGTGGTGTACTAAACCAGCAATATCATAAACCGATAACTCTAAGAAAAATTACTCTTAGACCATCAAAGATGCACCAAATCAAGGCCCAGCTACTATGAAATGTTATCAAACATTCAGCCCTCCTCCTCAGCAGTCAACTGAGAATTTAACATGAATTCCATTTATTTAATAAATTGGTCATTCTATTTGTCCCACGGAGGCCATAGAAATGTTATCAAATACACCACATGTTAGTCATCGTCACAACCTAGAGTCATACAAAGGCCATAGAAATCTATACACACTGCTCCTAAAAGGAGCTCTATTGAACCGTAACCTCCAATGCATCTTCTACGACCCCAATTACACCATATGGTAGTGATCATCGCAACCTCAAGTGATAAAAAAAAAAGGTTAAAAAACCATTAAAATCTATACACACTACGCCTAAAAGAAGCTCTACTGAACCGAAACGTCGAATGCATCTTCAATTAGTAAGAGCAAGCCATTAAAAACACCAAAACAATGTCATTCAATTACAAGCTACTAACTTTTTACTAAATGAAAATTACAAAAAGCAGTGAAAAATTGAACTCTACCCAAGAAAAATAACAACTTGTAATCACAAACAAATTACCAAAGCCATCAAAATAGACGAAGAAATAGCACAATTTCACATACCACGGTCGTATGCAACCTGTCGCTGTGCTTTGGATCGACAAAGTAGGTGACTTTGTCACCCTGCATACCCAGGACACGCTTGGTCACGATCTTCCGAGGGTCCGTCGGAGACCGAACCAGGACCAAATCGCCGGGACCCACCTTCCCAATGCGATGGGACACGTGTTCGGAGAGGAGGACGTCGCCGGAGATGTTCAGGGTAGGGAGCATACTGGGGCCGTAGACCTGCACGCAGCGGATAATCAGACGACGGCGCATTTGGAATATGGAAACTGGGAAAGAGAAGGAGTGATGGGATTGCTAGAGTGACGGACGAGGGTGGATGAGCAGAGGTAGGCGTCGGTGATGTGGAGCAAGCCCATGAACTTTGCTACAGTTACTGACAGATCCATGGCTTCTTTTGCTACGCTTCGCCATTGTCCCAAGTAGCCCAGCAGCCTCATCTCCTCTCTCTCTCTCTCTCTCTCTCTCTCTCTCTCTCTCTCTCTCTCTCTCTCTCTACTTTCTCACTATAGAAAGCTTGAAAGGCTGTAAATTTTGTAAGAAATTCGATGAATTTGAAGGCTGAAGGAGTTTGCTTGTGCATCAGGCCAAGGTAAAAGCCAGGACGAGCCGACCAACGGGTCGGGTTAGGGTGTAATTTAGCCAACAGGATCCTCTCCGGATCCTTCTGGTGATGATCTTGGAATCTGTGAATCGTGTTTGTTCATCGTACATTATACGGTCAGTTTTAATCAAATATTGTTGTATTTGATTCTAAATAAAAATATTTAAAATAATTTCTGACCGTATAATGTATAATGAACTAACACAATTCACCGATCTTCAGGATCCTCCTGGATTCGTTATTTAGCGGCAGAATTGGGCCGGTCCACAGTCAAAACTTATGATCCAACCATTTGATTTGGTTTTTTTCTTTTTAAACTAATTAGTATTACAATATAATAGTATCCATCTTTAATTGTAAATGAAAAGTCTTATGTTCGACTTGCATGCATGACATTATTAAGATAGGCACATATGAATTGCCAATTCCGTAAATATATCGTATATAAAATAAAATAAAATCTTGAGCATAACAAAACTTTGGAATCAAGACGCCGTTGACTGACAAGAAATTTTTCAGTGTGACATCTAACACATCCCAACCTAGTGTCACGGGCCGCATGTTAAAAACAAAGAAAATGCCCAAGACATCATATATCTAAGCCCATGAAGCCATGTCTTCATGGAAGCTTCTGGAACGTCCCGGAGAAATCAAGAACGTGGCGGAGCATTCAAGATAATCTAGGGCATTCCGGAACATTCCACACAAGTGTACATATTTAAGCCTCACCTAGAATAATCTAGATTAGGCAAGTTGTATCTAGAACTATGCTAGATATTTTTGGATGTAAGTAGGGGATTCTAGAACCCTCCATTGAGGAGGTGACTTAGGCCTATAAATAGGAGGTAAGGCCATTTGGCCAAACCATCCAAGAGTTGTAAGCAATTGTAAAGTTCTCTTAAGTTTCAATACAAAGCTTCCTTTCTCCCATCTTCTAAGTGATCTTAGCATTCTCCAAGCTATCTTAGCTTTCTTTGTGATTCGATCCGGGGAAGCGAGGCTTCAAAGGCTTACTTAGCTTGTTCATCGAGGTATTCAAGTCTAAGTGCCGCACGGGCGGAAGGCTTAAAGAGTCATCCCGTGACAGCTGGTATCAGAGCCAAGCTCGTGAATCACTTGAAGGAAAGCAGGATATGGCAAGTGGAGAAATGGTGTCCGGAGTCTCCGATCTAAGGGAGCGTACTGCCGAGGTCCAAGACGTTGCCAAGAGCAAGCCAAAGTTAAAGGACTTGCAAGCATCGATGGAGACCATGGAAGAGCGACTCGAGAAGGTGGAACGAACCATACTCGAGTTCGATACTCGACTTGATGAGGACGTTGTCGACAAGGAGGAAATCCAAACCATGGTGGACAATGGTAAGGATGAATTGCGTGGCTTGGTGGAAGGGCTACGAGATGAGCTCCTTGGCGCTCTCAACACCATGGCAGACAAGATGCGGAGGGAAGTCCAGGTTCACCTTGACAACATAGAGGCAAGGTTTGTGGCGCTTCAAGAAGAGATAAAGGACACAAGGGAACTTAAGGGAGATGTGGCGTTTTGTAAAGAAGCAGTTGTGAAGCAATTCGTGCAAGGGCCGAGGGAAATCAAAGCGTTGGACTCCAAGGTAATCGACTCCTTTAAACCCAAATCCTATAATGGGAAGAGGGAAGCAAATGAGCTCGACACATTCGTGTGGAACGTGGAGCGATACTTCAAGTACCTGAAGCTTGAAGATGACGAGTCCAAAATCTCGACGGCAACCATGTTCTTAGCCGACAATGCCCTTATGTGGTGGCGTCGTCGGAGCATGGAGATTGAGCAAGGTACGTTCTCCCTCACCACTTGGGATGAATTTAAGAAAGATCTTATGTTGCACTTCTATCCCCAAAATGCCAAGTATGAAGCCAAGGAGAAACTAAGGTGGCTCAAGCAAACGGGGAGCGTCAAAGACTATGTCAACGCCTTCGTGAGCTTGTTATTCGAGGTGCCCAACATGTTAGAGGAAGACAAGCTCATGTACTTCATGAGTGGACTGCAAAATTGGGCAAAACTCGAACTACAAAGGAGACACGTGCAAACATTGTCTGATGCCATTGCCGCTGCCGAATCCTTGATTGAGTTTAAATCAAGCCACCAAGGTGATTCCAAGTCCACGGGGAAGAGGGGTAACCATGAGAGAAGTGGGGGAGAACATAAGCCGAAGGACAAGGCCGAGACAAGCAAACCGAAGGAGAAGAAAGCCGATAAGCATGACAAAGGCAAAGGTAAGTCTTGGCAACCCACTTGTTACCTATGCGACGGCCCTCACATGATGCGAGATTGCCCACAAAAGAAGGCCCTTAAGGCCATGGCCTTCAAGGAGGACAAGGCCGAGGAGAGTAACGATGCAACGATGGGATGCATCCGTCTACTGAATGCCATCCAGACAACCCTCCCACAACCTAAGGCTCAAGTTGGGGGAGGATCATTGTTCGTCGACGTCAAGACTGGTGACAAGACGACGCGTGTGTTGGTGGACACGGGAGCAACACACAACTTCATGACGTCGGAGGAAGCCACAAGGCTTGGCCTCCGAGTCACAAAGGAGCCTGGTAGCGTGAAGACGGTAAATTCCGCTGCCACCCCCATTGTTGGAGTTGCGCGAAATGTACAAGTAGACATTGGCACATGGAAGGGAAAGATCGACTTCACCGTAGTCAAGATGGACGACTATGGCGTAGTCATTGGGTTAGAGTTCATGGACAAGGTACGAGCCTTTCCCATTCCCTTCTACAATATTTTCTGTATCCTGGCCGACGGAAGACAACCTTGCCTGGTGCCATTGGAAAGGCAAGCCAAGAAGTGTACCCAACACTTGTCGGCAATTCAATTTGCCAAGTCTTGGAAGAAAGGAGAGGCCACATTTCTTGCAACCCTAATGTTGAATGAAGGGGAGGAGAAGCACGGGCCTTTGCCGAAACAAGTGGAAGACGTCCTTGTGGAGTTTGCGGACGTGATGCCTAAGGAACTGCCAAAGAAGTTGCCACCAAGGAGAGAGGTCGACCATGCAATCGAGTTGGAGCCTGGTGCTAAGCCTCCCTCCAAATCACCTTATAGGATGTCGCCACCCGAGTTGGAGGAATTGAGGAAGCAACTCAACGAGCTGCTTGATGCTGGCTACATCCAACCTTCCAAATCCCCATATGGTGCACCCGTCTTGTTCCAACGCAAGAAATAAGGTAGCCTAAGGTTGTGCATCGACTATAGAGCATTGAACAAGATTACCATCAAGAACAAGTACCCACTTCCGTTGATCGCCGACTTATTCGATCAACTTGGTGAAGCAAGGTACTTCACAAAGTTAGATCTTCGATCGGGATACTACCAAGTGAGGATAGCCCCTGGAGACGAATCGAAGACGGTGATGGTGACCAGATATGGAGCGTTCGAGTATAAAGTCATGCCATTTGGTCTAACCAATGCCCCCGCAACATTCTGCACATTGATGAATAAGGTATTCCATCCTTATCTTGACAAGTTTGTCGTGGTTTACATTGATGATATCGTTGTCTATAGCAAGACATTGGAGGAGCACGTCAAGCACTTGCACATAGTGTTCAAGACCCTTCGGGAGCATGAACTCTATGTCAAGAAGGAGAAATGCTCCTTTGCCACAAAAGAAGTAGAATTTCTTGGCCACAAGATAAAGGAGGGGAAACTTATGATGGAAAAGGGCAAGATCAAGGCCATTCAAGAGTGGGAACCGCCGACCAAGGTACCAACACTACGATCCTTTCTGGGGCTAGCCAACTACTATCGGAGATTCATAAAAGGGTATTCAGCCATAGCAGCACCCTTAACAGACCTTCTTAAGAAAAACAAGGCATGGGAATGGACGGACCGGTGTCAAGAGGCCTTTGAGAGGTTGAAGAAGGCCCTAATGGAGGAGCCTGTACTAAGGTTGCCCGACCTTAGTAAGCCATTCGAGTTGCACACTGATGCTTCCGACTTTGCCATAGGAGGAGTGTTGATGCAAGAGGGACATCCAATAGCCTATGAAAGTCGCAAGCTAAACAATGCCGAGAAAAGGTACACGACCCATGAAAAGGAGATGACCGCCATCGTCCATTGCCTTAGAGTTTGGAGGCATTACTTGCTTGGTACCCCATTCATCATCAAGACGAACAACGTTGCCACTAGCTACTTTCAAACCCAACAAAAGCTCACACCTAAGAAAGCAAGGTGGCAAGAGTTCTTAGCGGAGTTTGATTACAAGCTAGAGTACAAGCAAGGAAAGGAGAACGTGGTGGCCGATGCTCTAAGTAGACGAGTAGAGTTAATGGCTACGGTACTCAAGCCGCAAAGCCATCTCTTGGGCCGTGTCCGAGAAGGTTTATCACATGACGTCCAAGCCAAGAACATTGTGGAGTTTGTCAAGGATGGGAAGACAAGAAGGTTTCGGCTTGAGGACGGCTTGTTATACACCAAGGGCAAGCGGATCTACATCCCAAAGTGGGGAAGCTTAAGGAAAGAAATCCTTAAGGAGTGCCATGACTCAATGTGGGCAGGACATCCTGGCACTCACCGCACGTTGGCTTTGGTGAGCGATGCTTATTATTGGCCACAAATGCGGGATGATGTAGATTCATACGTGAAGACTTGTCTTGTGTGCCAACAAGACAAAGTGGAACAAAGGCAACCGGGAGGACTGTTGGAACCACTTCCCACCCCATCAAGACCATGGGAGTGTTTGACCATGGATTTCATCACACATTTGCCCAAGTCTGATGGATGTGGATCTATCTTCGTCGTGGTCGATAGATTCACCAAGTATGCCACTTTCATACCCGCACCCGTGGAGTGTACAGCCGAAGTAGCTGCACGTTTGTTTCTAAAGCACGTGGTGAAGTATTGGGGTGTTCCGAGGAGCATAGTCAGCGATCGAGATGCTCGCTTCACAGGTAGATTTTGGAAGGAGCTCTTCAAGCTACTTGGCTCAAAGTTAGACTTCTCCACAGCTTTTCATCCCCAAACTGATGGACAAACGGAGCGGGTTAATGCATTGTTGGAGACTTATTTGCGGCACTATGTTAGTGCCAATCAACGAGATTGGGCTAAGTTACTTGATATTGCCCAATTCTCTTATAACTTGCAACGTTCGGAGTCGACGGGGAAAAGTCCGTTCGAGTTGGCTATAGGGCAACAACCCTTGACCCCGAACACGGTCGTGACTGGCTACACGGGGAATAGTCCAGCCACTTTCAAAACTGCTAAGGAGTGGCAATTAGCCCACGAACTTGCTCGAGCTCATTTGGAGAAGGCTTCAAAGAAGATGAAGAAATGGGCAGATCGCAAGCGAAGGAATGTGGAGTTCCAAACTGGCGACCAAGTCTTTGTGAAGCTCAATGCGTCTCAGCACAAGAGTACTCGTGGCTTGCATAAGAGCTTGTTGCGGAAATATGAGGGACCATTCCCTATCATCAAGAAGGTTGGCAAAGCCGCGTATGTTGTGGAACTCCCACCCCACCTCAAGTTTCACCCGGTGTTCCATGTAAGCAACTTGAAGCCTTATCATGCAGACAATGAGGAACCAAGTCGAGGTGAGTCTCATCGAGCACCCCCTTTGATGACGGAGGCATTTGACAAAGAAGTGGAGAGCATTGAAGCCAAGCGTGTCGTGGTGCGACCAAGACAACCAAAGCATGTGGAGTACTTTGTCAAATGGAAGGGGCTACCATACTCCGAAGCAACATGGGAGAAGGAAACGTCCTTATGGCAATATAATGACTTGATTCAGACATTCGAGAGGCAAGAGTCGACGAGGACGTCGACGGCTTAAGTGGGGGAGGATGTCACGGGCCGCATGTTAAAAACAAAGAAAATGCCCAAGACATCATATATCTAAGCCCATGAAGCCATGTCTTCATGGAAGCTTCTGGAACGTCCCGGAGAAATCAAGAACGTGGCGGAGCATTCAAGATAATCTAGGGCATTCCGGAACATTCCACACAAGTGTACATATTTAAGCCTCACCTAGAATAATCTAGATTAGGTAAGTTGTATCTAGAACTATGCTAGATATTTTTGGATGTAAGTAGGGGATTCTAGAACCCTCCATTGAGGAGGTGACTTAGGCCTATAAATAGGAGGTAAGGCCATTTGGCCAAACCATCCAAGAGTTGTAAGCAATTGTAAAGTTCTCTTAAGTTTCAATACAAAGCTTCCTTTCTCCCATCTTCTAAGTGATCTTAGCATTCTCCAAGCTATCTTAGCTTTCTTTGTGATTCGATCCGGGGAAGCGAGGCTTCAAAGGCTTACTTAGCTTGTTCATCGAGGTATTCAAGTCTAAGTGCCGCACGGGCGGAAGGCTTAAAGAGTCATCCCGTGACACTAGGAAGGTCAAAGCATGTTGGCCGTCACCAAGAGATGACGTAACCATAAGGGTAAATGATGTGAAAAAGTGAATAAATTAAAACTAAACTAGAACTAATTAAAATTAAACTATGAAGGAGTGCGCAGTCGTGGGAATTTCTGCACGCGAGATCTTAGTTCAAACGATACACAAAATGCGTAAGTCGTTGGAGTTCAAAGCATCAACAAGATAGCAAACAGTAAAAATATATTGGTGAAGATTATTGATGACCTCAGAATTTTATTGTACAACAATGGTGAAGTATCAATTTCATTGTTATGAAGAATGTATAACTAAATCAACACTAGAAGCAGTGGCTATCAGCTTGTCATCACTGGCAGAAGCACTTTTGTACATGTGCAGAAAAGTGCTTGCAGCGGTAGACGCTTTCAATCTTTAGCCTTTCTTCCTTCTGCCTGAAGAGTGCTTGTCTATACTCGCTATCCAAAAAAATTAGCCCGCTAATCAATCCGTTGAAGATTGAACATCACCATATCCTCCAGCGCTAACCGAAAAGCAGTCTTGGGAAGACACTCGAGATTTTGTATTGCAAGATGAGCTTTCTCTTTCGCTAATTCTTGTGCTTGTTCAATCCCCCCACAAGCCTTAACCAATGCAATGGCTTCGTCGAGGGAACCAGTCTCGCTGAATTCTGATTCAATTATGTCTCTTAGTTTTGGTTCTTTCTTCAAAGCAAATATAACCGGGGCTGTCAGGTTTCCTTTGGCAAGGTCAGTTCCAGCAGGCTTCCCCAGCTGCTCCGCCGACTGTGTGAAATCCAATATGTCATCAACAACTTGGAAGGACAGCCCAAGATTCTTGCCATAGTCGTACATTTTCTCCATTACATAGTTGTCAACCCCACTAAAAATGGCAGCTCCTTTGGTACTTGCAGCGATTAAGGAGGCTGTTTTGTAGTAGCTCTTAAGCAAGTACTCCTCAAGTTCGACGTCACAATCAAACAAGCTAGATGCCTGCTTTATTTCACCACTTGCAAAATCTTTGATAACCTGCCATAGCGCTAACAGAATTACGTCTAAATTAAAGGTTGCAACTTGCAAGTATGTAAAAGAATGCAACCTCTTTCTAATTTTTTGGTTCTTCAACTTTTGAGTTTGAAAGTGTCTTTTAGAAAGAAGATTCGATTCATGATGGCTTCGAGAGTATAAATATGACACAACTTACCTGGCTGATGAGCTTGATGACCTGAATGTTTTCTAGATTTGCAAGATACCATGATGACTGTGCAAACATGAAGTCCCCAGCAAGCACTGCCACTCTTGTACCGAACATTTGATGAACAGTTTCCTTCCCTGCAAATTGGGTTCAAATTCAATGGAATCAGATTGAAAGGGGACAGAAAATAAAACAAAGAAATGAAACAATAATAATAAATTTGGGTAACGTGGTAATCGCTTAGTATTAGTCTATTAGAGAACACTGCCGCTCAATGTAACACAACTTACTGGCAATGCTTTCTAGATAATCTCTGCCCTCAGCCAATGCATACATTTCAAGCATTTATAACAACGAGGAATGTCAGGTCTAGATTTAACGTCCATTCCGTTTTCTGATAATGTTATCAAGTTCATTCAGACTACATATACTTAAAGGACATATACTGTAGTAGCTGAAATTTGGGCCAAAAATTAGGAAGGTGATATATTTTGACACAGAGACATCTCTATAATTTTACACGTGACATGCATAAGAAGATAATAATGGCTACCTCGTCGCATGTCACTTTCATCCAAAACATCATCATGTATCAAGCTTGCTGTATGGATCATTTCGATGATCTCTGCCAATCGCCGATGCTCTTTGGTAAGTTCCCTGAACATGGAAGTTTAGAGAGAAGTTATAATCTGTTAACCTCATACAATACAGCGGTTTAAGAACATTGAATGAAACTCACTTCAATCCAACTAGTTCTGCTGTTGCTCTGGACACTAGAAACACCAATGCGGGTCTCATCCTCTTCCCACCGGCACCAAAGATCTGCTCAGCAGCTGACATTAAGACGGGGTTTTCTGCACCAACAATCTAAAACAGCATATTATCACAAAGTATCCTTTTTCTCTTCAAGTAGGTATAACAGAAAATAAGGGCCTGTAACTAGTCCCCCTGACACTATGTACAGTAATCTAATTTTCCATAAATCATCAAGCACGTAATTTTTTTATCGTACAGTAACACTTAACCAGAAGGAGTAATGAGATGAAATATTGCATTAGCATGGTTGATTTTCCTAACACTTGCCAAGTAAACTATAATTATTATATTAGCAAATCGTATAAAGCTATATGATATTAAAAATAACGTCCATAACTTTAAACCTGGTCAGTCTACCTCAACAAAAATCTAGTCGACAAACATTTTTGGTACGACAAGGGTGCCATAACTCGACAGTGAGAGAAAGAAATAAGTTGACATTTCTAGCAAAGGATGATTGATAAGAATTTTTCACAGTACAGCAAGTTCAAGATTGGAAAAGTGTTCCAAGAATGCAGGTCACTCAAACTAACGAATATAACACCATCATGCCAGACTGCCACATAAATTTCTTCCTTTGCAATCGACAACATTTGGAATGAAGGAAAGGATGATAATTTCAAAAAGACAGAGAAAATTTGTAGATGGGATAAGGTAAACAAGAAAGAACAGGGTAAAGAATTATGTTGCCTACCCCAACAGTTGGAGTAAGGCCTTCTGACCTCTGCCATTGGACATGTATGCTCAACTATAACTGATAAGTGATCAAATGGATAACAGCCATATCTACATAGAACGGGAAGACATGGACAAAATAAGTGAACAAGGATGCTATTCATTCGTAAGGCCAAACAATAAATGGGAAAGGCAAAATAACGTACAAACAAGCATAACACTTCCACTTATCAGTACATTTATCATAACGATTCCAGCTTTAACAAGGTCCTATCGATCTTTAAAAGAGCTATCTGTATTGATGTCAAAACAACCAAAAGGTTCCAAATTGCCAGCTTCTAAACTAAGCACATCGCCACACCAGAAAACACATCCACACACGTATTCTCGTTTGTCAGTGCAGTACTGATTTTCACATCGAAGCATTGCAAACTTTATTTTCAAAAGGGCTTAACGGGAAAACATAGTAACTGATAGAATCTCATCAAGCAGAAAATGATTGTTTAAAACTAAGCTCAGCTAGGCCCCGGCACGAACAAATGATTAGATACTGTAACAACATTCTACACCATAAACTTCCTAATAACTAAAATTATCACACAGCACCAGGAAATCCAAAAGGAGTACTTACAGACTGAAGATTTTGATTTAATGTGAGGAGGTCATCAGCAACAATTTCAAACAAATTTGTCAGCGAAACCGGCTTTCTGGATTCTTTCTTTAAATTTAAAACCTGTGGAAGACCTTCAGGCGCACCTGTAATTCAAGCATTTGATAGAAATAACTCATATGGTATTCAAATAAATTCTAGTAATTAAAAGCTCAAACTTGAAACAAAAAGTTCTGTTGTCTTACCATTCAGCAGAGCATTATCTGCCTTCTTTGGTATTGGAGTCTCAGCTGTTGTCATTGAAGAAACTCCACACCGAATTCGATTCCGACGAGCTCCATAACCTCTACAACTGCCCTTGGGATTCGCCTTCGAGTAATTCCTCACCGAATAACGGTCCAACAAAGCATTGGAAGAACACCCACAAGCCACAAAATCCATCACAGCTCTCGCATCAAGAGTGTGGCATGTCATTGACATCATTCTAACCAAAACCCAGAAGCCAAAATCACCAAAGCTCAATAACCCAGAAACAAAATCACCAAAGCTCAAAAACGCAGAATGGAAAATCACCAAAATTTTCTCAGAAACCAAACACCAGCAAGAAAATAGTCATTAAAACAGCTGTGGGTAATGAAGAAAACTCTGTAAAAACAATCAAATGGGGCCACTGGGAATGGAAAGCTTCCGTTTTAACATGAGGCACAAGTTGGAATAGCAATTGAGTGGATCCAAGAAGCCCACGCATACGTATAAATATATAGAGAGACAGAGAGAGTTCTCTTTGCACCTCCTTATCAGTTGGGAGAGAGTGAGAAAGATGAGTGACCCTAAGAAAAAGAGTTGGCCTTTGTGTCCTCGCAATTTTTCAAGTTTGTTGGTGAAATAAGAGCCAGAAAACCAATTTCCCTCTAAACGACTGGCGGTAATGGATAATGGATATTACACCTATCAAAGAATTTCTCTTGTGAATGTTGCCTGATTTTTTATTTTTTTTTCTCTTTAGCAATTATTATATTACACTATTACACAAATATTAACTAAAATAATTGTTCTTTTGTGCATATGTAGATACGGTTTAGGTCAGTTGCGTAGTGTATTATACTTATCTGATAGTATCAAAGTTTGAATTCTCGTATTCGTATGTTAGAGCAATTTAGAATAGGTAGTAAATTTATGCTCGTTAGGTCAGTTACATAGATTAATGTACTTGTCTGCTAATAACAATCATGAATTATCGTCTTGTCAAATAAAATATATAGTAAATTTACCGAGTTATCTTATATTTATCCGGCCTCGTATAAGATCCAATGAGAGGTCCAAAGAGACCACATGGCATAATACGGGAAAAAATATATCATGTAATCCACTTAGCAATCACATTAACATGATAGTTGTGCAAATATCGTTTCTTAGGAAAGAGGACATTGAGGCCCGAAAATAAAAGAAACATAGTTGTGCAAGTATCATTTTATTACACGTTTTATATGTAAAATAATTAATACAGTAATGTGCAAAGTTCAACGGCTGAATATTCACTTTTGTATTCAATAACAAAAAGAAAACAATAGCGAGCTAATTAGAGGTTTTAGAATGATAACAATACCTTTATACTTGCTTTTGGGTCGAATAAGAACACCCAAAGGTAAATAGATAATAATATATATATATATATAAGTGCTCAAGTGTAAACTAGTTACAGAGAGCTTAAGGGGAGGGATCCCCATTTTTTTTTAAAAATGGAGATTAGGTGTGGGGTCCACTTCACATCTAATTTCAACGATCCGAACCGTCTATTTTGTTAGTCTTGATTCATAGATCATCCTTAGAAAATATTAGCTAAATTGGAAATGTTTAAGACATCTAATTGGTTCAAGGAAATGAACGAATACTTTGTTATATAAAAAAATATGAAATTTGATATTAATAATTAAATAGGCAAATGGTTTCGGATTGAATTGAATTTTTGCAAGGATGATCTATGAATCGAGACTAACAAAATAGACGGTTCGGATCGTTGAAATTAGATGTGAAGTGGGCCCCACACCTAATCCCCATTTTTTTCAAAAAATGGGGATCCCTCCCCTTAAGCTCTCTGAACTAGTTAATAACTTAATAAGGTGTAGAAATGCTAAGGAGACTCTCTCAAAAGTGAGATTTTTTGTAGAGTCTCTGCCACCTTATGTTTTTTGAAAAATGTTTTGTAATGTTGGCACCGAAATTGACGTTAAAATGTGAGGTATCAGAGAATCAATGGAGAATCCTACTTTGAGAGAGTCTCCTTAGAATTTTTCAAGGTTCTAATTACTCATTTGGGTTTACTTCACAAAGTAATCTCATGATCTAAACAGTCTATTTTTTAAGTCATTATTGGCGCAAACAATCGTTTAGACCTTTAATTATTATTGTGAATTTTTCATTGAACTAACTTCTAATTTTAATAAATTTTTGTAAAGATGATCTTTCGATGATAAATTAAAAACAATAATCATTTTAAATTACAAGAAATATCATGAGCTGAATTGAAATTAACGGCTTACGTCGTATTAAGTTATTAACTAGTTACCGCTTAAGCCAACAAAAAGCAAGACAGGAAATTAATGGACCGCATCTTTTCCTGTACTGACATCAGCTCACTTGATGCACATTTCATGGTCTTGTTTTCAATCAAAAAATTAGGTGTGAGTCTTTATTGATTGGTTGGAAGGAAATTGTGAGTCTTTATTTATCTACTGCAGTCCGTGATGTCTTTCAGCTACTATTTTAATAAATGAATCATAAGTTTCAACAACTAAATGTGGCAGAGGAAGGTAGCATCAAATGGTTGTATAGGAATCATGTGTAATTTTTGTACTCACTACCTATTAAAGTTGCATTTGTTTGATTTTATAAGATCAAATTTCGGTCCTTTATGTGGTTATTCCTACAGTATTTATATAGAAGTTTCACTTTCATCTGTGCAGTTATGCTTTGCATAGAATAGATCGACCTAGTTCTCGTTTCTTGTTTTGATGCACTTGTTTTATATATTGACACACAAGGAAGGACGCGATGGGAAGGAACCAACCCCAGCCTCTATTGGGCCGATCATTCCGCTGGCATCTTGCATATGTAAATTTGAAATTTTGCGAGACATTTGTTTACTAATTGTTGTAATACAAAGATAATAGAGAAAATTGTAGAAATTGTCTTTCAACTTTAATCTAATTGAAGCAATAATCCCTCGTTAATCTCTTAACTTATCAAAACGTGTAGTTATGGTCTTTTAAGTCAACTTTTTTCAGAACTTCCGTCAAAATGAATCGTGTTGGAAGAATCATTACTACAATTGGATTAAAGTTGAGGGCTGCTATTACTCCAATTGACTTAAAGTTTCTCATTTGGTTTTCCTTGTTTGCCCTTGATTTATCCTCGCATGTGTGGCACGTCACTCATTTTGACTAAAGTTCTAACGGATTTGATAAAAATGACCATAGTTGCATGTTTTGATGAGTTAAGGGACAAATGGTCATGATTTTTTAGTCGAGAGATCAGTGCTCCAATTGAATTAAAGTCAATGAACTATTGTTACAATTTTCTCAAGATATAACATGCAAGTTTCTTCACAGGAACTAGCACGTTTGAGACGCTTATAAGGTGTTTCACATACGTACAATTCCAATTTATTTTCACATCCTCATTCATGTACTAATTTGTCATATAAATTGAGTTTAATCCATATATTTGTTCTTGAATCGCAACAATTACTTAACTACAAATCTAAAGTCTTATTAAAAATCTATCCATTTGAGGTAATGTGAAAATTTGACATCCCCGGTAGCACATTAAAAGCTAAAATTCTAACGATCCCATGCACTTTCTTTTACTGAGGACTATGCATAGATGCAGTCACCATAACCTGCAAATCAATACAAAAATAAATAAATAAATAAATAAAATACCACACAAATTAAATGAGTGACTTTCTTCATGAAAAAAAATGTTACTTACTTGGATCAGTCACGACAATGAGAGCAGAGCCTCTAAAGTCACAATTCCACTGGTTCTTTCCCTTGGATTGGTAATACATGTTCATGGCTATGGAGGCACGGTTCATGAGATTATCCGGCGACGAGCACGGGCATCCCTTTCGAAGAATCTGGCAATCTACGTGCGCGCACGCGTAATTTAGATTCGATAAGAGCGTTGCTTGGTCGGACGAAGGTCTGGCCACACACCAAGTTTTCTGCATTTGAGTAACAGAACGAGAAAAGTTATCAGTTTAAAGTGCGTTGTTGTAGGTTTGTATTTGAAGTTACATGTTTCATTTTTTTAGTAACTTTTGATATATTAATTACCTGTCCATTTACCATGAGCAAAGTTTCTGCAAAGACAACAGTAAATTTGAAATTAGAGGTTCAGAACTGAGATAAGTACAGTGCATATAAGTTAATGCCAGTCAGTACAACTTATTTGTCCAAAAAAAAAAAGGACATCACAACTTAAAATGTCAGTTGTAAAGTGTTAATTAAGCAATAACTCGCATGAAATTTAGCACAATGCTATAATCCAAGTGCAAGAAAACCCAAAATGATAAAAAATATAGCGCTCTAAACTCCAAAGTACATAAAATTTTGGTTGTTACATCTTAGTTATTGTATCTTTGACGAAATCTAACTCAGTTTTTCACAAGAAGTACCTGAAGTGAAGGACAATAGCAGGAGCAGGAGCAGAACAGAGAGAGCTGCTTTAGCCATTGAGAGCTGTCAGAAAGAAGAAAGAAGGAAGTTGAAATATTTTGTCTGCTGAGGGTGGAATGGAATTAGAGAGAGAATGGTAGGATTTTTAAAGTGGGAGAAAAGGGCAAAGTGTAACGGCTATATTAAGTGAGCCGTTTGAGAATTCTATTGGAAAGTTGGAAAAATTGGAGCTTTTGAGAACAACATCCACGTGGAGGGAGGGAGCCTGACTGACTTTGCGTCTCCCTTACATCATCAGCCACCTCCGATTCAACTTCTAGTTATCGGAGTCAGTGCCCAACTGACTGATCGCTTCACATTCCGATGATTCATACTTTTTTAAGGGAGCATTTTTGTCCATCATCATTTAGTGTGGTATATATTTACCATCCTATTTATTATCGTTAGATGAATTTGAATTTCGAGATTCGTGTAATGAATAAGCACAAATCTTAAAATTCAAATTTATCTAATGCCTAACGGTGATAAATAAGATGGTAAAAGTATATACCATACTAAATGATGATGAGCAAAAATACACTCTTATTTTAATACTATTAATGGGGGAGTTTCTCTAACCTATATCGGTTATGTTTGTAGCATTGAAGTGAAATCCATGTTAATTGGTCAAATTTACAATCCTAACTTTTGAGTTACGATGACTTTCTTGGCTACTTTAGTGTATCGAGTACTTCATATATTTCAATCGTTAAATTTTCATTTAAAAATATAAAAATTAAGATTTAATTTGTTTTGTTAGTTGTGTAACCAATAAATTAAGGCTCGACGTTTATCATGATCTCTAGTTCTAATAAAACAATGATATGTGTAAGTTTCTAACGTATGACGTTATATTATTAGATCGAGACCTCACGTGACTATGAATTTGTTCCATATCTACAGTTTGGATGGAAAACAGGTTTTCCAGAAACCAAAAATTGAAAGCATGTTTCTCTCAAGCAATTTGCAGTCCCAAATGGCTCCAATTTCCCACTCCCACCAGGAACTGCATTCCCAAACCCAGAATTGGATTCCCGACTGGAATTTCAAACCCAAATGTTCTCATTTGCCAAACCCCCATTCACTTCCCCCCTCACAAGAACATCAAATCTCAGACCCCTTTTGCAGTAAATGCTTCCTCAGCTTCAGGTGAATAACTCCCACTTAGCTTCCTCATTTCTTGTTTCAATTATCTGCAGGATTTAATTTTAATTTCTTCTGAGTGAAGTGAAAAAAGTTTTGCTATGTTAATGTTCATTTGAAATTTCAGTTGCCGTGGTAAATTATCTGCGGAGAAATTTACTTTCTTTCTGTTAAAATCCCAATTGGGCTTTGGGGTGTTACCCCAGCAGTAACTTAGAACAAGATATGTATCTAGAATTGTTCATCAGGCGATTAGTGTGACTGCAGAAAGCAAGCTCTGGTAAAATCTTGTAAATGTATGTGGTCAAATTTTTTGATATGGTTAATGTTGTTGAATTGAGTTGGAGGAGAAGAAAGCAATCAAATTTCTGGTCAGAGAGTGAGTATATTTCCGAAAGTCGGTGACTTTAGTGGATTATGTGATTGTATTGCTTAAAATGAAACAAAAATACTTGGTGAAGTTGTAGAATTTGATACTGGTTTCAGAACTTTGAAAACATGGAGACAATCTGATAAAGATTTAACCTTATAGACACATTGAACTCCAGTTGTAAGAATGTGAAAGAATGCTACTAGACTTGAGAGCGGTTTCGCTTTCTGAAATTCCTAATGGCCAGGACTTATGTTGGGGTATAGAACATAGAACACAGTTTTCATCATCAGGGTGATTAATCTGATGTGTTATGGTTTTTCGTTGAAGACTGAGAAGATAGAACACAATTTTCATCATCACCATGAAACAGATCTAGCTGGTTCAATATAAAATCTGTTATCAGTGGTATCGTAATCACGAGAATGCATTGAGTTTTTGTGTTCAAGATTTACTATGCTGTTCCATTTCAATCACTCATTATATTCTCCTTTGATTGCATTCATAACAAAACCTGATGTACTTTTCTATATAAACAAAGCTGCAGTTGGAAATGCAGAATACATAGAGGAACCTGCCACCAAAGAGAAATTTCAAACATCTTTGAGTTTACCGGGTTGTTCGAGTTCATTGGCGTTGCTTGGAACTGGTCAGTTGCTTCAAATCACATATAGCAAAGTGCATTCACTTTAAGAAAATAAAGATTTCTCTGTGTTTCCTTTTGATACAAATAATTGCGTGATGCATGTAACAAATAACCTCAATGTTGGCAATGGTTGTAGGATACAGGGAAAAGGTCTTTGCAATCATTGGTGTAAAAGTCTATGCTGCAGGACTATATGTGAACCAGTCCGTCTTAAATAGTTTGAATGCTTGGAAAGGAAGATCAGCTGCTGAGATTCAAGAGGATTCATCCTTGTTCAACTCTATTTTTCTATGTAATAATCATAAAAATTATGCATCTTCCTTGCCACACACACTCGCACATAAAGAGGATGCTAACGTTACTTTTCCTAATTGCAGCTCCTTCGGAGAAATCGATACAGATTGTTCTGGTTAGAGATGTTGATGGGAAAACTTTTTGGGACGCCTTGAATGATGCCATCTCTCCAAGAATCAAATCACCAACCCCTGTTGATGAATCCGCACTGTCCACATTCCGTAGCATCTTTCAAGGGCAACCTCTTAAGAAAGGAACTTTCATATTTTTTACTTGGCCAGACACTTCCAAAATGCTTGTAAGTTCGAATTTACTGGTTTCTTATGCAAGCTAACTAGGGCAGGCTTTTGGGAGTTCTATGTTTCCCTGAATTATTTCTCTCGGACTTCCTCTAACACGCATTCTGATGCTAGTTTGTGTTTGCAAATCTAAACCAACATAGTTATGTTATGCTTCTTCAATGTGAATTTTTTCTGTCCATGCAATCTTATCAAATGAGATTTATTGTAAGTGAGCAAGGGTCGCTGTATCTCCATCGGCACCCGGATGCAGTGTTAAATGAGCAAGGGGGCCGTAGAAACTTCTTTTCGAACGACTCCACTCAAAGTTGTTTGGGAGCATATGCTCCTATCAACTTTACACGGGACACACAAAAGAAGTACTTTGATCCTATTAGACGGGGGAGGGTGAAGAAGCTAGGACAGAAGGATAGAGTTCAAGAGAGCAAAATGCGTTTAGGAACGTGGAATATAGGAACCTTAACGGGAAAATCTATGGAAGTAGTGGAAGTTATGGTGAGGAGAAGGATAAATATTATGTGCCTACAAGAAACTAAGTGGGTTGGTAGTAAGGCAAAGGATCTAGAAAACTCAGGGTTTAAACTTTGGTATTCGGGCACAAATAGAACGAGAAACGGTGTTGGCATCATCGTGGACAAGACCTTGACACAAGATGTTGTAGATGTCAAGAGGGTAGGAGATAGAATCATGGCAATCAAGATTGTAATAGGACAAGAACTTATCAATGTGATTAGTGCGTACGCACCTCAAGTAGGGTTGGATACGAGTTCGAAGGAGAAATTTTGGGAAGACCTTGGAGACTTGGTGCAAGGAATTGCTCAGACGGAGAAGTTATTTATAGGAGGAGATTTAAATGGACACGTGGGCAGGGAGACAGGCAACTATGGAGGTTTTCATGGTGGCCATGGTTTTGGGGAGAGAAACGAGGATGGGGAAGCTATCTTGGATTTTGCAATGGCATATGATCTCTTCTTAGCCAACACCTTCTTTAAGAAGAGAGAAGAACATGTGATCACCTACAAGAGTGGGTCGTCAAAAACACAAATAGATTTTCTTCTAATGAGGAAAGGGGATCGTATAACTTGTAAGGATTGCAAAGTTATACCAGGAGAGAGCGTGGCTAATCAACATCGCTTGTTGGTGATGGATGTACATATCAAAAGAGTGAGACAAAAGAACAAGACTTGGAAGTGCCCAAGGACTAGATGGTGGAATCTAAAAGAAGAAAAACAAGCCATTTTCAAAGAGAAGGTAATCACCCAATGTGTGTGGGATAGAGAGGGGGAAGCTAGCCAAATGTGGGATTCCATGGCTAGTTGTATCCGAAAAGTAGCAAAAGAGGTATTAGGAGAGTCCAAGGGCTTTGCCCCACACCAAAAGGAATCTTGGTGGTGGAATGAGGAGGTACAAACAAAGGTGAAGGCTAAAAAGGAATGTTGTAAAGCCTTATACAAGGAGAGGACCGATGAAAATGGTGAAAGGTATAGAAAAGCGAAGCAAGAGGCGAAGAAAGCTGTCAGAGAAGCTAAGTTAGCGGCTTACGACGATATGTATAAACGACTAGATACCAAAGAAGGAGAGTTGGATATCTATAAACTAGCTAGAGCAAGGGAAAAGAAGACAAGGGACCTAAACCAAGTGAGGTGCATCAAGGATGAGGATGGAAAGGTTCTTGCTACAGAGAACGCGGTTAAAGACAGATGGAGAGGTTATTTTCATAATCTTTTCAATGAAGGACATGAAAGGAGTGCTTCTTTAGGGGAGTTGAGTAACTCAGAAGAGTGTAGAAACTACTCTTTTTATCGTCGAATCCGGAAGGAAGAAATGGTTGTAGCTTTGAAGAAGATGAAGCATAGAAAAGCAATAGGCCCAGACGATATACCAATCGAAGTGTGGAAAGTTTTGGGAGAGACAGGTATAACATGGCTCACTGACCTTTTCAATAGGATTTTGAAAACGAAGAAGATGCCAAATGAGTGGCGAACGAGCACTTTGGTGCCTATCTACAAGAATAAGGGCGACGTACAAAATTGCATGAACTATAGGGGTATTAAGTTAATGAGTCATACAATGAAGCTCTGGGAGAGAGTCATTGAGCATAGATTGAGGCAAGAGACACGGGTTTCGGACAACCAATTCGGGTTCATGCCAGGGCGCTCAACCATGGAGGCAATCTATCTCTTACGAAGATTGATGGAAAGATATAGAGATGGGAAAAAGGATTTACACATGGTCTTTATAGATTTGGAAAAAGCGTATGATAGGGTCCCAAGAGACATTCTTTGGAGGATTTTAGAGAAGAAAGGAGTACGAGTAGCATATATCCAAGCTATAAAGGATATGTATGAAGGAGCAAAGACTGCCGTAAGAACTCATGAAGGACAAACCGAAAGCTTTCCCATAACTGTAGGATTACATCAAGGCTCATCCTTAAGTCCTTACCTTTTTGCGTTGGTAATGGATGAGTTAACAGGACATATTCAAGATGATATTCCTTGGTGTATGCTTTTCGCAGACGATATAGTGTTGATAGATGAAACTCAGGAAGGGGTAAATGCAAAGCTTAACCTTTGGAGAGAAGTGTTGGAATCTAAAGGTCTTCGCCTAAGCCGATCAAAGACAGAATATATGGAGTGCAAGTTCAGTGCAAATGGAGGCCAAAACGAGTTAGGGGTGAGGATCGGAGATCAAGAAATACCAAAGAGCGACCGTTTTCGTTACCTAGGATCTATCTTGCAAAAGAACGGAGAATTAGATGGAGATCTCAACCATAGAATACAAGCTGGATGGATGAAGTGGAAGAGTGCATCTGGTGTGTTGTGTGACCGCCGTATGCCACTGAAGCTCAAGGGAAAATTTTATAGGACGGCAATAAGGCCGGCGATGCTGTATGGCACAGAATGTTGGGCGGTGAAGCATCAACACGTACACAAAATGGGTGTAGCGGAGATGAGGATGCTTCGTTGGATGTGTGGGCACACGAGAAAGGATAAGATTAGGAATGAGGATATCCGGGGTAAAGTAGGAGTAGCCGAAATTGAAGGAAAGATGAGAGAAAATCGGTTACGGTGGTTTGGACATGTGCAAAGAAGGCCTACTGACGCTCCGATTAGAAGATGCGACTATGGGACAGAGGTTCAGGGCCGAAGGGGTAGAGGAAGACCTAGGAAAACTTTGGAAGAGACTCTAAGAAAAGACTTAGAGTACTTGGATCTAACGAAGGACATGACACAGGACCGAGCACAATGGCGTTCTAAGATTCATATAGCCGATCCTACTCAGTGACTTGGATTTTCCAAGTCTCCAACCGAGAAGTTTTCCTCACTCGGAAAATTAAGGGAACACTACCCCAACCTACATGCTCCACTCAGAAAGCTTCAACATACAAGCTTCAACAAAAGAAAATTCAAAGAACTTAGCGAAGAAGGCTTTGGTGTATTTAACACAATACGTTGAAATGAAGGAAAACTTATTTATTGATATCCCCGATAAGCTACAAATATGTACATATACATGAGTCAAAATAAACAAACAAGATGGAGCCTTCACAAAGGTTGCTTAGGAGAAGTCTCAGCAGTCGGTAGAGCCCCAGAAAGAGAAGGCATCGAAGGGGGATCATTCGGAGCCTCAGTACTGGACAGAACCCTAGAAGGAGGAGGCATCAGAGGTTGATCATTTGGAGCTTCATTACGCGGTACAGCCCCAGAAGACGAAGGCAATAAATGCCTTTGGAACAAACCCACAAATCTCTGATGATCAAGTAAAACCTGACCATCAGTTTCCTTCATCTGGTCAAGCTTCCTCTTCATGTTTGTAGCATAGTCATGTGCGAGCCGGTGCAACTGTTTATTCTCATGCTTGAGCCCTCTAATCTCCTGTTTGAGACTCATCACTTCGGCCGCCAATGATTCAACTTGGCGGGTTCGAGCAAATAGGCGTTGGGCCATATTAGACATAGAACCTGCACACTGAACACTGAGAGTCAGCGAATCCTTAACAGCTAACTCATCAGACCGTTTGGAAAGTAGTCTGTTATCTTTGGGAGTGAGAAGGTTCCTGGCCACCACCGCAGCAGTCATATCATTCTTCATCACGGAATCCCCAACGGTAAGAGGACCAGTAGGGGAGACGAAGGATGGGCGCCATATGTTGTCTGGAGAAGGCGGGGCTGCCTCTTCAACAAGGTTCAAGTCAAAACGACGGTCGGAGGGGCCAGACATTTTCAAAGGTGTTGAAGAGAGAAGAAGTCGGACAAATCAAGATCTTAGAAGTGCAAGAATGGAGCTTCTACTGGTGGAGATTCAAGTGTGCTTTGGAACTTAATGTCAGCCCCTATAAAAAGCTGCACTCGACGGAGCTTCAGACATCGAAGAGGCGTCTGCTCAAAAATCGAAGAGGCGTTTGCTTTCTCAAAAGCTGGGCTGCTTAGAGACCACGAGGGTGATCTCATAAATCGAAGAGGTGTTTGCTTTCTCAAAAGTTGGGCTGCTCAAAGACCATGAAAGCCGATCTCAGAAATCGAAGAGGCGTTCGCTTTCTCAAAAGCTGGGCTCCTCAGAGACCACGAGGGCCGATCTCAGAAATCGAAGAGGCACCTACTTTTCCAGCCTTGTCAGCACCTGTCACACGCGCACTTAGCTTTGCGGAAATTATGGGTATTCTGTCGAAGACTTCTAAGGAAGTAGAAAACACATGAATCTTACTGTCCAATCACCCACTTCCCACACGCAACAATAGCTTATGGGTACCACAGATAACTTTGCCAAAGTTCTCTGCCCAAGTTGAGCACGTGAAGCTTGCAGCTCCCACTACATCGCTCTGACCAAGAAGGGTAAAAGAATAGCAAAGAAACAGCACTAACAAAGTTTAGACCCATAAATTTTGAAGGTCTAGCTACCATATTATTACCCACAAGGGTAAAGGAACAGTACCACTGCTGGATAATTGGAAAGTCCCTGTGTGTCAACCTCTGTGCCTCGTGGCAAGGTAGACTAGCAAACATGCCCAACCTTTACTCACATTCGAGAAAACACTCCCAATAAGATTGCTTGCTCCAAAATCGAAGAGGCACCGTCCTCCGAATCTCGAGAGCCAGACTCCCAACATGACTACTTTCTCAAAAATCGAAGAGAGGGTAAAGGAACAGTACCATTGCTGGATAATTGGAAAGTCCCTGTGTGTCAACCTCTGTGCTTCGTGGCAAGGTAGACTAGCAAACATGCCCAACCTTTACTCACATTCGAGAAAACACTTCCAACAAGATTGCTTGCTCCAAAATCGAAGAGGCACCGCCCTCCGAATCTCGAGAGCCAGACTCCCAACATGATTACTTTCTCAAAAATCGAAGAGACACTGCTCCCCGAATCTCGAGAGCCAGACCCCCAGCATGATTGCTTTCTCAAAAATCGAAGAGGCATCGTTCTCCGAATCAATCGAAGAGGCGCTCGCTTTCTCAAAAGCTGGGCTGCTCAGAGATCACGAGGGCCGATCTCAGAAATCGAAGAGGCACCTACTTTTCTAGCCTTGTCAGCACCTGTCACACGCACACTCAGCTTTGCAGAAATTATGGGCATTCTGTCGAAGACTTCTGGTGAAGTCGAAAGCACATGAATCTTACTGTTCAATCACCCACTTCCCACACGCAACAATAGCTCATGGGTACCACAGATAACTTTGCCAAAGTCTCTGCCAAAGTTGAGCACGTGAAGCTTGCAGCTCCCACTACATCGCTCTGACCAAGAAAGGTAAAAGAATAGCAAAGAAACAGCACTAACAAAGTTTAGACACATAAATTTTGAAGGTCTAGCTACCATATTATTACCCACAAGGGTAAAGGAACAGTACCACTGCTGGATAATTGGAAAGTCCCTGTGTGTCAACCTCTGTGCCTCATGGCAAGGTAGACTAGCAAACATGCCCAACCTTTACTCACATCCGAGAAAACACTCCCAACAAGATTGCTTACTAAAAAATCGAAGAGGCACCGCCCTCCGAATCTCGAGAGCCAGACTCCCAACATGATTACTTTCTCAAAAATCGAAGAGACACTGCTCCCCGAATCTCGAGAGCCAGACCCCCAGCATGATTGCTTTCTCAAAAATCGAAGAAGCATCGTTCTCTGAATCTTGAGAGCCAGATACCACATACCACTTTTTCAAAGTGCGCTGACAGAGTTAAAACTTGTGAAGCTGGCAGCTCCCACTACCGTGCTATGACCAAGCAGGGTAAAGGAATAGCATTAATACTTGTTGTTAGGGAGACTCCTATATATGTCGACCTCTATCCCCAACGGACAGGCAGACCTGCAAAAATGCTTAACCCTTCCTCATATCTGAGAGGGCACTCCCAACGAAGCCTTTCGAAATATTCAGCTTTCTTTCCCCCCGATAATACCTCTGCAAACAAGCTATACTAGAGCAAGAATATCTCATATCATCAGGGTTAAAAGCAAGAGTATCCCATATCATGCTTTTTCCCTGTCTTTTCCTTTGGCCTTGTTTTTACCTGCAAGACAAGGAGAAAGAGAGCAATCAGTCAGCACTTGAAATCAAGCTCCCAACCAGGAACTGACTGCCTGGAACCCCTTACCTGATTACTTACCTGGCATTGCTCTCGAGTACTCATCTTCAACATCTTATGTTTCCAGGGAAGATACCGCATCTGCTTGAGGAACAGATAGGGCAAGTGCGAAGGATACAAGGAAGCATGTGGAGACAAGCGTAACAACACACGTGCCTATACATTCATTACTCTGTCAAAAGCAAAAGTATCCCATATCAGCAGGGTCGAACGTACTCTAGATTTGATGGACTTGTTTTGACCCTCAAATTCTTCAGTCGGCCTTATACTCTGGAGGAAACCAGAAAACCCTTCAGCTCAGTTCAAGAATAAGCCTGTGGAAAGTTACTTCTTCAAAAGCAAAAGTATCCCATATCATCTCTTCTCATTTTTCTTCTCTTTATCCTTCATGCTGCTGCAAGATGGGGAGAAGGTGAACAATCAGCCGGAGCTCTGATTGCTTACCTTGTCTGTCACCTCTTTCAGCAGATCCCCTAGCTCGGCGACTTGGGGGACTTCTACTACATGGTTTGTATCGCGCTTGACCAAGCCTGAAACTACAAGTAAGCTTCAAGTGAAATTGATACATTACCTTGTGCATCTCCACCAGTTAAAGATACCACCCCTGGATGGAGGAAGAGTACTTCCAGAGAAGCTGCCACATCTACCTATGAGACAGATAAGGCAAGTCAAGATGATACCACACTCCGATACTTAGAAGTTTCGTGATTACGAGATCATTCTCCCACAATATTTCCTAATGTCATTTGTACTAAATCATTCACTTGTACTCACTAAAGGAGAGCTTAAACCTATGTACTTGTGTAAACCCTTCACAATTAATGAGAACTCTTCTATTCCGTGGACGTAGCCAATCTGGGTGAACCACGTACATCTTGTGTTTGCTTTCCTATCTCTATCCATTTATATACTTATCCACACTAATGACCGGAGCAATCTAGCGAAGATCACAAAAAGCGACCGTTTTCGCTACCTAGGATCTATCTTGCAAGAGAACGGAGAATTAGATGGAGATCTCAACTATAGAATACGAGCTGGATGGATGAAGTGTAAGAGTGCATCCGGCGTGTTGTGTGACCGTCGTAGGCCACTGAAGCTCAAGGGAAAATTTTATAGGACGGCAATAAGGCCAGCGATGTTGTATGGCACAGAATGTTGGGCGGTGAAACATCAACACGTACACAAAATGGGTGTAGCGGAGATGAGGATGCTTCGTGGGATGTGTGGGCACACGAGAAAGGATAAGATTGAGAATGAGGATATCCGAGGTAAAGTAGGAGTAGCCGAAATTGAAGGAAAGATGAGAGAAAATCGGTTCCGGTGATTTGGACATGTGCAAAGAAGGCCGACTGACGCTCCGGTTCGAAGATGTGACTACGGGACAGAGGTTCAGGGCCGAAGGGGTAGAGGAAGACCTAGGAAAACTTTGGAAGAGACTCTAAGAAAAGGCTTAGAGTACTTGGATCTAACGGAGGGCATGACACAAAACCGAGCGCAATGGCGTTCTAGGATTCATATAGCCGACCCCACTTAGTGGGAAAAGGCTTTGTTGTTGTTGTTGTTGTTGTTGTTGTATTTAGGTCTCTATCTCGTCTGATGGGCTTCCGTCTGGAGTGGATGCTGAAATTAAATCAGAAAATGTGGCTTTTGCTCTTTTTGATGTATTCGTTGGAGATACTCCTGTTTCTTTCTCCTTGAAAGCTTCAGTTGTGAAAGGACTGGAATCAATCCTCAAGTAGATGCTACGAGTAAGCTTTTTCATTTTCTCTATTAGCCACTTGAGCCTGCCTTTCGTTTATGTATCTATTTGTGTACCTTGAATTGGACCAGGAAGTGGTATAAATTGAAAGAAAATATATTTCTTAACCATCTTATGGTGGCTATCTTGCCGATTACTCTCCGGTTAGAATACAATCTACAACACAAATAAAATAATGCTTACAGAACAGTAAGCCATAACAGATGTCTACTTGAATTGCTCATCATTTGTGTATATATGAGAGAAATGGCGGAAGAAAGATCCAGGTACAGACATTTCAGATATAAACAGGTGTACGAGTTTAAGTGTCTTTTACAAGTTTATTATTTTTTTATCTTCTCAAGCATCTTAACAACTTCACCATGGTAGGCCTCTTTGAAGGCTTGGGTTCAAGGAAAACTAGTGCAATACTAAAAACGATGCTAATCTTGCCGACTGAACAACAACCTAAGTTACTATCAAGTACATACTCCTCCCTTCCATCCTGAACAACCGCCTTCACCCGCAACATCATTAACCAATTGATTTGCAAGTTCTGTTTTCTTTAATGTTCTTCTTCTTCTTGTTTTAATGTTCATTCTTCCCCTGAAATTACCTTATGCACTATGCACATTTGATTGGCTGAAACAAACTTTCTTGCCAAGCATCAAACCATGTATCTAATTCTAGTCTCTAACTAGTTGATAGACCTGCTCAGTGCTGAATTCTAGTATAGATTAACGAATGCTGATTTTAGGCCTAAAACACCGTCTAGGCAGGCAACATAATCAAACAAGAAGCTGCTAGCCTTCAAACCATAGGTGGCGGGGCAAGGCATGCCTTCCCGATTATCAGATTGCAAAGCTATTGAGAAACCATTGTAGGTCATTGTGATTGCAGTAGTGTAACTATCAATGTATATTCCGTAACAAAGGTTCAAACCAAATAAAACCATTAGTTGATTATGATGAGAAGGAAAGTTTGAGCCCCATCTAATGAAACTAGTGAAAATAATACCGATTTTGAATAGCAAGTGGTAGATTGTCCTAGTGATCAGGGCCTCCCTCTTCAACATAGGCATCGATAGCCATGAATTTGGAACTGATAGCGAGTGGTCGTAAATACAAACAGAAAGTTCAGCTAGAAGATATATATATATATCATTGATAATGGTTATTATAATCATGAATCATAACCACTAAAATATGTAGTAACTAATAATTAAGAAAATATATAGTACACTTCAAAATAATCATACGGTAGGGTTGAAAAGCTGCAAGCAAGCCATAGTTCTTTGGCAGTAGAGCAATGGAAGACTTTTCTGAGTGCTGAAGGTGAGAGTTTAGCATTCATCACCGCCACCACTGCTTGATCCTTCCTGCACCATAGCTCATAGCCCAGATTAACCAGCTCTGCTGTTGTTGAATCTTGGACGATGAATGTGTCTGGACATCTGAGTGAGCCATCGATGTAGCCAGTAAGATCGTAAACTCTCAGTATGTGGACGAACAGATACCTCTAGATAATATAGTTGGTGCCCTCCAGCTTCATAGGCATAAGATAGTGTATATTCGGAGCAGATCAAAAATAGGACGACGCTTCACAGATAAGCAGCAGCAGGAGTAGTGGGTTGACAATGTTGAAGAAGAATTAAGAGGAGTCGCCATTGAAACTGGAAGGGAATTAAACGTATATATGCTTACAGAAAGCGTTTAAAATGATTTTCAAACCTTATAGGAATTTAATTTAATTTTTGTTTTCATAAGAAAGCTCTAGGTACGAACATTTTAGGTATAAACAGGTGTACAAATTTATGTGTCTTTTACAAGTTTGTTATTTTTTATTTTTGATCTGCTCAAGCATCTTGACAACCTCATCCATGGTAGGCCTCTTTGAAGGCTCCGGTTCGAGGCAGATTAATGCAATACTAAAAACAGTGTTAATCTCATCGATCAAACAGCAGCCTAAGTTACTGTCAAGTACATACTCCTCCCTTCTGTCTTGAACAACTGCCTTCACCTGCGAACATCATTAACCGATTGATTTGCAGGTGGGTTTAGTCACTGATCAACAATGGCAGTAATTTTATGGCAATTCAAGTAAGAACATGGAGGATTCAGTAAAATAAGGGTTGCTATTGCTTATCGAAGTGTTGAGTTCATAACTTACCCATGTCACAAGCTTTGTTCCCTCCTCAATGAATGCTTCATCCGTAGGTTTCTTTCCGGTTAGAAGCTCTAGTAAAACCACTCCAAAACTGTAAACATCGCCTTTCACTGTTGCTCTTCCCGTATCAAAATATTCTGCAGAAAAATGGTCTGTCTTACATCAATACACAAGAAAGTAACTGAAGAGTATGCTACTGACAATATTATTGTAAATTCAAGGGTGAACTTCAACTGTACCAGGAGCTAAGTATCCGAAAGTTCCAGCTACAAGTGTCGAAACATGAGTCTTATCCGGTTCCATCAAGGTGGCCAATCCGAAATCAGACACTCGAGCCTCCATGTTTTGATCCAACAAGATGTTGCTTGATTTGATATCTCTGTGGATTATGTGAGGGATGCAATCGTGATGAAGGTACGATATTCCTCTTGCTGCACCTAGTGCTATTTTGTATCTGGTAGGCCAATCCAAAAGCATCTTGTCCGTTGATCTTCCTGCATCGTAATTTACCAGATGATCACCATAGACAAATGGAAATTTTGCATTTTTGTAAAATTTGAGTGCATATGTGCATACCATGCAGGACTGCATCCAAACTTCCATTAGGCACCAGTTCATATATGAGAAGATTATAGTTTGGAGCAGTGTAATATCCATGAAGGGTGACGATGTTGCGGTGTTTTATGTCCCCCATTGCTTCGAGCTCTCTCTCGAAGCCTCGATCTCTCTCTGGACTTCCTCTGCTCAATCTTTTCACAGCAAAGGCTGTGGAGTCATTTACTGTCAGCTTATAAACCGTCCCGTAGCCTCCGGAACCAATGATGTCCTTGTTGCTCAACTTCAGTGTCTTCTTCAAGAACACATCCGTTTTCAGAGGTTTCATTGTTGGTGCCCTGAACAAAACCATTTTCCCACCTGTATACATGCACATTACAATACATCAATCAGGATATATAGTTTATTGCTACGAATTTCATCGAAGATTACACGGAAAATGCGTCATTTTGAGCATCGTGGATGAGGGTGTCATAAAAGATACCCTCTAAGACGCGTAAAACCGAGTGTTTTCATGGAGTTTTCGAGCATACCAGAGAAGCCATCTTCATGGACCAAGTGCTTCTTCTTCCAGCGCTTATAGATGAGGACTGAAATAACAATCTTTGATATAATAAAAGCAACACAGCATATGGTTATGTAGAACGCTAAAACCAAAGCCTTTCCCATATTTTGTTCTCTGCGAATTTGATTCACAAAGAACTACACCAAGGAAATAATTTGAAGTAATGGTTAAGTAGAAGTTGGCTTTATCTGAGAAACTGTTCACAGAAACAAAGTGCTGTTGGATCATTGAAATTTTGACACAACAAGTGTTTTTATTAGGGAAAGCGACCAAAGTGCTTTTCGTCTCTCTAATGCATTCACACTTTACTAGTTTGGGGCTGCGAGTAAACAGAAGAATTTTCCTCTAACAGGATGTCATTTTGATGATACTTTACGTTAATCATGCACTGGTAATACTGTTAATAATGTGCGCAAGGGCACTTTGTATTCACATTTTACTAGTTTGAGATTCTGCATCAAGAGTAGAACTTCCGTACAACTGAAATGTCACTGTGACGAATCTCAAATTAATCATACACTATTATGTGAGAAAATTAAAATGCATGGCCATCTTTAGTCAATAGTAGAACTTTCGTACAACTAAAATGCTGTTATAACGGTATCTCAAATTAATCATATATTGTTACATGAGAAAGTTAAAATGCATGACAATCATGATTGACTTAACCTATGGCAAAAGTAGAGTGATTACTTAGACATAAATCAATTAAATTGAAGTAGATGAGGACATAAAAAGGGTGGCATGACAGCAAAGTCACCAGCAACCAAAAACCCATGAGAAAGGTGCAGCTGAATGTCAGGTAGTGTGTGCATGCATCATGTGAAATTCAAGCTGATGTGACAAATTATTCCACTCCACCTGTCCTTTGCCATTTACGTCGGTGTTCAAAATTCACAGGACTAACACAGTACAACCCTTTTTGGGAAAATAAACACAGATGTGAAGTGTGACCTGTGAAGGTCATTAGCTCGATTGATTTCATCATGCATGGTCATGAACTCATATCTCAAGGGTAGGACATACTTTTAGTGTGACGAAAATAAAGAACGGTTCACTAGAAAAACATCTTATAATTAGTTGTTTTTCTTAAGTTTTTAACCAATTGTATCATAATATTTGATGTACCGGATCATGTTTTCGACTGACTGAAATTTTTCTTTAAAAGTGAGGAGTCATAAATTTGAGGTGGTGTGATTGTCACGTCAAAAAAATTGTTTACTAATTCGATGAATGCATTGTAGGAACCATCTTTAATGAAAGTAGCAACATAATTAGCAAATTGAAAATGTTAACAACTTGCTCTTCAAATTAAAAATGCGACTTGAGTTTTTGAATTCGCCCATGTCCAACACAACTTTAAACATGATCCCGCAGATTATTTCATAGTTAAAATTCACCCGAATCCAATTCGACTTCAACTCGATCTTTTATTGAGTTGTTTTTCCCTCCCAGGCCCAACCCAACCTTAGTCAATTTCTAACCCAAATTAATACAAGAACTTATTACATCCAACCCCCTATAGACCAACATTTAATAGGATTGCTGATTGAACTTCAGATTACAAGACTTAAGTTTGTTGCTTGTTTTCATCTGGAAATGAAGTATTGTTTTTTATTTTTTTCTACACGCTTTGTTATTGTTTCGTCATTTAATTCAAACTTTACATGGTTCAAACTTCACTATTTGATTTAACTTTTAAGTGGATACCCATTTTTGAATGAATAAACTCAACTCGATGAATAATGAGTGAGCCTGCATGTTCATTATATACTGTCATATTAGATGATTATGTTACAAGTGAGAGTCATCTCAAATATCAAATAATTACATGTGATATGATAGAAGATAATATTAACTAGAAGTCTCTATCTGCTGGAGAGTTTTGAGATGAATCGATGTGTTCGCTTGTGAAGAAGAGCGAGAAGAAGGAAATTCAAACTGGTTCGGTTTTGACTTATCAGTTGGCTTATCACGGCCCTGCGAGCTGAGTGATCGTTAGAGAACGGAAAGCTTGGAAACCGGGTTGGTAAATGGTGAAGAGGATAAACCTTTGGTCAAAAGATCAACAAGCTGATTAGCTGAAGCAACACAGTCAACAACAATCTTCTTGCGAGTGACATTAATGTAATGATAATCCACTTCGACATGGCGCGTGCGTGCTTGATAGACAGGATTAGAAGCAAAAGCAAGAGCACTGATATTATCATAGCACAAAAGTGGAGGATCAAGAGAGAGGTGTAGATCTCGGAAAAGGTTTTGAAACCAAGAGAAGCAATTGAAGTATATGCAAGTTGGAAGAAAAAGAAAAGAAAAAAAGTATATGCAAGTTGACGATATTCCGCTTCGAGACACACCCACTGTTTCTTGGAGCTCCATGAGATTAAATTATCTCCAAGAAAGATGCAGTAACCACCAGTGGAGTTCCAGTCATCAGGATCACCAGCTTAATTTGCGTTGACACACACACTAATGGTAAGAGGACTTGGCTTATACACAAAGCCGTGATCGTGAGTGGCTTTTAAGTAACCTAGTATTCTCTTTACCGCAGCCCAATGAGCACTTGTAGGAGAATGCATGAACTGACAAACTTGGTTAAGTGCGAAAGCATTGTCAGACCTAGTGAAAAAATAATAATATTGCATAGCCTATATGAGACTCCGGAAGTCAGTACCATATGAAAGTGGTTCTCCCCATTAGATCCATTTCCACCATTGCCATTGCTAGAGTTCCTTTGATATTGCCCCACAAATCCAACACCATTATAATTTTGAGAATTGGAACTAGAACCATATGAACCCTCTCCTTGATAAAACGACTTGTTAGCACCTGTTACAGAAGACTCCCCTTGGTAAAATTGTTTTTGAGCTCCACCGGCAGAAGATTCACCCTGAGAAAGCATGCTTGTCATTGGAAACTGCATTGTAGTTTGATATTCTTCAGCTATCTTTTCTGCACTTAGTAGTTGTGCATGAAATTCCTTTAAAGTTATAGGCAACTCTCTTGCCACAATCACAGGTCTTATCATGTTATACTCAGATGGTAAGCCAACTAAGGCAGCAACAATCAGATCATTCTTTGAAATATGTTCTCCTGCAGCTTGTAATTGATCCTTCAAATGTTTAAGCCTTAGCAAATATTTTCTCTATTGAATCAGTTTCTTTCTTGATTATGTGTAGCTTAGTCTTGAGATGATTTATCCTTGCCATTGACACAAAAACATACCTATCAGTAAGTTGTGTCCAAGCTGTCTACATATTCAATTGCCTCATCGCCAAGTGTTGCAATCAGAAGACTAAGTAATGCCTTATCGGTCTTTATCCACTCACGATACACTGCAGTTATTTCCTTTGTCACTCCACTCTCCAAAGACATTACATACTTAGAAGGACAAATATTGGTACCATCAAAGTAGTAAAAAAATCATATCCTTCCAAGACAGATTGAAATTGAAAAGACCACTTAGCAAAATTATCATCTTGTAACCGAATTGTAAGCATTCCCAACAAACCTTTAATCTTGAGTGGTGAAGAACTCATGTTGCTATAGAAGAACTACAATTAGCCAAACAAACAACTCCACAGAGAACTTAATTCTTCAGAAATACCAATTTCAATCACCTTATATCAACTATAATCACATTTTATCTCCAAACTATATATCAATCAACAATATTATGCAAACAAATATCTTTTACCCATCAAATAACATACTTCGTTTCAATAAGACCAAATTCATACACATCAGAGAGCTTCGTGCCCTAATTTGTGTTTTCTGGAAAGAAATGGGAGCTTCATGCTATAATCCTTTTCAACAATTCAAGATTTTGAGAATAGTAAGTTTCGTGCTACAACAATATCAGAATCAGATTCAATATCCAAAAAACATATATGGCTTCGTGCCTCAACGATTTTCCAAGAAATTCAACATTTTCCAACAATTACATAAACCAGAATTGCTTCGTGCCTCAATTTTAGTCTCAAGAACAATCAATCAACCTGAGAATAAAAAAGAAAGAACTTGATTTCACAAGTATCGTCAAGATCCAAATAGCACCGCCATTGTTGAAACTTCGAGAAAAAGAACCAGCAATCGAGAGGAAATCTGATTTGAACCAGCACTGACTTGCTCCAATTAGCACCGTGCCCCCCAAAAAGAATGAACCGACTCGATACCATCATAACAGTTGTTACAGGAAGCAAAAAAATGACACATAGAGTTTTAGAGAGAGAATTTAAAGATGCTTTTGTATTACAAAGATAAAACCTTCATTACATTGTAAAGCGAACCCACTCACTATTTATGGAAGATATGAAACTTAATAACTAAGTAACTTCTAACTAACTAATATCCAACGGTCACCAATCTTCCAATCTAGCTAGAATCCAATGGTCAATCAAAGCACATGTTTAACTAAGATTGTGCCACTTGGCATTTACATGGTTAATAGAAATAATGTAAGGGCCCAAGATCCTTCATAGAAATAAGCATCGGGTGCACAACTACCCTACCTCTTATGCCTCTCACGAATCTTCAAAAACCATAACTATTAGGCATCATTCAAAAAATTTCTTTGTTAACATGGTTGACACCGTTTAAACTAAAAAAAACAATCGAATTGAATTGCACATACCGCTATTGCTGTCAGCTTTTGTAACTTGTGTCACTATTTACCAACAAAATTTGAAAACGTAAGGGACCAATTTGTAACAAAAAAACATTTAGGAATTGGGTGAATCAAATACAAAAAGGCATGGGGTAGTTGTGTAATTAGAGAGAAATAAATAAATAATGAAAATAAAAGCACCGAGCTAGTCGTTGCTGAAGTCTCCACTCCAAAAGTCCAAACCCCCCAAATCCAAACTTCGTTAAACCCTTCTCCCTCGCTCGTTCCTTCTCCTCCCGCACTCACAGAGCAAATTCTCCTCCTCCTCCCGCACTCGCAGAGCAAATTCTTGTCTCTCAGAAAACTTCAATTATGTACGGAGGCGGTGAGTTCATCAAAAACCTAACAGCACTCGCATGCCACAAGATTTCTCATTCTTTTTCTTAATTTTTTTTTCTTATTTTTTGGTGATTTTTTTTTTTTTTTTTTGGGATTTCTGGTTTCTTTGGTTGCAGATGAGGTATCAGCTATCATCCTCGACCTCGGCTCCCACACTTGCAAAGCCGGCTATGCTGGCGAAGATGTGCCCAAGGCCGTCTTCCCTTCCGTATGTGCTTACTTTCTGCTCAATTTTTACTTCAATTGTTCATAGTGGCAGTCACATTTACTCTCTCTTTCTTTTTAAACCTTAATTGTTGTAGAAAATTTCACAACTTTGTTGGTTCGTGTAACCGAAAATGTAGTACTGAGGATTCTCATTTTATAGATCCGGGAAATGTTTACCCATTTTGCCAGATTTAGTGGTAATGCAGAATGTATGTTTTGCAATTGCCCATTTGAAAACTTTTAAGATTATAGCTAAAGATTTTGTTCTTCATAAATCCTTTTCGGTACAAATTTGGCGTTTCGACCGTCCCAAAGATATTTGAATTGTAAGTTGTTTTTTACCCAGAAGAATGATGAGTCCAGAGTCCCTTGTCGCTATTTTCTATACCATGATGGATAATGTGAGACTATTGGGGGAACATCTTCAGTAGAGGGGGCGTTAAGGCTGGTCAGATACACTTGTTTAGGCGGGAAGCTCATGGTTGTGCTTAAATGACTAAGGAATTTTTGAAGAGTGGATGAAGCTTTTCATTTTATTTTATTTTTTTGAATTTTTTAAACTTATTAGTTATGAAGTTTATATGCATCGAACTTCTACATATTAGAGGATTGACCTTACTTATTAAATTAGTCACATTAGGTGTAAAATTTGTTTACTGTGCGTCTGTCTGTTAATTGGATATTCATCATTACTAGTTCATAAGTGAATTAAAAATTTAACCTGGTTTTGGCATCTGTTCTTCTTCGTTTAGGTTGTTGGGTCAATTGGTCAAATGGAAGTTGACGCAACTGAAATGGAAAACAACTCTGGACCTGCTGTAGAACCAAAGAATAATTCAAAATCTCTTGATTCTGACAAAGCCAAGGGAAAGCGCAAATTATATGTAGGATCTCAAGCCTTAGGGTACCGTCGGGATCATATGGAGGTCAGTTTCGAATTAAAAGCTTTTGTAATTGAAGCACAGTTTCGATCTTTTGCTGTTAGATTTTGGTTAACTACTGCTGTTGTATCAGGTGCTGTCATCCATAAAGGATGGAGTTGTTGTTGACTGGGATGCTGTGGAGGGTATATGGGACCATGCTTTTAGGTAACTACTAATGGATGAATTAGTAATCTACTATGGGTTAAATTTGTTTTCTCATTTAATTGTTGACTAATAATTTGGTTAAGTAAAGATAAGGCATGCATATAATGCAACGCCCTGAATGGTCAGCTTCTTCTATTACGCTTACGGTTTTAGTAACATTAGGATATAATGATCAACAAATGATAATGTTTCTAGTACTCATTTCTGTATACATCTTCACCGCGGTACAAATTTTTCTCACTGATCTAATTGGTCAGAAGAATACTGATGTCATCTGTTTTTGGGGAGCGATTATCATATGTTAGAAGTTCTTTTGTTCAACCGTATTCCATTATTCGCGTAATACGAGTTTGAACTTAACAGATGTACGTAATACTGTAGCAGCTCATATTCAATACTGTTATATAGTGTGAAGGCTTGGCTGTTATCCTTTTCCCTGTTAACTGTCCATCTGGCAATATATGTTTCCCAATTATTTAGTTAGATGTTTGATTTTGGTATTACCATATCAGTAAGTGCTTGCTATTATTTCAGGGAATGTCTATTGGTTGATCCCAAAGAGCGTCCAATGCTACTTGCAGAGCCATCTTCGAACACTCAACAACAAAGAGAAAGGTAATATGGTAATTATTAAATTTTCTCATCAGCTCAAATTTGTAACTATCAAGTCGAGCTAAAATGCTTATGTAATAGGTCATGTATTCTTTTGTGATAAAGTTAGACTTCACATTGACCCCTATGCCTTGCAAAGCTCAGCTGTACGAACTTTTGTATTTTTCTTTGCAGACTGATGGCTTCATTGTGTCTGTGTACAGTTGTTGCATACCTAGATTTCTTGTTTTTAGGTGTCTAACTTGTAATAAGTATGCCGGCCCCATTGATGAAAGGTTTTATAGAAATGATATTATTTGTTCCATCATTATTGATGGTTTAGTTGGTGTGTCTTTATGCTGTTTAGTTTTTAGGTTAAGTGATTGAGTTTTGTGTTGTACCTGACAGGACGGCAGAGCTTATGTTCGAAAAGTACAAAGTTCCTGCCTTATTTTTGGCCAAGAATGCTGTATGGGTTCACCCCATCTCCCTGATTCCAACTTGTAGAACATGGATTACTATTTGCAGACTCTGCTCTTTGTTTCCTTTTGAAATTCAGTCTATAATTAGTGAGTAACTGTTATATTTTTTTTTATGTCAGGTTCTCACATCGTTTGCATCAGGTCGAGCTACCTCGTTAGTAGTTGATAGGTAGGTAGATGACATCATTTTGACTCTTGCTGTATATAATTTTAGTACTTGCACATCGTCTTTTGTTTTAAACCAATTGTATATAATTGGATTACCATTTCTATGATCGCATCCTTTCATTTTCACACTTATGCATAAGCTTATTTTAAGTCAATCTGTCCAATTGATGCAGACCATAGATCCACATGATTTTTGTTTTATGTTAATCCCAAGAAAGAGAATGTTGATGGATACAAATCAGTAGTTCAAATTCTAATAAATGTCAAAAGAATATCTATCTCAGTGGCCTGTAGGTAAAAATGGACAAATGCAGAAATTTCTGAAATTATGAGTGTAACTTTAGGAATCATAAACCAAACGATAATGTATCAACTGAATTTAAACTTTATGAATACTACATCTATGAATTTGATATTGTTTTATATGCAATGTACAACATGAGTTTTTAACATCGTTTCTAGTGTATTTATTGCCCCCTTTATATTTTGCCTGATTATTGCGAATGCAAAACTAATGTACGGTATTATGCAAAATTATAAAATTCATCTAGTGGTGGAGGATCAACTACAGTTGCTCCAGTTCATGATGGCTATGTTCTTCAAAAGGTATTTCTCACTTTCCTGTCAAATTAGATGATAGATCTTCATTCATAACAAGTTAATTTATAGCTTATTTTTATATAATTACATTTCAAGGTGCGCCACATATACATATACATATACATATACATATATATATATATATATATATATATATATATATATATTGTATAATGCCCTCTTGCACTCTATAAATGCCTTTAGAAACCTTCTGTAAAGTGAAATAAACCGAAAATTTATGATTGCTTGTTTCTGTGATTCCATATATAAGAATTTAACCAATCTGTCAAATTTTGACACCCATTTTTTCTTTCCTATTTTGTTATTTGTCAACTTGTTACAGGCTGTGTCATCTTCTCCTATTGGGGGAGAGTTTCTTACTGATTGTTTGACAAAAAGTTTGGAAAGTAAAGGCATGACGGTGAGTGACCACCTAAATTTCGTTTTAGAGGGGAATCATTTGCCCAAAATTGCTGTTTTTACCTTATTTAATCCTTTTCTTATTTATTTGTAGATTAAACCCAGATATTCTTTTAAGAGAAAGGAAACACGACCTGGAGAGTTTCAGGTATTTGGATTTTACTGGTGGATGTATTCTAAAATAGTGGAATGCTAAGAGTAGCAAAATATGCTTCCAGTCTGAATATTATAGTGGTGGGTTGGTGCATACTTGCTGTCGGGTTATTAATTGTTCCTCTGGGACTATGCATCCTTCGTTTATCTTGTTATCAATTGTGAGACTTCATCAGTAATACAGATGAATATTTTTGTTTTCCTTTTTGATAGCTTAATATCGCATTTGTTTAGCTTAATGATATTCTCAATGTTGTAGGTAGTAGACGTTGATTTTCCAAATACCACAGAAAGCTACAGACTCTATGCCCAGGTCTGTGATTGACAGAAAGCTAGAGACTCTATGCCCAGCTTAATGATATTCTCAATGTTGTATATATATATATATATATTTTTTTTTTTTTTTTCCATTTCTGCTGAATGTTTCTTCGTGGCAGAGGATAATTGCTAGTGACATCAAAGAATGCGTGTGTAGAGCCCCGGACACTCCATATGATGGTTTGCTATATATCCCTTTCTCAAGTGTTTTAATGTTTTTTAGGCTATAAACTTTGTTAGTGACATTACATTTTAGTCTTGATAGCAGATTCAAAAAAAAAAAAAAAAAAAAAAAAAAAAATCAATTGCTTATTGTTTTATTTTTGCTACTGGGTTCAAAACATATTCATTTGTTTAAGACCTGATATTTGGAAGGGCAATTTTGCATTTATTCTCTTTATTCACAAATGATATCCTTGATTGTTGCTTGAAGGTCCATATATGACCTTATGTTCTCTTAAAAGTTTTTTGATCTGGAAATTCATTCAAATGTTGATACAATTAGTACTTAAGGAGTACAGAGATAGCTTAACTCTTTGACAGCTTGATTATTGGAGTTTTCAGAGTTTTGCAGGATAGAGCATATTAGCTCTTTGAAAACTCAATTGCTTGGAGTTTTTAGGATATTGTTTACTTTTACACGATGAATGGATGATGGTTTATTTCTATGATTCAACCTTGTTAGTTGTTTTCATATTGTTTATAGCTCCTGTATTAATTGCTATATTCTTCAAGCAAAGATAAAAAAATGTTCAATTAGCATTCTAATAGGATTTTCATTTTTTTTTTCTTCCAGAAATCACATATTCAAACATTCCAATGACCTCATACGAGCTTCCTGATGGCCAGTGAGTCCTATTCTTTTGCATCTTGGTTTGTTGTAACTTTTCTATTTGTTTCGAGGGTTACACTTTCCCTTATTGAATTCATTAGATCTGTTCTTGATCTGGTTAATTCATGGTGCACTATGTTAAATGATGACTATCTAATTTTGCGCATATTGTATACTATTTAATTAACTTGTGAATTTTGTTTCTAATATAAATGTATAGTTACTTTATGATCCTGCATGATACAGGACAATTGAAATTGGAGCCGATAGATTCAAGATTCCTGATATTCTCTTTAACCCATCCTTGGCTCAGGTGGATGTCTTCTAAAGTTCTAAACTATATGATGCCAGTTTTTAACACTTTCCTTGAATCCTTGAAATCTCATGGGACACATTTGCATTTCACCACGATCTTATTATTATCTGTTCAATAATTTCATTCAACTAACGGTTCCTAGTTCCCACTTCGTCTTAACATGTGAACCTTGTGCAAAGTGAGACATGACTGTTTCATCTTGAGCATTTTTTTATGGGACAAGAAAACAGGAACTTTATTGAAAAAGAAAGATAACCTACAAAGTACTATGGACACTAAGTCTATCATATGCCTTGTTCATTTTCAGCATTTCTTTATGCTTAGATAACTGCTGACTCGAAGGATATCTCGAGTTTGTTTCTGTGGGCTGTTTTTGGTTTGATCAATAAATTGGAATTCGTGGAATAGTTCATTACTTGATTACTAATATCTTCATGTCTACTAATTGTATGGGTAATATTTGGATATATGAAAGCCACTTTAAATTTTGAATGAAGCACGCTTGTGAAATAGAGCTTGGTCAGTCCCATAATTTGATTACACTCTTGGAATTTTAGAGGATTAGATGTTACATTTTTCAAAATAATTTTTTATATGGTTGGACCACATTTGATCAGTCAATTGTAAATTGCACTTCATGAGAAAATTTGACCCCTGATATAACTTTGGTTGAAGCAGTTGCTGGATGGATTGGTTGCATAAATGTATGTTTTAATTGGTACTGAATAATATATTTTTCCGGCATCTTATATCTATCATATTTGGTTTTATGAAAATGTCAGACAATTCCTGGTATGGAGCATTTTGCAGAGATTGCTCCCACTGTTCGTGGTCTGCCACAAATGGTAATATCCTGCTTTATTTGACAATAAGTGGGTGTATCCATGCAGTTGCTTCTCTGTTTTTCTTCCCCCCTCTCCCCTCATTTTTAATTCAGGGTTAACTTTTCTTGTTTCTTCTCTCCAGGTTATCGAGAGCATTAACAAGTGTGATGTGGACATCCGGCGTGAATTGTTTAGTAGTATACTGGTAAGATGATGCAGATGCAGTCACTTATTTATTATATTTTTTTTGGTTGGAGCATCAATTTACTTATTTTATGCATGAATCAGTTATTTTTTTTCCCAAAGAATTGACAAAAATTAATAGCATAAATTAGTTTAGTTCTGGATGCAAATAGATATCTTTTGGTAGGACTTGCTGAGTAAGTGTTGCAATTTCTATGGTGAATATGCAGAATTCCTGAAAATTTCCTTAGTTTATCACATCCATTAACCCCAATTTTTCCATGGAATTTCTCGACGTGCAACTTGAGAATTATATGACATGGTTTTTCCTTCTGTTATTTTATACAGCTTGCCGGTGGTACAGCATCAATGCAACAGTTAAAGGAACGCCTTGAGAAAGACATGCTGGAGGTATGGCTTTTAATTGAAGCACTACCATAGTCATGTTTCTTTTTCCCTTTTTATTAATCCCAGCCAACTGTTTTTATTATTGAATTTGGCTTCTATTTGGTATATTGTTTCAATTGTCTAGCAGTAACAATTTCATGTTTTATAAATTCACTGTAAGATCTGGGTACTAAATTTGTTCTTTAATGTGTTTGTGGCATTACAACTTAGAAGAACTAGTTTCTCATCGCCTTCGTTCTATAACTTTTGTATTGTTTATCTTAGCTCATACTATCGTCAGGAAGCAAAGCACTGACATGCTTTTCAGCATTGGCCATTGGCCTAATACATCGATGTCATTGAACTCTCTATCTCACTCTCTGCATACTAAAATCATTTGTACTCAAAGTAGTTAAATTGATTTCAGCTGGTACAGTATTATTTGTGTTATTATTAGTATGAAATATCAAAATGCCATTATTCAACCTTCAGGAGTCCCCTCAAGCTGCTAGAGTTAAAGTATTGGTGGCCGGGAATTCAACCGAAAGGCGATTCAGGTAAATATAAATTGCTTCAAGTCCTTCATTCATTTCTTTGCCCATGCTAGCACAGAAGATCCCATGCATAAAGCAATTTGGCTGCAACTCTGCAACTGTTATTTGATTTTCGGATTACATTTTTCATCTGAGCACCCTGAAATTATTCTAGGGTCATGTGATGGCAGTTTGTCAGTCGCTTAACTTTGAAATTTTACATCTCTCATAGAGAATACACTTGAAGCATGTTTAACCGTATAACTTCGAAACTCACTCAAATGCTTTCAAGTTTCACCTTTGTGTAGTAATAGGTTATGCGCTTTTAAAAATTTAATGTTCATAATATACATACATGCAAAATTTCTCTTTTTCCTGACTTCATGTTGGTGTTTAATTTTGCAGTGTTTGGATAGGCGGAAGTATATTGGCGTCTCTCGGTTCATTCCAGCAAATGTGGTTCTCCAAGGCTGAGTAAGTTTCATGATTTCACCTGTGTCTTGCTTAGCCATATCAGACGATCTACGTTGTAGATGATTAAGAAATCATGTAGAGTGTTTTGGAGTCCTCTACTGATATTTTGCTTCGTGTGATTGCAATTGACAGGTACGAGGAGCATGGGGCTTCCTACATACAACGAAAGTGCCCTTAAAATTCCTGTCTTCTGATCGAGTGCAAGTAGGAAAGGTTTGTGCTTGATGTCAACTTAGTTATTACTGCCAGACTTCTATTACGTTAATTTTTCCAGAAGAAGAAAAATATAAGCACGAAATTACATTTCAACTTCCAAAGCCTCAAAGCCTGTGTTGTCGAAACAGGAGAGAGTGATGCTTTGTTTTGTATGAATCGTCACCTATCCTGTGTACCGGAAGACATTTCACTGCTGAAGTTTATGTTAATGTCCATTGATTAGGGTTTTTCTTGTGGTGCTCACTGTTCAGAGTGTTCATCCAGTTTTAAACCCAACTTTGCTACCTCTACTAGTTTTAAATGACAGCCATTTAACATTTCTAACACCATATGTTGCTCTCGATAGCAGCTAGTTTCTATTTATTGGCTAATGAAAGTATGGCGTTTTTCTCATTTAACCCAACCTCGCCGGGATCTTGCCGGAAAACTCGATGAGAGCATCATCAGAATCGCTTCCATTTGTCCCTTGCAAAGAGTTGCCGGAATGTTCCCCGAAACTGGTTGCTTGCTCATGTAGCAAATGGTTTTTGGAGCCCTCCCTTTAGACGGGGCCGAGGCCGATCGCACTTTCTGCCCTGGCTCTGGTTAGAGCATCTCCAGCAGTCACCCAATTGCCCTTGCAATTGGGTTGAACTGGTCGAACAGAGCAGGTCCAACGGAGGAAGAGCAAGGGCTTGTGCCCTTTCAGCTGCCTTTGCAAAAATTGCCTTCGCAAGTGCCGTTTCGGCTGCCCAATTGCAGCAGTGCAAACCATTGGATTTCCAAACGGTCCTCTCATCTGAATCGTTGGATTTTCAATGTTAAAAAAAATTGAAAATACCAAACAATTCTAAAACAACACACTTAAAAATAGATACATTTAACAAAATTACAAAGTTTAACTATCTTTTTCATTTGCCTTTTATTTTTTTATTAATTATGCTTGTTTGTAATGCTATGCTTTGTATTTAAAATTAAATTATAAGAGATAAATAGGGAGTTTTATTTTCAAAGAACAAATTTACTAAGTACATACTTACAAACATGGTCTAAAATATCCATAATATCTCGATATTTTCATCGAAATTTCCGTGTTTTTGGACTACCGATATTTCCGATATCATCGATATTTTAGATCTTGCTAAGTCACTCATGTATCTTACCATGCAATGTATAAAGTGTAAAATATTATACTAATTCATTATATATAAATGATTATGGTGTGTTTAAACTTCTTTCATTAATTACTACATATTTTCTACACTCACAATGTTTGTCAACTCGCTATATAATCAACTTAAATCAGTTATATCTATCATGCAATACATTTCCTTCCAATTTTTTGTGATAAACTAATAGATAATTGACTAAATAAACATCCTGCAAAGTTTTAATAAAAATTTCTAAGTTTTTCTTACAATTTCCGTGGTTTTTATTTAATTTTTATCGATATCGATACTATCCCGATATTTCCATCGAAATTTCCGTGTTTTTAAACTATCGATATTTCCTATATCATCGATATTTTATACCTTGCTTACAAGGCATAAGACATAAAAAATATATGTGAATAGTAATCGCCATTGTCTTTGCCCTTTCTCTTCTCAAACAGGTGGACTTGCACAAAAGCAAATATTGTTCATGGTTCCCTTGCCCTTGCCCTCCAAAAACGGATGGAGATGCTCTTATTAGCAAAGATAACTTCTTAGAAAAGCATAAAAAAAAGAAGGAAATTTTAACGAAAAGCTTTCGGTATTGTTCACTTTAACGAAAAATCACATTTTTATTCTAAAAAGTCAATCATGGTATTATTCACTTTACCATTTATTTTGTCCTTGTCGTTAAAACTCAAAGTTTTCAAGCGCTTTTCATTAGTTTTCCTTTAAAAAAATCAAGGGAGATGATTTTTAATTTCTTTTACATCTCACAAACAACTCTTTACTTATAACCATTGAATTGACTAAATTAAACAAAAATAATGAACAAGATTAAACAAGAGTGTGTGACCATTCAGTACTACGATATGGTGATATTCTTTTTCGCTTAAAAGTGAGATGTCTTAAGTTCAAATCTTGTGGATAGCGAATTCGATACCAAATTTGCCTATTGTGTGGCTTAGCCAAACTCTCCGTCCTTTTAATGTAAAAATATCAGTGTACTAAAAAAAGAAGTGCGTAAGAGTCGTACAAAAAGCCAAACATAAGGGATGATTTGTGATTAAAACTCTTTAGTAATGCGAAAACCCAAACACAGCTTAACTTTGCGCAATTAAGCATTTTATAAAAAAAAAGCCCGAAACGGCGCGTTTGGGTTCAGAAACGAAAGTACTCCGCAAAGCAGTGGATCATCACCCATCTCAAAGCACAAAGTGGAACACACAGAAGCAACAGTACCAACCGTTAGTTGACAGCGGTCACTCAAAACAACCGCTGTTTTTTTCTTCCCAAAAACCAGACACAGCGAGAGTTTTAAGGTTTTTCGGAAATAAACCCCAAGAATTCTCAAAACCCCCGAGAATTCTCAAAACCTCGACAACAATGGCGGATGAGGCAAAAGAAAGAGAGGAATACTCGCTGCTGAAGGACTTCAGAGCGGAAATTGAACCGAAAGATGGAGCCTTTTCTCTTTGCTTTTGGCTCTACCTCACGAGCTCCGCTGCCTCTCCTGCCACGCTCATTCAGGTCTCTCTCTCTCTCTCTCTCTCTCTCTCTCTCTTCTCCTTCCTTTTAATTAATGTTTTTAGCTATTACAATGGATGCCCATTTCTCATTTTTGTGTTCTTGATAGTTTCTGATGATTTCTTAGACTTTTTGGTGATCAATTTTTGTTCTTTTTATGGTTTTTTCTGGAGTTATTCTCTGAATTTCAATGTTTTACCAGTTTGATCTCTGTTTTCAGTTCTTGGAGCGATTTCTGTAAACGATTATGTTCGAATTTGATTTTCCTTTTATGGTTTGGAACATTTGGTGTTTGGTTCTTTGAGTGTGTTCGATGATGTATTTTTTTTTCTTTTTTCGTTTCTTGTATGCAGGGGCAGTCGGGTGCCACTGGAAGTGCGCCCTTTCTTGTTTTGAGCGAGAAGAAGAAAATGGTGCTTTTGCCGTTGGGAATCTTGCACAAGGAAGCTCCTGAAACTTGTGACTTGTCTTCGTTGTCCGAAGATTCATATGTATCTACGGAGAATGAGTTTCCGATGGAGAAATGGATTCATGTTGGGTGTGAGGTATGGTTTATTAGTTATTTAAAGATAAACTTGTTTCCAAGAATTTGTTCTTGCTAAACAACAACATCAACTACAACAAAAAGCTTTATCCCACCAAGTGGTGTCGGCTGTATGAATCCTAGAACGCCATTGCACTTGGTTTGCGTCAAGTCTTCCGTTAGCTCCGAGCACTCCATGTCTTTTCTTAAAGTCTCTACGGCTAAAATTTTCGTCGTATGCACCTTTTGGGTACTAAAAAGAGAATAAATTTGTTATACATTGGTAGATATAGGACCATAATGTAATTAAGAAGAAATAGGTGTCAAGGAAACAAAGGAAATCAGATTCTATTTAATGATAAGTTATGCAAATGAAGAAGTTAACTAAGATTTTTCTTGTCCAAAGAAATGAAAAGGGGAAAAAGGGGAAATAAGAGAGTAAACATTCAATTTAATTAAGATCCCGTGCCTTTGTAAATAAATTTTGATTGAAACCTCATAAAAGGCGCACTTCTTTGTTGCTTAAGGTGAGGTCTATCAGTGCATTATTGTTTTGTTTTTTAGTTTTTACATACTAGAAACAGTTTGACTGGGCCTTGTTGGTGGTGAGATTAGTGTGCACCTTTTGTGTTTAATATATCAAATGCTCAGAGTTTATGACTTCGTTTTAGGTTTTGTCTGATACCTTGCGGCTGCATATTGATGGTGAAGCTGTGGGAAATAAATCTATGTCGTCTTTGTTCAACAAGGACTCCATTTCAAGTGGTTTGACGAAGATCATTTTGGTATCTGGTGGTGGAGAGGACAATAGTTTGCAGGGTTACATCTGCAATCACAAAGTTTTGCCTTTAACTTCATCTATTTTGGAAAACTATGCTAAGGTGCGTAGTAGTTGCACCCTTGTAATTCCTTAACGGGTTTATTATAATTTGCATCTCAATTGACTAACTCTCCTAGCCCGTTTAGCCCCCTATCCACCAGAGTAAACGTCTATTCTACTAAGAAATATATTTGTGTCGCAGGACCCACCGCTAAAATTATCCATTGATAATTCATCTGCTTCTGAGATTGAGGTAGACAGTGACGGTGTTTGGAGTATTGTTGGCGGCAAGGTTAGTAGTTCATTTCCACAAATTGATAATTCATCTGCTTCTGAGATTGAGGTAGACAGTGGTGGTTGATGCGTTTTATAAAATTGATTTCATTTATAGCACAAATCTCAAATACGAACGATGTCAAGGATCCAGTAGTTTGGTTCACAACTTTATCGATTCAAATTTTTATCTCTTCAATTGGATATGTCTATTACTTTTTCAAAAAAAAGTTTGTCATGCATATACATGATAATCCCAAACATTCTCTAACAATGTTACAATAATGGATGCTATCTAAAGTTAAGGGTTACTGTACCGAGATATTTTCTAACTGATATTGCCACTTTTATTTACCATATCACAGGCCTCGTGTCGCAGGATTTTTTCACTGGACGTTGTACTGTTAGATGCCTTTTCCCATCCTTCAAACCAGGAGTTGGAGGTTTGTATTTATGTTTTGACATTTTGTACACTTTATATACTGTTAATTTCACTTTGCAACATTGAATAAATATTAACATGCACAGTTGACATTGGTTCTCTTTAAGGTTATTGCTTCCCTTGTGTATGCTGACAATGGGGAACCTGTGGAGAAGACAAGTGACGGGGAAGCTCCGCTTTTGGCAAGTCATGATGGGTTTGAATTTGCTTTTTCAGACAGACCAAGTAAAACATTGAAAGGGCATGCGTCTTTTAAGCTCAAGATATCCCAGGTTCTAATTTAGAAATGAAATAAAAGATCATTTTGTTTCCTCATGTTACCATCCCATAATTTTTTAATCGAAATGTTCCTTTTTCTGAGGTGCAATACACAGAGGTGTATTACTTACTGTGATGAATTTTTTCCATGTTTGCTACAATTTTCAGTGACTATCCTTCTTTCTCCTTTCAGCTTTCATCTAAGTGTGATAATCGGATGTTCCGCGTAATGTTTCACATCCCGAAATTGCAAAAGTATCCTTTCCTCAAGGCATTCACTCCTCCAATTCGTTGTATCTCAAGGAGCCGCACTACTCGAATATCCACTACAGCGTGGAAAAGACCAGCATCTGCCAGTGATCCAGTTAATTTATCTCAGTTGTCGGGATTGGGTGATGAAACCTTAGAACTTCAGCACAGTTCTGTTAATGAAGAGAAACCGAGTCCATCATCAAAACGGTGTAGGTTGGGACAAGATAGAATACGTGCAACTGTTTCCGCCTTGGAGCAACCCGATGACGAATGCAACTCTCATGCTAGAACTGCTAAACAGGTATTCATCCTTTTTCTCTGATTTTCACAAGTGTGCTTCATGATAAGAAAATTTCAAGCGGATTCTTTTGTTTGAGATTCCTATTTTGTTGGAAGTAATATAATGACAAATTAGATAACCCGTAGAGGCTAATATAATATCGTAACCAGACTTGTCTTCTTCAGTATTTTTGTCACAAATCTTCTTATAGAAGGGAGTCCTTATGAGTAACCAAACTTGCTATTTTTTCCTTCTGAGGATACCAATATTGTAAGGAAAGATATATACTACATTTTCGGTATTAGAAGTATGCATGATCCTTCAAGATTTGTAGTTACTACCTTTGAGCATATAATTTGATGATTATTATGGATGATAATATTTTATTTTTATTTTTTTGCCGGAGAGATGAAGACCGTCATGTCTACCTTTTGAACCTTTAGAAAACATTTTGTAACATCGAGATATGGTCATGTCTACCTATTGTGAATATAGACAAGAGTCTGATTGAGAAAAATTGAAAATCAGGTTGAAGCACTTGCGAAAAATGTGGTTGGTAGACCCGACAGTGTTGAAGAAATAGACGACTCCCGAACTGATTCAGAGAGACCCGAAGCGAGAAACCCAGATCTTATGAGTACATCAAGTAGTACAAATCCAATTTCAGATGCAACTATTTTCAAATACTGCCTAGCAGGTTTATCTGAGAAGACTCTTCTGCTCAAAGAGATTGCCAGCACTGCTTCCAATGAAGAAATTTTGAGTTTTTCCCATCAGGTTTCCTTGTATTCAGGATGTTCACACCACAGGTAATCACTAGTTTTTTTTTATTAATATAATCATATTACTGGCTGTATCGCTCGAGTTAACAGAACATATGATGATATCCTATCATACTTGTTGGAGTTAAGAAATCGGATGATATCCAATCTTGCTTGATATTTCACGTTCTTGTTCATTATGACAGAAAAAACAGAATGTTGCTTGGATCCCAAATTCGCAATACTCCACTGGTGGCCAAACTTAGCTTCCGTTTTTTGTTTGAGATTCCAACTAGACATTTCTGTGAAAACTGACTCATGACCGATCAAAAATAATTGTAGGAAGAAACTAGAAAGTAACAGACCCGAAAGGCTCATCTCATTAGATTACTGATCATGCAGTCACTAAACCCCCTTCCTTGTGTATATTGTGTCAATTTGCACTAAAGAAAAAAAAAGGACAAGAGTTTGATCATCTTTTACCCACTGATCCTTGATTTGTGATTTACGGTACTGATATTCCTTATCCTTGTATAATCAGAATCCTTTTTCTTTGTTGTTTATTCCCCCAGGCACCAAGTAGAAATGGCAAAGAGATTGGTAGAAGAAGGAACTAAAGCTTGGAATTCCATCTCACAAAATAACCGCCAGGTTCCATGGGAGAGTGCAGTTTTTGAAATTGAAGAGCAATTCATGAAGATTGCTTGTTGTAATTCTCGGTCTCTCACACAGCAGGTACTCTCTTTCTCTCTCTCTCTCTCTCTCTCTCTCTCTCTCTCTCTCTCTCTCTCTCTCTCTACTTTACTCTTGGTTGAAATATGTAAGGATTAGACATTTCGAATCTCCTGTGGGATCAAGTATCTTTTGCTCATAATACACCTACAGCATAATCAACTATTTATTAAAGATTGCTGTATGTCAGACAACTGAATTTGGTGGAGCAATCAACACTACATGATCAAGCTTTCAGATCAGTCGTATTTTTTTCAATAAATTTTAACTTTGTGTTCAATCCACTGAGTTTGTGAACCTTTTCTCAGAAAAGATTTTAAATTCCGAGTCTAGTAGGTTTTTTTTTATGTTGTATACTTTGAATCACAGCTTGAAAATGAAAAGATATCAGATAATATAAACGCCTTGCTAAACTCAAAATTTAAAACACCTGTTAAACGCCCTGGGCTACTTTACGAGTATAGCAGGTTTTTTATTTTTTGAGTCTCAAGCTGTAGGATTGGCATAATTCGAAGTCATAGTAAATTCTTAGCAACCTTGATGGTTGTCTCTTTCAAGTCTTTTCTCATGTGGAGCTCCAGTGACAGCATCCATGTCATTATTTGGTTCAACTTTCGTTATCATTGCTTGCTGCGATGAGCTTTGTTTAACAGAACTTGGATACAAATTATCAGTTGGTTTGTGTGATTCCACAAAGTTTAGGGGTTTATCTTGTTTTTTCTATTTCGTTCAGCTTTTCTGAAGTTTAATTGCCAAGAAGAAATTTTGTAAAAGAATTAGCTTGCAAAAATTTAGTCTTTTCCTTTGGGAAATGCTTTCAGGACTTTGAGCTACTGGGGAGAATCGCTGGTTGCCGAGAACATCTCGCCAAAGAGAACTTTGAAAAGTTGTGGTGTTGGTTATATCCTGTAGCTTTTACGTTATCAAGAGGTGGGATAAATACAATGTGGAGTTCAACATCCCCCAAGTGGATAGAAGGGTTCATTACAAAGGAAGAAGCTGAGACTTCGCTTCAAGGTTCAAGGGGTTTCCAGGAACCTGGAACGTTTGTACTCCGGTTTCCTACTTCAAGGAGCTGGCCCCACCCGGATGCTGGCAGCTTAGTTGTGACTTATGTGGGCAGCAAGCACACAATTCACCACAGGCTTATCTCCCTTGATCATATGTTTAGGTGCGTAGTTCGCTTCTTTTGCATTTCCTGATAAACTTTGTTTTTAAATTACACTTCTGTTGCTTGGCTTCGATCAGTAAAGCTTTGACGTTCCGTTTGCAACCTAGTTGTTTCTTGAAATTACTGATGCTGCTGTTGCCTCCCTTATCTTGTAGTCCTGCTGAGAGAGAGAAGAATGCAAAACCACTGCAAGACATGCTTCTTGCGGAGCCCGAACTCTCTCAATTGGGAAGGCAAGAAATTTGTTCAATTTACTTCACCGTGCATTGTATTTACTAATATTATTGTTCATAAATTTGTTGCTTAAAATTTTGCAGGATAATAAGAAGTCGCTAAGCGAGCTAGAGATGCATAGATAACACCATTCCGTTCTTGCGAGATCAATTTTTTCGGGTGTCTATTATTGCATTCGTGCATTTTATGTGTAGATTAGTCTTCTGTTATGTCAATAACTCCAAAGTGGAAATGTCCATTTTGTAGAATCCTCAGCAGATTTCAATTGCATGATTGAACTTTTATGGCCAACATTTTTTCTGATACAATGAGCTTTGGATGCCAGTGATGCACACAGTTGTGAAATATATGTACATTAATCATATGTGATGCTTTGCACATTCCGAATGGCGAATGGCCGTATTGTCAACCTGAAACCAAGAATCAGACTCTGTAATTAATCACATTTACTGATCACTTTGCTCGTAATCTCTTTAACAAACTTGCCTCTACATTACTTATATGGCCCGAGTTTTTATTTCTCTCTATCCCACCCCTCACGCAAGGGGTGAAATAACAAGAAGGGGAGATAAAAATCCGCAGCAGGTGAGTTTTCTACTTTTAGCCGTCTATTAAGGAGGTGGTTAGTAGTACAATAAATGTGGTATAACAAATATCGTCCTTCAATTTTCTCTCTCTTTCTTTTCGATACAATAATATTTGGAGGGGTGATTTTGAGTATGGAACTTGTTATCTAATAAGTTAGAACGTTTTTTTCTCACTTACAAGTAAAAATGAACCCGTTTCATAGTTTTAATGGCAACTTAGGCCTTGTATTAATTCGCGAATCCCTGCTAGTATGTTCAAGAATATGGCCTTGTACTATTTGGTAGGATTTGGTAAAGTTGAGAAACGGTTGAGTCCAAATTAACATAAACATAAACGTAATTGTATGTTTTTGTTGTAAATCCGTACATAATCTTGATTAAAAACCAAATCATTTTGATAGTACATCATCCTTGATTAAAAGCCAAATCAATTTGATAGCTGAAAAGATTAAGATATTTATTGTAATATTTCTTTCTAAATCATCTGTGAGTCTTTTCGGCCTCTAAAAAGGTCACAGCCTCTAAAAGGGTTTTGGTTCCCAAAAGGGTAGGCGGTGAAATCACCGACTCTTTTTTTTTCTAAAAAAAAAAAATACTACAATGTAACATTCCACATCGCCCAGGAGAGTGGATCCTCTAAGCCTTATATTTACATGACTATCTCTTCCGAGCACGAGGCCTTTTGAGAGCTCATTGGTTTCGGATTCCATCGGAACTCTGAAGTTAAGCGATTTCATATGAGAGCAATCCCAGGATGGGTGATCCACTGGGAAGTTCTCATCTGAGTTCCCAGAAACAAAACCGTGAGGGCGTGATCGGGGTCCAAAAACAATTTGGGAGTTGAGTTGTGTTGTTTTTTTGTTGTTGTTTAATTTGGTATAGGTTGGACGGCAAGGTAAGTGAAAAAGATAAACCCTAGGACGTAAAGAGAAAACTTGGAATCCGAGAAAAAACCTAGACGGGTGATATTATGTAGAACTATGACTCTTTATATTAATGTGTGGAAAATATTACAATATATTATAGGATTATAGTAATCCCTATTTACGTAGCAATCCTACACTATTTACAATTCAAAAATTACATTCCGATAATACATGCTACAATTGCAGAGATGATTCCAAGTTAACTAACATATAACATGTCAGATATCTAGCAAGAGAACGTTACTCTTATCCTAAACGTTAATTAATCTCGCATGCTCGTCACATTGCAGCAATAATCGAGTCAAATGAGTACCATAAGTCACGTGTTCAAAAAACTTCATCTCGGTGATACAATTCCCCGACGCCAAGCTACTCAGGACAGGAAGTCGAGTTTTCAGCGTCCAAATTCTGAATGCGTGCCCAAGTGAGGACTGCCCAATTGGGCAAATCCGTCTGAGATGTGGCTCGTTTCACTCCGAGAGACCGATTAACCGGAGAATATTCAGGTGATTGAGCAAAAATGAGTGTCTTGTTAATGATGGGTACCATATTACCACCAGTGGAATTGTCTCTCTTGAGCATGGTCTAAAATATCCATAATATCCCGATATTTCCATCGAAATTTCCGTGTTTTTGGACTACCGATATTTCCGATATCATCGATATTTTAGACTTTGCTAAGTCACTCATGTATCTTACCATGCAATGTATGAAGTGTAAAATATTGTACTAATTTATTATATATAAATGATTATGGTGTGTTTAAACTTCTTTCATTAATTACTACATATTTTCTACACTCACAATGTTTGTCAGCTCGCTATATAATCAACTTAAATCAGTTATATCTATCATGCAATGCATTTCCTTCTAATTTTTTGTGATAAACTAATAGATAATTGACTAAATAAACATCCTGCAAAGTTTCAATAAAAATTTCTAAGTTTTTCTTACAATTTCCGTGGTTTTTATTCAATTTTTATCGATATCGATAATATACCGATATTTTCATCGAAATTTTCGTGTTTTTGAACTACCAATATTTCTGATATCATCAATATTTTATACCTTGCTCTTGAGTATGTTTGCACCAAAGCAGATCCCTCTTGCCGTTTCCTCTATATCTTGCTCAAATTGATGTATTCAATATGTAATAACACCAAGTAATAAACAATGCTAATTTATGAATTGCGGACTTGGATAATGGGATTAAGATCGTCTTTGGATATCTGTGTGTGGAGCTTGCAGACTAAATAATCTTGATCATTCAAATTAATAGTGCGGCCAAGATCAATTTTAACTTTTAAAAATTTCACCTCTTGTTGTCTAGATTTCTTTAATAAAGAAAAAAACCTTTTTTTTTTTTCTTTTTAACAAACGATATTATTATCTACATTAAGGGAAGCAGATAAGTTTAGCCTCACACTAAGTCAATAATAATGTGATAATAATCCAATAATAATGTGATTTAAATTTATTTTTAATGATAATCGAATTTAAAATTTTAAAGGTAAATAAAAAAAAAAATACCAATAGACAGTATATTTTCAAAATTTAAGGGTAAAATGGGAAAGTAAAACTGACATAAAATTTTGGGTCTCCATCCTCAAACAGCAAGCTTGTCGGGTATCAATCGACGATTACCTTCCTCGTCTAAAGCGTCATCGCTCTTGAAACTTCAGTCGGAGAGAGAGACAGAGAGCAATGAGTGCTATCCGAGCTGCAGTTTTCTCACCGTCAAATCAATGGCACGAAAAAATTCAAACCCATTTCCCAACCCACCCAAACAGATCAATCAACAACGCAAACCCAAATCTTCAATCCAATAGAAGAAACCCATTTCCCTGTTTCTCCGTAGACGCATCAAAATCCCCAAACCCAGCAACCCCTCTCACCGCCACAACCCCGCCGCTCGTGGTGGTCGGCTCAGCCAATGCCGACATCTACGTCGAAATCGACCGTCTACCCAAAGAAGGCGAGACCATTTCAGCCAAGAGCGGCCAGACCCTGGCTGGCGGCAAAGGCGCCAACCAGGCTGCCTGCGGCGGCAAGCTTTCTTACCCAACATACTTCGTCGGTCAGGTGGGCGAGGACGCCCATGGGAAGCTGATCACCGAGGCTCTGAAGAGCGGCGGGGTCTGCCTCGATCGCCTGAGTGCGGTTTCTGGTGCGCCCACTGGGCATGCGGTGGTGATGTTGCAGTCTGATGGGCAGAACTCCATCATCATTGTTGGTGGGTCCAACATGGAGTGCTGGCCTGAGAGGATTTCTGATGAGGATTTGGAGGTTGTGAGAAATGCTGGAATTGTTCTGCTACAGAGGGAGATTCCGGAATCGGTCAACGTTCAGGTTGCAAAGGTCAGGGCTTTCAGTATTTTTTTTCAATCTATAAGTTCCGTTTTGCTTAGGATATTGCTCGATTGTGCTAGATTAGGATCAAATGATCTTGCTATCTACTTGTAGCATATGCGTGGATTCAATTAAATTTCTGTGTGTATTTTCTGCCATGTTTATTCCCCACTGCTGGGCAATGAAGTGAGTTACTAATGGCAATTTATATGAAAATTATTCCACAGCTGTAAATGATTAAATTGGTGTGAAGTGCTATTGATTTTTAGGTCCTTGAGTCTCGATTTGAGGCCCGTGTCTTGTAAACAGCGTAGCACCATATAGGATCTCTGCAGGAATAAGGTAATTTGCTCAAGGTGGATCCGATAGCAGACCACGTGTAGTCACGTAAAGTACATGACAGTAGGTCTGTTCATAGGCAACTTTCAATTCCTCACATAAGTTTATTTACTTTGAATTTCAATGTTGTGTCCCTTTATATAGTAGATGTGACTATGAACATGTTGATTCCATTAATTGTTGTTGTCTTCGTAACAATTCATAAACTGATATACTATTTTGTAATTAGGCTGCCAAGAGTGCAGGTGTACCAGTCATTTTGGATGCTGGAGGGATGGACACACCAATCTCTAGAGAACTATTGAACTTTGTTGATATTTTGAGTCCAAATGAAACTGAGCTTGGTCGTTTGACAGGAATGCCGACTGAAAGCTTTGAACAGATTAGTAATGCTGTGGTGAAACTCCATAAAATGGTAAGTTGTGCTGCACTGAGTAGTTTTCATAGCTTTGAACAGATTAGTCAAGCTTCTAGACTGTGTTTTCTATGATTTGAAGATTTTTGGTATTATCATTGCATAATTTTGTATTCAGTGTTGTATCATCTTGGACACAAAGGGAAATATCTTGCTGATATCGAAATCTGATCTTTTCATGACATTCTGATACTGTTTCCATCAGCTTTCTTGCATTGGCCCTTATGTTGTCAGATAGTATTGATTTTAGATGATAGTAGGTCATTTAACCACACTGGGAAGGTGCTCTTATATTCTAGCTTTACCAAGCCGTAATTTTGTTTTATGTCTAATCTCAGGGCGTTAAGCAAGTCCTGGTGAAACTTGGGGACAAAGGGTCCGCCCTATTTGTAGATGGTGAAGAACCGCTCAAACAACCAATCATACCTGCTGCCAAAGTACTTGATACTACCGGAGCTGGTGATACTTTTACAGCCTCTTTCGCGGTGGCTCTTGTGGAGGGCAAGTCCAAACGAGAATGCTTGAGATTTGCAGGTAGGGGCAACAAAACCCGTTATTCTATTTTGAGTATGTTCCTTGTAACACTTTCGTTGATGACTCCTTTCTCTTCTCATTTTGCCAGCTGCGGCAGCTTCTCTTTGTGTTCAAGTAAAGGGAGCCATTCCTAGCATGCCGGAGAGAAAATCAGTTTTGAATCTTCTTCAGTCTCCTTGAGGATAGCTTGTACATAAGATAGGTACAATAAATTTCGACATGCTTGTTGGATTTTTCCTTTATCTAAACAGTTAAGGTCGATTATTTATCCCAGAAGCTACTCCTACAAGCAAGTTAGTACGAGGAATTCTAATGCGGGCATCAATGATGACGTGAGAGAGCATTCACTCGCTCATTCTCTCGCTCTCACATCCCGCATTTTTAAGGATTCCTCGGTTTAGTATTCGTTATGGAATCGCCCTATAGCACTCGCACTCTATGCGATGCTCCTCTGGAGGAATACATTCTCTCCGGAAGCCAGTTGTTATATGAACCGAATATGAGCAAATTCAGAGCATCCAGATATGGTGGGGAGGGTATTTAGTACTCACAGCACTCAGACCAAACATTGTGGAAGAGAAGAAAAAAGCTAATTGTCTACTTTACTCGTATACAAATTCTCGGTGTCAACATTTATTTTATGGGAATTTTAACGAAAAGTCTGCGGGACTATTCATTTTAACGAAAAACCATATTTTTACACTAAAAAATATAGTACTATTCACTTTACCATTTATTTTGTCTTAATCGTTAAAACTCAAAGTTTTTAAGTCATTTTCATTAGTTTTCCTTTATTTTATTTCTTTAACATTTTTATACTTTGTGTTTTGTCAACTGATAGTGGTTTTTTTAGCCCTAAAAATAAATCGGATTTGTCTTGATTCATATTTGAATCCATTTATAATTAATGCATAACATAAAATAATATGTTATAAACCTCAAAAGGGGTCTAGTGGAAAGGGAGTAAAAATTTGGAACTCTCATTCCGAGTTTAAACTCTCACGAATGTATTCTTTGAGGTTATTGACTCTGGTTTGGCGCACCGGTTAACCTAAGGGTTAAAAATACGACGCCACTTCATATGATACTGATGTTGTATGGGAAGGAAATTAGTTTGTTATTAACATATGACTCGTTAGAAAATGCTTTTAAAATGATTGAAAGTACCTTCTTTGAGTTAAAAGCATTTGAAGTGCTTATGTAAGAAGTACCAGTTATGCGCTTTTTCCAAAAAGCACTTTTAAGAGTTTTTTTTTCTTCAGGATTTACTTGTATTTTTACTAATGATTGGTTAGTTCCAAAAGCGAAAACATTTTCGTCAAAAACGTTTAAACAATTTTAAAAGTACCCTCAAACAAACTCATAGAATACATCTTATATTCAAAAAGAAAAAGGAAAGTATATACTAATACTCCATCCATTGTCAAACCTTCAAATACGGATTGTATTCAAATTATCGTATTAAAAGTTACAATTCATATCGTATTAATTACATCAAATTTGGATCATATCTGAGTCAAAATCCGATTCGCCCCTCTAATAAGAATTTTGTTTGATCAAACCCTAGTTTTTTGGCCCTCCAAGGTAAATAATGAAAACAAAACGTAACATTTAAAGTTCGAAAGCAGAAAATTTGGAAAGATAAAAAAAGTTAAAAGCAGAAAAGGAAAGGAAAACAAAAATTCTATTTTTCAACTTTTTGGATAAAATTTAATGTCTAAAATTTCTTCGATACAAATGTCAAAAAATCAGAGAAAGATATGAAAATCGATGAAGAAACTTTCAAGATTGGCTAAAATTGACATTATCATCGATACTTTCATATGTGTTAAATATTATAGAAACTTTTATATTTCGTCCAAATTCTTGTTTTTTTTTTTAACAAACGATAGATAAACTTAGTTTCACAATGAATAATATTTCCATTATTTCATTTTATATTTCCATTATTTCTATTGAAATCTTATTTGGCAATATTTCCAAAATTTTATACCGGTATTTTAAACAGTGTAAAGATTTCTTGCCTTTTCTCCCAGTCCGCGGAATAGTCGTTCCTATATTTTGGCGTTTCACTCGTTTCGCCCTACAACCCTTCCTTCCTTCCTTCCTTCCTTCCTTCTCTTGGGCGGCGGCAGTGAGCGACCGAGGCCCCAAGTCTTCACAACTAGGGTTTCAAGAAACCGAGAGGGGGACTTCGAAATCGAAATATCACGATTAAGGTCTTGCACTGAAACGAAAAAAAAACCCTTCACTTCCCGTGTCAGGTAACTAGATTTCCTTTTCACAATTTGGTATCAGAAATGTGGAGTCTGAAATTTGGATTTACAGTTTTAGCTTAAATGTCGTCCCTTACATTGTTTGTGTGCTTGGAAATTATAGAAATTGGTGTGGAAGAAATGGGATTATGGGTAATTTCGTTGATGTTTAGTGCAAATTCATTGATGTTTAGTGTAAATTTTATTGATGTTTTCGGTTGTGCGTGTGATGGGCATATTAGATAATTGGTAAAGTTTAGAAATTTTTAACAATTTATTGTTTTGGTTTGGCTGGTTGAATTTGATGCTTCGTCCATGGAGGTTTTGCATATGTGTGTGATAAATTTCGATGAAGCTTTATATGTATGTTTAGCTTCATTCCTTTTTCTGTTGTTCTTTTAGTTTATTTTTCTGGATGCTTTCAAGAACTCACGCGGACACTTGATTTTGCAGATTGAATTGTAATAATCAGTTTTCCTTTGCCTGTTACAGACAGTTGTTTGGGTAACAATACTCAGCTGCCGTCTCAAGCTATTTGCTTTGGCGGGAGTTTGAATTCCAACTCCAAATGGCTGGTGATTCCATGCCTTCAAGTGCCCAGCTCGCGAAAGTAACCTTAAGTGACGATTCCTCCGTTCTAAAAGCTGAGTTTTCTGACAGAGTCCTCATCCGTTCCATTATTTCGCGACCTGATCGAGGGTCCGGGTTGGCCGGGCAGACAGTCCGGATTGGTGGGTGGGTGAAGACTGGTCGGAAGGCAGACAAGGATGCATTTGCATTCCTGGAGCTGAACGACGGGTCATGCGCAGGCAACCTTCAGGTGATTGTAAAAGCTGACAAGTATGACCTTGGGCAGCTTGTACAGACTGGTACTTGCCTGTCTGTGGATGGTATGCTTAAGCTTCCCCCTGATGGGAAAAAGCAGAAGGTGGAGCTTGATGTTGAGAAGGTGATCCATGTGGGTCCGGTTGACCCAGCTAAATACCCGTTGCCCAAGACCAGGCTCACCCTCGAGTTTTTGAGGGACCGTCTTCATATGCGTTCCAGAACCAACACTGTAAGTTGCTTGCATTAATTTGAAACATGCTTACTCTCATAAATGCATACTCACAGATATACTAAGTGCCTGTAAACATTTAGATTTTTGCTTTGGCCCTTGGGTATGGTTGATCTGTTCACTTTTTCTAATTTTGTTTTTCAATCTGATTAATACACTATGCAATGTAGTTTTAGTTGGTTCTGTTTGATTAGAAACTTGATTAACATGTACTTATCCATCAGAGTATTCTGGGGTATAAGTGGTGGAAAGGAAAAGATCTTGAATTTTTTTTCACTAATGGGTAAATAGTAGTCATCATCTTGTTTTATGTAAAAAATGATGGCATAAGGCTTTTGCTGGAAGAAGCAAAAAATTTGATGACATTGAGTTTTTTGTTTTGTTTTGATGTTTTACCTTATTTGGTTGGAAAGGAAAAGAAGAATTTTTGAGAATCACAACGGGAGGGGATTTACTCAAAAGAACGATTGTGCTATGGTTAATTCCAGCTGCATGTTTTTTCCTTGTTGTCTTAGAAGGCATAAGGCTTTTTGCTGGAAGAAGCAAAAAATTTGATGACATCGAGTTTTTTTTTTTTTTTTTTTTTTTTTGTTGCTATTTTATGATGTTTTACCTTATTTGGTTGGAAAGGAAAAGAAGAATTTTTGAGAATCACAATGGGAGGGGATGTAGGTGTAAATGAATGAAGTGAGATTGGCCTTCTGTTTGTGTTTCAATTTTTTTCACATTATAAAACATTACTTTTTTGTTTAGCTGATTGGAAACCAGCTATTACTTAGGAGCCTAATTAATGTTTTGGTTTTCAACTTGTGTTAGGAAGTGAATTGTTTTCCATTTTAGCTTACTGCTTACTGATGGACTGCTGATTTTGGATAGCTTGTCTGCTCCTATTAATTTTTTATCAATAAAACTCTGTTTCTTATAGAAAACCATAATGAAGTATGAAATTAGTGGAGCCCCTTTGTTTTCTTCCCCCTGTTTAAAAGAAGGTTGATTGAACATGACCTTGGTTTTTTATGGAGAGATGTTAAAGGGCAGTTATTGTTGATGATAATGTGTTGCCTCTTAGCCTTCATCTTGCTTGTAGAACATCTTATACTTTTAATAATTAATGTTTGATTATCTTGAATCTGCTTTCAGATCTCTGCAGTTACTCGAATCAGAGATGCCTTGGCATTTGCAACCCACTCATTTTTCCATAAGCATGGATTTCTTTATGTGCAAACTCCAATTATTACCACCAGTGACTGTGAGGGTGCTGGTGAGATGTTTCAAGTCACAACCTTGATTAGTGGAGCTGAAAAGTTGGAAAAGGATCTGATTGAGAACCCTCCTCCATCAGAAGCAGACATAGAGGCTGCCAAGCTTAATGTCAAGCAGAGAGGAGATGATGTCGCTCAGCTGAAATCTGCTAAAGCAAGTAAGCAGGATATTGATGCTGCTGTGGCTGAGCTTAAAAAGGCAAAGGATAATGTCTTAAAGCTAGAGGAGCGATCTAAGCTTCAACCTGGTATCCCTCGAAAGGATGGGAAGGTTGATTATACCCAAGATTTCTTCGCCCGTCAAGCCTTTTTGACTGTTTCTGGCCAGTTACAAGTTGAATCTTATGCGTGTGCTCTTAGTAGTGTCTATACATTTGGGCCTACTTTTCGAGCTGAGAACTCCCATACTTCAAGGCATTTGGCAGAGTTTTGGATGGTGGAGCCAGAAATTGCATTTGCAGAACTTGAGGTATGTGAAGCTGTATTGTGGTCAAATATGCATTTTGTACTTTAATGTTAGGTTGTATATATGCGATGTTATGTCCGGGTGTTATGATTCAGTCACTTTCACTTAATAACATTTTTATATGAAAATCCGGGTCTCTGATCCACCTTTCAACAATCTCTCTTAACAGGCTTCCAATAAAGGGGTTATATGGCCCTCTTTTCATTGTTGTTCTGGTTTAATTCCCCTCATACTCACTGATCACTGTTGCTAGTGATGAATTATCTGCAAGATGATGGCAACTTTCATGTCAAAATGACTTTTATATGCAATAATTTTAATATCAAAATCCTCAGCATTAGGTTCACTTCGCTACAATATGTATCTTTACAGTGGTCCAAGAAAACAACTATCTGGCCTTCTCTTAGGATTCTCTCTATTAGAATTCACATCTGCTTTCTAGTATCTTTAGTTTGAAGTATTGTTAAGGGTCCTTTATTTTCAAAGTTCATTGTTTAGATGGTTGTCTGAATTCAGTTCTCTCTCTCATTTTTGAATGCTTTGTAAGATGAAGAGAATGGTTTGTTTTCTGTGGGAACATAGGAGCAGCCTCTTAACTTTCAGTTCGTGATTTTTATTATTTTTTAATTCTATTGTTGTGCAGATGTCTTATAGTTTGTGTATTCATGTAGGATGATATGAATTGTGCAGAGGCATATGTGAAATTTCTGTGTCAGTGGTTACTTGACGAATGCAGGGAAGACATGGAATTTATGGCTGACAAAATTGATAAAACTTGCATTGATCGTCTAGCAATGGTTGCAAGAACACCCTTTAAACGGATTAGTTATACAGAAGCAGTGGATCTGCTAATTGATGCTGTGAAAAAGGGTAAGAAGTTTGAGAATCATGTAGAGTGGGGGATTGATTTGGCATCTGAGCACGAAAGGTAATCCCTTAGGATTATTCTATTGGTTTGTCTTATTATGGTTACTGATTAAATTGAGCTTACCAGTTCGTCCTATTTTTGCAGATACCTGACAGAGGTATTATTTCAAAAGCCTGTTATCGTTTACAACTATCCTAAAGGGATCAAAGCATTCTACATGAGGCTCAACGATGATTTGAAAACAGTGGCTGCTATGGATGTCTTGGTACCAAAGGTGGGTATTATACTCTGAACTTTGTATCATTGATTTCACTGCTCTGTTGCATACTTCAGCATTGTGTCTTTCACTTATCATATATGGTTTTCTTATATTTCAGGTGGGAGAGTTGATTGGGGGAAGCCAAAGGGAAGAGCGTTACGATGTTATTATCAGCAGGTATTATTCTGTTTTAGTGCCGTTATTATTATTTTATTATTTCCAGTGGATTCCTCTCCTGTACAATTTTTTTCCCCATACTTGGGAGTGGATAGTTTTATGTAATGTTTGAATGAACTGACAAATGTATGTATTGCGTGATGAATCTGTTATTGCAGGATTGAGGAGATGGGTCTGCCTGTTGAGCCATATGAGTGGTACCTTGACTTGCGGCGCTTCGGGACTGTCAAACATTGTGGTTTTGGTTTAGGATTTGAACGAATGGTTCTGTTTGCTACCGGGATTGACAACATTAGAGATGTGATTCCTTTCCCTAGATATCCAGGAAGGGCAGATCTTTGAATTAGTCTATAGATTGAAAGGGATATATTCGAATTAGTTGTTACGTCCTATGCCTTTATCTACGTTAACTACAGTATTGGCCGATCATCATAAGGAAGAACATAGAACAAAGAATTGCTGTTTCAAATCGACATCATATTCGAGAAGCATATCTATTAACATATCTGTGTTTTATAGATTCTCACCTTTAAATTGTGTTTCGTGTGATTTCCGGAGCTCCATTTTGATTTTGATTGTGACTTCTTGCTTGTGGGAAGATTATGGATGCATGATTTGTTGCTGGTTGATGTAATTTCTCCTCCATCGATTGTTTTTTTTTTATCTTTCTATGAGCATGTGAGAGAGTAACACCTAGTTCTTGAATGTGTGCCACACTTTTGATCGGCTATTTCTGGCTCGCTTTTGTAGCGTTTGATTTAAAATCCTGTCCTGATAGAAACACGATCAGCTGAAGACATTTACAAACAAAACCACAAGACACTTACGTGTAATTTAGACACTAAGTTGGTGGTGTTCCAAACTTATCACTCCTTGTCAAGTTTCACCTATTTCATTCGGTCACAGTCGCTTTGTCCTTGTTACATGCATAATTTTCCAAATGCGACACGTTGGTCTAGTCATCCTCTTTTCGTCTCTACTCACATTCCGGACCAAAGGCTTAAACAACCAATCAAACTTGAATCGATCCTGAATGAAGCCTGCAATGGGAGGACTTATATGGCACATATACACTGTCACGGTGACGTCTTGAGCCAAGTAAAAATATGTGTAAGTTTTGGTTCATATGCCATCGTTTCATTGGCACGAGAAGTCATGTAGCAATGTACCCTTACTACATAAGTAGTTAGTTCTCCTGTGATATATAAGGATGAGGTTCATATGCACACATGCGTGTGCGTGCACTTCTGGTAGTCGTACTACTACTATCTTTTCTCGTCTATATAAAACTTTCTGAACTGATCATCTCCCTATGCATTGCATTGGACCCTATCTCTCTCTCTCCCTCTCTCTCTCTCTTCTTATCGTTGATCACCATTATTCTATCCTGATTTTTCACTTATTAATGAAACACTATGAACTTGAATTTGTTTTTTCTCCTAATCCTTCTAGTCTCCCATGATCTGTTTGCTCACTCAAGTTTGGTCACAAGAAAACTACAAGGTCTGTCTGTCTGTCTGTCTCTCTCTCTCTCTCTCTCTCTCTCTCTCTCTCTCTCTCTCTCTCGCCCGCATACACAAAATAAACATTCTGATGAGTACTACTTGACATGAACGTGTGTTTGTTCAGATATGGAGACCAAGACTAAGAAATTAAGAGGAGCATCAAATAATTTTCGGGACAAGGTAACTACTGACCGATCATACAGCATACAAACTAGGATTATGTTTCTCTTCTCTTTCGCACATGCATTTCTTGATGTATTTCATGTCATCAGCAGCTGTACTATTCATCATCTGTCGAAGGAAGTCATCATGTCAAAAGGAAAGCGTTGCATGAAGTACATTCAGGAGCAAATCCTATCAGTAATTCTATCAATTCCTCAGCATAAAGGGCGGCATCATCTTACGATCGAAGAAGTGCCCGCCCATACTCTTTTATTTCCTTCATCATATGTTCTTCCTTAATTTGCAAAGCTAGCTGATCCAAAATGCATAAAAATTAATGATTAAAAATGCACTGTATATTTCATTCAAAAGTCAAGTAATACTGTGCGTCTTTCAACTCAATGTAAAGATGTCGATTCCTTTCCCACGTTGAGTTGTGAGATAGGCTATCAAGATTGCCATGCATCGTAAAGTTTTCTAAAGTAGCGTGGAAAATGACAAATTAAAGCACAAAAAAATAAAAATAAAAATTCACTTTAGCCACCTATTCAGAACACTTATCCTATGAGTTTCAAATTACAACTGTCGGTACTTTGATGTAAATTTTGAAGAAGATAATTACAGGAACATCAATATCGTATGGTACTATTTTCTTATGTTAAATTTGTAGGTATACGTATTAGCAAGTTTAGCATGTATCTTGCTTACAAATCTGCCTTACTAATTAATTAGGTTCTGTTTATAAATCTTAAAGTAGTATGTATGAGATAAAGCAATTACCTAAAAAAAGAGAAAAATTGGTTAGAGGGGGGCAAAGATAAAAAAGGTGAGATTATATTATGCGAGAGAGAGAAAACAATTACGCTTTGAGTGAGACATTCACACGAGGAAATTTGGTCTCACCAAAGATTTTCCCCATCTATAGATGCCTACTGGTACAGGATGTTTTGCATTGTATAGATTATGGCTAGCTGCAGTAGTGATACTTCAAAGGAGATGGATTAATGGAGTAGTGACCAGAGGGCCTAAAGAGCCTGATTGATTTGCTTTAAGACAGTGGAGGGTCACAAGGCAGCAAAAGGATAAGTTTTTAGTTGACCAATAACATATCATGAACCGAAAATATATGATGAATTTAGGAAAATTCTAGGTAAATCAACATTTTAGATTAGAGTAATGCTAGAGACTAAATTTTTAATTCAAATTTTGTAAACCGCATGATGTGGTTGTTGATGATTGGATTATTACTTAGTGTTGATTAACGTGCTTATTTATTATTGGCAAACATTATTTGGTTTGCAAATTTGATCTCCAATTTTGGCCTCCCTAGCATTATCGTTTAGATTAAATCCACAAAAAATGTTGTGTGTCACAAATAGAAAATAAACATCAATATTTAAAGAATAATTCGATCATACGTTATATGGTTTATAAAATAGGAAAACTAATGAAAATAGCTTGAAAATTTTGAGTTTTAATGATAAAGACAAAATAAAGAGTAATGTGAATAGTACCAAGGATTGACTTTTTAATGTAAAAATGTGGTTTTTCATTAAAATGAATAGTACCGGATGTTTTTCGTTAAAGTTTCCGTTGATTTATTTTGTGCAAAAAATTGAGTAAAATTTAAAAGTGTTTATTGGTTGAGAGGTTCTGAAAAATGTGGTTGAATTGGTTGATGAAGATTTTATTGGTCTAAAATTAAGCAGAAAAAGATGAATGACATTATGAAAAGTACGATTGTACAATTATGAAAAAAAAAAAAAACAAATTATTATTTTCGTTGCTGTTTCCTTTGTGAAAATGTTTGTGCCTGATTTTTTTCCCCTAGATGGACGTTCGGTGATTTGATCAAGAGGGTCAAGATCAATGAGCATACACACAACATTTTCCTCTCTCTATTTTTCATTTTTTTGTTTATTTTGTTTGTTAGGCATCATAAATGTTTTGAGCTCTTGGGTTGACAGTATGCGTTGTGCAGCTATGCTTGTTCTTGTTGTGAGGTTTCAGTGCCCTCTCGGCCGTCGGAGAGCATGAATTCTCAACAGGACCTTGTTCTATCTGACCACAAACGTTTTTAAGACTTTCTATGATTTGCTAGAATACTTATTGGCTTCTAGTGAGTGAGTTTAGTGCTGAAGACACAAATATACTTTAGTTTTCAGTAATTCGACAAAATTATCATAAAAAACTAAACAACATTGACATTTCTGTTGCAGTCCTATTTAGAATAAGAATGTGATTGTGTAAATCCTAGGAAATATGGGAATGTATCTTATATTCCTATTAGGATTAGATTACCTATTAAATGTTGTAATCCTAAAGGGAAAGGTTTTACCCTTCCTACTACTATAAATAAAGGCACAATGGGGTGAGATAATACACACCCATAATTACACATCTCTCTATTCTTCTCTCTATTGCCGCACCCCTCTCTCTCTCTAAGGCCTCCATAATTGTTCAGTAAATTATGTCTACAACACGTTATCAACACGCTCTTGACGCTACGCTAACAAGAGAGTTTGATCTTCAATTTGGAGAGTATTACGTTTTAATCATTATTTTCATGATTAATTTATTATTTTATTAAATTGATCTACATGCTATTGATTCAATTTAATTTTTCTGTGTTGAACGTAATACAACGCATTCGAGAATTCCGGCTTTCAAGAAGGATCTTCTACAAATTCAAAGGCTTTTGTTGTTTTTTGCTACTCAGGTACGCTTAAAATAAAGGAAGATATTTGAAACGACCCATGAAGCATGAAAACATTCCTCATGATGCATGAACCCCCTACATTTATATTTACCTTCCGATATATATATTGTATATGTTTATATATTGGTCAATATATATATTTGTTTCATACATTACGCAATAATTGCTATGTGGAATTTGTGAGTCAAAGTATTCAATTAAATTAGAAGCATGTTTCGGGTTTTCCTAAACCCTAAAGGATTTGAAAAAAAAAATGGGGGAATCAGGACATGGTGCAACACACCACCGCACCATCATTGTGCAAATAATCACCAGGCCTAGGCCTGGATTTTACCTCGGTAGGGCCTGCAGCCCTGAGCCTATGCACACTGGCCTTGGCCCGCAGCCATCCAACCTGCTCAATTGTCTGGGCTGTCCTCCCATACACACGCTGCAACCTTTTTAGTTGCTGGGTTTTGTTGCTCTGGCCCGCATACATATAGCCAACATATGCTGGGCTTGTCACTGCGCCACCAATACCCAAGCTCGTGACCTGCAGTCACTATGGGGCTGTTTTCACGCAACCAGCCTTCGCTGGGATCTCCGTGACAACCCACAAGCCAGCTTGTGCTAGACCTATCTGTGCACTCCCTTGTGGCCCAAAACACGACCCAGCTGCAGCTAGGGTTTCCCATTCCTCACCCGTGGTCTGCAGCCACCACCAAAGGAACATTTGGGCCTCGCCTTATGCTTAAGGCACCCAACCCGTGCCTCTTAACCCCCGGCATTAAGCCCAATTATTTTTGGGGCTCTATTTTGGATCCAATAATATTATTTTAATATTATTTTGCTTTTACGATCGACCCCGAATGGTCCCGATCTATTGAATTAATTAAAAGTTACCTGCAGTCCATTAATCTGATAATGAATCCAAAATTATTGACCTAAAGATCACTTTTGGACATTAACGATTCAATAATTTATTTCTCTTCTTTGAACTATCACATACTTTCGTAGTAACGAAGCTCTCACACTTGAGTTCCTGAAGACAACTCAAATCCACTACACTAAGTTAGTATATTGCCTTCTGAGTTTCTTGCAGGAACCTCTCCTTTATGAACTAAATGTTCATAAACTAAATTGAACCTGTAGTTTCAAATTTAGTGCATTTGAAACCCGAAGATTTCATAAAACAATACACCCATGAAAACCCGATGTTTTTCATGAAAACCATGTCTTAGAACTCAAATGTTCTAACTTTGATGCTTATGGATGATTCATTCCCATAGCACCAATCACAATCTTGTTCCCTCAAATTCAGTGGATTGTCGAACCGTCACAAGTTTGATTTTCCTAGTTTGGACGTTTTCTAATAGAAACCACTTTAGGTGGGGTACAAGACGTGAATCTTCACTTGACTATCAAGAAGCTGAGAAACCATTGATGCCAACAATGGCAAGGAAGAGCTGAATAAGCCTCCGCCATAATCTTCATTCGAAGACTTATGCTCAAAGCATTACAAATGGAAATACTCCCCGAACGAGGATTCCATGGCTCTTTGGCTCACTTCTATAGACCGTCTAATCATGAAAGAAATTGCCCGCAGCAAACCATGATTACGTCCATGAATGAGTACAATTCTGAATTTTATAAATCCGATTGAATCTTGACTGGAGAATACTTTTCTCGTCATTCCATGTTTCTAACTTGCTCCTGAAGCAACAGTGTAGAAAGTGGAAATTTACCAAATTCTCGGATCTGATTACTACCACAAACGTGAGAGAAAGGTATGGACCCAGTTCGGTTGGAGTCTACCGAATGGCTCGACCCAGTTCGGTCAAAACCTAACCAAATGGTGATGCACTGCTTCGGCAGGGATACACTGAATGGCATATTCTTTCACAATACAATTTCGAGTTTGTGTTCACAAACATACAGTATAATCAGGGCCTGCCAATGTGTGGCATCATGCCCGAAACATGATCCTTGGTACATAAGACCTAAAACTTCAAGAATAAGGGATAATATTCTCGAACCTCAACCTTGCAAGAATCTACTCCCTTCTTGATGGAATAGATCATTGGTTATGCACCTGTTCGTACCCCTACCAATGTTGTTGAGGAGTACCATTCTAGTACTCAATATGTGAGATTGATTTTGCTCCACCGAACATCGTTGGCAGAGCAAAATTTCGACATGGATGGCCTTATTGGCCGAATCCCCTTAGTAAATTTACTTTGTGAACATTTTTCCATGTTTTTGGATTCAAGTTTGGTGTATGTTTTACTTATGGATAATCTTATTGATATTGTCCTCGAATATGAGTTAATTGAATCATGTTTATTAATACATGTGATCGATTCAATTAAACACGTGATTAGGTAGGAATGTGGGCAAGTTAGTTGTCTGGATGAATGCGTACTACGCACACTAACTTTACACCTAAATCACATCTCTAACAACGACTTCAGGTCTATCCAACCTGATTAAGAGCATTGGCACGCTCCTCGTTGTATGAATGATACTGAATTATCATTTAAAGGACCTTAAATTCTTCCTGACGTTGAGTTTTTAAGGATATTCGAGATGACAATGATCATAAATGAAACCACTAAAGAAAATAGAGTGAAATATCTTTGCACCACCTCCAAAAATGAGCCTGAAGCTTTGATTTGGGGCCAATGGGTTGTCTCCCAACTGGGAATACACCACATGTGGCCGGCCTATAGCCTGGTGATTGAGCAGTTTACTTGCTTTGACACGACTTTTTGGGACACTTAGGTCGAACAATGATGCTACAACGCATCTCCTTATCTGAAGTAAGGATTTTGTGCCTACAAGCACACTTTGCCAATCCTGCTCATTAGGGAAATTGATTTTCTATATCATTTCTTGCAAAGATACGACACGACTCCATTTTTGCAGTGGATTCAAGGGAATATATGTGGACTAATCCAACCAAAATGCGGACCATATAAATATTTATGGTTTTGGTTGATGAATCGACAAACTGGTCACATGTTTGTCCACACACATTACTACTAAACCTCTTGGCCGATTAAGGGTTCACCACCCTACTTATCCCTTAAGGTTTGGAAGACTAGATAATGCTAGAGAGTTTATATCGACGGTTTTCGATAAAGTATTGCATGTCATTTTGGGTTTTTAATTGAACATCGCATTCCCATGTTCACCCCAAATAGCCTAGCCTAGCGATCATAAAGCGCAATTTAAATGATCGCCTGAATTTTGGTAAACGTACCAAGTTTTCGGTCTTTGCCTAGGGCTATGCAATCTTACACGCAGCTATGTTGGTCCGCCTTGAGGCCCATTGCCACCCAACCTATATGACGTTATAGTTGGTTACTGGGTACGAACCTGACGACTTTCGTATTTACGCATTTGGGTGCTCATTCCATGTGCCAAGTTGCGCCACCGCAACGTACCACCATGGGTCTTCAAAGAAGGATATGTATCTTTTGTCGATCATGATTCTCCTTCACACTAGCTCTCTTCGAGCCCTTGCACACAATCTCTTTACCGCTTATTTGCGGGTTGTCACTTTAATGAGATAGTCTTCCCGCCGTTAGGAGGAGATAAGAACGTCAACGTTCTTGTAGAATAGCACAAATTTGCATGGACGTTGCCCACTATGTCTCATCTCGATCCCCATACCGCACAAGTGTGATAAGCAAGTGCGACGAATTCTAGATTTCAGAATGTTGCTCCAAACGCATTCCTCTGATCTAGCTAAAGTGACGATATCATATACCAGCTGCAAACATGCCTGCAAGGATAGACGTACTTAACGGACGTCGAGTCAACATCCCCGGAGGGTGTGCCGCCCATGTTGGACGGTTTGGACGCCCCTGTTGGACGGTTCGGTACACCGGTGGATAGCCAATCAATATGTCTTGGCCTGGAGCACAACATATCATTCGGTTCGTAGGATTCACTTCCCAGGAAGAGGAAGACACGGCATAACAATGAATATAAACTCAATCACTGTCTCAAATCATTTCCATCTCATGAGATTAATTCAGATTACTCCCGAGACTTGAAGTTCTTGGTCCAGTATACTAGTTTGGATGAGAAAATGAAATTGAAATGAGATTATCATCGATGATGTTTTCACTTATATGGTAGCTACCGACATAAATGAAAAGCAACGATATCGAACCATGTTCCGTTGATTAAGTGACAACGTAGAACTGATTGGACAACTAAAGTTACAATCCAGGTCAAATTCCTTACCAAAGTGTGTATTGGACCTATCGTTCCTACATTGCCCAAGGTAACCCTGTTGAGTTACAAGTGGGAAAGGAAACGTTATGAGATGAATGAAATAATGCGATATGATGCACGCTTTATGGCACAAGGTTTCTCTCAAAATGTCTTGTGATTGATAGCAGCATTATGAAATATGGTTAGTATTTCTCCATGGGGATATAAATACGGAGATTTACGTGTAAGTTCCCGAAGAATTACATGGACTGGTTCAAATAGTTCCAAACCACGGAACACCCTCTTAACTCGTTTTGAGGCGTTCACTTATGGATTGAAAAATTCGACGGATGTGGTACACCCATCTAAGTGATTATTTGATCAGTCAAGGATATGAATTATGCCCTTGCGTGTTAAACTATGAAGTCTTATTCCAAATTGCTAGAGTTACAGTTTATGTCGTTAACACGAATCTCATTAAGACTCTGGAAGAGCTTGAGAAAACAACCTCGCACCTGAAGATGGAATTTGAGATGAAAGATCTTGGGAAAACTCGTTTATGCCTTGACCTGAAGTTGAAGCATTGTTCTGACGGTATTTCGGTCTACCAGTTGAACTACACCCGGAATGTGTCACCTTTGAGTATACCCATGATCGTCCATACGTTATATGCAAATGAGACTCTTGAAGAGTCTATGGAATCCGAAATTCCATATCTAAAAGTTCAACTTTGCACTTCGTTGTACTTAGCTCATTGTGTTTAGACAGGACATCTCCTTCGCTGTTGATCTTGGTAAAGATGCAGCACTGCGCCTACACGCAACCACTGAAAAGGTATTACGTGGGCAAATCCCAACGCATCTTGAGCGGATCTAACCCCCCTGATCCTCGAAATGATGCTTGCCTTGTTTGTTATGTTGACGCTGGTTACTTATCAAACCCGCACAAAGAAAAATCCCCGAATGGTTATGTCTTTACCGTTAGGGATATCGCAATATCTTGGAGGTCCACGATAGGACCCTAGTTACGAAATCTTCGAATCGTTCCAAGACTCACCTTACTTCACTATGCCACAAGTGAGACATGGTTAGGAGTTCTTGTTGAGCATATTCGAAGTACTTGCTATATTTTCATCCATCGTTGAGTCCCAACGACGATCCATGAAGATTATGCCACATGTATCAACCTGACCAAGCCATGATACATCAACGAAGTCAACACCAAGACATATTACGTCTACATCTACATCAGTAAAGCATCAGGAGATTGAAGTCATGCAAACTGATCCCAGACAACCTTGCCGACCTCTACACGATGTCACTGTCGAAGTCAACCTTCCAGAAGCTTGTCCGAGGAATTGGTATGCCTAACTACTCATATGCAATGCTTGTAGTTCTCATTTGGAAGTTATGTCAAACTCAGGAGGAGTATCCAGAAGTATACTCACTTGATCTTAATGTACTCTTTTTCCCTACGATTAGGAGCATTTTTTCCACTGGGTTTTTGCTACCTAACTAGGTTTTAACGAGGCACCCATCCTAGGCTGATCATACCCTTGAGAGCTCTTCTACTTGCGTCCAAAAGACGTATAGTTTTGACTTAATGCAACTTCTCACTTTTCTCCTTAGACTATGGGTTTTTCTCCTATCTTGGGTTTTACCATAGCGAGGTTTTGTGAGTTTTACTTTTTATGCATTCTTCCGTTGATTTCAGACTCGCATTTGCCCATTGTGCTGACGACTTCGTCAACTGTACGTACTTCATCAATGAAGACTTGATGCGCCATTTACTTGAGTATTTACACACTCAAGGGGGAGTGTTGCAATCCTATTTAGAATAGGAATGTGATTGTGTAAATCCTAGAAAATATGGGAATGTATCTTATATTCTTATTAGGATTAGATTACCTATTAAATGTTGTAATCCTAAAGGGAAAGGTTTTACCCTTCTACTACTATAAATAAAGGCACAATGGGGTGAGATAACACACACCCACAATTACATATCTCTCTATTTTTCTCTCTATTGCCACACCCCCTCTCTCACTAAGGCCTCCATAATTGTTCTGTAAATTATGCCTACAACAATTTCTTCATTTTAACTCTATCACTCAATCTTCGTTCAAGACCATTGGAAAGCGGATATATATCAAAGTTGGTTATGGCACTTCAGGACACCATTATTGAAAGAAAATTCAAAGTTACTACAAGAAAAATGCCTTTTTGTGACACTTTTTTTTTGCGTCAGATTACACTGCCGTCACAAATAAGGGAAAATTGGTGTGGCATTTGTTAGCGTGAAAATATTTGCGACACTGCTATAAATAATGTTGCAAATAATGTCCCAAATAGTTATATATGTTGTCTTAAACAATTTGTTTGCAACACCCCCAACGACAGATAGAGTTTGAGCGGAAACAAATTGGACGCTTAGTGTTTTAGATGAAATAAAACAGCGCTATTTTTTTCTTGGAGAAATTAGGTTCACATCTTTGTTTTTGCTACTCCATTGATTAAAATCCTATTCATTTTCAATTTTTAATCAAGGTCCTTGGGTATTAATAACATCATTAATTATTTGAATAATAAAATATTTTTATTTTTAAATATATTCCTTTAGTGTTAAAATGTTACAGTTAGTATATTTATATTTATGGCTAAATTTTTTATCATATATTTTTATTTTTTGTTTGTACCTATTTGTAATTTGTACCAATTTTTTTTTCATTTTTAATTTGTACCCATATATTGGTTTCTTTTTTTTGCCTATATTTAAAAAAAAAATTATTTGTGTTTGTACCCATGTGTATACCGTCACATGATATTGTATATTTAATCAATGATAGAAAAATTACATATGGTATATTTATGTTTTATGCCTAAACACTGTATCATATATTTATATTTTTAGTTTGTACCCACTTTTAATTTGCAACATTTTTTTAAATTTGTAGTATTTTCTTTTTAGTTTTATTTTGTACCAATGTATTAATTTCTTGGGTAAAGTACAAAAAACTATCTCAACTATTGGTCTCACGACACTTTCGTACCTCATCTTTTTAAAATGACAATGTCATACCTCATCTTACGAATTTGTGTCATTGTCATACCTCCGTCACTTTTTCTGTTAGTTTCTCTATTAAATGCTGATGTGGTTAGATACGAGCCACTCACTAATCCAACTGGATTAAAATATAATTAAATATATTTTTTAATAATTAAAAATTAAAAATTAAAAAAAAATATATATATATATTAAATATCTCTCTCTCTTTCTCTCTCTCCTCCATCTCTCTTGCCTCTCTCTTCTCTGCATCCCCAAAACCCCTTCCCACCCAACTCCCCCGTCCCCTTCCCACCTGTCCCCCCCAACCTTCCTCATCCACCCTCTCTCTCCCCTCTATCTCTCTCGTATCTCCCTCTCATCTTCACCGTAGTCTCCTTCCTCCCCACTTTTCTCTTGCCGTTCCCAGAACCCCCCAAACCTCCCTGGATTTTTTCATCCGCCCTCCTTTCTCGGATCTACCTGCAAGCTCCGACCCGCTTATCTCTCCCACTCCATTGCCCACCGCCGATCCACCGTCTTTGCCATCTCCGAAGCTGTCAAGGAGAAAGGGAAAGAGGGAGAGCTGTCAAGGTTGGGGCCGACAAGGTTGCTGTCTTCCCCTAACCCAAACCCAGATCCCACCCCAAACCAGCCACTCCCATTCCCACCAGGTGCCTCTATTCTCTTCCTCCGCCGTTCTCCCAATTTATAACCTACAAGCATGCATAAAAAACAAGGCACCCATCAATTTCATTTCCTTTCTCCCACATTTTCCGAGCAACCAAACAAAGCAAAACCATTCAATTTTTCCCAGAAAAAAAGCCCAAGTTGTATTCATAAGAGACTCGGCAGCGGTGGTGGGCGCGAGATCGCTGCTGCGTTTTGCTGGGCTTGAAGATGGTGTTGGGCTGCGGGAGTAAAGAGAGGTGGCAGAGGCGATCCTCAACTTCTGCAAACCCGACGACGAAGTTGATTACTTGGTAATCGTGGGGCGACAAGGCTGTCAAGGATTCGCAGAAGTATTCGAACCCATATGGGTAGTTTGGTAAGGAAAGGGAGGAGATCAATGGAATGAGTGGGTACCCGGAGAGGGGCGAGGGTGGTGTGTGGAAGATCGGCGACTTCGATGTCGTCAGTTAGAATGAGGAAGAAGGTGATGGTCATTGGTGGATGGGAGTCGACAATGAAGATGAGAGAATGGAGGGTGAGTGCGAGTTGCAGATGAGAGAAATGTGGGTGGGGTTGCAAATGAGAGAATGGAGAAAAAGGGTGGATGGGGAATAAAGGGGGTGGATCGAATTTGGGGAAGACGGGAGGGGGAAAGGGGATGAGTCCCCATGTAAAAAAAATATTAAATGATTTTAATTTTTTAGTTTTTAATATTTAATTATTTTTTAATATTTTATTAATTTATTTAAGCCACATCACTATTTAAGCCAAGACACGTCAACACTTAACAGAGAAACTAACAGAAAAACTGACAGAGGTATGACATTGGCACAAATTCGTAAGATGAGGTATGACATTGTCATTTTAAAAAGATAAGGTATGAAAGTGTCGTGAGACTAATAGTTGAGGTAGTTTTTTGTACTTTACCCTAATTTCTTTTAGCGCCTATATTTTAAAAAAATTCATTTGTACTCATAATTTTTTAATCTTTTATCTGTACCCTAATTTATTTACAATGTACTCATTCTTCTTTATTAATGTACCACTTTATTATATGTGAAATGTACCATTTTTTTTGTAAAATGTACCAATTTTTTTAACACTATGGATACATTCTTTTGCCATTTCTTATTTCTTATTTTTACATAGTTTTTATCCATTTATTCAATCAAAAAGTTTGATTTTTTTTATTGTAACCGTTTCTAATAGCATTATAATGAGGGATTTTAAATTTATAGGATATAAATCTCATAAAATATCAAATAATTAATGTCAAAACTATAAAAATATAAATATTAATTGTAATATAATGAGGTGTACAAAGTCAAGGGACTTTGATCAAACTTTGAATATAATTAAGGTTTTAGTCAAAGAATGTTAGGGATTAGGGACCGCATCCAAAATATCACTTTTTTCTTTTTCCCAACGTAGCCTTAATTCTCTCCCTCAACCATTTCCTTTTCCCTCTCTTTCAATTGTAAAAAATAAATTATGATGCTCTGTTCGCCCTAATAAGAGATTCAATCGAAAATTCTGGAGTTGTATTGGCTATTCCAGAGCACAATCATAGTTCTTGTAAGCCACTACAACCATCTCCATCTTCTCTTTTTTTTTTTATTCCATAAGTCTTGCTAAGTGATTTCTAGGTTTCTGTCAAATTTGAAAGCCAATTATTATTTTAAATTTCGGATTTATTTTCTAATTGGTGAATGTATTGGTGTTAATATGTTTACATGAATTGATTATATACTTGAGGGGTTAAAGAAATCCCCTGCTTTCAAGTTGATTGTCGAGTGAATTCCCTGAAAAAGTAAAACATATGGCACTTGATAGTTGCGTGAACATGGATGAAAATCTTTTGTGGTGGGCAAAGTGAAGAGAAAAGGAGTTGGATTTAGAGACTAGTAGATAAAATTCATTGATTACTTGTTGAAAAGGGATGAAAATGCTGCAGTATGTGTAGTGGGGATGAGGAGTAATTTTTGGAGTCTTAGTGGTAAATGATGTGTTAATGGGGTTGTTCTGTTATTAAATAAACTGGTTTTCATGAGAAGAGTTTGATGCTTTTTCGATAAGTTAGCCAACTATCAAATCCATACAGCCCTAGCTCTGTGTACTGATACCGGCCTATTATGAATGTTAAAATCAATCAAAATATAAACTGGTTTTCTTGTCAAATCTGGTGGGTTTAACATTCATAATAGGCCCATGATGGAAGACCTAAATGTGACAAATAGACAATTCTAGTTAAAAACAAACCCTGTTTTCTTAATATGTTTACAACACAAATAGTAATTGTTTTTTAGGGGGATTGTGCTTGTTGATAACCATTTGGTGTCTTCGTAGATACTTTGAGTTCGTTTGGATGTGCTTTTAAAATGACTGAAACCGCTTTTAGTGAAAATATTTTTGGAACCAATCATTTGTAAAAATGCAAGTAAATCCTAAAAAAAACACTTAAAGTACTTACTGGAAGAAACACATATGCAGAAAGCACTTAAAATGTTTTTGGAACCCAAAAACATTTTCTCTAAAAGCGTTTTCAGCCATTTTAAAAGCACATCCAAACGAGCCCTTTATTTTTAAGGTGATTGTGCTTCTTGATTTTCTGTGTGCCTTTATTTTTTATTCGTGGACATCTTGTCCATATTTTTTGTAATTTTATTGTCATTTGCAACAATATTTGGCTTCTTCTTCTTCCTTAAAAATATGGTGAATGACTAGAGTGTATCTTTTACATGCATTGCTTTTCCATAGATTGGGAAAATCTTGGAGAAGGCCCTCGCACAAGGTAAGGTGAATGATGTAGGCTTGTTTTTTCTGTACTGCCTAAAGTTTACTTTGGATTAACCTCTTATTTGTGACACTCCTTGAAATTTTGGATATATTTTCTCTAAGTATCATATACACAGCAAACACCTTGAAGTACTTGCATTGGAAATGCCTCGTAAAACAAGCCATTATATCAGAAGAGTTCACACTCAGACATTTCACATATGGTTTAAAAATTATGTAAGTACTTACAATCATTAGATCTATATATTTAATGTAGACCAATCAAATTAAATTTTTCTTCTCTCCGACTTCTTTATAATAATGATATTATATAGGTTGATACACTACAACAAACTAATAATGAAGTATTTTCTAAAGACATTATCACTTTTGGCTAATGGTCCTGACCAATTTGCACGAAAATATAAACGTTATATCATTCATGGCTCCAAATTTTGTACGAAAGAAAGCAAAAAAAGTTGAACCACTCAAAATTCTGGTGTTGTATCGCAAGCAGACACCATGAACTACGCTACTGTTAAGGACAAAAGGCCTTGCTTAGGCGATGTCACCTATTATGGTGCGTTGAAAGATGTGGTTGAAATCTGATATACCAATACCTTGAAATTTTTTGTTCATGTGCGATTGGGTTGATGCACTTGGTGGAATGAAAGAAGATGTGTTTAGATTCAGATTAGTGAATTTTAATCATCTGTTATACAAAGATAATACTGTAGGGATGAGCCTTTCATTTTAGCACAAGGTGCAAAGCAAGTTTGTTATATACAGGGTCCAATTGATTTAGATGGGCATGTTTTTGTTAATATGATTGTAAGAGATCTATTTGATATGCATTCAAATGATTCTTTCCACACCCCAACAATAGTGCCTAAGAGCTCTATGCACCCCAACAATTGGATGAAATTGTATATATGAATGATGAAGATGTTCGTTGGGTCAGGGAAGGAGTGGATAGAGCAATCGTAGACACAAATGTTGAAGAAGTTGACGATCCTCCTGAAAACGAGAAGGAAGAATGATTGGCCATATAGTGTATTAGTTACTGATTATATTGGAAATCCTTATTATCGTGTGACATTATTTGTTTTCTACTTATATTGGAAATTCTGATTATATTAGTTACTTTATTACTTCTAATTGACTATCTGTTTTCTATCATTGTAATTATTATTATGTTTATCAATGCATGTCTTCTTAAAATAGCTTATATATATATATATGTTAGATTAATAATCGTGCACAGGGAGTAGCATTTGATAAAGTACTTGGTAGGTATTAGGTTACATCTTATGAATTATGTACATCAATATTTTATGATGATCCATCGTGTTTATATACTAATTTTTTAGTGCAACAGAAAATGGCACCAAAGAGGGGAAGAGGCAAAACAATGGAGGAATTGAGTTCCCCATCTCCAATGAGAGCTAAAAAGGGTAGGTCACAAGCACGACCATCTTAGTAGCATGGACAAAGTTCGAATCAGCCTCAGTTATCTAGGTCGTCTCACCATACCACACTGAATCAAACTCAACAACAGCCACCGATTACAAGGCGTAACCCAGTGTCGTACAGTCTCAATTAGAGATGCAACTACTTCAATAAAATCCATCTGCCTTTAGTCGTTAAGATGAGCCTTTGGTGACTCCATTAGACGAAACGGGTTTGCAATGCTAAAGGACCATTAATTTTTCTAGTTTTTTTTTATTCTATCATTCAAATTATATTTTGCTTATAATGAATAATTTATAGGTGAAAATGACATGCCCCAACCCTGATATCTCCACATATCAGGATAGGTATGTGCTGGCCGACACCCGAGGGTGACGAAGCCATTTTAAACATGTATACAACTGAAAGATATGTAATTAGAATGAAATAGGTCATTCTAGGAACGTGTTCAGAGCATACAACTACTAAGAATAATATGGAAGAATTACTATAAAAAGATCCAAATAAGGGAATGATACCTACACTGAGAAAACTTAAGGATACCTATGCCCAAATGCATTGATGTCGGGATCATGTGCCTCGATCCTAACTCTTGAGGGGGCGTAAAAACAAAAAATGTGAGTGGACCAAAGTTTATAATAATAATACTAATAATAGGAAAACATTTTATTTCTGAACATAATAACCCCCTGTTTTGAAAACATATGTAATACTACATATAGGCTTTATAAAAACCCTAGCATGCCATGTAAACATTTGTAAAACATGTATGTAAAACCAATGCTCAGAAATGGTAACAACAACCAAAGGCAAATCCATAAAACATGTGTAAATCGTAACCAGGCTATACTCAATTAGGGGTATCATAGTCGCCCGAAGGCAGTACCTGTCCATCACCTGAACGTGAAGCTATACAACACTGGGTTACGCCAGTGAAGATACATGGTATGCCCCATCACCTGAAGGTGAAGCTGTACGACTCCAGGTTACGTCGAAGAAGGAAATGCATAATATCACACACCGACACTAGCCCCGAGCTAGTGAAGCTAGGGGTATATCATCAATATCATCAACTCGTCATTCGCCCAAAGGCAATTCCTATCCAACACCTAAAGGTGAAGCTGTACGACACTGGGTTACACCAGTGAAGAAACATGGTAGGCCCTATCACCCGAAGGTGAAACTGTACGACTTCGGGTTACGCCGGAAAAGAAATATATAACATCAATATCCTCAACTATGTCTTATGACCATAGAGATCTACATACCCATGTTGTGTGGATATGTTGTATGATAACCCACTAGATAAGTACTGAAGACATACCTCAAGAATTTCATATCAAAACACGGGAGCTTAAAAGCTCAAACCTCGTCTCATAAATCCATGATAAACCATATTCGTAAATCCATAAAATAAATCATGTTTGAAAGCCATATAAAATCATATACTCAAAGCCCATAATTCATGTTCGTAAAACAATAATATAAATCGTAATTGAAAACCAGAGAAATCCATATATGCAAATCCAATAATTCATAACTGTTCATAAACATAATTTTGAGTATAGAAGTCCGTGACACATATTATAAAACATATTCAAATCATGAAATATGAAGTGCATGCTAGGCTAATATTTTATAAAAATATATAAATTAAGAAAGGGTCCACTCACAGATATTTTATTGCCCGAGAGCCACTCAAACTAGCATGAGCGGAATCACTTCCACAGATGCACCTAAATGCACATATAGAGGTCATTTAGTAAAACTCTATTAAAATGATCGAATTTCATAAAACGGACAACGGATTCAGATTCGGCACGTCGAAAAACCTAATGAGGGACATCAGGTTCCCCCACGCACCACCACAAGGCAGTGGCTTGGATGGCCTCGCACCATCGCAAGCGCCGCCACGCGCCAAATTGAGTCGTCGGAAAGTTGGTTGAAAAAGTGTTTTCCACGCGCTGGCCCAAGACAACCTACACATAGCCCCACATGCCACGAGTATAAGTGACTCGCCTTCCTCGCAAGGCCAAGAATATTGCAGGTTGTCGAGCCATTTTTTAGAGCTCATTATAAGCTCGATTCTCAACCAAATTCGATGATTCAAGAACCAAAGTGAAGTTAGGAATGTAGGGAACAAAAATATACCTATTGAAGGCCGTGACATGGCCGGAGTTGGCTGAAAAATGAATTTGAAAGTGCCTAAATAGCCACTGTTTCAATTTCTAGAAAGTTGCACAGTGCTCAATCCTGAGAGTTCCCTACATCCACACGTGATTAACACCTATAATTGTCATAATCAAACACTAACTCACGATCCAAGGGCTCTAGAAATGCTTACCTTGGCCGGAAACAGTTGAAACTCGCCGGAGAAGGGTGTATGTTGAGAGTGAATCGTGCAGTGATGGTGATAAGTTTCGTGGGGAAAGTTTCCTCACCAGTTCTAGGGTTCTTGGGTTCACAGTGGGGGGAAAAGTGATGGTGGTGAGTGATGCCATCGTTATGGTTGGGTATGTTAGCTCGAAAAGAGAGAATTGCAAAGATGGGGAAAAGACAAAGAGAGAGAGAGGTAGCGGAGAAAGTTAAAATGTGAAAGAACTGGGAATTGAGGTGGTTGTCTTGGCTGTATAGAGAGGAAGAGATGAGGGCTGGGGTAAGGGAACAAGGCACGGAAATGGCAGGAAAATGATAGAGGGAGAGGGTTCGAAAGAGTCTGAGAGAAAGAGAATCACGGGAGGAACACCAAAAAAATGGAAAAGAAGCTGCCACGTGTCAGCTCGGGAGTGGTCCCAGATGAAAAATATCTTTACATGGTAAAATTACCAAAATACCCTTAAGTTCAAATTTTGAAAATCTCCGTTCTAGCTCCAAATTCAATTCCGCTCGCGCCCACGTGTTTGTAGCGACGAGTACCAGAAAGATACGCCAAGAAAGTGAATCTTACATGACACGATAATGAGGTCAACAAAAGTCAATGTTTTTGCCTCAAAGAGCATTTTTGTAAATTCATGTTTTAAAATTATAAAAACCTTAATAATTATGGACGAGTCTTTACAGAAGATTAGTCTGAAGGTATTAGGAAAGGTTGGGGTGTTGCTCTTTCTATCTCAGAGTGGGGAACTGGAACAAAAGTTCATATTGATTTTGATTCTAAATGGAAGCCAATGAAAGAAAATGCAACCAGGTTTAGTGGACAACTTGGAATTATAGCAAGAAATGGTCAAAAGGTTCCTCAAACATATGTTTCATGGATTGAAATGCCTGATCTTGTATTAGATGATATTTGGAAAAAAAGTCACGGTAAACAACACTTACAAAATTTACTAATTTTACTTAGGTGCACAAGTCTTCATTTCATTAATAGTTATCATCTAATAATTGCAGGATAACACAGATATCCCTGATGCATATAAATTTCATTGCTTAAAGGTTATTGGCAATAGATGGAGGGATTGAAAGTGTTGGGTTAAGCAAAGATGGTATGACACATATTGGAAGACACTAGTAAAGTATTGGGACCTCCCTAATGTAAAGGTAAATTAGGAAAAATTACATTATTAAGTTTATAATAATGATGAATTATGGTTGTCTTAAACACATATAGAAACGTTCAGAGGCAAATAAGGCTAATCGTGCATATGGAGGTGCTCCTCATCGGACTGGTCGTACTTCATTTGCTCAATTGAAACATGAGGTCAGAACACTAGTTTTTTATTTAATATTTTGGCTTCTTCTCATATGCATCTTTATTTTCTAAAGAAACAGAACATAGCATCATTAAATATGTATATATGCACACATTTTTAGTTGAGTGTGCATGGATCCCACTTGGCACAGAGGTAGTAACCATTAACCAAATACTAATCTGTTCAAAAGAAGCATTTCACCGATCGAATAAGAAGTGGAGTGGATGGGCAAGTACAATACCATTGAATTAGGCCATTAGCAAAAGCATTAGAAAGAAATGAATCTGGGCTAGACTGGGCGCATGCTTTAGCTTGCACTAGCAGGAATGCCCGCGCTCTGCTGCGGGTATTCAAACTATGTATAATATTCATAGAAAAATAAAAGAAAAAGTAAGAGATAGGTGAATTGATACATAAAATAAGCAATTCAATTTACATTGCTAATCTATTAAGTTGACATTGAGAGCCAATATACAATCGAAATTACTTGAAGGAAAGTTTACATTGACAAAAGTTGCAAATGACAAAATATACTGTCTTTGCATCAAAGACTGAAATACCATGCAGTTTACACATATTTTGTTTCTGCATGCAACGTAACAAAATACATGTTCTGCAAGGCTTTCTGTTGTTCCAACAGTTGCATAAAATAATAAGACAACTTTAGTAGTGGAATGCCCAAAAATTATATATTTATAGTAGTGGAATAGCCAAAAATATATATATTTGATCCTTTGCAGCAGTCCATGCTAAAGTCTTCTATGGCTCATTTCTTTTGCGAATGAACATCTCCAATACTGAGCAACAAATCAGAACAAAAATTCAATAATTGTCCAAGTTGGCATATATTATCGTAAACAATAACTCATTATACCTGTCCTTGATTTTCTTTGTTTGTGATTTACTTCTTAATGCACTGATTGGCGTTTTGTCTTTAGGTTCAACTTTTGGGACAACCAAGTTAGAGAATTCCGCTGAGATTCTGGCTGAATTAGTAGACAGTGGTTGGCTCCCCTCATCATGTTTGCTGTGAAAACATGTTAAATTTAGAAACGATGGAAATGAACGTTATAAAGTGCATGCATGATGTTTTTATTTAATGGAATACCAACATTATTTGAAGGGGAAACTTAACCTGCGAGCTTTTGAAGGTTCATTTTCAACAAATAGTGTCCTCTTTACACCCTTGTTTGTCGCAACTGATTCGATTTGTCGGATATGGGATTCCAAGGTCGTAACAGGGATAGGGGTTGCTGCATCAATAACTTGTTTCCCAGTGTTGGTAGTAGGTGTACGTGGTACAATCGAACTAAGTTTTGGGTCAACTGATGCTTCTTCCTCAATTATTCCATGAACAACAAAGTCGATGTTGGCAAACTCATTGTTTTGATTACCAAAACGGACTTGGAATTTTTTCGTGCTGCCAACCAATTTTTGAAGGTGCGGCGGCAACACAGAAGAGTCATCGTAGCCTTCTTCTATGACCAAAGAGTGGCAAGAGATACCCAGAAGTTTTTCAGCAATCCTTCCGATCACTAAGAAGTTGAATTGATTTGTGGCATCTTCCACAATAAAATTCATTTTAAACCTAAATAAATGACGAAGATATCAAGATGTAAATTTAGCAATTTTAAAAAATGCTTTCGATAAAAACCATATTAATTGCAAAGAGATATAAACAACGTAGAAAAAATAAATTAGGAAATTACCATGGCTCAGGCATTTTTTCGAGTGGCCCATGTTCAAAGCATCGGAAAGTTCCATATGTATTTTTCACATTTTTGTGGCAATACGGGCACGACTTGTACCACCATCCTCTGGTCAAATCGTAATCGACAATTGTTGCTTGGCATACAAAACTTGTATTCTGATATGATATAAAATTTTCAAATACAAAAAATATTTAAGAATAAACTCCCAAATATGACACTTGTACCCTAGAATATGCATGTCCACCCAAATTATAAAACAGAATTCAGATTTTGGACATGAGATAACATTTTGGAAAATGTATATTGAATCATGAAAGATAAGTTGTTTAAGTTTTTGCACAAAAGCTTATAAATGAACAAAGAAACAAACAACATGACACTTTGTATGCACAACATAGTATAGATTACAAAACAATTTGTCATTTCCAAATTACAACAAACAATCAATTTGAAAGTAGTTGTAAAATAAAATTGACAAAACATGAGATGATTTAGTGATAATGGATTGACCTTGTTTAATGTTGGATCAAGGAGAAGCAATTGTTCAATTGTCTTCTGTTCAGAATCAGCCATAATAGTACCCTTTCCATACTTTTCAGCAGAAGTTTGTAGAATTTCAATGGATGTTTTGAGGTATTCAAACCTGAATTTCACATTTTTAGGTCCAAGAATATAGACGGTAAAAACATAAACAAAAAAAAAACATTAAATAAGATTTGTTCACTCACTCTTGTTTATATTTTGAAAGTTGTGGGATATCAGGATTGAAAATACAAACTGTTGAGCCTGTGCTCCCCAAAACAGGTTTTCCTATAAATATAAAGATAACAATTATAAATACAAAAGTAAAGTGATCACATATAGATTTTGTTAAGGTATAACCTTTGTATTTCTTCACTTTGAGTGAAGTCAAAACAATGAAGACAGGCGGTGAAAGCGACTGCAATGCATCCTCTTAAAAGCTTGTTGCAGTTTCTGCCCATAGTGTTATTGTAACTTGTTCACCTCTACAATTATAAAATAGAGTCAGAACTTTCTATGTAATTTTTATATGACTATATTTGTATAATTTGCAATAACAGTTTATGAGAAGTATGATTCACCTAATATTTTGAAGTTTGAGGTCTCGCTTTTTCTCAACTCTGATATTTTGCACAATGATTTCTTCAATCGGTTGTAAAGCCATCAAACAACCAAAAACATATATGTATGATATAGTTATAAGAACCAGTTTAAGCTAAATTAAGTTAAAAACTAAGAATAATGATTTTAGAGTAGTGACAATAGTCAAAATTAGACGCTTTACCTGTGAGGTTTACATCTCTATCGACTTTCTTGTGAAGGTCATGAAATTCAACTAAATTAAACCAATGCATCGGGATCAGTTGATTTGGTTTCTCAACTGGAACTATGGTAGTGTTTTTGTTCAACTCAACCATGGCATCATGAGGGACAATTTTGTTTGACGTTCTGTTATTGATAACACGAAATTTATCTATCTCGTACACGAACCCAACTTTTAGACGGTCCAAAAAGAATTGGATGTCCCAGGGTTTCATGGTCGCTTGAATTGCATGTTCCTTTTAGAAGGAAAAAAAAATTAAATTAATCATTAAAGTAATAAAAAAATGCATTAAATCAAGTAGCAAAATATGTATAAAATATATTTTGTATGGCTATAGTATATAGCAACACATGCATAAAATCATTGAGCAAATCATGCAAACTAACAAACTTAGATATTTTATAGATTTGCAAATTTAAGGTTTGACATTTGGACTAAAATATGTATAAAATGATGTACATTTCATATGTTTTCCTATATGCCTTGAGGGGTAAAATTGTAATACAAAAAAGATGGAATGTTAATCAATGAGAAGGAAAAATCGAATTAATATTAAAAGTATGATAGATGCATTTCGACAAATATAAAACTGTGTCTATTTAATAATGAGAAAAAAGTGTAAAGATGTAACCTCTTTGTCAACAAAGACACAGTCCAAACTTGCAGGTTGACGATCAGCTCCAATATTTTTTGTCACCCAAATTCTGCATATCCTAATTTGTAGTTTCCTTGTTGGCTTGTATGGTAACAAAAAACGAACTGGCATATGCTCCATCAATCTATACAAATTAAATTTAGAAGCAAATAAAATCCTCAAAAATGTACAACACACATGAAACAAAGAATACATTAGAATTTTGAAAAAATAGACAAAAAGAGAAAAAGAAAAACGAATGGATAAACACAAATCAACACACCTTCATGTAAACAATTCAAAACATCTTTATAAACAATGTTCTTTGTGTATCCATAAGGCATATCGCTATCATGAGCAATCACAATTTTAAGACCCTGTTTTGAGGTGACCCTAGACAATGCAACGTAGAGCTGTCCATGAGAAAAAACTGTTTGAGATAGAAATAGCCCAACAATCTTCAAAGATTGTCCTTGACTCTTATTAACTGTCATTGGATAACAAATTCTAAGAGGAAATTGTCTTCTCCGCAAAGTAAACGGATATTTATTTTCTGATGACTCGGTAATGATTCTTGGAATGTAAACTCTTTCACCAATGTTGCTACCCGTTATGATCTTTGCTTCCACAATTCTATCAGTTAACTGCATCACCACTAATCTTGTCCCATTACACAATCCACAACTTTGATTTAAATTCCTAAGCAACATAACTGGCATACCAACTTTCAATGCCAGCTTGTGGTGCGGCAAACCAGGTAAGTCAAGTTGGTTCAGAAATTCTAGCGGATAAAGTATATCAAGATTTTCAACATTTTCTGTCGAAGAAGACACAAAATCAAAACTGAGGTACGTGTGACCTTCGCCAGGCACCATAGTCAACATAAAATCATTTATCTCAGTTACCGTGTTGTTTCTCGGTGTGACAATGGCTCTTTCTTTCAAATATGATACATCATGAAAATTTGTTTCAAAATCTGTGTACACTGCTGAAACCATGTTTTTGATGGGATCATCATCAAAATTAATAAGAAAGTCTTTTGACATTTCAACCCAAGAACTTTCTTCATCAGTTGACAATATAGAATTAACAACATTACTGTTTCCAATTTGTAATATCCAATTTGCAAAATCAGCTAACTCTTGTTTTTCCTGCTCATTCAAACCAGTTTTTGAAAGCCTCATGTTTTCTTTGAGAAAAAAAAACAGTTAGATAAGGCCAAAGATAAGAACTTGTCAATGAAGCTTCAACAATGTCAGCCCTAGTTCCATTTGGAACAACAGGTAAGATTTGTCTAAAATCACCTCCAAAGAGAATTGGCTTTCCTCCAAATGGCAAATCATCAAAACCTGGTTTAGACCCTTTAAGAACATCACGAAGAGATCTATCTAAAGTTTCAAAACATTGTTTATGATTCATTGGTGCTTCATCCCATACAATAAGAGCTGCATTACTAATTAATTGTGCTAGATGAGTTCCTTTTTTTATTTCACAAAGTGAACAATCCGTAATGCTGATGGGGATTTTAAATCGAGAGTGTGCAGTTCTTCCACCAGGAAGCAAAAGGGAGGCAATTCCAGATGAAGCAACAGCCAAAACAATACGGTTCTCTGATCTAATCTTAGCTATGATAGTGGTCCATAAAAAAGTCTTACCAGTTCCACCATGTCCATGAACAAAAAACAGACCAGACTTGTTTCCATCAACAACCTCTATGACACTATCATAAACTATTTTTTGCTCTTTATTCAACTGTGCCATCAACAGTGAATGCTGCTCTTTCAACGATTCAGTGTTATAGTTTAACTCCTCTCTTAAACTTCTATTCTTAAGTTTATCCATCAAATCTTTGTTTGGAACTGGGAGGTGATGTTTAGACAGAGAACTATTCGAAGCTACAAACAACTTTTCTAACTCATACAAAAGAGAATTTCTAAGTTCATCCTCATACTTAGACATATCTTGCAAGCCAAAAGCATTAACCATCTTTTTCAAGATGTCATCACACATCATTTTCCAATGTGCCTCAAACAAAGTTGTCGGATCAGCAACATCACAAAACAAAACTAATGTAACAAACAACTGTCGCAATTGATACGATGATGCAGTGACCATCGCTTCTAACATTGCGTTGTTCCACTCCTTATCATCTCTTAACAGACCTAGCGAGTTGCATGCAGCTTGAAATGTGGGTTGAAGAACACCTTTAATTGTTCTTAAATCATCAAAACAAAAGCCACATTTTTGATAATTAAGCAATAATCTTAAATAGTATAATTTACCAGCAGCAGGGTGAACATACACAACTCTACCTAGACATCTACCACTTTTCCTTCGAGTCCACTCTTTATTTTCACTATTCCAAACATATTTTGAAGGAAATTCAACATAAGATAACTGGCATGCATCAGGATCTTGAGCATTCATTTCAAACCAATTTGTTAACATTGTGCTTTCAAGATTAGGTTGGTTAACAATGTAGTTTAAATTATCATCCTCTTGAAAGACAACATTTTGATCAGAAGGAAGATGCACACACAATCTTTGAACAACTGGTTCTCTAAAGTGAATATGAAATTGTAACAATCTCCAAACTGCTTCATAAGGGCATAAATATCTGCAATTTAGATAAGCCACAATTTCATCAAACTCTTGATCCTCAAAAACAGCTCTGGCCCTATCAACACCCTTGGTGATATACTTGAAAAGGTATTTAATAAGCATTGATTGACAACACGATTCAACATTTATATGTGCTTGATACTTTAATAACAATTCACGATTGTAAAGGACAACAAACGCACTATTAAGCTTCACACCATTTTTTACAACAAAATGATTTTCCATTTCTCTACGTTTGTATGCAACAAAACCATCAGATTGAAAAGTAGTTTCATTTGCAAAAGGTTTTGGGAATCTCTTTAAACATTTTTTTTCTTTCATGCAAGGGGATTTTTCATTTGCAAGACCGCATAGACCATGAATCATGTACAGTGCAACAACATCATACCTATCTTTGTCAAATTCTTGGCTAGGAATTTCAGCCGAAATGATTGAATCCACATCGGAAGGAGAATGACACTTATACTCTTTACTGACCCAGACCAAGATGTGGCAATGCGGGAGACCTCTTTTTTGAAATTCAATTGTGTAAATCACTGTTTGGAGAAAAATAAGATAAAAAAAAAATCAAAACAGAATGCCTGATATTTATGTTTAGAAGAGAAAACAAACAAATAATGTTGGGAATTGAGAAAAGCCAATAACTAACCAGATTCAACTTTGCCAAAAGGTTTTCCTGATTTTATATACTTAACCAGATGGTCAAGTTTTGCTTTGAAATTTCTAGATACAATGTCTGGTCTGTCTTCAACCCTACAACCAGGTCTTTCACGTAGATCTTCGATAATTTCAGGCCACTTAGCATTGCATGTAAATGTGATAAATAAATCAGGATTTCCTAAGTGACGGCATATAGCCATAGCATCCTGATAATTATTTATCATGTATCTAGCACTGCCAGTAAATGAAGTTGGTAAGATAATTCTCTTACCAATGTCGGAACCACTTGCATTTCCTTTTCTCAACGCCTCATGAATTCCCTTAAGACGCTCAGTTCTCAAAGAATTTTGATTTCTCCTAATGAAATCAAGTCTTTCTTCTTCAAGCGTGGCATATGCATCTACTAAATATTGTTGAAATAATCTGCCACCCTTTAACAGGGTGTTATCCTGTCCTGGTCTATCCTGAATTTGGTAACCCACAAATGCTCTCATAGACACCCCGCCAGTCTTGGGTTTTTTCCCTCTAAAATTTGGATTCCAAGGGAGACCCTTATTGTATCCATCTTCACCATATGGGAAAAGTAGAGGATATTGAAGGGCCATATATTTCGGATGCAACTTTGTTATCCTTTGCAGACCAGTTGCCCTGTGTTCTATAATAATATCTCTTTCGGTATGAAATTGACCGATATCCCCAACTATTAACCCTCCTATCCCATCACATGTTGGCAAATTATATTGCGCATCATGGTTGCTCGGTGTGCCGTGTAAACGCAAGCGCAAAGAACTTGTTGACTGTTCATTAATCTTATCCCTTGCAACTCTAAATAATTGAACCAACTCATTACACTCATCTAACATTTTAATGAGCCCACTAACAATTTGTTCGTCAACCTTTGAAGATACTTCTGAATGAGGAAAACAACTGATCCGATTGTTGATTTCATTTTGAGTGTCATAAATGTAGAGTTGCGCAAACTTAGGGCTCTCGCCTTCAAGAGGCAACAAAGAACCCATTAAATGATGCACTTGACCATTAATCTTAAAAACATAAGGACCTTGACCCTTGTTTATCGATGCATCAACTTTAGCCCCCATTGAAGTGAATCCCATCATTGAATTATACAACCTAACATTTGTTTTGAAATGCGAACTTTCTTGAGAATTTGTTGAATTTAGCAGATGTTCCAAATAAGCAGGAGTGGGCTTAATAGGTGGGAATTTAACTTTTTCACTCATACAGCATGCAGTGAATTGTGGTCTTCTAACAGAAGAAATGTTTGTTTTTAATCGCTCTGTAGACCAAAACAAAGCGCCACAATATTGACATTGAGAATTTCTAGGGCCAAAATCAACATAGTCTGGATCAACACCTATGAAAAGAAAGATTGACACAATCATCCCCAAAGTAGCGAACTAAAGTTAACTTTTGAAATAAGTTTAAAAAAATGCAAAGAGGACTATATTGTCAGAGCACATACGTTTTTTTTTTTTTTTGATAAGCGGCCTGGCCAATCACATGTGAGCTTCTAACAGGATGATTATCTTGAGTATCAGTGATAAATATATCACGCAAAGTGGCATCATTGGCAAGGAAAACAGGGACAGTAATTTCATGTGAAGTGCTAGCAGCGGATGAAGATGAGTTGAATCCATTGCCAATAAATGCATTTTGTTTCAAAACAGATGTATTGGGTTGGACATGATTGGTTGTATTGTTATGAAACAGTAAAGAGTTTGAAACGTTGTTATATTCCTCATCATAAGAAGTTGGGACATCTTGCAAAATCACATCATCTGGATAAACTTCGTCATTAATAACGCCTAAACTGGCGTGTTGAATTTCAGCTGCCCTCCTAGATTTTCTGACTTTCCTAGGCATAATACTACGCAAATAAAAACAAAAAAAACATGCGAATGACTAAGCCTTACTCACTAATCAAATCGCCACACGTAAAGAAGGCACTATTAAAAACATATATACATCCAAAATATAACCACAAAAACAAACATCGCCATTAAAAACACCTAAATTGGCCTGTTGAATTTCAGCTGCCCTCCTAGATATTCTGACTTTCCTACGCATAATACTATGCAAATAAAACCAACAAAACATGCGAATGACTAAACCGTACTCACTAATCAAATCGCCACACGTAAAGATGGCACTATTAAAAACACAAATACATCCAAAATATAACCACAAAAACAAAATCCTAATTAAATCACCTAATTAAATTAGGTCAACACCAGCAATAAAGACCACTTAATTTTAACGGTGTTGTCAATCATTCTCAAGTTTTTAGGCATAAAATAACAAAATAAAAAAAACCACATGTAAACTACGTTAAGAGCTAAAACATCCATCCACATTTACCAGAACTAACTACTTTTTTAATCCTCTAAAATAAAATAAAGAAAGTAAATGAGATTAAAGTTTAATTTTAAAACCAATTCATATGTAAAAATCGAGAAAGCTAACCAGTTTCAGTTGCAAAAGGAATCACTTTGTGAAAACCTGGATAATAAAAAGATAATCAAACAAAAAAGGCTAAAAATGTAAGCACATACACAACACAACAGAATAAAAAAAAAAAAAAAAGAACAATCCTAGGTAAACAATGGATTAACCAGTTAATAAACATAAATGACAAAAAAACCAAGGTAATTAAAAGCAGAAGCAAAACATGAATCACCACTAAATAATGTGATTATTTTTGTGATATAATAAATGGAATATTAACATCAATTCTGTCAAATTACAAAACCAAGGAAAAATTGCATTAAGGTAGAAATGTTTTTTTTTTTTGTCAAAGGCAGAAATGAATTAATCAAAGCTAAAAATGTGTCAAAATGAGCAGTAATAACACTTAATTATTAAACTGATAAGGGTGTTCATTGTTTACATCATTATGCTTGTAAGCCAACAAAAAAGGTTTACACAACCTTTTTTTTTTTAAATTCAAAATCCCACCCATCCCTACATATTTAAAATCCAAAATTCCACTTCATCGTTTACATCATTATGCTTATCAAGCAACAAAAAAGGTTTCAAAATCTAGCTGATTCCTACATATTTTTTAAAATCCAAAAAACGACTACAGTGGAGATGAACCAAAGAAGTAGCATCCCAATCTTCTTCGGGCGATTAAACTTGCAAATCCAATTGTACAACCCAAAAAAGTTCTTCTGCCCACTTTCTTTCGGCGGATTACTACGATTTCTAGGTGAATACATAGTGTGAACCACTAACTTGTTTCGATTGACACCTTTTCCATAGACACGTAAACCCATTCTTGTTTTTTCTATTTTTCGTGCTTTCGATGTGCTGGGTCCTGGAGCAGTCTCTGAATAAAACAATTTTGTCCCTCGAAGTTGTTCTTCTTTTCGAGCTATTACCAAGCTTCTTAAATCTTTTACCAAAACCCCTCCTAGAATTTGTTGTTGTTTTCGATCGATCTCTTTCACCATTTTATTTTCTCTGAATCACAAATTAAATATAATGTTAATAAAAAAAAATTGGTTGACTCAATAGACGCGACCAACATTGTTTAAAATCTTAAAAATCCAAAACAATAGAGAAAATACATCAATTTTTTTTTATAAGTAAACAATACGTTAAGGCAAATATTTATGAATCTTTCGGAATAAATTGAAATGAAACCAAATAGTTTTTTTCCAAACAATACATATTTACACCAATCAAATGCAAGTGTTAATTTACGCTGAAAATTAATAAAAAATATCATCTGCATGTTTTCACTTAGCCTCAAAGGAGATTTGTATTTTGCAACAGAGGCTGAATAGGATAATTAAGTCTACACTGAACATGTAAATGAGGATGGGAAAATTGTTTATAAGTCAACACTATATTTGCTTGTAACAGTTGACACATATTGCAACTCCATATATATATACAACATAGCTGTTTTTACACCTTTAAATGTTAATTACTAACATGGCAAAATACCAAAAAGATTGGAAATGAATGACATTCTATAGTTACACTTTTAAACCTGTAAAGAAATGATATTATATAGTTACAAAACCGCTATTAATGAATATACCTCAAAAAGCCAAAGCCTCAAGTGTTCCCTTCGAGTATCCAAATTTCTGAAATTCACAAACATAGCAAATCCATCACCACTAATCCTGTAATAGTAACTAACTTAGAAATTTTCCATAAACATTAGAGACCACAATCCAGACACAAACTATCTAAACCCTAAACCTTACATATACACACATCTACATGTACATACACACACACACACACACACACACACACACACACACATACACACACACACACACACACATGCATGTACATACACACACAACATGCATACATACATATACATGTAGATACACACATAGATGCATGCATGCATGCATACGCATGTATGCACAGAAGCAGATGCATATATACAGATGTATGCATGCATGCACATACACCCACAGATGCATACCTAGATACACATACATGTAGATACATACAGACACATACATACATATATACATGTACACAGATTACCACTTCAAATCACAAAAGAAAAACATCTTAAAAAAATAAAAATTTTTTAACACTAATTACAAAAAAATGGCAGCAACTTAACAACAACTAACAACAGTCTAAACAGAAGCTAACAATACGGTCAAAGGGTTTATTACAGCCATAAATATTTCCACATACACACAGATATGCACATACATAGACACAGAGGCAAAAATCCAAATAATTTAAAATAGAGCTCAACTTAAATACGACATTTTTTACGAAAATCACATATTGTAAATCAATCTGTTGTGTTTACTGATTTTGTTCCAATTCAACATAATTTTAAACGTTCACAAACGACACATTCACAGCGCCACAATATTTAACAACTACTATGCACAGTTTTTTTTTTTTAAATGAGTATAAGACTAACCTTTACAGAGCACCTACGAATCACTTCCAAAATGAGATACACAAAATCTGAAACAACACCTATCCAAAGTTAAAAAACAAAACTAATTAAATAACAATTAGGCAAGAACAACAAAATGTGACAAACAAAATGAAAACACCAAAATCATATAAGGGTTGAGAATCTCTAATTTATTAGAATTAGGGATTCCATTAATACAACTATGTCGCTCTAGTACTAATTTTTTTATTTGGCCAAAAACAGAAAAAAACTGAAAACACCAACTTAAAAAGAGTAGGCAAATGAAAAACATTCACACCCACACTTATCAATTTACACATAACTTTCAATTTTGAATCATTTGGGCTTCCAAAATTTCATCACCCATAAATTCATATATATTTCCATTAATTCTCTCTCTCTCTCTCTCTCTCTCTCTCTCTCTCTCTCCAACATTACAATTACACACAGAGATCCCATTCAATCAAGACTGACCCCAAAATTGATATCAAGCTCTGTTGCACAGAATACCTTACAATTGACAGCACGTTTACAAAGGTTTTGAAAGGCTTAGATTCAACTTTCAAATATGTAAGAGTCTGAGCTTCAAAACCAAAACAAACCCAATTGCACTTTTAGTTCACTAACCCCATTGAATAAAATCCAATTCAACAAAATAATAGAAAATTAAACACGAATGGCAAAGCTCAGATGAAAATTTTGAAAACGCAAAAAAAAGTTAAAGAACGAACCTTGGAAAAAATTTTGACAGAGAGAAACCGAGAATGAGATGAAAAACCCAAAAGCAACCAAGTATATAGAGACCCAGAAAATGCCCAAATCGATTAAAAAAATACAAAACCCTAACCTAACCAAACATGGAAAAAATATCTGCAAATTTTTTTGACCTTTCAATCACCACATGCACGCAACCATAAATGCAAGAAATGATAAAAGAAGTAAAAATTTGGTACAAAATGTAATCTGAAACAACACTTATCTGACAATGAAACAGAAAATGAACAGTGATCCCGACCCCTCCCTCTTGCTCTCTCGCTCTCTCTCTCTCTCTCTGCGATCTGAAGCATGGACGGGCAGTCATCCAGACCCTTACCTCTCCCCTCTCCCTTTCCCTCTCCGTCTCTCTCTCTATCTGTCCCTATCTATCTGTCTCTGTGTAACGGCTCTCTGCCTTTGTCTCTGTGTCACGGCAAGGTTGAAGAAAGAAGAAAGAAATGATGGGAAGTGGAACAACCTAACCCCATTACCTCTCCCCTCTCCCTTCCCCTCTCCGTCTCTCTCTCTATCTGTCCCTATCTATCTGTCTCTGTGTCACATCTCTCTGCCTCTGTCTCTGTGTCACGGCAAGCTTGAAGAAAGAAGAAAGAAATGATGGGAAGTGGAAGAACCTAACCCCATTACCTCTGAAACCCCCAAGAACGAAATGACGACTCCACCCCTCTAACTTGTAATCCTGATGGTGCGATCTGAAGGGCAGATAGGCACTCTCGTCATTTAGAGTCCCAAAGGGCCGGGCTCACACCAGCAAATGAGAAAGCCCAGGGCAAGCATCATGAGCAGCCCAAAACAACTCAGCCCCAATACCAGCCCAAATGTAATGGGTTTCTTGTAAATAAGGTGAAATTGGATGGCAAACGTTTGACCGTAGCTAAGCTACAGTCAAATCCCTCCTCAATTTTAGAATAGATAATTTGCAATGAGTAATAAGTGATAATAATTAAAATAATAGGACCAATACTAATACAAGCAGGGGGATGTATATATTTATACACACACACTAGCATATGGGCACACACAAATTGTGTGAGAATTTTTTTTTTTTTTTTTTTTGTTTTTTGTTTTTGAAATAGAAGGAGAGTGGAAGGAGTGAGAGAATGTGGGAGTGGGAAGTTTTTTTTTTAATTTTTTTTATATTTAGAGATATGTAAAGATTACATGTAGGTGAGGCTTTGAAAAAAAAGAAACAACAAAATTTGGTTTTGTGAAATTACATTTCTGCCCCATATTTCTTATTCATGTTCTGTTTTAATTAGAGGGTTAAACTGATAATTTCATAGAATTTTGGTTGACAATGAATGTTTTATTAATTATATATATATATATATAGACACACCATGCTGGAAAACTAGAATGGTATAATTTTGAAGCAGGTCCAATTTGAATATAGCATGCTGGAATGCTGGAAAGCTTTTATTTTCTTCATTTAACAATTTTCATTACTAACTCGATTAAACATTGTGTGCTCTTAAGATGAGAGAGAAGGGAGAGACAACGGATCGACTGAGCATGTTTATAAAAACAAGAACAAAGAAAACAAAGAATGACCATAGAGACCTTTTTGATGAGGAAAGTGGCAGCATTATTGTAAGTATTAGTTAATTTATATATTTTTCACTCAAAGTATAGGAAAAAGTTTGCTTATTCACATCGTTTTTTGTTGGAATTTAGGATTATTTTATTGTTTGAATTGGGGCTTAGCCCGTTAGTATTAGGGTTTCATTTTCTTACTTATTAGGGTTAGATTAGTTCTCTATATATATAATGCTTTGTAGCTCGTAGAATTATCAAGTCATTCACAATGTAGTCTCTTAGGGTTTTATAGCTGTTTCGGCATTCTCAGTTAGTTTAATAATATTCTTATTATTTTATTAGTCTTGTTCGTTCCACACTCTGATATTCAATTTGGTATTAGAGCAGGTTTGATCCTTCGGGATTTAATCTGCCCTTGATTCATATCAGTTTGTTTGTCCGTCTTGTTCGTTGTTTAGATTTTCGTTGGTTTAGTTTGAAAAAAACAAAAAAGGTCGTAGTCTGAACTCGATGTCATCTCTGCAATTTTCATCGAAACCCAACCCGCATCACCGCCGTACCTGACCCAACATCATCGCACCCAATCACCATCTACTCATGTTGCCGCTGCAATCAGGAAACCCTACACCTCGGCCGCAGCTGCTCTTTGTCTTCAGGTAGGATTGTTTCCCGCAGAGCTTGGAGCAATGGCCCCCGCTAAAGTTGATAGCACGAAGAAAAGTGAACCCAAGGCCCAAGCCTTGAAGACTGCCAAGGCTGTGAAATCAGGCCCTGCTTTCAAGAAGAAGGCAAAGAAGATCAGGACATCCGTCATATTCCACGGGCCAAGGATATTGCAGAAGGAGAAAAGAAAAAAAAAGGAGAAAAAAATAAGAAAAAAAGAAATTATTTTTGGATGTTTGTTTTTGGCCTGCAGGAATTGTTGGTTGGCCTGTTTGGAATTGTGACCACTCGAGTGATAAAAATTTGTTGATTGCTGGAATTGCTTGTTTGCTCGCCTGCTCACTTGGATTGTTCGTTTGTTCGCTTGATTGCCCGCTTGCCTTGTCGTGTCCGCCTAACGGAGCTTACCTTGTCGTGTCCGCCTAACAGAGCTTGTCTTGTCTTGTCCGCCTAACGGAGCTTGCATCTGCATCTGCTTGTTGGCAAACTCATGACGTGTACCACCATGAGTTTGACGAGGGGTGTTGGAATTTAGGATTATTTTATTGTTTGAATTTGGGCTTAGCCCGTTAGTATTAGGGTTTCATTTTCTTGCTTATTAGGGCTAGGTTAGTTCTCTATATATATGATGCTTTGTAGCTCGTAGAATTATCAAGTCATTCACAATATAGTCTCTTAGGGTTTTGTAGCCATTTCGGCATTCTCAGTTAGTTTAATAATATTCTTATTATTTTGTTAGTCTTGTTCATTCTGCACTCTGATATCAATTGTTTTGATTAGTTAGGTTGTGCATTAATTTTATCTTTTGGTCATTTGAACTGGTTGTGTCATGTTTTGTAGAATCAATTTAATCAATGCTTGGAAGAAAGGGAAGAGCATGAGCAAGACGAGGATTATCAAAATGAGGTGCTTACTAGAGTTATAGGACTTGATGCACATGGACGTGTTCGCATGTATGGAATAGATATAACTCCATCTCAAGTTCAAGATCTTTCGACGTTAATGAGGACACCATATAAGATGAGGTAGAAAGAGAATATAAGACTGGGATAGATGATCTTAAGGCTAAGCATGAATCTAAAATTGAAGATCTCCGATCCAAGTATAGTGAAGTCAATTTGAAACTCCATCTCATGATGACTCATATTGGTTTCCATGTTAACACATCACCAAGCGAAAGTGGAAATGTATATACATTTGAATGTGATTTTGTTCTCTTTTCAATTTATTAGAATAAATTAGTGTGAAATTTTGAGCAATTTTGATTTCTATTCGTCGTTTTGGTATTAAATATAGGCTCTAAATACATCAAGCCATCAGCAAGAAACATATGGGAGTAATGAGCAGCAACCTCAATTAGACCCAGAAGCATAGAAACAATTGCTTTCATAAAAGGTTTGAAGAAAACATTATACTAAAGATTAAACTTTTAATTGAAACATGTTATTGATGGTTGTGTAATTCTTATTTTTCAGGTTTGCATGGAAATTGTGATGAAGAGTCTGGATCATAATTAAACTCTTGAACTATGTTGGAGCATATTTGAAATAAAAAAAAATGTTCATAACTTTTGGGACTAGATTATTTATATTTGACTCTAGTAGGATTATGTATTGGGATATGCGGATGGTGTATTTTCAATGTTATTAGGAATTCTAAAGCACAATTCTTTGATTCATATATTATTTTACTTTTGAACTTAGGATGATTGCGAATAAGATTATAAATTGCAACCCAATCTTTCACTGAACAAATATCATTTCTAGCCATTTTGTATTTTCAGCAAAAAAATTGCACGGATAAAAGCATTTATGACGTGTCAAACATGTCCCAAATACTTTGTTTAATTCCACCATCAAAGCAGTTGCGACACGATCACAAGCGTTGCATGACCGTAGTTAAAATGCTTAAACGACGCTTTCATGAGTTTACAAGACGAGTTTTTAGCGTCGTATTTAACAAGTTTTTTTTGTATCATTTTATACTTGAAATGAAAAGGACGCGTTAACCCTCCTCCTCCCAATCTTCTTATAAATTATGGCTCCCGACTCTATACGTATTGTTTTATTGATCATAACAATACTGACCTAGCACTTAGTATTATGGTCTAGTGGTATTTCTATGCCCTTGTAATTGAGAGGTCTTAGGTTCGAATCTCGTGGATGGCGAATTTGATACCAAATTAGGTTGCCCATTGTGTGGTTTAGCCGATCTCCCCCTTCCCCTTAGTGTAAAATGTATCGTTGTGCTAAAAAAAATATTGACCTAAAGACACAAATAAAAGAGTAGTATTAAAGGGTGGGAGTGTACGCTAAGCACACAGTGGTATGGATCGACCAAATACTTAACGAAATACCTCATAAAAAAAAACTAGAAAACAATTTTGAGGATACACACTATTATTGGATAGATAGAGCTATGCGTATGCTGCTACTTAATTAATTGTGCCCTAGTAAACTAATTTTCTAATTTCTCCCCCTGAGTGAGTTGATATACATAAGACACTCTATTGTGTAATATGAGCTTCAAATTGTAATAGTTGTGTGTTTGCATAAACCCTGGATCGGTTGATGTTTGTAACCAATGCTTGTCTTTGACATATATTTGATGGGCAAGAAACTTTCCCATTGAGTGTGTTTAGTTCTATTTCGTCAGCCCTACTGTGTGCATATAGAATACGTCGACGTTGGTTGTAGTAATATGTCGACGTTGGTTGTAGTTTTGTGCATGAATGTGTACGGATGTCCGTACATATACGACCATGACGATCATCACTACGCCAACCTCCAAGAATTTGACAATCTGCTTCCTCGAGTGGATGAGAGAGAGAGAGAGAGAGAGAGAGAGAGAGAGAGAGAGGCAATATACATTGGTAATTTGTGAGGTGTGTAGAGGTTGAAACAGAAACAGCAATGCATGAAAACAACGTATTGGTCCAGGAAAGTCATGTTGCAACTTACTATATACTAGTTGTGGATACTATGACTTTGGCGGCCGGCCAACTAGATGACGATCAAGATGAATTAAGATTTGAATTGGTGACCTTATTCTTCCGGCAACTTCAATACACAAATTAATCACCTATGACTTGATATACAGGGCAAGTTGATTACTACGTACTCAGCTACATATATTATAAAAAGGAAGAAAAAATTTGAGCAATGATCCTGAACTTTGGTTCAATTAGAGCCTTAGTCATTGAACTTAAAATATGTGAGTATTGTTCTTGAACTTGTTATAATGTGGAGCAATTGTCTTTTTAGCAAACTCCGTTAAAACTTCCATCCAAATTAAAGGGTTTAAAAAGGGAAAAAAAAATGGATAGAAATTCTAATAGAGTTAGCTAAAAGGACCATTGCTCTACGTTATTACAAGTTCAGGGACCAACGCTAACGAGTTTTTAGTTCAACAATCAAAGCTTAAATTGAGCTAAAGTTGAGAATCCATTGCTCCAATTATCTCAAAAGCAAACAATATTGTGTGTGAGAAAAAAAAAAATCTCCTCTTGGTCCATAATTAATTTCAAATTGGATAAGCTGGAATTTATTATTCTCTATGGTTAAATGACCGAAAGAGGCATAGTATCTGAAAGAATTACGAATACGGCCACTGACGCGTGCGCCATCAGTAACACTAAGAGCACTTCCAGCCATGTCAATTGGCTGGGGGACAGGCGAGAACAAAAGGCCTGAGGGCCTGTCAACTGGGTCCAGCCACAAGGGGCCGAGCTCGTGGAGAAGGCCCGAGCAGGGGGCCTGTCAATTTGTGACAGCCCCGGAGCCCGAGCTCCAAGCCCATTTTTTAATTTTTTCAGTCAGGCGCGTGCACCCCACTCGCGCGTGGGGGCGCGTCGCCCGACAACTTTTCAGAAAAACAGGCAGCTTTACAGCTTTTCACAGTTACCGTTGGGAAGCCACGTGGCTTCCCACGGTCTGTTCGATCTCAACGGCTCCTTCATTTGGACCGTTGGATCTCAACGGTAAAAAAAATAAAAAAAATCTGATTTAATATCAACCGTTCGATCTGAGATCAACGGTCGATATTAATATGCTTTATAAATAAAGAAAAAATAGTTTTAAAATTAAGAAAAGTTGCCGTTGTGACACGTGGCACAATCTGGAGTGTTGGAATTCAAAATTTTTAAATCCAACGGAAGAGATTAATTATTTGAATAAAAATTAAAAAAAACTAATATTTTATTGCCTATTGTCTGGGGGGAGGGCTCCAAGGGTGGAGATGCAAATGACAATTACTGTTCATTAATGACAGTTACTATTCATTTAAGGCAGTTACTGTTCAAAATGGTGGATTCAACAGTGGATTGCCAGGGAGAAGGTTCCATGGGTGGAGTTGCTCTAACAGTATTGGACGGACAAATTTAAAAATATAAAAAAAAAGTCCGTTGTGGTGGATAAATCGAACAAATCAAAATTATCAATTAAATCAAAAAACGACGACGACGACGACGACGATCATCTCTCTCTCTCTATCTCTTCCTTTTCTTTGAATTCCCTTCCGCTTCTCTCCGATCCGACGCCGCCACCGCCGCCCTACGGGATCTCTCGTTCCCAAAGAGAGCCTAGGGTTTCCAATTTCAAATTTCGAGCAATCCTGGGGGGTTTGGAAATTGGATTTTTCCAAAGTTTCTAGGGTTTCCTTTCAATTCGTGTTGAAATTTCTGAATTTGGGGTTGATTTTGTGATTGCTGGATCTGTGGAAATTGGGGAATTGAGGGGAGGGTGTGGATTTGGATAAGAGAGGAGGTTGGTGGTGTATGTGTTTGTGCTAGAACGGACTTTGGGCTCGTCGTTCGGACTGGGGCAAATGTGGATAGTTTAATTTTCTTCTTCTTGTTCTTCCTGGTGCAAAGATTTTGTATTTATAGCTTTATCAGTCGTCGTTTTCTTTTGGAGTTCGAATTTTGTTCGATTACTAGAAGAGCAAGAAGAAGATGATGCGTCCTGGTCACCAAAACAAGGTATCTTTCGTTATCTCTCTGTATTTTTTTTTTTTGGAGTTTTTGAAGAACTGTGTTGTGGTTATCATCATCGATTTGGTTGCTTAGAGAATGTTTTCCAGAATTTGGAAGATATCATTCAAAATTTAATGGGTTTATGATTTTCTTTAACATTTTTCTATGGGTTATGTAAAATTTTCATCATATTATACATATTTATAAGGTTAGTCATAAACCCAATTTGGTTTTTGGGTGGCATTGTTTTTCCAGTTTCCAGTTTCTTGGGTGAACTGTTCAATTGCTTTTTCTCTTGTGTTGTTTTGTTGATGCTACTGTTTTTGTAGTAATTATTACTTTTGGTACTATATATCTTGTTTTGGTCACTCCAATAAGCAGAATGGTTTAATTACTGAATGTGTTTTGAATATTCTTTTTTATATGGTGTTGGTACGGATTATGTTTTATTTTTTTGTTTTCTGTTTCTTTGTGGTGGAATTGCACTCAAAGCAAGGAATCTAGTCCCTTTTACAACTGTTAGATACTCCACCATAGCATACTGTTTTACTTTGCTCCCTTGTCTTCTGTCACCTGATTCTATTCTCCTGTTCTATTACTTTCTTCGAGGGCCATTTGAGTTTGTAGTTATTGCAATGTATATCTCGGTTCCTATGTAAACAAAAAGGGTCTCTTGGTAACTCTTTAACAGAACTTCAACAAACTGAGATATGTTAAGGAAACCTTGACCTTAGGAAGAAGCATTTGTTATGAAATCATTGGTGCTTTGTGACCGATCTTAAGCTGTTTCTTTCAGTTCATAAAAATTTGCTGGATTTTTTCTGCTTACCACCTAGTCGATCATAAAACTTATGTTATGACATTGTATTTTGTTGTAAAAAAGGAAGTTGCAATTTGTTGATTTTTGAAATTTATATATGCACGCTCATGTTTTTCTAAATCTATTTTTGCTATTTTCAGGAGCTGAAAGAGATGGACTTTTTCACCGAATATGGTGAAGCTAATAGATATAAGATTCTTGAAGTCATAGGGAAAGGAAGTTATGGGGTTGTTTGTGCAGCTATTGACACACATACTGGGGAGAAAGTTGCGATAAAGAAAATACATAGTATCTTTGAGCACATCTCCGATGCTATTAGGATCTTGCGTGAAGTTAAGTTGCTTAGACTTTTAAGACATCCTGATATTGTCGAAATTAAGCGCATAATGTTGCCACCTTCAAAGAGGGAGTTCAAAGATATTTATGTTGTTTTTGAGCTCATGGAGTCTGATCTTCACCAAGTTATCAAGGCTAATGATGACTTGACCCGCGAACACCAGCAATTCTTTCTTTACCAGATGCTACGTGCTTTGAAATATATGCATACAGGTGACTCTCCTATTTTTCTCATTTATGCTCATTGTTCTTTATTTGTTTTTTTCCATACATTGTTAAATTTCATAAACAATGCGTTTAAGTGCTGAATGTATCCATAGTTGTATTAATTCTTGAATGGTAGGTGTATTCTATTTTTAGTTTTTTGTTGTTTATGGAAAACCAAGGGTGAATTTCATGATAAGTATAAGTGTTTTTGGTTGCAGCCAATGTGTATCATAGAGATCTTAAGCCAAAAAATATACTGGCAAATGCAAATTGCAAGCTTAAAGTTTGTGATTTCGGACTAGCAAGAGTTGCCTTTAATGATACTCCAACAACAATATTTTGGACAGTAAGTAATTTTCAAGCTTATAATTTCCTTCAAAAGAATTTTATACGTTTCAAACCTGCTTATCAAATAATGTCATCTATGTTGCTTCTTTTGATGCATTTATAGGACTACGTGGCAACACGGTGGTATAGAGCTCCAGAACTATGTGGGTCATTCTTTTCCAAGGTATGGATTTTCTACCATCAATGACATATATTCAGATTTCAGAGCCAATGGCAATATAGTTAAATCATTCTCCATTTTCTTTCGACTGTAAAACTGGTTCTGTTATGATGTTGTATGGTTTGTTATTGACTTTTCTCTTAGGACAGTCTCCTGTGGAATTTCTACTTGTTTTAAATTTACTTGGTTTGACGTAGGTGAAATCATGCTTTTATTTCTGTCTGGAATGTCTTCTGAGTGCTTTATAGTAAGCAGTAATACTAGATTATAATAATTCTTGTTCAGGGAGGACTATTGAATTCTCCTGGAAGTTGTATCTGTCATTCAGGTAATTGTGTCAGGTTATGTCCGTTTCTCTGGAGTGATTTAAGTGCTTCATGAGCTTTCAAATTCTGGTTCCATGATCTGATTTTTGCTTGCATCTTGTTTGCAGTACACTCCTGCAATTGATATATGGAGTATTGGCTGCATCTTTGCTGAGGTATTGACAGGGAAGCCATTGTTTCCTGGTAAAAGTGTCATTCATCAATTAGATTTGATCACTGATCTCCTTGGAACACCTCCGCTAGAGACCATCTCTGGAGTACGTGCCTTTTATTCCCCTCTCTCTCTCTCACAAGCACACATGCATGTGTATTGCTGTTTTTCCCTAGTTACTAATGCCATGGCTATTTTCGCATTCAGGTTAGAAATGAGAAGGCAAGGAAATACTTGATGGAAATGCGGAGAAGACCTCCCGTGCCATTTACACAAAAATTTCCCAAGGCAGATCCTCTAGCACTCCGCCTATTACAAAGGCTATTGGCTTTTGACCCAAAGGACAGACCAACTGCCGAGCAGGTTTGTGTTATGTCTTATTGAGTGTGTTCACCACATGAATGTTTCCTCAACATGCGTTTAGCACAGTTGGGACTAAAACCTCTTTCTGTTTGTTTTATATAGGCACTAGCTGATCCTTACTTCAAGGGCCTAGCCAAAGTTGAGAGAGAACACTCTTGTCAGCCTATTTCAAAGATGGAATTTGAATTTGAAAGGCGAAGGGTCATAAAAGAGGACATAAGAGAACTAATTTACCGGGAAATACTAGAATACCATCCTCAGCTACTTAAGGACTACATGAATGGAACTGAAGGCACAAGTTTTATGTATCCAAGGTTGAGAGTTTACTTCTTAGCAATCCTATAATCCTATTACATTTTTTCTTGTTATATAGAATTTTCTGTTTCCATATATTTATAACATTTATTCAATGCAGTGCTATAGGCCAATTCAGAAAGCAGTTTGCTTATCTTGAGGAAAATGGTGGGAAAACTGGATCGGTTGTTCCTCCAGAGAGGAAGCATGTCTCCCTTCCACGGTATGTTATTTTCAAGTTCCTTTCATTGTAGGTCAATATTAGTCTTATGCTTTCATCAGTAAATATTTTGATTTTGAGAATTTTTCTTTGATTATTTATGTTTTTGTGAATGTGCGCATCTAATCATATTCCTTGTCTTCAGATCCACCGTTCACTCGAGTACAATCCCCCCTAATGCACAGCCAAATTTGCTATCATATGAGAACCGGCAGACAGAGGAGGCTTCCAGCAGTTTTAGAGTAACAGACGCTTCTGGAAATGCACCAAAGGTTTCACGGCCGCCGCCGAGGGTGCCAACAGGTAATCCACTGCCTTCTTGTCAAGCATTAGCTATGGGATGTGATAATACCTAGCTATTCTTATTTTAAGGTATGCAATTTCAAATTCAAAGTGGCAGAATTTATTACGATGTACTGATGATTTGTGATGAGGCAAAGTTGGTTTTGGAACCAATAATCCCTCTTTGTGTTCCCCAACACTTATTGTTATGGCACTGACTATGTCTAATAGTTAGTTTTGTCCGTTTTGTTTTTGCTTTTGCTCTAGTAGTATTACATTGGTGCATCTTTTCGTTTTGTTTTTGCTTTACCAGTGTTAATTATATTTCCTTCCCCTACAGCAAAACCTGGGCGAGTTGTTGGACCAGTTCTTCCATATGAGAATGGCAGAAATGTGAAGGAAACCTATGATCCAAGGACATTCTCTAGAAACGCAGTTCCTCCTCAGTCTGTCACTCCACACTGCTTCAGAACTCATACTGCCAATCAAGACAAGGCTGGAGCGGAGATGCGGAGGGATGAATCACATGCTAAACTGCAACCCCAGCCCGAACAGCGCAACTTAGCAGGAAAACCTTCACCGGGCATGGCCATTGAAGTCAACATGAACCCATACTACCCACCACCCACCAAAGTAGATCAATTAAACTCGATAGATTCCAAATTACTGCAGGCGCAATCTCAGTTTGGTCCTGTAGGTGCTGCAGCCGTAGCTGTAGCTGCTCACCGGAACGCTGGAGCTGTTCAGTATGGATTGTCTTAAGTGGTTTTAATGTGGGGATTCAAGAGGCGTGAGAGTCTTTAGATTTGAGGAGGGTGGAGTGGTTGTGTAATCCCAATTCTTTCCTTTCCAATTGTGCCTTCTGTAATTATGTGTATGCACTGTTGGATAATAGTAATTAATAATAAAGCTTTGTTTTCTAATCTTGTATATATATTGACTAATGATAAGGCAAATGATACTTGTAGAATAACTGAAATCATGCTATTGCCCAAACTATCCAAGCTTGAGGGCGTCGATGAGAGCTCTTAGGAGTCATCAGCTTGTTATTCCCGGCATACCTTTGATTCGTTGAGCGAGAGCCCTTCCACACGGGAGTCCTAGATCACTGTGGCCGACTTTCTTCTCTGTTCAACAAGTAGGTCTCACAGTCAGGCAAACTTATACAGTTACGCGAGGAAAGAGGCCCCTTTTCCCTTCACTCGATGTAAATTGTGCGCTTCACTAATATATGGCCCAAGTAAAAGGCTTTCATGTCAAAAGTGTTTTCAAAACCTTTGGGCCGTTCACTGTTCATTCCTGTTAAGGTTAAATATCCAACAGCAGAAACATGAGTAAGAGGCTGGGCCTTCAACAGGCCAACTGTTTAATTTTAGTCCAAACAAGGTGGTCAAGATGAAAACGTCAGACCAATCGAGTTTTTGGTTTTCAGAAACTACAAAGGCTTGTCCAAAACCTTCATTGTCTCCTGGTTGTCGCCAAAACTTTTTCTTTTCTTCCATGGGTAGGTTGAAGAACTCTTTTGAGTTTCTGTCTTCATTTTCTCCAACAAGGAAGAGCTCACACAGTGGTTTACCGACTGCATCATACATAGGTATGATGCCTTCACGATTGCTTTCTAATTGCGGTTAAAATTATTTAAGAACGCAGCGAAAATCATACGAAATAGCAAATTTGAAATACGTAGGCAAAGTGTTAAGTATAGTAGCCAACATGAATAGGGAAAAAAAAACTTGAATTAGAGTAATAATACACTTACTACCATTTTTTATACCACATTTGTATCATCTTTTTAATAGAGATAGAACCTACCAATACATATGGGTCATATCTTATAGAAAGATGGTACAAATGTGGTACGAATAACAATTTTGTTGAATTTATGTTGTAGCTCACTTTTATAGCCAAAGCTTTTAATCTCCGTGAAGAACTTACTTACAAATGGGACATCACTGTGGCAGCATCACAACTCAATTAAGTATTGTCGTGCAATTACTTGATTACATATTGTTGACCCTAAAAGCTACTTAGCCTACATGACGCGCAGGCCGAGCTTGGTCGACGAGTAAAATGAACGTGGTTGTGGTGTCGAATGCGCTGCTGACTTTTGTATCTGAGTGATCACGGCTGAGGAAGGGACTCATCTCGGCCTCTAGGTTCTAGAGTCTGAAGACAAGGCTGCTAGTAACTTCAAAGTTCAAATAAGGTTCGACTTTCAATATGCTGAACACTGAATAATTTAGTAAACACCTTACTTTGCCGAGAAGTCTAATGAGGGACCTTTTTCGATAAGAAGACCGAAGACTCCTTACTGACAGAGACTTGGATAGACAACCAACCGAACTCAAAGCAAGGCTATTACTCCAAACTAAAGGTGCTCTTTCATCGCCTGATTCTACAACACTAGGTTAATTCAAACTGAAGATGTTGCCGGTTGTCTATTCCTTAGTTATCTATTCCTGGAAGGAAAAATTGGAGGAGAGAGGGAGGGGTAGGATGAGCAAAGCAATAGGTAAGGCTGCCTGGAATTTGGGTTTTGTTCTGGTGGTGACCGTGTGAATTAAATACTCAGTTATCTATTCCTCTAAAATACATGATGCGTCTGATTTTTTTCCGTTCACAGATGATGGTGCTATCACTCTGTTGGTTGTTTTATGATTGTGCTTTTTTGTTTTAAAATGTGTATGTTGTGTGTGATGTACAAATTAGAGCAGAGGTTTGTACATGCGGTTTTAAATTGAGGGCGAGCCATAATTTTGTTATCAGAAAAAATTTGATTGAGGTTTCATCTGGTTGTGTTACGGTTGCGTAATCTGTGGTTCGCAGCGACTGTGATCATTTCCTGACAAATGTATGGAGCTGTGTTTTTTTTGGTGGGGAATAATGGTTGGTGATGTTAACAATGGATTGAGTCTTTCTGTTTGGTATGATTCTATCGTTGAACAAGCATGGTTTTAAAGTGGATGCAGATGACAATTTTGTTTGCACGAGAAAATGGTTGAGTTAGTGGTTTTTAATCGTTTAATTGTTGTGCCTTTGCTATGATCCATGTTCCAACAGTGTTTGATTGGCGCAAATAGATTTTCATTGTTGTTTCTAAGCTGTTATTTTCGTTGCTGTTCTGTGAGTTAGTGTTAATGGCTTTGCTGTGTTTGCGATTTTCAGGTACTTGGATCGTTGGACAGAGCACTTGGCCCTTTGGCTTTTGAGGTATATTTATTTGCGGTTGTTATGGTGGAATGTGCAATCGTTATGTCTTAAGTTGAGCCTGGTTCTTTAATAAAAACAACCAAATGTATTGACTTTAGCATGTGTTTCGTGTGAGAACAACAAGTTGTGATGTGTTTGTCGTTGTAAACATTATCAGCAACTTTGGTTTTTCATGTGTTTGCATGATAAAAACGGCTAATATATTGAGTTTGAAAATAAGGGTTTGGGGTTCACTGTCTTTCCATGTGTATAATTTTACCCCATTTTTCGTTTCTTTATAATTTCAATTATCTTTCAGCAACCTAATCTCTAAGCTTATTAAATTCATTGACCATGTGATTTTGGATTCAATCCAGAAGTTCCTATTTCTTAGATTGGTGTTGTCTGTTCCTTTTTGGTAGTGAGATTGGTAAATCATTGAATTTTACTAAAGGTATTTGACCTGCGTGTTCTGAACCTTTGAGGTCATTTCGTCTCTAAAATGTCCTCTTGGAGCTCTTATTGTGATCGTTCTTCTATTTCTTTTATTCAAAATGTTTTACATTTCTCATTTAATTTGTGTGCCTTTGCATATTTAACGGGCAATTTAATGGTATTTGGTCCTCGGATTTGTCTGTATTGCTAAAGGATTTAGTTTCATTGGAATTTTCAGAAACTTGGGTGATTAGGTGATTTTGGTTTTGGTTCTCTGATCAGATCTCTAAACATTCGCAGCCCTTTTGGTACCACGAGTTACACAGCTATACACAAGGTTACATGGTGGAACTCAGGTGTTGTAGCTTACAGCCACCAGGGTGATAGGTATATTTCGTTGCTTTAACCATTTTTGAACTTATAGATTTATTATGTTACATTGGTGCATTTGATGAGTGCACCAATTAAGATTTGGAACATTATATATGATGTTCATCTACATAATATATTTGGATATTTGGATATTTTATAATAAAATATAAGTTATTTGTCATAATAAATATAAATTCAACTAATTATACTAATTATGCTGATGTCATATATTTTATTATGTTTCATCGAACATTAAAGATATTCAGGTACACCAAGAAATGCCACTGTATTTGATGTCAAGAGAGAGTGGGAGAGGGAGGAGTAAGGATCGCTCGCTGAGGGTTTCGCAGTTGGGAGGCCATGCTGAAGGAGATATAGATAGAGATAGGAGAGGGAGAGGGAGAGAGGGAGAGGGAGACAGAGCGACAGAGAGAGAATGAAAGGGAAGAGTGGGGATCTCAGCACCATTGATGCAGATCCTTGATCTTCTTCGATCCCATCTCCGTGTTCTTCACAGTCTCAGCATCACTCGCCCACTCACTCACTCACTCACTACAGGTACAGCTCTAAAACTCTCGCTCACTCTCTCTCCACTGAAATTTGAAGGTGATTTTCCAACCCTAAATTGATTTATTTCATACCTTGATTTTATCTTAATTGATCTGCATATGTGTAGTATAGATAGTTTTATCTAATGTTGTAGAATCCATGTCCTATTCAGGAATTCTGAGATGGTAAAAGTTACAGGAAAAATTGGAAGGTATATAGAAATTCCAATATGAGTTCTCCTGTCGATTTGAGGTGGATAATACAAACGTTTATGTTTAAGATGATTTGTTTTTGTTTTTTGGGATGCTTATTTTCATCTGGAAACAAGGCTGAGCATCCAAAAGTTTCAATCTTATACCCATTATTCAATATTGGCTCAATAATCATCAATTTTCCTCTGACTTTGTTTATGAATTCTGATATATAATCAAGGACACACAGGCGCACCAATGCCTCCATTTTCCGGCGAAACATCACCACAGAACCACCACCACTCACTCCGTTCTGCTTAGGATACACATGAGAAGGCCTTTTACTGTGCAGTGGCTACTGCCACTGTTCATCAACTTCTCTTACGAGACTCACTGCTCCCAACCTGGGTAAACCACCCTTACACTCCTCCTTTATGTTTTCAATTTGGGACTCAGAATTCAAACTTGTATGTATTTTAGTTTTTCATACTTCTTTCATCCAATCATCATCACCCTTTCTGTTGGCTTTGCCGGCTAAAAGCGGATTCTGCCTTTGACGTCATCTGTTGAAAAATCTGAAATTTGGCAGGTTTGGTTTTACAGTGAGTTGTAGTGTTGTCGAGGCTTTGCCAGCTAAACGCGGATTCTGCCTTTGACGTCATCTGTTGAAAAATCTGAAATTTGGTAGGAGCTGGAATCATTGGAATTCGTTTTTTGTTGAGTTTGATTTTGTGTGAATTCATTTCGATGGATATCTCAAAATCACATTTTTATATTAAAAAATCAATCTTGATACTATTTATTTTACTCTTTATTTTGTCCTTATCGTTAAAACTCAAAGTTTTCAAGCTCTTTATTAGTTTTCCTTAAATCAAAAGGGATTGAATAAACACAACGGATATGTATTTAAAGTCAATCATATAACTTTGTGGACTAGATATTAAACAGATCTTTTTGAAGTAATTAACAAATTTGAGATTAAGTAAGATTGCATCAGGAAGATATTATGAGTTTTGCAGCTCATAAGGAAAAGTATGCGAGTAAAAGCTTTAAGTTTTGTATGACACATTATATTTTTGTATGGTAGTTGGTAGATATATTTTTTTCTATCTGAGATTTCTTATTGTTGTATTTATGTTAAGATTTCTTTTGCTAATTGATATTTTTCTATTTGTACATTCTCTTTTTGGGTGAACACTATTTGTACATTCTTTATATGCAATTTAATCTGTATATTCATGTTTTCATAAATTGATGAAATTTAGATTTTGGTTGAGCAACTTTCTAACAAAATGGAAATAGTCCAAATCGGCGTTTTGCAAGCTAAAGCAGGTAAATTTAAAAAACTCATGCTTGTACAAGCTGTTATATTTTGAACAACTCTATAGGTGTATATAGAGTTGTCAACAACTAATATATATTTTATGTGAATACTTTTCATATTTTATGTAAATAGTTTTTTTTTTTACATAACTACGATTGTGCTTACAACTCATTTAATCTCTTATTCTAACACTATTATACAACTTATAATTCATTTGATATTCCCGCGGCAACGCGCAAGTACTAAAGCTCTAGTGCTCTCTAAAATTTAGCTAAGAGTTCATTAAAGACATTCATTATTATTGGAGATATTGTAATTTATTGTTCATGTGAGTCGATCCTAATTGATATCTTGTTGATTAATAATAATATTAAACAGGAAAAAATAGACATATTCCTTTTTAATTATAAGGGCCGAAACCACTTGATATTCCCGCGGCAATGCACAGGTACTAAAGGTCTAGTGCTCTCTAAAATTTAGCTAAGAGTTCATTAAAGACATTCATTATTATTGGAGATATTGTAATTTATTGTTCACGTGATTCGATCCTAATTGATATCTTGTTGATTAAGAATAATATTAAACGGGAAAAAATAGACATATTCCTTTTTAATTATTCTTTCTGGAAAAAAAGAGATAATTCTAATCAGATAAACGTGGGTTGGTGACTGGTCCAGGTCGAGACACGAAGGACAAAATCTCTATACGTAACCAAGCTTACTTTGATCATCAGCCGTTGTAGCATCGTCGGCAAGAACTAGAGAGAGGAACATTACACACACACACACACACACACACACACACCCACACACACACACACACACACACACAAATATTCTACACAATTAGTATATATACCATTACCAGAGCCTGTCTAAAACACCCATTACGGAAAAGCCATGGAAGAAAAGGCATCTGCCGGGAAGAGCATGTACGGTAGTTCTCTTCTTGTGCCTAGTGTTCAAGAATTAGTAAAAAAGCCAGTAACCACAATCCCACCAAGATACATACAGCATCATCATCAAGATGGTAACCAAGAGCATGAGATGACCATCAATTCTGATTATCATGCTCATCAAATACCATCCATTGACGTGCAGAAATTGCTTTCCCAAGAATCAACCATTTCTGATTCTGAACTAGCCAGGCTCCATTTTGCTTGCAAAGAATGGGGTTTCTTCCAGGTAATTAGATTACCTAGCTTTTTCCACTTACATCTTTCATCAGATTGTTCTGATTGTTTTTTGGCCACGAGAACTTCTCGATGATCATTTAGTCCAGTATATCATCTAGTCTTCGTTGGTGATGTGAAGATTAGTACATATATATGTAATCATGTAATTAAATATAAGGTTTTTATCAAAAGTCGTCTACGAAGAAATTGACCCCCAGCATCAAGATGATCACTAAACTTGAAAATCGATAAATGTAGTCTTTGTAAATAGGTGTTGCAAATCAATGTGGTCCTTTGTCACAATTATGTCAAAAATCATGTTGTATACTGATGTGCCACATATATATGTCCTACAAGATTTATGGGTTTTATCACAAATAATCTTTGAAATTGACTCACACCATCAAAGTATATTTAGTTTTTTGTTCCTTTTCTTGGTGAACTTGGCTCTACTTTCTAGTCCTAACCCAACCTTTTTCACCTTGCCTGCATACAGAATTTTTAGAATTTGCTAATTCGTAGGTTTTTGGCCATATTATTCACTCTATATGTTTTTACAGTTGGTAAACCATGGTGTGAGCTCTTCCTTGGTGGGGAAAATAAGGACAGAAATTCAAGACTTCTTCAACCTACCCACGGAAGAGAAGAAAAAGTTTTGGCAACAGCCAGGAGACGTGGAAGGTTTTGGACAAGCCTTTGTAGTTTCTGAAGACCAAAAACTCGACTGGGCTGACATTTTCTTCTTGAACACCCTTCCTGTCCAATTGAGGAGGCCTCACCTATTCCCAAAGCTCCCTTCTCCTTTCAGGTACTCTTGTTATCTTAAACATGTGTTTATCTGTGATTTTGTGCCTTATGAATGTGAATGCACGAATATATCGAAGAGTAATGTTATTTGATAAAAAAAGAAAAATAGAAAACTGACCTTATTGCTGTTAGATTACAGAGAAGAGTGATTATTATAGGATTTAGAAGAAATGTAACTTTCAGAAAGAGAATTCACAGAGAAGATGATTCAACTTCATTTCATCATTCAGATCTGATCAGAATGTGTCCAACCATTTTCAACAAATGTAGTGCACTGTTTTATCTCTCTCTCACACAAGAAAGAATACATCACAGCCATTCATTTCATCTATCCTATGAGATAGCTACATTTGTCACTCTATATTACTAACTGTCATTCAATCTAGAGCATTCATTGTTGGAATGTAATCCAATGGCTCTAATTAAAAAACAAGTAAAAGACATTGCTTTATTTCAACTAAAACACTTAAACACTAACACTCCCTTCTAAGTGTTTAGCTGAAATCACTCCCAAAGCCTTCCTCAAATACTCAAATCTATCCCTTGCCAATGCTTTTGTAAAGATATCAGCAACTTGTTCTTCAGTTTTGCAGTAAATCAGATCAACTTCACCATTTTGCAGAGCATCTCGGATGAAATGAAACCTTCTGTTTATGTGTCTTGTTTTATGATGTGCCACGGGATTCTTAGAGATTGCAATGGCTGAAGTGTTATCACAGAGAATCTGAGTTGGTTCCACTTGTTCCTCTCCAAAATCTGATAAGACAAATCTTAACCAGATGGCTTGAGCAGTTGCTTCTGCAGCACTAACATACTCTGCCTCTGCAGTGGACAATGCTACACTGCTTTGTTTGATTGAGGCCCAAGAAAATGCTCCAGAACCAAAACTAAAAGCATATCCGGAGGTGCTCTTCATGTCATCTTCACTTCCTGCCCAATCACTATCACAGTATCCAATAAGCACAACATCTTTACCCTTCTCATATGCAATTCCATAGTCCAATGTACCTTGGATATACCTTAGCACTCTCTTTGCAGTTCCCATATGTTTCCTGGTTGGATTATGCATGAATCGAGCAAGTAGACTTGCAGCAAACATGATATCAGGTCTTGTAGCTGTTAAGTATAACAGACTACCTACAATCTGCCTATAGAGACTTTCATCAGCCAATTCACTTCCATCTTCTTTGATTAATCTTTCATTTGTTGCAAGTGGAGTTGCAACAGATTTGCACTCCTTCAATCCAAATTTCTCCAGCAAGGTTCTTGCATATTTCTTTTGATGCAGAAATATACTACCTTCTGTTTGTATAACACCAAGTCCCAAAAAATGATGTAATTGTCCCAAATCAGACATTTCATATTTTCCCATCATTTCTGCCTTAAACTCATTCATTAATGCACTGGAACTCCCTGTATATATAATATCATCAACATATAAAGAAACAATGAGAATTCCTGCCTCAGTGACTTTGATGTAGAGAGTTGCTTCACTTGGACTTCTATGAAAACCAGTACTGCAGAAGTGAGAGTCAATTTCCTTGTACCAGGCCCGTGGTGCCTGTTTCAATCCATACAAGGCTTTCTTGAGCTTGTAAACTTTATTCTCCTTGCCTTCAATCACAAAACCAAGTGGTTGATCTACATATACTTCCTCATTTAGAACTCCATTCAGAAATGCTGACTTTACATCAAGTTGGAACAACTTCCATCCTTTCTGTGCAGCAAGTCCAATTAAAGTCCTAATAGTATCAAGTCTTGCCACAGGAGCAAATGTCTCATTAAAATCGACCCCAGGCTTTTGAGAGTATCCCTTAGCCACTAACCTTGCCTTATTCTTCTGTATAGATCCATCTAGGTTCAATTTTGTTTTGTAGATCCATTTGACACCAACAATTGGTTTATCAAGTGGTCTATCAACAAGTTCCCAAGTACAATTTTTCTCTATCATGCCAATTTCTGCTTGCATGGCCTTCTGCCATGACTCATCTTGTGATGCTTCCTCAAAGTTCTCAGGCTCAACTATGCACAGATTGCATTTTGCATACACTTCTGTCAAACTCTTGAACTTCAAAGGTGTGTGATCATAGTCTTGAGGACCTGTGTTACTCTGCATTTGCACCAGTCTTGAATCATTTTCAATTGACTCATTTGCTTCAGATGAAGATGCTAAGAATTCATCATTTTCATCACTCTTATCACTTGAATTTTCTTCCACATTTTGTTCACACAATTTCTTTCCAGGTATGGATACACTGATGATTTTCTCAGATTATGACTCCCAATCCCAGCAAGCATTTTCATTGACTATTACATCTCTTGACACAATTATTTTCTTTGAGATAGGATCATAGAGTCTATACCCTTTCTCACATGTGCCATATCCCAAAAATATGCATTTAGTACTTGTTTCATCCAATTTCTGTCTAACCTGTCTTGGAATGTATGCATAACACACAGAACCAAAAATCTTTAAGTGTTTGATCCCTGGTTTTCTTCCACTATATGCCTCGAAAGGAGTCTTCTTATCAAGAGACTTGGTAGGACATCTGTTCAAAATATACACTGATGTATTAACAGCTTCTGCCCAGAATTCAAATGGGACACCCTTTTCAATCATCATACACTTTGACATCTCAACTATGGTTCTATTCTTCCTCTCAGCTACTCCATTCTGCTGAGGTGTGTATCCCACTGTAAACTGTCTTTCCATGCCCATTTCTTCACAAAATTCCCTGAATTCAACAGATACATATTCTCATCCTCTGTCACTTCTCAACTTCTTCAATTTATATCCACTTTGCAATTCAACTGTGAGCTTGAATTTCTTGAATACACTAAACACCTCTGACTTGTTCCTTAAGAAGTAAACCCAACACATCCGAGTGCAGTCATCTATGAAGGTGAGAAAATACTTATTTCCAGCCTTTGTAGAAATCTGCATGGGTCCACAAATGTCAGAGTGAATGAGTTCAAGAGGTTGTGTGGCCCTCCATGATGCTTCCTTTGGAAATGCATCTCTGCAATGCTTCCCAAGAGCACACCCTTCACATATCTCATTTGTCATTTCAAGATCCGGCAAACCCAACACCATATCATGCTCTTTGAGTTGTTTCAAACTGCTCAAATTCAAATGTCCTAACCTCCTATGCCAGATTTTAGAAGACTGAAACACACAAGTCTTTAGAGCAACCTGCATCTCAGGTATAAGTCTCAAAGGAAAACTTCTATTTCCCTTCATTGGTATTCTAGCTATCAGATTAGACATTGAACTATCATCATATATCTCTGCAGTTGTACCTCCAAACACAAGAAAGTAACCGTGTTCCATCATTTGCCCTACACTGAGCAAATTTTCTTTTAACCTTGGAATTAACATCACTTCTTTGATATATCTCCTTCCCATTTTGGTATCAACTACTAAACTTCCTTTCCCTGTGACTTCGATGAGCTGTCCTGTACCCATCTCTACCTTAGCAGTCATATTTCTATCAATGTCAATCAGTAACTCCTCCCTTCCAGTCATATGGTTACTACAACCACTGTCTACATACCATATATCTTCATTTTTCTTCACATTAACATTATTGCAGACATAGAACATGGTAGGAGTATCATTGACTTGATTAACAAAATTCACATGTTGATTAGTCTTCTCCTTCTTGACTCGGCAATCTCTTGCAATATGCCCCAACTTATGACAACTATGACACCTTGGTTTATCTTTGAACCAACATTCACCAAAATGCAATTTATCACAATGAATACAGGGATTCTTAGCTCCTTCAGAAGTACCTGCAACTTTTCCAGTTTGATTTGCAGGTCTATGTTCTCCTTTCTTCCATTTAGACTTCCAATTCTTCTGTGGTTTGAACCCTTGATTCCCATTGTACTTATTCTGTTTTGGAGCAATACTGAGACTAACAAATGCTTTCTCAGTATGAGATTCATCATGCCGATCAATTCTTTGCTCATAACCTTTGAGAATAGCTACCACATCTTGAACATCAACAATATCTAGATCCTTAGTATTTTCAATCACAGAAGCAATACTATCATAGGACCTAGGTAAACTTATTAGCAACTTTTGAACGATTCTCTGATTACTTATCTCCTCACCATAGCTTCTCATTTGACTAATCAAATCAAATAACCTAACTAGATATGCAGAGAAAGCTTCATTTTCACCCATTCTAGTATATTCAAAATCCCGGCGTAAGCCTTGGAGTTTCACAGCCCGTACCTGTTTATCTCCCACAAATTCTTGTTTCAGCACATTCCAAGCAGCATTTGCAGTCTCTTGGATTGCGATTCTCGGAAAGATCTGATCCGAAACCGCGCCTTGAATGATTCCAAGTGCCTTTGCATCTCTGACTATATTCTCCTTCAATAACTTGCTTTCAGCTACAGTAAGTTCTTCATCCTTCTTCGTCGAAGTTTCGACACCATTTTCGACGATATCCCATAGCTCGTGCGATCGGAATATTGTCTTCATCCGAATCTGCCAGAAATCAAAGTTTTCACCATTGAAAACCGGTGCACGAAGATCAGCTCCACTCGATCCAGCCATGTGAGACGAGATCTAAGATCACTACACTTTCTTCTCCGCGTTTTCTTCAGTGAGAACTCAACGGTCAGTTCGAGCTCTTCACTGTGAGCTTCACAGATTCACGCCCAGTTGCAGAGGATGCAACCCGGCTCTGAGGCCATGTTAGATTACAGAGAAGAGTGATTATTATAGGATTTAGAAGAAATGTAACTTTCAGAAAGAGAATTCACAGAGAAGATGATTCAACTTCATTTCATCATTCAGATCTGATCAGAATGTGTCCAACCATTTTCAACAAATGTAGTGCACTGTTTTATCTCTCTCTCACACAAGAAAGAATACATCACAGCCATTCATTTCATCTATCCTATGAGATAGCTACATTTGTCACTCTATATTACTAACTGTCATTCAATCTAGAGCATTCATTGTTGGAATGTAATCCAATGGCTCTAATTAAAAAACAAGTAAAAGACATTGCTTTATTTCAGCTAAAACACTTAAACACTAACAATTGCTGACAATCTCCGATAGACCAACATCCCCCCAAACGGTAAAAACCTACCCGCACAACCTCAACACCACCCAGGCCACCACTCGAATCCCAACCGCTGCAGGAACACCACCGCTCCAAAACCGCCCCACCTTCGCCCTTCTAACCCTCCTATGGACACTACTTTCTCGTCGCAGAACTCAAATCGAGATGGCACAGCATCACGAAAGAGCGAGAGTAGAACCCAGACACTAGATAAAGAAAACAAGCATAGGTCAATCGGCGTGTTCGTGGACATGGTCATTGACAACCCATTGCAAGCCTCGAACTAATCATGACGTCGCGGACATAGCGGTTGGCAACCCCTGATGAGCCGGCATTGACGCCGCTGTGAGTGAGGACATGCAGACGAGGCAAGGCATTCTGATTGTTCCTTACCAGCCTTCCAACTCAAAATCACGAGGATCAATGCTATAGCGCCTTACCACCAACGCTGGGTTGCGATTCTGATTGTTTTATATTTTTCATCTTAGGGATTTTATTTTATTTTAGGGAGACTTTGGATGCGGTCCCTAATTATGAATAATCTTTGACTGAAACTTTTTTGGTTTTCAATTTTTGATCCAAGTCCCTAAAATTAATTGATAATTTATTTCTATGTACGTTACTATATTTTTTAAATTAAAATTTAAAATTTATAGTTGTTTATAGTAATGAGATTTTAAATAAAAAACATAATTGATGGGATTAAAAATATTAAAATATAAATATACTATTGTGTGTGTGTGTGTAAACATGGGTACATTCATAAAAAATAACCAAAAAGTTATTGTATCAAAACATGGGTACATTCTTCAAAATGGGTACATTTAGCAAAAATAAAAATGGGTACAAATAAATAAAAAAATATGGGTACAATACAAATAAAACTTTAAAAAAATATGGGCACAAAAAGAAATTAATATATGGGTACAAATTAAAATTGAAAGGAAAATTGGTACAAATTAAAAAAGGTTTGCAAATTAAAAATGGGTACAAACTAAAAATAAAAATATATGATAAAAAATTTAGCCATAAATATAAATATACTAATTGTAACATTTTTAATATTAAATGAATATATTTAGAAATAAAAAATATTTTATTATTGAAATAATTAATGATATTATTAATACAAAGGACCTTGATCAAAAATTGAAAAGTAATAAGGTTTTAATCAATAGAGTAGTAAAAATAAGGATGAAAACCTAATTACTCCTTTATTTTATAAAGTACATAAATTATGTTATATTGTGGTCAATGCTAACAAATATTATGTCGTGAAATCTTAAAGTGGGTGAGAAGATAAAAGTCTGAGTTAGAATATCAACCCTCTAAAAAAATCATTGACATTAATCCAATTTTCTATTTTTACAATTTAAAAGACTAAAAACTAATTTATTTTGGAATTCCTTAGAAATAGATCCTTACAACTTCTATTTTCTAGACAAAAACCCACCTAACTTTAAATATCTAACTAAAACCCAAAAATATTTCAACTCATGCCACTATATCCAAATCATATATTGGACACATTTTATTATTATAAGATATATGTGAAAATAATTTACCTATATTTTTACAATGCAGAGAGACTTTAGAAACTTACTCATTGGAACTGAAAAACCTAGCCATGACTATAATATCACACATGGAAAAAGCTTTGCAGACGGAAGCCAAGGAAGTGACCAACTTATTCGAAGATGGATTGCAAGCGATGAGGATGAACTATTACCCTCCGTGTCCTCAGCCGGAGACAGTCATCGGTCTGACCCCTCACTCTGATGCTATAGGCCTCACCGTCCTCCTACAAATCAACGAAATGGATGGCCTCCAAGTAAAGAAGGATGGGATTTGGGTTCCTGTGAAGCCACTACCAGATGCCTTTATTGTGAATATTGGAGACATTCTAGAGGTAATGATATACACTGGTAATTTTAACATTTTGAATATTATCTTGTTAGATACATAGATGAAAATGTTATCTGACTGTCAAATTTCATATAATTGATGATCTGATGAATGTTGATAATGAATCCTACATCTGAAAAAGAAGTTACCCTATATGTACTTGAAAGATATTAGGCTACTCTCTATATTACTAATTGGTTTTATGGTGAAACCCTAATTTTTTTTCATGGTACTAGAGCAAGTTGGCCCATGTGCGAAGCCCAACAGCCACACGTGCTCCACGTCACCCAGTTAGTGTTGTCCACGTGTTTGGCTTGAAAATTTGTCACACGTGAGGGGGCGTGTGAGGATGTGAAGGTAAAAAAGTTTCACATCGGTGAAAACTTTGTAAGGGTTTATAAGATGTTAAACTACTCTCCATGGTTCATGTTCTAATTTAATTTTACACCGTGACTTATAAAAATATGTGGAAAAAAATAAAAATTTTACTCCAACATTACCCGGTACCAATATTCACTCTGGTGAGGATAAAAATATCTGGTAAAAAAAAATATTTACTCAACATTACCCTGTACCAATATTCACTCTGGTGAGGATAAAGACTAGTGTTATTCATGTCATATTTATTAACATGTAAAACATTACCCTGTACCAATATTCACTCTGGTGAGGATAAAGACTAGTGTTATTCATGTCATATTTATTAACATGTAAATCTTTCTCATAGCTTAATCTTTAATAATTTATGAGTGCGTGAGTGCGTCTTCTATTTTGTGAGAGACATGTTGAACAATTATTTAATAAAACAAAAAAGCTTGATCCTTAATAATTTATACCTATTGCAGCTATTACTTTTCATTTTTAGTGTTTAAGTATGTGCATGTATGCATGGCAGATTATAACAAATGGGACGTATCGTAGCATTGAGCATCGTGCAACTGTGAACTCTGAAAAAGAAAGGCTCTCAGTCGCCACATTTTACTCCCCCAGATTTGGTGCTGAGATTGGCCCGGCCTCCAGCTTGATCACTGAGCAAACACCTGCAGCATACACAAGGGTGGCAATTGAAGAATATTTCAAAGCGTTTTTTGAACGTAAGCTTAATGGAAAGTCTTTTCTTGACGAAATGAAGATTAAGTATAATGTTAAGCAGTAGAGAGAGATCTCTGAAGAGAATAAAGGTGTATGTTGTAAACTTAATATGCCCAAATTAATAAGTGTGGACGCCATCTCTAGTTGTTATCGTACATTTTTGTATCACATTGATGTATCATCTTATATGGCAAGTGATGCATATATACAACATTCAACAAGACAAATGACGAGGATGAACAAGAGACAAGACAAGTGATGTACCATCTTATAGAATGGAGTTGTCGCGAATCTCGTGACTCATAGAACTGCGGAAGGGAGACGGGGTGGGCGGTGGCTGAACAGGAGACGTGCTGGCCAAATGACGAGGATGATGAAATGGACCTGTACAAGAATTTTGGGGTAGACAAAGAAGCCTCATAGTAAGATTCATTCTTAACATATTTTTTTACGTGTTGCGAATTTTTAAGTTAAATGCACGAACAACACAAATGAAGTAATGTAAAGCATGTGTGACCGTTATACTTTACATGTGGAATAACCTGCTCTAATATATAAAAATAGTGGAGGTTCCACACTAAATTCAAAAAGGAACTAGCTTGATTAGAGAAAGATATATATATAACCGAACATGAACATGATTGAGAGAGAGAGAGAGAGAGAGAGAGAGAGAGAGAGAGAGAGTACATCCAAAACATCCCTTGCTTACACCATATGCATTAGGCAAAGCTATGGAAGAAAGTTGAAACAAAGGTATCCGCAGGGAAGGGCTTTTACGGTGGCTCTCCTCCTGTGCCTAGTGTTCAAGAATTCAAAAAGAAGCCGATAATCACAATCCCACTTAGAAACCAACAAGTGCATGAGATCATCATCTCATCAAATACCATCCATTGACATGCAGAAATTGCTTTCCCACAAGAACCAACCAATTCTGAAGCTGAACTAGCCACACTCCATTGGCTTGCAAAGAGTGGGGTTTCTCCCAGGTAAGTAAATTACCTAGCCCTTTGACTTAAGATTCATTAACAGTTATTTATTTATTTATTTTTATTAACTTCATAAATGAGAAAATTACACTACAAATCAGGAATATATATATATATATTGCATGTATCTTGGTGTAGGACAATATAATTTTTTATGGCAAAAATTGTAGTGTATATGAAGAGATTTTTCAATGTGCCCGAAACATGAGACAGAACACCACATATCATTATATAATTGGAGGGACATTTGAAAAAAAAAACTTTCCACCAATTGTATAATAACATGTGATGTTCTGCCCGTGTTCTAGGTACACTAGATAATCTCTCATAAATTAAAGAGTATGATTGGTATAGAATTTTTTTAAGGAGCTCCTAAAATAACTTTCTAGTCTTTTTAGCTACAATTTAACTAAAAAAAATGAAGAGCATAATTGAAGATGCTCTTGTATATTTAATTATGGTTGACCTGTTATATATGTAGCTAAATTTAGCAACCCAAATATTGTTCTATCAAACAAAACGAAAAGATATGCTGGATAACGAAGAAAGATGAAATGAAACACAAACCCTCAATTAAGGGATAATTGATCTTTGATCACTTGAGTTGCATGCTGCTAATTCACTGCTACTACAAAAGTACCCGGTAGTGTCATTTTAAAAAAGTGACAAGAAAAACCCATTTTTGTCGGATATTAGCAAAAATTCAATAGAAATTCATGTAATGGCGGATAAAAAAATCGACAACATTGCTTGCGTCACTAAAAGGCTTTTGCTGTCGATTAGTTCCCTTAAACCGCCAAGAAAAAGGAAAGCATTTAAAATTATAAAAAGATCAATGACGTCGGATACGGGTGACATTAATTGTTGAATTTCGTTGGATAAATAGATACTACTGTCGTCCATAACTGCCGCTAAATCAATTAATAATTAAAAAATTAAAAATAATTATGTTTGAATAAAATAAAAAATAAAGTTCAAAGAGAATAGCATTTACATAGATTTATGAAAACGCACCGGACATGATTCGAAACGATTCACAATTTAAAGGGATTGAATAATTAGCTATTGATTTCTTCAATCTCTGTTTTATTTAGAGATGTGATATCCACACACCTTTTTTACTTCTCTCACACCCTTTTAATTTTCGACAGTTGGATCGGATGAATTGAAGAAGATCAAAGACAGAAATTAACAAGAGGTGTGGGAGAAGTAAAAAATGATGTGTGGATAGCACATCCCTTTATTTACTCTTTCATTATCTAAAAGGCTTTGACCAACTTTCTCAATGGCCAAGTAGCTTTGCTGCTGTTTGGAGGTTTCCGGCTGGCCTTCATCTTTGCTCCTTTTATCACCATTGTAACTTACTAACTTTGTTAGTAATAGTCTAGCGACAAAAAAAATACTTAGAGACTTTTAGAGAAAGAGCGCTAAATGAAACTCCATGATTTCACCATTAGGATGAAGAAACTCCAGATTTTTTTTTTTTAGAGAAAGTGCATTGAAAGAAACCCCAGATTCCAGTAATCCAATAACATAATCAATATTCAAAACACAAACTCGATTTAATATAAATAATTTAAAACTCACCACTTTTAGGATGCTTAAGTTGCTCCTCAAATTGTTCATCCATGGACAGTCAATGAGAAGTGTAGTAGGGAAGGGGAAGAGAAATGCAGCGGGGATGGGGAAAGGGAAGTGGAGTGCAGCGGGGAAGGGGAAAGGGGAAGTGGAATGCAGTGGGGAAGGGGAAGGGGAAAGAGAAGGGGAGTGCAACAGGGAAAAGGAAGGGGAAGGGGAGTGCAGTAGCGCAAGAAGAGTGAAGGAGAAAGAGACGCGTGAGGGTTTTGAAATAGGTATTTTGATATTCTTGTCGAATAAAACCACCAGTAATGTCGGAAAAAACTTACACCAACTCTGAAAAACTAACAAACCTACTATAGTCAGTATCTGACACAAACTGCAATGATGTTGGTTAAACCGACACCACTCTTCATCAACTGACATCACTCTGCCCAATTCCTAATTCCGTCAGTTACAACCGACACCACCAATTCCTCATTGAAGTTTGAAAATTAAAACACATCATGTCGGATAAAAGTGCTAGAAATTATTTTTGTTGGAAACAATGCATTAGTAGATAAAAGTGTTTAGGGTTTGAATTGTGTTTTTTTTTTTTGTTCTTCTCCTTCGAGAAGGCTAAATAGAAGATACAACTTGTCATACAAGTAATATTAAAAGAATTATAACCAAACTAGGAAACATAATTATATTCCTAATCTAATTTGGGCTCACGCCAACACTCCTCCTCAAATTGGTGCAGAGATATCACCTAGGCCCAACTTGTCGAGTGAGTCTTGAAACCTTCTTGCAGAAACTGTATGAGTTAGAATATCTGCCAACTGTTCTTCTGTCTTCATGAACGGAATGTCAACCAACTTAACATCCAACTTTTCTTTGATAAAATGTCTATCCACCTCAACATGTTTGGTCCTATCATGCTGCACCGGATTGTTAGCTATCTCCCGTGCTGCTTGATTATCACAATACAACATCATAGAACCTTTTGGTTTAAACCCTATCTCAATGAGTAGAATTTGAAGCCATAGAAACTCACAAATACCATGTGATAAAAACTTCTGAAGATATTACCCACATCGCTTTTATTTTTCGTAAGGTACAACCAAGTCATTCTGGTGCAGTCATTAACAAATGTTACAAACCAACGCACACCATGCTGAGTAGTAATCGAAGATGGCCCCCACACATCAGAATGAATTAGCTCAAAAGGAATTGTTCTTCTATTCAAACTCGGGGAATAAGAAGCTCGATGACTTTTGGCTAATGTGCAAACATTACACTTTAATGAAGAATCTGAAATATTACCAAATAATGATGGAAGTAATTATCGCAAATAACCGAAGACGACGATGCCACAACTGAATGGTCTTCAACTTCCCACTATCACGACCTTGAAATTGATGAACACGGCCCTGTGCAACATCATCAACATAGTACAACCCCCTTTTCTTAGTACCACGCCCAATGATCGCCCGAGTTCGGATATCCTGAAGTAAACAGAAAGATGGAAACATTTGCACAACATAGTCTAATTGCTCGGTGACCTGTCCCGCATATAACAAATGGCTAGAGAGTGTGGGAACAAGTAAGTAGTTGTGTAAGGAGAGAGTAGGAGTGAGTGCAATCGTACCCCCTGTAACCGGGGCAACACCTCCATTAACTGTGACAATACTATCCCATGCTGGTGGTGGGGTTGTAGAGTTAAATAAAGTACGATCATAAGTCATATGATCAATGGCTCCAGTGTCAATGATCCAACCTGTATCAAGATCAACAAATGCAATTAAGGCTTTGCTCGTGTTACTTGGATCATCGGATTGCGTTCGGAAAGCAAATTCAAGAGTGATAGCGATAGGCCCGGGTTTATTTCCTGCTTGTTTTCCGCTGGTGGGCTAAGCAAGTCCTTACCCAATCTGATGCCGACATCATCATCTGTGCGTTGTCCAACCTGGTTGTGGGCTGCAGATGAACCTGCTTGCTGCCCAATTGAACTACGCGTGCCAGACTCGGCAAGCCCAGTTTCATTCACACAGGAGGTTAGCTCCACAAGCAAGGGTCCATCCTCAGCAACTTGGGCCTGCGCTGGGCGTTGGTGGGTGGATTCGTTTGAGGCAGGGATTGAACCCATGATACGAATCATGGTTTGATTGTCAGACATTGAAGGCAGCGGGTTTGTGTTTTCTGTTTTGGTTTTTTTTTTTTTTTTCCTTTTTTTTTTTCGGGGCTTAGATTGTTTGTTGAAGTCTCTTGTCTCGAGACTCTCAAGATGCAGTCAGTTGTTTTGGCTTTTTGTGTTGTTTGTTTTTCTGGGTTTGGGTTGTAAAAAAGGTCTCTTGTTTCGAGACCTCTGAGCTTGATTCTAATAGCTGTTACGCAGCCAACAAAGAGAAGCACCAAAGACGACGGTGAACAGGATTAAGGTTTAGGGAAGAGACAGGCCGAAACCTGCTCAAATGCCAACATAAAAGTGTTTAAGGTTTGAATTGTGTTTTTTTTTATTCTTCTCCTTGGAGGAGGCTAAATAGAAGATACAACTTGTCATACAAGTAATATTAAAAGAATTATAACCAAACTAGGAAACATAATTATATTCCTAATCTAATTTGGGCTCACACCTACATTAGTGTCGGTTATATTCGACATTTTTAATTTATGTAGATTATAAGCAACAGTAATGCTTTATCATCCGACATCATGTAAAAAGGCTGTCAAAAATTTCTTATTTGACATTATTTTGTATAAAATCGCCACCAATCTCCGACACATTACACCAGTTTTGGAGTAGTGATTAAAGGGACAACTGCTTGATAGTAACGCAACCAGATTGCAAAACATACAAATATTATGAAGAATTAAGGAAATAATATGAACATTATTGGAAATTTGGAGATACATGCTTTTGATAGTTGTTTTTGTGAGACTCCCTCCATAATGTGAGTTAGCAATCCACATTTTTTAACCACATTAGTGTACCATCTGATGCGGCAAGTGATGTGTACATGCCACGCCAGTTAATTAATTTATCTCATTGGACGTTAGTTGTATGCATCACTTGTCACATGAGATGATACACCAATATGGTAAAAAAATGTAGCCTTACTAACATTACTACTAATTTGTCTCATTATAACAACCAAAAAAAGACGTCCACGCTTATTATTAGATGATAATTTCTGACAATTAAGACATCATTTGGTGGCATATTAATTTACAACATACACCTTTTTATTCTCTTCAGAAATTAACATAAACCTTTTTATTCTCTTTAGATAGATCTCTCTACTGCTTAACATCATTACTTAATCCTCATTCATCAAGACAAGACTTCCCATGAAGCTTACGTTCAAAAAATGCTTTGAAATATTCTTCAACTCCCAGCCTTTAAATGCTGCAGGGGTTTACTCAGTGATCAAGCTAGAGGCCGGGCCGATTTCACCATCAACTCTGGGGTTGTAAAATGTGGCGATTGAGAGCCTTTCTTTTTCAGAGTTCACAGTTGCACGATGTTCAATGCTACGATACGTCCCTTTTGTTATAATCTGCCATGCAAAAAGAAAAATTCTTATCAATTCAACTCAACTCGTTCGCAACACTACACTCTTTATATATACTCACCAGAGTGAAAATTGGTACTGAGTTGGAGTAAAATTTGTTTTACCAAATATTTTTCTACGGTGTAAACTAATTTGTAATATGAACTATATATACATTTAAAAAAGAATTGATCACCTGATGGTCAATGGTATGAAAATGACAGTTGGATAACATTTTTATCTATATATGTATCGAGCAAGATAATATTCAAATGGTTAAAGTACCAATGAAAATCATTACATCTAGAACGTCTCCAATATTCACAATAAAGGCATCCGGTAGTGGCTTCACAGGAACCCAAATCCCATCTTTCTTCACTTGGAGGCCATCCATTTCATTGACTTGTAGGAGGATGGTGAAAGCTCCACCATCAGAGTGAGGGGTCAGACCGAGGACCACTAGTAGAAAAAAAAGCTCATCTACCACAGTGAATACGCATGATAGATTGTAATCCACCACGAGTACTACGTTCGTTAGTAATCTGAATGTGATAAAAAATATCAGTTTTTACCACGGGCAATGCCATTGTCAAATGTGATATAACCACGAATTGTGACCGTGGTAAATTGGGACCTAAAACCACATGCACTATGGTGGTTGTGGATTACAGATCGACCACGTCTAATGCCCGTTATACAAAAATTTCCAAAAAAAAAAATGGCTTTTTAGCCAAAATGGTCTCTGAGATTTGCATAACACATCACTTTGGTCCCTGAGATTGAAAATCAATAGAAATTGTCCCTGAGATTATCCACCATCCATTATTTTGGTCCTTCCATTAAAAACTCCATTAAGTGTCCCGAAGCTCTTGGTCATAAGTTTGGGCAATTTTCAAAGCTTCGTAACTCAATCGTTTCTTAACCAAATTCGACCCATAATATATTAAAATGAAGATAGGAAAGTGTAGAACAAGATTATATATATTTGAAAGCCCAATGGTTGCCAGAGATGGCCAGAAAATAGCCCGAAAGGTGACTGGTCGGCGGGAAAACTGGAAAATTCGCCGGAAACTGGGTAAACTTTAAATGTTCATAACTTCTTCGATGCTCAACGAAATCGAGTGATTCAAAGATTAAAACCATACTTCTAGATGAGACGAAGAGAATGATACCTTTTTTGATAGCTAACTCGTCGTGGTTTGTCCGAAAAGCGGCTCGAAAGTGGCTAACTAGAGACCAAGACAGCCACTTTCAAGCTATTTTCCTGCCAAACCACGGCAAGTTAGTCATCAAGAAAGGTACCATTCTCTTCGTCTTGTCGAGAAGTATGATTTTTGTTTTTAAATCACTCAATTTCATTAAGTATTGAAAAAGTTATGAATATTTAAAATTTACCCAGTTTCCAGTAAGATTTCCAGTTTTTCCGCGGACCAGTCACCTTTCAGGCTATTTTCCGGCCATCTCTGGCAACCATTTGGAATTTTCAGGCCATCTTTGGCAACCATTGGGCTTCCAAATTTGTATAATCTTGTTCTACACTTTCCTATCTTCATTTTGATATATTATGGGTCGAATTTGGTTAAGAAACGATTGAGTTACAAAGTTTTGAAAATTGCCCAAACTTCCGACCAAGAGCTATGAAACACTTGATGGAATGACCAAAATAATGGATGGTGGACAATCTAAGGGACCATTTCTATTGATTTTCAATCTCAGGGTCCAAAGTGATGTGTTATGCATATCTCAGGGACCATTTTGGCTAAAAAACCTAAAAAAATATATAAAATCATTTACTATATATATATATATATATTATTTATATATAAAATTGCACATTTACTATGATTTAATAATTCCATAAAAAATCATGATTCAAGTACTACAAACTATACACTAAAGCTAACAACAAAATCGATAAGTTATACTAAAGAAATACCAAACTACCCACAAAGTATCAAATACGCCTCTAATAACAAGAACATTGTCACTTGAAGACTTCACATTTCTTTGGACACCTCCAAACAAAGGAGTGAACTACTGCCCTTAATGCTTGAGCCTCAACAATTGTTGCCTCTCTCTATATGCATGGACATAAGCATATAGATCTATAGGTGGGAATATACATTTGATCTCAATCAAGAAAAGTGAATAGATATACAAAACAAGCCAAAAGTTAACAAGTAAAGACTTGACCAGATGTACGAGTCTCCAACAGTCCATACAAGAAGCCAAAAATTAACCAATAAAGACTCGAACAAATATACATAACAACTTTGACAAGAGCACGAGTGTAAAATTAACATTGCATATACAATGAATGGAGTAAATACATAACTTAGGGTTCGAATAGTGTATGCAAACAAATGAGTAGAGTTTAGTCTTAATAAAGAAAAATCTCCCAAAATAGAGAAATAGAGCGGTAGTACCTGAGAAAGCTCTCATAAAGCAGTTAAGTGAAAGAGTTGGCGATGTTGTGTTAATTGTATAATCTTCATGGCACTTGTACCATTTTTACCTACATTTCACACACTGATGTCAAGTCACAAGAATATAAAAGGAATCATCACAATCCAAATAATTATTGAACCATACTGATTTATTGTTGTACCTTGTATTGTATCAAATATAATTCAATAGTAAATTGCAAATTGTATAACCCTGAATTAACAAAAGCAACAGTAAAAGAAAAAGAGGCGTTAAGACCTTTAAGCTATTAGACCATCTCCAATGGTTGGGCTAAAAGCCAAATATTTTAGCCCAGAAAATTTAGCCTTTAGCCCAGAAACAATTTTTCTACTCCAACAGTTCTGGCCTAAAATTTTAGCCCCGGATTATTAAAGAATGAACTTAGGCAATTTTTTTTCTTAAATTAAATTAAAAAAATAAATAAATATATAGACTAACGTAAATTAATTTTATGAACATTTTAATCTAAAAAAATTTAAATTCCGATAAATATTGAAAAATCACTAAATTTTTCACAAAGCAAGCCTTCAACTTTCACCATCTTTCAACCTTGGGCTAACTTTCAATTCACCAACCGTTCAACACCAAATTTTTAATTCACCAACCGTTTAACACCAAACTTTCAACTTTCACCAACCGTTCAACTTTCATCAATCATCCTCTATATAAACATATGTCCAATATTTGTTGATCACACAACCTTTCAACCTTCAATCATCCTCTATATTCACCAATCTTTCAACTTTCAAAGAGTTTTTGTTTCCTAAAAATCCTCAATATCACATCAATGAGTGATAAAAGATGCATAATTGTACAACGCCGAAGTTGAACTTGTCAACTTGTTTATGAAATCTGAGCACCATGGAGAATCTAGCCATCGTGGTTCTGTCACGGGCGTTCATATATGCAGCGTGATAGAGAAAAGTGTCATGACCAAATGATGAAAGATTATTTCATCGAGCGTTCGAGATTTCCTGCTCATGATTTTTGGAGGCGGTTTCGGATGAGGAGAGAGCATTTTGAAAGCATCTTGAACGCAGTTATCAATCATGACCACTACTTTGCAAGGAGGCTAGATGCCGCAGGCCGACAAGGTCTATCACCTCATCAGAATCTCACATCTGCTTTTCGCATGCTAGCTAATGGGTGCTCTATAAACTCAACTGATGAGTATTGCCGACTTGCAAAAAGTACTGCTATTGAGAACTTGAAGCGCTTCTATAAGACAATTGAAGGCATATATGGAGCCACATACCTCCACAACCCAAATCGTGAAGACTTGAAGAGGCTTTTACGCAAAGTAGACAAAAAAGGATTCCCTAGCATGATAGGAAGTCTCGATTGTATGCATTGGGAGTGGAAGAATTATCCTACTGGTTGGGCTAGTCAATTCAATGGCTGTCATAACAAGCTAACCATCGTGCTCGAGGTTGTGGCGTCTTATGACACATGGATTTGGCATGTTTTCTTCGGCGTTCCTGGATCAAACAATGATATCAACGTTCTTTGGTCTTCTCATTTGCTCGAAAATGTTGTCAATGGATGGGCACCATAATTTCGGTACAAGGTAAATGGTAATAAGTATGAGCTAGGTTACTACCTAACTGATGATATTTATCCTAGTTGGTCTACCTTTATCAAAAGTTTTTCTCATCTCGATAGTGCAAAGAAAAAATTATTTTCGCAGAGGTAAGAGTCTTACATGAAGGATGTGGAGAGAGCGTTCGAGATCCTACAAGCTCGATGAGCCATTGTTAGAGGGCCAGAACTATTTTGGTAGTTCGAATACCTCCATTCAATCATGATGACGTGCATAATTTTGCACAACATAATTGTGGAAGATGAGTACATCGAAATTGAAGAAGATTCGGACGAAGATGTGGATGATGACCAACCAACACATGCGAGAGCTATTGCAAGAGATGTTGAATATCTCACTCCAACCACATATGAGACCCGACAGGATAGGGTCACCTTGAGTGAGTATATGCGACGTTTAAATAGAATTCAAGCTCCTTAATGTCATGACACACTCCGCAAGGATTTGGTTGAGCATGTATGGCACCAAGAAGGTGAATGTTGATGATGTTGGTTAAGCATTTATGTAATAATTTTAAGTGTACTAAGTTGTTATTTTCTAGTAATAAATTTAAGCGCCTTCTTGTGCAAAGTATTTTGTCTAGTACGTTGGATAAATTATTGAATGGAGGTTGATTTATTGAAGGCATCTATTCTACATCAAAATGTGGAATAATAAGTACAATAATTATTGAAGGCATCTAGATTAATAGAAACAATACAACCGATAATACATAAACCACATAAACTTAATACAACCGATAATTCATAAACCACATAATTAATAAACTACATAAACTTAACACAAACGACAATTAATAAACGTAATTAATAAAGCACATAATTCATACACTACATAAACTTAATAATCATATCCACCATCTTCACTTGGTGATGGACTTTGTTGAAATCTTGGGATATAGGATTTAGAGGATTCATCATCTTGAAACATACTCCTTGAGGCAGACTTTTGCAAAATTTCCTTTTACTTACCACGTAAGAACTTCTTCCTCTCTGGATTGTATTTGCTGAGGTCCTCCATCACAAATTCAATTTCAAATCTATCTTACTCCCTATCTGAGATTTCCTTCATTTGCAAACGCATTCAGGCCATTTCTTCATGGCGAGCGCTATGGGTTTCGTTCAATTTTGCAATTCCGGTACCAAAGTGTCCACTCATCGGATCTTGGGTCTTCCCTTTCTCTTTGCTTCCTTTTGCTTATCTCTTCCTGAGGGCCTTGCAAAAGAAGGAGATGTGGTCATTTCATCGACACCTTCATCGACGACATTTGTTTGTGCGGCTTCACGTTGAAATAATCTTCCCCATTGTTGGTCCGCATCGGTACCCTACCTCAGACAATCCTTGAGGACATCCCAAGCATGTTGCAACTTAAAAACTTGATTTTTTGGTGTTACTCTTGTCTTGTAAATTTCCATTGCTTTGTTACCCTATGCAAAAAATACATAAAAATAATTAGTTGCAAAATAATATTATGTACATGACAAATAAAATATTAAGAACAAAACTCACAATTTCTGTGGCGCTCCTTCCACTAGCCATGCCAACCACGGCTCTCTCCAAGCTTCCCTTCCATAAAGTGCATGCTTTATTGATAGTCTTCCACTGATCATAAACACCACCACCATCCCGCCCACCGCCATTGTAGTTTTCTTGAAACTTTGCAATGATTTTATCCCACAAAAGCTTCTTATTTTGATTTGTGCCAACTACACCATCTTCGCTAACAGAAACTCATGCCAAGCATAAAGCAACATCTTCCTCACAGGTCCAATTACGACCTCTAATATGCTCTCTTACCATGTTGAACAATTTGGAAATGGAAAGAAATGGTAGAAAGATAAATTGGAAGAATTGTAGGAGAAATTTGAGTTTTGTGTGGATGTTTGAACAAATACATAGGTATTTATAGAGTTTTTGGGTGAATTTTGAGTTAAATAATTTTTTAAAATTATTTTAGCCATTGGATTTAAATTTAGGCCGTTAGATTTTTTTTTACCGTTAGATTTGATTATATTCGATTTCAGCCGTTGGATTCAATGTATTTTAAAATAACATATTTAAAAAAATTAAATTTGAATCAGACCGTTGGATCAACCAACGGTCCGTTAAACCAAGCCCTTGGATTCAAATTATAGCTGTTGGGATTTTTGGTTGGTCGACAAACGGCTGACAGCGAGGACCACCCTTGTCGGGAAAGGTTTGCAAGCGCACCGCATGGGGTGCGTTGGAGCGTGACCGAGCCGAGACTGGCCCAATTGCCAGCGAGTCCAGTCGCACGGGGGGGATTTTGGGGGCTATTTGGCCCAACTTTACCATTTGCCCAACTTTAACATTTGGCATTTAGCTCAATGTTTTAGCATGGGTTGGAGATTGTTTGGGGGGGGGGGTAGTTTAGCATTTAGCCCACCATTGGAGATTGTCTTAACAGATTAGGTGACGAAAATTGTATTTAAAGAACAACATGCCTGCATCCTTAAATGTGGAATCCTTAGATGCTTGAAGTTCAACAGTGCAAATATAGATCCCCATACTAAAATATTTGAGAATATCAAACACTAAATTCACTGATAACAGAAAATTTGATCAAAATTGTTTAAAAAAAAAAAGAAACTACATAATAAATCTAAATCCAATTCTATCAGGCCACACTTAAAAGGAATAATAACATATCAAATTCAAGCTAAGCACCTCAGAATTTCCCTAATTCATACCTCTTTTAGAACAAATAAATCCGACATTTCCCTTCTCTGCATAACCCAACCACTTGTAAAAACATCTATACTGGCAGCATAAGCCAAATTTCAACCCCTTTTTTTCCTTCTTTTCTACTTCTATTAGTCACATAATAGCAGTTCCTTTACAAAATGGCAAAGGAATTAGAGTAAATTGTAGCAATGGTCCCTCAACTAAAAATCAATTACCATTGGTCCCTCAACTTATCAAAATGTGTAGCTATAGTCTTTTTCATCAATTTCTTCAAAATTTTGTAAAAATAAGTTATGTTGGAATAACCATTTATATAATTAGGGTCCCTCAACTCATCAAAGTGTGTGATTATGGTCATTTTTGTCAACTACGTCAAAATTTTTGTCAAAACGAGTTATGTTAGAAGGATCATTGCTACAATTGAGTTAAAGTTAAGGGATCATTTCTCCAGTTGAATTAAAGTTGAAGGACCAATGATAATGGATTTTTAGTTAAGGGACCATTGCTTCTATTGAGTTAAAGTTAAGGGATCATAACTATAATTTACTCAAGGAATTAAGGAAACAAAAATAGGTTCGAAGATAGCATCGTTGAGTCTTCGAGGACATCAAAATTGAAAATGAGAGCAGGATTACCTAAGGGAGATCTTTCCCATAACAAGGCCGGACATTGCGTCCAGCTCCCGGTAATCGGCATGAACTTTGGCATCGCGAAGACGGAAGCATGATGCCACGACTGCTAGGGTTTGCTTAGAGAGACGGTTGCGATTGCGAAGAAGGTGGGGGTGAATGTGGGGGTGGGAATGAAGGTTGGGGTGGGACTTTGAGAGAGAAATAAAACCACTGATGGAAGCGAATGGGTGAGACTCGGTGGTTGGTGTCCTCAGCTATGGAAATGGTATATATTGGGAATTTTTTTAGATGGAGTAGGGTTTGACTGATAACAAATATCAAATTATAATATTATATTGGTTGATTAAATAAATAAATTACATCTACAACATTTATGAACTGTGGTTGATTTCAAAAAGGGGCTGTGATTAAATTTATCTAAACAACGGGCTACTCTTGTGGTCATATCAATTAAATACAATGGACTTTACTGGCGCGTTATTATTTTAATATTTTCTATTACGAGCCAGTTTTGCCCATTATTAAAACCATTTATTTCACAACGAACTTTCATTGTCCATGGTAAAATTGGGTTTTCTGCAACGGGTCCCTTATGCCCGTAATGGAATATGTAAGAATTGTTGGATTTATCCAATATAAATCGACCTTTAAGTGGTCTACTACATGTAATAGGAATGTAATATTGAAGAATAATGTTGATTGTGATTTGATCTCTTAAAGATATTAATCCTATATAAGGTGTCTTATATTGGAAATAGGATTGATGGAATCCTTAATTGAATATGATTATGATACTTAACTTGGAGGCTAATAAAGTAAGTTTAGGTTTCCTTTATGGATGGAAACCCTAGCTTTTAGCCTATATAAAAACACTGGTTCCTATAAGCCCTAGAACACACAACATAATGCTTCCCATAGAGTAGTTGTATCCGGCTAGAAGTTTATAGAAGATCTTGTGTTGCCGTGCCCTGCATGTTTTCGTGTTCGACTTCCATGGCCGTCGTTGGAATCAGGTAAGTCACTCATTATTTTGTGTTTTAATTGTATAACCTCACAAGGCAAACAAGAATTTCATGTCCTTTTAAAATTTGGGATGCTTAAGCAATAAATTAATTGTGATGCACTCATTGTTAGAGTTTTCAACTATGAGGTTGTCAAATAAATTAAGCATCATATCCAAGAAAAGAAAAAGAAAATATAACTATACTTTGTCAAAATTTTTTTGAGAGACCGCATTTTTTAACCATTAGTGTACCATTTCATATGGTAAGTACATGCCATGCTTATTAATTAATTTATCTCATTGGATATTGATTGTATACATTACTTGTCAATGTCATATAAAATGATACACTAATATGATACAAAAATATAGTCTCCCTAGCATTACTCCAGATTTGTCTCGTGATAACAACCAGAGAATGGCGTCCAAACTTATCATTAGATGATAATTTATGACAATTAAGACATCATTTAGTCAATATTAATTTTACAACATACACCTTTTTATTCTCTTCAGAAATTTACATAAACCTTTTTATTCTCTTCAGATAGATCTCTCTACTGCTTAACATCATTACTTAATCCGCAATTCGTCAAGAAAAGACTTTTCATGAAGCTTACGTTCAAAAAAACCTTTGAAATATTCTTCAACACTCAGCCTTTTAAATGCTGCAGGTGTTTGCTTAGTGATCAAGCTAGAGGCCGGGCCGATTTCACCATCAACTCTGGGGTTGTAAAATGTGGCGATTGAGAGCCTTTCTTTTTCAGAGTTCACAGTTGCACGATGTTCAATGCTACGATACGTCCCATTTGTTATAATCTGCCATGCATACATGCACATATTTAAACACTAAAATAAAAGGTGGCAATAGCTGCAATAGGTATAAATTATTAAGGACCAAGATTTTGTTTGAAATAATTGTTCAACACACCTCTCACAAAATATAGGACGCACTCACGCAGTAAAAAGTTATCGAAGATTAAGCTATGTGTGAAAGATTTACATGCTTAACAATATAGTCAGTAAACATGATATGGATGACACTACTCTTTTTTTTTTTCAGTAACAAAAGGTTTAGAGCGAGAGGAGGCTATCCCATTTCAGATCTAGGGCATACTGGCTACATGCCTCTTTGAGGACTTACAGAGAGGGATTTAGCCCCTTTTTTTTTTAATTTTTACATGTCCCTCACCAAGATTGACTACCAGTAGCAAGACTCGAACTTAAACCTTGGTCTAGCAAAGAGAACAATCCTTATCAACACAACTAACTCTCGTTCGTAACACTACACTCTTTATATATACTCACCAGAGTGAAAATTGGTATGTTGGAGTAAAATTCATTTTTTACCAAATATTTTTTTCTACGGTGTAAACTCATTTGTAATATCAAATATTTACGCGTTTAAAAAAGAAGTGATCACCTGTTGGTCAATGGTATGAAAATGACAGTTGGATAACATTTTCATCTCCTTTCATCTATATATGTATCGAGCAAGATAATATTCAAATGGTTAAAGTTACCGGTGAAAATCATTACCTCTAGAACGTCTCCAATATTCACAATAAAGGCATCCGGTAGTGGCTTCACTGGAACCCAAATCCCATCTTTCTTCACTTGGAGGCCATCCATTTCATTGACTTGTAGGAGGATGGTGAGAGCTCCACCATCAGAGTGAGGGGGCAGACCGAGGACTTTCCCCGGCTGAGGACATGGAGGGTAATAGTTGACCCTCACCGCTTGCAATCCACCTTCGAATATGTTGGTTACTTCCTTGGCTTCCATCTGCAAAGCTTTTTCCATTTGTGATAGGATAGTCATGGCTAGGTTTTTCAGTTCCGATGAGTAAGTTTCTAAAGTCTCTCTGCATTGAAAAAATATAGGTGAATTATTTGTACATCTATCTTATAATAATAAAATGTGCCTAAAATATGTTACAATATATGCAAAATAATTTACCTACAAAATAAATTAATGTTATTTGATTCAATATTAATTTACTTATTATTTGTACATATATCTTATGATAATAAATTGTGCCCAGCATATGTAGAATGAATAATGCAAAATGAATTACCTACATAATAAAAGAATTGTTATTTGCTTAAAAAATAATTTACCTATAATTATAAAAATATAAATTAATTATTTGACAATACATATTATTATTGCTCAATATATGTAATAATACATAAAAAATAAGTTACATATAAAAATAAATGATTTGCTCATTATAATTTTGTATAGGTAAACTAATTGGTATAATATTTTTGTACGTATATGTAGCACTATATATGTGCAAATAATTTATATATAATTAAGGTAATAATATGTGTAATAATTTTTTGCTCATTATAATTAAAGTTAGCAGTAACATTTGTTGACATTATTTGCTCATTATATGGAGCACTATATATCGTGATTATCAGCAATGAGGTCACTTTTTTTCTTTTACTAAACAACATTACTCTTCAATATATTCATGCATTCACATTCATATTGCACAAAATAACACACAAACATATATATTTGAGATCGCGTGAGGACCTGAAAGGAGAAGGGAGCTTTGGGAGTAGGTGAGGCTTCCTCAATTGGACAGGAAGGGTGGTCAAGAAGAACATGTCAGACCAATCGAGTTTTTGGTCTTCAGAAACTACAAATGCTTGTCCATAACCTTCAATGTCTCCTGGCTGTTGCGAGAACTTTTTCTTCTCTTCCATGGGTAGGTTGAAGAACTCTTGAGTTTCTGTCTTCATTTTCTCCAACACGGAAGAGCTCACACCATGGTTTACCAACTGCAAAAATATATAGAGTGAATACTATGGCCAAAAACCTACGAATAGCAAATTCTAAAAATTCAGTATGCGGGCAAGGTGAAAAAGCATAGGTTAGGAAAGTAGCCAAGTTCACCAAGGAAAAGAAGAACATTATCTTAACCCTGTGGTGAAGTACATTATCAATCATAGTCTAAATTGAAATTTCTATCAAAATCTCATCCACATGCAGGGGCAAAAAGGTCATTCCATTTTTTTTTCTTTTTGGTAATTTCACTTTTTTATAATCAACAAAAATAGAAGGAAAAAAAAAAGAACAAATCCCTCCCCAATCCCTACCCTTGTCAGCCATAGCCACATCGACCACCCACCACCTTCCCCCCTCTTTCTCACATAACCCTAGCCATCCCGTCCACCACTGTTCTTGAAATGAAACTAAATTCAATGTTTGCATAATAACTGATATTCTAACCTAAACGCGGTGAGGTATTTTGTGATTTTTTAAATCTTGAATTTGTACTCTTGGCTCTCTTGAAATGAGAAAGTCTAATAATATGAACCTTGTAATTTTATTGTTTATTTATTCTTTTATTGTAGCTCTAAAAGTTTTAAAAATAAAAAAATTTATGTCCATATGACGCTTTATGATTGGTTGATGGAATCAATAAAAATGAAAATAACAAGTTTGCCCCTATAAATGACAAAAGAATGAGGAAAAACTCAATTTGGACTATGATTGATAACAAATTTCACCACAGGATTACAATTAATAGCTTTTTCACCATAAGGGTCTATTTAAAAGTAGAGTATCACCACAAAGATCACGGAAAAAATTTGGCCTTAATAAAACACTCATTGTCAACCAAAATCCTATTAAATTACTAGTTTAACCCTCTAATTAAAACAGAACATGAATAAGAAATATAAGGCAGAAATGCAATTTCACACAATCAAATTTTACTGTTTTTTTTTCAAAGCCTCACCTACATGTAATCCTAACATATCTCTAATTTAAAAAAAAATTAAAAAATTTCTCACTCTCTTCCTCTCTCCTTCTATTTCAAAAACAAAAATAAAATTTTTTCTCACACACTTTGTGTGTGCCCATATGCTAGTAATTAATTAAAAAAGGTTTCAATTTTTTTTTTCCAATGTATGTTTTTATTTAAAAAAAAAAATCAAAGGTTAAAATCTCAACTATTGATAGTGGGATAATTTAATGGCTTAAAACTTGTGTCAAATTTTACGTAAAAAATTTGGAGACACGAGTCGGTCCCTTTAATTATATGATTACCCCTTTATGTATTAATCTTCACATCGCCAACGAAGAGTAGAAGATATTAGACTAAAGGTTAGTTTGGTATTGCTATGCTTTGAAAAAAAAAACTGCTTCTGCTGTGTTATGAGAATAAACTGATTTTTGCTGCTTCATGTTTTCAGCTTTTTTCATCCAAAACTATGAAAATAAGCTTTTTTTTAAGTGTTTACCAAACACTTTTTTGAGTTCAGCTTTTTTTTTATACCTACTTTTTATAAAAGCACCTCAATACTAAACCAGTACTAAGAGCTCGTTTAGTGGCTTTCCTGGGCATACAGGAGGATGAGTGGGTTACAAATTTTTAACTTGTTTGGTTTGCGGAGAAGATGATTTGGCTAGGGTTTTTTAACTCCACTTTAATCAAACAAATAAAAATAATTGTTTGAAATGTTATTAAAAATAAATATAAAGATAAAATAAAAAAGATAAGGCATTTTAATGATCATATTGATTTATATTCCGATTCAAGTGAATTAGTAAATAACTCATATGAATTCAATTTCATTCATACTCTGATTCCATAACATTTAAGTAAACAACTTCAATAAGAATTTGATTCTGATTCATTCTCAATTCATTTTCTCATTTTTTAATTAGGGTTACGTAAACCAGCCATAAATGATTATCGACAAATTCTTCGAACTCGTGGGCGAAAAACAATCAGAACTATTTGATGAAAGATATAAGTGGTAAAGCTAGTTTACTTAATTACCTGGAAAAAACCCCACTCTTTGCAAGCAAAATGGAGCCTGGCTAGTTCAGCTTCAGAATTGGTTGATTCTTGGGAAAGCAATTTCTGCATGTCAATGGATGGTATTTGATGAGCATGATGATCAGAATTGATGATCATCTCATGCTCACCATCTTGATAATGAGGCTGTAAGTATCTTGGTGGGATTGTGAGTATTGGCTTCTTTACGAATTCTTGAACACTAGGAACATGAAGAGAACCACCGTACAAGCTCTTCCTGGCAGATGTCGTTTTTTCCATACTCAGCTTTTGGGTACGCTGTGAGCAATGGTGTTTTAGATGGGCTCATATATATATATATATATATATATATATATATATATATATAGATTAATTGTGGGATTTACATGATCAAAGGTTGCTTTGTTATTGAGACTTTGTCCTTTTTTTTTTTTTTTTTTTTTTTGAGGTAATTGAGACTTTGTCCTTTGTGCCTCACTTTCTGTATGAGCCTATAGTTGGATGTGGACCTGTCACCAACCCCCCCAACTTCTCATACACTCCCTTCTTCTCTTATTTTGTGTGATCACGGATAAGTCACGTCAATATTTTATATTAATTTTTTTTATAGCGATAAGATGACAAAAAACAATAGTAATATAAAATGTTGATGTGACTTAATCGTGACCGCACAAATAAGAAGGGATGAGAGTGTATGAGAAGTGAGAGGGCAGAGAAGCCAGGTCATTGAATCACTTTCTGTATGAGCTCAATAGTTGGATGTGGACCTGTCACCAACTGACCCTTCAATCTTGGTCTGATTTAGAATGGGGTGTGATATCCACACACCCCATTTTACTTCTCACACACCTTTTTAATTTGCGACTGTCGGATCGGATGAATTGAAGAAGATCAATGGATAGAAATTATCAAGGGGTGTGTGAGAAGTAAAATGGGGTGTGTGGATAGCACACCCCTTTAGAATATCTCTCTTTCAGAAAGAACACGTGGTTTATTCGTTAACAACTACTATGCCTGAAACGGTTGCATTTGGTTTCGCTTACTTTTATTTGCCTTATTTACTCAGATAATATCTCACGTCAACCGTATCAATAAGAAAATAATAGTTTAAATATTTTAATATCATTTCAACTAATACCGAGACCTTTTATGATAAAATCCTACATCTGACGGATTATACAGGTGATAGTTACCAAGTTAGGGATAATATCAGTATTGTTGGAAGTAGGCTGTATGGCCCGGCCCTCTAATGATACTACATGGTATCATAGTCAAGAAGCGGACCCGTACTATACTACCACGTGATGGGTGAGTCCCCTTGACCCCACGTGATGATTGTGGGTCCCTTGGCCCCGTGTGTAGGATGAGTCCCCTTGGCTCTACGTGGTTGTCGATGTGTGGATCTTCCACGTGTGACCCACTAATTGGGTCCCACGTGAAGGGACGTGTTGAAATGTCCCACATCAAGCGTATCAATAAGAAAAGAAGAGTTTAAATATCATAACCTCACTCCAACTAATACCGATGTCTTTTGTGATAAAACCCCACACCTGACGGATTGTGTAGGTGGTAATTGTGGAACAAAAAATATTCACAAGGCGACATGTGGATCTTTGACAAAAGAAGACAAAACTACCCTTGGGGCATACCGGGATTCCTACGCGCAAGCAGCGGGCAATTATCCTTCAACCAAGTCAAAAGTGCCCAAACTAGGTATCAACTTAAAACCTAATTTATTCATATATTTCCTATTTCATTATTTAGCTAATCAATTAGCTAAATACTATACTTATTCCATAATTCCTAAAACATTCCTTCTAAAATAATGATAAATAGCTAATTAATGGGTTAATTAGCTAATTATTCCCTTAATTAGCATTTAGACCTTTCACTTTACCCTAACTCCCACAAAAGGGCCGACTATCCCCATTTCAAAACCTCATCCATCACCTTTTCTACCTTTTTCACCATTTCTTCCTTTTTATTAGCCAATAAATTCCATAACCACAAAAGCATTTCCTTTTATGTTTAATTAGCCAATTAATTGGCTAATTAAACCAAAACAAAACCTAAAACCCTACTAAGTGGATGGCCATCCTTTCCTCTCCTATAAATTGGTTCCCATTTTCACCAAACACTAATTCCAACACTTTGGCAAAAATCCAAAATACTCTAAACACTATTTCTCTCTAAAATTCTAACTTTGGCATCAGAGGTTCTTCGGCCAAAGCCCCCCCCATTCATCGTGGGCGCGTGAGGCTTTTGGCCTTAACCTAAGGTGCTAGTTGTTTTGTACGTGCAAAATCGTCCAAGATCGAGGAGGAGAAAATTTGCATCCACAGTAATTACCAAGTTAGGGAAAATATCGATATTATTGGAAATGTCCCACATCAACCATATCAATAAGAAAAGAAGAGTTTAAAATCCCACTTCAACTTATACCGAGGTATTTTGTGATAAAACCCCACACCACCCACACCTGACGGATTGTGCATATGGTAATTACCAAGTTGGGATAATATCGGTGTTATTGGAAGTGGGTCGTATGACCCGGTTCTCAGATAAAAAAAGAAGAGTTTAAATATCATACTTATACCGAGACATTTTGTGATAAAACCTCACACCTGACGGATTGTGCATATGGTAATTACCAAGTTGGGAATAATATCAATGTTATTGGAAGTAGGCCGTATGGCCCGATTCTCAGATAATTCTACAAGTTGGTGGATCGGGTCCTCGCATCATATTTTCTTCCTAACTATTTTTATGGTCGGGTATTATTTTTCTCTATTTGTATGAACAAAATTTTAATTAAATTATACTCACATGAATGATGAGTTAGAACATTTTCAACAGCCTTTCTAGATGAGCTCTTAGCTATATTTTATACATCATATAAAAAATTCATCTTCAATCCCTAATTACCTCTTAAGATAGGAATTCTTCTATTAGCTACTAAATTTAAAGAGTTAAAAAGGAGCTCTTAACATTAATTTTTAAATTTAATAACATGAATAAAAATCATTCATATTCGTCCAGGGTTATTAAAATTTTCTAAATTAGAGAGTATAATTGAAGTATAATTTTTTTAGCGATCTCCTAAGGTAATATTATAGGGAGCTGATAATTAAAGGGGCTACTGCTTGAGAGGATTATAATACTAAAGCCTCATACCTGTCAAGCATATATAGAGACAAAAGTGAAATATAAATATGGTAGTAAAGTAATAAACAGATTGCAAAACATACAAATATTATAAAGAATTAAGGAAATAAATATGAACATTATTGGAGATGATCTTATGACTAATCCATTAAATATTTTGTTATATTTGACTTTACCAGACAAAACATATCACTAAAGCTGCCACGCATCAACATCTGGAAGCTGTATATAGTTGCACCTGTTTATTCATAATTAACAATATATAATTAAGAAATCATTGACTTCAATATCACATTAGTTTGCAAATTTGCATTAGGTTATTTATAATTCAGAGATAAAGAGTAAGACAGATCATGATCATAATCAGCTAGGACATGATTCACATCATTACAGAAAAAACTATAACAAATTAATAACAAATAATTATGTCTCTAGAAACTGTCGTTTTCTCACTTTACTCTTTGAAACTGATTTTGTCTTACTTTGTCCTATAAAATTGTCATTTTCATCTCATTTAGTCTCAATTTACCTCATTTTGTTCATTCTGTCAAATAAACGTTAAATTAAAAGGTACTATGGACATTTTATTTTTCACATCTCTTTGCCTCCAACTTGCCCACTAAAACAATCATAGTTCTATTTTTTGTGAAAAATTTGTCAATATCGATCCTCATTAAGTGAAGCAGTTGGTTTGACCGTTCATATGCCAATTTAATGGGGATGTCAATAGATTTTTCACTTAAGACTAAAATGATTTACGGTGGACAAACTCAGGGACCACTTCTATCGATTTTCATTGTCAGAAACCCAAATGAAGAATTATGACGATCGCACAAACCATTTTGAAAAAGCCTAAAATAAATCAGTCAAACCAACACTTTATGTCTGAAAAATATTAAGAATTGCTGAAAATTAACTGAAAATGAATCAGCCCCATCAAAGAGATATTTTTATGTTTCAGATGAATAATTTTCAGTTTGTTTTGATGGGTTTTTGGGAGGGTCCTTTGCTTTTAATTTTCATATTGCTCATGAATCAGCCCCACCAAAATTTCATGGATGTCCGGTTTAAAACAACCTCATCTGATTATGTAGCATTCAGAGTAGAGATTATTGCTGTCCAAGATCTCATCCTCGCAACTCGCAAGTAACAAACCCCAGCAACATGCAGTGTCCCTTGATTTTCTCTCCAGGCTCTCACACATTTGTTTTTTTTTCTTTTAACAAACGGTATTGTCTATTACTTAAGAGGAGGGATGCACTTAGCTTCACAATGGATTATCAATAATGTGGTTCAAATTCGCATTTGTCAAGAATCGAACCTAAGACCTTACAAGTAAAAAAGAATACTACTAGACTGTAATACTAAGTGGCACACATTTGTTTTTCTTATATTATTATTGATTTTGTTAGGGTATTGTTTGGGCCCAAATTTACACAATCGGCCCGAATAATCGAGGCCGTTGAATATTATTTGATTATCATGTATGGTCAAAGCAAATTGGTCAAGAAAGAACACAAAGGGATATGGACGGAGGAGTTCAAATATCTTGACAGATATGGAAGAATCATAGTCATCGAATATCTTGGCAGGATGCTAAATATTATAATTAAATGGGATTAATGAAGTTGCATGCATATGGACATTCGTGGTGGAAGAAGAAGGTTTATAGTTGCATTAGGAATCTTTGACTTTGAAGTGATGGCTTTGGATGGGATAAGGCTAGGCTCTGATGAGATAAGAAAGCTTCTAATGGGATAAATATAAGTCAAAGTGGGAATAAAATAGGGTTAGCATGCAGAGTCCCTATTGTTGTTCAGATTCGCATATTCCATCAAGAAGTCTTTGGGTGCAATTGAAATACAAATCTGTCAGGCCAAAGCTAGCAGATATCCAACCTTATAAATACAAGACTCAGTGCATCATTGAAGGGACCTTCAATTCAACACACAACTGCCCTGCGCAAACTCTCTCAACAACTGAGATTTTTATTTTCTCTTTTCGCTGACACATCTTCCGTTGGCATCAACAGCACTGTGAAAGCAACCGGTGATATCTTAAGTCGGCATAGATAGCTCTATCACCGTAGAATCAGCCGATCTTGCAGCATCTTCCGTTGGCATCAACAGCACTGCGGCAAGGACGGTTGATTACCTATCCAAGTCTCGGTCGAGAAGGATTTCTGAATCCTTATTGGTCGAGGTCATCTCATCAGCCTTCTCGGCAAAGTAAGCTGTTACAAGTTATTGCATTCGGCATATTGAAAGCCGAATTTGATATTGAACTTCGTAAGAATAGTAACCTTGTCTTCAGGTTCGAGAGCCCAAGAGGCCGAGACGTATTCCTTTCTCGGCCGCAATCGCAAGACGCAGAAGTCAGCCGCGCACCCAACATCAACAAATTTACTCCTCGGCCGAGCTCGGCAGACGAGTTGGCACGCCCCGCATTCACCGAAGGATGTAGTTAGCTTATAGATTATTCGGCCTGCGCGCCACGTAGGCTTGGTAGTTTTTAGGGTCAACAGGTATCTATGATCATTAGATATGTATTCATTTTGTGAATCTTGAAACTAATGCCTAATGGTAAGGAAACCAACGGAAAAATGGTTGGAGAGAGATGGGAGGAGAAGGTGGAGCCATGGAGGTACAATTGCATCTAAATGAGATATGACAGAAATCTTACTTTAGGTTAAATTTGATAACAGCCTTTATCATCGGGATTTAGATCCTAATTTTTTTATCACATAATCTCTTCCGAATACTCTATTATCATGTAGACCATTAATTCGATTTGACTTTATTAAAATGTTCGTCCTTATATTATTTCTTTTTAGACCTATTGGTTAGTTTAGTAAGAAAGATGTCATCAGCTATTACATAGATCAAATAAAAATCATTATAATTATCATATATATTTGAAGTTAAGGGATGAGAGCTGCTTCAAATTCTCCATTTTTTCTGACTTTTAATATAAGCTTAATTAATTAAGCTCTGGTTTATCGCCTTAGACAAAGTACAGCCACGTACCCTGACCACCTCTTCATAACCCCTCCAAGTTCAAACTTGTGAAGTCATCAATACAGGTATCAATGCAGGTGGCTCACCTTTAAGCTCAACACAACACGTATCTCATGTTGCCCAATTTTCGCTGTCAACATCAAAATTCACCACATGTGAAGGACCATGTGTGTGAGGATGTGAAGAAATATCCCACTTCAAAAGTTTGCCCACACGTGTTTTACTTCATCCAATTTGTGTTATACACGTCTTAAGCTTGAAAATTTGTTACACTTGGTCTAGACACACAAGCCACAAAATATATTATTATACGTGTTTTAAAACAAATTTACGTATTATAATTTGAGCGGAATAAAAAACAATTAGCAACCTATGACACTAAAAGATTATCCATAGATTGTTTCTTGTTGATTAAGTTCTTTGACTATTCTACCACTTAAGATTAGCAACCTATGACACCAAAAGATTATCCATAGATTGTCTCTTGTTGATTAAGTTCTTTGACTATTCTACCACTTAAGATTAGCAACCTATGACACCAAAAGATTATCCATAGATTGTCTCTTGTTGATTAAGTTCTTTGACTATTCTACCACTTAAGATTACATTATACCTTTTTAATTTGATGACTCATATTTGTGTATTTAGCTGTTTTTGACTATCGTCGCTATTTGAATTAATTACAGATTTCTTTAATTGTATTCAATGACTCCCAATTTGGAAATCCTTTATTAATTGGTTGGCGTGGTCTTGAAGCAATTACATTATGTGAGGGTTGGACAAGGATTGTCTGCCCTCCTTTTTTCCATTCCGTTCCATGCCCTTCTATGCCCTCCTGTTTTGTGTGGTCACGGTTAAGTCACGTTAACATTTTATATTATTTTTTTATAAAGATAATAAGACAAAAAATAAATAGTAATATAAAATGTTGACGTGGCTGAACCGTGATCACACACAGGAGGGCGTGGAAGGGCGTGGAAAAATGAAGGACAGACAATCCTTGTCCGTGAGGGTTTGCATTTTGCTGAGGATTTGAGCATAAACTTTTTTTGGCTCTGATATAACGTGTGCTCTGATTTGGATTTTTAGATCCCATTTCTATTTTCTGTTAAACTAGCTAATTTATCAACTATTAAAATTGTTCGTGTTTTGTAAGAGATCTCAAATTTTATTTGTAGCTAGCATAGATGTAAAAACAAGACCAATATTTGCAAACAAGTTCTTTTCCCAATTCACTGTAAAAGATCTTGTAGAAGATAGAATCATTGAAGTATTATTAATCTTCTATATGTATATATAAAGGGAGAAGGAAAAAGGATAAAGCTTTCATAATATTCAAATTACCTTTCTTCTATTAGCATTTGTCCGTTTTGTCTTTTGCTTTACTAGTGTTAACCATTGTTGAACACAGCAAATCAACTGCGGCATTGTTCTAACCCTATTTTTTAGACCATCTCCAACCCTTGGAGCAAGTCTCAAAATCTGCTTTCTATTCTCCCCTCCCCCCCCCCAACAAAAAAAAAAAAAACAATTTCACTCCATCCCTTGCCCCAAATTTTAGATTTGGGTTAAATCCGGCCAAGATTTGAGTTTTGGTTATTGAGTTGGCCCACTTGTGCGCGTGGACTCGCTAGCAAAAGCCAGACGCACAAGCCCTGCACGCACGCTTCAACGCGTGAGCTTGCTTTGTGCTTCGACAAAGGATGAACCCCACCCAAGTGGCCATGCCGGCGACTTGTCGGCCTAAAAAATAAACCTAACGGCTCTTTTGCTTAATCCAATGGCACAAATTCAAATGGACCGTTGGATAACCAACGGTCAAGATTCATATTTGTTTATTTTTTTGTTTTATCTTTATAATTTCATTGAATCTAACAGCTGATATCTAATATGATCAAATCCAATAATATAAAAAAGATCTAAAGGCCCAAATTTAAATCCAACGGCTGAAATAATTAAAAAAAATTATTTAACTCAAAATTCACGCCAATTTAATGTTTTTTTTTTCAATATTTATAGGAATCTAAATATTTTTAGGTTAAAATATTCATAAAATTAAATTAGGATAGTCTACATAATTTTTTTTTTTTAAATTGACTTGAAACAAAATTAGCCTAAATTTATTCTTTAATAATATCGGGCTAAAAAATTTAACATAGAAGGGTTGGAGCAGAAAAAATTGTTTATAGGTTAAAAATTTTAGGTTTTACTCCAAGAGTTGGAGGTGGTCTTTGTTGAATGTAATGTGCCATGTCAGCATAAGTTGGAGTGCCATGTATGTAGAAAAAGATGTATAGGGTAAAAGTATATGTTATTGATACGTGAATAAGAAATATATACAAGTACATTCCTTGCTCTACAAGGCTTAATCCCTACAAACTAGGAATACAATCTCAATTAGGATTACAATCATATCTATTACTTTGACTAGGATTCTATTGTCTAACACTCCCCCTCAAGTTGGAGAGTGAATGTCAAGAACACCCAACTTGCACATCAAAGTTGTAAACTTGTCTTTCCCAAGAGGCTTAGTGAACAAATCTGCTAACTGGTGTGCCGTACCCACATATTTGGTTGCTATAGTGCCATCTGCAATCTTATCCCGTATGAAGTGACAATCCATCTCTATGTGACGAGTCCGCTCATGAAAGACGGGATTAGCGGCTATGTGCAATGCTGCTTGATTATCACAAAATAACTCGGAAGGACCTTCAAAAGAAACGTTCAAATCCTTCAATAAATGCTGAAGCCAAACTAACTCACAACAAGCACCTGCCATAGCCCTATATTCTGCCTCAGCTGATGAAAGCGACACGGTTTTCTGTCGCTTTGTTCGCCACGAAATTAAAGAGCTTCCCAAGAAAACACAATACCCAGTAGTCGAACGGCGAGTGATAGGACAACCCGCCCAGTCAGAGTCACAAAATGCAGCTAGCTTGGTCTGGTTGTCAGAACGAAATAATAAGCCTTGACCTGGAGTAGTTTTCAAATAACGGACAACACGAAGCGCAACATCCATATGAGAGATACGAGGCTCATGCATAAACCGACTCAAAACATGCACGGAATAAGTGATATCTGGCCGAGTTATGGTAAGATAAATCAACCTTCCTACTAAGCGCCGATATTTTTCAGGATCCTTGAGAAGTTCTCCTTGATCAGATAATTTTGTATCATCCATAGGGAAAGCAATGGGACGTGCCCCCAGAAAACCATAATCCTTAAGAATCTCCAATGCATACTTCCATTGTGAAATATAAATGCCACGTTGAGATCGAGAGACCTCAATACCCAAGAAATATTTTAATTCACCAAGGTCTTTTAATCGAAAACGATCACGGAGAAAAGTCTTGAGAGAATCTATAGCTCTGACATCGTTGCCTGTAATCACAATATCATCCACATAAATAAGTAATGCTGTAAAAGAAGTACCGGACTTTCTGGTGAACAATGAATAGTCAGCCTTTGATTGTTGAAAACCAGCGGAAAGAATGGCAGTAGTGAATTTTGCAAACCATTGGCGAGAAGCCTGTTTAAGACCATATAGAGATTTATGGAGGCGACACACAAGATTCTCCCCCTGTCGCCGAAGACCAGGAGGAGGAGACATATAAATTTCCTCATGTAAGTCACCGTGCAAAAAAGCATTATTAACATCAAGCTGATGAAGAGACCAAGACTGGTTAGCAGCGAGTGCGAGAAGACAACGCACTGTAATCATCTTAGCAGTAGGAGAGAAAGTGTCATGATAATCAATACCTTCAGTCTGAGTGTAACCTTTGGCAACTAAGCGAGCTTTGTAGCGGTCGATAGAACCATCAGAATTATACTTCAACTTGTAAACCCAACGACAACCAATAGGAACTTTGCCAGGTGGCAAGGGAGTCATGGTCCAAGTACCATTAGCATGTAAGGCTTTAAGCTCCTCAGTCATGGCACGACGCCAATGAGGATCACTTGCAGCCTCGGCAAATGAGGAGGGCTCCACATTCCGACTGACAGAATATATATAGGAAAGATGCTGGGGAGAATATCGGTGATAAGAAATAAAATTACAGATGGGATATCGCGTACCTTTTATAGAACTGGGTTGCGAAGTGGAAGATTGGTGTGGTGGCAGAATCACCTGCGAGCAAACATAGTCCTTTAAATAGGTTGGGGTTTTATGGGTACGGGTAGAGAGGCGAGGGGTGGGGAGAAGGTCAGAAGAGGGGATGAGCGTAGAGGTGGTGGGGTCCGGGGGTAGGTGGGTGGAACTAGAGGGGGAAGCGGTGGAGGGAGCAGGGGGGCCGTGGCGATAGTGGCGGAAGGATGGACATGGGATGTGTCGTCAGGAGAGGGAGTCGGGAATAAAGTGGCAGGAGGGACAGTAGGTGGGTGTGACGTAGGGACAGGGAGTGGGGGATAAGGAAGGTCCAGAGAAGAAGGAAGAGGTAGGGTAGGAGCGGGAGAAGCGGTATGGGTGGGTGGAAGAGTATAAGGGAAGGAATCTTCATGGAAAATGACGTCCCGACTGGTGAAGATGCGGTGAGTGGCTAGGTCATATAGTTTGTATGCCTTTTGGGCAGGAGGGTAACCAAGAAAGATGCAACGATGGGCTCGAGGGGAAAATTTAGTGGGTGGAATGACAGAGGTGGCATAGGCTAAACAACCAAAGACTCGGAAGTGATCATAGGTGGGGACTTTGTTATGGAGGATCTCAAAGGGAGATTTATTTTGCAGAAGACGAGTGGGAAGACGATTGATTAAATAAGCAGCGGTAAGGATACATTCACCCCAAAATTTAAGAGGAAGATGGGACTGAAAACGGAGTGCGCGGGCGGTTTCTAGGAGATGCCTATGTTTGCGTTCAACAACGCCATTTTGTTGAGGGGTATGGACACAAGAAGTTTGAAGTAAAATCCCATTAGCGGAAAAAAAAGGACGAAGAGAAAGAAATTCGCCGCCATTGTCAGTACGAATGCATTGAATATGAGTATGAAATTGAGTATGGACATAAGCAAAAAAATCCTTGATTAATTGTTGAGTATCAGATTTATGTTTCATGAGAAAGACCCATGTAAAACGAGAAAAATCATCCACAATGGTTAAAAAATAATGAGCTCCAGAAAGGGAAGATTGACGATTCGGACCCCAAATATCACAATGAATTAAAGCAAAAGGAAAAGTTGTTGAAATTGAACTGAAACCAAAAGGTTGACGAGTTTGTTTCGCCAAAGGACAAACATCACAAACATGACTAGAATCAAAAGAACAATTTAAAAATTTAGAAGCTAAAACTTGCAAACGAGGAGAGGAAGGATGGCCAAGGCGCCTATGCCACAGGGAAGACGGGATGGTGATGACATGGCAAAGAGGGTGACGGGAGGGAAGGGAAGAGGCAAGGGCCACAAGGTAATATAGGTCGCCACGTCGCTTACCCACACCAATCATCGCCTTCGAAACCAAGTCCTGCAAAACACACCAAGTGGGAAAAAATGTTACGGAACACGATAAGCCATCTGTAAGCTTACCAACCGATAAAAGGTCCACATTAAAATTAGGAACGCATAAGACATCTTTCACATGTATAGAGGAATTTAAATGGAGAGTGCCAGTTAAAGAAATAGGTGCGGTAGAACCACTAGGCAAAGAAACAGGTGGCAACTGGGAAGGAGAAGTATTAACCAAACATGAGGCAGAGGAAGTAATATGATCTGTAGCTCCACTGTCAAGGATCCATTGACCAAGACGAGGAGCTACGGGAAACAAACCTTTGGCAAAGTCCTTATTAAAAACAGCATGAGCCTGAGGAGACGAAGGAGGGTCGGCAGCATCAGTGAGGGCAGCAAGGACTCGGGAATGTTGGTCGGCCGAGAGATGTGGCATAGCAAGCTGAACATCATGCAGTGTGGGCTGCCCTTGCACGTGGTGGGCTGATGGAGGGACTGAAGCCGTGTGGGCCTGGGAGCTGGGAGGGGGCCGATGATTAGCCGCATGGGTGGGACGGGCAGGAAGAGCAGCACCATTGTTGCTGCGAGAAGAACCAACGGATGTAGAACGACGGGGTGGCCTCCACGGTTGGCCATGGAGAGGATGACCAACAGGATAACCATGAAGCTTGTGGCAGGTGTCACGGGTGTGAAAATCATAGTTGCAATAAGTGCAGTGAAGAGGAGGACGGGCGGAAGAAGCACGGGACGATCCACGGACCGTCATGGCTGCTGCAGGTTGATCGGCTGAACGGAGAGAACCCATCGAGCGTTGCTTCTCTGCTTGAGACACAGAGGAGCATGCTTGGCGAACGGTGGGCAGTGGGTTCATCAAGAGGATTTGATAGCGAACGGCCGAAAAAGACTCGTTAAGGCCCATGAGAAACTGCATAAGTTGCTGTCTGTCGTTCTTGGTGCCAGAAGAACAGGTGCAGTGGTCATTGTAGGAGGCAAGTTCGTCCCAAAGGCCTTTGAGACGAGTGAAGTAGGCGGAAACAGATGAAGTGCCTTGAGAGATAGTGGCAAGGTCACGGTTGAGTTGAAAAATGCGAGGAGCATTGCTTTGGGAGAACCGTTCACGAAGGTCGTCCCAAACGGCTTTGGCAGTAGTGGAAAAGAGGACGGACTCGGCAAGGTCAGGCTCCAAAGAATGAAGAAGCCATGAAAGAATCATATCGTTGCAGCGACGCCAGGCAGCGTGCGCATCAGGGTCTTCGGAGGAGGACGGTTCTGCAATGTCACCATTAATAAAACCAAGTTTGTTCTTGGCGCTCAAAGAGATCTCCATGCCGCGTGCCCAGGTGGTGTAGTTGTCTCCATTTAATTTTTTGGAAACAAGAACAAGGTTAGGGTGATCAGAATGGTGAATATAAAAAGAAGTACTGGAATCGGAATCTCCCATGATGGAAGAACAAGAACAATAACGGCAGGAGGATGAGGCTGCCGAAAAAAAAAATATTAAAAAGAAGCTAGGGTTATGAAGCCTGCTCTGTATACCATGTAGAAAAAGATGTATAGGGTAAAAGTATATGTTATTGATACGTGAATAAGAAATATATACAAGTACATTCCTTGCTCTACAAGGCTTAATCCCTACAAACTAGGAATACAATCTCAATTAGGATTACAATCATATCTATTACTTTGACTAGGATTCTATTGTCTAACAATGTAAGCAAGGCAGTTAGAAAGATTGTTAAGAGTCGGTTATATAGTTAGAGTAGTAGCTTAGATATTAAGTGTTGAAGGAATATCTAGCAACTACAGCTATACAATTGTATTCACTCAATATCATCAATAGACAACATTTCATCTCTCTCTCTCTCTCTTATTTCTTATCACTTGTTCTTAGTTCTTGCTCTGCTTTTGTGCGTTCTTCTGCATATTGTAAGAATTGTTATCAGTCTTATCCCTCAGTTATTTCCAGTGCTAAAATGTACATGATTAACATAGCAGTAGTCATTTCGATCACCTCCAGAAGCCCTAGGTGGCATGTTGTTCTCTAGGTTGTTTTAGGGTTCAGTTATCCCCAAACCTCAGGTCTCTAGTTGACTTTTTAATATATATCCCCTTAAATTTGGTAATGTTTTATTGGATTATTACCATCCACTAGGGCTAATTTTAGGGAAAGATTGCATGTAATCTTCCCTTGGTTGCTACTACTTAAAGTGTTTGCTGTAATCTCAAATTCATAATAGAAAATACACGCAAATCCAAATCTTTCACATGATATCAGAGCAGTGTCCTTCTTAGGCATGTCTTTGATGCCCTTTGTTTCATCATTCTTCATTCTCAGCCATTAACATGGCTAAAGAAAATTTAGAAGCTGAGAGCACCATTGCCACATTCTCTACCAATATCTCTAAGGTTGGTATCAACCTTAATCAAAGGTTCAGTTTAGTGTTGTTCAACGAGTTCAATTATCTCCTTTGGTCTAGGGTAATAACTCTAACCCTTGGAGGAAAAGCTAAGCTTAGCTTCATTAATAGAGTCATTTAAGTACCAGAGAAAACCTCCCCATATTATGCATCATCGATGTGCAACTTAACTCCATGGAAAGGAAAATCGCCGAAATCTTTAGCTATTTTGAATCTTCACAGCAGCTATGAGACAAGGTGAGAGAAATCTATGACAACCAAAATAACTCAGCCAGAGTTTTTCAGCTCAAAAGAGATATTGTTGCCCTTAAATAAGAAATTAAGTAAGTCCTTTGTTCAACATCTTGGTGACCTCACTACAACGTCAATGTGGAACGAGTTGGATGTTTATAGGCCTCATACCACTGATACTACTATACTGTTGAAGAGGGTTGCGGAAGACAAAATCTTCTAATTGTTAGCCGGTCAGAGCTTGGAGTATGAAGATTTGAGGAGCCACATCTTGATGAACTTGAAGCTTCCATCTTGTTCCAGTGTATGTGCAATTAAGGTGAGTATAAATGTATATTATTTTTGTATATTATGATTTACAATAGAGATGCTCTTTATAGGAGCCAAAGGAGCGGACAACAACTAATGGAAATAGTAAAGAAAGACTAATGGACAATTAGTGGACTAGACACAATTATGAAAGGCATGTCTAATGGAAGCAATCATGAAAGGCTAGTGGACAAGCAATCAATATGTTGAGAAGAAGATTCCTTTTTACGCCCCCGCAAGACGGTGGTCCCGTCAGAGACACCGATCTTGGATCGTAACAATTGGAAGCGTGGACGAGGAAGAGCTTTTGTGAGGACGTCTACAAGCTGATCCTGAGTAGAAACATGTGACACTTGAAGCCCGTGATTGACTCGATCACGAACAAACTGAAAATCAAGTTCAATGTGCTTCATGCGAGAGTGAAGAACAGGATTGACACTATAAAAAGTTGCCCCAATATTGTCGCAGGAAATGGTTGGCTTATCCATTGAGGAGACACCAAGCTCATGGAGAAGGGATTGAAGCCAAGCTAGTTCAGCAGTAGTAGAGGCTATGGCGCGGTATTCTGCTTTCGTGGACGATTGAGCGACAGAACGTTGTTTGCTAGAGCTCCAAGAGATTAAGTTGCCACCCAAATAAATGACATAACCCGTGGTAGACTTACGGTCATCACAATCACCAGCCCAGTCAGCGTCTGAGAAGACATATAGACGAGATGAGGCACTGCGGTGGAAGATAATGCCATGAAAAATAATGCATTTCAGATAGCAGATGAGACGTTTCAAGGCCTGCCAATGAGACTCAGTTTGTCGATGCATGAACTGTGAGAGTTTGTTGACAGTAAATGAGATGTCAGGGCGGGTGAGACTGAGGTATTGGAGACCTCCAACAAGTTGTCGAAAGGTAATAGCATCAGTGAGAGGAGAGCCATCAGAGAGAATCAAAGGAGTAGAGGTAGCCATTGGTGTGGTCACATCCTTAGCACCATCCATTTTAGTTTTAACGAGAAGATCATAGATGTATTTATGTTGAGAAAGAAACAAACCTGTGGTGGTGGGTATCACTTCAACCCCAAGGAAATAATTAAGGTTCCCCAAATATTTGACAGAAAAACGATTTGCCAAGGCTTGAATGAACGTAGAGAGGAGCCTGGTATTATTTCCTGTAAGAACAAAATCATCAACATAAACTAGAAAGAAGATCACATCATTATCCTGACGAAAAATAAAGAGAGAGGTATCTGAGATGGCATTGACAAATCCTTGATTGAGCAAAAAGGTGCTTAACTCCTTGTACCATGATCGGGGTGCCTGCTTGAGGCCATATAAAGCTTTGCGAAGTTTGCAGACATGTGTTGGAACAGTAGATTCACCGAACTCGGGGGGTTGTATCATGTAAACATCTTCAGAGAGTGATCCATGCAAAAAGGCATTGTTCACGTCTAATTGACGAAGAGGCCAACCATGAGTGAGAGCCAAATGAAGAACAATACGGATGGTGGTGGGTTTGACAACTGGACTGAAGGTGTCTAAGAAATCCACGCCAGGACGTTGGTGAAAGCCTTTAGCAACAAGGCGTGTTTTGTACCTATCAATGCTGCCATCAGAATGTCTTTCGATGGGGAAGACCCATTTGCACCCGATAAGATTCTGTGAAGGTTGAGGAGGAACAAGCTCCCAAGTGCCATTGCGGATTAACGCATTGAACTCGTCGGACATTACTGCACGCCAAAGAGGATCTTTGATAGCCTGAGAAACACATGTTGGTTCAATGGGAGAAGGAAGTAGGTGTTTGGTGGCAGTGCAAAGTTGTTTAGGTTTAAAGATATTGTTTTTGGCTCTGGTTGTCATGGGGTGATGGTTGAAATTATTTGGTGGTGGTGGTGAGGGTAAGGGAGTGATAGATGTGGGTATGAGATGATGTGGTGATGGGGGGTGAGCAGTTGCAGATGGTAATGGTGCAGGGGAGGGACACAACTCTGAGACCTCCGAAGACGTATGAGTGGCAGCATGCTGAGAAGAGGTATGTGATGGAACCGGTGGTACCTCGGCAATGTGAGCAGGAATGGAGATGGCTGCTGGAGTGACAGCAGACCATGCAGTGGAGTCGGGGGAAGGAACTGGAGGGATGACGGAGTCACGAAAAGAAAAAGGAAAAGTGTTTTCGTCAAATCGAACGTGACTGGAAACAAACATACGACGGGAAGGGAGATCAAGACATAGATAAGCACTTTGAGTAGAGGAGTAACCAAGAAAGAGACATGGACGAGATCGAGGAAGAAGCTTGTTGGAATTATAGGGTCTTAACCAAGGGAAACATAAGCAACCAAACACACGAAGCTTAATGTAGTTAGGAAGATCACCAAAGAGAGCTTCGTTTGGAGAGATATTATTGAGAACATGAGTGGGCATCCTATTAATAAGATACACAGCAGTTTTGAAAGCATATGACCAATAAGTTAGGGGTAAGGATGCTTGGTGGATAAGTGTTAACCCTGTTTCGACAACATGGCGGTGGCGGCGTTCAGTAACACCATTGTGTTCGGGAGTGTGTGGAGGAGTGGTGAGGTGAGTGATGCCATTTGTGGAAAGAAAATGTTTGAGTTTTACATATTCTCCTCATCCGTCAGAGTAAAAGGTGATTATTTTGGTGTGGAAGTAGTTTTCTACAAGAGCTTTAAAGGTTGTGAAGATTGAGAAAACATCGGATTTGTGTTTCATGGGATAAAACCAAATATATTTTGTGAAATGATCTACAAAGATAACATAGTATGAAAAACCATCAGTAGATAAATAGGGAGCAGGACCCCATACATCACTATAAATTAGTTCAAGATGACGCTTACTAACAAGCGTAGAATGACCAAACGGGAGCTTGTGGCTCTTATTGCAATGACAAGAAGTGCAAACAAAAGGAGTTGAAGACATAGGAATGGAGAAGGTACGTTGGATTTGAAGATAGGTTCGATGGTTGGGGTGACCAAGCTTACGGTGCCACACATTGGAGGAGTCCATCACACTGCTCATAACTTGTTTTTGAGGCATCAAGCATGGCCACTCATATGTATCGTTCTTATTCGGGCCTCAAAGAAGTGCCGCTCCAGTGTTGAGATCCTTGACAAGAAAGGAATCAGGAAAAAATTCAATAGAGGTGGCATTTTGTCTATTAAATTTGGCAATGGAAATAATATTACGAGAAATGGAAGGAACACACATGACATCATTTAAGTGAAATGGGGTGGTAGAGGAAGAAGAGAGTGATGTGGAACCAACATGTGTAATATTTAAACCTGTTCCATTACCAATAACAATCTGATCAAGACCATCATAGGTAGTGGAGTCTGGGATGTTCCTGGAGTCAGAGGTGACATGGTGAGAGGCACCCGAGTCGAGCAGCCAAGGAGATGATGTTGAGGAGCGGATAGTGGTGTGGTTGACCGTGGGTGGAGCGGAAGAAAGTTGAGGGCAACGTTTTGCACTATGCCCTTGAGTACCACACCATTGACAAAAACCACGATACCCCGTATTAGAACGACGATGATTGGAGTTGTGGTGGTTAGCACGGTTAGAGTTGAATGTGGTATTTGTTAGACGTTGTTGGGAGGCTTGTGTGGCCCTGAAGTCATGCTGGAATGAGCAGGGAGCTTGAGCAACAAGGGCAGTCATAGGAGTAACAGCAGTTGGTGGTGCATCCCGTTGGAGGAAAGTTTCATGTTCAATGAGTTTGTCATACAGATTTTCAAAGGAGATGGAGGTATCGCTAGCCCGAACAACGGCAGCGATTTCTTTGAAGGCAGGTCCAACACCATTGAGGACGTGTAGAACAACATCATCGTCGGAGAACAGAGAATCAATGATGGCAAGCTCATCAATGATAACTTTGATAGCTTGTAAAAAAACTGACATAGGTTGTGTATCACGACGCATGAGCGTAAGACGCTCTTTGAGGTTGAGAACCCGAGAGCGTGTTTTGTTGGCGTAGAGCTTGGTGAGCTTGTCCCAAGCCTCCTTGGATGTTTTAGAGGAGGAAATGAGAGATATAATCTGTTCAGAGACAGAAGCTAAGATAGCATGTAGTAGCAGCTGATCTTGACGAATCCAGAAGGTGTAGGACACAGTAGAGGAGGCAGCAGGACGTGGTTTTGATCCATCAATGTAACCCATCAGGTCATACCCAAGAAGCAGGGCATTGAATTGAGCTCGCCAGGAAGGAAAGTTGGTGGGTGTGAGTTTTAGAGGTAATTGAGCAGCAGCGTTAATGGTGACAAAGGTGGGCAAGGGGGGTGAGTTGGTGGATTCAGCCATGAGGATCGAAAAAAAATGCTCGATGGAGCTTTGTTGCTCTTGATACCAAATTAAGGTGAGTATAAAATGTATATTGTTTTTGTATATTATGATTTACAATAGAGATGCTCTTTATAGGAGCCAAAGGAGCGGACAACAACTAATGGAAATAGTAAAGAAAGACTAATGGACAATTAGTGGACTAGACACAATTATGAAAGGCATGTCTAATGGAAGCAATCATGAAAGGCTAGTGGACAAGCAATCAATGTGTTGAGAAGAAGATTCCTTTTTATGTGCCACCATACAACGAGAAGAAGTTAAAAGGAGAGTCATGGCTCTTAACACTAAGTCCAATGTGCGAGAAGCTCGAGCACAATCACAAGTCACCTGAATCAAGGGTTTACAAGGGAAAAAGGTCGGACTTGAAATGTGATCACTGTCTTCGTATTGGTCACCTTGGAATTGGCCATACCAAGGATCGATGTTGGATACTTCATACAAAGTTAAAACCTAAGTTCAACAAGGATGAAAAATGACCTTTCAAAGCAGCTCAAACCCACCATACAAAAGCAGTTATGGGGCCAATCTTGAAACAACTTCCTCAACAAACCATGCAGGTGAAACTCCTAGTGGTGGTTTGTTAGATTTTACGTCAAATCCTACTGCACTGATAAATGATTTTGCTTCTTACCTTCAATGCAAAAATTGGACGGGTCAAAGTGAAGAAACTGTGGGAACTGGAGCCGAGAACCACACTACTCTCATTGGGAAATTCGTTGGGTTTTCGGTAAAAGCAGAAGGAATGCCACACGAAGACACTGCATGTATCTTAAATGCTTTTTCAATTGCTCGAAATACAAGTCTTGTGCATGATTGTTGGATATAGGTGCCATTGATCACATGACAAACCAACCTACAAACTTGCATGATTTTCAAAAAATGTCATCTCAAGTATTAGTTGTTAATGGTAGAGGAGTTTTGTTCATGGGAAAAGGGAAAATTAAGCTGATATCCAACCAAAGTTCAGTCCACTATTTTTTATGTTCCATTCTTTCCTTTTAATCTCATGTCAGTAGGAAGGATCACCCAAACACTAAATTGCCTTGCAATTTTCTCACCTCATAATATGATTTTTTTTTTCAGGACATAGTTACCGGAAAGATGATTTGTGAAGGCTTCTTTCAAAATGGCCTTTATTACTTGTCTATGAAATTTTCACAACCAAAGGGTTTACAAGTCAGTACAAGTAGATGTTTAAGTGATGAAATTTTGGGGCAATAACTCCCTTATTCCTTCCATCCTTGTAATCAATACAAAGATCCTCATTCAACACACAACTCACATGAAATGCCAAATGGCATTTAAGCTCAAAGCACTGGATAACACACCCCCTTGAACTCTCACAAACACAGCACCTCTCATTCCACCACCTTTCGGAACCTTGGAGCAATCAGTCCCCTCCCGGCCTTCAGGATCCTTGAAGAACACTTCCAATGTTAGAGTGAATCACATATTGATGAGAGAATGGACTTTGCATGTGCTTATAAGTAGTTAGGCTACTCCCTATATTGGCAATCGGTTTTATAGTTGAACCTCAACTTTCTTCATTGTTTCAGAATAGGTTGGTTCACATGCGAAGCCTAACGGCCACACATGCTCCACGTCACTCGAGTTATGTTGTCCACGTGTTAGGCTTGAAAAGTCGCCACACATGAGGAAGCGTATTGAGAAAGAATCCTACATTGATGAGAGGAGTGACCTTTTATAAGCTTATAAATAATTGTGTTATTCACCATATTGCCAATTGGTTTTATGATAGAACCTCAATTTTCTTCATCCATAACATAAAGCCCGCACACAATGTGTGCCCACCTGCCGTCTCCAGTGGGCTTCAAAAGTTACGAGCCTTCGTTTTCATTTGAGTTTTAGCAGCCAATATTTGAATTTGGCAGGGGATTTAAGTTTTTGGTTGGGGGAATTTTGGTACCAAAAGTATTTGGGTGAGAGGTCCGGCTTTGTTGTTGGCCTTGGGCTTTGGGTTACAATTTGAGAGAAGCTTTCTCTCAAAATGTCTTGGAGCTTTTTTGTTTTGTATGCGACGATAAGCTAAAAATTGAAATCTTTCGATCTGAACTTTGTAGATGTAAATGAGATCAATTGGCCAAAGTTGTGTACTTGCTCCCTTGTTCCCCAATTCAATGTTCCTTTTGGATTGGACTATTTGTAACTTTTCTTGTCCGAGATAGAGGCAATCATATGCAAAATAAGAGAACGGAAATGGTTGACTGGACATAGGATAGAAAAGAAAAAGAAAAACGAAGTGTACACTTGTCACATTTTTCGTATCACATTTACATAATCTCTCTAATAGAAATACGACCCACCAATACATGTCCAACTTATTCACAGACCAGCACCAGAAAGTGCAAATCCAACTCTTCCATAGCTACTACGTACGGAAAGAAATTCCGACATACGAAAAGAAATTCCGACGAATACCAGCTCATATGAAAGCAGAAAGACTTAAGTTTGTACTGCTTGTCTAAAGATTTTACATGACATTTCTATCTTGCTTCTGGGCTGGCACAGTCTGTCTTCATGCCAAGGCACTACCAAAGATTGAATGACAAATGCTGGAAACAGCACATGGTACTGCAGTTAGAGGGTTTCCGAAGTGCTGACCGGCTAGAACAATTCCAAGCACCGAATTCTGAAACATAAAATAGCCGATAACAACACTTGCAGACAACTGATAACGCATGCAAATTGACATGGATTCTTTCAATTATACATACACACGTCACACATGTGCGCACCCACACAATACAAGCAATCATATGGCTTTAGCCATAGAATGGAATTAACAATGACTGTTATGTCTTTTGGCTTAATAAATGAAAGCAATGTCTTTTCGCTTGAATAAATGAAATTAACAATTGAATGTAATGTCTTTCCGTTGCGATGTGCCGATGCCATGCCACCACGACGCAACAGCCATACTAAGCTGGGGAAGTTGCAGCATGCACTCCATGAGCAGCAGAAGCTTCCCCGCTACACAGACGGTGTGCGTTGAATAATTAGAAGGGTTGAGGGTTGGGTTGATAAGAGAGAAGGTGAGATCAAGGGATGAGAGTGAAGAAGGAAACTGAAAGGAAAGAGTGGGGAGGAGGAGGGGGCTGGTCTGTAGCATGTGGTAGAATACAAATTCAAAAGCAAAGAGAGTTAGATGTTTTGGGGTTTGGTGGTGCGATAATAGGATCGTTAGTCATATTTGGCAGGATAGAGAAAGAGAGAAAATTGAAATGGGTCAAACGGTGGAAGAAAGGGAATAGAGTGTAGAAAGGGATTGGTTTAAAATGGTAAAGATGATATTTCCTCTTTCATATTATTGTTAATTATCAATATTTTATAGCTAAGATATATCATATATGGCTCACTTCCTAAATCTTAAATAGTTCTTATTCGCAAGTTGGGGCATAACAAGTTTTCACTTTGCTTAAAGCAAAGTAAGCAGCCATTTCTTGGCAAGCAAAACCACAGCTGAAGTAACCTTCCACCACCTGCTTAAAGAAAGTTGTCTCCTTGTTATTAACACATTTTTCCTCTTTCAACCCATTTTTGCTTATTACAGAACCACAACTAAGAGATTGGAGTTTGAGAGAAACCTAGTGAAAGTGGTAGTTGCTGGATTTCACAATTTGGAACATAGTGAATCAAGTAAGTTTCTTTGTCTTGTTTGCTTTGCTTCCATCTTTCTTAATCTCTATGCTGCATTGTTATTGAGCTTTGATTCAGTTTTCAGTTGTCTTCTTTGTCATTTGAACCTTTTTTTTTTATTCACTCAGATATCATTGCCTTTTTCTTCATTGTTCAAAGCGTTTGTAGTCGTACGTCGAATAACATTTGAACTTGTGGTTGATTCAGTTCGTCTGAATCGTAGTGTTTATGCCTTCTTTATGAAGGAGTCTGGACCTCTGATCAGTTGGATAAAGTCATGTAACCACCATGTGAATAAAGCCTCATTGGATTTACCGATGAGGAATTACAGAAGTTATTTATATTGTTATTAATTCATTGGATTCTTGTGTCCATTCTATTGCAGCTCTTGAATCCATCTCCTTTGACTATGCATTCGAATAATTTCATTTAAGATAATGTTGCTTACTGAGCTTCGCAACTCACCCTTTTTCCCTTCCGTTTCGGCAGCTTGGGTAGGGATGGCAATGGGGTGGATTGGGTTCAGACGTGTCATCCCATAACCGAACCCGTTTGTTTTTTCTGTACCCAAAACTGTAAAAAACCCGAACAGGTATTCCCCGTAACCTAACCCGTTGGTAACGGTTCCCCATCAGGTAACGGTTTTTTCCATTATGAATTTATAATATTTCTTTCTTATGAAAAATTAAGCGAGTGGATTGATCAGATTGATCGGTTCTTCTGGGAAACTCTTGACTTCAACTTGCGGCTGCACATCAAAAATCCCAAAATTCAATAAAAATGAAAGCTTTATCAGTTGAGGCAGTTCATCAAACAAGTTGTGTGCATAAGAAAGGAGGTGATCTTACCTTGAACCAGGACCAATACTTGACAGAGCCAGAGGAGGCAGACGGCTCGCAAAGCTGAGAGGAGGCGAGGAACCCTTCGCGACGCAAAAGAAGCCAAGGTTGAAGGCTTGAAGCAATATTTGCTACTGCTAATTTGTAAGAGAAAACAATTAGATTTTTTTCCCAAAATTGAAGTATTGCACTATCTTTTCTGACCTTTGAACCACCTTTCTGACATTTGAGTTCTTTCAGATTCCATGACTCATTGAAATTTGGAAGCAATAAATTTTTTGGAATAAAGATAGAACCGTTGAAGTATGCGGACCTTTGGAGTATTAAGGTTGCTGGAGAAAAAAAAATAGGAATTTCATTCTTCTATAAAAAAAAAAAAAAAAAAAAAAAAAAAATATATATATATATATATATATATATATATAAAGAATGAAAATGGGGCGGGTTCGGAGTAGATACCCCTATAACCATAACCGAACCCGAAACTGAATAATTTACCCAACAGTTACCCATAATCGTAAAAAACCTGAAATTTAATCCTCGAAACCGAACTGTTCGGACCGGTTACCTACGGGTATCGGGTTTGACGGATTAAATTGCCATCCCTAAGCTTGGGTGAGAAGTTGACACAAGTTTTGGTGTATATTTGAAGAGCTGTACAAGATTTTTGTTCATTTTAGAAAACATTAGATGTTTTGTAGCTATTTTGACAACATTATGCACATTAGATGTTTTCTACCTTTATTCTGGATTTTAGAACCTTTGTAATTTTCATTTTCAGGTTACATGTAAGAAATGGTAATAAATTGTTTATTTCAATTTGGGAGAATGGGAAGTATTACTTTTTTCTCTTAAAAGTAAAATGAAGTGTCATCTGCTCGAATTTAGTTTGGGTCAAATCCATTGCATGACATGTGATGAGGTGATAGTACTAGTGTAATCCATTAAAGCATATTACTTGTGGTGAGGTGATTTAGTTTGGGCCAAATCCGTTGCGTGACATGTGGCGAGGTGATAGTATTGGTGTAATCCATTAGGTATCGCTTGGTATGTGGGATTGAACATAACGGAATGCAGTGGGATGGGACATACTCATCTCACGTTTGGTGTGCCAATTTGCTTGGGACATGTTGTCCTGTGGAACGAATTTTAGTTAATTTTTTGTGCGACCCTCCCCCCTCGGAACGACTTGTTCCAGCCCATGAAACACAAAATTAAACTTTTTGGATAATAATAGCCCTCATCTTTTTCATTAATTTCACTATCTACCCTCTCTCTCCCATAGCCTCCTCTTTTCTACCTTCCCTCTCTCATGTAGCCTCCTCCTCCACCACAAACCCAGCAACCAGGCTACCCCAAACCCAGTAAACCCATCCGAACCCAACCCCACCTTTCTCCCGCCGCCTCTTTGCTCCTTGCTAGTCCCACGACGAGACCGTCGCCTTCTGTCGCGAAAACCTCAAGACCACCCACTAGCAGAATGTGGCTGATGCCATCGCTCGAGGGATAGGATGGTGAGGATTAGGCGGAAGATGTGAGGGATGACGTTGAACTCGTCAGCGATGACTCAGGTAAGGTCGAACTTGTCGGAGTGGAAGGGTACAATTGTCATTTAATTCTTTGTTCCATTCCAACCTGAGTGTACATCTAACGTAGCATGGAACCTCCGTTCCGTCCTGTTCTATCCCCTCTACGTACCAAACGGTACCGTAGAGCATATTACTTTGTAGTGTAAACGATTTGGTCATTGACTTTAAAACCTTCAATTGGATAGAGACGCGGAATTACTGAACTAGCTTGAGTGCAGAAACTTGAGTGTAGCGAGGATATTTCTGGGAACTTGGTTACATAATAGTGTTAGTCTTAGGTCATGTGATAAGTGCTATAAAGTGATGGAATATGTAAGAATTTTATGTCCTTTTAAAATTTGGGATGTTTAAGCAATAAATTAATTGTGATGCACTCAATGTTAAAGTTTTCAACTATGAGTTTGTCAAATAAATTAAGCATCATATCCAAGAAAAGAAAAAGAAAATATAACTACAGTTTGTCGAAATTTTTTTGAGAGACCGCATTTTTTAATCATTAGTGTATTATTTAATGCGATAAGTGATATGTACATGTCATGCTTATTAATTAACTAGTAAATATGTCCGCGTTGATGTGGGATCGAAAATTATATTTAAGATTATGCAAATTCATTCATTGAGGATTACAAATGCGAGTCAATAACTGAGGATTACAAATGCGAAAAAATAAAAATAAAATAAATAAAAAAAATGAAAATTTAACTTGACAAAGAAACCTCAATGATCTGGCTCAATTCATCATTCAAGACTTGGTCAAACTATGAATCACTCAATCTATCCCTAAATAAAAGAAAACCAAACCAAGTTTAGCAAGAATTATGCATGATTTTTGTGAAACTATATAATGAATGATACCACATTGTTAAACAAACATGGACTGAAGTTGATTTTAAAATTCATTTAAAAGGGAAGTGGTAAATATCATTCGCTTGAGATGCTAACTTTTCAAGATACGACACTGACAAAAATTGCATAGAAGGATGAAACACGTATTAACGCTTACACTTAATCATAGATAACTATAACAAAATTTTATTTTACTTTACAGAATGTTGCAGGAAATTGCCTAAATAGGCAATGAACAAAAGCACAGGGAGCGTGCGCTTGTGGATCCATAATTATATGTCAGAATGATTGATGTAAAGTATCAAGGATATTGATATACAGTACTACACCTCTAAACAATTTTCTGGCTTTTTTAAAGTACAAATAAAGACTCGCAATACTTTCTTGATGACGATGGAGGGCATAATCAAAACGCATTTTATAAATCTTTATATGTGACATTACTCTCTTGAATAATACTAGACCTGAAAATTGTTTTATGATTCGGTTTACTACTCTTTGAAGTACAATAAGTGTAGCAACAATTCCCTAAAAAGAGTGTATATGTTAAAGAATTGATTGAAATAATTATAACAGAAGTAAGTTGAAGATTAGATAATGGAAAATTGGATGCAAAAAATATATCAGCGGTGAAGTAAATGTAAGTGGTGCGAGGCTATCCTGATTATGCCCTGATCATCTTAAACCGACACAGGAGGATTTGGAGGTGAAGGAGTAGTATCTAAAAGGGTTCATCAGTATGAGAGTATAGGATTACTGGGTATTTCATCTTTGCTTACATTGCAGCTCTAGGAGGCTCTATATTCGGCTATGATCATGTTGTTTCAGGTCATTTTTCTACCTGGTTTATGATTCAAACTTTGAAATAAATTAGATTTATTTTCCCAGGCACCCCTTCCTCTTGTAAGCATAGGGGGCATAGGCTGACGTTCTGAATTCAATGACTACCGTGTGATATGAAAATCTAGGAATAAAAAGTTTGGAAGCCAAGATGCAATAGGTAAACTAAAATTGACGGCCGTAAAAGGATGGAAACGGAAATTACTTGCTAGCATCCAACTACACTTGACATTTCTATACGCACCCACAAAATTTCATCATTCAGATTGTGGAGCAAAAAATATTCACTAGGCGACACGTGGATTTGTGAACGAAAGAGGACAAAAATACCCTTGAGGTATATCGGGATTCCTACGCGCAAGTAGTGGGTAATCATCCTCAACCAATTCAAAAATGCTCCAGAAGAGGTAACTAATTCCAAATTATCTTATTTTAGGTAATTACTTCCAAAACTTAATTTCCCTAATATATTATTTAGTTAATTAATTATCTAAATAATATATTCTTCCCATATCTCCTAAAATCATCCCTTAATTACCAATTTGAAACATCCACTCAAACCTAAAAAATGGGATAGGGCCGGCTACCCCATTCAAAGTCCATTCCATCACCTTTTTTTTTTTCTACCTTTTCCACCTTTCCTTCCCTTTTAAATTAGCCAATCAATACCATAAATAATAAAATATCTCCTTTCATATTTAATTAGCCAATTAATTGGCTAATTAAACCTAAAATAAAACCTAAAAATCCCATAGTAACCGGCCATATTCCCTCCCATCTTTTCCCTACCTTTTTTTTTTTATTTTCCTCCACTTTATTACTCAAATAAAGCTAATCATTTAAGACCCATTCATTTCTATTTTATTAGCCAATAAAGGGGCTAATAAAAAACCACAAATTGACTAAGAAAAGGGAAGGGTGTGGCCGGCCCTTCCTTGGTGAAAAATGGGGAAGCCTAATCCTATAAATAGGCTCCTATTCTCACCAAAAATTCATTCCAAACCTCTTGCAAAAATTCCAAAACACTCTAAACACTATTTCTCTCTAAATTTCTAACTTTGGCATCGGAGGTTCTTCGGCCAAAGCCCCCCCCCATTCATCGTGGGCGCGTGAGGCTTTTGGCCTTAACCTAAGGTGCTAGTTGTTTTGTAGGTGCAAAATCGTCCAAGATCGAAGAGGAGAAAATTTGCATCCACAAATTGGTGCTTTCATTGAGAGTTGTAATCCATACTCGTAGAAGACTCTCGTACAAAAAGGTTTTTTCTTTATTTTCTAGTCTATTTGAATATTTTTCATACGTTCTTATTATTAGAATTTTCTACTTGCAAAGGTTCTTTGATAAAACGTATAAGAAAAATATAATGACTAGAAATTTAGAAAATTCCGCAAGTAAAAATTCTAGTATTCAAGAAATGGGACTACGGAGATCCATGAGGCAAAATGCGACAAGAAGGGGAGCGGCATCATCACCACGAGCTTCCACCATGGGAACCACCGTGATGGCTACCTCGGTAGCCACCCGCGGAGAGGTCCATGGTGCCTTCACCACGGCCGCCATGGGAACCACCACGGTGGCTACTTCGGTAGCCGCTCGTGGCGAGGTCCATGGAGCCTTCACCACAGCCGCCATGGGAACCACCACGGTGGCTACTTCGGTAGCCACTCGTGGCGAGGTCCATGGAGCCTTCACCACGGCCCGAGTCGTGCCATCCAAGTTTACGTGGACCAAAGCCCAAGCCTCGCATTCACATGCACCGCGCATTGAGCAGCCTGCTCCCGTGATCCAGCCTGCTCTTGTAGCCCAGCCTGCTCCAACGATCCAGCCTGCCCCAGTGATCCAGCCTGCCCCCGCAGCCCAGCCTGTTTTCATGGTTTCCCAAGCTGCCCAAGTCCGCCCGAGACAATCTCAACCATCCAGACCAATCATCGAGGCTGAGGCGTTTTCACCACATTTCTCTGCAGATTTGACATTCCCCAACTCAAATCTCGCACTTGGAGTCAACCACCCTTTCATTGTTCAAGGAGGTGCATTCCATCCAAGTTCTTCCAATCCGAATGGCGAACAAAACTTGTCCCGACAAGTCATAGAATTGACGAGCGCCCTTGCACAACAAACCACCTTGGTGAATCAACTTTTACAACGTACTGAGATGCATCGCGCTCACGATGAAGTTTCCCGGAGTAGAACAAGGGTAGACAAGGAGCCTTTTAAACAGCGTCCTGGAAAGCAGCCATTCAACCCATCACAAGTGGAGCATTCAGACAGTGCACACTCTCGATTGGGCCCCCGAAATAGCGTATACTCCCGTCTTAGCGCGCGGATGAGCGTGCACTCTCGGTTAGGCCCACGAGCAAGTATACATTCACGGTTGGGGCCACGCTTTGATAATCAACATGGGCAACCTTCCAGGCAAAGCATTCATTCGCGATTAGGCTCACAAGGAGTATCCTCCACATCACATCGGAGCAGGCAGCCTGACAAACGGAAGGAAACGATCGTTCAATCTGGCTCTAGTTCAACCGGTAGCCTGCAAAGAAATCCCTCGCCTGCTAGGAATCTATCTCATCCATTGCAGCCACAGCGTAGACGAGCCGAGCGGGAAGAAGAGCAGCCTAGACCGGTAGAAAAAGACCAAGGGCAGCAAAAAGCTCCGCTACCCCAACAAAAGCAAATCCAAGAAGAGGTAGAAAGGCTTTTCAATGAACGGATGCGTGATTTTCGGCGCAACGAAATGGTTGATGAGGCACTAAGGCGAGATATAACCAACATGAGCAGGTCACCTTTCGCGGATGAGATCGAGCAGGCAGAGCCTCCGCGCAAGTTTAGCATGCCACACTTCACATCTTTCAAAGGAGATGGGGATCCCGAAAGACACTTGAAGCATTACCGAAATGCGATGGTCCTTTATCGGAATAATGACGCCCTTATGTGCAAAATATTCGCCACTACTTTACAAGGCGAGGCACAAGATTGGTTTCATACCTTGCCGACACGATCCATCCAGAATTTTGATGATCTTTCCTTGGTCTTCACCAAAGAATACTCATCTTATCGATCGATCAAGAAGAAGTCCGATCACCTGTTCAACGTAAAGAAAAACCCAAAAGAGTCGCTTCGCGATTACGTGAAGAGATTCAAAGCAGAGAAGGCGAAGATCGTCGGATGCGACAACTCGATAGCAAGTGCAGCCTTCCAAAAAGGACTGCCAGCAGACCACCCACTGTTTGGAGAAATGATCATGAAAGAAGACCTAACTCTAGCAGATTCCTTTGCTCTAGCAGAAAAGCATGCGCTTTGGGACGAGGCTCGACAAGCAGAAAAAGCTCCCGAACAACCTCGAAAAGAGTTGGCAACTGCTCAAAAGAAGGATGAAAAACAACCCAACAAGGGCAGGCAGGAGTTCAAGCGCAGGGACCGACCCACGACCAAAGAAGGCCCAATGACCAACAACTATTCTAAGTTCTCAATTCCGATTCATCAAATCCTTCGAGATGTCAAGAATGAACCATGGTTCAAGTTGCCGAGGCAGTCAAAAGGAGATACTTCCAAGTTGGACCATACTAAGTACTGCGCATTCCACCGAGGTCCCGGTCACACAACCAACGATTGCTACACTTGGAAGAACTACCTAGAGAAACTCGTGAAAGAAGGCAAAGTCGATAGATATTTGGACAAGCCAGCTGAGCAGCCAAAAAGGAATGCAGACAGAGATGAGGAGCCACCAACTAAGACGATTCGAATCAATGGCATTTTCGCTGAGTCCGAGCACTTAGGGGCTACTAATAACTCCAAAAAGAGGAAGATCCAGCAGGCTTTACTAATCTCACAAGTTCATGCAGTCGATACCCAACCTGGACCTATCATTGGCTTCACAGAGCAGGATGCAGAAGGAGTCGACTTCCTACACGACGATGCATTAGTAGTATCTCTCCAACTAGCCCATGCTATAGTCGACAGGATGATGGTTGACAATGGAAGTGCGGTCAACCTACTTCAACTTTCAGTCATTCAGAAGATGGGCCTGGAAAGTACAATCATACGCCGGGCAGAGGTACTTACTGGATTCAACAGACACACCTCAACTGCCATCGGTCATATCATACTTGACGTAAAAACACCGCCAGTCGTCTCAAAGCAAACATTCACGATTGTAAGCGACCCATCTCCCTACAATGGGATTCTTGGGAGACCTTGGTTGATCAAGCTGGATGCTGTCACTTCCGTCAAGTATCAAAAAATCCGATTCCGCATCCCGGGAGGAGGAGTCGGAGAGATCAAGTCTGACCAGGTTTCATCCCGACGATGCACTGTGCAAATGTTAAAAGAAACAAAGAAGAAGACCTTTACCCCCGTAAAGGTTACCGAAGTCCAAAAGGGTAAAGAAATTGCCAAATAGCAATTACAGCAGGTGGATCGAGAAGATGGCGCCCAAGCAGACAAGATAGGATGGAAACCCGAAGAGGACGCCGAGGACATCATTCTTGATCCCCAGCAGCCGGAAAAGACGGCTAAAATTGGCTCACGATTAAGCCCATACGAGAAGGAAGAACTCACAATTTTCCTTAGGAAAAACCGAGATATCTTCGCATGGTCACCATCCGACATGCCTGGTATTGATCCCAAAGTGGCCTGCCACAAGCTGCACGTTGATCCAACTGCCAAACCAGTAATTCAAAAAAGAAGACATTTCGCTCCCGAACGAGTAGCGATCATCGAGGCAGAAATCGACAAACTATTGGAGGCCGGTTTCATAGAGGAGGTAGCACACTCGGCATGGCTTGCTAATGTCGTACTAGTCATGAAGAAGGAGAAGGGCAAATGGAGGGTTTGCATAGACTACACTGACCTCAACAAGGCATGCCCAAAAGACCATTATCCTGTCCCCCGGATTGATCTATTAGTAGATTCAACTTCTGGAAACCAGTTACTTAGTTTCTTAGATGCATACTCCGGTTACAACCAAATAGCCATGCATGAGCCTGACAAGGAGAAAACTGCGTTTGTGATAGAGCGAGGCACTTACTGCTACAAGGTCATGCCTTTTGGCCTCAAGAACGCGGGAGCCACTTACCAAAGGCTAGTAAATATGATGTTCAAAAAGCAAATTGGGGTAACCATGGAGGTCTATGTCGACGATATCATGGTAAAGGGCAAGCAGCGATCAGATCACATTCGCAATTTAGCAGAAGCTTTCAATATCCTTAGAAGGTACAAGATGAAGCTCAACCCCACTAAGTGCACGTTTGGAGTATCTTCAGGTCGATTCCTAGGGTACTTAGTAACCCAACGAGGAATTGAAGCACATCCCAAGCAAATCCAAGCAATCATAGAGATGAAATCTCCAACTACCTTGAAGGAGATCCAAAGCTTGACCGGACGAGCAGCCGCCCTCAATCGTTTCCTCTCACGATCCACCGATCGATGCAAACCCTTTTTCAAAGCTATCAGGAGGGCACAAAGAAACAAATGGGATGAAGAATGCGAAAAAGCTTTCCAAGACTTGAAGAGTTATCTCACATCACCTCCCTTACTATCCAAGCCGGAAGCAGCGGAGGATTTATATATTTATTTGGCAGTTTCCGAGGTAGCAGTGAGCTCTGCTCTCATACGAGAAGAGCTGGGGGCCCAACTACCGGTATTCTACACTTCTAAAGCTCTTCTCGATGCGGAAACAAGATATCCGAAGATTGAAAAATTAATTTTGGCGTTAGTTGTTGCGGCTCGGAAGCTCAGACCCTACTTTCAAGCTCATACAGTCATTGTTATGACTCAATATCCCTTACGATCAATATTACATGGTCCGGACGCTTCTCAACGAGTGATGAAATGGGCATTGGAACTTGGCCAATATGGTTTAGTTTTCCAACCTCGCACAGCGATAAAGGCCCAAGCCTTGGCAGATTTCGTGGCAGAATTCACACCTAGCCTAGGCAACGCAACAGTGCGGCCCAACGACGCCCCAGAAGCAGCAGAGAGTACCTTAGCCACACTTACTCCATCCAACAAAGATTTCTGGAACTTGCATGTCGACGGTGCATCCAACTATAAAGGCTCGGGAGCAGGTGTAGTTCTTGTTACTCCAGATGGCTCAATGCTCGAGCAGGCGATCACCCTAGGTTTCAAAGCATCCAATAACGAAGCAGAGTACGAGGCTCTACTAGCGGGTCTCCGAATGGCAAAAGACTTAGCGGTGAAGAAACTCGCAATTCATTCTGATTCCCAACTAATCACCAGCCAGGCTACTGGGGAATACACGGCAAAACACCCAAGGATGGCACAATACCTAGAGAAAGTACGCCAGCAACTTGAAGCATTTCAGACTTACACTCTCACTCAAGTTCCGCGGGCAGACAATGCACATGCAGATGCACTAGCTGGTTTAGGCTCCGCCCTTGACCACCAATTCAAACGCTCCATTCCGGTGGAATATCTAGACAAGCCAAGCATAGAGATGGAGTCGATAGCCGAAGTGTCACAGGTTAGTGTAACTCCCACTTGGCAAAGTCCAATTATAGACTACTTGGTCAACGGCACATTACCCACAGAAAGATTGGAGTCGAGGAAGCTCCAAATTAAGTCGGCACGCTACTATATGTGGAATGGCATTCTCGTCCGAAGATCCTACACCGGACCACATCTCCGCTGCCTGGCACCTCCCGATGACTTGAAGGTTCTAAGCTCAATCCACGAAGGCGTTTGTGGGAATCACTCTGGAGGTCGATCCTTAGCCCAAAAGGCTCTTAACGCAGGCTATTACTGGCCTACCATGCACCAAGATGCTAAGGAGTTAGTATAAAAATGCGACCGTTGCCAACGCTACAAACCAGTACCAGCACTACCCGCTAGTAAGTTACACCCGCAAACGAGTCCTTGGCCATTCATGCAGTGAGCAATCGACCTGGTAGGGCCTATGCCGCCTGCTACGGGGGGCAGATGCATGATGATCTTGGCAACCGACTATTTCACCAAATGGGTAGAAGCAGAACCCATGACAACCACGACTCAAACGGACATAGAGCGCTTTATATGGAGGAACATCATTTGCCGATTTGGCATCCCTCAATCCATCGTCACTGACAACGGTCCTCAATTTGTGGGAAAAGATTTGGCAAAGTTCTTCCAAAAATACGGCATCAAACAACACATGTCCACACCAAGATATCCTCAAGGCAATGGGCAGGCCGAAGCATCCAACAAGACGATCCTCGACTGTCTCAAGAAATCCCTCACCGATAAAAAGGGAAAATGGCCAGATAAGCTTCCAGGATGTTTATGGGCATATCGCACCACCAAAAGACGAGCAACCGGTGAAACCCCTTTCTCTTTGGCGTTTGGTTCGGAAGCAATCATACCTCCCAACATCATCGTGCTAAGCATCAACACTCTATTGCCAAACGTTGAGCAGAACAGTAAAGAAATGGCCACAGATTTAGATCTGGCAGAAGAAAGGCGCGAACAAACCATCACCCGCATCGCAGCCTTCCAGCAGCAACTCATTTCCAGCTACAACAAAAGGGCCAAGATCCGGCAGTTCCAACCCGGAGACCTAGTCCTAAGAAAAGCTTTCATCACTGCCCGCAGAGGGCTCGAAAAAAATGGACCCCATCTGGGAAGGTCCTTACAAGATCAACAGAGTCGGCGGCAAAGGCAGTTATACTCTTGCTACCATGAATGATAAAGAGATCGAGAAGCAATGGAACGCCTACAATTTGAGAAAATACCATGTGTGACTTCACACTATATCAAGACCCGAGGACTCGAGCATCTTAACGGGCACCACCTCGTAAACCGAGGACTATCCAATCATCATGCAGTTTTTGCAACCAAGTTATTTGCTCATTTTATTTTTCAATAAATAATTCAAAAGTAATTTGTAATTTGGCTTTAATATATGTCTACAACAACTTATTTCTTTCTGCACTTCAAAAGAAAATTACACCCCCCAAGGGACCAACTGTGCTCTCCAAGGAAGGAGGATAAACTCAACACTCCGAATATCCAGACGTGGATGAGCTTGGCTGCCCTAGAATGACTAGGTGCATGATGGCTTGCGCCGGGATTCCTAGAAGTAGCCACAATGGTCTGTTTCAAGGCTTAGCTAGTTGAAGGATTATGGGTCTATCGGCTTAATCCGCAGGGAACCGGGCCCTAGAGACGGAGGGGGCACATTATGCAGCACACCCAATGGGCGGCTGCCCTGGAAACCTAAAGCTGCTACCGAGTGCACTAAGGTAGCCTACGGATTTCCAGAAGACTGCCTACGGCTTGCCCTTCGAGCAGTAGAACCACGCTAGACTTATGCAACCGCACATTATTGTGAAAGGTTAAACAAGTTAGCGTGCACACACGAAGATTTTATCCACTACCGACATGCTACGTAGTTGATAAGCTTCACCTCTGTCAAACACAGAATAACTTATACCAAATCCTAAAGTGTTGTGATACTTGCTACACGGCCTACGGAATTGGAAAAATCCAAGGTTGAATAGCCAAGTGGTTACGCGGATTCGTCTGCTTCTGTAAGTAAGGCATCCGGCTGCCAACCCTATGGTTAATAACTTTGCAAAAGTTTCTACATCAACACCTACGGTTGCATAGGCTATGTGGGCCTGTCTACTTATAGAAAAGTAGCACGCCTGCCACTGGCTTATAAGGTCTAAAGGTTAAAAAAAAAAATGGGAAAAGCAAAAGAAGCGAGTTTATTAAATTTTATAGCAAAATTGATAAACAACAAGCAAATACCAAAGGAGTTCAAGCAAAAGCAACAAAGGAAAGAAAAGGAAACCCTAAAAGCTACCTAGAAGACTACTCTTCGGTAGTTTGGACATCTCCCAACTGCTCGGTTGTTACACCTTCAGCAGCCTTGGTGTTCTTAGCAGCGGCATCCTCCGGACCTTTACCCTCGACTGCTCCAGCCTGGGTATCAACTCCTCCAGCTATTTCACCGATAGAAGACTCAAAGGTAAAATCGAGCAAGTCTTCTGGGGAAATAGAGAAGGTCTCGAAGTCTTTACCGGAAAACTCAAAGTCAGACGGCCGCCCATAGAGATGATCTACATAGCCCAGCTTGTAGAAATCAGATTGGTTCTGAATAAGCGAAGCCTCGAAACCATTTTTCTCACTCTTCAACTGCTCATTCTCCTCAAACAGGCAAGCACGAACTCGCTGCAACTCCTCAATTTCTTTCTTCAGATTGTCGTTGGTCTTCAAAACACCTTGAAGTTCCGACACTTGAGGCTCAAGCCTGTCAGCAACCTCTTTGAAGTGGATCGCTTGGTTGTAAGTAGCAATCAATTCTTCATCCTTTGCATAAGCAGCGGAGCGAAGTTCATATATGAAGCGTTCAAGATCTCGAATCTGAGGTATGTAACGCTCGATTTCCTTCTCTGCACTTTCATTCTTTGTTTGGACCGCATCAAACCTAGTCTTCAAATCCATGATCTCCTGGTGAGCGGCCTCAAGCTGCTGAGAAGTGGGGTCAGAAGTATGAGATTCCTTCAAAGCAGTAAGCTCAGATTCCAATTTTTTGATTTTTTCAACCGAGGAATAAGCTTCGGCAGCCATAGTTCTTGCCATCTCTTTAGCAGCCTTGGTGTCCTCTTGGTCAAGGAACATAGACTCGGCTGCCAGAATTGTTGTTTTCTGCATCATGGCTAGCAGAGCAGTCTTCCTATACTCGGGTGTATGCTTTGCAAAAAGACTCGGACCAACAATCTCTTTGACGCCATCAACAAACTGGGCGCATACATCCATGTCTTCAAGAAGATCTGGTTTCAAAAGAGCACAAATCTTAGCAGCCTCCTCAGAAACGGCCTTGGCGGATTCTTCAAGCCTGCCTGAGCGAGCAACTTCATTCTTATCAGCAGACGAGATGGTTGCAGCAGCGGAAGAAGCAGTATTCGGCGCCACTTTAGCAGACAGGGGCACCTTATCACTCTTCATAGTAGCAAGTCTCTTCAAGGGTAAGTCAGGTTTAGTCCCGGACGGACGTTTTGGCACAAACTTCGGTACCAAAGGCACGGAAGAACTTTTACGCTGAGCAATTTTTTCAGCAATCGAGCTAGCAGCCTTCGAAGCAATAGGCGTTACTGGCACAAATGTAGCAGTTCGTTCTTTCTCGCCCTTAGAGGAAGTCAGGTTAATCACAATCTTGGGAGCAGCCGGAGAATCCCCACGAGCAGTCTTCATTTTCTTCTCAGCAGGTATCTCTTGAGTAGGCGGGGAATGTTTCTTTTTCCCACCTTCATTGGTAGTAGGCTCCACCACAGTGATAGGACGAGCCATCGCGTCTGCCTTGATCCGTTTTATTTCTTTTTCTGGGGGTAGTCCACCTTTTTCCCTACGAAGAGGACTAAGCAGCCAACGCCACTCACGATACTCGGAAGGAATACCCATAGCGACATGCACTTTTTTCGTATCTGGAGAAACCCTAGGAGTTGAGCCAAATTCCGAAACTAAAAAAAAAAAAAAAAAAAAAAAAGAAAAGAAAAAAAAAACAGAAGACAATCAGAAAATTGAAGAATGATTTGGCACTAAAGCAAAGCAGCCGAAAAGACTAAGCAGTCTGCTTACCAGATATGAAGACCGTTGATACACGCAGCTCGGGAGAAGAATCAGATTCCCATTCTCCACTTATCTCCAAAGTCTCTTTGGCACCAATCATGATCTCCTTTACTCGAATTATCAAAAAGCTTATGACGGATTCGCAGTTGTCCAACTCCATCAATACGACCTATGTCAAAGAAATACCAAAATTCGTTGGTGGTTAGTCCCAAGTCAAAGAATTGGTTCAAATTGTGGAACCCCACCATCATTCGGACCGCATTCGGGGAACATTGGGCAGGCGCACATTTCATAGAGCAAAGCACTTCTTGGAAGAAACGCGGCATAGGGAAAGTAAACCCTAACACAAAATAGTAAGGATGGAACTTGATAGTTCTCCGAGTTCCACTACATGGTTCTCGGCTGCTACCATCTTTAACTCGCCTCACACGCACTCCCGACGGAATGGCATGCCAATACGTTTCAAGAAAATCTCTAAACAAATTGTCGGAGCTAATCTTGATGTGAGCAGCTTTGAAGTAGCCAATCTTGCTCAAAGACCCGCCTTGACGGTACAGCGGGGGCACACCATCATCATTCTTACGGCTCGAGGAGGACATGCTTGAAAATTCTACAAAAGTACAAGGAAGATTTGTTAGAGAGTTGTTAAAAAAAAAAAAAGAAAAGAAACAGCTCTCGGCAGCAAAAAAAAAAAAAAAAAAAAAAAAAAAAAAAAAAAAAAGGGAATTAGGCTTAAAGCCGCAGGACCAGCAAACCTGCCAGGCCCCACGGCCTGGCTTGCTTCAACGCCCAGCAAGAAAAAATATATATATTTTCATGGCATTACCATGCCATGGTTCACCAGATCAACCTATAACAAGTCTCTGATTCCCATCAGGCCAAGAATCAAGATCCAAAGATTCCAGAAAATCAAGAAGACAAGAAAAATAATTTTTTCTTACCTGGAAGCAACGAAGAGCGATCCTTTACACGGGCAAGACGTAGAAGATTGCTAGAGGAGGGGGAACAAATATCCTCTAAGCTCTCTTTTTCTCTTGTAAGGATGAATAAGTTTCACTCTAAAAGTTGATTTAACAATCCACTTAAGGTGGACTTAAATAAGCTTTGGGGAAATTTATTTCCTTTTCCTAGAAGGATTTAATTTCCTATTGAAAGAAAGAATCAACAACAAAATAGGAAACAGTTCAGAATTTCCTAAAGCAAGAAAATCTCTACACCTATTGCCCTTTCTGCAAACAGCTCAACAGGTGTGGGGGCATTTGTGGAGCCAAAAATATTCACTAGGCGACACGTGGATTTGTGAACGAAAGAGGACAAAAATACCCTTGAGGTATATCGGGATTCCTACGCGCAAGTAGTGGGTAATCATCCTCAACCAATTCAAAAATGCTCCAGAAGAGGTAACTAATTCCAAATTATCTTATTTTAGGTAATTACTTCCAAAACTTAATTTCCCTAATATATTATTTAGTTAATTAATTATCTAAATAATATATTCTTCCCATATCTCCTAAAATCATCCCTTAATTACCAATTTGAAACATCCACTCAAACCTAAAAAATGGGATAGGGCCGGCTACCCCATTCAAAGTCCATTCCATCACCTTTTTTTTTTTTCTACCTTTTCCACCTTTCCTTCCCTTTTAAATTAGCCAATCAATACCATAAATAATAAAATATCTCCTTTCATATTTAATTAGCCAATTAATTGGCTAATTAAACCTAAAATAAAACCTAAAAATCCCATAGTAACCGGCCATATTCCCTCCCATCTTTTCCCTACCTTTTTTTTTTATTTTCCTCCACTTTATTACTCAAATAAAGCTAATCATTTAAGACCCATTCATTTCTATTTTATTAGCCAATAAAGGGGCTAATAAAAAACCACAAATTGACTAAGAAAAGGGAAGGGTGTGGCCGGCCCTTCCTTGGTGAAAAATGGGGAAGCCTAATCCTATAAATAGGCTCCTATTCTCACCAAAAATTCATTCCAAACCTCTTGCAAAAATTCCAAAACACTCTAAACACTATTTCTCTCTAAATTTCTAACTTTGGCATCGGAGGTTCTTCGGCCAAAGCCCCCCCCATTCATCGTGGGCGCGTGAGGCTTTTGGCCTTAACCTAAGGTGCTAGTTGTTTTGTAGGTGCAAAATCGTCCAAGATCGAAGAGGAGAAAATTTGCATCCACACAGATGATATTGCTTTAAACCAAAGTATGTGGAAAAAAGAGGGAAAACTTGATTAGCAATTACCACTTCTAGTGGTGCCACGATGCTAAGTTTTCCTCCTCAAATCTCCAACACATAAGGCCCCTCTGTAATTTCTACCTGAACACTAAAATAAAATTTTGGTACATAGATGAAGAGTAAAAACTACCTTCCATAAATCAATAAAGAAATGTGGATGCAAATTTCTTCCTTCTTGATCTTGGACAAAATTATCACATTAGGTCAAGGCCAAGAGCCTCACGCGCCCACAATGAATGGGAGGGCTTTGGCCGAAGAACCTCCAATGCCAAAGTTAGAATTTAGAGAGAAAAAGTGTTCGAGAATTCTAGAGAATTTTTAGCAAGAGTTGGAAGTGGCTTTTTGGTGAGAATGGGAGTATATTTATAGGGATAGGAGGTGGCCGGCCTAGCTAGGGTTTTTGGGTTTAATTTAGGTTTAATTAGGGTAATTAAAAAGGGAAAATGGTGGAAAAAGTGGAGAATAAGATGGATTATTTTTTTATGGGATTGGCCGGACCCTAGAATGATTTTGGGGTGATTTGTTTGCCAATTAGGGGATTAATTAGGCAATTAATCTCTTAATTGGTCAATTATTATGGTTTTTTAAAAAAGGGTTTTAGGAAATATGGAATAAGTATATTTATTTAGCTAATTGATTAGCTAAATAATGAAATACGAAATATATGAATAAATTAGATTTTAAGTTGATACCTATTTTGGGCACTTTTGACTTGGTTGAGGGATAATTGTCTGCTGCTTGCACATAGGAATCCCAGTATGCCCCAATGGTAGTTTTGTCTTCTTCTATAAAAAATCCACCTGTCGCCCTGTGATTATTTTTGGTTCCACAAATGCCCCCACACCTGTTGGGCTGCTCGCAGGAAAGGGCAGCAGGTGTAGAGATCTTCTTGCTTTAGGAAACTTGATGTTGATTCTCTCTTTAATAGGAAATTAGATCATTATAGGAAAGGGAAATAAATTTCTCTCAAATTCTATTTAAATCCACCTTAAGTGGGTTATTTAATCAACTTTGGAAAGGGATTTATTCTACCCTACAAGAGAGAGATAACTTAGAGGATATTTGTTCCCTCTCATCTGGCAACCTTCTACATCTTGCATGTGCAAAATATCTTCTTTCGTTCCTTTCTTCGTCTTTTTGGTGGATGGTGTTATCACTGGGCAACCGTCGGGGTGGTGCGGCACATCAGCTGGCATGGGCCAGGAGTCGGCTGCTCGACTTGGCTAGAACCAAGGGTAGCTTGTGTGGCTGGGGCCGCAGATTGTGGCGCTGGGGCGTAGTGCTAGGCGCGTCACATGGGCTCATATCCTTTTAGGCTTTTGGACATGACACGAGCTAGGCCGGTGATTGAGAGAAATGAAGAGGTTACGGGCCTCATGAGCTGCTGGAATGTTGGGTTGAACTCCCCTGCTAGGTACCACGAATGGCGTTGGCTACTTTAGCTCTCTTCGTCAGGAGAAACGTGGGCTGCTCCCAAAAGAAGAGGTGAATAGGATCAAGGCGAATGCATTGGCTCATCCAATCACTTTTGTGGATCCTGCTGCAAGTGAAGGTGGGAAAAGGGATCTTCCCTGCCTACTCAAGAGATGCCGGCTGAGAAAAAACCAAAGACTTCTTTCGCTGCTCACGCGGGTTCGCCGACTGCCTCCAGGCTTGCGATTGACTCGAATTTTTCCAAGGGGATGAAAAATGAGGCTGCTAGATTTGAGCATGTGGTGTCTGCCATGTCAAGAATGGCTAGTACGATTACTGATAGGACCATTCGACATAAAGGTCATGTCATGCCCCTAGTGCCGAATTTTGTACCAAGACGTTTGTTGGGAGTTAAGTCTGGTTCACCTTTAGAAAGGCTTGCTATTATGAAGAGCGATAAGGTGGACTCTGCTGCTAAAGTAGTGCCAATGCTTATTCCTTATGCTGCTGAGACTGATTTGCCTGCTGGGAATGGGGAGATTGCTCGCGTAGGCAGCTGTGAGAAATCCACTAAGCTTGCTTCTGGGGAGGCTGCTGAGATCTATGTGCTTTTGAAACCAAATCTGCTTGAAAACATGGATGATTGTGCCAAGTTTGTTAATGGTGTCAGAAAGGTTATTTGCCCAAGCTCGTTTGTGAAGCATACGACCCAATATAAAAGGACTGCTTTGCTTGCTATGATGTAGATATAGCAAGGCTGTTAAAGAGATTGGCAAATTCTATGGCAGATTCTGAGCTCGTTGCTTTGAAGGGGTCTAATATTTCTGCCCCCACTTCTTTGCAGCTTGAGACCACTCGCCAAGAGATCGTTGACTTGAAGACTAGGCTTGACGCGATCCAAGTTAAGCATGAAAGTGCAGAGAATGAGATCGGATGTTATATACCTTAGATTCAAGATCTTAAACATGTCGTTTCTGAGCTTCGTTCTGCTACAAAAGATAAAGAGTTGATTGCTGCTTATAACCAAGTGATCCACTTCAAGAGAATCATCGATAAGCTTGAACCCCAAGTGTTTGAACTTCAAGGCATACTGAAGATCAACGAAAGTCTGAAGAATGAAGTGGATGAGCTGCAGAGCATCCATGTTGGTCTGCTCGAGGAGGATGAGCAGTTGAAAAGTGAAAAGGCTGGGCTTGGGGTTTTGAGACCTTCTCTATTTCTCTGGAAGACTTGCTTGATTTTACTTTTGAGGCTTCCATTGGTGAAGTAGTTGGAGAAGTTAGTGCCCAGGCTAGGGCAGCCGAGGGTGAAGCACCGGATGATACCGTTGCTAAAAGCATCGCGGCTGCTGAAGGTGTGGCGACCGAGTAGTCATGGGATGTCCAAACTCCTATAGTCTTCTAGGTAGCCTTTAAGATTTTATTTGTTTTTCCTTGTAGCTCTTGTTTTGCTTAAACTCCTTCGGCCTTTAATAATTGTTTATAAACATGCTTCATTCGCTTTTCTTCATCTTCGCTTCTTTTGTTCATGCCTTAACCTTTAGACTTGATAGACCAGTGGCAGGCATGCTATTTTTTTTATAAGCAGACAAGCTCGCGTAGCCTATGCAGCCATAAGTGTTGGTGTAGAACTTTGCAAAGTTGTTAGCCATAGGGTTGGTAGCCGGATGCCTTACTTACAGAAGCAGACAAGTCCGCATAACCACTAGGCTGTTAACCTTAGCTTTCTCCAATTCCGTAGGTTGCGTAGCAAGTATCACAACACTTTAGGACTTGGTGTAGGTTGTTCCGTGCTTGGCAGAGGTGAAGCTTATCGACTACGTAGCATGTTGGCAGTGGATAAAACTTTATATATGCGCGCTAGCTTGTTTAACCTTTCACAAGAATGTGCGGTTGTATAAGTCTAGCGCGGCTTTACTGCTCGAAGGGCAAGCCGTAGGCAGTCTTCCGAAATCCGTAGGCTACCTTAATGCACTCGATAGCAGCTTTAGGGTTCCAGGGCAGCCGTCTGTATGACGTACTGCGTAATGTGCCCCCTTCGTCTCTAGGACCCGGTTCTCCACAGATTAGGCCAAAAGACCCAAAATCCTTCAGTTAGCTAAGCCTTGAAAAAGACCATTATGGCTACTTCTAGGAATCTCGGTGCAAGCCATCATGCATCTAGTTATACTAAGGCAGCCAGGCTCATCCACGTTTGGATATTCAGAGTGTAAGTTTATCCTTCCGTCTTCGAGAGCTGACCCATATGGGTGTCGGGGAATTGGTTTACCCTCTCGCACTAGAGAGCAATTAGTTTACCCTTTTGCACTGGAGAGCATGGTTGGTCCCTCGGGGTGCACAATTCCTGCGATAAGTCCTTAAGAAGGGCGCAATCTTCTTTTGAAGTGCAGGAGTGATTAGTTGTTGTAAGCATGCAGCCGAGCCAAGTTATGATTACTTCTAAATTCCTCATTGAAAAACGAGTGAAACGAACGAGAACTTAACTGTAAGGTAGGAACTACATAACAACTGGATAGTCCTCAGCTTATGTGGTGGTGCCCATTGAGCTTCTTGAGTCTTCGGGCTTTGATGTAGTGAGAGGTCACACATGGTATCTCTTCAGATTGTAGGCGCTCCACTGCTTTTCGATTTTTTTAGTTGTGTAATTACTCTTGCTGCCTACTCTGCTAATCTTATACAAACCTTCTTGGATGAGATTCATCTTTTTGGAGCCTTCTCTGCTGGCAGTGATGAAGGCTCTTCTTAGGACTAGATCTCTAGGCTAGAACTGCCGGATCTTGGCCCTTTTGTTGTGGCTGGAGAGGAACTGCTGCTGGTAAGTTGCGATGCGGGTGATAGTCTGCTCGCACTTCTCCTCTGCCAGATTTAAGCTTATGGCCATCTCCTTTCGGTTGCTCGTCTTTTGGTGGTGCGATATGCATATAGACATCCAGGGAGTTTGTCTGGCCATTTTTTTTTCTTATTGGTGGGGGATTTCTTATGGCAGTCAATGATCATCTTAATGGATACTTTGGCCCGTCTATTACCTTGAAGATATCTTGGCGTAGACATGTGCTGCTTGATGCCATATTTTTTGAAGAACTTCGCCAAATCTTTGCCCACGAATTGCAGGCCGTTGGCGGTGACGATGGATTAAGGGATGCCAAATCAACAAACGATGCTCCTTTATTTGAAGCGCTTTATGTCCATCTAAATCGTGATCGTCATGGGCTCTGCTTCTATCTATTTGGTGAAGTAGTTGGTTGCCACGATCATTATGCCTTTGCCCCTAGTAGTCCGACTGGTGATTAGCTGGGAATCGGAATGAATTAAAAGCTTTTTCACCACCAAGTATTTTGTCATTCGAAGGCCTGCTAGTGGGGCTTTGTACTCTACTTCGTTGTTAGATGTTTTGAAGCTTAGAGTGATCGCCTGCTTGAGCATTGAACAGTCTTGGGTGGCAAGAACCACGGCTGCTTATGAGCCTTTGTAGTTGGATGCGCTGTCGACATGCAAATGCCAGAAATCTCCATTGAGGGAGTAGGTGTGGCTAAAGTGTGTTCGGCTACCTTCAAGGTGTCGTTGGGCCACTCTGTTGCGTTGTCAAGGCTAGGCTTGAAGGCGCGATAGGGAGTCGTGGAGCTGGGGCCATGTTACATGTAGCAGGAGATGCTCAACTTTCGATGCTAGGCCATTTTAGAGCTGAATAATAGAGCAAGGGTCAGCTAGGGCCATGTAACACGCATCATGAGGTAGTGCTTGACTGCCAGTACATGTTGCTCTTACGTAGAATCTTCTGGGGTGACGAGGACAAAACTTGTTTCTGAGTGTGTTCGTCTGCCTTTGGCATGTCTTTTGGGCCGAGTTGTTGCGCTCGTCAGAAAACTTTGCATCTGCCAAGGTCTGCACCTTTATCGTCATGGGTTTGGATTCGGCGAAATAGTGCATCATGATGATGATTGCGTGCGTTTGAAGGTAAAACTTAAGCTTTTGGGTTATAACAAATATTACCAAAGTTAGCTTTTGAATTTTTAATAGCATCGATGAGAGCTTTTGAACTGTAGAATATAGGTAATCGGGCCCCTAACTCTTCTTGCATGATGGTAGAGTTTATTGCTACTTTAGATACCGTCAAACATGCAAATAAGTCTTCCGCTGCTTCTAGGGAGGTGATGTTGAGTACTTCTTCAAGTTCTTGAATGTGCATTGACGAGCCTCATCCCAAAGTGCACGTTTCTCTGCCAAAGTAAAAGAGTATGCCAAAGTTAGATCTTCTTTCATGATCAATTTTCTGAATAGCGGGTGGTTTGTTGGAAGGCCTTTTTAGAAAGCTGCTCTAGCTATCGAGTCGTTGCCTCCGACTATCCTTGCCTTCTCTACTTTGAATCTCCTCACATAATCACGAAGTGATTCCTTTGGGTTCTTCTTGATGTCAAATAAATGGTCGGACTTCTTTTTGATCGAGCGATATGATGAATATTCTTTAGTGAAAACCAAAGAAAGTTCGTAGAAATTTTGGATGGATTGTGGTGGCATGGTGTAGAACCAATCTTGTCTCTTGCCTTGTAGAATAGTGGTGAATATCTTGCACATGAGGTCATCGTTGTTTCAATACAGGATCATTGCGCTTCGGTAGTACTTTAAGTGTTTCTCCGGGTCTTCATCCCCTTTGAAAGATGTGAAATGTGGCATGCTGAATCCGTGTGGAAGGTTTACATGCTCGATCTCGTCCGTGAAGGGTAACCTGCTTATGTTGGTTATGTTCCGTCGTAATGCCTCGTCGGTGACCTCGTTACGTTGGAAATCATGCAATCGCTGGGTCAAAAGTCTCTCTACTCGGCGGGAGCAGGCTGGACCACGGGAGTGGGCTGCTCATTGGGAGCAAGCTGGGCCATAAGAGCAGGTTACTCGGCGGGAGCAGGCTAGGCAACGAGAGAGGGCTGCTTGGCGGGAGCAGGCTGGACCACGGGAATAGGCTGCTCGTCGGGAGCAGGCTGCTCAGCGCGTGATGTATACAAATGCGAGGCTTGGGCTCGGACCAGTGTAAGGTTAGATGGCACGGCTTGGGCCATGGTGGAACCTCGTAGTGGTGGTACCACTCCGCCTATGACCACATTTAGCCTCGTGGATCGCTGCGGTCCCATTTCTTGAGTATTAGAATTTTCACTTGTGGAATTTTCTAAATTTCTAGCCATTATATTTTTCTTATATGTTTTATCAAAGAACCTTTGCAAATAAAAAATTCTAACAATAAGAACATATGAAAAATATTCAAATGGACTAGAAAATAGAGAAAAAACATTTTTATGCAAGAGTCTTCTACGAGTATGGATCTCAACTCTCAATGAAAGCACTAATTTGTGGATGCAAATTTCTTCCCCCTTGATCTTGGACAAAATTGCACCTACAAAACAATTAACACCTTAGGTTAAGGCCAAGAGCCTCACACGCCCACGATGAATGAGGGGTTTTGGCCGAAGAATTTCTGATGCCAAAGTTAGAATTTAGAAAGAAAAAGTGTTTGGGAATTCTAGAGAATTTTTAGCAAGAGTTGGAAGTGGCTTTTTGGTGAGAATGGGAGTATATTTATAGGGATAGGAGGTGGCCGGCCTAGCTAGGGTTTTTGGGTTTAATTTAGGTTTAATTAGGGTAATTAAAAAGGGAAAATGGTGGAAAAGGTAGAGAATAAGATGGATTATTTTTTGTTGGGATTGGCCGGACCCTAGCATGATTTTGGGGTGATTTGTTTGCCAATTAAGGGATTAATTAGGCAATTAATCTCTTAATTGGTCAATTATTATGGTATTTTTAAAAAAAAGGGTTTTAGGAAATATGGAATAAGTATATTTATTTAGCTAAATAATGAAATAGGAAATATATGAATAAATTAGATTTTAAGTTGATACCTATTTTGGATACTTTTGACTTGATTGAGGGATAATTGCCTGCTGCTTGCGCATAGGAATCTCGGTATGCCCCAAGGGTAGTTTTGTCTTCTTTTGTCAAAAATCCATGTGTCACCGTGTGATTATTTTTTGCTCTACAAATACCCCCACACCTAAAGAGAATAAATAAAACTTTCGTTGAAATATTCTTTGAAATATTCTTCAACACTTAGCCTTTTAAATGTTGCAGGTGTTTGCTCAGTGATCAAGCTAGGGGCCGGGCCGATTTCACCATCAACTCTGGGGTTGTAAAATGTGGCGTTTGAGAGCCTTTATTTTTCAGAGTTCACAATTGCACGATGTTCAATGCTACGATACGTCCCATTTGCTATAACCTGCCATGCATACATGCATATATTTAAACACTAAAAATAAAAGGTCATAGCTGCAATAGGTATAATTATTAAGGATCAAGCTTGTGTTTGAAATAATTGTTCAACACATCTCTCACAAAATATAGAACGCACTCACGCAGTAAAAAGTTATTGAAGATTAAGCTATGTATGAAAGATTTACATGCTTAACAATATAGTCAGTAAACATGGCATGGATAACACTACATTCCTTTTTTTTTTTCGATAACAAAAAGTTTAGAGCAAGGGGAGACTACCCTGTTTGGGTTAAAACTTGAACTTTGGGCTTAAAAGGGAGTTGGCCCAAAAGAAGGACTAGGAGGAAAGGAGCCCGAAGCTCAGCCAAAGCCCAGAAGGCAGAAAAAGCCTTTTCCCGACTAGGTGTAGATCATTTGAACCACTTGTTCACCTACCTAGAGACCAAGTGGTGTAAACCAGCCAGCTAATCAGCCCAAAAGCACTTTATAGTGGCAGTACAAGTAAAAAGCTGATGATTCATTGCCTTTCAAGCTGCATTCGGGCAAGATTAAAGCTACAGAAGGCCAAGTCAAACTGTCTATAAAAGAAGAAAGAGAAATCAGAGATGAGGACACTCAAACAAACAAACAAATACACAAACTCTGCTCAAGCCAGATTTGCCTTCAACGAAGCTGTAGTCAGCCCAAGCCTTCATCCCTTTCGGGATCAACCCTCACCAAAAGCCTTTGTAAAAGCTCTGCTACCTTGTCTAAATCTTGTTGTAGTATCGATTTCCTTCTGTAAACTCATCTCCCTATCATTTTTTCTAAGCTCTCAATCCCCTTTATAAATCACAAAGATAGGAAGTTGCAAGACGACCAGCCTTGCCCGACCTTCTTTGTTTTTGTCTTTTCATTCATAAGTCTAGTAATATGTTGTATACTTCCATTTATATCCAAGTTAGTTCTAGCAAGTTGATGATTAAAAGACTCATCAGTGCTTGAATCCGATTGGAATCTGTATTCACAGTTTAAATCAGATCTAAGTTCTAAACCCTCGGGCATGTAAGATTGATCATTCAAAAGTCCTTAGTCTCAAGGCATAAAAAAGAACCTTATGTGGAATTAACCCATCCACGACAGTCTTTGATAACAAGAAGTCCGAAGTTACTTGGGGTGCAAGTAATCGACCTATGTCCTAGTTTTATTTCTGTTATATTATGATTATCGTAGAACGTTTGAGTATAGAAGTAATTATGATGGGAAGCCTCAAGGCCTACACCTAAGGCCCTAGAAAGGCACCTATTTGGATTCCTTATGCTCTTCGGGCTCGGGTAATTAGAAGTATAATAGTCATAACACTTCTGCAATCAATGAAACAAACATTATATGTTCGAGTACTGGGTTAGTTATTGATTGAGAGCCTCAACGCCTACACCAAAGGCCCCACAAAAGCACATTTCATAACTAAAATAGCCTCTCAGGTATATATACAATTAAAACTCAACATCTGTTTTACATTTGCCATGCTAAAGATGGCAGTGGCACTATTGAACACCTAAAAGTTAATCTTGATTGTGAGCCTCAAGGCCTACACATAAGGCCCTACAAAGGCACATTTCAAAGTTAACCCTGTCTTTCTCTTTCAGCCTTGCCCGACAAGCCTGACAGAAAGCGTCAACCGGCACCAACCTCTTGGGGAGCTGTGTGCTCATTCGCTAGGAAACATCCCCAATGGAAATTCTAGCCACGAACATAGTTTTGGCACACCTGGTGGGATTCCTTTAATCAGATCTTACTTACCAAAGAAATATATCAAGAAAACCTGAAGATTTAAAAAGAGCGGTTGTTCCAGAACATTTTGATAAAGACTTGCAAACTACCTTGTTGCAAATGTTGCAAAGACTGGAGAACGCCTCTGCAGGCTTCAGAAGTAAAGCAGACCTGGTTGTAAGACCAACTATTCATATATCTTTACCTCAACTTGGGGAAAAAGATAATAGGGAAAGAGAGAGACTTAAAACCAACCAGCCAGAGGAAGCAGTGGTGGGTAAACATACGGATCCCTTCTCAGAAGCCCCAGTAATATGATCAGTATGGCATGGGTCGAGAAGGGGAAAGAAAAGGTCGCAAGGGAAATAGAAGAAGGAAGACTGGCTAACAAATCCACAAAAGGGGTGATCAGATTGACTAAACATCCAAAAGCAACTATAATCAAATGGATGGTTCTTTACAGTAAATGCCAATGCGAGTGTGAGCTCGAAATACCACCAGCAGGAGTCCTCATGGATCATGAGCTGATCAGGATGAAGGAATAAGAAGAAAGAAAAGAGGCCCGTGAGAAAGCTAGGCGGACTGCAGGAATAGATACTTCCCGAAGTGTTTTTCAGCGGTTAGGAGGCGATTCCCAACCCAGAGCTTTATCAGAGATATTTCGTAATCATGAAGCTTCTGAGGAGGCAGAAGAGAATGATGCCAAAAAGCCAAAAGAGAGGGGTGTAAAACATCTTCAATATGGCCATATAGGGAAAAAAGTCAAGAGAAATGATAGGATAACAAATCCTGTTAAGAAAGATAACCCTGCCTGCCTCGGGCGAAAATGGTACGTGGTTGGGAAAAATGGACAGCCTGTTAAACAAATGGGAGCCTCTATGGTTAGAAGGGTCCAGAGGCAGCACAAAGCCTACATGAATTCTTTAAAGACCCCCGCGACATCTAAAGCATCCAAGAATCAAAAGTTTGAAAAAAAACGTCATCTGGGAGGAGTAGTCAGTTCCGTTGAAGGAGTAAAAAAATGTGGAGAGGGCTAATAGCAAAACAGAAGGTGAAGGAAACCATGTACCACAAAGCCTACACCTTGGGAAATATAGGATCTTGAGTTGAGCTCAAGAAGATATGATAATGATGCCAACTCCCGGATGGAAGACGGAGCCTATTTGTTTTGGAACTGTTTCGCCTGAAAGAAAACCACATTCTCTATCATTGGTGGATCCTTTCGGTGAAGTTCCAAAGCAAACACCATATTCGGGCATGAATCAACAGGAGGGGGCACCAGAACCATTGCTTCCAGAAGATGCGATGGCCTGGTTAGATGAGTTCATGGAATAGATCGGGAGCAAGAAAGAAAAACTGCCAGAGCCTAGCAATTTTCATATCAACATGGCGTATGTGCTATCCGCCATGTTTGGTGCCGAGCCTAATCAACCTGCCACTATGGAAGGAGACTATGTGACGACGGAGCCAATGATGGCCCATGTCAGTGTTGAGATAGCTGGAGAAAGAGAGTCGGGAAAAGCTGAATCTTCTTAAGCATCCAAAGATGGTCCTTTAAGGATCTATATGGATAAAATGGTGTTCAGCTGTCCAAACATGTTACTAGCCAACCATCTTAAGACAATATATGTTGCAGCTCATTTGGAAAGGATGCATTTCAAAAGAATTTTAATTGATGGAGGAACGGCTGTTAATGTACTGCCAGCCAAGCAAATGAAAAGGATAGGGAGAGGCATAAAAGATCTTATTCCTACGGACCTCACGATTTCAAGCCTTTCGGGCGTTATCACTAAAACTCATAGGATATTGCCCTTAGAAGTGGATCTGAGGTCCAAACAAATCATGTTGGCATTCTTTGTGGTAGATTGCACTTCCACCTATGGAGCCTTACTTGGAAGGGATTGGATTCACCAAAGTCTCGCCATACCCTCTACTCTACATTAACAAGTAGCTGTTTATCATAAGGCAGTGACAGAGGGACTAGGCTTTTGGGAGATGGTGGAGGCCGAATCACGGCCATTTCTCCCCACAGCCAATGTTGCGGAAGAGAGTTTCTACAATCCCAACGTAGGAATTCTGAAATGTTCCGGAGCAGATGAGAACGGTCTTCCTACCAAGGTGACGGCCCAAAAGCTTTTAGAACAAGGAATGCTCCTTACTAGCAAAGAGTGGGATAGACCTTGTATCGTCCCAACACCCCTACACCATCAATGATAGAACAAAAGAAGAAGGATCAGGTAATGGCAGTTAGGTCCCTGATCAAAAGACTGTTGGTGTAAGGGAAAGCAAGAAAGCAAGAAAGGGAGCTCTTAGATAAAGAAGAGCAGAAGTGGCAGCTAGGAACTCCGACCAATCAGGATAAAAGCAAAGAAGAGCTTTACGGAGAAGAGTTGGATATGGCCATACGAATGGCCGAGTACATATATGACTTGGATGGGCCAGACGACTTGCTCGAAAGCCCAGAGTTCGTTGAATTTTTTTGCGCAGAACCAGACAAACCACCACCAGAGGTTCAGGATCATTTGGAAGTCATTGATTTAGGGATAGAAGAATATCCAAGACCTATATAGATCAGTGGCTTGTTAGAAACTAATGATCGGGCAAAGATTATTTGTCTTTTACAAGAATTTAAAGATTGTTTTGCTTGGCATTATACTGAGATGCCAGGTTTATATTCAACCTTGGTGGAACATAGAATGCCCATCAAGGAGGGGTATAAACATGTTAAGTAAGCACCATGAAGGATGTCAAAGGAAATAGAAGAGAAGGTCAAAGAAGAAATTGAAAGGCTAGTAAAAGCTGGATTTATTAGACCAGCCAAATATGTAGAGTAGTTAGCCACCATTGTACCCGTTTAAAAGCCATAACAAAAGCAGTACGATGTTGTGTTGATTACAGAAATATTAATGGCGCCACACCAAAAGATGAATATCCCATGCCCATAGCTGACCTGTCCATAGATGCAGTAGCAAAATATAAAGTCTTATCTTTTATGGATGGAAATGCCGGATATAATCAGATAAAGATGGCTTAGGAAGATATACATAAAACAGCTTTTAGGTGTCCCGGTCATGTGGGGGCATATGAATATCTAGTCATGCCATTCGGGCTCAAGATTGTTGGTGCAACCTATCAAAGGGAAATGAATGCCATCTTTCATGATTTGATTGGCCAGAACATAAAGGTGTACATCGATAACATCGTGGTAAAATCCAAAACAGAAGAGCAGCATCTGACAGACCTCAGGCAAGCTTTAACAAGGATGAGGATCCATAAGCTGAAGATGAATCCAAAGAAGTGCGCATTTGGAGTAAGAGCGGGCAACTTCTTGGGGTCAAAGAGGAGTAAAAGTGGACAAAGACAAATCTCAGGCAATAATGGAGTCGCTTTCACCCACCAATAAAGTACAACTTCAGAGGCTTCTAGGCAAAATTAATTTCTTAAGGAGATTCATTACCAATTTAGCGGGCAAGATCCAACCATTAACTCATCTGCTGAGACTGAAGGATAAAGAAGATTTCGAGTGGGGACCACGACACCAAAGGGCTTTTGACAGCATCAAAGCTTATTTGACTTCTCCACCAGTGTTGGTACCATCTCAAAGGGGAAAACCCTTAAAGCTATATATCTCAGCTTCAGAAAAATCAATCGGAAGTCTACTAGCTCAAAACAATGAAGGCGGGAAAGATCAGGTAGTGTATTACCTCAGTAGAATTCCGACCGAGGTAGAAACAAGATACTCTCCAGTGGAAAGATTGTGCCTATCTCTATATTTCACTGCCAGTAAGTTGAGGCATTACATGTTACCTTGTCACGTGCACATCATTGCCAAGACAAATGTGATAAAGTATATGTTATCAAAACCAATGTTAACGGGAAGGATTAGGAAGTGGATTTTAGCATTATCAGAATTCAGCTTTCAGTATGTACCCCAAAGGGCAGTCAAAGGCCAAGCAATTGCCGACTTCTTGACGGAGCATCAAGAGTCTCAAGATGAGATAATCAATATCCCGGGGACCCTGGAAGTTACTAGTATTTGGATCCCGCCAAGCAAAGATATCTCGGGTAAAGAGGAGTAGGTCCAGCAAGAGATAAAAAGAGTGACTGGCCTCTGGATTACTCCTTGGAAGCTTTATTTTGATGGTTCCTATACTCAGAAGGCCTCTGGAGCTGGGATTGTCATTGTGAACCCCCAAATGGTTTATCATTATTACTCGTTCCTCCTAGATTACCAAGGGAACACCAATAATTGGGCAGAGTATGAAGCCTTAATAATTGGTTTGGAAATCTTGATGGATCTGGGGGCAGTAGAAGTAGAGGTGTTTGTTGATTCAGAGTTAGTAATAAACTAGCTAAATTGGGATTTCAAGTGCAGACATATCACCATGGCAGGGTATTACTTGGCGGCCATGCAATTGCTGAGTTATTAGGATTCTGAGATATCAGTTAATCATGTTCCCAGGGGATCCAACCTAGCGGCCAATGAGATGGAACAATTAGCCTTAGGCATGCCAATATAGGAAAGAAAAAATGGGGTAGATGTCGATATTCAAAGAAGAAACCTTCCTTCTATCCTAGAAAGAGGATTCAATCTGGATGTAATGGTTCTAGAAACTGAGATAGAAGATTGAAGGTCACCTATCATTCATCATTTAAATGATCATTCTTCACCCACAAGCAAGAAGAATAGACAGCAAGCAACCAAGTATGTCTTATGGGCGAAGAACCTGCTAAGGAAAACTCCAGACGGGTTACTATTGAAATGCTTAGGCCAAGAGGAATCTATGAGAGTGATGGCCGAGGTACATGAAGGAATATGCGGAACACATCAAGCTGGAACGAAGATGAGGTGGTTGCTTAGAAGGTATGGGTATTTCTGGCCCGACATGGAAAAAGATTGCAAGTCTTATGCCCGAGGCTGTGAAGAATGTCAAAGACATGAACCACTCCAACATATGCCTTCAATACCTTTAAATCCAATAGTCAAGCCTTGGCCCTTCAGAGGATGGGCAATGGATTTCATCGGGCAGATTTATCCAGCTTCTAGCAAGAGGCATACTTTCATAATTGTAGCAACGGATTACTTTACCAACTGGGTAGAAGCCTCGGCCGTAAAATCCATAACCTCAGTTGCAGTCAAGTATTTTATTGAGACCAAGATTCTGCATAGATTTGGGGTGCCCAAAACTATAGTAACGGATCGTGGCCCATCTTTTATTTCAAAAGAAGTTGAAGAATTTGCAAGCAAATACAAGATAAAGATGATCCAGTCCAGTCCTTACTACCCACAGTCAAATGGCCAGGCAGAATCCAGCAACAAGATTTTGGTATACATTATCAAAAGAATGGTGACAGATAGTCCGGAAAAGTGGCATGAAAAGCTGGGGAATACTTTGTGGGCATACCGAACCTCTAAGAGGGCAGGAACAGAGACAACTCATTATGCTTTAACTTTCGGGCAAGATGCAATGCTTCCCATGAAGATCAATGTAAGTTTTGTCAGAATTCAAAATCAGTTTGGGTTACACAGTGAAGAATACATCGAAGCCATGTGTCAAGGGATTGAAGACTTAGATGTAGCCCGAATTGAAGCCTTGAACCAGATTCAGGAAGGAAAGAGAGCTGTTGCCCAGGCTTATAACAAAAAGGTAAAGATAAAGTCTTTCAAGGAATGAGATTTAGTGTGGAAGACAGTCCTCCCTCTAGGGGCTCAGCTTAGGGGCTTTGGAAAATGGAGCCCGACATGGGAAGGTCCTTTCATGATTAGTCGAGTATTAGACAAGGGAGGATACTACTTGGCGGACCTCGAAGGAAATTGGTAGAGACATCCCATTAATGTCAAATTCTTAACAAGGTACTGTCCTACATTATGGGATGTTAGATATTGTTATATTGAAGAAGATGCAAGATAAAGCAGGCTTCAGGATGTCAAAGTACAGTGTTTGTTCATCAACCATTCAAGCAGACAAAAAGATAAAAGTTGATAAAATAATGTTTTATTCATTTCAACAAATTGGTGAAATTTGCATCAGATTCTGCCTCAATGCACAATGTATGGTTCATTCTAAATGCAATGGTGTCTCAACCATTTTCTGTTATCTTCATGGATAGAACCCGATCAGGTGATCGGGTTGTGCGGCCAAGATGAGCCTGGTAGATGACCCTCAATACGAACCGTCGCCAGGTATGATGGTAAAGCCCGACTTATCAAAGTAACGAGCAGGAGGGCAAGCCATCAGAAGGAAACCGCCTGACCAAAGGTGTTGGGGATAGCAGGGTGTTTAACCAAAGGTGTTGGAGATAGTAGACATTTGATGAAAATCCTTTTTCTCATGAAAATGGAGTTTTAGGAAACCCCAATTGAATTCAGATGAACCCATTTTCCAGTTTTAAAATAAAACTGAGAAGGTAAAAACGTCTGAGGGAGATAAAAGAGAAAGCTAAAGAGGATCTGTTGGTTGGACAGGAGCAATTTCGAGCCTGAATTTATAGACACCTCAGAGGATAGCTCAACGGTCATGAGAAGAGCAAGAGATGCAAGATTGCATTCGTCCCGTTTAGAAAACACAAGTTCCGAGATTAAGGTATACAAGCATGCAGCTATTCAATCAATATTGGCGCCTGGAATTCCAGCCTGAATATTAATTGAAGGGGGCTCTGTTTGGGTTAAAACTTAAACTTTGGGCTCAAAAGAGAGTTGGCCCAAAAGAAGGACTAGGAGGAAAGGAGCCCGAAGCTCAGCCAAAGCCCAGAAGGTAGAAAATGCCTTTTCTCGACTAAGTGCAGATCATTTGAACCATTTGTTCACCTACCTAAAGACCAAGTGGTGTAAACCAGCCAGCTAATCAGCCCAAAAGCACTTTACAGTGGCAATACAAGTAAAAAGCTAATGAGTCATTGCCTTTCAAGCTGCATTCGGGCAAGATTAAAGCTATAGGAGGCCAAGTCAAACTGTCTATAAAAGAAGAAAGAGAAATCAGAGATGAGGACACTCAAACAAACAAACAAATACACAAACTCTGCTCAAGCCAGATTTGCCTTCAACGAAACTGTAGTCAGCCCAAGCCTTCATCCCTTTCGGGATCAACCCTCACCAAAAGCCTTTGTAAAAGCTCTGCTACCTTGTTTAAATCTTGTTGTAGCATCGATTCCCTTTTGTAAACTCATCTCCCTATCCCTCTTTCTAAGCTCTCAAGCTTCTTTATAAATCACAAAGAGGAAGTTGCAGGACGAGATGATGAATATGATTGTTCAGGTCTTAGCGATGTCTAGCCTCCAAATCCCGATGCCAACACCTGATCTTGCTCCACCATTGACTTCCCAACCACTTCGCTCAGCCGATAACCAATAGAATGATGTATTAAACCTAGAAGATCTTTTTTGTTTGAAATAGGAGTTGCAAGGGTGTATCCCTAAAACATCCTTGAGGTTTTTGAACTTTAATCCTCAAAGAAGATTAAAATTCAATGAAAACCTTGTGTTAGATTGGATATTGATTTTAGTCCTCAAATGTGTACTTAATTCAAATTCATATTATATTTTTGTTTACTATTTAATAGATATTACATTAAAATTAAAATTTATTATTATACACATTTTAATTCGTTAATTTTATTTTGCTTCCTCTAATTAGTGTACCTAAACGTCCATATCATAATATATTTTACTAAATTAGTGTACCGAAATATCCGTACCTAAATATATTGTAGAGAACTAGTGGCACATAAGAAAATATGCAAAAACATAAGTGTACCAAAAAATTTCGTACCTAAATATATGATACTAAACTAGTGTATAGAAATGTCGGTACCTAAATATATGATACTAACCTAGTGTACCAAAATGTTCGTTCTTAAATATATTATAATCAATTAGTCGCGCAGAAAAAAATATGAAAAAACATAAGTGTACCGAAAAATCTTTACGAAAATATTTTCTTATAAAAGATACTTACCATAATGAGAATTAAAATTTATAATATTTTCATACAATTTAATTTACCATAAAATTATAAAGAAAAAAAAGAAGACATTTATTACGTATGCTGGCATTAAATAGAGTCTAGGGACTAAAATCAATTTTTAATCAATTTTTAATCTTGCATATGACATTTTTTTTAAAATTTCATCTTATTTAAGGATTAAAATCTAATTTTCTATTTTAGGAATTATGTAGCGTACCTATTGTAAACCATGTAAACCATCAGAGGTTATTGAAGAAGAGGATTATACAGAAGCAAGATGGAAGAAAGAGATAGAGAGAGAAGTAGAAGATCGAAGATATTAGAGAGAGAAATCTGTTGAGAATTGTTCTATATTTTCTTATTAGTTACAATGATTTGTTACAAGCTATTTATGTTATCATTTGGTAGCTTACACTCTAAGTAACAATATAACCAACTTAACTATCTTCATGATCTTTTGACACTTGTCCATTTCCTACCCATTGGATCTTAATACTCCTAACATCCCCCCACAAGCTCAGAGGCAGAGAATTTGAGCCTAAGATTGGCACAATGAGCCTAAACAAGAGGAGCAGATAAGCCTTTGGTAAGTATATCAGCAAATTGCTCATTGGAAGAGACAAAATGCACCTGCAGTTGCTGTTTTGCTACCCGCGCTCGAACAAAATGCACATCAACCTCTATGTGTTTTGTACGTTGATGCTGAATAGAATTTAAGGTCAGTGCTATAGCAGATAAGTTGTCACATAAGAGAAGTGCCTTTTCTACAACTGGAATCTGGAGAAAATGTAACAACTGTTGGATCCAATCAAGTTCAACAGTTGTAGTGGATAAAGCCCGATATTCGGCTTCCGTGGATGAGCGAGAAACAATATGTTGCTTCTTAGATGACCATGAAATAGGATTAGATCCCAAAAATACAACCATTCCAGTAGTCAATCTCCTATCATTAGGATCTCCAGCCCAATCTGCATCACTATATGCAGTAATATCCAGTGAACTCTTGACATAATGAATGCCACAACCTTGAGTAGCTTTTAAGTACCTAAGAATTCTTTTCACTACCATGAAATGTGACTCCTTAGGGTTTTGTATAAACTGACAAACCTGATACACTGCAAAAGCAATGTCAGGTCAAGTGAATGTTAAGTACTGTAAAGCTCTAACTAAACTTCGATATAGGGCATGATTATTATAAGGTTTGCCATCATCTTTGAGCAACCTATTGTATGGCAAACATGGAGTTGCACATTAGACAGCAGCATATCAGCCTTAGTTAACAAATCTGTAACATACTTGTCTTGAGAGAGAAATAAACCATCATTCTTCTACAAAATCTGAATCCCCAGGAAATAGTGTAGTGGTCCCAAGTCTTTGATATCAAACTCCCTTGTAAGAAAATGAATGACCTCAGTGATTGCTTGTGTTGCACTGCCAGTAATAATAATGTCATCCACATATAAGAGTAAAATCACCACAAAGCTGTTAACAACTTTTACAAATAATGATGAATCTGCATATGTGGATTTGAACCCCAAGGATGGTAGAAATCTAGTAAATCTCTCATTCCAGGCCCTTGGTGCCTGCTTTAATCCATATAAATATTTATGTAACCTGCACACATAATCTTCATGCTTTGAATCCACAAATCTAGGTGGTTGAGTCATGTATACTTCCTCTTGCAAGATACCGTGGAGAAAAGCATTTTTCACATCTAATTGCCTTAATGTCCAACCAAAATGTGCAGATAAAGCTAGAACCAGTCTTACTGTTGTAGGCTTCACAACCGGACTAAAAGTTTCCCTAAAATCAATACCCTCTTCTTGATTAAACCCTTTAGCTACTAGGCAAGCCTTATACCTCCCAATAGAACCATCAGCATTCTTTTTTATCTTAAAGACCCATTTACAGCCTACTAAGTTCTTATGTTTTGGTAGAGGTACCAGAGACCATGTACCTTGATTATGCAACGCTGAAATCTCATCTTTCATAGCCTCATGCCATACTGGGAACTTTAATGCAGACTTATAGGTTGCAGGCTCAACTTGACTCAGATTAACCCCTTTATGTTCATGTATAGCAGCTAAAAGAGCAATTTTCATGGAGATGCCATTTTTTGACCGTGTCTGCATAGGGTGGAGATTCACTGGTGGTATAAATATAACCACTTGTAGGTGTTCCAGTTGGAATTCAGGGACCACAGGGAGTGTAGGAGGCAAAGGCTGTGTAATTGCTGCACCAATGGATTGACTAGAGATTGAGGCTTCTGAGTTTGAACTCGTATCTGCAGCTAGTATAGAATGGAGCTCGGGAGAAACTTGATGCATATCAGTATTTGACATAGGACTCAAAGTAGCATTTAAACCTAGGTATGTAAAATCAAAAGATGGACCAAAGGTGGATGGACTCTGAGTTGTTGGTAAAATAAGAACACTATTTTGATCTGGTATTGGAATAAGTGATGGGATGAATGATGGTAATGGTGCAAAAGTAACAGATTGGTATTTGAGAACCAAGGACTTGTAAGGAAACTCAGTTTCATCAAAAATCACATGTCTTGACACATAAACTTTCTTTCTAGACACATCATAGTAGAGATACCCTTTATACTTAGAAGCATATCCCAAGAAGACACATCTTGTTGTTCTAGGTTCTAATTTTGTGCTAGTGTATGGTCTTAACCAAGGATAGCAGGAACACCCAAAAACTTTCAATTGTTGGATCTTAGGGAAAGAATTATGCAGCAACTCAAATGGGGATTTATGATCTAATGTTGATGATGGCATTCTATTAATCAAATATATTGAGGTTTGACAAGCAAATGACCAAAACAAGGATGGTAATCAAGCAGTCTGTAACAAGGTAATGGATGTTTCAATGATGTGTCTATGTTTTCTCTCTGATGTGCCATTTTGTTCTGGTGTATAAAGGCAAGACATCTGGTGACTTACTCCTTTATCAAGAAGAAACTTTTGAAATGCCTTACTTATATATTCACCACCACCATCGCTTTGAAGAACTTTTATGGATGTATGAAACTGATTTAAAATAAAATTGTAGAATGACACAAAAGTTGGAAAAACATCACTTTTATTGCATATTGGAAAAAGCCAACAATACTTAGTACAATGATCAATGAAAGTCACATAATACTTGAATCCCTCTAAAGACACACAAGGAGCAGGGCCCCACACATCACTATAAACAATATCAAATGGGTTTACAGACTTTGAAACCGAATGAAGAATGGTAGTTTACTAAACTTACCTTCTAGACATGTTTGACACAATGAAGGGATACTGTCAGCAACACAAGAAATTTTTGAATTGCTTAACATCTTATAGACTATTTTATTTAAAGGGTGACCTAGCCTCTTATGCCAAATGCTGACAGTGACTTGTTTGCCAAGAAACGTTACAGTTTGTCATTTATTGTCGACTGGAAGAGAACCCGATGAGATGATGGGATACAATCCATTGTTACACAGCCCTTTGTAAAGGATCATCCATGTGGCTTTGTCCTGAATCCAAAATGAAAATGCATCGAAAATCAACCAGCAGTTATTATCCAAACAGATTCTATGTACAGATAGTAAGTTTTGTGACAGTTTTGGAACATATAGAACATAGAACAGAATTGAGCTTTATAGGCTGCATTGGAGTTGTTAAGAAAGAAGAACCAATGTGAGAGATAGCTAACCTTCACCATTAGCTGTCTGGATTACTTCATTTGCGGGATATGAAGTTGCTAAGGAAAGATTATTCAACTCGGAAGTCATATGATTATTTGCACCTGAATCAGTGAGCCAAACTTGTTGTTGTACAGGTGCAGATGGTACTGAGAATGGAGAAGTAGCAGCATGCATTGCATTTATTTATGTGGTAAAATTCTTCTGAAAACAAGTTTCTGCACTATATAAGGATTGCCACAAATCTGACAACCTGAAGAAGCAACTGCCTTCCTATATCTACAGGTATCAACAAGGTGATTGTTTTTACCACAAATTTGACAGCCTTGAAATGTGGTTGTATTCCTAAACTGGCAAGTAGAAGCCAAATGATTACTCTTCCCACAAATCTGACATGGTTAATTCTGAAAACCATAGTTTAGAGCCCTTGGTGGAGATGTACCAAGAATTCCAGGGGCATGGCTAGAATGAAAATTCTCGTTGTTGCCAAACTTTGAATTAAAGTTGGAATTGAACCGATTTCTACCCTTATTGTTGTAGTTGAATGCCTTGTAACCATTGGAATTAGGACTATTATTATTAGCACCAGAACCAAAGAAAGACTGATTTTTGGAAGGAAAACTATTGGTTTGTGCCATTAATGCAGATAACACAGGTAAATTAGAGCCATTTTCAAGCAAAGCTTCTTCCGCAAGTAGTTGAGATCGAAGATCTTTCAATGATATCACAGTCTCATGACCCCTAATCACAGATCTTATGGTATTGAATTCAGCAAGCAACCCATTTAATGTAAGAATCACAATGTCATCATCATCAAAAAATACACCAGTAGCAGACAATAAATCTCTTGCTTCTTTAATTATCCATAGTTCTTTAGAGCTAGTACTTCCAATTACACAAGAAACTGCAACAGGAGACAAAGTTGCAGTAATTAATTGCATTAACGCCTTATCATACATCTTCCATGTCTTGTAGTCATCAGTTGGAACCCTTGTAGAGGAATCACCAGACAAAATTGCCGAATTATCAGAGGAATCTTGACTGAATTGAGCAAGACAGGGCATTGAACCATAAACAAAACCAATTATGCTATGGCCTTCAAGAAGGAGCTGCATCTGGAAATGCCAAGCCAAATAGTTCGTCTCATCCAATTTCACATTTACCGAACTTGAAACAGACGAAATCAAAGAAGTAATCGGAGATTGGAAAGTCTGTAACTGAGCAGTTGTCACCATTGTTGCAGATTGTAAAGAAATCACAAAGAATCTTGACAGAAACCAAACCACAAAGAGTTGGTGGGCACGTTTTGAAGATTGAAGAACCAGACTGATGATTGCAAAGAAAGCACCACAAATACGAGAAACTAATCTGCAATATACCAATGTACCAGAAACCAATCACAGTAGCGAAAGAAATCGAAACCAAGATCTACAAATCCGTCAAGCTTTTATGCTTGTTCCGGCGATGATACCATGTAAACCATCAGAGGTTATTGAAGAAGAGGATTATACAGAAGCAAGAAGGAAGAAAGAGATAGAGAGAGAAGTAGAAGATCGAAGATATTAGAGAGAGAAATCTGTTGAGAATTGTTCTGTATTTTCTTATTAGTTACAATGATTTGTTTCAAGCTATTTATACTATCATTGGGGAGCTTACACTCTAAGTAACAATATAACCAACTTAACTATCTTCATGATCTTTTGACACTTGTCCATTTCCTACCCATTGGATCTTAATACTCCTAACACCTATGTGTATAGATACAAAGGATTTGAAACAATTTACCTCATAAAAAGGACCAATATAAAAAACTAATTCGACACCTGAGTTTAGTATATATAGGAAAATTATGTTAGGATGAATATATACCTAAATGCCCTAATGCACTGATATCTAACAATAATATTATTAGACACATACAAATGATCTCATTAGTAACACTTATTAATAGAAGTAAGTCAGTATGTTACACTCACTTATATCAATACTCAACTAGAGATTGTCAGTAATAAAATCAGTTTTTTTTTTCCTTTTACTAGGTAACGTTACTCTTCGATATATTCGTGCATTCACATTCATATTGCAAAATATCATAGACAAACATATTTATTTGGAATCATGAGAGGACCTGAAAGGAGAAGGGAGTTTTGGGAGTAAGCGAGGCTTCCTCAGTTGGACAGGAAGGGTGGTCAAGAAGAAAGTGTCAACCCAATCGAGTTTTTGGTCTTCAGAAACTACAAAGGATTGTCCAAAACCTTCAATGTCTCCTGGCTGTTGCGAAATTTTTTTCTTCTCTTCCATGGGTAGGTTGAAGAACTCTTGAGTTTCTGTCTTCATTTTCTCCAACAAGGAAGAGCTCACACCATGGTTTACCAACTGTAAAAATATATAGAGTGAATAAATACTATGGCCAAAAAACCTACGAAATAGCAAATTCTAAAATTTATTATGCAGGCAAGGTGAAAAAAACATAGGTTAGGCCCAGAAAGTAGCCAAGTTAACCAAGGAAAAGAAGAACAAAAAGATATAATATATTTTGTAGCAACCTAATTTATAGCTTAATGCCTAGGCTTCCACATCATGGTATTTGTTTGCACCATACTTCACCCGAGCAGGGGGTCTCACATGTAAAGTCAAACGGCCATATGTACTTCACGTTATCCAAGTTATGAATCCCAAATCGGAGAGAAGAGACTTTACATGTTCTTATATTAGTTGAGCTACACTCCATATTGCCACTTGATTTTGTTATGAAACCTCAGTATTTTTCAGATCAGCCCATTCGATTGATACCTAAAATGGTTTTATCCGTAAAAACGGTCCTTAAATAACCAAAAAGTCGAAGCCATGAATTTCCAAAAGGGTAGGCTGGCTATTTTTAAGTTTGACTCACTTGTTGCTAACATGAATTTCAACCAACGACAAATCAAGGGAAAGTTTGATATAGAAGTGGACTGCTAATTTAGCTTAACTTGAGGTGAAATATATATAATTAATTACATGATTACATAGTTATGTACTGCTTTTCATATCGCCAACGAAGACTATGATACTAGACTAAATGATCATCGACAAATTCCTCGAACTCGTGGGCGCAAAAAACAATCAGAACTATTTGATGAAAGATTTAAGTGGAAGAGGCTAGGTAATTTAATTACCTGAAAGAAACCCCACTCTTGGCAAGCAAAATGGAGCCTGGCTATTTCAGATTCAGAAATGGTTGATGTTGGAACTTTCCAATTAGCAAGAACCCTAAATCACAATCCACATACATGTATCTGAACAAGAGTTTGATTATCAATTCAATCCAAATGCATTTGATAGAAAGAAATAAATAACTTCTCACATTTGGCTGCCGTATGTTTGATAAAGCCATAAAATCGTGAATAAAGAAGAATCTTCTATTCAATGGGGACCTTATGTTCTCACTACAATAGGGCTAGTTTTTGTATAGAACATTTTCCTCTTGAGCAGGGACCGTTCCATATATAGATGTTGTTCCAAACTGCATTCCACCTATTATGGAGCAGTTGGTAACTGAAAGCACTACTCAATCCTTATAGACGTGGGGCTTTCCATCACTTCAACATGTTTGCCTTAAGGTCCTACTTTAAAGGAAGGAAGTTAACCTAATAATTAACTCTAACTGATTATAATTATAATGTGACAATTCCTTATCATGATTTGTAGAGTCCAAATAAGATTCCAACAGTTGATTCTTGGGAAAGCAATTGCTGCATGTCAATGGATGGTATTTGATGAGCATGATGATCAGAACTGATGATCTCTTGATGATGAGGCTGTATGTATCTGGGTGGGATTGTGAGTATTGGCTTCTGTACTAATTCTTGAACACTAGGAACAAGAAGAGAACCACCGTACAAGCCCTTCCCTGCAAATGCCTTTTCTTCCATACTTAGCTTTTGCGTACGCTGTAAGTAATGGGTGTTTTAGATAGGCTCTGGTAATGGTATATATACTAACTGTGTAGAATACTATGTGTGTGGGCAGGGGCGGATCCACAGTGGGGTCGTCGGGGTCGCACGACCCCTTGGAAACCATGGAAACAACCTTGAAGCTCCCATATGCGACCTCTTGCAGCTGGGGTCGTCGGGGTCGTCGTCAGGAAGAGGAAGAAGAAGACTCGGCAGCGGCAGGAAGAGGAAGAAGAAGCAGCACGCGAGCAAATTTTCAAAACAGACGGGCAAAACGGCGTCGTTTTGGCCCAGGAAATTTTTTTAAATGACCTGGCCAAAACGGCGTCGTTTTGGGCCAGGCCGAACAAAAAAAAAATAATTAAATTCCCACCGTGTCCCCCCCAGTCCCAGCCTTCCTACCCGACTCAAAAGCCCCAATTTCTTTTGTTTTTGTCATCCTCCAACCCTAACTCAATTCCCCCAAACCCTCAACTCCTCTCCTCCCTTGCTGCTGCTGCTCCCAAACCCTCAACGTCAACTCCATCTCCTCCCTTGCTGCTCCTCTGCTGGCGGCTCCAACTCCATCTCCTCCCTTTGTTTATATTGTGAGTATTTATTTTGAATATTTTGTATATGTAGAATATATTTAATTAATTGAAATTCAATTCATATTTATTTTGTGAGTTTTTATTGTGAGTTTTTATTGATGGTTTGTTTATATTGATGATTTGTTTATATTGTGAGTTTTTATTGGTTTGTTTTTATTGATGGTTTGTTTATATTGTGATTTTTTATTTTCATTATTTTGTATATGTAGAATGCAAGATGAGATATTTAATTTAATTGAAATCCAATTCATATTTATTTTGATTATGTTTATGGTTTGTTTATATTGTGAGTATTTATTTTGAATATTTTGTATATGTAGAATATATTTAATTTAATTGAAATTCAATTCATATTTATTTTGATTATATTGATGGTTTGTTTATATTGTGAGTTTTTATTTTCATTATTTTGTATATGTAGAATGCAAGATGAGATATTTAATTTAATTGAAATCCAATTCATATTTATTTTGATTATGTTTATGGTTTGTTTATATTGTGAGTATTTATTTTGAATATTTTGTATATGTAGCAAGCATTATTATGGAACAGTTTTTTAAGAGAAAGTCATCATCGGGTTCGGGTAGTTCGAATAATGTTGATAGTTCAAATACTGTCGGTAGTTCAAGAACTCCAAGTTCAAGACAAAGTCAGTTAGATGATGTTTTGGGTAATCTTCAAGCGGATCCTGGATTAAGAACTCGAATAATAGATTATGACGCTAATATGAGAGATGAGGTCCGAAGATTATATCTACAAAAAGGACCTTGTCAACCTAGAGGTCATAATTTCCCAATAACTAATATGTCGGGAATTAATCGACGCTTCATTCCCCAATGGTTTGATGAGTTTGATTGGTTGGAGTATAGTGTATCTAAAGATGCGGCATTTTGTCTCTATTGCTATCTCTTTAAAACCAATTTTGAACAAGTGGGTAGTGAAGCTTTCACTGGAGATGGATTTAAGAATTGGAAGAAAGGGAGAGAAAGATTTAAGATGCATGTTGGACCGGTTGGGAGTGTTCATAATAAGGCTAGAGAAGCTGCTACAAATTTGATGAATCAAGCTACACATATTGAAACGGCAGTGAGCAAACACTATGACCAAGCTCGTAAGGCTTATCGCACATGCGTGATTGCTTCAATCAAGTGCACTAAGTTTTTATTGCGACAAGGTCTTCCTTTTCGTGGCCATGATGAAAGTGCCACTTCAAGCAATAGGGGAAATTACTTGGAGTTATTGCAATTCCTTGCAGATAATAATGATAAAGTTAGAGAAGTTGTGATGGAAAATGCTCCGGGGAATCTCAAATTACTAGCTCCTTCCATTCAAAAAGAAATTGTGAATTCATGTGCCCTTGAAACACTTGATGCTATCATGGATGGTCTAAAAGATAGATTCTTTTCAATATTGGTGGATGAAGCACGTGATGTGTCTGTGAAAGAGCAAATGGCTATGGTGTTGCGTTATGTGGATGACAATGGGCATGTAATTGAAAGATTTGTGGGTATCCAACATGTTACCGACACTACTTCAAGTTCACTAAAGGATGCTATTGACACATTGTTTTCTCGCTACAGTTTGAGCATTTCCAAGCTACGAGGACAAGGTTATGATGGTGCTAGCAATATGAGAGGTGAGTTGAATGGCCTTAAAACAAAGATATTGAGAGAACAACCTTGTGCATATTATGTTCATTGCTTTGCTCATCAACTTCAACTAGCTCTTGTTGCCGTAGCAAAGAATAATATAGACATTGCCTCTTTTTTTTGCAACGGCTAATAATGTGGTTAATCATGTTGGAGCATCTTGTAAGCGGCGTGATTCACTTAGAGGGCAACTTCAAGAAGAGCTTGTGATAGCTTTTGAAAATGATTGTCTTATAACGGGGCGAGGCTTAAATCAAGAAACAAGTCTCAAACGTGCCGGTGACACACGATGGAACTCACACTATGGTACCTTGATTAGCATCATTTCTATGTTTTCATCCGTGGTTCATGTGCTTCAAATGGTTATTGATGATAATCCCAATGAAAGTGCGGGTGAAGCAAATACGTTAATGAGAGTGATACTTACTTTTGAGTTTGTGTTTCACCTTTTCTTGAAGAAAGTCATATTGGGACTCACAAATGATTTGTCACAAGCATTGCAAAGGAAAGATCAAGAAATTGTGAATGCAATGGCTTTAGTGAAATCATGCAAGGAAAAGCTATATTGGATGAGGAATAATGGGTTCGATGCATTGGTTGATGAAGTATCTTCTTTTTGTGAAAAACATCATATTGATGTTCCTAACATGGAAGAGGCATTTATACTTCCAGGGAGGTCAAGGCGTTATGCTCCAATAAAGACAAATCGTCATCATTATCGTGTGGAGCTCTTTATTTATGTCATTGATGAGCAAATTACGGAGTTAGAGGATCGCTTTAATGAGGTAAATACCGAGTTGCTTATTTGTATGGCATGTTTGAGTCCGAAAGATTCATTTGTAGCTTTTGATAAACCAAAGTTACTTCGTCTTGCTCAATTTTATCCTCAAGACTTTTCGGATGAAGATCGTTTGGCACTTGAAGATCAACTTGAGATTTATATTCATTATGTGTGTTCCAGTAGTGATTTCTCTCAATTGGAAGGGATTGGTGATCTTGCAAAAAAAATGGTGAAGACAAGGATGCATCAAGTATTCAATTATGTATATTTGCTCATTACATTGTCTTTAGTTTTACCAGTTGCAACTACTTCAGTGGAGAGAGCATTTTCTGTCATGAATATTGTTAAGGGTCCACTTAGGAACAAAATGGGAGATCAATGGTTGAGTGATAGCTTGCTTGTTTATATTGAGAGAGATATTTTTGCTTGTATTGAAAATGAAGCTATAATGCTTCGTTTTCAAAATATGAAACCTCGTCGTGGACAATTATAGTTTGTAATATTGTTTCCATTATGAATTATGAATGAAAGTACTATGATTTCATTTTCAATATGTTTTTCCATCCTAAATTTTTATTTGAACTTTTACACTGCGACCCCTTGGGGTAAGATTCCTGGATCCGCCACTGTGTGTGGGTGTGGATGTGTGGGTGTATACATATACATATACATATATATATATGTATGTATATGTATATTTTGTTCCTCTCTCTTGTTCTTGCCGTTGGTGCTACGACGACGACTGATGATCAAAAGGTTGGTTTGTCAGACTCTCCTTTGTGCCTCACTTTCTGTATGAGCTCAGTAGCGATATGGATCTGTCACCAACCTACCTTTGAATCTCGATCTGATTAGAATAGTCTCTCTCTTCAGAAAGGACACGTGGTTCCTTCATATATAATCAAAATAATGAGTATTTTAATGGTCGAGTATTATTCTTATATATTTATATATTACATAAATGATGAGTTAGAACATCTACAGCAGACTTCCTAAATGAGCTCCTAGCTAAAGCTTAGAGAGGATTTGAAAATGTTCATTTCCAATCACACTTCCAATCCACTTCTTGAGATAGAGATTATACTATGAGCTACTAAATCAAAGGAGTGAGACTGGAGAACCTAGCATTAATCACTAATATTTAATAATATTTTAAATAAAAAGTCTCTGCATATTAGTCCACAATTATAGCTTCCTAACTTAGAGTCACTTAGTACTACGGTTCAATTCTTGTTAAATACGAGTTTGAACCACATTATTGCTAGTCAATTGTGGGGCTAAACCTATCATTGCCCCTTAGTATAGATAATATCGTTTGTTCAAAAAAAAAAACTTCCTAACTTAGAGAATATAATTGGAGAAGAAATTTTTTAGGGATCTCTTAAAATAATTTACTAGTCTTTTTAGCTGCAATCTAACTAAAAACTATTTCATTATATTTCTGATTTGATTAATACTTTGCAAGGATAATTTATGTGATACATCTTGAAAAATAACGGTTCGAATCGTTAAAGTTCAATGTGATGTGGTTCCCACAACTATTTCTTTTTCTTTCTTTTTTAAATTAAGATTCATTTCCTTAACTGCCTCTATTTACAATATAACTAAGATCTTGTAGAGGATAGAATAACATTAGTTTGCAACTATTTTTCCCAACTCATTGTAAAGATCTTGTAGAGGATAGAATCATTGAAGCATTATTAATCTTCTAAGCATATAAAGGGAGAATGCAAAGGATAAGGTTTTCATAATATTTAAATTACTCTCTTCTATTTGGATATCAAAAATTAAAAATAAAATCACAAAAAAGAATCCACGTAGTAGGACCATAGATGGTTACGTTCATTATTTTTTTTTTTGAAATATATTTAAATAAAAACAATAATATTTAAAATAAGTAAAATTAATAAATAATAAAAAAATAAAACAATAAAAAGAGTCGATTTCTAAACTAATAATTATGATACAAGAAAGATGTCTAATATATAAGGACAAGTCTTGCTCAAATCTACTATCGGAGGCCCGCTTAGGTCGGCCCCATGGCGACTTTTATTGTTATATAGGGGACTTTTCTGAGTTCGTTGTCATCTTTGCATAATAGTGCGGATAAGAATTCTAGAGAGGTTGACTACTTTTCTCAGTAATTCTAGAGAGGTTGACTACTTTTCTGAGTTCATTGTCATCTTCGCATTAAAGTAGTGCGGATAAGAATTCTAGAGAGGTATCACGATCAGAAGCAATACTGCTCATGAACTGACAGGTTTGTCCAGCATGCATTGACATTGAAAAGGCTTGGATCAATAATGTAATGCAATGTAATGTTGAATTAAGACGTCACGCAACTATAAACTTATTTGGTGTAAGTTGATCTTCTTTTACTAATCAGTATTGCCTCTTTTTCTTTCTGTTATGTTTCAGTATCAAAACGCCGAAGAGACATACACGAGGGGGGCTCTTTGCACTCGAGTTACACAAACAATTTTGCTGGACCTGAATGAAAAAAGTTGAAGTTTCATCATAAAATAAAAGCAACTTTAACGAAAAGCTCCAAGTACTGTTCACTTTAATGAAAAACCATATTTTTACACTAAAAAGTCAATCCTGGTACTGTTCACTTTACCATTTACTTTGTCCTTATTTTTAAAATTCAAAGTTTTCAAGCTGATTTCATTAGTTTTTCTTAAAATAAATTGACAAGAGGGTTTGGTAAACTTCCGATGGGAAACATTTCTTCACACTTTTCTCATGTGTAATGAATTTTCAAATCTAACACATGAGTCAAGCTACTTTGATACCATAATTAAAGTTCCAACATAAATCAATTGGCAGTATGACAAATTAACTAACTTCTTATCGGCCTTTGCAAAATTAGTGAACTTCCGATATGCGACATTTATTTACATTCACAATCTTGCAAAGGCCGATAAGAAGTTAGTTAATTTGTCATACTACCAATTGATTTATGCTGGAACTTTAATTAAGGTATCAAAGCAACTTGACTCACGTGTTAGATTTGAAAATTCATTACACATGAGAAAAGTGTGAAGAAGTGTTTCCCATCAGAAGTTCACCAAATCCTCTATTGTCAATTTATTTTAAGGAAAACTAACGAAAAGGGTTTGAAAACTTTGAGTTTTAACGATAAGGACAAAGTAAAGGATAAAATGAATAGTACTAGGATTGACTTTTTAGTGTAAAAATGTGGTTTTTCATTAAAGTGAACAGTATCAGAAGCTTTTCATTAAAGTTCCCTTTATTTTATGATGAAACTTCAACTTTTTTCATTCAGGTCCAACAAAATTATTTGTGTAACTCGAGTGCAAAGAGCCCCCCATGTATGTCTCTTCGGCGTTTTGATACTGAAACATAACAAAAAGAAAAAGAGGCAATACTGTTTAGAATAAGAAGATCAATTTACACGAAATAGGTTTATTATTGCGTAACGTCTTAATTCAACATTACATTGCATTACATTATTGATCCAAGGCTTTTAAATGTCAATGCATGCTGCCCAAACCTGTCAGTTCATGAGCAGTATTGCTTCTGATCTAGTCAAGCTAAATTTCTTGCTTCTGATCTAGTCAAGCTAAATTTCTTTAATGTAAACAAGAAATATAGACCGTCACCGTGATATTGCGTAGTCAACCTCTCTAGAATTTTTATCGGCACTACTTTAATGTGAAGATGACAATGAACTCAGAAAAGTCCCCTAAACTAACAACAAAAGTCGCCATGGGCGACCTAATCGGGCCTCCGACAGTAGATTTGAGCAAGACTTGTCCTTATATGTTGGAGGTGGATTGTCTGCCCTCTTATTTCCATACTCTCTCATCTTCTTCTGTTTATGTGGTCACGGTTAAGCTACGTTAATATTTTATATTTCTATTACTTTTTGTTTTATTATTTCTATAAAAAATTAATATAAAATGTTGACGTGACTTAACCGTGACCACATATCACAAGAGGGCATGAGAAGAGTATGGAAATGGAAAGGCAGACAATCCATCTCCTTATATAATAGACAATCCACCTCGTTATATATTAGACATCTTGCTTGTTTCATAATTATGAGTTTAGAAATCGACTTTTTTTATTGTTTTACTTTTTTATTATTTATTCATTTTACTTATTTTAAATATTATTGTTTTAATTTAAATATATTTTAAAAAAATAATGAACGTAACCATCTATGGTCCTACTACGTGGATTCTTTTTTGTGATTTTATTTTTATTTTTTGATATCCAAATAGAAGAAGAGTAATTTAAATATTATGGAAACTTTATCCTTTGCATTCTCCCTTTATATGCGTAGAAGATTAATAATGCTTCAATAATTCTATCCTCTACAAGATCTTTACGGTGAGTTGGGAAAAAAAGTTGCAAACTAATGTTATTCTATCCTCTACAAGATCTTAGTTATATTTAGTTATATTGTAAATAGAGGCCTTTAACGAAATGAATCTTAATTTTTTTTTTTTAAAAAATTAGAGTTAGTTATGGGGACTACATCACATTGAACTTTAACGATTTGAACCGTTATTTTTCAAGGTGTATCTCATAGATCATCCTTGTAAAATATTAACCAAATAAAAAATATTAGAGGCACTAATTAATTTCAAAGACCTTAGTTGCCAAATCAAAAATATTAGCATGCTGAAATTCTAGCCTTACATGAAGAAACTCGGGAATGCTTTTGGTTGAGAGCAGTAGTGGGCCATATTTGAAGCTCCTGTGATCTTCATCTCGCCGCTGATGTCCCGACGACGATCTTTGAAGACAACGTAGCTTGCATCAAACAGCTCAAGAAGGGTTACATCAAAGGAGACAACACCAAGCATATTGCATCGAAATTCTTCTTTACACCCTAACAACAAGAGCATTAGAAGATTGAAGTCATGCAAATTCGTTCACAAGACAATTTGGGGGACCTCTTCTCCATATCACTGCCGAATATGACGTTTCAGAAGCTTGTTCATGGAATTGGTATGCGTAAACTTTCTGAGTTGTAAATTTGCTATTTCTCTTTGGAATTATGTCAAACTCAAGGGGAGTATCTTGTAGATACTTGCTTAATGTACTCTTTTTCTCTACGATTAGGAGCATTTTTCCCATTGGATTTTTGCTAACTAGATTTTAACGAGGCACCCACCTTAGGCTGGTCATATCCTTGATGACGTCCCATAGACGTTTCTTTGATTTTTGCATTTCTCACGCATTTTTCCTTAGACTATGGATGTTGTCCCTCCTTGGGTTTTTACCATAGCCTTAAGGTTTTTTAGTAAGACTTACTACTTATGCAAGTTCCTACCTTATTGAGAATAAGCGTTGTTCCTTGGATTTAGTGTCGATGAGTCAATTTCCTCAAACTTCTACATTATGCTAAATGTACCTTGAGTATTTACACACTCAAGGAGGAGTGTTGTAAATATTCCTAGTTTAAGTGTGATTGTGTAAATCCAAGATTAGATTTTATTCTAGTTATCATTTCCTATTACAACTTGTATTACTTGGGGAAGAAGGAATATCTTCTCTCCTTCTACTGCTATAAATAAGGGCACAATGTTGGTGGGATAAGATTCTCCTACAATTCTATAAACACATCTCTCTTTTCTCTCTTCTCCTTGCCGCCAGCCACCCTAAATATTGTCAGATAAAATAGACCACAATAGTTCTATCCTCTACAAGATCTTAGTTATATTGTAAATACAGGCCTTTTAAGGAAATGAATCTTAAATTTTTTTTTTTCAAAAAATAAGAGTTAGTTGCGGGGACTACATCACATTGAACTTTAATGATTTGAACCATCATTTTTCAAGGTGTATCTCATAGATCATGCAAAATATTAACCAAATAAAAAATATTAGAGGCATCTAATTAATTTCAAAGAAATTGATGAACACTTTGTTCTCTACGAAACATTGAAACTCCACTGTAATAATTAAATAGGCAAATGGTTTCAGATTGAATTGGATTTTTGTAAGGATGATCTATGAATCGAGACCTACAAAATAGACAATTCGAATCGTTAAAATTTGATGTAGAGTCGGATCTACAATTAATCCCCAATTTTTAGAAAAATTGGAAATCCCTATTGTAAATTAAGAATAAAGCAACCACGCACAGTTCATCCTTTTTTAGCCTTTTCTAGACATTGATACATGTCATCTCTAGTGATATGTTTTGTCTTATGAAGTCAAAAACAACGAAATAGTTTTTAGTTAGATTGCAGCTAAAAAGACTAGGAAATTATTTTAAGAGATCCCTAAAAAATTTCTTCTCCAATTATATTCTCTAAGTTAGGAAGGTGTTTTTTTTTTTTTTTTGAACAAACAATATTATCTATATTAAGAGAGAAATGATGGGTTTAGCCTCACAATTGGCTAGCAATAATGTGGTTCAAACTCGTATTTGACGAGAATCGAACCTAAGACCTCTTACTTACAAGGAAAGAGGAAATCACTAGACCGTAGTACTAAGTGACTTTAAGTTAGGAAGTTATAATTGGGGACTAATATGCCGAGAGTTTTTATTTGAAATATTATTAAATATTAGTGATTAATGCTAGGTTTTCCTTTCTCACTTCTTAGATTTAGTAAATCATAGTAGAATCTTAATCTCAAGAAGTGGATTGAAAGTGTGATTGGAAATGAATATTTTCAAATCTTCTCTAAACTTTAGCTAGGAGCTCATTTAGGTAGTGCTCTAACTCATCATTTATGTAATATACAAATTGATAAGAATAATACTCGACCATTAAAATAGTCATTATTTTAATTATATATGAAGGAACCACGTGTCCTTTCTGAAGATAGACAGACTATTCAAATGAGATCAAGATTCAAAGGTTGGTTGGTGACAGGTCCATATCGCTACCGAGCTCATACAGAAAGTGAGGCACAAAGAAGAGTCTGTGACAAACCAACCCTTTGATCATCAGTCGTCGTCGTAGCACCAACACATTCATATGATGAGCAAATACCCATTGGTTATGGATAATCGCGGTTACCCAGTTGTTTAAATTAAACTGTTACGGTTATGGGTAACTGTTTAGATAAATAGACGGTTATGAGTATAACTGTTTACTTGCAAAATTTAAATGTACGGTTATGGGTATTAACCGTGGTTATAAACGGGTTACCGTTTACCTATTTGTTTTATATATGTAAAATTAACATAAACTACGTTCCCTATTGGACAAAGCTTAGATCAATGCTATTGACTATAGTGCATGATTTCTGTAGCTAATAAAATATAGTTTTTCTTAACCACTTTAAATTTCATGGCCCATTATATATATTATGTTAATGCTTTACATTCCGAGTTAAATAACCCAAGAATACTATCTTTTAACAGTTTTCGTAACCCAATAATACTTAGCAAATTTTATATTACCTTCATTGTTAACAGTTAAAAATATCATCCACAAATTATTATTTCAATTATTGGAATGGTACAAAGACTTAAAAAAAATTAAAATGGGGAAATGTACGATGAATGTACCTATAACGGTGTTAGAAAAAGAAAATTATGACAAATTTTTCTTTTTTAATTTTCAAATTATTAAAAAAAACATGTTGACGGATGAAAAATGAGTAAATGGTAAAAAAAAATGGATAAACGGGTTAAAAAAGGATAAACGGGTAAACGGTTACGATTAAATGGGTACGCGGTTATGTGTATGGTTAACCGTTTATAAATGGTTATGAGTATGAGTATAACCATTTAGGCAATTACCCAACGGGTAAACGGTTATGCGGGTATGAGAATAAACGGTTATGGATAAATAACCACGGTTACCCGCCCACCATAACTATTGCCCATCCCACACCCACACACATAGTATTGTACACAGTTAATATATATACCATTACCAGAGCCTATCTAAAACACCAATCACTTGCAGCGTACGCAAAACGCTAAGTATGGAAGAAAAGGAATTTGCAGGGAAGAGCTTGTACGGTGGTTCTCTTCCTGTTCCTAGTGTTCAAGAATTAGTACAGAAGCCAATACTCACAATCCCACCCAGATACATACAGCCTCATCATCAAGAGATCATTTGTTCTGATCATCATGCTCATCAAATACCATCCATTGACATGCAGAAATTGCTTTCCCAAGAATCAACCATTTCTGAATCTGAACTAGCCAGGCTCCATTTTGCTTGCCAAGAGTGGGGTTTCTTTCAGGTAATTAAATTACCTAGCCTTTTCCACTTAAATCTTTCATCATATAGTTCTGATTGTTTTTTACCCACGAGTTCGAGGAATTTGTCGATGATCATTTCGTCTAGTATCATCTAGTCTTCGTTGGCGATATGAAGAGCAGTACATAACTATGTAATCATGTAATTAAATATATATATATATATATATATATATATATATATATATATATATATATATATATATATTTCACCTCAAGTTAAGCTTAATTAGTAGTCCACTTCTATATCAAACTTTCCCTTGATTTGTCGTTGGTTGAAATTCATGTTAGCAACAAGTGAGTCAAACTTAAAAATAGCCAGCCTACCCTTTTGGAAATTCATTGCTTCGACCTTTTGGTTAATTAAGGACCTTTTTACCGATAAAACCATTTTATGTATCAATCGAATGGGCTGATCTGAAAAATATTGAGGTTTCATAACAAAATCAAGTGGTAATATGAAGTGTAGCTCAGCTACTATAAGAGCATATAAAGTCTCTTCTCTCCGATTTGGAATTCATACTGTCAACACCCTTACTCACGTGTTGTGGGTTTTTAAGTCTAACACATGAGCAACACAAATTAGATAACGTGAAGTACATGTGACCGTTGGATTTACATGTGAGACCAGCCCCCCTACTCGGGTGAAGTATGATGCAAACAGATACCACGATGTGGAAGCCTAGGCATTAAGCTATAAATTAGCTTGCTACAAAAAAAAAAATTCGTTAATATGTTGCTACAAAATATATTTTAGTTTTTTTTTGTTCTTTTCCTTGGTTAACTTGGCTACTTTCTAGGCCTAACCTATGTTTTTTTCACCTTGCCTGCATACTAAATTTTAGAATTTGCTATTTCGTAGGTTTTTTGGCCATAGTATTCACTCTATATATTTTTACAGTTGGTAAACCATGGTGTGAGCTCTTCCTTGTTGGAGAAAATGAAGACAGAAACTCAAGAGTTCTTCAACCTGCCCATGGAAGAGAAGAAAAATTTTTCGCAACAGCCAGGAGATATTGAAGGTTTTGGACAATCCTTTGTAGTTTCTGAAGACCAAAAACTCGATTGGGCTGACACTTTCGTCTTGACCACCCTACCTGTCCAACTGAGGAGGCCCCACCTACTCCCAAAACTCCCTTCTCCTTTCAGGTCCTCTCGTGATTCCAAATAAATATGTTTGTTTATGATTTTGTGCGATATGAATGTGAATGCACGAATATATCGAAGAGTTATGTTATGTAGTAAAAGAAAAAAAAAAAACTGATTTTATTACTGACAATCTCTAGTTGAGTATTGACATAAGTGAGTGAAACATATAGACTTACTTCTATTAAGACGTGTTATTAATGAAATCATTTTTATGTGTCTAATAATATTATTGATAGATATCAGTGCATTAGGGCATCTAGGTTATATTCATCCTAACATGATTTTCCTATACAAAACTCAGGTGTCGAATTAGTTTTTTATATTGGTCCTTTTTATGAGGTAAAATATTGTTTCAAATCTTTTGAATCTATACGCATAGGTACGCCACATAATTCGTAAAATGTATCCACAACAATGAACTAGAATAGTACGTACCTACGTGTATAGTATGATTATCACCATGGTGAAACCCTAATTATGGCACCAATATTTAATAAAACAATCATCGACATTAATACAATTTTCTATTTTATATTTGAAAGACTAAAAACAATTTATTTTAGGGTGTTTTAGGGATACGCCTAGGGCTGGTTCGGTATGGGATACTGAACCGAAACCCTTGTCTTGATTTCCAAACTGAAGTTTTTGGAAATTCCAATTTCAAGACTGATCCCAAACCAATTTTTCAAGAATCCCGAAATAGTTTTGGGCTCATGTGTCAAAACAATCGTAACAACATAGAAGCTTCGTTTACAGCTAAGCAGTGTAGTTAAAGTAGCAAATACACACATGAATTTAGAGAAAGTCTTGGCAAAACATTTTGCTATTACAACATTCATCGAAAAATAAAGAAAACTATCGTCCCCCAGAATCTCCAAGGCAAGAAACCAAACTCATTGGCCTAAATTCTCTCATGCCTATAAAGAAAGAGAGGGGATTGTTGTAACATCCCACATCGTCTAGGGGAGTGGATCCTATAAGCCTTTTATGTATATTCCCATCTTTACCTAGCACGAGGCTTCAGGTTTCATCGGAACTCCGAAGTTAAGTGAGTTCGCATGAGAACAATCCCATGATGGGTGACCCACTGGGAAGTTCTCGTGTGAGTTCCCAGAAACAAAACCATGAGGGCGTGGTTGGGGCCCAAAGCGGACAATATCATGCTACGGCGGAGTCGAGCCTGGGATGTGGTGGGGGCCCGAGCCAGGATGTGACAATTTGGTATCAGAAGCCAATTCCTGGTCGGATGTGTGCCGACGAGAACGTCGGGCCCCTAAGAAGGGTGGATTGTAACATCCCACATCGCACAGGGGAGTGGATCCTATAAGCCTTATATGTATATTCTCATCTCTACCTAGCATGAGGCCTTTTGAGAGCTCACTAGTTTCAGGTTCCATCAGAACTCCGAAGTTAAGCGAGTTCGCGCAAAAGCATTCCCAAGATTAGTGACCCACTGGGAAGTTATCGTGTGAGTTCCCAGAAACAAAACCATGAGGGCGTGGTAAGGGCCCAAAACATACAATATCATCCTATGGTGGAGTTGAACCCGAAATGTGGTGGGACCTGGGCCGGGATGTGACAATTGTAAGAAACATAGAATTCAAATATGGATGGTATCTTGCTAATAAAACAAATCTAATCCACCATGTTTTATGAAGGCTTCGTGGTTAAAAATTCCAAAAAATAATACCGTGAGCTGATTAAAAAAATGAATTTATATAAACTTGCCTTGCTATCAATGTTGTTGGAAACACAAAACCCTAGAATTCAAACGAAAGTGAAAGCCCCCAAATCCAAAACCCTAGAATTCAAATGCTTAAATTAAAAACGAATTGAAGCCACAAACAGACTTTACCACATCAAAATTACCATATGAAGACAAGAATATTACCTTAATGAAGAGAGAAGTAGAAGGAAGCAGTGTATTGATTATAGAATGCAGAGGAAGTTATCAAATGCAAAAAGAATGGAAGACTGGAGTCTAGATGTAGTGTGAAGGTAAGGGGGATAGAGTGAAAGAGTGGAGGTCAAGAGAGAGAGAGATTTGTGGGTCTGAACTGAAAGGAGTACATGAGTAGGGAGGGAAGGAAGTGAAGGTGAGGCGAGGTCAGAGAGTTTGGCGAAAAGGTCAGAGGGTGAAGGTGAAGGTGAGGCTGGGTTTCATTTTGAATGAACGGCTGAGATTAATTCTCAACCAATCCAATGACTTATAATATCTAAACCTATATATATTTTAACTTCGGTTCGGTTTGGGATTACCAAAAAAATTAGATTGTGAGACCGATTCCCATACTAAAAAGGTCTGGATTGGTACCAAAATTTTCCGGATTTTCGGTTTGGTTTTGGGATTTTTTGGGCACGGTTCGGAAGTTTCGGTATTTTTTTTTTCCACCCCTAGATGCACCCTTACAACTCCTATTTTATAGACAAAAACCACCTATGTTTAAATATTCAAATAAAATACAAATTTCATAAAGACAGCAATGTAGAAAAATAATTGACTATTATACAAAATAATTGCACCTCGTGCCACATTATCTAAATTATTTCAATAAATGTTACTGCTCACTCTAATTAGAAAATAATTATGCCACTTAGTATCATGGTCTAGTGGTATTCCTCTTCACTTGTAAGTGAGAGGTCTTAAGTTCAATTCTCGCCAAAAGCAAGTTTGAACCATATTATTGCTAGCCCATTGTAAGGCTAAGCTCACTCCTCCCTCTTAGTATAGATAATATCGTTTGTTAAAAAAAAATAATAATAATTATGACATTTATTATTACCCTTAATAATTATAACACGTATTATTACCCTTAACACACACACACACACACACACACACACGCACACTAGCATTTGTGACATACCCCGACCGAGATCAAGGTATGCTGGTCGTCACGTGAGAGTGACGTAGCTATGTGCACAGTGCGAAATCAATAATGATAGGAAATATACGAATAATTAAAAACCAAATTACTAGAGTGCACTACTAAACAGGAAGTGATTGGAGTTAGTTACAAAAGTAAACACTCCTAATCAGAGCATAATAAGTCTAGGTGTAGTCCAGTAGGACAAGTACTAGTTATACAGTACCAGGAATGTCTTACTATTATTTAGATAGGTCAGAACTGCCGATGTCGTCAAGCCACCAACAACAAGCTTACTTAAAACCTAGAGGGGCGCAAAACAGAAAACGTGAGTGAGCAAAAATAAATGTTTTACAAAATCATTTCATTTATCAACATAACTAACCCCTCGCAATAAAACATGTATAATTTTTCCCATAATCAAGATATAAGCATATACCTAAATATATATGAAATCATATCAATTCAATTCATGCTTCAAATAATCATATTCATATGTATGCCATGCCAAGATATAATAGAGTAAGCAATTCAGGTAAGGTTAATTTCATAGAAATATAACATATTAGCTGGAACCCCTGTGGTAGTCTGTACGGCTGAATTCATAGCTCAAAAATCACTCTAACCGGAGTCACTACTATGACCTATACGGCAACATATTGCACAAGAGTCGGAACCAAACAAAAAGGTCTATACAACAATAATCGGTGTAATATAATCATGCTCAATACTACTCTCACATAATAGCTGGGCGATAAATCGCTAGTTACCTACGAGTCGGAACCATAAATAAGGTCTGTATGACAGGACTGTACACCTAAATTGGATCCAATATGAGCATATGGTGCGGGAGGTGACATAATAAACAAGCATGTGTCATATCTATGACTAAATCATAATCACCCTACGTGCAGTTTTATGAGCTCAACATTATTCAACCACATATCGCATCATCGATGATTCACATAACCAAACACAACTTACCTGAGCTTACCTGAGCGTCCACAACACCACATTTATATATATAAAGCATCACATACCAATTCATGTATGAATTATAAACTTATATGCATGGCATTATGGCATACTATCATTTAAACACATATTTCTAGGAAAATATCAAGTATATAATATATAATGAAAACCAAAAGCCCACTCACTGGTATGTCGACAGGTCGTAACCCCCGAGTCGCCCATGGATACGCTCGTCCTCGGGATAAGTCTCACCTATATGTGAATTAACTATAAAAACGTTATTTTAAAGCACATACACAAAACTAGCTAATAACTTCTCATACAAAGCTCAATTTTGGTATTTGAATATACCAACGTGACCTACATAACTTCACGAACATCGTGATATTTTAAAAATAATTTTTCTGTGGCTCACGCGCCCCCACACATCGGGGAGGGCATGACTTCACACACATCATCTTCAACCTCCAGACGCCGAAACAGTGTCGCCGGCGCCGGATTCTAGGCAGACCTTGCCTTTTTCTTGCTCGTTTTTGCACCATTTTCCACAAAATTTTCACCAAATGTCATAAATCACGAGAGGAAGAAGGTTATACCTCTTTGGAGCTTCAAATCCCTCGAAAACTCGTCGGGAAAATCCTACCAAAATCGGCCACCTTCGAACCTCGTGATCCCAACGTCAAAACCGAGCCAACGAATCATTCCGAGCTTCGTGAGAACCTCCTAGAGCTCGCTGTGAGCTTGGATTGTCCTAAAACATAACCATTCAAAAGTTCATGAATAGTGCTCAACTCGGAGCTTGAGTTTTCATCGTGATATCAAACGAGTTCTTACCTGAAATGGGTACCTTTGCACTTGAAATGGAATAAGGAACAAAATGGTGTGCCCAAAACCTTCGATCTGTGAAGTTTGAGGCGTTCTTGCTCTTGTCCGTACATATAGCAAGGAGAGAAAGAGAGAGTGAAACGGAGAGAGAGTACGGGAGTGAGAGAGAAGGTGATGTGGATGTGTGTGTGTGGTCTCATATGTCCACCCACTAATCAAACCAATTATTTTTCTTACTTGCAATTGGGTCCAACATACTAGGGACTCATCAAATTGGTCCTTAAACCAAAACTTAGTCACACAACGCCACCAACGCTCAAGGGCAATTCCGTCTTTTCATATCGCCCAAAATTATTTCCAAAATAGGCTGTGACAATTTGCCTACACACTTTATTATTATTTTTTTAATTTTGAATATTGGAGATATTTTAACACCACCTGTAGGTGAGGTTTCAATAAATAAAACAGTAAAATTTGGACCTATGAAATTACATTATTGCCCATCATTTTTTTTTTTGTGTGATAGAAGACTAAATAGTCTTTTCACCCTCTTTTGGTTGACAAAGAGGGTTTTATTAATAGGTAGTTTAGATATAAATTATTTGCACATAACAGTGCTACAAATACGTACAAAAATATTATACCAATTAGTTTACCTATTTACAAATCGAAGATGAGCGAATAACTTATTTTTATAGGTAAATTATTTACATGTATTATTAAATAAATTGAGCAATAGTAATATGCAATTGGCCCTTTACCACAATGGTGGAAAGGAATTGGACCCTTACATGATGGAATGAGTTCAAATTTCGTCGGTGACTAATCTTAAAAATCTATTTTTTGACAAAAAAAAAACAACAATAATATGTATTGTCAAATAATTAATTTATAATTTTATTTAAACTATAGGTAAATTATTTTTTAATAAAAAATAACAACCCTTTATTATGTAGGGAGCTCATTTTGTATGCATATAGGGCACAATTTATTAGTATAAGATATATGTACAATTAATAAGTAAATTAATTTTGAATCAAACAATATTGCTTTATTTTGTACGTAAATTATTTTGCATATATTGTAACATATTTTAGGCACAATTTATCATTATAAGATATATGTACAAATAATTCACCTATATTTATATAATGCAGAGAGAATTTAGAAACTTACTCATTGGAACTGAAAAAGCTAGCCATGACTATCCTATCACAAATGGAAAAAGCTTTGCAGATGGAAACCAATGAAGCGACCAACATATTCGAAGGTGCATTGCAAGCGGTGAGGGTGAACTATTACCCTCCGTGTCCTCAGCCGGGGAAAGTCCTCGGTCTGACCCCTCACTCTGATGGTGGAGCTCTCACCATCCTCCTACAAGTCAATGAAATGGATGGCCTCCAGGTAAAGAAAGATGGGATTTGGGTTCCTGTGAAGCCACTACCAGATGCCTTTATTGTGAATATTGGAGACGTTCTAGAGGTAATGATTTTCACTGATAACTTTAACCTTTTGAATATTATCTTGCACGATACGTAGATGAAAACGTTACCAACTGTCATTTTCATACCATTGACCATTAGGTGATCCATTTATTTTTTTAACTACATATAGTTCATATTCAAAATTAATTTACACCGTAACGTAGAAAAATATCTGGTAAAAAATAATTTTACTCCAACATTAATCAATACCAATTTTAAAAGTGTATATAAAGAGTGTAGTGTTAAGAACAAAAGTTAGTTGAGTTGGTAAGGATCGTTCTCTTTGCTAGACCAAGACTTAAGTTTGAGTCTCGCTGCTGACAATCCCTTTTGGTGAGCAATTTGTAAAAAATAAAAAATAAAAAAAGCTAAATCTCCCCTCTGTAAGTCCTAAAAAAACATCTTTTATGCCCTGGACCTAAAATGGGTAATCTCCTCGCTCTAAACTTTTTGTTACCTAAAAAAAAAAGTGTAGCATTATCCATGTCATGTTTACAGACTGTATTGCAGCTGTTACCTTTTATTTTTTGTGTTTAAATTTATGCATGTAAGCGTGACAGATTATAACAAATGGGACTTATCGTAGCATTGAACATCGTGCAACTGTGAACTCTGAAAAAGAAAGGCTCTCAATCGCCACATTTTACAACCCCGGAGTTGATGGTGAAATCTGCCCGGCCTCTAGCTTGATCACTGAGCAAACGCCTGCAGCATTTAAAAGGCTGAGTGTTAAAGAATATTTCAAAGCATTTTTTCAACGCAAGCTTCATGGAAAGTCTTTTCTTGACGAATTGAGGATTAAGTAATGATGTTAAGCAGTAGAGAGATCACTCTGAAGAGAACAAAAAGGTTTATGTAAATTTCTGAAGAGAATAAAAAGGTGTCTGTTGTATAATTAATATTGCCCAAATGATGTATCAAAAATTATCATCTAATAATAAGTTTGGACACAATTCGCTGGTTGTTATTGTTAACTACATTGGAGAAGAAGCAAAGATGAACAATTGTAAAGCCAAGGAATGAAGTTTTATAGAGAAGAGAAAAGCAAGAGAGAGAAATGAAATCTTTTGTATTGATGATTCTGATCCATAACAATTACACAACTAAGATTGTTATATATACTCTATCAAGACTTAGCAACTACGCTACTAATCTAACTATATAACCGACTTCTAACAAATCAGTCTAACAACCATGCTGACATGGCACTTCATTCAACATCCCCCCTCAATCTAAGCTGGGATTTCCAAGCTTTAGATTGTAACAATGTTAGAGAAATGCAGAACAATGAAATCCTTCTTGGTCATGTACTCCTAACCCCGCTCCCATCATCAATTAATCCTCCATGGCAATCAACTTCCCAAAGAATTTCAGCCCCTCAAACTTATTTCTACACCGCTGTAGCTACTGTTTCTTTGCGATAAGGTTTCCAATATTGCACAGTCAACAAGCTTTACAACCACAGAAATCAAGAAACACATCCCTCTTCGGCAATCGGCCTTCAATGAAGAAAGGGAACAAGAAGTGCACTCCGGCAATCGGCCTTAATGGAGTTGCACACAATAACAAGAAACAAAACTTTTCAAGAACGTTACTCCGGCTATCGGCCTTTAAGGAGTAACACACAATATCTGAACAAGAAATTTTCACTCCGGCTATCGGCCTTATGGAGGAAACAATTTGCATTCAACACACTCTTGGCAATCGGCCTTCAAGTGCACAAATCAAACAACAGAAAGGAATGGCTATCGGCCTTTGTATTCCTTCAACACACTCTTAGAAAATGGCTATCGGCCTTAATAGAGAAACCGACATATATGAAAACCCCATCGGAGAAATAAATTGGCACTGTAACATTTAAGCAAACAGATGGAGTGCAGAGCCAAGAACAAAACCTGAACCCCGAAATCGACGATCTTAGACCCATCAGAGTCAACCAAGAAGTTTCCGAGCTTGATGTCGCCGTGAAAGCGTCTGTGACCATGGAGATACGACATGGCATTTAGCGTCTCTCTCATCTTCTGCCAGTCTCGAACCCAGAAGCTGACCATGGCATTGAGGCTACCTAATACTCAATCAATCTTTGCAACAAACTTTGAAACAAACACCACTATCTCGAAAAACTCTGATTTGAAACAAACTTTGCATCGATCTTCACATGAAAAATTCTAAGCAGGGCAATTCGTCAAACACGTGGAGTGCACCCATGTCTGACCTTTCTTCCATACCAAAGAACAGAGTAGAGATCCAAGAATTCATTGTCCCATTCCTTCAAACAGTTGGAGTGCACACCAGAAGAAACAGTATCCATAACAGCTTCAGTTTCGTCGCTAGCTATATTTCCAGTAATACCATCAGCTGGAAGCAAAACTCCCATAGCAACAACTTGGACAAGGTCACTGGAGCGAATCACAAGAGTCTTGATCAGTGCCCCATTTCCCACATTAGCATCACTCTTCCCCTTTTTGGTCATCCTTGCTTTCTTCAAAACAATACCGTACTCAGTCTCCACAGAGGCAGTGTAGAAGATTCCAGAATACACAGAACCATCCTTGACGTGGACATCAACTGGGAGGCCAATGATGCACATGGTGGCAAAGAGCAAGGCCTCGCTCAGCGAAGAAGAAGAGGACGAAGAGACAGTCTCGTCGTCTGTGAAATCTCTGTTTCTGCAACCCATTTTTTCTATTTTCTCTGTCTTTTTCCGATCCAACCCAGGAAGGTTTGGCCTTCTCCGTGTCTGGTTGCAGTCAGATTTTGGAGGTTCGATCGACGAGACTTTGCCTCGGTGAAGCCGCCATATGGGATTGGAATCGGTGAAGCCGCCATTTCTCCGAAGTCGAACAAGCCGAGAACTTTCGATCTCTCGCTTTCAATCGGGCACGAGGAGACTCATGAACTTGATCAGAAAGAAATCAACCCAAAAACAAATCAACCTAAAAGAATGATCGCGGAAGCACCCAGAAGCTTATCCTAACACCTAATGAAAATTTGGAAAAGAAACTAAGCTGGAAACATATGTAAAATAATGGGAAGTGGAACCACCAGAATCCATGGCGTGAGCCTGGTGGCTCTGATACCATGTTAACTACATTGGAGAAGAAGCAAAGATGAACAATTGTAAAGCCAAGGAATGAAGTTTTACAGAGAAGAGAAAAGCAAGAGAGAGAAATGAAATCTTTTGTATTGATGATTCTGATCCATAACAATTACACAACTAAGATTGTTATATATACTCTATCAAGACTTAGCAACTACGCTACTAATCTAACTATATAACCGACTTCTAACAAATCAGTCTAACAACCATGCTGACATGGCACTTCATTCAACAGTTATCACGAGACAAATCTAAAGTAATACCAGGGAGACTATAATTTTGTATCATATTAGTGTATCATCTTATGTGACAAGTGATGCATACAACCAATATCCAATGAGATAAATTAATTAAGAGGCATGACATGTACACATCACTTACCACATTAAATGGAACACTAATAGTTAGGGATGGGAAAAAATCCCAAAAATACCAAACCGAACTGAAAAATTCCCGAAACCGAACAGAAAAATTCCCAAACCAAAATTTTCAAAAATTTCGGTACCCAATACCAAACGTTCGATTATGTTGAGATTTAATCTCAATCGTTGCATATAAATCAAAGTTATCAACTCGTGTCTAACTCTATCTCTCTCCCTCGGTCTCTCGACATTCACTCACCTCACCTTAGACCTAAACCTCACCTCACCTCACCTCAGTATCTCCTCTTCGCCGATTTGTCTCTCCTCCCACATCCGTCGCCTGAATCCCAAATCTACCCACACCAGTCCTCATTCCTCTTAGTCCTCACTCCTCTTAGTCCTCACTCCTCACTTGAATCGCACTTTCACCCACTGTCCATACCACCCGAATTCGGCTCCTGAATCGAGCTCTCGGTCTTAGTCCGCACTCCTCCTCACTGCAAAAGGTAAGAAATTCCTGCAATAAACTCAACCAAAGTTCTTACAAATTGTTTGATTCCAAATTCGATTAGAGATTTTGAATTTGGGTTTCTGAATTAGGAATTTCTGAAATTAGGGTTTCTGAATTAGGGTTTTTGAATCGACGGAGAGGTTACAAACGGAATGAGAGGTTAACCGTTAAAGGGGGGAGGGAGCCTGACTTAAATGTTTTCTAAAATACCTTCTGAAATCAGAGCTTTTTTACTTTTGTTTCTTTGTTCCTTGTAAATGTTTTCTAAAATGTCTTGTACCAGTTAGTTGTGAGCTTTGATGGTTTCTCTTTATAGAATTCAATTATCTTGATTGTCTACTTGAATTCATTTATATGGATTTTAGCGAGGTACTCAGGTACCCCATTCGTTCTTTTCGGAAATTTTGTCACTGCAGTTGATTTAGGGTTATTCATATATGTTGCACTAGTTCCATAGAGATCATCGTATTGTGTGTATGAATTTATATGTATATATTCTTATAGGCTATGTGAATGCATCTCCAATATGAATTGTGTATGATTTATCCGTCCTGGTGTGAAATCATGATTTCTTTTACTATTTAGAACAAGAAAAGATTAGATCCTCACTCACGGGAACACTTGCACACATGTAAACTAATGACTAACTGATTAGATCTTGCTACCACAATGTCTGCAAGCAGATATGAAAACCATACGTTTATCAGTAACAACAGCTTACAAAACATATTGATTGCAGGGAAGTGGATTAAAAAGTTATTCTAAAATGTTACCATGATATATCAATTTTCTTTTGTTTTCCATATACAGATTCTTGAAAACATATTCCAAATGTTTCTTGTGCTAAGCTGGCAAAAAGCGAATAAGTATCTGACGTAAATGTATCCTCTTACCATCATAAAATCAGTAAGTGAACGATACAACAAAGAAAAAGAGGAGCACTACCAATTTGGGAATCCAGCTTTTGAGGTTAAGGTATTCTTCAGTTCCCTGTCCTGCAGCAGTTTTATTGGTAACTTATCTTCAAAACATTGTTAACTATTACATATTGGCCAATGGCTTTGTTTTGATATGTAAAGCACTCTGTTTAGGGGACGGGCTTCTGGTTGCAAGTTATATGTTCAACAGATTGGCACTGGCAGATTGGCAGCCCAAAAGCATAATATGTTAAAAGGTTGAATTTTAGCCCAAAAGCATAATATGTCAAATTTTAGTCCAAAAGCCCAAAACCATTTCGGGATTCCCGATTTGTCTAGAAATCCCGAAACTATTTCGGGATTCCCGAAAACTGGGATTCTCGAAATTTTGGTTTGAGATCGGTATTGAAATTGGGATTCCCGAAAATTTTGGTTTGGGAATCGGGACAAGGGTTTCGGTATGGGATCCCATACCGAACCATCCATACTAATGGTTAAAAAATGCAGTCTCTCAAAAAAATTTCGACAAACTATAGTTATATTTTTTTTTACTTTTCTTGGATATGATGCTTAATTTATTAGGAAAACTAACGAAAGGTCAAAAAAAAAAACATTAGTTTTAATGAAAAATGATAAATAAAGGTGTAGTGAATAGTACCAGTAAAGGTAAAAATGTGGTTTTTCGTTAAAAATGTGTAATATCGGGAGTGTTTCGTTAAAACTTCCTAATTTATTTGACAAATTCATAGTTGAAAACTTTAACAGTGAGTGTATCCCAATTAATTTATTGCTTAAACATCCCAAATTTTAAAGGAAGCTTTAACGAAAAACACCTGGTACTGTTCACTTTAATAAAAAATCACATTTTTACTCTAAAAAGTCAATCCTGGTAATATTCATTTACAACACATTTTTGTCATTTTCGTTAAAACTCAAAGTTTTCAAATCATTTTCATTTGTTTTTCTAATTTTATAAGGCATGAAATTATTACATATTCCATCACTTTATAGCACTTATCACGTAACCTAAGACTAACACTATTATGTAACCAAGTTCCTAGAAATATCCTCGTTACACTCAAGTTTCTGCACTCCAGCTAGTTCAATAATTCCACGCCTCTATCCAATTGAAGGTTTTAAAGTCTATGACCAAATTGTTTACGCTACAAAGTAATATGCTTTACGGTACCGTCTAGTACGCAGACGGGACAAAACGGAATGGAGGTTCCATGCTACGTTTGGTGTACGTTCAAGCCAGAATGGAACGAAGGATTAAATGACAATCGTACCCATCCACTCCGACGAGTTCGACCTTACCTAAGCCATTGTCGACAAGTTCAACGTCATCCCTTACATCTTCCGTGTAATCCTTGTCGTCCCATTCCTTGAGCGATGACGTCAACCACATCCTGCAAGTGGGTGGTCTTGAGGTTTTCGCGGCGGAGGGTAACGGTCTCGTTGTGGGACTAGCAGGGAGGAGGGAGGCGGTAGAAGGAAAGTGAGGTTGGGTTCAGATTGGTTTACTGGGATTAGGTTAGCTTGGGTTGCTGGGTTTGTGGTGGAGGAGGAAGAGGCTACAGGAGAGAGGGAGGCTATGGGAGCGAAAGGGTAGATAGTGAAATTAATGAAAAAAAGGGTATTATTGTCCAAAAAGTTATAATTTTGTGTTCCATGGGCTGGAACAAGTTGTTCCAGGGGGAGGGTGACATAAAAAATTGACTAAAATCCGTTTCATAGGATAGCACATCCTAGGAAAATTGGAGCACCAAACGTGGGACGAGTGCGTCCCGTCCCACTGCATTTCATCCATCCTACGTACCACATGGTACCTAATGGATTACACCAATACTATCACCTCACCACTTGTCACACAACAGATTTGGCCTAAACTACATCACCTCACCACAAGTAATATGCTTTAATGGATTACACTAGTACTATCAGCTCATCACATGTCATGCAACGAATTTGACCCAAACTAAATTCGAGCAGGTGACACTTAATTTTACTTCTAAGAGTAAAAAGTAATACTTCCCGTTCTCCCAAACTGAAATAAACAATTTATTACCATTTCCTACAAATAACCTGAAAATGAAATTACAAAGGTTCCAAAATCCAGAATAAAGGTAGAAAACATCTAATGTGCACAATGTTGTTAAAATAGCTACAGAACATCTAATGTTTTCTAAAATGAACAAAAATCTTGTACAACTCTTCAAATATACACCAAAACATGTGTCAACTTCTCACCCAAGCTGCTGAAACGGAAGGGAAAAAAGGTGAGTTGCAAAGCTCAGTAAGCAACATTATCTTAAATGAAATTATCACTACAAACTGCGTACAATAAATTATATGTGCCCTTTGAGGCAAAAAAGCACCAACAATTGTGCTCATAGACCAATAGCAACAGTGCAACTACTATCTTTGTGTATGTGCCCTCAATGGGCATTACCATTAATGATAACACACAATATGATGTTTTGTGCCCAAAGGCTAAGCACAAATACAACCCTTTTTGTGTCTCACCTCTAATAAAGGCTATTGCATGTATGGTGTAAGATGGGCACAATTGCTATTTTAAAGGCTTAGATTGCTGTATAAATGTTAAAGCAAAGGCACCACAACTTTAAAATTGTGCCACTCTATTATATTTTAATAAATACAATAAAGCTCCAGCACAATTGTAAAAGTGTGGCACAATTGGAATTTTATTTATTTTTTTGGTAAAATTGGATTTTTTATTTAAATATAGAAATCATCAGGCTTGCTCACATGACCTAATTTCCACCAAATTTGAGGAACTTACAAACCATCCATTACAAACTAAAGATAAATTAACATTAGATTCATTAACATTAGCACTAAAATAGTGAAGTTAATATATTACATAACCCATGTTCTTGGCTAAGACCGATTCATGCAACCTAACAATACAACCCATCCAAATGTTAAACAAGAAAATACATGTTATCCTATGCTGGACATACCGGGAATTCTCTATATACAACAAAATATAACATATCCAAGCTTGTATCTCAATTCAAACCAGCAATACATAAACAAAATACACATCTACAAGGGTTGCTTGATGACAACTAACTAGTATTCTCACTTTGGCAGTCCTCATGCATCATAGCACAAGAATCTGGAGGTCCACATTGCACATTCTTGTCATTTCCACCTTCGAAAAGCGTTGAAATATGAGCGTGTGAGCTTCCACACCCTTGTTGCTGAGTTGAAGTACTTTGTAGAGCACCCACTCCAAATGAACCAATGTTGATGCCCACATATGCTAACATGGCTTTCAATTGCCCAGCCATTTGCACCTTTGCTAACCTCAAATTCTCCTCTTGTTCGGCCCTAAGCCTTTGTATGCTTTCTTCTTGCTCTTTTTTCATCTTTTCCTCTTTCTCATTTGCCTCATGCATCATACGAGTCATTTTTTCTTCCGCAGCAGCAGTGGCTTGTTTATGAGTTTTATAAGCTTCCCGAAGATACTTCACTTCCCTAGAAATACCTCGCTACTCAATAATAATTCCTGGTACATCTGCCCAACCACCTCCAAGGCCAAAGCCGCGCACGTGATTTCGCTTCTCTGGCCCCAACACTTTTGCAACAATCCTATTGCGAACCTCTGTTGTTACCTCTTTACCACGCTCACGAACCTCCACTTCCAGATTGTCAATTGCCAACTGTTTGAAAAAGTCTTAATCATTCGTAAATGCATAAAATTTCGTTAAAGGTTGCTGGAAATAAATTTGATAAAGTGAAAATGTACAAATTACCATCATTCTGCCAGATTCAGCATCAATTGGGAGTTGCTTAGGTCCTCTTGTGTGTGTCATTTTGAAAAAAGTCACACAATCAGGTTCATTTCCATCATGTTCTTCAGCCTAAGACACAAAAAAAGATCCTGAAAACAACCACAATCATTAAACAATTACATTTACAATGGCTGAAAATATAATGCACTATATCTAAGATATTAATTGAACTCTCTCTAATCTGTGATCTATTTCTCATATTTTTCTTCTGGGTTGTGATATGTTGATCTATTAGTGTTTGATTTATTTCAAAGACTGATTTTTCTTTATCTTACTTTAGACTTTAGCCCTGCTGTTATTCAATACCTCAGATAGACTGAGTTACTCGGAGATTATGACTCAGTTAAACTTGAATGATGATGATGTTGTCAGACTACTCCATTACTCGGATATTATTACTTCTTGGATAATGCATTATCAATTTGAGGCAAGTCCAAACATAATTAAGAAAGATCCTATTAGCATCCCTAAACTAACCTATGATACAAAATGATTTGGCAGGAAGATTGATTGAGAGAGTTTGATCTCTTTTGAGGTTTTGATTTTAGGATTAGAGATTAAGGATTTGAATTGAAATATTAGACGAACGAACTAGATTTGTTGTTTGAAAGTTACGAGCCTTCGTTTTCATTTGAGTTTTAGTAGCCAATAATTGAATTTGGCGGGGTATTTAAGTTTTTGGTTGGGGGAATTTTGGTACCAAAAGTATTTGGGTGAGAGGTCCGGCTTTGTTGTTGGGCTTGGGCTTTGGGTTACGATTTGAGAGAAGTTTTCTCTCAAAATCACTTGGAGTTTTTGTTTTGTTTTGTTTTTTTTTTTTTTTGGTGTACAATGATAAGGCGAAAATTGAAATCTTTCGATCTGAACTTTGTAGATATAAATAAAGTTGTGTACTTGCTCCCTTGTTCCCCAATTCAATCTTTTGGATTGGACTATTTGTAATATAGAGGCAATCATTTGCAAAATAATAGAACGAAAATGGTGGACTGGACATAGGATAGGAAAGAAAAATAAAAACAAGTAGTGTTACACTTATCACATTTTTTTACATCATATTTACATAATCTCTCTAATAGAGGTATAACCCACCAATACATGTTTAACTTATTCACAGACCAGCACCAAAAAGTGCAAATCCAACTGTTCCACTGCTTAACATCATTACTTAATCCTCAATTCGTCAAGAAAAGACTTTCCATGAAGCTTACGATCAAAAATTGCTTTCAAATATTCTTCAACACTCAGCCTTTTAAATGCTGCAGGTGTTTTCTCAGTAATCAAGCTAGAGGCTGGGCCGATTTCACCATCAACTCTGGGGTTGTAAAATGTGGCGATTGAGAGCCTTTCTTTTTCAGAGTTCACAATTGCACGATGTTCAATGCTACGATACGTCCCATTTGTTATAACCTGCCATGCATACAAGCATATATTTAAACACTAAAAATAAAAGGTAATAGCTGCAATAGGTATAATTATTAAGGATCAAACTTTTGTTTGAAATAATTGTTCAACACATCTCTCACAAAATATAGGACGCACTCACGCAGTCAAAAGTTATTGAAGATTAAGCTATGTGTGAAAGATTTACATGCTTAACAATATAGTCAGTAAACATGACATGGATAACACTACAATCTTTTATTTTTTTGGTAACAAAAAGTTTAGAGCAATGGAAGACTACCCATTGCAGGTCCAAGGCATACCACATGCCTCTTTGAGGACTTACAAAGGGGGGCTTTAGCCTTTTTTTTTTATGTTTTTACAAATCACTCACCAAGAGGGATTGCCGGCAGCGAAACTCGAACGTAAGCCTTGGTTTAGCAAAGAGAACGATCTTTACCAACTCAACTAACTCTTGTTCGCAACACTACACTATTTATATACACTTACCAGAGTGAAAATTGGTACTGAGTAATGTTGGAGTAAAATTCTTTTTTACCAGATATTTTTCTACGTTACTGTGTAAATTAATTTTGAATATGAACTATATGTAGTTAAAAAAGAATTGATCACCTGATGGTCAATGGTATGAAAATTACAGTTGGATAACGTTTTCATCTACGTATCGAGCAAGATAATATTCAAAAGGTTAAAGTTATCAGTGAAAATCATTACCTCTAGAACGTCTCCAATATTCACAATAAAGGCATCTGGTAGTGGCTTCACAGGAACCCAAATCCCATCTTTCTTTACTTGGAGGCCATCCATTTCATTGACTTGTAGGAGGATGGTGAGAGCTCCACCATCAGAGTGAGGGGTCAGACCGAGGACTTTCCCCGGCTGAGGACACGGAGGGTAATAGTTCACCCTCACCGCTTGCAATGCACCTTCGAATATGTTGGTCACTTCATTGGTTTCCATCTGCAAAGCTTTTTCCATTTGTGATAGGATAGTCATGGCTAGGTTTTTCAGTTCCAATGAGTAAGTTTCTATAGTCTCTCTGCATTATAAAAATATAGATGAATTATTTGTACATATATCTTACAATGATAAATTGTGCCTAAAATATGTTACAATATATGCAAAATAATTTACGTACAAAATAAAACAATATTGTTTGATTCAAAATTAATTTATTTATCAATTGTACATATATCGTATACTAATAAAATGTGCCCTATATGCATGCAAAATAAACTACCTACATAATAAAGGGTTGTTATTTTATTAAAAAATAATTTACCTATAGTTTAAATAAAAATATAAATTAATTATTTGACAATACATATTCTTGTTGTTGGTTTTTTTTTTTGTCAAAAAAATAGATTTTGTTGAATTAGTCATTGACGGGATTTGAACCCACAACCCACACCGTCTTGTAAGGATCCAATTATTTTCCATCATTGTTTTAAAGGGCCGATTGCATATTACTATTGCTCAATATATTTAATAATACATATAAATAATTTACCTATAAAAATAGTTATTTGCTCATCATCAATTTGTAAATAGGTAAACTAATAGGTAGAATATTTTTGTACGTATTTGTAGCACTATTTATGTGCAAATAATTTATATCTAAACTACCTATTAATAAAACCCTCTTTGTCAACCAAAGGAGGGTGAAAAGACTATTTAGTCTTCTATCACACCAAAAAAAATGATGGGCAATAATGTAATTTCATATGTTCAAATTTTACTATTTTTTATTGAAACCTCACCTACATGTGATGTTAAAATATCTCCAATATTCAAAATTAAAAAAATAATTAAAAAAACCAAAAACAAAAACCTCCCCCCCCCCCCACGTTCTCTTTCTCTCCCTCTCTGCTTCCCATTTTTCTAAAAAAATATGTTAAAATATCTCCAATATTCAAAATTAAAAAAATAATTAAAAAAACCAAAAACAAAAACCTCCCCCCCCCCCCACGTTCTCTTTCTCTCCCTCTCTGCTTCCCATTTTTCTAAAAAAAATATGTTCTTACACACAAAAGATGTAGGCAAATGCTAGTGTGTATATATATATTAAGGGTAACAATACATATCATAATTTTTTTCTAATTTTTTTTAACAAACGATATTATCTACATTAAGGGGGAGAAGTGGATTTAGTAGTACAATGAACTAGCAATAATGTGGTTTAAACTCGCCTTTGGTGAGAATCGAACTTAAGACCTCTCACTTATAAGTGAAAAGGAATATCACTAGACCATAGTACTAAGTAACATAATTATTTTCTAGCGAGCAGTAACATTTATTGAAATAATTTGGATATTGTGGCTTTATGAAATTATTTTGTATAATAGTCAATTATTTTTCTACATTGCTGTCTTTATGAAATTTGTATTTTATTTGAATATTTAAACATAGGTGGCTTTTTGTCTATAAAATAGGAGTTGCAAGGGTGTGTGTATCTCAAAAACACCCTAAAATAAATTGTTTATAGTCTTTCCAATAGAAAATAGAAAATTGGATTAGTGTCGATGATTGTTTTATTAGATATTGCTGCCATAATTAGGGTTTCACCATGGTGATAATCATGATATACACGTAGGTACGTACTATTCTAGTTCATTGTTGTGGATACATTTTATGAATTATGTAGCGTACCTATGTGTATAGATTCAAAAGATTTGAAACAATATTTTACCTCATAAAAAGGACCAATATAAAAAACTAATTCGACACCTGAGTTTAGTATAGGAAAATCATGTTAGGATGAATATAACCTAGATGACCTAATGCACTGATATCTATCAATAATATTATTAGACACATACAAATGATTTCATTAGTAACACGTGTTAACAGAAGTAAGTCTGTATGTCACTTATGTATGTTACACTCACTTATATCAATACTCAACTAGAGATTGTCAGAAATAAAATCAGTTTTTTCTTTCTTTTACTAAATAACATTACTCTTCGATATAATCGTGCATTCATCATATTGCACAAAATCATAGACAAACATATTTATTTGGAATCACGAGAGGACCTGAAAGGAGAAGGGAGTTTTGGGAGTAGGTGAGGCTTCCTCAGTTGGACAGGAAGGGTGGTCAAGACGAAAGTGTCAGCCCAATCGAGTTTTTGGTCTTCAGAAACTACAAAAGATTGTCCAAAACCTTCAATGTCTCCTGGCTGTTGCGAAAATTGTTTCTTCTCTTCCATGGGTAGGTTGAAGAACTCTTGAGTTTCTGTCTTCATTTTCTCCAACAAGGAAGAGCTCACACCATGGTTTACCAACTGAAAAATATATAGAACGAATACTATGGCCAAAAAACATTCGAAATAGCAATTTCTAAAATTTAGTATGCAGGCAAGGTGAAAAAAACATAGGTTAAGCCTAGAAAGTAGCCAAGTTAACCAAGGAAAAGAACAACAAAAAACTAAAATACATTTTGTAGCAACCTATTAACGATATTTTTTTGTAGCAATCTAATTTATAGCTTAATGCCTAGGCTTCCACATCATGGTATCTGTTTGCACCATACTTCACCCGAATAGGGGGCTGGTCTTACATGTAAAGTCCAACGGCCACATGTACTTCACGTTATTCAATTTGTGTTATTCATATGTTAGGCTTGAAAACTCACCACAATTGAGTAAGAGTGTTGACAGTATGAATCCCAAATTGGAGAGAAGAGACTTTACATGTTCTTAGAGTAGCTGAGCTACACTCCATATTACCACTTGATTTTGTTATGAAACCTCAATATTTTTCAGATCAGCCCATTCGATTGATACCTAAAATGGTTTTATCCGTAAAAACGGTCCTTAAATAACCAAATGGTCGAAGCCATGAATTTCCAGAAGGGTGGCCTGGCTATTTTTAAGTTTGACTCACTTGTTGCTAACATGAATTTAAACCAACGACAAATCAAGGAAAAGTTTGATATAGAAGTGGACTACTAATTAAGCTTAACTTGAGGTGCAATATATATATATATATATATATATTTAATTACATGATTACATAGTTATGTACTGCTCTTCATATCGCCAACGAAGACTAGATGATACTAGACTAAATGATCATCGACAAATTCCAGGAACTCGTGGGCAAAAAACAATCAGCACTATTTGATGAAAGATTTAAGTGGAAATGGCTAGGTGATTTAATTACCTGAAAGAAACCCCACTCTTGGCAAGCAAAATGTAGCCTGGCTAGTTCAGATTCAGAAATGGTTGATTCTTGGGAAAGCAATTTCTGCATGTCAATGGATGGTATTTGATGAGCATGATGATCAGAACTGATGATCTCTTGATGATAAGGCTGTATGTATCTGGGTGGGATTGTGAGTATTGGCTTCTGTACTAATTCTTGAACACTAGGAACAGGAAGAGAACCACCGTACAAGCTCTTCTCTGCAAATGCCTTTTCTTCCATACTTAGCATTTGCGTACGTTGTAAGTAATGGGTGTTTTAGATAGGCTCTGGTAATGGTATATATACTGTGTACAATACTATGTGTGTGGGTGTGTGTGTGTGGGTTTGGATGTGTTGGTGCCACGACGACGATTGATGATCAAAAGGTTGGTTTGTCACAGACTTTCCTTTGTGCCTCACTTTCTATATGAGCTCAGTAGCGATATGGACCCGTTACCAACCTAACCTTTGAATCTTGATCTGATTAGAATAGTCTCTCTCTCTCTCTCTCTCTCTCTCTCTCTCTCTCTCTCTCTCTCTTCAGAAGGGACACGTGGTTCCTTAATGGTCGGGTATTATTCTTATCTATTTGTATAAACAAGATATCAATTAAGTTCAAATTACATAAATGATGAGTTAAAGCATCTACAACGGACTCCCTAAATGAGCTCCTGGCTAAAGTTTAGACAGGATTTGAAAATATTCATTTCCAATCACACTTCCTATCCACTTCTTGAGATAGAGATTCTACTATGAGCTACTAATTCTAAGGAGTGAGAAAGAAGAACCTAGCATTAATCACTAATATTTAATAAAATTTTAAATAAAAATTCTCTGCATAGAGTCACTTAGTAGTATAGTCCAGTAGTATTCCTATTTACTTGTAAGTTAGAGATCTTAGGTTCAATTCTCGCCAAATGCGAGTTTGAATCACATGATTGCTAACTCATTGTGAGGCTATACCTACATTTTCCCCCTTCATATAGATAATATTATTTATTCAAAAAAAAAATTCCTTAGAGAATATAATTGGAGAAGAAATTTTTTAAGGATCTTGAAAACTGACGGTTCGAATCGTTAAAGTTCGATGTGATGTAGTCCCCACAACTAATTCTTATTTTTTATTTAAAAAAAAAAAGAGATTCATTTCCTTAAAGGCCTCTATTTACAATATACTAAGATCTTGTAGAGGATACAATAACATTAGTTTGCAACTTTTTTTTCCCAATTCACTGTAAAGATCTTGTAGAGGATAGAATCATTGAAGCATTATTAATCTTCTACGCATATAAAGGGAGAATGCAAAGGATAAAGTTTTCATAATATTTAAATTACTCTTCTTCTATTTGGATATCAAAAAATAAAAATAAAATCACAAAAAAGAATCCACGTAGTAGGACCATAGATGGTTACGTTCATTATTATTTTTTAAATATATTTAAATTAAAACAATAATATTTAAAATAAGTAAAATTAATAAATAATAAAAAATTAAAACAATAAAAAGAGTCGATTTCTAAACTCATTATTATGATACAAGCAAGGTGTCTAATAATATATAAGGACAAGTCTTGCTCAAATTAACTGTCGGAGGCCCATGGCGACTTTTTTTGTTAGTTTATTGTTAGGGGACTTTTCTGAGTTCATTGTCATCTTCACATTAAAGTAGTGCGGATAAGAATTCTAGAGAGGTTGATTACGCAATATCACAGTGACGGTCTGTATTTTTTGTTTAAATTAAAGAAATTTTCTAGAGAGGTTGATTACGCAATATTACGGTGTATATTTCTTGTTTAAATTAAAGAAATTTAGCTTGACTAGATTAGAAGCAATACTGCTCATGAACTGACAGGTTTGTCCAGCATGCATTGACATTGAAAAGGCTTGGATCAATAATGCAATGCAATGTAATGTTGAATTAAGACGTCACGCAATTATAAACCTATTTCGTGTAAGTTGATCTTCTTCTACTAATCAATATTGCCTCTTTTTCTTTCTGTTATGTTTCAGTATCAAAACGCCCAAGAAACATACACGGGGGCGGGCCGGGGGGGAGCGTTTTGCACTCAAGTTACACAAACAATTTTGCTGGACCTAAATGAAAAAAAGTTGAAGTTTCATCATAAAATAAATTGACAATAGAGGGTTTGGTAACTTCCGATGGGAAACATTTCTTCACACTTTTCTCATGTGTAATGAATTTTCAAATCTAACACGTGAGTCAAGCTGCTTTGATACCCTAATTAAAGTTCCAGCATAAATCAATGGCCATTATGACAAATTAACTAACTTCTTATCAGCCTTCGCAAGATTAGTGAACTTCTGATATGCGACATTTATTTACATCGTCATACCGAATGCAACGAGTCCTCCTTTTGTATGCCTTAGCTAGGCAAACGAATAACATCCCACATACTTCCCTACCAAAGAACTTTTCCATCACTAGGCTCCACATTTTTTTTGACCTCCGTAGAAACCCTAACAACTGCCACAAATTGTGATGGAAAAGTTAAAGCATATGGTCAATCGTTTATTGCAGCAAGGCCATATGATTCAGCCTTAGAGAAGGAAGAGAACCAACTTGAATAGGCATAAGCAGTTGCATGGAAAATATACAATATGCATAGAATACTTACAGCTCTTTCTTTTGACTGCTTAATGCCTACTACCATATGCAGGACCTGAAAGCTACAAATCAATTATACATATGCCAATGTGCGATACATGAAAACGAAAGAGATCCCTCGTTTTCTAGTTTTCGGGTCTTCCTTTTATCTAACCTACGTAGAAATTCATGTACAACATATATTACTGAATTTAACGGCTAAATGTGCGATCAAGAATCCACAAATATCTAGCAAGTGGAATATCTAAGCAACTTAAAATGCATTGATGTATAGTAGGACTCAAAGTGCAGACCACATATCTAAATATTTGGAAAAAATCCTTAGAGCCTTAGAGGACAGACATAAGCATCTGCAAGGCCTGCCGATCTGAATGAAAATTTCATAAATCAGACATCTCTCGCATAAGTAAACAATAAACGATCTTATTCGAATGAAAATTTGTGGAAATTATTTGGTGGGGTGATTGATTGAGAAGTTTGGGACACTTTTTGAGGTTTTGATTTGGGATTAGGGATCAGGGATTTGAATTGAAATATAAGACGAACCAATTGGATTTGTAAATGTAAATTAGGCTAATTGATTAAAATAGTGTACCTGCTCTCTTGTTTCCTAGTTCAATCTTCCTTTTAGATTTGATTATTTGTAACTTTTCTTGTCCGAGATAGAGGGAATATATATGGAAAAATAAAGAACCGAAATAATGGACTGGACGTAGGATAAGAAATAAAAACAAAACCTACTAGAAATCGATTTTAGTTTTCAGTTTTCATTTTGTTTACTCTTTCCTAACCTCCCGCCACCATTTCTCCATCTTTGCTTATCCCTCCTTTATCCTTCGTATTCCCCCTCTATAACGTAACAAAAAAAATAAAACTAAAAACGAAATGGTAGTCAGAGCAAGCCAGAATAGGTGAAGATATTTTTGCAATTTTGGCTTGCTATTATCTTTGAAATCGTACAATATTGGAGGACCTTTGATACATAAACAAATATGTGAAACATTAAGTTAAAATCGAGAGCGAAAATCAAAGGATTCACATTGAAAGGCAAAATAACATAGTTCAACTTATTCAGAGACCAGCACCGGAAAGTGCAAATCCAACTGTTCCGCAGCCAAAACGTACGAAAAGAAATTCGGACAAATACCAGCTCATACGATAACAGAAGGATTGAAGTTTGTACTGCTCGTCTAAAGATTTTACATGACATTTCAATCTTGCTTCTGGGTTGTCACGGTCTGTCTCCAGAATCCTGCCAAGGCACTACCCAAGATTGAATGAGAAACGCTGGAAACAGCACATGGTACCACAGTTAGAGGGTTTCCGAAGTGCTGAACAGCTAGAACAATTCCAAGAACCGAATTCTGAAACATAGAAGAGCCGATAACAACACTAGCAGACAACTGATAACGCATACAAATTGACATGGATTCTTTCAATCATATATACACACACATCACACGTGTGCGCACCCACACAATACAAGCAATCATATGGCTTTGGTACAGAATGAAATTAACAATTGACTGTAATGTCTTTTCGATTGAATAAATGAATGCAATGTCTTTTCACTAGAAAGTAAATAGCAGTGGAAAAACTGTTAAACTCTCTTTTAAAAAATCCAGAAGAAAAAAAACAATCCAATGATGCTTACCTGCATGCCAACCTCGATGGAGATAGTCCTTGATGATGTGACATCGAGCCCAAGCATCCTTGAAAAGATGTATCCAAAGAAAAATCCACTTGCATGAAGAAGAGCGGAAGCAATAGCACCACTTGTTTACCAGACGTAAGGATTGCAAATGAACTCTGGGCAATTGCATTCCCACAAAGAACACCTACAGTGCTACAGCAATGGGTGGCATCACGGGGGAGACGAATTTAACCAGGCCTTGGAAATACTGATTCAGAAATGCACCCGCCAAAACAGGGAGAAGCACAACCTGTGTTCAAAGCATATGGCACCTTTATATAATTTAAAACAGCAACACCTATAACAAGACGAAGGCAAAACGATTGAAAGCTTACCTGCAGTGTTGAGAATAAGAGCCCAGCTGCATCTACTGCAACACATTGGCCAGCAAGTTTAGCTGTGAGAAATGGGGTCATGTTCTACAATATGAAAGGGTAAAAGAAGTAAGGTTCCTTGATAAAAGCTTATAATTTAAGTCATTAGTAATAGTATGTGGTAACTAAATTTCTATGATTATAAATCCAAACAAGGGAATTGATCATTTCAATTTAAAAATTCTGATTTTTGTCTAAATTTCAAGTTTATTTCCCATGTCCAAATGGTGGGTTAAGGTCTGATCTTTCGGCAGATGACTTTAGGTTGAGAATCGAACAAAGGAAAATTTTATTCATAATTCATATTTAACGAATCATTTCCAAAGGGAGATAGTTTGATGCTCCCCGTAGCTTTTGACAGGCAAAAGAAATAGACATGACAGAATGTTAATCAGAATTTAATTTTTCCGCGAGTTTTAGCAGAAAATTTGATTCAAACTTATCTTTCTAACCAGTTTTCAATGTATGTGCAAAATTTGGACCATACCAGTACACCGCTTAAAGAACAAAAAAAATATCAAAAGAAATTTATGTCGGTTTACCTACCACGGCTGATAAAGTGCTTGCTGCTGTCATTAAAACCGAAAGTGCCACATTCCCACTGCAAAAACAACAAGGTCATCAGATCCTCTGGCCAGGAGAGGGGCAAAAAGTAAAGTAGACTTTTGTCACCCTAGTTTTTGAAAGTTTTAGTATCATCCCTTTCGGTCTTATTCATCTGAGCAGCAAGATGGTACGCAAAGTGCAAGTGAAATGTAGGCGTGCCAATCCTGTAATATTTTTTCAATATAACATACCCATCCAACTCACCAACACTCTGTTGGGGCTGGCAACATAAAGGGGCGGAACAATTACGACAAGTTGATACTATTTCAGATGATTCATGTACCGTGCAATATAAGTTACAATGTTACTTGCTGTTCCTGCAAAGAATTAACCGGGGAAAAATTGAATTCAGAAGGAGCGGTGAAGATTGAGTAAATATAACAATGATATTTACGAAAAGACTGGCACAGATACATACCACCTGGGCAGCAACCAACCAATATCAAACCAGCTGCATAATACGATGGTAAGTTCTGATGTGCCTCGAGGGTAATCTTGTCTTTTTCATCCAAAAGTCCATATGTCGCCTCCATATTTTTCTTGATTATTTTTGGCTCCACAGAGAGCACCCTTGCCCCATCGTCTACCAATATCTCTGAGGTTGATATCAACCCTGATTAAAGGTTTAATTTAGTGTTGTTCAACAAGTTCAATTATCTCCCTTGGTCAAGGGCAGCAAATCTAACCCTTGGAGGAAGAGCTAAGCTTAGCTTCATCAATAGAGTCATTCAAGCACCGGAGAACACCTCTCCATATTATGCATCATCGATGTGCAAGGACCAGTTGATCATGTCTTGGTTACTTAACTCCATGAAGAGGAGAATCGCTGAAATCTTCAGCTATTTTGAATCTTCACAGTAGTTATGAGACAAGGTGAGAGAAATGTAGGACAACCAAATAACTCAGCCAGAGTTTTTCGGCTCAAAAGAGATGTTGTTACCCTTAAACAAGAAATTAAGTAAGTTCTTTGTTCAACATCTCGGTGACCTCACTACAACGTCGATGTGGAGCGAGTTGGACGCTTATAGGCCTTATACCACCGATACTACTATACTGTTGAAGAGGGTTGAGGAAAACAAAATCTTCCAATTGTTAGTCGGTCAAAGCTCGGTGTATGAAGATTTGAGGAGCCACATCTTGATGAACTCAGAGTTTCCATCTTTTTCCAGTGTATGTGCCACCATACAACGAGAAGAAGTTAAAAGGCGAGTCATGGCTCTTGACACCAAGTCCAGTGTGGGAGAAACTCGGGCATATGCTTCAAATCACAAGTCGCCTGAATCAAGGGTTTACAAGGGAAAAAGGTCGGACTTAAAATGTGATCACTGTCTTCGTATTGGTCACCTTGGAATTGGTCATACCAAAGATCGATGTTGGATACTTCATCCAATGTTAAAACCTAAGTTCAACAAGGATGACAAATGACATTTCAAAGTAGCTCAAATCCACCATTCAAAAGTAGTTATGGGTCCAATCTTGCAGCATCTTCCTTAATAAACCATGCAGGTCAAACTCCCAGTGGTGGTTTGTTAGATTTTACGTCAAATCCTACTACATTGATCAATGAGTTTGCTTCCTACCTTCAAAGCAAAAATTGGAGGGGTCAGAGTGAAGAAACAGTGGGAACTGGAGCCGAGAACCACACTACTCTCCTTGGGAAGTTCACTGGGTTTTTGGCAGAAGCAGAAGGAATACCACACGAAGACATTGCAGGTATCTTAAATACTTTTCAAAAGCTCAAAATGCAAGTCTTGTGCATGATTATTGGATATGGGTGTCATTGATCACATGACAAACCAACCTACAAACTTGCATGATTTTCAAAAAATGTCATCTTAATTATCAATTGTTAATGGTAGAGGAGTTTCAGTCATGGGCAAAAGGACACTACTACAATATTAGCTTTAGGTGTCGGATGATGGTGGCGGTTTAATAAGTTATTATGTCGGATAAAAGATATCTGACACATCATTCAGTTAGTGTCGGATAACAATGAAATCATATAGGTTCTATCCGACATAAATTCCTAGCGGACATAAATCATATAGGTTCTATCCGACATAAATCATATAGGTTCTATCCGACATAAAATTATTATAACCACCAGTATTTTTTAATTTTTTTTTAACATATTCCGGCGGTTTTTAAGTTAATAGTGGCGGTTATAACCGACAAAAATTGACTATTTTATTATTTTAGTTTCTGACGATTATTATTTTAGTATTCTGGTGGTTATAACCGACAAAAATTGACTATTTTATTATTTTAAAATGTTATATTAATTAAAATTAAATAAATAAATACATGGTTTAAATATTATTTTTTTCACTCATGGACCTGTGGGATGCTAATCTGCAGGACCTATAGTCCTTTCCGTCATTTCCCTTCAAACGATAATAATACACAGTTTTCGCTTTTTTCTTTTTGTTCTTGATTGGCTTCTCCTCCCGGACCATTTCTCATTTACATCCCCAAACCTTCCAATTTCCTAAACCACTATATAAAGTATAAACTCGATATCAATGTTGCCGATCTTGATATATTTTTCATACATCGTATAAATTAAACAACATTGAGACATATCGAATTGGAGATCATACACAATTTGATATGTAAAGTATAAAATATTTTTCTTAAATTTTTCTAAAATAACTGCATTTTCACATGTTGTTTTCTTTTCAATCTCCTTTTCAATATGTAATCCAAACCTGAAAGTATACAAGTCTCCAAAATCTTTTTCTGTGTAAATCCTTCATATAATCTTACTTTATTACTCACTAAATCGGAGAACTTACAATTTGTACAACTCTCATGGTCTAGATTAAGATAATAGATAATTTAAAAATAAAAATAAAAGTATCAGCTTCTAGATTAAGATTACAGATAACTTAAAAATTAAAAATATAAAAAAATAAATAAATTTTCTTTTTGAGATAACGTTTTACATTTTCACATCTAGATGCGATGTAATTGGTATCAGACACATCTGGCGGTTATTATTTTAGTATTCTAGCAGTTATAACCGACATAAATTGACTATTTTATTATTTTAAAATGTTATATTGATTCAAATAAATAAATAAACACATGGTTAAAAAAAAATTCACTCATGGCCCTGTCGGATATAACCGACACGAACAAAGTAAAAAATCATCAAAATCAGAGCTAAAATAATAGTTAAATTATGATTTTTCGTTTATAACCATCGAAACTTTTGTTCTATATCTCTGAATGCTTGTTTTTTGTGATTTTTTACGTATGCGATTTCGGAGTGTGTACAAACAAGTTTGATGGTTAGATCATTGAAAAAAGTTTCATAAAATGTGTATCGCGTCAAAACGGTAGATTAAATAAGCATTTAAGAGTTAATGTTATACTTTCATTAACTATAAAATAAGATTTTGTGGTATCCACTAGTGTAAATATTTTAAATTGAAGATCAAATTTATTCATTGCATTCTTATAGGGTCGAAGAGTGTAGTTGTAAAAAATCATTAAAATCGGAGCTAAAATAACTGTTAAATTGTGATTTTTCATTTATAACTGTGAAAACTTTTGTTTCGTTACGTAATCTCTGAATGTTTGTTTTTTTACGATTTTTTACGCATGCAATCTCAGAGTGTATACAAATAAGTTTGACTATTGGATCGTTGAAATTTTTTTCGTAGAATGCACATCGCGTCAAAACAGTAGATTAAACAAACATTTAAGAGTTAATATTATACTTCCATTAAGTATAAAATAAGATTTTGTGGTATCCACTAGTGTAAATATTTTAAATTGAAGATCGAATTCGTTCAATGCATTCTTATAGAGTCGAGGAGTGTAGCTGTAAAAAATCATAAAAATCGGAGCTAAAATAACTGTCAAATTGTGATTTTTCATTTATAACCGTTGAAAACTTTTGTTCTATTACGTAATCTTTGAATGTTTGTTTTTTACGATTTTTTACGTATGCAATCTCGGAGTGTGTACAAGTAAGTTTTACGGTTGGATCATTGAAAAAAGTTTCGTAAAATGCATATCGCATCAAAATTGTAGATTAAACAAACACTTAGAGTTAATATTATACTTCTATCAAGTATAAAATAAGATTTTGTGGTATCTACTAATGTAAATATTTTAAATTGAAGATCGAATTTGTTCAATGCATTCTTATAGGGTCGAGGAGTGTAATTATAAAAAGGGTAAAAGACTGTTTACTACCCTCATGTTTCATGGTTTTCAACATTTAGTACATCAAGTTTTTTTCGTCTCAGAGTCATACCTAAAGTGTAAATTTTGGGACAGTCTCATACATCCGTTAGTCAAACTGTTAAATTTTCCGTTAATTGTGATGTGGCGCCCATGTGGACAATGATGTGGCGCCACGTGTCAGCCACGTTTTTTTTTTTTCTTTCTTCTTCTTTCTTCTTCTTCTTCCATCCGATTGCAAACTTTTTTTTTTCTTCCTCCTTCTCCTTCTTCCTTCCTCCTTCTTCCTTCCCCTTCTTCTCCTTCTTCCTTCTTCTTCCTTCTCCTTCTCCTTCTCCTTTTTCTTCCTCCGAATTTGGGGATTTTTTTTTTCTCTTTCTTCTTCTTCTTTCTTCTTTCTTCTTCTTCTTCTTCCACCCGACTGCAAACTTTTTTTTTTCTTTCTCCTTCTCCTTCTTCCTTCCTCCTTCTTCTTTCCCCTTCTTCTCCTTCTTCCTTCTTCTTCCTTCTCCTTCTCCTTCTCCTTTTTCTTCCTCCGAATCTGGGGATATTTTTTTTTTCTCTTTCTTCTTCTTCTTCTTCTTCCACCTGATTGCAAATTTTTTTTTTTTCTTCCTCCTTCTCCTTCTTCCTCCTCCTTCTTCCTTCCCCTTCTTCCTTCTTCTTCCTTCTCCTTCTCCTTTTTCTTCCTCCGAATCTGGGGAATTTTTTTTTCCTGCTTCCTTTTCCTTCCTCCTTATTCCTTCTTCTTCTTCTTCCTCCGAATCTGCCCATATTCGTTTTTTTTTTCCTTCTTTCTTCTTCTTCCTCTTGCTTCCTTCTTCCTTCCCCTTCTTCTTTTTCTTCTTCTTTTTCTTCTTCTTCCTCCGAATCTGGGGAAGTTTTTTTTTTTTTTTTTCTTCTCCTTCCTCCTTCTTCCTTCTCCTTCCTCCTTCCTCCTTCTTCCTTCTTCTTCTTCTTCTTCTTCTTCTTCTTCTTCTTCCTCCGAATCTGTCCAGATTCGGCTTTTTTTTTTTTTTCTTCTTTCTTCTTCTTCTTCCTCCGACTGCAACTTTTTTTCCTTCCTTCTTCTTCTTCCTTCTTCCTTCTTCCTTCTTCTTCATCTTCCTCAAAAAAAAAAAAAAAAAAAAAAAAAAACCGAATCTGGGCAGATTCGGAGGAAGAAGGAGGAAGAAAAAAAAAACTTCCCTAGATTCGGAGGAAGAGAAGGAAGAAGGAGAAGAAGGGGAAGGAAAGAGAAGGAGGAAGGAAAAAAAAATGTTGCAGTCGGGTGGAAGAAGAAGAAGAAGAAGAAGAAGAAAAGAAGAAAGAAAAAAAAAAAAAAAAACGTGGCTGACACGTGGCGCCCAGTCATTGTCCACATGGGCGCCACGTCACAATTAACGGCAAATTTTACAGTTTGACTAACGGATGTATGAGATTGTTCCAAAATTTACATTTTAGGTATGACTCTGAGACGAAAAAAACTTGATGTACTAAATGTTGAAAACCATGAAACATGAGGGTAGTAAACAGTCTTTTACCCTTATAAAAAATCATCAAAATCGGAGCTAAAATAACAGTTAAATTGTGATTTTTCGTTTATAATCGTTGAAATTTTTTGTTTCGTTACCTAATCTCTGAATATTTTTTTTTTGCGATTTTTACGTATGCGATCTTGTAGTATCAACAAACAAGTTTGACGGTTAGATCATAGAAACTAGTTTCGTAGAATGCATATCTTCGTTAAATTTGCCTAAATTTTTAAGTGGGAATAGTAATTTGTGCTAAATTTTTATTTATGTTTTTCAAGTATTGATTAGACAATATTTAGTTTGTGTGATGACATTTTCATCGTACAATTATCTTTTTGTTTCTTTATTGCATATTTTACATGGGTTATTATCTATTAGACCAAATAATTATTTATTTAATTTTTAAAAATGTATTCTATTTAAATACATATTATTTATTTATTTATTAAACCAAACAATTTATTATTTTATTTTTTTAAATCATAACAAAATTTTGGGGGGGGGGAATAAAAATTTTTGAAGGGAATTTTGGAAGGATTTTTGCAGCCATTTTTTTTCTATCGGTTGTAACCGATAGTAATAAAAATTTTATGTCGGTTTATATTTTAAAAAATATTTAATGAAATTTTCCAAAATAAAACTCCTTTATCTCTTCCTTGCGACGGTGCCTTCTCCCTCCCCCATTCCTTCCCCCTTTTCTCCAAACTCCAAACCCGAAATAATATTTCCTTCACATTTCTGCCTGTCGACTGCATCACCTGCAATCTCGAGTCTCCAACTTCGGAAGATCGAGTGAAAGTTTCAGAGCGATAGAAATTACAAGATGGCGGGAAGTGGAAGGGGGTCGAGGTTCTCACTCCTGCTGCTCCCTCTGTTGATTTCTTTCTCCGTGCTGCCCTGCATATCTTTCGCTTACAAGCAAGGCGACATCGTCCCCATGAGCAAGATGGGCCTTTATCACTCTATCCGTACTCTCTCTCTGAAATATTTATTCAATTTCGACTCAATTTTAATAGGTTTTGTTCAAATTTAATGGGTTTTGTTTAATTTTTAATGGGTTTTGTGCAATTTCGCGATTTCAGATGAAAACTGAATGGCATGATATGATCGGTCGACACTGCCCAATTTTTGCCGTGAATCGTGAGGTAAATATAGGGTTTATTTCTTGGTGATTTTACATGGGTAGTACATTTTTGTTGTGTATAAATTTGTAGGTGTTAGTTCCTCTAGTGAAGCCAGTGGGCTATACAAGAGCTGATGCTTATAAAATGTGAGTATAATTAAGCCGATGGGCTATACAGGAGATGATGCTTAAAAAATGTAAATATATGGTTAGTAAATTTTTGTTGTGTATAAATTTGTAGGTGTTAGTTTCCTCATTTCCTTCTCATTCTCTTCGCTCTGACGAGGAAATCTATTAGTTTGAATTCTAGCAAACCGTGAGAGCTATGGTGTGCCCATACAAATTCTTCCTCTGTCAAACATGTTGTCATTAGAGAGGAAGAATTTGAAACTTAGGTTGAATATGGAAAATGCAGTGAATGCATGGGATATGGAAAATGCAGAAAGTGGTTTATACTTTATTTATTTATTATTAATATGTTTTCTGTCGGTTTTATTCGACAAGAATGTTTTTATTTAATTCTTATTAATAAATTCTATGTCGGTTATATCAGACATAAGTTCTATCGATTTTAGTATTTTTTGTCGGTTTTAGCCGACAAAAATGATCTTATTTATTCATTATTAATACATTCTCTGTTGGTTATATCCGACACAATTTCTGTTGGTTTTAGAGTATTTTCTGTCGGAAAATTCATTTCCTGACACTGGCAATTATGTCGCTTATTATATCCGTCACTGCATCCATTTTCTGTTGGATTTTGCTTAAAATATACATTTCTTGTCAGTTATCATAACGATACTAATAAATGGTTTCGTAGTAGTGGGAAAATTAAGCTAATATCCAAACAAAGTTCAGTCCATTGTCCCTTATGTTCCATTCTTTCCTTTTATTCTCATGTCAGTAGGAAGGATCACCAAAACACTAAATTGCCTAGCAATTTTCTCACCCCATAATGTGATTTTAAAGGACATAATTACCGGGAAGATGATTGGTGAAGGCTTCTTTCAAACTGACCCTTATTACTTGTCTATGAAGTTTTCACAACCAAAGGGTCTACAAGTCAGTACAAGTAGATGTTCAAGTGATGAAATTTTGTGGCAATAGCTCCCTTATTCATTCCATCCTTATACTCGATACAAAGATCCTCATTCAACCCACAACTCACATGAAATGCCAAAGGGCATTTAAGCTCAAAGCACTGGATAGCACACCCCTTTGAACTCTCACAAACATAACACCTCTCCTTCCACCGCCTTTTCGAAACCTTGGAGCAATTAATCCTTTCCCGACCTTCAGGATCCTTGAATAACACTTCCAGTGTAGATAGTGAATCCCACATTGATGAGATGAGGGATCTTGCATGTGCTTATAAGATAGTTGAGTTACTTCTCATATTGTCAATTGGTTTTATGGTGGAACCTCAATTTTTTTCATAGTATCAGAACAGTTTGGCCCATGTGTGAAGCCCAACGGCCACACTTGCTCTACGTCACTTGAGTTGTGTTGTTCACGTGTTAGGCTTGAAAATTCGCCACACGTAAAATGACGTGTTGAGAGTGAATCCTATATTGATGAGAGAAGAGACATTGCATGAGTTTATAAGTAGTTAGGCTATTCCTCGTATTACTAATTGGTTTTATGGTAGAACCTTAACTTTCTTTATCCATGACATAAAGCTCGTACATAATGTGAACCTACCTGCCGTCTCCAGTGGGCTCTATTACCCATCAATTGACAGGACACAAGCATCAAGAATATGACTCAATGGATTGAGAATGCACATTGAAAAATGCGCATTTGGCTATAAACCAATCGCCTTTCAGATACCTTTACGAGGGGATTTCCATAGTAGGAGACATGAACCATCATATCACACCCGTCATAGAACACAATTGGATCCGATGGATCTCCATCTGTGCTCTGACAAACAACACACAAAAAAACCCATCATCTTCTTCTTCATTGCATTCTTCATCCCCTGCAATTTCTTGGCTTTTCTCTTCTTGGTCTTGGGTAATCTCGATATTTTCATTGCAACAATTTTCAGATTTACCCTCCACTTCCTCTATTTTCTCCACCACCTCTTCTTCCGGCTCCCACCCAACTTGTAGTTGACATTAAGGTCTAATGTCGAAATGGGCTCTTTGGGGAACAAATCAGGCTGAAACGCCCAAACCCTTTTCTTGGCAAGCACGGAATAGGTGAGATGGCAGCGGCGGAGGCAACAAGGTCAGGGAGAACGAGTTGGTCCCTAAGCGCCTTTCATTTTTTCCTCGGAATGTGCAAAGGGGAGAAAATGGCATCCTTCTCCTGCTGCTACATGAGTCTGAATCTCTTGAGAGGAGGTGGGCCATGGAATCTCTGATCCATTTGTTGGTCTGGTTGTTGGGCAAATAAAAATGGGCAAAATGATTTGGTGGGAAGATTGATTGAGAGAGTTTGATCTCTTTTGAGGTTTTGATTTGGGATTAGAGATTAGGGATTTGAATTGAAATATTAGACGAACGAACTAGATTTGTTGTGGGAACTTTGAAAGTTACGAGCCTTCATTTTCATTTGAGTTTTAGTCAATGTTCTAAAAAAAGGCCTAGGTGGTGGTGAGTCGAGACGTTTTCTTGCAAATCGGTTGGAAAAATCGGATTGGCTCTAGGCGGGCTAGGCAGGGCTAGACGGTTTATTTTTTTAATGAAATTAAAAAATAAAATAAAATATCCTATCTAAGTCTAAGTGGTTTAAAATTGTGAACTTGTTGTACATTTATCATCCTACAATACTCTTCACTATGGTTATATGTCATATATGCTTAATATGTTTTTAAATTTTGGACTTGTTGGATACTCTTTTTGCATTTTATCATTTTTTTATTATCTTATTCATGGATTTCATACAAGTATAATTTTTTGTAAGTGTCAATATGCATTTATTTATAAGATATACAAGAAATTTACCTAAATCCGCCTAGGCGCCCGCCTAGACCCCGCCTAGCCACCTAGCCGCTAGGAGCCAGCCCGCCACCTGACTACCGCCTAACGTTTTTTAGAACCTTGGTTTTAGTAGCCAATATTTGAATTTGGCGGGGTATTTAAGTTTTTGGTTGGGGGAATTTTGGTACCAAAAGTATTTGGGTGAGAGGTCCGGCTTTGTTGTTGGGCTTGGGTTTTGGGTTACGATTTGAGATAAGTTTTCCCTCAAAATGACTTGGAGTTTTTTTTTTGTTCTTTTTTTTAGTGTACGACGATAAGCCGAAAATTGAAATCTTTCAATCTGAACTTTGTAGATGTAAATAAAGTTGTGTACTTGCTCCCTTGTTTCCCAATTCAATCTTTTGGATGGGACTATTTGTAACTTTTCTTGTCCGATATAGAGGCAATCATATGCAAAATAAAAGAACGAAAATGGTGGATACACTTATCACATTTTTGATACCACATTTACATAATCTCTCTAATAGAAGTATAACTCACCAATATATGTTCAACTTATTCACATACCAGCACCAAAAAGTGCAAATCCAACTGTTCCATAGCTACTACGTACGGAAAGAAATTCCGACATACGCTGCCAAGGCACTACCCAAGATTGAATGACAAACGCTGGAAACAGTACATGGTACTGCAGTTAGAGGGTTTCCGAAGTGCTGACCGGCTAGAACAATTCCAAGCATCGAATTCTGAAACATAAAATAGCCGATAACCAGTGCGCGTATGCATTGAGGGGTATGGGGGGTTAGCTGACCCCTCAAACTTCAATAAATGTCTATGGATATTTTGAGTGCTAACTTTCCGAACTTCAGTGAATGTCTATGGATACTTTGGATGCTGCCCTTTTGAAGATTAGAGTTGGCTTCATATATGCCCTCTAACTGACTTCAGGCTTACCAAGACTTGGTGAATGTCCATGGATACCTTGGGCGCTTCACCTTGCATACATTAACCGGTGTGTAATATATTTTTCCAAATGATTTTAGGCCTACCAAGACTCAATGAAATAACGATATGCATGCTATTTCTGGTAAAAAGAATTTGCGCGCTGTGCGCACTATTCTTACTGACCCCCTAATATTATTTTTTAGATCCACCATTGCCGATAACAACACTCGCAGACAACTGATAACGCATGCAAATTGACATGGATTCTTTCAATTATACATACACGTCACACATGTGCGCACCCCACACAATACAAGTAATCATATGGCTTTAGCCATAGTATGGAATTAACAATTGACTCTTATGTCTTTTGGCTTTAATAAGTGAAAGCAATGTCTTTTCGCTTGAATAAATGAACTTAACAATTGACTGTAATTAATGTCTTTCCGTTGCGATGTGCCGATGCCATGCCACTGCGACGCAACAGCCGTTACGCCATACTCAGCTGGGGAAGTTGCAGCATGCACTCCATGAGCAGCAGAAGCTTCCCCGCTACACAGACGGTGTGCGTTGAATAATTAGAAGGGTTGAGGTTTGGGTTGATAAGAGAGAAGGTGAGATATAGGGGTCAGAGTGAAGAAGGAAACTGAAAGGAAAGAGTTGGGAGGAGGAGGGGCTGGTTTGTAGCATGTGGGAGAATACAAATTAAAAAACAAAGAGAGTGGGGGAATTTAGTTAGATGTTTGGGGTTTGGTGGTGGGATAATAGGATCGTTGGTCATATTTGGCAGGACAGAAAGAGAGAGAAAATTGAAATGGGTCAAACGGTGGAAGAAAGGGAATAGAGAGTGTAGAAAGGGATTGGTTTAAAATGGTAAAGATGATATTTCCTCATTCATATTATTGTTAATTATCAATAATTTATAGCTAAGATATATCATATATGGCTCACTTCCTAATTCGTAAATAGTTCTTATTTGCAAGTTGGGGCATGACAATGTTGAGTTTTGGTTTCAATATTTGTTGTATATTTCATTATGAAGATTACAAGAGAGTGAAGGCAACTCTTATAGAGAGCCAAAAGAAAGCTACAATAGATTGTAGGATAACTACGCAAACATAATCCCTAAAATCTGCCCTAACAAGTGGAAAAACAAAAATCAAATTACAAGTAAAGAAGCTTTTACAAGCAACTAAGAAAGGTTGATGTAAGGTGAATGACAAGCTATGGAAAGTGATTGGTGAATGACAAGCTATGGAGAAAGGTTGATGTAAGATGAATGACAAGCTATGGAGAAAAGTTGATGTAAGGTGAATGACAAGCTATGGTGAGGATGACAACTCATACATACAACCCATCTATACAAACCGGTTTCAATACACTCCCTCAAGCTGGATCAAGGGGATTGATTGATCCAAGCTTGCACAACAAACGCTGAAACTGAGTAGAGTCTAGTGCTTTTGTGAATAAATCAGCAAGTTGATCGTGGCTGCGTGTGAACACGGTGTCTATCACCTTAGATTGAACTTGAGCACGAATATAATGGCAGTTAACTTCAATATGTTTGGTCCTTTAATGAAATACTGGATTGGAGGCAATGTGCATGGCAGCTTGGTTATCACAATACAAGGACATAGGTACCATGCTTATGAATCCAAGCTCGGAAAGAAGACCTTTCAACTATATGAGTTCATAGGTTGTTGCTGCCATAGCCCTATACTCAGTTTCAGCACTAGATCGAGCAATAACAGTTTGTTTCTTGATCTTCCAAGTGACAAGGTTCGCTCCAACAAATGTGCAAAAACCTGTTGTGGATTTTCGATCAAGGGCATTTCCAGCCCAGTCAGCATCTGTGTAGGCCAAGATGTGATTTGATCCATTGTTCTTCATAATTATCCCCCTTCCTACTGAGCCCTTGAGATATCGAAGTATTCTCTTAACGATTTCCTAGTGAACTAGAGTAGGAGAGTGCATGAACTGACTGGCTAGGCTAACGTAATATGAGATATCAGGCCTAGTAATGGTGAGATAAATAAGTTTCCCAACCATTCGCTGATAAACACTAGGGTCCGAGAGAGGTTCATCTTTTTCATGCCACTGAAGTTTGCTAGCTAGGGGTGTCCGAGCTGGTTTACATTCCATCATGTTAGCTTCATTTAGAAGATCGAGAACATACTTTCTTTGATTCAAGAACAATCCTTTTGAAGAGGTAGCCACCTCAATTCCAAAAAAGTATTTCAAGGGCCCTAAGTCTTTAATGACAAATTTTTGGTGAAGTGACTGCTTAAGCGTCTTGATCTCACTTATATTGTCACCTGTAATAATTAGGTCGTCAACATATATAAGCACAACCAATTTGCCAACAATACTACTTTGAACAAACAAAGAAGAGTCAGCATGACTCATTTTGAACCTTGCAGCTTCAAGGACTGAACTAAGATTCGAATACCAAACTCGAGGGGACTGTTTGAGACCATATATGGCTTTATGAAGTCTGCAGACCTTGTTAGGTTCATTTTCTCTTGGATGACCAGGAGGCAACTTCATGTACACTTCTTCTTCAAGATCCCCATGAAGAAATGCATTCTTCACATCCATTTGGAATAAGGACCATGCATTATTGACTGCCACAGACAACAATACCCTCACTGTGTTCATTTTGGCAACAGGAGCAAATGTCTCCTTATAGTCAATGCCATAGGTTTGAGTAAAACCTTGAGCTACTAACCGTGCTTTGTGTCTTTCAATGCTTCCATTGGAGTTGAATTTGGTCTTATATATCCACCTACTTCCCATGACCTTCTTTCCATTTGGAAGATCCACCACACCCCATGTCTGGTTGTCATTCAGAGCTTGAAGCTTTTTAGTCATAGCATCTTGCCACTCAGGCATGCATGTGGCTTCATGAAAATTCCTTGGTTCGAAAGTGTGGGACAATTTGTTAAGGAAAGAAGTATGAGAAGATGAGAATCTGTGACAAGAAATGGCTGCAGAGATAGGATTCCTTGCAATGTTAGTAACATACTCTTGTAACCCCACTGGTGGATGTCTATCTCTTGTAGGATTTCTTCTTGGTGCACTTATAGCTTGCTGATTTGGTTGAGCTTCTGATGGTCCAGAAGAGCTTGGCATTGCATCAATTACACTCTCAGTGAGTTGAGAATTATTAGTGCTGATATAAGTAGGAGTGACTTCATGAATTTCTGCTGGAATAGGTAGTGGAAATAGGTCCATAAGATCTTCCATATTAACATTAGTCTCCAACCCTTTGTGGAAATAAGGTGAATATTCATCAAATCGCACATCTCTAGAGACTGCCAGCTTCCCCTTGTTAGGGTTGTACACTTTGTAACCCTTTTGAGAACTGGCGTATCCCATAAACACATATTTAGCAGCTCGAGGGTCGAGTTTGTCACGATAGAGAGCTTGAATGTGCACATAACAAGTACAACCAAAGGTCCTGAGGTGAGACAAGTTTATAAGCCTGCCCTTCATGACTTCAAAAGGAGATTTAGTATTCAACACCCGAGTTGGCAGTCTATTAATGATGTACGTGGCAGTAAGCAGGGCTTGAGACCAAAATTTCTTAGGAACATTCATTTGGATAATAAGTGATCGAATCTTCTCCAATAAGTCTCGATTCTTCTCTCTGCCACACCATTTTGTTGTGGTGTACAAACACAGCTAGTTTGATGCAAAATGCCATGATTGCTCAAGTAATTACTCATGTTATTGGAAGTGTACTTGGTACCATTATCTGATCTTAACATATATAACTTAGATGAAAATTGATTGGTGATTAGGTTGTGAAAGTCCTTAAAAGCATCAAACAAATCACTTTTAAGTTTTAAAAGATACAACCAGGTTACTCTAAAATAGTCATCAATAAATGTAACATAATATCTATACCCATCAAAGGATTCTACACGAAAAGGGCCCCAAATATCAGAGTGAACAAGCTCAAAAAGTTTACTAGTTCTAGAATTAGAGGAAACAAAAGGAAGTCTAGTGGCTTTTGACATTTGACAAGTTTCACACTCCAGTGTGTTTTTACAAAAAAAGGGAAATAACTTGGTCATCACATGTTCTGAGGGATGGGCAAGGCGTTGATGCCAAAGTTGGTGTTCCTGAACTTGACTTAAGTTGACACTGAGCTTTTTGACAAAATTGGACTCCTTTAAGAGATAGTAGATTCCATTCAAGAAGAACCCTTCACCAATCTTCTTCTGAGTAACTCGGTCCTGAAACACAACATTGTGAGGGGAAAATATGGCAAGACAGTCTAAGGTTTTTGTGATTTTTCCTATTGACAAGAGCTGAAAAAGAAAAGAAGGTACATAGAGAGCAGTGGAATCAATATGCTCACTTAGCAATCTAATCTTTCATTTCCCTAGAATAGGTTTCCCTTTCCCATTTGCAACAGATACATGAATTGGATCAATAGTTCTTTGAAAATCGTGGAGACTAGAGGGTTTATTAGTTATATGATCAGTGGCACCAGAGTCAATAATCCAAAAATCATGTGTAACATTTGCATTAAGAGCAGTGGAAATGGCACTGATAATACCTGGAATATTGCCTTTCGATGTGTTCTCTGAGTCAGACAAGAATCCAGCAAATTTCCCTAGCATTGCAGTAGGGTTTTCAGGTGTCATTTCATCAGGTTCAATGCTTCCTTGCTTCTTTTGAAGAAAAAACAACAAACTCGTTGATCAAAGACACATGATTTGTTGAGAAATTGGCCATCCCATCAGTTGAGGAACAAACTGAATGAAATGCTTTTGGAGTGACTCCACCCTTCCCATCTTTGATTATCCTGCCTTCCCTATCAAACTTAGGCTTTAACTCCGAATGAAGAATCCAACATTTTTCTCTCAAATGTCCATTCATGTTGCAATAAGAACATTTCCAGTCTGCTTTCTTGCCAAGCACCCTATCACCAGTTGCTTTGTGATTTGTCGTGAAAACCCTAGCTTTAGAGTTGGATTTGGGCTCAACATTCATCACTCTTCGTCAAGTTTCCTCTTTCTGGACTGCATGACACACACTGGTAAAAAAGGGCAGCTCTTGAGTCATTAACAAGTGACTACGCAAGTCTTCATACTCCGCTCCCAAGCTTGCTAAGAGTTGAAACACCTTGTCTTCATCAGCCTTCTTCAGTAGCACAGAGGAATCAGTCGTGTGTGGACGATACATATCGAGTTCATTCCATATGGATTTCATACTTCCAAGGTGTTGAACAAATGAGTGATTACCTTGCTTTAAACTAGCCACACTCTTCTTCAGTTGAAAGATGCGAACTGAGTTATTTTGGCTGCCATACATATCTTTGACAGACTCCCATAGGAGAAGGGAAGACTCTGAGTAGCTGAAAAACTCAGACAGTTTTGGCTTCATGGAGTCAAGTAACTAGGACATGACTAGCTGATCAGTAGCATGCCATGCATCGTAAGTTGGGTGAAGTGGATTCTGGGGGCTCAGAGCTTCCATTGATAAACCCTAGCTTCGATCTTCCTTCTAGAGCAAGTGACACAGCTCTTGACCAAGAAAGGTAGTTGAACTCGTTCAGTAGCACCGAGAAGAGTCGTTGATTTGGATTGTTCTCAACCCCTTGGGTTAAGTTTGGGGAAAAGGATGAGGCATTGTCGGCACTAGACACATTTTCTTCTACCATCTTTATCGATAATGAGCAAATGAAGAAGTAAAAAAAATGAACAGAGTCAAGACCCTATGGTTCTTGCTCTGATACCATGTTGAGTTTTGGTTTCAATATTTGTTGTATATTTCATTATGAAGATTACAAGAGAGTGAAGGCAACTCTTATAGAGAGCCAAAAGAAAGCTACAATAGATTGTAGGATAACTACACAAACACAATCCCTAAAATCTGCCCTAACAAGTGGAAAAGCAAAAACCAAATCACAAGTAAAGAAGCTTTTACTAGCAACTAAGAAAGGTTGATGTAAGGTGAATGACAAGCTATGGTGAGGATGACAACTCATACATACAACTCATCCATACAAACCGGTTTCAATAGACAAGTTTTCACTTTTCTTAAAGCGAAGTAAGCAGCCATTTTTTGGCAAGCAAAACCACAGCGGAAGTAACCTTCCATCACCTGCTTAAAGAAAGTTGTCTCCTTGTTATTAACACAATTTTCTTCTCTCAACCCATTTTTGTAGTCATACGTCGAATAACATTTAAACTTGTGGTTGGTTCAGTTCGTCTGAATCATAGTGTTTATGCCTTCTTTGTGAAGGAGTCTGGACCTCTGATCAGTTGGATAAAGTCATGTAATCACCATGTGAATAAAGCCTCATTGGATTTACTGATGAGGAATTACAGAAGCTATTTGTATTGTTATTAATTCATTGGATTCTTGTGTCCATTGTATTGCAGCTCTTAAATCCATCTCCTTTGACTATGCATTCGAATAATTTCATTTAAGATAATGTTGCTTACTGAGCTTTGCAACTCACCATTTTTCCCTTCCGTTTCAACAGCTTGGGTGAGAAGTTGACATATGTTTTGGTGTATATTTGAAGAGCTGTACAATATTTTTGTTCATTTTAGAAAACATTAGAAGTTTTGTAGCTATTTTGACAAAATTGTGTACATTAGATGTTTTCTACCTTTATTTTGGATTTTGGAACCTTTGTAATTTCATTTTCAGGTTATTTGTCGGAAACGGTAATAATTTGTTTATTTCAATTTGGGAGAACGGGAAGTATTTGTTTTTGCTCTTAAAAGTAAAATAAAGTGTCACCTGCTCAAATTTAGTTTGGGTCAAATTCATTGCATGACAAGTGATGAGGTGATAGTATAAGCGTAATCTGTTGATGCACAAAATCAGTAAGGATTTTGGTACAACAGAAAGTGTCAAGTTTGTGACCTTCGCTAGATTGCTCCGGTCACTAGTGTGGATAAGTATACAAATGGATAGAGACAAGGAAGCAAACACAAGATGTACATGGTTCACCTAGATTGGCTACGTCCACGGAGTAGAGGAGTTCTCATTAATCGTGAAGGGTTTACACAAATACATAAGCTCAAGATCTCCTTTAGTGAGTACTATTGAATGATTTAGTACAAATAACATTCGGGAATATTGTGGGAGAATGATCTCCTTTTATAGAAGAGAGTTTCTAGCTTTATTTTGACATTGACACGTGTCGTGTTATGATTGGCTTCTGATGTTGACACGTGTCGCATTATTATTGGCTTCTGATGTCGACACGTGTCGTGCTGTGATTGACCTCCTGGTTAGAGGGAAACTCTTCTGGGTCCTTGACGGTATAACGTTGACTGGTGCTCAGTAGTTTTGGGATTGGTCAAGTATGGTACAAACAGTGCTCCCCTAAGTTCTCGAGTGAGGGAAGCTCCTCGGTTGGGGACTTGCAAGATCCAAGCTGCTGAGTAATCACGAAACTTCTAAGTACCGAAGTATGGTATCGTTTTCACTTGTCTTATCTGTCTCATAGGTAGATGTGACATCTTCTATGGAAGTACTTTTCCTCCATCCAGGGGTGGTAACGCTGGAGGTCGACATATATTGGAATTATCCCAACAGCGAGTGGTAACCCTGTTCCTTTACCCTTATCGGTCATAGCAATGTAGTGGGAGCTGCAAGATTCACGTGTTTTAACTTTGTCAGAGCACTTTGAAAAAGTGGTCTGTGGTATCTAGAAAGCTGATGTTGTGTGTGAAGATTGCAAACAAGCTTTATCCAAGGAAATCTGGCTCTCGAAGTTCGGAGAGCGGTGCCTTTTCGATTTTTGAACAAGCAATCATGGTAGGGATCTGGCTCTTGAGATTCAGAGAACGGTGCATCTTCGATTTTTGAGAAAGCAATCATATTGGGAGTCTGGCTCTTGAGATTTGAAGAGCGGTGCCTCTTCGATTTTTTAGAAAGTAATCCTGTTGGGGATTTGGCTCTCGAGATTCGGAGAACGGTGCCTCTTCGATTTTTGAGAAAGCAATCCTGTTGGGACTCTGGATCTTGAGATTTGGAGAGCGGTGCCTCTTCGATTTTTGAGAAAGTAATCATGTTGGGTGTCTAGCTCTCAAGATTCGAAGGGCGGTGCCTTTTCGATTTTTGAGCAAGCAATCTTGTTGGGAGTGTTTTCTCGAATGTGAGTAAATGTTGGGCATTTTTGCCAGTCTGCCTTGTCACGGAGCACAGAGGTTGACACACATAGGGACTTTCCAGTTATCAAGCAGTGGCGCTGTTCCTTTACCTTTGTAGGTAATAGTAGGGTAGTTGAACCTTCAAAATTTATGTGTCTAAACTTTGTCAGAGATCTTTGGCAAAGTTATCTGTGGTACCCGAAGAGCTGATGTTACGTGTGGAGATTGTCGACATATTTTACTCAGGAAAATCTGTTTCTCGAAATCTAGAGAGTGGTGCCTCTTTGATTTTTGAACCAACGACCCTGTTGCCCTTTCTTTTATAGGGGCACCAATTGTGTGCAAGAAATACATTCAGAGAGTTATTTCTTGTAGAAATTTTCCCCTTATTTTTGTACTTCAGAGATTTATTGCACCTCATTTCTCCTTCATCATTTCTAAAAATGTATGGCCCATCCGACCGTCGTTTTGACTTGAACTTTGGTGAAGAGGTAGCCATGCCTCCTCAAGACAATATAGGGCACCCATCTTTCTTATCCCCTACTGGTTCTTTTACCGTTGGGGACTCTGTGATGAAAAATGATATGACTGCTGCGGTGGTGGTCAGGAACGTTTTCACTCCCAAAGATAACAGACTACTTTCCAAACAGTCTGATGAGTTGGCTGTTAAGGATTCTCTGGCTTTCAGTGTTCAGAGTGCAGGTTCTGTGTCTAATATGGCTCAACGCCTATTTGCTCGAATCCGCCAAGTTGAATCATTGGCGGTTGAAGTGATAAGTCTCAAACAGGAGATCAGAGGGCTCAAGCATGAAAATAAACAGTTGCATAGGCTCGCACAAGACTATGCTACAAACATGAAGAGGAAGCTTGACCAGCTGCAGGAATCTGATGGTCGGATTTTACTTGATCATCAGAGGTTTGTGGGTTTGTTCCAAAGGCATTTATTGTCTTCGTCTTCTAGGGCTGTACTGCGTAATGAATCTCCAAATGATCAACCTCCGATGCCTCCTCATTCTGGGGTTCTGTCCAGTACTGAGGCTCCGAATGATCACCTTTCGGTGCTTTCTCTTTCTGGGGCCCTGCCGACTGTTGAGACTTCTCATAAGCAACCTTTGTGAAGGCTCCCTCTTGTTTGTTCATTTTGACTCATATATATGTACATATTTGTAACTTATCGGAGATATCAATAAATAAGTTTTGCTTCATTTCAACGTATTCTGTTAAATACACCAAAGCCTTCTTCACTAAGTTCTTTGAATTTTTTCTTTTGTTGAAGCTTGTATGTTGAAACTTTGTGAGTGAAGCATGTAGATTGAAGTAGTGTTCCCTTAATTTCCCGAGTGAGGAAAACTTCTCGGTTGGAGACTTGAAAAATCCAAGTCACTGAGTGGTCGTGAGACTTCTGAGTATCAAGGTGTAGTAGCATATGGTAGGAGTCCCCCAAGTCTCCGGTCAAGGGAGTTGACGAATGAGGTGTCTTGCTAGTAGCCAAGTTTCTAAAGTAACAAAACTTCACCATTTTCGTTTCTAAGTGGTAGCCCAAAACTCCTCATTCATATATATTTGTTATGAAAGTTGTTAGGCCCAAAAAAGAGAAAGCTTAGGCAAATTTTTTTTTTCTTTTCGATTTTTTGAATTTTTGAATTTCCGAATTTTTGAATTTTCAAATTTTCGAATTTCCGAATATATATATATATTTTAGGCTTTGTAGGTGAAGCTTTGGTGTTGAAGCTTTGTAGGTGAAGCTTTGTAGGTGAAGCTTTGAAGTTGAAGTTTTGTTGGGTACCATGAATTGATTTTGCTTCACACTATCTTGATCAAGAGTGTGTGAAGCTTTTGTAAGTGAAGCTTTTGTGGGTCAAGCTTTTATGGGTGAAGCTTTTGTGGGTGAAGCTTTTGTAGGTGAATCTTTTGTGTTGAAGCTTTGTAGGTGAAGCTTTTGTTGGGTACCATGAATTGATTTTGCTTCACACTATCTTGATCAAGATAGTGTGAAGTTTTTGAGAATTTGTAGTTGTCCTCCATTGATGAAGCTTTGTTAAATTTCCTAATTTTTTTTTTTTGGGAAACTAGAAATTTGAAAATGTGGGAGAGACAACATATACAAATTTTGCTTCCACACTATTGAGTAAGAGATTGTGATGCAAGCCATACCTTGTAGTCGTCGAAGGTTTGGATGAACCATATAAATTGAATTTGCTTTGAACAGTCTTGATCAAGAGTGTGTGAAGCTTTCTACGAGTTGTAGTTGCCCTTTATTGATGAAACTTTTGTTGGCACCATAAATTGGTTTTGCTTCACACTGTCTTGATCAAGAGTGTGAAGCTTTTGAGAATTATGGTTGCCCTCCATTGATGAAGCTCTTGTTGGCACCATAAATTGGTTTTGCTTCACACTGTCTTGATCAAGAGTGTGTGAAACTTTTTAGAATTGTGTTTGAACTCCTTTGATGAAGCTCTTGTTGGCACCATAAATTGGTTTTGCTTCACACTGTCTTGATCAAGAGTGTGTGAAGCTTTTGAGAATTGTGGTTGCCATTCATTGATGAAGCTCTTGTTGGCACCATAAATTGGTTTTGCTTCACACTGTCTTGATCAAGAGTGTGTGAAGCTTTTGAGAATTGTGGTTGAATTCCTTTGATGAAGCTCTTGTTGGCACCATAAATTGGTTTTGCTTCACACTATCTTGTTCAAGAGTGTGTGAAGCTTTTGAGAATTGTGGTTGCCCTTCATTGATGAAGCTCTTGTTGGCACCATAAATTGGTTTTGCTTCACACTGTCTTGATCAAGAGTGTGTGAAGCTTTCTACGAGTTGTAGTGTTTGCATTGTTATAGAGGGGAAATGTCTGAAGCAGATGCAAGAGGGCTGAATAGCTTGATCTTCGTATGCCATGCATTAAAGTTGTTGTTGGCTTGCAATAAGACTTTGTTGGTGACTATAACTCTTGTTGGGCATAAGAGTTCCCCTAGTTGAGTTGTTAGGCTTGATGGTTTTTGATTATTTGTGAATGTTAGGAGTTCACATGTATAAGTTGTACCACTCATCTTCAGGTAGGTGGAATGAATGGTGAGTTGCTTTCATCACTTGGTTGGTGGTACGAAGGTGAGTTCCTTCATCACCTTTCATCACATTTCATCACCTGGTTGGTGGCACGAGGATGAGTTCCTTTTTCACCTGGTTGGTGGCATGAATGGCAAGTTGCCAAATGATACTAGAGTACGAGTTGTACATTTCATCACCTAGTTGGTGGCATGAAGGAGAGTACGGGTTGTACATTTCATCACCTGGTTGATGACATGAAGATGAATTCCTTCTTCACCAGGTTGGTGGCATGAGTGGCAAGTTGCCAAATGATATTAGAGTACGAGTTGTACATTTCATCACCTGATTGGTGGCATGAAGGAGAGTACGGGTTGTACATTTCATCACCTGGTTGGTGGCATGAAGATGAGTTCCTTCTTCACCTGGTTGGTGGCATGAGTGGCAAGTTGCCAAATGATATTAGAGTACGGATTGTATATTTCATCACCTAGTTTGTGGCATGAAGGAGAGTACAAGTTGTACATTTCATCACCTGGTTGGTGGCATGAAGATGAGTTCATTCTTCACATTTCATCACTTGGTTAGTGAGAATAAGGGCAAGGTGTCGAGGCACATTGTAGCAAGTGTCGAATGACATAAAGTATGTTGAACCCTTTCGAAGCACAGTTGGCTTATGTATGAATGTGTTAGAATGTATGATTGAACGAATATACTATGAAGCTGTTCGTTTATTTGTATAGTTTTGTTGACATAGACTTTGTTTCATGTTGGAAGCTTTCATGTTGAAGCTTTGAACCCGAGTGTTCCATTGCTACGAATGTAGGACGATTAGGACCGAGTTGTCTAAATCACCTCTTTATTGAATTTATGCCAAATAGTCTTCGTTACATAGGATGCCGAACAGCTGAAGCTTAACACTTGTACAATGTGAGTTTACTTGTAATAGTACTTCAAGTGATCAGCGTTCCATAGATGGCTAAGGGTCTTGCCATCGGAGCTTTTAAGCTTGTAGGAGCCAGGGCGACTGATGCCAACAACTTCAAACGGTCCATCATAGTTTGGACTAAGTGTTCCTTCACTCGGGACTCTGTCGCAGAGTAATCTTTTCTTTAATACCCAGTCCCCCACTTTAAAAGAACGAGGTTTGACCCTTGAGTCATAGAAGTTGGAAATGCGTTGCTTGTAGGCGACATTCCTCAAGTGAGCCTTGTTTTTGTGTTCCTTAACTAGATCTAAGTTGAGGGTAAGTTGTTTGTCATTTTCACTTTGCACTTAGTTCTGGACTCGGAATGTTGCTTGCTCAAGCTCAACTGGGACAACTACCTCTGCACCAAAGGCAAGTGAGAATGAGGTTTCTCCTGTTGATGTCCGATACGAAGTGCAGTATGACCAAATAACTTGGGGTACAAATTCTGGCCAACAACCTTTAGCCTTGTCCAAGCTAGTTTTCAAAGTTCGCTTGATTATTTTGTTGATGGCTTCAACTTGTCCATTAGACTGGGGATGAGTTGGGGAGGTAAAACATAAGTTGATGTTGAACTTAGAGCATAACATCCTGAACTTATTGTTGTCGAACTGTCGCCCGTTGTCAGTGACTATCGCATTGGGAATGCCAAATCTACAAAGGATGTTTTTCCATACAAAGTCTTCTATTTTTGCCTCAGTAATGGTTGCCAAGGGTTCTACTTCAGCCCACTTTGTGAAGTAGTCAACTGTAACGATTGCATAGCGGACCTTACCCTTCCCTGCAGGCATTGGACCGATCAAATCAAGTCCCCATTGGGCGAAGGGCCAATGGCTAATCATAGGAGTGTCAGGACTTTGGAGTATCTGTCGAAGATGATGATTGGTAAGCATGATGATGAAGTATGCTTGGAAGTAAATGCGAAGTTTTCGAGCAGACATGACCAATGCTAGAGCCAATTTCTCAATGTTGGAATATCGTGTCTCTGCATCTTGTAAGGCCTTGCTAGTGTAGTAGACAGGCCGTTCGACATTACCATCCTTTTGAATGAGAACGGAACTTACTGCTGAAATCGATACCGACAGATAGATAATGAGAGTGTCACTAACCTCAGGTTTGGAAAGTAGAGGGGCTTTACTCATGTAATCTTTGAGGTTCTTGAATGTCTTGGCATATTCATCAGTCCATGTAATGTACTTCTTGCTTCCCTTAAGTGTTTTGAAGAAATGAGCACATCTGTCTATGGCCTTAAAGATGAACCTAGTTAAGGCTGCCACCTTTCCAGTAAGGTTTTGAATATTTTTTGAAGTTACCGATTCCTTCATATCAAGGATTGCTTTGATCTTCTCGGGATTAGCCTCAATGTCTCGTTGGCTTATCATGAAGCCTAAGAATTTGCCAGAGCCTACGCCGAAGGCACATTTGTTGGGGTTCAACCTCATTCGATACCTTTTCAGAATGGTGAAAGTTTCATATAGGTTAGCAATGTGTTGGTCAGCATGTTTGCTTTTGACTAGCATATCATCAACGTAAACTTCCATGCTCTTCCCAATCTGTTTGGCGAACATTGAATTAACTAGTCTCTGATAAGTTGCTCTTGCATTCTTTAGGCCGAAGGGCATGACATTATAGCAATATAGTCCCCTGTCAGTAGTGAAGGCTGTGTGTTTTTGGTCCGGAGGGTTCATGCGGATTTGGTTATATCCTGAGTAAGCATCCATGAAGCTCAGGAGTTTACACCTTGCCGTAGAGTCTATAAGTCTGTCAATGAGAGGAAGAGGAAAGCTATCATTCGGGCATCCTTTGTTTAGGTCGGTGTAGTTGACACACATTCTCCACAAGACCTTTTGGAGTAAGAGACTTTCTTTGGTCGGATTTTTCTTAACAAGAACCACATTTGCTACCTATGTTGGGTAATTGACTTCGCGGACGAAGCCTATGCCTTTGAGTTTTTCAACTTCTGCCTTCATTGCTTCGTATCGTTTAACGTCATAAGATCATCGCTTCTATCGCACCGGCTTGGTCTTGGGGTCAATACTCAAGCGATGACATATGATATCCGGAGAGATGCCTGGCATGTCCTCGTATGACCAGGCGAAGACCTCAGTGTTCTCTTGCAAAAAAGAGATCAATGCCAACCGAATGGGTGGTGACAGGTGGTGCTAATCTTCACCATGCGATCTGGATAATCTTTTGATATAGAAACCTTCTCCAGCTTTTCAGAGGGTTGTGCTTGCTGGGTGAAAGAGTCATCTCGAGGATCATCGGGTTGACTGTTGCCACCGTGAAGATCCAAGTTGGCTTCGTCCGGGCTTGTCTTTATGACTTGGTCATGTATAAAAAAGGTTTCCTTGGGCACAAGAAGGTGTTGTTACTTAACCGATGTGTTGTAACATGATCGTGCACTAAGTTGATCTTCTATGATGTAACCATTACCATAAGGGGTTGGAAATTTCATCAACAACATATGTGTGGATACCATGGCCTTGAGATCATTAATGCCTGTGCGTCCAAAGATGACATTGTATGCCGTTGGGCAATCAACTACCAGAAAGTTAGTGGTAATGGTAGCTGTGTAAGGGCCTGTACCAATGGTGAAAGGTAAGTATATGCTCTCTATAAGTTGCACGATATCACCGGATAAGCTTATCAGAGGAGAAATCGAGCGATTGAGCAAGTGTTCAGCTACATTAAATGCCCTGAAAGCTTCAGCAAACATGATATTGACTGAAACCCTCGTGTCTACCAAGATTCATCTTACTTCAAAGTTGGCTATGTGAGCCTCCACGATCAATGGGTCGTTGTGAGGGTAGATGATACATCTTTCTTCCTCAGGGTAAAAACATATTGGATCCCAGTTAGGCTTTTGATACTTGCCTCCCCTGATGTCTTTCACGTGAAACACTTGGTGGCCAGGCCTTAAAGTTCGTTCACTGTTTTTCATGGCTCTATTGGAAGATTCAGATATGGGTATGCCGCCATTTATGGAATATATCACATTCACTTGGTGTTGGTTACGGTTATCCCTTGAAGGGTGAATGAGGAATCGATCAATTTTTCCTTCATACGCCAAAGCTTCAATATGATCCCGAAGGGTGATACACTTTTCGCCATCATGGCCGTTATGCTCGTGGTAGCAGCAAAATGTGCCCGTGTTCTTCGTGGGCTTGTAACCCGACTGCCTCGGCATTGGCTTCGGTATCAGTTGTGCTATGCTGGGGTAAATGGCCATGCATGTGGCGTTCAAAGGTGTGTATGTCTCATACCTCGGGGTAGGGCCTGTCCTGACAAGTGCTTGGCCCACTGTGTTGATTGCCTGGGGACGGGCATTATCGTGGCGATACCCTTGGTTATCGCGATAGTGTCCCTTACTCCTTTTACTAAAATGAGACTGGTGAGGATAGAAATCTTTCCTTTTGCCCTGAGATTGATATGTCTGTTGACTTGGCGAAGTATTAAGTAAGGCAGGGGGAGGCACCGTTGCCATTTGGAAGGTCGAGGTCTTCTCATTTGGTTGGATCTGGTTTCCACTACCAACTTGCTGATAAGGGGTGGTTGTGGGGGGTTTCCTTTGATATGTCCTTGCCTCGGCGGAGGCATGGTTGTAAGCCTGTGCCATCACCTCAGAGTAAGTGTTCCAAGTGTTGGCATTGATCATGTACTTGAAGAAACAATCACGTAGGCCTGCCATGAAGGCCTTGAGGGTGGTCTTGTCATCTGCCTCAGCGCAGCGAGAATATTCATGGATAAAGCGACCAGTATACTCTCATAGTGACTCGTCCAGCTTCTGGCGAATAGTGTACAAGTCATCCGCAGAATGCAAACGATTGGTCTGAAAGATGTGTTGAGAGACAAACAGTTTCCTCAGTTCCTCAAATGAGTCTACTGTCTCAAGTGAAAGACGACAATACCAGTTTAGAGCTCCGCCAGAGAGGGTGGAAGGGAAAAGAAGACATCATTCTTTGTCGGTGTGCATCTGGTATGCCATGGTGGACCCAAAAAGGTTAAGGTGTTCAATCGAGTCCTCATTTCCAGTATAGAGTTGCAAGCCAAGCTTCTGCTTTGTCTTTGCTTGGAGGGGGTGTCGAGGATCCTCCTTGTAAGAGGGCCAAGCCTAGGTTAGTTCCAATCAGGTATCTCAGCTTGTCATTCGGCCTTCAACTTGTTTACTTCCTTAAGGAGTTGTAGGACAAGAGGGTCTTGAGTGGAGTCATGTACCACTGGAGCTTTCTTTCGTAAATCTTCATCTCCTCTTGGAAGTTGGAAGGTTTGATCAAGAGCATGTGATTTTTCCCTGGACTTGCCGTACTGACTTTCAAGGTATGTCTGTCGGAACATCTCTGAGTCCCCTATACCTTCGTGTTCCTCTAGGACTTGTTTCCCCTTCCCCAAATTGGTAGCTGGCCTGGGACATAGGAGGGGACCGAATCTTTCAGAGACCCTTAGGTCATTGATCTTCGAGCTTACATGGATGAGATTGTCTCAACGTTGCTTTAGGAAGTCTCGACAGTTGCGAAAGACGGCTTTTGATCCTTCCACTCCTTCTGTAAGGAGGTTCCTTCCTCCACTCTTCCTGCTTCGGGTTGAGAGAAGTTTCATGTTGGTCGCCATTTCGATGAGTAGCTTGCTCCTCAACAGGGATACCCATGTCAAGGGCAACCGTGTTGGGGGGCACCCAGTTGATGGTTGACTTCCACAGGGGTGATGAGCTCGTGTGTTTTAGTATATCTAGCCTCATGGATCATCTCGAAGACCTTATCATACTGCTTTTGAAGGATCTCATTCTTCATCGCTATCTTGTTATTCTGAGCCTCCAGCTCATCGACTTTAACCTGAAGAGCAAACTTCTTTTGCTAATTCTTTTGTTGCTTCACACCAAGTGCAAGAGGGGTATCATTATGTGTCCTGCGGGTTCATTTGCTCCCCATGTTGGAAAGGGATGCCTGGTCAAAAGAGAGTGTAGGAATGGTGGAAACCAGCTTAACAAAGCTGAAGAGAATGGGAATAAGTGTCGTTCCCACAGACGACACCAAATGTTGATGCACAAAATCAGTGAGGACTTTGGTACAACAGAAAGTGTCAAGTTTGTGACCTTCGCTAGATTGCTCCGGTCACTAGTGTGGATAAGTATGCAAATGGATAGAGACATGGAAGCAAACACAAGATGTACGTGGTTCACCCAGATTGGCTACGTCCACGGAGTAGAGGAGTTCTCATTAATTGTGAAGGGTTTACACAAGTACATAGGTTCAAGCTCTCTTTTAGTAAGTACTAGTGAATGATTTAGTACAAATGACATTCGGGAATATTGTGGGAGAATGATCTCTTTTTATAGAAGAGAGTTTCTAGCTTTGTTTTGACATTGACACGTGTCGTGTTGTGATTAGCCTCTGATGTTGACACGTGTCGCTCTATGATTGGCTTTTGATGTCGACACGTGTCGCGCTGTGATTGGTCTCATGGTTGGAGGGAAACTCTTCTGGGTCCTTGACGGTATAACGTTGACCGGTGCTCAGTAGTTTCGGGATTGGTCAAGTATGGTACAAACATAATCCATTAAAGCATATTACTTGTGTGAGGCGATTTAGTTTGGGCCAAATCCGTTGCGAGACATGTGGTGAGGTGATAGTATTGGTGTAATCCATTAGGTACCGTTTGGTACTTGGGATTGGACAGACTTGGTCACGCAAAATTGTTTTGCACAACATAAGTGCACCTTCGTCGCGCAAAGCTGTTTTGTGTGATGATAGTCTTTGTCGCGCAACGTGACCTTTTTCAAACCTTAATGAATGGTTCCAAAACTAAATTATTTCTTCCATAAAATTTTGTGGTATCCACTAGTGTAAATATTTTAAATTGAAGATCGAATTTGTTCATTGTATTCATATAGGATTAAGGAGTGTAGCTATAAAAAAATCATCAAAATCGAAGTTAAAATAACAGTTAAATCATGATTTTTTGTTTATAACTGTCGAAAAGTTTTGTCCCGTTACTTGATCTCTGTATGTTTGTTTTTTACGATTTTTGGCGTATGCGATATCGAAGTATATACAAACAAGTTTAAGGGTTGGATCATTAAAACTAGTTTCATAAAATGCGTATCCTATCAAGTTCAAGGATATATATATTTATTAAGTAGTTTAAATTTATTTATTTTGTTATAACACTTAAGAAATTGAATGGTATATATATTTATTAAGTAGCTTTAAATTTATTATTGTAGTTCGGATCAGGTTTTTGTTAGAAAAATATATTATTGTGTTTTATGTAAAAAAAAATGAATTTGAAGGGAGTAAAGTCACATTTTCATTCAATTTTAAAATAATTTTTTAAAGAAAAAATATAACTTGCGCGACATCACAATTGGTTGCGTAAACATACTTTGTGCGACGCACGAACCAATGCATTACGCAAAGACTGTTTGCGCGACGAACCAACCAATGCGTCACACAAATGTTGTTTGTGCGACGAACAATTGCGTCGCGCAAAGTGTTTTTGTGGTCCATTTGTGTGAATATTTTAAATTGACGATCGAATTAGTTCATTGTATTTATATAGGATCAAGGAGTGTAGATGTAAAAAAATCATCAAAATCGGAGTTCAAATAACCATTAAATCTTGATTTTTTGTTTATAACCGTAAAAAAGTTTTGTCTCATTACTTGATCTTTGAATATTTGTTTTTTGCGATTTTTGGCATATGCGATCTCGAAGTATATACAAACAAGTTTGACGGTTAGATCGTTGAAATTAGTTTCGTAGAATGCGTATCCCATCAAAACAATAGATTCACTAACACTTAGAGTTTATTTATACTTTCATTAAGTATAACGTAAGATTTTGTGGTATCCAATAGTATAAATATTTTAAATTGAAGATTGAATTCATTCATTGTATTCATATAGGGTTAGCTGTAAAAAATCATCAAAATCGGAGTTAATATAACCGTTAAATCATGATTTTTCGTTTATAACCGTTAAAAAGTTTTGTCCCACTACTTGATCTCTAAATGTTTGTTTTTTACGATTTTTGGCGTATGCAATCTCGAAACATATACAAACAAGTTTGACGGTTGGATCGTTGAAATTAATTTCGTAGAATGCGTATCCCATCAAAACAATAAATTCACTAACACTTAAGAATTTATTTATACTTTCATCACGTATAACATAAGATTTTGTGGTATCCATTAGTGTAAATATTTTAAATTGAAGATTGAATTCATTCATTGTATTTATATAGGATCAAGGATTGTAGTTGTAAAAAAATCATCCAAATCGGAGTTAAAATAACCGTTAAATCTTGATTTTTCGTTTATAATAGTAGAAAAGTTTTGTCCCGTTACTTGATATTTGAATATTTATTTTTTTGCGATTTTTGGCGTATGCGATCTTGAAGTATATGCAAACAAGTTTGTCGGTTGGATCGTTGAAATTAGATTCGTAGAATGCATATCCCATCAAAACGATAGATTCACTAACACTTAGAGTTTATTTATACTTTCATTAAGTATAACATAAGATTTTGTGGTATCCACTACTGTAAATATTTTAAATTGAAGATCGAGTTCATTCATTGTATTCATATAAGGTCAAGAAGTGTAGCTGTAAAAAATCATCAAAATTAGAGTTAAAACTGCCATTAAATCGTGATTTTTTGTTTATAACCGTAAAAAAGTTTTGTCCTGTTACTTGCTCTATGAATGTTTGTTTTTTACGATTTTCTGCGTGATCTCAAAGTATATACAAACAAGTTTGATGGTTGGATCGTTGAAACTAATTTTGTAGAATGCGTATCTCATCAAGTTGAATGGTATATATATTTATTAAGTAACTTTAAATTTATTTATTTTGTACATCTTAAGAAATTGAATGATATATATATTTACTAAGTAGCTTTAAATTTATTATTGTAGTTATGATCGGGTTTTTGTTAGAAAAATAGTTTATTGTGGGTTTTATATAAAAAAAAAATTGAATTTGAAAGGAGTAAGTCATATTTTCAGTAAATTTTATAATTTTTTTTTTTAAATATAACTAAAGCGACGCCAAAGTGTGGTTGTTGCGCAAAGAACATTTTTGCGACGTCGTAATGGATGCATGTGTCGCACAAGGGGGTAAAATTTTGGCGCTGCAATTGTAAAAATTAGGCGCTCTTTTGAATTTGACAAAATGGGGTAAAATTAGGCGCTGCAATTTTCAATCGTCCCGACGGCTCTCTTTCACTTGGTCTCTCGCTTCCCTCTCTCTCACTCTAGTCGTCTTTGTCTTCCTTCATCTGCCACTTCCTCGAGTGATATTCGAAGACGCCGGACATCCACCTCATGCAATACAGTGCATGAGGAATTCCTCGCCGTTACCCACCCATCGTTAGGCGAAGACAAAGGTAACTGGGTAATTAGGGAACCCTAATTATCATATATACACTTAAATTAGGGTTTTATTTGTTGTTAATTTGTTGTTAATTTAAGTGTAATTAGGGTAATTAGGGTTTTATTTGGTGATTGTTGCAGGAATTTGTGATTGCTTTAATCCAAAATTAGGGTTTTATTTGAAAGCTCTGGTTGCAAATATGTGATTTTTTTAAGTGGCTACGGTACTAATGCAAAGGTAACTTGGCTCAGGAAAATGGTATGAAGGAAAGCTCTCAAATTAGATATTGCTATTATTATGTACTAGAAACTACAGTACCATTTTGTTCCTCCTCTGCACACTTTTTACAGCTGCTTATTAATCACTTATTAATAACTTAACATGCTTAGCAAACCAATCATCTGCACACTTTTTACAGCTGCTTCATCTTCAACATTGTACCTTATGGTCCAACTTTTGGAAGTATCTTCAGATAACTTGTTTTAGTTTTCAGACTACATGCTCATTAATGTAAGATAGAACTTGTGGAAAGTGGCTTGATCTTGTGCATATTTAGCATAAGCAGAACCCTTGCAGATGAATTGGGGTGGCAGTTTTCAGATGCCACCGATCTGTAAAGGGTCTCTATTGTTCCAATAGAGTCCTCTACATAGGATGTGTTCTCTAATTTAGTGGCTGCTGGGTGGCAATTGAAGTTTGCCACCAATGTGAGTGTTCACAATTGACAATAGACACCAATGAAAAGGATGTCTTTTAGCCAAATTTCTAGTAGTGGACCTCCCAGCCAATACCCAGTAGCCTGATGTATCAAACCTAGAAGACTACTTCTTGTAGTTTTTTCTTTTTTGTTCGGACATCTTGTAAGTACATTTTCATATATTTTATACTTAAATACTTTTTCTTGGTTTATTAATTATTGTTTAGAATTTAATTACAATATTTATTAAAGATTAAATAAAAAATATTTTTGCCAAAAAAAAAAAAACAAAGGGTTTGCTCGACGAAGAAGTAACATGCGTCACGCAACTTTGCGCGATGCATGTTACTTCTTCGTCGCACAAACCCTGCTTTCACTACCTTGGCGCGACAAAGGACCTGCGTTTTCGTCCCGCAAACTATTTTTTGTACTAGTGGATCGAACTCGTTGAAGTGGATGGGTACAATTGTCATTTAATCCTTCGTTCCATTCTGGCCTGAGCGTACACCAAACGTAGCATGAAACCTCCATTCCGTTCCGTCTCATTCCGTCCTGTTCTGTCTCGTTCTGTCCCGTTTATGTACCAAACGGTACCAAATATCATATTACTTTGTAGTGTAAACGATTTGGTCATAGACTTAAAACCTTCAATTGGATAGAGACGTGGAGTTACTGAACTAGCTTGAGTGCATAAACTTGAGTGTAACGAGGATATTTCTGGGAACTTGGTTACATAATAGTGTTAGTCTTAGGTCACGTGATAAGTGCTATAAAGTGATGGAATATGTAAGAATTTCATGTCCTTTTAAAATTTGGGATGTTTAAACAATAAATTAATTGTGATGCACTCACTGTTAAAGTTTTCAACTATGAGTTTGTCAAATAAATTAATTATCATATCCAAGAAAAGAAAAAGAAAATATAACTATAGTTTGTCGAATTTTTTTTTGAGAGACCGCATTTTTTAACCATTAGTGTATCATTTAATGTGGTAAGTAATGTATACATATCTTACCTATTAATTAACTAGTAAATATGTCCGCGAGTTGCTATGGGATCGAAAATCATATTTAAGGTTATGCAAATTCAAGAACCAAGGATTACAAATGCAAAAAAACAAAAAAACAAAAAAAAAATGAAAATTTAACTTGAAAAAGAGACCTCACAATGATCTGGCTCAATTCATCATTCAAGATTTTGTCAAACTGTGATTCACTCAATCTATACCTAAACAAAAGAAAACCAAACCAAGTTCAGCAATAATTATGCACGATCTTTGTGAAACTATATAATGAATGATACCACATTGTTAAACAAACATGGACTGGAGCTGATTTTAAAATTCATTTAAAAGGGAAGTGGTGAATACCACTCGCTTGAGATGTTAACTTTTCAAGATACGACACTAACAAAAATTGCATACAAGGATGAAACACATTTTAACGCTTACACTTAATCATAGATAACTATAAGAAAATTTTATTTTACTTCACCAATGTTGCAGGAAAATGCCTAAATAGGCAATGAACAATAGCAAAGGGAGCGTGCACTTGTGGATCCGTAATATATGTTAGAATAATTGATGTAGAGTATCAAGGATATTGATATACAGTACTACACCTCTAGACAATTTTTTGGCTTTCTTTTTAAAGTACAAATAAAAATTCGCAATACTTCCCTGATCACGATGGAGGGCATAATCAAAACGAATTTTATAAATCTTTATATGTGACATTAAACTCCGCCTATGTCTTACATGGCCGGTCCCAAGCCCGGATAAAGGAGGAGGGGGAGGGCGTCAGGTAGTCGACAGCCGGCACTCCATGATCACGTCGAATCCTTATGAAAATGAATCCAGAACAAAATCGCGCTAAAGCTAGGGCGTCACCCGTAAGTGGCGCGCTGTGTGGCCTGAGCACAGTGATAAGTGAGCAAGGGTCGCTGCATCTCCATTGGCACCCGGATGCAGTGTTAAATGAGCAAGGGGGCCATAGAAACTTCTTTTCGAACGACTCCACTCAAAGTTGTTTGGGAGCATATGCTCCTATCAACTTTACCCGGGACACACAAAAGAAGTACTTTGATCCTATTAGACGGGGGAGGGTGAAGAAGCTAGGACAGAAGGGTAGAGTTCAAGAGAGCAAAATGCGTTTAGGAACGTGGAATATAGGAACCTTAACGGGAAAATCTATGGAAGTAGTGGAAGTTATGGTGAGGAGAAGGATAAATATTATGTGCCTACAAGAAACTAAGTGGGTTGGTAGTAAGGCAAAGGATCTAGAAAACTCAGGGTTTAAACTTTGGTATTCGGGCACAAATAGAACGAGAAACGGTGTTGGCATCATCGTGGACAAGACCTTGGTACAAGATGTTGTAGATGTCAAGAGGGTAGGAGATAGAATCATGGCAATCAAGATTGTAATAGGACAAGAACTTATCAATGTGATTAGTGCGTACGCACCTCAAGTAGGGTTGGATACGAGTTCGAAGGAGAAATTTTGGGAAGATCTTGGAGACTTGGTGCAAGGAATTGCTCAGACGGAGAAGTTATTTATAGGAGGAGATTTAAATGGACACGTGGGCAGGGAGACAGGCAACTATGGAGGTTTTCATGGTGGCCATGGTTTTGGGGAGAGAAACGAGGATGGGGAAGCTATCTTGGATTTTGCAATGGCATATGATCTCTTCTTAGCCAACACCTTCTTTAAGAAGAGAGAAGAACATGTGATCACCTACAAGAGTGGATCGTCAAAAACACAAATAGATTTTCTTCTAATGAGGAAAGGGGATCGTATAACTTGTAAGGATTGCAAAGTTATACCGGGAGAGAGCGTGGCTAATCAACATCGCTTGTTGGTGATGGATGTACATATCAAAAGAGTAAGACAAAAGAACAAGACTTGGAAGTGCCCAAGGACTAGATGGTGGAATCTAAAAGAAGAAAAACAAGTCATTTTCAAAGAGAAGGTAATCACCCAATGTGTGTGGGATAGAGAGGGGGAAGCTAGCCAAATGTGGGATTCCATGGCTAGTTGTATCCGAAAAGTAGCAAAAGAGGTATTAGGAGAGTCCAAGGGCTTTGCCCCACACCAAAAGGAATCTTGGTGGTGGAATGAGGAGGTACAAACAAAGGTGAAGGCTAAGAAGGAATGTTGTAAAGCCTTATACAAGGAGAGGACCGATGAAAATGGTGAAAAGTATAGAAAAGCGAAGCAAGAGGCGAAAAAAGCTGTCAGAGAAGCTAAGTTAGCGGCTTATGACGATATGTATAAACGACTAGATACCAAAGAAGGAGAGTTGGATATCTATAAACTATCTAGAGCAAGGGAAAAGAAGACAAGGGACCTAAACCAAGTGAGGTGCATCAAGGATGAGGATGGAAAGGTTCTTGCTACAGAGAACGCGGTTAAAGACAGATGGAGAGGTTATTTTCATAATCTTTTCAATGAAGGACATGAAATGAGTGATTCTTTAGGGGAGTTGAGTAACTCAGAAGAGTGTAGAAACTACTCTTTTTATCGTCGAATCCGGAAGGAAGAAGTGGTTGTAGCTTTGAAGAAGATGAAGCATAAAAAAGCAATAGGCCCAGACAATATACCAATCGAAGTGTGGAAACTTTTGGGAGAGACAGGTATAACATGGCTCACTGACCTTTTCAATAGGATTTTGAAAACGAAGAAGATGCCAAATGAGTGGCGAACGAGCACTTTGGTGCCTATCTACAAGAACAAGGGCGACGTACAAAATTGCATGAACTATAGGGGTATTAAGCTAATGAGTCATACAATGAAGCTCTGGGAGAGAGTCATTGAGCATAGATTGAGGCAAGAGACACGGGTTTCGGACAACCAATTCGGGTTCATGCCAGGGCGCTCAACCATGGAGGCAATCTATCTCTTACGAAGATTGATGGAAAGATATAGAGATGGGAAAAAGGATTTACACATGGTCTTTATAGATTTGGAAAAAGCGTATGATAGGGTCCCAAGAGACATTCTTTGGAGGATTTTAGAGAAGAAAGGAGTACGAGTAGCATATATCCAAGCTATAAAGGATATGTATGAAGGAGCAAAGACTGCCGTAAGAACTCATGAAGGACAAACTGAAAGCTTCCCCATAACTGTAGGATTACATCAAGGCTCATCCTTAAGTCCTTACCTTTTTGCGTTGGTAATGGATGAGTTAACAGGACATATTCAAGATGATATTCCTTGGTGTATGCTTTTCGCAGACGATATAGTGTTGATAGATGAAACTCAGGAAGGGGTAAATGCAAAGCTTAACCTTTGGAGAGAAGTGTTGGAATCTAAAGGTCTTCGCCTAAGCCGATCAAAGACAGAATATATGGAGTGCAAGTTCAGTGCAAATGGAGGCCAAAACGAGTTAGGGGTGAGGATCGGAGATCAAGAAATACCAAAAAGCGACCGTTTTCGTTACCTAGGATCTATCTTGCAAAAGAACGGAGAATTAGATGGAGATCTCAACCATAGAATACAAGCTGGATGGATGAAGTGGAAGAGTGCATCCGGTGTGTTGTGTGACCGCCGTATGCCATTGAAGCTCAAGGGAAAATTTTATAGGACGGCAATAAGGCCGGCGATGCTGTATGGCACAGAATGTTGGGCGGTGAAACATCAACACGTACACAAAATGGGTGTAGCGGAGATGAGGATGCTTCATTGGATGTGTGGGCACACGAGAAAGGATAAGATTAGGAATGAGGATATCCGGGGTAAAGTAGGAGTAGCCGAAATTGAAGGAAAGATGAGAGAAAATCGGTTACGGTGGTTTGGACATGTGCAAAGAAGGCCTACTGACGCTCCGATAAGAAGATGCGACTATGGGACAGAGGTTCAGGGCCGAAGGGGTAGAGGAAGACCTAGGAAAACTTTGGAAGAGACTCTAAGAAAAGACTTAGAGTACTTGGATCTAACGGAGGACATGACACAGGATCGAGCACAATGGCGTTCTAAGATTCATATAGCCGATCCCACTCAGTGACTTGGATTTTCCAAGTCTTCAATCGAGAAGTTTTCCTCACTCGGGAAATTAAGGGAACACTACCCCAACCTACATGCTCCACTCAGAAAGCTTCAACATACAAGCTTCAACAAAAGAAAATTCAAAGAACTTAGCGAAGAAGACTTTGGTGTATTTAACACAATACGTTGAAATGAAGGAAAGCTTATTTATTGATATCCCCGATCAGCTACAAATATGTACATATACATGAGTCAAAATAAACACACAAGACGGAGCCTTCACAAAGGTTGCTTAGGAGAAGTCTCAGCAGTCGGTAGAGCCCCAGAAAGAGAAGGCACCGGAGGGGGATCATTTGGAGCCTCAGTACTGGACAGAACCCTAGAAGGAGGAGGCATCAGAGGTTGATCATTCGGAGCTTCATTACGCGGTACAGGCCCAGAAGACGAAGGCAATAAATGCCTTTGGAACAAACCCACAAATCTCTGATGATCAAGTAAAACCTGACCATCAGTTTCCTTCATCTGGTCAAGCTTCCTCTTCATGTTTGTAGCATAGTCATGTGCGAGCTGGTGCAACTGTTTATTCTCATGCTTGAGCCCTCTAATCTCCTGTTTGAGACTCATCACTTCAGCCGCCAAGGATTCAACTTGGCGGGTTCGAGCAAATAGGCGTTGGGCCATATTAGACACAGAACCTGCACACTGAACACTGAGAGCCAGCGAATCCTTAACAGCTAACTCATCAGACCGTTTGGAAAGTAGTCTGTTATCTTTGGGAGTGAGAAGGTTCCTGGCCACCACCGCAGCGGTCATATCATTCTTCATCACGGAATCCCCAACGGTAAGAGGACCAGTAGGGGAGACGAAGGATGGGCGCCATATGTTGTCTAGAGAAGGCGGGGCTGCCTCTTCAACAAGGTTCAAGTCAAAACGACGGTCGGAGGGGCCAGACATTTTCAAAGGTGTTGAAGAGAGAAGAGGTCGGACAAATCAAGATCTTAGAAGTGCAAGAATGAAGCTTCTACTGGTGGAGATTCAAGTGTGCTTTGGAACTTAATGTCAGCCTCTATAAAAATCTGCACTCGACGGAGCTTCGGAAATCGAAGAGGCGCCTGCTCAGAAATCGAAGAGGCGTTTGCTTTCTCAAAAGCTGGGCTGCTTAGAGATCACGAGGGTTGATCTCAGAAATCGAAGAGGCGTTTGCTTTCTCAAAAGTTGGGCTGCTCAAAGACCACGAAGGTCGATCTCAGAAATCGAAGAGGCGCTCGTTTTCTCAAAAGCTGGGCTCCCCAGAGACCACGAGGGCCGATCTCAGAAATCGAAGAGGCACCTACTTTTCCAGCCTTGTCAGCACCCGTCACACGCACACTCAGCTTTGCAGAAATTATGGGCATTCTGTCGAAGACTTCTAGGGAAGTAGAAAACACATGAATCTTACTGTTCAATCACCCACTTCTCACACGCAACAATAGCTCATGGGTACCACAGATAACTTTGCCAAAGTTCTCTGCCAAAGTTGAGCACGTGAAGCTTGCAGCTCCCACTACATCGCTCTGACCAAGAAGGGTAAAAGAATAGCAAAGAAACAGCACTAACAAAGTTTAGACCCATAAATTTTGAAGGTCTAGCTACCATATTATTACCCACAAGGGTAAAGGAACAGTACCACTGCTGGATAATTGGAAAGTCCCTGTGTGTCAACCTCTGTGCTTCGTGGCAAGGTAGACTAGCAAACATGCCCAACCTTTACTCACATTCGAGAAAACACTCCCAATAAGATTGCTTGCTCCAAAATCGAAGAGGCACCGTCCTCCGAATCTCGAGAGCCAGACTCCCAACATGACTACTTTCTTAAAAATCGAAGAGAGGGTAAAGGAACAGTACCATTGCTGGATAATTGGAAAGTCCCTGTGTGTCAACCTCTGTGCTTCGTGGCAAGGTAGACTAGCAAACATGCCCAACCTTTACTCACATTCGAGAAAACACTCCCAACAAGATTGCTTGCTCCAAAATCGAAGAGGCACCGCCCTCCGAATCTCGAGAGCCAGACTCCCAACGTGATTACTTTCTCAAAAATCGAAGAGACACTGCTCCCCGAATCTTCGAGAGCCAGACCCCCAGCATGATTGCTTTCTCAAAAATCGATGAGGCATCGTTCTCCGAATCAATCGAAGAGGCGCTTGCTTTCTCAAAAGCTGGGCTGCTCAGAGACCACGAGGGCCGATCTCAGAAATCGAAGAGGCACCTACTTTTCTAGCCTTGTCAGCACCTGTCACACACACACTCAGCTTTGCAGAAATTATGGGCATTCTGTCGAAGACTTCTGGTGAAGTAGAAAGCACATGAATCTTACTGTTCAATCACCCACTTCCCACACGCAACAATAGCTCATGGGTACCACAGATAACTTTGCCAAAGTTCTCTGCCAAAGTTGAGCACGTGAAGCTTGCAGCTCCCACTACATCGCTCTGACCAAGAAAGGTAAAAGAATAGCAAAGAAACATCACTAACAAAGTTTAGACACATAAATTTTGAAGGTCTAGCTACCATATTATTACCCACAAGGGTAAAGGAACAGTACCACTGCTGGATAATTGGAAAGTCCCTGTGTGTCAACCTCTGTGCTTCGTGGCAAGGTAGACTAGCAAACATGCCCAACCTTTACTCACTTTCGAGAAAACACTCCCAACAAGATTGCTTGCTCCAAAATCGAAGAGGCACCGTCCTCCGAATCTCGAGAGCCAGACTCCCAACATGACTACTTTCTCAAAAGCGAAGAGAGGGTAAAGGAACAGTACCATTGCTGGATAATTGGAAAGTCTCTGTGTGTCAACCTTTGTGCTTCGTGGCAAGGTAGACTAGCAAACATGCCCAACCTTTACTCACATTCGAGACAACACTCCCAACAGGATTGCTTGCTCCAAAATCGAAGAGGCACCGCCCTCCGAATCTCGAGAGCCAGACTCCCAACATGATTACTTCCTCAAAAATCGAAGAGACACTGCTCTACGAATCTCGAGAGCCAGACCCCCAGCATGATTGCTTTCTCAAAAATCGAAGAGGCATCGTTCTCCGAATCTCGAGAGCCAGATACCACAGACCACTTTTTCAAAGTGCTCTGACAGAGTTAAAACATGTGAAACTGGCAGCTCCCACTACCGTGCTATGACCAAGCAGGGTAAATGAATAGCATTACTACCTTTTGTTAGGGAGACTCCTATATATGTCGACCTCCATCCCCAACGGACAGGCAGACCTGCAAAAATGCTCAACCCTTCATCATATCTGAGAGGGCACTCCCAACGAAGCCTTTCGAAATATTCAGCTTTCTTTCCCCCCGATAATACCTCTGCAAACAAGCTATACTAGAGCAAGAATATCTCATATCATCAGAGTTAAAAGCAAGAGTATCCCATATCATGCTTTTTCCCTGTCTTTTCCTTTGGCCTTGTTTTTACCTGCAAGACAAGGAGAAAGAGAGCAATCAGTCAGCACTTGGATCAAGCTTCTAGCCAGGAACTGACTGCCTGGAACCCCTTACCTGATTACTTACCTGGCATTGCTCTCGAGTACTCATCTTCAACATCTTATGTTTCCAGGGAAGATTCCGCATCTGCTTGAGGAACAGATAGGGCAAGTGCGAAGGATACAAGGAAGCATGTGGAGACAAGCGTAACAGCACACGTGCCGATACACCCATTACTCTGTCAAAAGCAAAAGTATCCCATATCAGCAGGGTGGAACGTACTCTAGATTTGATGGACTTGTTTTGACCCTCAAATTCTTCAGTCGGCCTTATACTCTGGAGGAAACCAGAAAACCCTCCAGCTCAGTTCAAGAATAAGCCTGTGGAAAGTTACTTCTTCAAAAGCAAAAGTATCTCATATCATCTCTTCTCATTTTTCTTCTCTTTATCCTTCATGCTGCTGCAAGATGGGGAGAAGGTGAACAATCAGTCGGAGCTCTGATTGCTTACCTTGTCTGTCACCTCTTTCAGCAGACCCCCTAGCTCGGCGACTTGGGGGACTCCTACTACATGGTTTGTATCGCGCTTGACCAAGCCTGAGACTACAAGTAAGCTTCAAGTGAAATTGATACATTACCTTGTGCATCTCCACCAGTTAAAGATACCACCCCTGGATGGAGGAAGAGTACTTCCAGAGAAGATGCCACATCTACCTATGAGACAGATAAGGCAAGTCAAGACGACACCACACTCCGATACTTAGAAGTTTCGTGATTACGAGATCATTCTCCCACAATATTTCCTAATGTCATTTGTACTCACTAAAGGAGAGCTTGAACCTATGTACTTGTGTAAACCCTTCACAATTAATGAGAACTCTTCTATTCCGTGGACGTAGCCAATCTGGGTGAACCACGTACATCTTGTGTTTGCTTTCCTATCTCTATCCATTTATATACTTATCCACACTAATGACCGGAGCAATCTAGCGAAGATCACAAAAAACGACCGTTTTCGCTACCTAGGATCTATCTTGCAAGAGAACGGAGAATTAGATGGAGATCTCAACCATAGAATACGAGCTGGATGGATGAAGTGTAAGAGTGCATCCGGCGTGTTGTGTGACCGTCGTAGGCCACTGAAGCTCAAGGGAAAATTTTATAGGACGGCAATAAGGCCAGCGATGTTGTATGGCACAGAATGTTGGGCGGTGAAGCATCAACACGTACACAAAATGGGTGTAGCGGAGATGAGGATGCTTCGTGGGATGTGTGGGCACACGAGAAAGGATAAGATTGGGAATGAGGATATCCGAGGTAAAGTAGGAGTAGCCGAAATTGTAGGAAAGATGAGAGAAAATCGGCTCCGATGATTTGGACATGTGCAAAGAAGGCCGACTGACGCTCCGGTTCGAAGATGTGACTACGGGACAGAGGTTCAGGGCCAAAGGGGTAGAGGAAGACCTAGGAAAACTTTGGAAGAGACTCTAAGAAAAGACTTAGAGTACTTGGATCTAACGGAGGACATGACACAAAACCGAGCGCAATGGCGTTCTAGGATTCATATAGCCGACCCCACTTAGTGGGAAAAGGCTTTGTTGTTGTTGTTGTTGTTGTTGTTATATGTGACATTACTCTCTTGAATAATACTACACCTGAAAATTGTTTTATGATTCGGTTTACTGCTCTTTGAAGTACAATATGCGTAGCAACAATACCCTAAAAAGAGTGTATATGTTAAAGAATTGATTGAAATAATTATAACAGAAGTAAGTTAAAGATTAGATAATGGAAAATTGGATGCAAAAAATATATTAGCGGTGAAGTAAATGTAAGTGGTGCAAGGCTATGCTGATTATGCCCTGATCATCTTAAATCGACACAGGAGGATTTGAAGGTGATGGACACAGGAGGATTTGAAGGTGATGGAGGAGTATCTAAAAGGGTTCATCAGTACGAGTATAGGATTACTGGGTATTTCATCTTTGCTTACACTGCAGCTTTAGGAGGCTCTATATTTGACTATGATCTTAGTGTTTCAGATCATTTTTCTTCCTGGTTTATGATTCAAACTTTGAAATAAATTAGATTTATTTTCCCAGGCACCTCTTCCTCGTGTAAGCATATGGGGCATAGACTGAGATTCTGAATTCAATGACTACCGTGTGATATGAAAATCTAGGAATAAAAAGTTTGGAAGGCAAGATGCAATAGGTAAACTAAAATTGACAGCCGCAAAAGGATGGAAACGGAAACCACTTGCTAGCATCCAACTAAACTTGACATTTCTATATGCACCCACAAAATTTCATCATTCAAATGATATTGCTTTAAACCAAAGTATGGAAAAAAGAGTGAAAACTTGATTAGCAATTACCACTTCCAGCGGTGCCACGATGCTAGGTTTTCCTCCTCGAATCTCCAACACATAAGGCTCCTTTGTAATTTTTGCCTGAACACTACAACAACAACAACAACAAAGCCTTTTCCCACTAAGTGGGGTCGGCTATATGAATCCTAGAACGCCATTGCGCTCGGTTTTGTGTCATGTCCTCCGTTAGATCCAAGTACTCTAAGTCTTTTCTTAGAGTCTCTTCCAAAGTTGTCCTAGGTCTTCCTCTACCCCTTCGGCCCTGAACCTCTGTCCCGTAGTCACATCTTCGAACCGGAGCGTCAGTCGGCCTTCTTTGCACATGTTCAAAATCACCGGAGCCGATTTTCTCTCATATTTCCTACAATTTCAGCTACTCCTACTTTACCTCGGATATCCTCATTCCCAATCTTATCCTTTCTCGTGTGCCCACACATCCCACGAAGCATCCTCATCTCCGCTACACCCATTTTGTGTACGTGTTGATGCTTCACCACCCAACATTCTGTGCCATACAACATCGCTAGCCTTATTGCCGTCCTATAAAATTTTCCCTTGAGCTTCAGTGGCCTACGACGGTCACACAACACGCCGGATGCACTCTTTCCATCCAGCTCGTATTCTATGGTTGAGATCTCCATCTAATTCTCCGTTCTCTTGCAAGATAGATCCTAGGTAGCGAAAACGATCGCTTTTTGTGATCTTCGCTAGATTGCTCCGGTCATTAGTGTGGATAAGTATATAAATGGATAGAGATAGGAAAGCAAACACAAGATGTACGTGGTTCACCCAGATTGGCTACGTCCACGGAATAGAAGAGTTCTCATTAATTGTGAAGGGTTTACACAAGTACATAGGTTCAAGCTCTCATTTAGTGAGTACAAGTGAATGATTTAGTACAAATGACATTAGGAAATATTGTGGGAGAATGATCTCGTAATCACGAAACTTCTAAGTATCGGAGTGTGGTGTCGTCTTGACTTGCCTTATCTGTCTCATAGGTAGATGTGGCATCTTCTCTGGAAGTACTCTTCCTCCATCCAGGGGTGGTATCTTTAACTGGTGGAGATGCACAAGGTAATGTATCAATTTCACTTGAAGCTTACTTGTAGTTTCAGGCTTGGTCAAGCGCGATACAAACCATGTAGTAGGAGTCCCCCAAGTCGCCGAGCTAGGGGGTCTGCTGAAAGAGGTGACAGACAAGGTAAGCAATCAGAGCTCCGACTGATTGTTCACCTTCTCCCCATCTTGCAGCAGCATGAAGGATAAAGAGAAGAAAAATGAGAAGAGATGATATGAGATACTTTTGCTTTTGAAGAAGTAACTTTCCACAGGCTTATTCTTGAACTGAGCTGGAGGGTTTTCTGGTTTCCTCCAGAGTATAAGGCCGACTGAAGAATTTGAGGGTCAAAACAAGTCCATCAAATCTAGAGTACGTTCCACCCTGCTGATATGGGATACTTTTGCTTTTGACAGAGTAATGAATGTATCGGCACGTGTGCTGTTACGCTTGTCTCCACATGCTTCCTTGTATCCTTCGCACTTGCCCTATCTGTTCCTCAAGCAGATGCGGAATCTTCCCTGGAAACATAAGATGTTGAAGATGAGTACTCGAGAGCAATGCCAGGTAAGTAATCAGGTAAGGGGTTCCAGGCAGTCAGTTCCTGGCTGGAAGCTTGATTCCAAGTGCTGACTGATTGCTCTCTTTCTCCTTGTCTTGCAGGTAAAAACAAGGCCAAAAGAAAAGACAGGGAAAAAGCATGATATGGGATACTCTTGCTTTTAACCCTGATGATATGAGATATTCTTGCTCTAGTATAGCTTGTTTGCAGAGGTATTATCGGGGGGAAAGAAAGCTGAATATTTCGAAAGGCTTCGTTGGGAGTGCCCTCTCAGATATGATGAAGGGTTGAGCATTTTTGCAGGTCTGCCTGTCCGTTGGGGATGGAGGTCGACATATATAGGAGTCTCCCTAACAACAAGTAGTAATGCTATTCCTTTACCCTGCTTGGTCATAGCACGGTAGTGGGAGCTGCCAGTTTCACATGTTTTAACTCTGTCAGAGCACTTTGAAAAAGTGGTCTGTGGTATCTGGCTCTCGAGATTCGGAGAACGATGCCTCTTCGATTTTTGAGAAAGCAATCATGCTGGGGGTATGACTCTCGAGATTCGGAGAGCAGTGTCTCTTCGATTTTTGAGGAAGTAATCATGTTGGGAGTCTGGCTCTCGAGATTCGGAGGGCGGTGCCTCTTCGATTTTGGAGCAAGCAATCTTGTTGGGAGTGTTGTCTCGAATGTGAGTAAAGGTTGGGCATGTTTGCTAGTCTACCTTGCCACGAAGCACAAAGGTTGACACACAGGGACTTTCCAATTATCCAGCAATGGTACTGTTCCTTTACCCTCTCTTCGATTTTGAGAAAGTAGTCATGTTGGGAGTCTGGCTCTCGAGATTCGGAGGATGGTGCCTCTTCGATTTTGGAGCAAGCAATCTTATTGGGAGTGTTTTCTCGAATGTGAGTAAAGGTTGGGCATGTTTGCTAGTCTACCTTGCCACGAAGCACAGAGGTTGACACACAGGGACTTTCCAATTATCCAGCAGTGGTACTGTTCCTTTACAGTTGTGGGTAATAATATGGTAGCTAGACCTTCAAAATTTATGTGTCTAAACTTTTGTTAGTGCTGTTTCTTTGCTATTCTTTTACCTTTCTTGGTCAGAGCGATGTAGTGGGAGCTGCAAGCTTCACGTGCTCAACTTTGGCAGAGAACTTTGGCAAAGTTATTTGTGGTACCCATGAGCTATTGTTGCGTGTGGGAAGTGGGTGATTGAACAGTAAGATTCATGTGCTTTCTACTTCACCAGAAGTCTTCGACAGAATGCCCATAATTTCTGCAAAGCTGAGTGTGCGTGTGACAGGTGCTGACAAGGCTAGAAAAGTAGGTGCCTCTTCGATTTCTGAGATCGGCCCTCGTGGTCTCTGAGCAGCCCAGCTTTTGAGAAAGCGAGCGCCTCTTCGATTGATTCGGAGAACGATGCCTCATCGATTTTTGAGAAAGCAATCATGCTGGGGGTCTGGCTCTCGAGATTCGGGGAGCAGTGTCTCTTCGATTTTTGAGAAAGTAATCATGTTGGGAGTCTGGCTCTCGAGATTCGGAGGGCGGTGCCTCTTCGATTTTGGAGCAAGCAATCTTGTTGGGAGTGTTTTCTCGAATGTGAGTAAAGGTTGGGCATGTTTGCTAGTCTACCTTGCCACGAAGCACAGAGGTTGACACACAGGGACTTTCCAATTATCCAGCAATGGTACTGTTCCTTTACCCTCTCTTCGATTTTTAAGAAAGTAGTCATGTTAGGAGTCTGGCTCTCGAGATTCGGAGGACGGTGCCTCTTCGATTTTGGAGCAAGCAATCTTATTGGGAGTGTTTTCTCGAATGTGAGTAAAGGTTGGGCATGTTTGCTAGTCTACCTTGCCACGAAGCACAGAGGTTGACACACAGGGACTTTCCAATTATCCAGCAGTGGTACTGTTCCTTTACCCTTGTGGGTAGTAATATGGTAGCTAGACCTTCAAAATTTATGGGTCTAAACTTTGTTAGTGCTGTTTCTTTGCTATTCTTTTACCCTTCTTGGTTAGAGCGATGTAGTGGGAGCTGCAAGCTTCACGTGCTCAACTTTGGCAGAGAACTTTGGCAAAGTTATCTGTGGTACCCATGAGCTATTGTTGCGTGTGGGAAGTGGGTGATTGAACAGTAAGATTCATGTGTTTTCTACTTCCCCAGAAGTCTTTGACAGAATGCCCATAATTTCCGCAAAACTGAGTGTGCGTGTGATAGGTGCTGACAAGGCTGGAAAAGGCTGGAAAAGTAGGTGCCTCTTCGATTTCTGAGATCGGCCCTCGTGGTCTCTGGGGAGCCCAGCTTTTGAGAAAGCGAGTGCATCTTCGATTTTTGAGATCGGCCTTCGTGGTCTTTGAGCAGCCAAACTTTTGAGAAAGCAAACGCCTCTTCGATTTCTGAGATCAACCCTCGTGATCTCTAAGCAGCCCAGCTTTTGAGAAAGCAAACGCCTCTTCGATTTCTGAGCAGGCGCCTCTTCGATTTCTGAAGCTTCGTCGAGTGCAGATTTTTATAGGGGCTGGCATTAAGTTCCAAAGCACACTTGAATCTCCACCAGTAGAAGCTTCATTCTTGCACTTCTAAGATCTTGATTTGTCCGACCTCTTCTCTCTTCAACACCTTTGAAAATGTCTGGCCCCTCCGACCGTCGTTTTGACTTGAACCTTGTTGAAGAGGCAGCCCCGCCTTCTCCAGACAACATATGGCGCCCATCCTTCGTCTCCCCTACTGGTCCTCTTACCGTTGGGGATTCCGTGATGAAGAATGATATGACCGCTGCGGTGGTGGCCAGGAACCTTCTCACTCCCAAAGATAACAGACTACTTTCCAAACGGTCTGATGAGTTAGCTGTTAAGGATTCGCTGGCTCTCAGTGTTCAGTGTGCAGGTTCTGTGTCTAATATGGCCCAACGCCTATTTGCTCGAACATGCCAAGTTGAATCATTGGCAGCTGAAGTGATGAGTCTCAAACAGGAGATTAGAGGGCTCAAGCATGAGAATAAACAGTTGCACCGGCTCGCACATGACTATGCTACAAACATGAAGAGGAAGCTTGACCAGATGAAGGAAACTGATGGTCAGGTTTTACTTGATCATCAGAGATTTGTGGGTTTGTTCCAAAGACATTTATTGCCTTCGTCTTCTGGGGCTGTACCGCGTAATGAAGCTCCAAATGATCAACCTCTGATGCCTCCTCCTTCTAGGGTTCTGTCCAGTACTGAGGCTCCAAATGATCCCCCTCCGGTGCCTTCTCTTTCTGGGGCTCTACCGACTGCTGAGACTTCTCCTAAGCAACCTTTGTGAAGGCTCCCTCTTGTGTGCTTATTTTGACTCATGTATATGTACATATTTGTAGCTTATCGGGGATATCAATAAATAAGCTTTCCTTCATTTCAACGTATTGTGTTAAATACACCAAAGCCTTCTTCGCTAAGTTCTTTGAATTTTCTTTTGTTAAAGCTTGTATGTTGAAGCTTTCTGAGTGGAGCATGTAGGTTGGGGTAGTGTTCCCTTAATTTCCCGAGTGAGGAAAACTTCTCGGTTGGAGACTTGGAAAATCCAAGTCACTGAGTGGGATCGGCTATATGAATCTTAGAACGCCATTGTGCTCGATCCTGTGTCATGTCCTTCGTTAGATCCAAGTACTTTAAGTCTTTTCTTAGAGTCTCTTCCAAAGTTTTCCTAGGTCTTCCTCTACCCCTTCGGCCCTGAACCTCTGTCCCATAGTCGCATCTTCTAATCGGAACGTCAGTAGGCCTTCTTTGCACATGTCCAAACCACCGTAACCGATTTTCTCTCATCTTTCCTTCAATTTCGGCTACTCCTACTTTACCCCGGATATCCTCATTCCTAATCTTATCCTTTCTCGTGTGCCCACACATCCAACGAAGCATCCTCATCTCCGCTACACCCATTTTGTGTACGTGTTGATGTTTCACCGCCCAACATTCTGTGCCATACAGCATCGCCGGCCTTATTGCCGTCCTATAAAATTTTCCCTTGAGCTTCAGTGGCATACGGCGGTCACACAATACGCCGGATGCACTCTTCCACTTCATCCATCCAGCTTGTATTCTATGGTTGAGATCTCCATCTAATTCTCCGTTCTTTTGCAAGATAGATCCTAGGTAACGAAAACGGTCGCTCTTTGGTATTTCTTGATCTCCGATCCTCACCCTTTGTTTGTACCATACTTGATAAAAAAATTGGTACATAGATGAAGAGTAAACACTACCTTCCATAAATCAATAGAGAACTATGATAATGTGAAAATCCGCATGTATAACCTATGTGTCCATCGTTATAGGTTTGAGTAGAAATACCATATTTTCAAAATCATTGATGATTCAATTTTAACCTAAAACCTGAGACCATTTCCGGTTCTTGGGAGATCAAATTTCAATAAAAAGAAAATAAGATAGACCAAAAAGCTCACCCAATAAAAAATCCTTCAATTAAGAGAATAGGATAAACCATACTTTCATATAATATCTTAATTGAATAAATTAGAGGAGAATCAAGCGATTGAATAAATTAGACAAATAAAATAGACGACGGAAGTGTAAAAATCATTACCTTTTGATCTCGTCATATATGTGATTTATAGTATCATTATATCAAGTGAACCAGATTTGTTAGACTAATGCTTAGCTTTAGTACTAATGTTTTTACATAACTAATTTGAGAGATTAGAGGTGTAAGCTATGAAGTTTTTCGTTTTCATCTACATTTGAAGAGAGATTTTTTATGTTTTCTAAGGAAAAAAAATACAGAAAATGATAATAGAAGGCTCTGTTTGGTGTGTTGAACAATTAAATTGATGCTTTCATGGGATTTATTTCCAATCTTGATTTTGCATTTCTTCAAAGTAATTATTCACTTCTCATATTGCTGTCCCTTGATTCTCGGTCTATTTATTCAATTAAAAGCCTAGAAGAAATTGGATCATTACAACAAAACAAAAGAGGAGTGCAATCATTTTTCTTTGCTAAATTTCCAAATTGTTGCAAAAACTTTTCAATGATATACCTTAGTTGCAACATGCCGTCAGTGATGCTCCTCACCTAACATTCGAATGAAAAGAGATGTAGGTGTAGAGGTCAATGAAGGAAGCCATCACACAAAGCTGCGGGAGGGAAAACAAAGTTATGGTCGTTCATTTCTGTGAGAGGGAAGCCGAATGTATTTTACTTATGCAAAAACTTGCATATTTATTTTGTTTGTACCATACTTGATCAATCCCGAAACTACTGAGCACTGGTCAACGTTATACCGTCAAGGACCCAGAAGAGTTTTCCTCCAACTAGGAGGCCAATCACAGTGCGACACGTGTCAAGCCAATCACAACACGACACGTGTCAATGTCAGAATGAAACTAGAAACTCTCATCTATAAATAGAGATCATTCTCTTACAATATTTCCGAATGTCATTTGTACTAAATCATTCACTAGTACTCACTAAAGGAGAGCTTGAACCTATGTACTTGTGTAAACCCTTCACAATTAATGAGAACTCATCTACTCCGTGGACGTAGCCAATCTGGGTGAACCACGTACATCTTGTGGTTGTTTCTCTGTCTCTATCCATTTGCATACTTATCCACACTAGTGACCGGAGCAATCTAGCGAAAGTCACAAACTTAACACTTTCTGTTGTACCAAAGTCCTCATTGATTTTGTGCATCAACATTTGGGGTCGTCTATAGGAATGACACTTATTCCCACTCTCTTCAGCTTTGTTAAGCTGGTTTCCACCATTCGTACACTTTCTTTTGACCAAACATCCCTTTCCAACATGGGGAGCGAAGGAAGCCACAGCACACAGAATGACACCACTCTAGCACCTAGTGCGAAGCAACGAAAAAAGGAAGGAAAGAGGGTTGCTCTTCAAGGAAAAATCGATGAGCTAGAAGCTCAGAACAACAAGATAACAATGAAGAATGAGGTCATCCAAGAGCAATATGAGAAGCTCTTTAAGACGCTCCACGAAACTAGGCATACTTAAACACATGAGCTCGTTGCCCCTGTGGATATCAACCATTATCTGGGTACCCCTCAACATGGTGGGTCACCTTCGTTCGACATGGGTATCCCTAATGAGGAGCGAGCTAATCATCAAAACATTGATCAATATGAGACTTATCTCAACCCAGATGCTTCGACCTGAAACAAAAGAAGTGGAGGAAGACATTTCCTTGCAAAAGGGTTGGAAGGATCGAAAGCCGTTTATTGTGACTGCCGAGGCTTCCTAAAGCAACGTCAAGAGAATCCCCTCCATATATGCTCGAAGATCAATGGCCTAAGGGTTTCTGAAGGACTCGGTTTCATCCCACGACCCAGGCCAGCTGCCAATCTAGGGAAGGAACAACAGGTCCTAGAGAAACATGAAGGTACAGGGGACTCTGAGGTATTCCGACAGACTCGCCTTAGAAGTCAGTACGGCGAGTCTAAGGAAAAACCACACGCCCTTACTCAAACTTTCCTACTTCTAAGAGGCGATGGAAACTTACGAAAGAAAATTCCAATGGTACATGACTCCACTCAAGACCCCTTTGTCCTACAACTCCTTGAAGAAGGAAACAAGTTAAAGGCCGAATGTCAGGCTGAGATACCTGACTGGAACCAACCCAGGCCTGGCCCTTTCATAATGAGGATCCTCGACACCCCCTTCAAGTGAAGATAAAACAAAAGCTTGGTTTACAACTCTATACTAGAAGGGATGACCCAATTGAACACCTTAACCTCTTTAAGTCCACCATGGCATATCGGATGCACACCGACGAAGAGCAGTGTCTTTTCTTCCCCTCCACCTTATCTGGCAGAGCTCTAAATTGATTACTTGTACACTATTCACCAGAAGCCGGACGAGTCACTACGAGAGTATGCTGGTCGCTTCAGCTATGAGTATTCTCGCTGCACTGAGGCAGATGACAAGACCGCCCTCAAGGCCTTCACGGCAGGCCTACGTGATTGTTTCTTCAAGTACATGATCAATGCCAACACTTGGAAGACTTACTCTGAGGTGAAGGCACATGCTTACAACCACGCCTCCGTCGAAGCAAGGACATACCAAGGGAACCCACATATGGTTAACCCCTATCAACAAATGGGAAGTGAAAGTCAAGTTCTACCAAGTGAGGAGATATTGGCCATTCAGACACCCATTGCATCATCTCCTGCCTCATTTAGCTACTCGAAAAGTCACCAAACGTATCTGTCTCTTGGTAAGAGGAAGGATTTTTACTCTCAGCAAGCCTATTACAACAAGAGGGATAAAAGTTCGTATCAAGACAACCAGGGGTGAACGTACCGCCGACTATTATGACTATGGGGCCAAGCCTCACTCTTTCATAGTGAAGGACTAGGTACTGAAGGAAATGCTATTATAAGAAGGCATACATATTACAAATGTTTTGCCTCTCAACCGCTTGAGATTTTTTGTCACACAAGCCATTCGGCAAATATTTAAAGAAAAAGGAATTCAGACAACTTCTTCTGAGTCTTTTGCGTTCCTAGCATTAGAACACTTGGTCTACGCTGACCTACCCTTATACTCCAACTCAGAGCTTCAACATGCGTACTTTGACACAAAGTATATGATACTAAGTGTTACAACTAACATGGTTCACATATCAAAAGCACGGATATCTTCATGCATAGTAAAACATTCATAAGCATAACTCATATCAATCAACATAAACATTATACATTATAACACATTCATACATAAATAGCATACATTCCAACACATCCATACATAAGCCAACTGTGCTTCGAAAAGGTTCAACATACTTTGTGTCTTCGACACTTGCTACAATGTGCCTTGACACCTTGCCCTTATTCTCACCAACCAGGAGATGAAATGTGAAGAAGGAACTCATCTTCATGCCACCAACCAGGTGATGAAATGTGCAACCCGTACTTTCCTTCATGCCACCAACCAGGTGAAGAAAGAACTCATCTTCATGCCACCAACCAGGTGATGAAATGTACAACTCGTACTCTAATATCATTTGGCAACTTGCCACTCATGCCACTAACCAGGTGAAGAAGGAACTCATCTTCATGCCACCAACCAGATGATGAAATGTACAACCCGTACTCTTCTTCATGCCACCAACCAGGTGATGAAATGTACAACCCGTACTCTAATATCATTTGGCAACTTGCCACTCATGCCACCAATCAGGTGAAGAAGGAACTCATCTTCATGTCACAAACTAGGTGATGAAATGTACAACCCGTATTCTCCTTCATGCCACCAACCAGGTGATGAAATGTACAACCAGTACTCTAATATCATTTGGCAACTTGCCACTTATGCCACCAACTAGGTGAAGAAGGAACTCATCTTCATGCCACCAACCAAGTGATGAAATGTACAACCCGTACTCTCCTTCATACCACCAACCAGGTGATGAAATGTGATGAAAGGTGATGAAGAAACTCACCTTCGTACCACTAACCAAGTGATGAAAGCAACTCACCATTCATTCCACCTACCAGAAGATGAGTGGTACAACTTGTACATGTGAACTCCTAGCATTCACAAATAATCAAAAACCCTCAAGCTTGACAACTCAACTAGGGGAGCACTTATGCCCAACAAGAGTTATAGTCACCAACAAAGTCTTATTGCAAGCCAACAACAACTTCAGTGCATGGCATACGAAGATCAAGCTATTCAGCCCTTTTGCATCTACTTCAGACATTTCTCCTCTGTAACAATGCAAACACTATAACTCGTAGAAAGCTTCACACACTCTTGATCAAGATAGTGTGAAGCAAAGCCAATTTATGGTGCCAACAAGAGCTCCATCAATGAAGGGCAACCACAATTCCCAAAAACTTCACACACTCTTGATCAAGACAGTGTGAAGCAAAACCAATTTATGGTGCCAATAAGAGCTTCATCAATGGAGGGTAACCACAATTCTTAAAAGTTTCACACACTTTTGATCAAGACAGTGTGAAGCAAAACCAATTTATGGTGCCAACAAAAGATTCATCAAAGGAGTTCAACCACAATTCTCAAAAGCTTCACACACTCTTGATCAAGACAGTGTGAAGCAAAACCAATTTATGGTGCCAACAAGAGCTTCATCAAAGGAGTTCAACAACAATTCTCAAAAGCTTCACACACTCTTGATCAAGACAATGTGAAGCAAAACCAATTTATGGTGCCAACAAGAGCTTTATCAATGGAGGGCAACCACAATTCTCAAAAGCTTCACACACTCTTGATCAAAACAGTGTGAAGCAAAACCAATTTATGGTGCCAACAAGAGCTTCATCAATGGAGGGCAACTACAATTCTCAAACATTCGAAGCAAATTCAAGATTGTTCGAAGCAAATTCAATTTATATGGTTCATCCAAACTTTCGACTACTACAAGGTGTGACTTGCATCACAATCTCTTGCTCAACAGTGTGGAAGCAAAATTTGTATATGTTGTCTCTCCCACATTTTCAAATTTCTAGTTTCCCAAAAAAAAAAAAGGGAAATTCAACAAAACTTCATCAATAGAGGACAACTACAAATTCGCAAAAGTTTTACACTATCTTGATCAAGATAGTGTGAAGCACAATCAATTCATGGTACCCAACAAAAGCTTCAACTCCAAAGCTTCACCTACAAAAGCTTCACCCACAATAGCTTCACCTACAAAAGCTTCACCCATAAAAGTTTCACCAACAAAAACTTCACCCACAAAAGCTTCACCCATAAAAGCTTCACCTACCTACAAAAGCTTCACCCACAATAGCTTCACCTACAAAAGCTTCACCCATAAAAGCTTCACCCACCACAAAATCTTCACCCACAAAAGCTTCACCCACCACAAAAGCTTCACCTACTAAAGCTTTACCCATAAAAGCTTCACCAACAAAAGCTTCACTCACAAAAACTTCCTCCACCACAAAAGCTTCACCCACAAAAGCTTCCCCCACCACAAAAGCTTCCCCCACAAAAACTTCACCCACAAAATCTTCACCTATAAAAGCTTCACCTACAAAGCTTCAACACAAAAGCTTCGCCTACAAAAGTTTCACACTATCTTGATCAAGATTCAAGATAGTGTGAAGCAAAATCAATTCATGGTACCCAACAAAGCTTCACCTATAAAGCTTAATATATATATATATATATATATATATTTCGAAAATTCGAAAATTCGAAAATTTCGAAACAAAAAAATTGAAAAAAAAATTGCCTAGGCCTCCTCTTTTTTGGGCCTAACAACTTTCATAACAAATATTTATGAAGAAAGAGTTTTGGGCTACCACTTACAAAGGAAATGCCTCATTCGTCAACTCCCTCGATCGTAGACTTAGTGAAGGATTATTTTGTGAAAACAAGTTCATTTAAGCAACATCTATAAGCATGCAATTAACAATTAAAGGCGGAATCATGCTTGCATGCACTCAAAAACAAAACATTACCCATGAAATTCAAAGCCTAGTAGATTGGTGAACCAAGACTCAACTCTAATCAAAGTGAGTTGAGAAATATATACCTTTGTAGATTCCTCTTTGCATAAGCAAAGGCTAATCACCCAAAGAGAGGGCCTTCATTCCTTGCATCTAAAATCTATGGATTTGGATGGAAGAATAGGTTTCTCCAAGTTCCCAAAATAGAGAACCTCTAAGTATCTTCACCAAGGTTAGATTGGAGAAGAAATGAGTGACCTTGGAGTAGTGGGATTGCTAGATGCACCCTCCAAGGGGCCGGCCTCTTTTAGAGAGAAATGGAGAGACATGTTCTCTCCAATTTTCTCCAAAACAAACCCTTAATGAATTTTGGCTATAAAGTCATATTTATACCTTTATTCATTTGAGTGGCAAACTTGTAAATAAGTCCAAGTTCACTACCCTGAACCATATGGCCGGCCTTAGGGTGTTGTTTGGGCTTTTGGGCTTTTGTGAATTAAGTTGTCATACAACTTAAGTCAATGGGCTTGACGTTCGAAGCCCATTGGGCCTAAACGTCCAAAACTATCCCGAGGTCTTTAACGAACTTATTCGTTTGATTAATTAACATATTAATTAATCCTTGCCATAAATAATTAAACCATTTAATTATTCTTACTCATCTCCATTGTTTCTTCAATCTCCACCTTACACGGTGTACGATCCATTAGGTTAGCGAGGCAGTGGGCGATTCAAACTCTTTCAAATCGATTGTGAATTGAAACTTACTTTCAATTCTCCCTTTAGTGATTATACACGTTTAGGGCTTCCACAAACCAAGAGTGACACCTAGCAGCATATCATGGTTACCCAAGCTAATCAGAAGAGGTGGAGAACCTATTCAGTTTAGGATTACAAATGCAATACGGTCTTTCTCTAATACAATACTCTTGACCACATTGTTTGGTTTGATAGTTTATTTATTCATGTCTACTATCCAATGTGATTCGTGTGCTTATATGATTACCTTGAATGTGATTTGGAACGCATTCCTAAATCTCATTCATACTCTGGCCAGAGATTCTAAATCATATCATAGAGTATTCTCCCTCAAACAGTTTGAAGGTTAGAGATCCCTTGTTGCGCATTCACTTGCCTCCATAGCTAAGTGGCTTAATCCCAACGATGCCGTGGACACTCCAATGGAATGACGTTTGACATAATCAAAGATCAAGGACTTAACCACAAGACAACGACGATGCCTCAGGTCAAAGGACTACTTTGCATTATCCCAACCATGAGTTCTCATGTGACATGAATATGAGAACTCTTTGTTGATCGTGTTCAGTGAACTCATTCTCTATTGAGCACCTACGTACTTGTCTTGATGTCACACACACCAATGACTCGAGACTAGTCACTCTCCCTGAGAGAAGACACAGTACGTACTGATCTTAACGGACTGTCAATGCCCAATTGACAATCCTATGATCAGGAACATTTAGGATGTGTCTACGAAAGAATGGTCTCATGAATCTAACTACATTAGATCGCATTCTCCCAATCACATATTCCTTGGACTTTATCGTTTAAGCATATAACATTTATATGAGACGGCTCAAACAATAATCTTTACCTTTTATAGTTAAACTAGATTAGTTTAACATGTGAAATGTCTGTAAAGTATCATCATATGATTGGCTTTAGGGCATATTTCCAACACTTAGGGGACTCCTACCTTATGCTACTGCACCTTGATACTCGGAAGTCTCACGACCACTCAGTGACTTGGATTTTTCAAGTCTCCAACCGAGAAATTTTCCTCACTCGGGAAATTAAGGGAGCACTACCTCAACATACAAGCTTCAACAAAAGAAAAAACTCAAAGAACTTAGTGAAAAAGGCCTTGGTTTATTTAACACAATACGTTGAAATGAAACAAAGCTTGTTTATTGATATCTTCGCTAAGTTACAAATATGTACATGTACATGAATCAAAATAAAAAAACAAGATGGAGCCTTCACAAAGGTTACTCAGAAGAAGTCTCAGCAGTCTGCAGAGCCCCAAAAAGAGGAGGCACTAGAGGGTGATTATTCGGAGCCTCAGTATTAGGCAGAACCCCAGAAGGAGGAGGCACCGAAGGTTGATCATTTGGAGCTTCATTACGCGGTACAGCCCCAGAAGATGAAGGCAATAAATGCCTTTGGAACAAACCCACAAACCTCTGATAATCAAATAAAATCTGACCATCAGATTTCTACAGCTGGTTGAGCTTCCTCTTCATGTTTGTAACATAGTCATGTGCAAGCCTGTGCAACTGTTTATTCTCATGCTTTAGCCCTCTGATCTTCTGTTTGAGACTTATCACTTCAGCCGCCAATGATTCAACTTGGCGGGTTCGAGCAAATAGGTGTTGGGCCATATTAGACACAGAACCTGCACACTGAACACTGAGAGCCAGAGAATCCATAACAGCTAACTCATTAGACCGTTTGGAAAGTAGTCTGTTATCTTTGGGAGTGAGAAGATTCCTGACCATCACCGCAGCGGTCATATCATTCTTCATCACATAGTCCCCAACGGTAAGAGGACCAGTAGGGGATAAGAAGGATTGACCCCATATGTTGTCTTGAGAAGGCATTGCTGCATCTTCACCAAAGTTCAAGTCAAAACGACGGTCGGATAGGCCAGACATTCTCAGAAATGATGAAGGAGAAATGAGGTACAATAAATCTCTGAAGTAAGGGGAAAATTCCTACAAACAATAACTCTCTTAATGTACTTCTTGCACACAATTGGTGCCCTTATAAAAGAAAGGGCAACAGGGCCGTTGGTTCAAAAATCGAAGAGGCACCACTATCCGAATTCCGAAGAGACACCACATTCCACACGCAACATCAGCTCATCGGGTACCACAGATAACTTTGCCAAAGATCTCTGACAAAGTTTAGACACATAAATTTTGAAGGTCCAGCTACCATATTATTACCCACAAGGGTAAAGGAACAGCACCACTGCTTGATAACTGGAAAATCCCTATGTGTGTCAACCTCCGTGCTCCGTGACAAGGCAGACTGGCAAAAATGCCCAACCTTTACTTACATTCTAGAAAACATTCCCAACAAGATTGCTTGCTCAAAAATCGAAAAGGTACAGCTCTCCAAATCTCGAGAGCCAGACTCCCAACATGATTACTTGCTCAAAAATTGAAGAGGGACCGCCCTCCGAATCTCGAGAGCCAGACTCCTAACAGGATTACTTGCTTAAAATCGAAGAGGCACATCTCTTCGAATCTCGAAAGCCAGACTCCCAACAGGATTACTTGCTCAAAAATTGAAAAGGCACCGCTCTCCGAATCTCGAGAGCCAGACTCCTAACATGATTACTTCCTCAAAAATCGAAAAGGTACATCTCTTTGAGTCTCGAGAGCCAGACTCCCAACAGGATTACTTGCTCAAAAATCGAAGAGGCATCGCTTTCCGAATCTCGAGAGCCAGACTTCCAACAAGATTACTTGCTCAAAAATCGAAGAGGCACATCTCTCCGAATCTCGAAAGCCAGACTCCCAACAAGATTACTTGCTCAAAAATCGAAGAGGCACTGCTCTCCGAATCTCAAAAGCCAGACTCTCAACAGGATTGCTTTCTCAAAAATTGAAGAGGCGCCGTTCTCCAAATCTCGAGAGCCAGATCCCAGACATTATTGCTTGTTCGAAAATCGAAGAGGCACCACTCTCCGAACTTCGAGAGCTAGATTACCTTGGATAAAGCTTGTCTGCAATCTTCACACGCAACATCAGTTTTCCAGATACCACAGACCACTTTTTCAAAGTGCTCTGACAAAGTTAAAACACGTGAATCTTGCAGCTTCTGCTACATTACTATGACCGAGAAAGGTAAAGAAACAGCGTTACCACTCGCTGTTGGGACAATTCCTATATATGTCGACCTTCATCCTCCACAGCCAGGCAGACCTGCAAATAAAAAAAATGCTTAACTTTTCTTCATATCCAAGATGGCACTCAGCAGAGTCTCTCGAAATACTCAGCTTCTTTTCCGCCCCCCCCCCCCCCCCCCCGATAATACCTCTGCAAACAAGCCATACCAGAGTAAGAGTATCTCATATCATCAGGGTTAAAAGCAAGAGTATCTCATATCATGTTTTTTCCCTGTCTTTTCCTTTAGCCTTGTTCTTACCTGCAAGACAAGGAGAAAGAGAGCAATCAGTCAGCACTTGGAATCAAGCTTCCAGTCAGGAATTGACTGCCTGGAACCCCTTGCCTGACTACTTACCTAACATTGTTCTCAAGTACTCATCTTCAACATCTTATGCTTCCAGAGAAGATACCACATTTGTTTGAGGAATAGTTAGGGCAAGTGAGAAGGATACAAGGAAGCATGTGGAGACAAACGTAACAAAACACGTGCCGATACTTCCACTACTTTGTCAACAGCAAAAGTATCCCATATCATCAAGGTCGAACGTACTCTAGATTTGATGGACTTGTTTTGATCCTTAAATTCTTGAGTCGGCCTTATACTCTAGAGGAAACCAGAAAACCCTCCAGCCCAGTTCAAGAATAAGCCTGTGGAAAGTTACTTCTTCAAAAGCAAAAGTATCTCATATCATCTCTTCTCCATTTGCTTCTCCTTATCCTTGTTGCTGTTTATGACATAAGCAGAATGAGAACAATCAACCGAAAGCCGAAGTCGAACCTCCGATCCAGGTTGCTTGCTTGGAAGTCTGATTGCTTACCTTGTCTGTGACCTCATTCGAACCTTGTTTGTTACCTCATTCAGCAAATCTCCCAGCTCGGTGACTTGGGGGACTCTTACTACATGGTTTGTATCGCGCTTGACCAAGCCTGAAACTACAAGTAAGCTTCAAGTAAAATTGATACATTACCTTGTGCATCTCAACCGGTTAAAGATACCACCCTGGATGGAGGAAAAGTACTTCCAGAGAAGATGCCACATCTACCTATAAGACAGATAAGGCAAGTGAAGACGATACCACACTTTGGTACTTAGAAGTTTCGTGATTACTCAATGACTTAGATCTTACAAGTTCCCAACCAAGGAGCTTCCCTTACTCGAGAACTTAGGGGAGCACTATTTGTACCATACTTGACCAATCCCGAGACTACTGAGCACTGGTCAACGTTATACCGTCAAGGACCCAGAAGAGTTTCCCTCCAACTAGGAGGCCAATCACAGCGAGACACGTGTCAACATCAGAAGTCAATCACAACACGACATGTGTCAATGTCAGAATGAAACTAGAAACTCTCTTCTATAAATAGAGATCATTCTCTCACAATATTTCCGAATATCATTTGTACTAAATCATTCACTAGTACTCACTAAAGGAGAGCTTGAACGTATGTACTTGTGTAAACCCTTCACAATTAATGAGAACTCCTCTACTCCGTGGACGTAGCCAATCTAGGTGAACCACGTACATCTTGTGTTTGCTTCTCTGTCTCTATCCATTTGCATACTTATCCACACTAGTGACCGGAGCAATCTAGCGAATGTCACAAACTTAACACTTTCTGTTGTACCAAAGTCCTCACTGATTTTGTGCATCAACATATTTCATACCCAACACTCATATCTTTAGTAGGAATACAAATTCACCAAATAGTTGGTCGAACACGAAACCGGATAAAAATCCAAGCATTCTGAGGTCTAGTAAACAACACTGCGATAGGGAGTCCAAGTTCTTCAGCAGTTGTGATGGTAAAAGGCATGAAACCGTAATCACCAATATTATTCAACGAAAGATATAGACATTCGGTAATAATCATACATGAGATTCATACAATCTTTTCATATATTGCATAAAATTAGAAAATAAATAATAAAAAAGTACCTTTTTCCCTTGCTCTTGAAAAAAAAAAGAAAAAAAAAAGAAAGATCCTAAATACCAAGCAAATATTGAAGTAATTCAATAATTACCAAAGAGAAATCCACCACGCATGAAATAGAAATTAAAGAAAAAAAATACAAAAAAAGAAAAGGGTACCTCATACTTCGCCTGCAGCTACTCTTCAAAAACCAAAAATCTTAGTTCCTAAATACCAAGAAAACACATAAGCGATTCGATAATTACCAAGAAAAACAAAAGCGTTACTGTCGAAGAGAGGGAAAGACACGTGAAGAAGACGATACGAGATGAGTTGAGGATGTCCTTATAGTCCTAAAAAATGAAAACCCAACAAAACCACCAAAATCGACGATGACAAAGGATATAAGCACCAAAATTGAAGAATAAGAAATTTCACAGCCCAGAAGCTAAAATTAGCAGATAATTAGTATCTGATGAGATCAACAATATATATTGATTAACAATCCAAGAGTTAAATTAGCACAAATTCATATACTATGAAGCTAAAATACCCGTTGACCATAAAAAAAAATTCATGCAAAGTTTTAACCTTTAAGCATGAATATTAAAAACCATAACCCAAACTTAAAAGCCAATAATTAAATTAACAAATTAATTAAAAAAAACCCCAAATGTCACATGCTCTGGGTGTGGAGCCAAAAATAATCACAAGGCGACACGTGGATTATTGGGTAAAAGAGGACAAAAATACCCTTGAGGCATACTAGGATTCCTACGCGCGAGCAGCAGACAATCATCCCTAAACCAAGTCAAAAGTACCCAAAGGAAGGTAACAAATTCATAGTTATCTCATCCATCCACATTTTAGGTAGTTACTTCATAACCTACCAATTATTCCACATAAATTGAGATAATTAACAAATTAATGGGATTATTACCTAATAAACTCATTAATTTGTCAATTAAATCAGCAATTAAACCAAAAAACCTACCCTAATGGCCGGTTATCCTCCTCCATAAAGGGGACCGGCCATTTCCTTTATTTTTTCCACCTTTTCCTTACTCCTTTTTTCCCTTTTTAAGCCAATTATTTAATTATTCATTATAACCTTTTCATAACCACAAAAAACATTCCCCTTTGGTTTAATTAGTCAATTAACATTCAATAAATGGGCTAATTAAACCAAATTCAAGCAAAAAACTCTAGCTATGGCCGGCCACTTTTGATCCCTATAAATGGGATCCCATTCTCACCCAAAAACGGATTTGAATACTCTTGTAAAAATCCCAAAATTCTCTAAATATTATTTCTCTCTAAACTCTAACTTTGGCATTGAAGGTTCTTCGACCAAAGCCCCCCCCTAATTCATCGTGGGCGCGTGAGGCTTGTGGCCATAACCAAAGGTGTTATTTATTTTGTAGTTGCAATTTTGTCCAAGATCAATGAGGAAGAAATTTGCATCCACAAATTGGTGCTTTCATTGAGAGTTGAAATCCATACTCGTAGAAGACTCTCGCATAAAAAGGTTTTTTCTTTATTTTCTAGTCCATTTGAATATTTTTCATACGTTCTTATTATTAGAATTTTTCACTTCCAAAGGTTCTTTGATAAAACGTATAAGCAAAATATAATGGCTAGAAATTTAGAAAATTCCACAAGTGAAAATTCTAATGTTCAAGAAATAGGATTGCGGAGATCCGTGAGGCTAAATGCGACAAATAGTGGAGCAGCACCACCACCACGGTGGCTACCTCGGTAGCCACCCGTGGCGAGGTCTATAGTGCCTTCACCACGGCCCGAGTGATGTCATCGAAGGCTCACGGCACCAAGGCCACGACCCAAGCCGTGACATCCAAGCTTGCACGTGTCCGAGCCCAAGCCTCGCATTCGCATGCATCACGCGCTGAACAGCCTGCTCCCGCCAAGCAGCATACTCTCGTGGCCCAGCCTGCTCCCGACGAGCAGCCCATTCCCGTGGTTCAGCCTACTCCCGCCGAGCAGCCCACTCCCGTGGTCCAGCCTGTTCCCGTCGAGCAGCCCACTCTCACGGCCCAGCCTGTTCCTGTGGCTTTCCAAGCAGCCCAAGTCGGCCCAAGACTATCTCAACCATCCGGACTTACCATCGAGCCGGGGGCATTCTCACCATTTTTTTTCACGGATTTGACATTTCCCAACTCAAATCTCTCGCACCGAGTCTACCACCCTTCCACTGCCCAATTAGGCGTATTCCTTCCAAGCTCTTCCAATCCAAATGGCTAACAACACTTGTCTCGACAAGTCAAAGAATTGACGAGCACCCTTGCACAACAGACAACCTTGGTGAATCAACTTTTGCAACGTATCGGGATCCAACATGCCCCAGACGAGGTATCCCGAAGTAGGACAAGGGCAAACGAACCTTTTCAGCAGCGTCCCGGTAAGCAGCCATTTGACCAGCCACGAGCCGAACGTTCAGGCAGTGTACATTCCCAATTGGGCCCCCAAGATAGCGTATACTCCCGTCTTAGAGCGCGGAGGAGCGTGCACTCTTGACTAGGCCCACAGATGAGCACACATTCACGGTTGGGGTCATATTCTGATAGTCAACATAAGCAATTTTTCTGGCAAAGTGTTCATTCGTGGCTAAGCCCGTAAGGAGCATCATCCACCTCACATCAGAATAGGCAGCACAACGGACGGAGAGAAGCAGTCACTCAATCCTGCTCAAGTTCAACCAGCAGCCTGTGAAGAACTCGTTTGCCTACTAGGAACGCACCACATACACTGCATCCGCGGCATAGACGAGCCAAACATATGGAAGAGCAGCCTAGACCAGCAAATCATGGCTGGGGGCAGCCGAGAGCTCAGCTACCCCAACAAAGGTAAATTCAGAAAGAAGTAGAGAGACTATTGACCAAGCAATTGCATGATTTCCAACACAACAAGGTCACCGACGATGCACTACGACGAAACATGACCAACATAAGCAGGTCACCCTTCACAGACGAGATCGAGCAGGCAGAGCCTCCACGCGAGTTCAGCATGCCACATTTCACATCTTTCAAAGGGGATGAAGACCCGAAGAGACACTTACCGAAGCGCAATGATCCTTTATCGAAACAACGATGATCTCATGTGCAAGATATTCGCCACCACTCTATAAGGCGAGGCGCAAGATTGGTTCTACACCCTGCCGCCACAATCCATCCGGAATTTCTACAAACTTTTTTAAGTTTTCACCCTAGAATATTCATCTTATTGCTCGATAAAAAATAAGTCTGACCATTTGTTCGACGTTAAGAAGAACCCAAAGGAGTCGCTTCACGACTATGTGAGGAGGTTCAAAGTAGAAAAGGCAAAAATAGTCGGATGCAACGACTCGATAGCTAGAGCAGCCTTCCAAAAAGGACTTCCAACAGACCACCCGCTATTTGGAAAATTGATCATGAAAGAAGATCTAACTCTGGCAGACTTTTTTACTTTGGCAGAGAAGCATGCACTTTAGGATGAGGCTCGCCAATGAACATTCAAGGACTTGAAGAAGTACCCAACATCACATCCCTAGAAGCAGCGGAGGACTTATTCACATGTTTGACAGTATCTAAAGTAGCAATAAGCTCTACTATCATGCGAGAAGAGATGGGGGCCCGACTACCTGTATTCTACAGTTCAAAAGCTCTCCTCGATGCGATTAAAAATTCAAAAGCTAACTTTGGCGATAGTTGTTGCAACCCAGAAGCACAAGTTTTACTTTTAAACGCATGTGGTCATCCTCATGACGTACTATTCTGCCCAATCCAGACGCGCGACGATAAAGGTGTAAACCCTGGCAGATGTAAAGTTTTTTTACGAACGCAACATTGGAAGGAAACACTCGGAATCAAGTTTTGTCCTCGTCACCCTAAAAGATTCTACATAGGAGCAACATGTACCGGCAGTTGAGTACCACTTCTTGCTGCGCACCACACGGCCCTAGTCGACCCTTGCTCAATGATTCAACTCTAGAGTGGCCCAATACCGGTAGTTGAGCATCTCCTGCTGCGTATAACATGGCCCCATCTCCATAGCTCCCTACTGCGCCTTCACACCGAGCCTAGGTGATGCAACAGAACGACCCAACGATGCCTCAGAAGTAGCCGAGCATACTCTAGCCGCGCCTACTCCACCCGATGGAGATTTCTGGCATTTGCATGCCGACGGCGCAGAAAAGCCTTCATCACTGCCCGCAGAGAATGCTCCAAAAAGATGAATCTCATCTGGGAAGGTCTGTACAAGAACAGCAGAGAAGGCGGCAAGAGTAATTACACCCTCGCCACCATGAAACGGCAAAAAGATTGAAAAGCAGTGGATGGCCTACAATCTGAAGAAGTACCATGTGTGACCTCCCACTACATCAAAGCTCGAAGACTCAAGAAGCTGGACGGGCACCACCTCACAAGCCAAGGACTATCCAGTTGTTATGCAGTTCCTACCTTACAGCTAAGTTCTCGTTTGTTTCACTCATTTTTTTTCAATGAAGAATTCAGAAGTAATCACAAATTGGCTCGGCTACATACTTACAACGACTGATCACTCCTGCACTTCAAAATAAGATTGCGCCCTACTTAGGGATTCATCGCAGGAATTACGCCCTCAAGGGACCAACCATGTTCTCCAGTGTGAGAGGGTAAACTAATTGCTCTCCAGTGCGGGAGGGTAAACCAATTCCCCGACACCCATATGGGTCAGCTTTCCAAGACGGGAGGATAAACTTTACACTCCGAATATCCAGACGTGGATAAGCCTGGCTGCCCTAGTATAACTAGATGCACGATGGCTTACGCCAAGATTCCTAGAAGTAGCCACAATGGTCTTTGTCAAGACTTAGCTAACTGAAGGATTTTTTGTCTCTTGGCCTAATCTGTAGGAAACCGGGCTCTAGAGACGGAGGGGGCACATTACGCAGTACGCCCTACAGACGGCTGCCCTGGAACCCTAAAGCTGCTACCGAGTGCACTAAGGTAGCCTACGGATTCTGGAAGACTACCTATGGCTTGCCCTTCGAGCAGTAAAGCCGCGCTAGACTTATACAACCACACATTCTTGTGAAAGGTTAAATAAGCTAGCGCGCATATACGAAGTTTTATCCACTACCGACATGCTACGTAGTCGATAAGCTTCACCTCTGCCAAGCGCAGAACAACCTACACCAAGTCCTAAAGTGTTGTGATACTTGCTATGTAACCTACGAAATTGGAGAAAGACAAGGTTAACAGCCTAATGGTTACGCAGACTTGTCTGCTTCTGTAAGTAAGGCATCCGGCTGCCAACCCTATGACTAACAACTTTGCAAAGTTCTACACCAACACCTACGGCTGCATAGGCTACGCGGGCTTGTCTACTTATAAAAAAATAGCATGCCTACCACTGGTCTATCAAGTCTAAAGGTTAGGGCATGAACAAAAGAAACGAAGGAAAACATGTTTATAAACAACTAGCAAAGGCCGAAGGAGTTTAAGCAAAACAAGAGCTACAAGGAAAAACAAATAAAATCCTAAAGGCTACCTAGAAGACTATAACAGCTTGGACATCCCACGACTACTCGGTCGCCACACCTTCAGCAGCCGCGACGCTCTTAGCAGCGGTATCATCCGGCGCTTCACCCCTGGCTGCCCCAGCCTGGGCACCAACTTCTCCAACTACTTCACTAATGCAAGCCTCAAGAGTAAAAGCAAGCAAGTCTTTCGGAGATATAGATAAGGTCTCGAAACCCCGAGCCCAGCCTTTTCACCTTTCAGCTGCTCATCCTCCTCGAGCAGACCAACATGGATGCTTTGCAGCTCATCCACTTCCTTCTTCAGACTTTCGTTGATCTTCAGTACACCTTGAAGTTCTAACACTTGGGGTTCAAGCCTATCGACGATTCTCTTGAAGTGGATCACTTGATTATAAGCAGCAATCAACTTTTCATCCTTTGCATAAGCAGTGAAACAAAGCTTAGAAACTGCAAACTCGAGATCTTGAATCTGAGGTATGTAACATCCAATCTCCTTCTCTGCATTTTCATGCTTAACTTAGATCGCGTCAAGCCTAGTCTTCAAGTCAACGATCTTTTGGCGAGCGGTCTCAAGCTGCAAAGAAGTGGGGGCAGAAATATTAGACCCATTCAAAGCAACGAGCTCAGAATCTGCCATACTATTTACCGTCTCCTTAGCAGCCTTGTTATATCTGCATCATAACAAGCAGAGCAGTCATTTTATATTGGGTCGTGTGCTTCGCAAACGAGCTTGGGCAAACACCTTTCTAACGCTATCAACAAACTTGGCACAAGCGTTCATGTTTTCAAAAGATCTGGTTTCAAAAGCACATAGATCTCAGCAGCCTCACCAGAAGCAGGCTTAGTGGATTTCTCACAGCTGCCTACGCGAGCAGTCTCCTCATTCCCAGCAGGCGAATTAGTATCAACAGCATAAGGAATGGGCCTTGGCGCCACTTTAGCAACAGAGTCTACCTTATCGCTCTTCATAATAGCAAGCATCTCCAAAGGTGAATCAGATTTAGCTCCCAACAGACGTCTTGGTACAAAATTCAACACTAGGGGCATGACAAGACCTTTATGCCGAACAATCCTATCAGCAATCGTACTAGCCATTCTTGACATGGCAGGCGCCACATGCTCAGATCTAGCAACCTCATTTTTCGTCCCTTTGGAAAAAGTCAAGTCAATCACAAGCCTGGAGGCAGTCGACGAACCCGCGCGAGCGAAAAAAGTCTTTGGTTTTTTCTCAGCTGGCATCTCTTGAGCAAGCAGGGAAGATCATTTTTCCCACCTTCACTTGCAGCAGGATCCACAACAGTGATTAGATGAGCCAATGCATCTGCCTTGATCCTATTCACCTCCTTTTTTGGGAGTAGCCCACGTTTCTCCTGACGAAGAGAGTTAAAGTAACCAACGCCATTCGTGTTACCTAGCAGGGGAGTTCAACCCAACATTCCAGCAGCTCATGAGGCCCGCAACCTCTTCATTTCTCTCAATCACACGACCTAGCTCGCGTCGTGTCCAAAAGCCTAAAAGGACATGAGCCATGTGACTTGCTTAGCACTGCACCCCAGCGCCACAATCTGTGGCCCCAGCCGCACAAAATGCCTATGGCTTTAGCCAAATTGAACAACCCAAGCAGTGGTCCTTGCCACAACACCTCATCGGCCCATGCCGAGCCGACTCCTGGCCCTTACTAGCCGACGTGTTGCACCACCCCAACGGCTGCCTCGCGACAGCACTATCCAAAAAGAAGACAAGAAAATTAAAATTTTCTTACATCGGTGCGGCACAGAGAAGATGAAGAAATCAACGAAAGACGATCCTTTGCACGGGCAAGATGTAGAAGATTGCTAGAGGAGGGGGAACAAATATCCTCTAAGCTCTCTCTCTCTTGTAGGGTAGAATAAATCGCTCTCCAAAGTTGATTTAATGACCCACTTAAGGTGGACTTAAATAGGCTTTGGGAGAAATTTATTTCCCTTTCCTAAAAGGATCTAATTTCCTATTAAAGCGAGAAAATCTCTACACCTGTTGCCCTTTCCTGCAAGCAGCCCAACATGTGTGGGGGCATTTGTGGAGCCAAAAATAATCACAAGGCGAAACGTGGATTCTTGGGTAAAAGAGGACAAAAATACCCTTGAGGCATACTGGGATTCCTACGCGCGAGCAGCAGGCAATCATCCCTAAACCAAGTCAAAAGTGCCCAAAGGAAGGTAACAAATTCATAGTTATCTCATCCATCCACATTTTAGGTAGTTACTTCATAACCTACCAATTATTCCACATAAATTGAGATAATTAACAAATTAATGGGATTATTACCTAATAAACTCATTAATTTGTCAATTAAATCAGCAATTAAACCAAAAAACCTACCCTAATAGCTGGTTATCCTCCTCCATAAAGGGGACCGGCCATTTCCTTTATTTTTTTCCACCTTTTCCTTACTCCTTTTTTCCCCTTTTAAGCCAATTATTTAATTATTCATTATAACCTTTTCATAACCACAAAAAACATTCCCTTTTGGTTTAATTAGTCAATTAACATCCAATCAATGGGCTAATTAAACCAAATTCAAGCAAAAAAACCCTAGCTATGGCTGGCCACCTTTGATCCCTATAAATGGGATCCCATTCTCACCAAAAAAACGGATTCAAATACTCTTGCAAAAATCCAAAAATTCTCTAAATACTATTTCTCTCTAAATTTTAACTTTGGCATTGGAGGCTCTTCGGCCAAATCACCCCCCCAATCATCGTGGGCGCGTGAGGCTTGTGGCCATAACCAAATGTGTTATTTATTTTGTAGGTGCAATTTTGTCCAAGATCAAGAATGAAGAAATTTACATCCACATTGGGATTCCAAAATCAGACTCTTGAAATTGGGGCACTCGTACTTCAATTCGTCTTCCGGTGCTCCAAAGCCATTTTTGGATTTTTTTTTGAGAGAGAGTTGAATGAGAGAAGGATTTCTAGAGAGAGAGAGAGAGAGAGAGAGAGAGAGAGAGAGAGAGAGAGAGATAGAGAGACAGTTGAATGAGAGATGCAGATTGTGCCTTTTGGAAGCAATTAGAGTTTATGCATCCTCTTCTCTTTCCACAATGACCGACACGTGCATAACCTTCTCCGTAGTTGGGTTCAAAAAAAGAAGAACAGAACAAAAGAAAGGCTGCACCAATCATGGACACCTGGATAGCAAGGGCAAATCTGACACATCATTGTGGACAAAACAAGCAGCAAAAAGGCAAAGCAAAGAAAAACCAAGGGCATTTATGTCCGGACACTGGAGATGAACAGTGCCGAGGGAAAACTAAATTTTAGTATATATGATTTATTTCATTGGATATTGGTTGTATGCATCACTTGTACATTAAATATGATACAAAAACATAGTCTCTTTAACATTACTCCAGATTTATCTCGTGATAACAACCAGAGAATGGCGTCCAAACTTATTATTAGATGATAATTTCTGACAATAAGACATCATTTGAGCAATATTAATTTTACAACATACACCTTTTAATTCTCTTCAGAAATTTACATAAACTTTTTATTCTCTTCAGAGATATGTCTCTACTGCTTAACATCATTACTTAATCCTCAATTCGTCAAGAAAAGACTTTCCATGAAGCTTACGATCAAAAAATGCTTTGAAATATTCTTCAACACTCATCCTTTTAAATGCTGCAGGTGTTTGCTCAGTGATCAAGCTAGAGGCCGGGCCGATTTCACCATCAACTCTGGGGTTGTAAAATGTGGCGATTGAGAGCCTTTCTTTTTCAGAGTTCACAGTTGCACGATGTTCAATGCTACGATACATCCCATTTGTTATAACCTGCCATGCATACATGCATATATTTAAACACTAAAAATAAAAGGTGATAGCTGCAATAGGTATAATTATTAAGGATCAAGCTTTTGTTTGAAATAATTGTTCAACAGATCTCTCACAAAATATAGGATGCACTCACGCGGTAAAAAGTTATTGAAGATTAAGCTATGTGTGAAAGATTTACATGCTTAAACAATATAGTCAGTAAACATGACATGGATAACACTACATTCTTTTTTTTTTTTTTTTTGGTAACAAAAAGTTTAGAGCAAGGGAAGACTACCCATTGCAGGTCCAAGGCATACCACATGCCTCTTTGAGAACTTACAGAGGGGGGCTTTAGCCTTTTTTTTTTAGTTTTTACATATTGCTCACCAAGAGGGATTGCCAGCAACGAGACTTGAACTTAAGCTTTGGTCTAGCAAAAAGAACGATCCTTACCAACTCAACTAACTTTTGTTCGCAACACTACACTCACCTGATGGTCAATGGTATGAAAATGACAGTTGGATAACATTTTCATATAAGTATCGAGCAAGATAATATTCAAAAGGTTAAAGTTATCAGTGAAAATCATTACCTCTAGAACGTCTCCAATATTCACAATAAAGGCATCTGGTAGTGGCTTCACAGGAACCCAAATCCCATCTTTCTTTACTTGGAGGCCATCCATTTCATTGACTTGTAGGAGGATGGTGAGAGCTCCACCATCAGAGTGAGGGGTCAGACCGAGGACTTTCCCCGGCTGAGGACACGGAGGGTAATAGTTCACCCTCACCGCTTGCAATGCACCTTCGAATATGTTGGTCGCTTCATTGGTTTCCATCTGCAAAGCTTTTTCCATTTGTGATAGGATAGTCATGGCTAGGTTTTTCAGTTCCAATGAGTAAGTTTCTAAAGTCTCTCTGCATTATAAAAATATAGGTGAATTATTTGTACATATATCTTACAATGATAAATTGTGCCTAAAATATGTTACAATATATGCAAAATAATTTACGTACAAAATAAAGCAATATTGTTTGATTCAAAATTAATTTACTTATTAATTGTACATATATCTTATACTAATAAAATGTGCCCTATATGCATGCAAAATAAACTACTACATAATAAAGGGTTGTTATTTTTTATTAAAAAACAATTTACCTATAGTTTAAATAAAAATATAAATTAATTATTTGACAATATGTTTTTTTTTTTTGTCAAAAAATAGATTTTGTTAAATTAGCAACTGACGAGATTTGAACTCATATCGTCATGTAAGGATCCAATTCCTTTCCACCATTGTGGTAAAGGGCTGATTGCATATTACTATTGCTCAATATATTTAATAATACATGTAAATAATTTACCTATAAAAATAGTTATTTGCTCATCATCAATTTGTAAATAGGTAAACTAATTGGTAGAATATTTTTGTACGTATTTGTAGCACTATTTATGTGCAAATAATTTAAACTACCTATTAATAAAATTTTCTTTGTCAACCAAAAGATGATGAAAAAACTATTTAGTCTTCTTTCACAAAAAAATGATGGGCAATAATGAAATAATTTGGATATTGTGGCAAGAGGTGCAATTATTTTGTAATAATAGTCAATTATTTTTCTACATTGCTGTCTTTATGAAATTTGTATTCTATTTGAATATTTAAACATAGGTGGGTTTTTGTCTATAAAATAGGAGTTGCAAGGGTGTATCCCCATGATTTTCCTATACTAAACTCAGGTGTCGAATTAGTTTTTTATATTGGTCCTTTTTATGAGGTAAATTGTTTCAAATCTTTTGAATCTATACACATAGGTACGTGACATAATTCCTAAAATAGAAAATTAGATTTTAATCCTTAAATAAGATGAAATTTAAAAAAAAAATGTCTTATACAAGATTAAAATTTGATTTTAGTCCCTAGACTCTATTTAATGCCAACATATGTATAAAATGTCCCTCTTTTTTCTTTATAATTTTATGGTGTTCATAAATTAAATTGTATGAAATTATTATAAATTTTAATTCTCATTATGGTAAGTATCTTTAATAAGAAAATATTTTGGTAGAGATTTTCTGGTACACTTATGTTTTTCAATATTTTTGTCTGCACCACTGATTCATTACAATATATTTAGGAATGAACATTTCGGTACACTAAGTTAGTATAATATGTTTAGGTACAGATATGGTACACTAGTTTATTATAATATATTTAGGTACCGATTTTTATGTACACTAGTTTAATATCATATATTTAGGTACTGAATTTTTTGGTACACTTATGTTTTTGCATATTTTCTTATGTGCCACTAATTTACTACAATATATTTAGGTACAGATAATGTCACATCCCAACCCGGGCCCCCACCACATCACGAGCTTAACTCCACCGTAACAGGATATTGTCCATTTTTAGCCCCGACCACGCCCTCACGGTTTTGTTTCTGGGAACTCACACGAGAACTTCCCAGTAGGTCACCACTCCTGGGATTGCTCTCGCGCGAACTCGCTTAACTTTGGAGTTCTGACGGAACTCGAAGCCAGTAAGCTCCCAAAAGGCATTGTGCTAGGTAGAGATGAGAATATACATATACGGCTTATAAGATCCACTCACCTGGACGATGTGGGATGTTACAATCCACCCCCTTAGGGCCCGACGTCCTCGTCGGCACACTTCCGGTCAGGGATTGACTTTGATACCAAATTGTCACATCCTGACCCGGGCCCCCACTACATCTCGGGCTTAACTCCACCGTAGCACGATATTGTCCGCTTTGGGCCCCTACCACGCCTTCACGGTTTTGTTTCTGGGAACTCACACAAGAACTTCCTAGTGGGTCACCCATCCTGGGATTGCTCTTGTGTGAATTCGCTTAACTTCGGAGTATCCCGAAGCCAATGAGTTCCCAAAAGGCCTCGTGCTAGGTAGAGATGAGAATATACATATAAGGCTTACAATATCCACTTCCCTAGGCGATGTGGTATGTTACAGATAATTCGGTACATTAATTTAGTAAAATATATTATGATACGGACGTTTAAGTATACTAATTAGAGGAAGTAAAATAAAAGTAATGAATTAAAATGTGTATAATAATATATCTTAATTTTATTGTAATATCTATTAAATAGTAAACAAAAATATAATATGATTTTGAATTTGAATTAATTACACATTAGGGGACTAAAATCAATATCCAATCTAACACTAAGTTTTTATTGAATTTTAGTCTTCTTCAAGGATTAAAGTTCAAAAACCCCAAAATCATGTTAGGATGAATATATACCTAAACGCCCTAATGCACTGATATCTATCAATAATATTATTAGACACATACAAATGATTTCATTAGAAACACGTATTAATAGAAGTCAGTATGTTACACTCACTTATATCAATACTCTAACTAGAGATTGTCAGTAATAAAATCAGTTTTTTTTTTCTTTTATTAAATAACATTACTCTTCCATATATTCGTGCATTCACATTCATATTGCACAAAATCATAGACAAACATATTTATTTGGAATGAGAGGACCTGAAAGGAGAAGGGAGTTTTGGGAGTAAGCGAGGCTTCCTCAGTTGGACAGGAAGGGTGGTCAAGAAGAAAGTGTCAGCCCAATCGAGTTTTTGCTCTTCAGAAACTACAAAGGATTGTCCAAAACCTTCAATGTCTCCTGGCTGTTGCGAAAAAATTTTCTTCTCTTCCATGGGTAGGTTGAAGAACTCTTGAGTTTCTGTCTTCATTTTCTCCAACAAGGAAGAGCTCACACCATGGTTCACCAACTGTAAAAATATATAGAGTGAATACTATGGCCAAAAAACCTACGAAATAGCAAATTCTAAATTTAGTACGCAGGCAAGGTGAAAAAAAACATAGGTTAGGCCTAGAAAGTAGCCAAGTTAACCAAGGAAAAGAAGAACAAAAAACTAAAATACATTTTGTAGCAACCTATTAACGAATTTTTTTGTAGCAACCTAATTTATAGCTTAATGTCTAGGCTTCCACATCATGGTATCTGTTTGCACCATACTTCACCGGAGCAGGGGTCTCACATGTAAAGTCCAAAGGCCCTATGTACTTCATGTTATCCAAGTTGTGTTGTCTATGTGTTAGCCTTGAAAACTCATCACACGTGAGTAAGTAAGGATGTTGACAGTATGAATCCCAAATCGGAGAGAAGAGACTTTACATATTTTTATACGAGCTACACTCCATATTGCCACTTGATTTTGTTATGAAACCTCAATATTTTTCAGATCAGCCCATTCGATTGATACCTAAAATGGTTTTATCCGTAAAAACGGTCCTTACATAACCAAAAGGTCGAAGCCATGAATTTCCAAATGGGTGGGCTGGCTATTTTTAAGTGTGAATCACTTGTTACTAACATGAATTTCAATCAACGACAAATCAAGGGAAAGTTTGATATAGAAGTGGACTACTAATTAAGCTTAACTTGAGGTGAAATATATATATAATTACATGATTACATAGTTATGTACTGCTTTTCATATCGCCAACGAAGACTAGATGATCATCGACATATTCCTGGAACTCGTGATGAAAGATTTAAGTGGAAAAGGCTAGGTAATTTAATTACCTGAAAGAAACCCCACTCTTGGCAAGCAAAATGGAGCCTGGCTAGTTCAGCTTCAGAAATGGTTGATTCTTGTGAAAGCAATTTCTGCATGTCAATGGATGGTATTTGATGCGCATGATGATCAGAACTGATGATCTCTTGATGATGAGGCTGTATGTATCTGGTTGGGATTGTGAGTATTGGCTTCTTTACTAATTCTTGAACACTAGGAACAAGAAGAGAACCACCGTACAAGCTCTTCCCGGCGAATGCCCTTTCTTCCATACTTAGCTTTTGTGTACGCTGTAAGTAATGGGTGTTTGAGATAGGCTCTGGTAATGGTATATGCACTAACTGTGTAGAATACTATATGTGGGTGTATACATATATATGCGTGTGTGTGTGTGTGTGTATTTTGTTCCTCTCTCTTGTTCTTGGTGCTACGATGACGACTGATGATCAAAAGGTTGGTTTGTCAGATTCTCCTTTGTGCCTGACTTTCTGTATGAGTTCAGTAGCGATATGGACCAGTCACCAACCTACCTTTGAATCTTGATCTGATTAGAATAGTCTCTCTCTCTTCAGAAAGGACACGTGGCTCCTTAATGGTCGAGTATTATTCTTATCTATAAGCAAGATATCAATTACTTTCAAATTACATAAATAATGAGTTAGAGCATCTACAGACTCCCTAAGTGAGCTCCTAGCTAAAGTTTAGAGAGGATTTGAAAATGTTCATTTCTAATCACACTTCCTATCCACTTCTTGAGATAAGATTTTACTATGAGCTACTAAATTTAAGGAGTGAGAATGGAGAACCTAGCATTAATCACTAATATTTAATAATATTTTAAATAAAAACTCTTTGCATATTAGTCCACAATTATAACTTCCTAACTTAGAATCACTTAGTACACGGTCTAGTAATATTTCTCTTTACTTGTAAGTGAGAGGTTTTAGGTTCGATTCTCGTCATAGATGAGTTTGAACCACATTATTGATAGCCCATTGTGAGGTTAAACCTACCATTTTCTCCTCAGTACAGATAATATCGCTTGTTCAAAAAAAAAATTCCTAACTTAGAGAATATAATTGGAGAAGAAATTTTTTAGGGACCCATTTTCTCCTCAGTACGGCTATAATTATTATAAATTTTAGAGAGACCACATATTTGTAGCAGTTGGATAAAAATTGAACGGCTCGATGGGCCTGATCAGAAGGATCATCTCCATCTGCTCATGAGAGGATCCTGATCCACAAAACATATCACTAGAGATGACACGTACCAATGTCTAGAAAAGGTTAAAAAAGGATGACTGCGTAGTTGCTTTATTCTTAATTTACAATACATGCCATTTAAGAGGAGATTTTCAATTTTTCTAAATATTGGAGTTTAGTTGTAGAACCCATTCTATATCGAATTTCAACGATCCGAATCGTCTATTTTATAAGTCTAGATTCATAGATCATTCTTACAAAAATTCAATTCAATTTGGAACCCTTTGCCTATTTAATTATCATAAAGGAGTTTCAATGTTTCTTAGAGAACAAAATGTTCATCAATTTCTTTGAAATTAATTAGATGCTTCAAATATTTCTAATTTGACTAATATTTTGCAACGATGATTTATGAGATGCACCTTGAAAAATGACGGTTCAAAACGTTAAAGTTCGATGTGATATGGTCCTCACAACTAATTTCTATTTTTTGGAGATTCAACCTCTATTTACAATATAACTAAGATCTTATAGAGGATAGAATAACATTAGTTTGCAATTTTTTTTTCCCAACTCACTGTAAAGATCTTGTAGAGGATAGAATCATTGAAGCATTATTAATCTTCTACGCATATAAAGGGAGTATGCAAGGATAAAGTTTTCATAATATTTAAATTACTCTTCTTCTATTTGGATATCAAAAAATAAAAATCACAAAAAAAAAAGAATCCACGTAGGAGGACCATAGATGGCTACGTTCATTATTTTTTTAAATATATTTTAATAAAAACAATAATATTTAAAATAAGTAAACTTAATGAATAACTAGCATATGGGCACACACAAAGTGTGTGAGAAATTTTTTTTTTTTTTTGTTTTTGAAATAAAATGAGAGAGGAAAAGAGTGATAAAGAATGTGGGAATGGGAAATTTTTTATTTTTTATTTTTTTATAAATTAAATATATGTTAGGATTACATGTAGGTAAGACTTTAGAAAAAAAAATAGTAAAATTTGGTTGTGTGAAATTATATTTATGTCCCATATTTCTTATTTCTGTTTTAATTAAAGGGTGAAACTAGTAATTTCATAAGATTTTGGTTCACAATGAGTGTTTTATTAATTAGTAGAGATAAAAAAGTAACACAATAAAAAGAGAATTTCTAAACTCATAATTATGATACAAGCAAGACGTCTGATATATAAGGAAAAGTCTTGTGCAAATCTAATATCGGAGGCCGATTAGGTCGCAGCATGGCGATTTCTATTGTCAATTAAGGGGACTTTTCTGAGTTCATTGTCATCTTCAAATTATAGTTGTGTGGATAAGAATTCTAGAGAGGTTGACTACGCAATATCACAGTGACGGTCTATATTTTTTGTTTAAATTCAAGAAATTTAGCTTGACTTCAGAAGCAATACTGCTCATGAACTGTGACAGGTTTGACCATCATGCATTGACATTGAAAAGGCTTGGATAAGTTGATCTTCTTCTACTAATCAGCATAGACTCATTTTCTTTTTGTTATGTTTCAGTATCAAAACGCCCAAGAGACATACACGGGGGGCTCTTTGCACTCGAGTTACACGAGCAATTTTGCTGGACCTGAATGGAAAAAGTTGAAGTTTCATCATAAAATCAATTGACAATAGAGGGTTAGGTAAACTTCTGATAGGAAAAATTTCATCACACTTTTCTCATATGTAATGAATTTTCAAGTCTAACACATGAGACAAGCTGCTCTGATACTCTAATTGAAATTCTAACATAAATCAATTAGCAGTATGACAAATTAACTAACTTCTTATCAACCTTTACAAGATTAGTGAACTTCCGATATGCGACATTTATTTACATCCTCGTACCGAATGCAATAAGTCCTCCTTTTGTATGTCTTAGCTAGGCAAACGAATAACATCCCACATACTACTAGGCTCCGCATCCTTTTTGACCTCCGTAGAAACCCTAACAACTGCCACAAATTGTGATGAAAAAGTTAAAGCATATGGTCAATAGTTTATTGCAGCAAGGCCATATGATTCAGCCTTAGAGAAGGAAGAGAACCAACTTGAATAGGCGTAAGCAGTTGCATGGAAAATATACAATACGCATAGAATATTTACAGCTCTTTCCTTTGACTGCTTAATGCTTACTACCATATGAAGGACCTGAAAGCTACAAATCAATTATACATATGCCAATGTGCGATACATGAAAACGAAAGAGATCCCTCGTTTTCTAGTTTTCGGGTCTTTCTTTTATCTAACCTATGTAGAAATTCATGTACAACTGTTTGGACCCAAAATTACATCATCGGCCCATATAATCAAGGCCGTTAGTTGGGCATAGCTCCTAACCGTCGGATGAAAAGTGAATTACAAATATTTTTAATATATTTCACGATAATTATTCTGATATCAAGATATTATCCATCAAAGTGATTATCTTGGAGTTTATGTTAAAGTATTTTTACGTCAACAAATAGATTTTTTCTCCAACATGATTATAGTTATATTTCATCTTACCATGTAGTCTACGGCAGTTAGAAGTCTAATTCACTAATGATATACTCGATGGGGTTCAACTTGAGGAGGCATCTGTAGTATTTTCACTTGGCCGGTCAAATAGAAATATGCCACGTGAGTTATATCATGCATGGGATGAGCAGGAGATAAGGATGGCATACCATGAATTATCGGAATTGTTTCCCAGAGTCATCACCATGTATGCACGTGGTCAAGTATTTGAAATTTTGAGTCTGGATATCACCGATTCAAGTTGTGATAATCGTTAGTAAAGGGATTGGCTTATCAAGAGTTAAAAAGTGGGGGTGATATCGTGTATTAGCACGGGGAGGAGGTGGTAGAGTTGCAATTAGAGTCCACAAAATTATCAATCGCATACTCGTCCCTATAAATACAAGACTCGGTGCAACGGGAGAGGACCTCCAATTCAACACACAAAATTGCCCTACGCAAACCCTCTCAACAACTTTGAGATTTTTTTATTTTCTTTTTCACCAACACATCTTCAGTTTGGATAAACAGCACTGTGAAGGCAACCGGTGATATCTTCAGTCGGCATAGATAGCACTGCGTCGAGGGTGACTGGTTATCTATCCAAGTCTCGGTTGAGAAGGATTTTTGAATCATTATTGGCAAAGGTTGAAATTTTGAGTCTGCACGTGGTCAAGTATTTGAAATTTTGAGTCTGGATATCACCGATTCAAGTTGTGATAATCGTTAGTAAAGGGATTGGCTTATCAAGAGTTAAAAAGTGGGGGTGATATCGTGTATTAGCACGGGGAGGAGGTGGTAGAGTTGCAATTAGAGTCCACAAAATTATCAACCGCATACTCGTCCCTATAAATACAAGACTCGGTGCAACGGGAGTGGACCTCCAATTCAACACACAAAATTGCCCTACGCAAACCCTCTCAACAACTTTGAGATTTTTTTATTTTCTTTTTCACCAACACATCTTCAGTTTGGATAAACAGCACTGTGAAGGCAACCGGTGATATCTTCAGTCGGCATAGATAGCACTGCGTCGAGGGTGACTGGTTATCTATCCAAGTCTCGGTTGAGAAGGATTTTTGAATCTTTATTGGCAAAGGTCATCTCATTAGCCTTTTGGGCAAAGTGGGGTGTTACAAATTATTACATTCGGCACATTGAAAGCCAAATTTGATATTGAACTTCGCAGAACTAATAGCCTTGTCTTCAGGCTCTAGAACCCAAAGGCCGAGAGTGTTCCTTTCTCGGCCGCAGTCACGAGATTCAGAAGTCAGCAGCACACCCAACGTAACATCAACAAATTTTATTCCTCGGCCGAGCTCGGCCGACGAGTTGGCAAGCCCCGCATACAACCGAATGACGTAGTTAGCTCATAGATTACTCGGCATGCACGCCACATAGGCTTGGTAGTTTTTAAGGTCAACATTTTGGCACGCCCAGTGGGACACAGTGCTAAAACTACGAAGTTCACATGATCTATCTTGATCAGGCTTCATGGGATGAGATTCGGCGCTTATTCAAGGAAATTGTCGAACAACAAAAACGCCTTGGCCAGATCATTGAAGAAAATGAAGAAAGGCGAAAATCTTTCTCTCAAATGATAAAGGTGAAGGTTCATCACAGCTTACAAGATCAATGGTTAAATGAAGATAAAGCTCGATATTATGAATGGATCGATAAGAAAACGCTTATTGGGTTTAAATAAATTCCATTTGAAGAATTGTTGAATCAAAAGGCCGGGGGGCAAATTTTCGCTCCGGCCACAATCAAAATTCGGCCTCAGAACATTGTCGAGGCGGCCGAAGAAAAACCTAGGCCACCTGTTGTCTCGGTCGAGATTGAAAAAGTGGTAAAAACCTAGGCCACCTGTTGTCTCGGTCGAGATTGAAAAAGTGGTAGGCCTAGAAGAAAACGTTCAAGTTTTTGAGCCAGAAATCGACTTAGAAAATGATTCGTCAGAGGAGTGCTCCAATGACGAACAAGGCCAAGACATAGACCTAGCCGGAAAAACCACGCCAATCGATATGATTATTGGTGATAAAGCCGATATAGAGAAATCCCATTTGGCTAAGTTGTTCGAGTTAAAAGCCGAAATCGGCGAAATTATTATGCCCTGGGGGCATATTAACTGTTCAACACATTCAGTGGCCGATGTTAAAAAATATTTTGTCAAGCCGAGCATATTTGGAGATGATTTTTTATTCGGCTCAATGCAAAATTTGATTGGCTGTGTTGATATACAAAGATCTCGGCTTGGAATAAAATATCATTGGCCTCCTGCTCTTTATTAGTTCGGCGACTTTTGTTTTCTTTTATTAAGAACAGGAATAAATTATTTTCTTAATCATCTGGCTAATTAAGCTGATACTTAAGAAAATAAAGGGGGCAACAAGATGGGGGGGAAATAAAAAAATAAATCGGATGTCTAGGCCGAAGCCGAGAGTTAGGAAAATGCTATGGTGGCCATATAGGTGTTGGCAGATTCAAAGTCTTGTATTGCCAAGCTCGGCGAGGTTGGTTAGAATTGCCGAAGAAATGGAGGCTTCTCATCTTGATGTATGCACGTCATGGAAATATATATATATATATATATATATATATATATATATATATATATATATATAAGTGTGGGGCTTTGAAAGGTCAAATCAGTTGAGGAAAGGCTTTAAGCCTAAACCCCAAACCTAATGGTTGCAGACATTTTCGGCAGAATTGGTTGAATATATATATATATATGGTAGTATCACATGGATGTTGTCACATTGGGATATATATGTATATATATATATATGTATAGCAACGTCACATCAGGCAGGTATATATATATGTATAGCAGCGTCACATCAGGCAGGTTTATATATATATATATATGCTGATTGCATGGCCGACAAATCACATCAAGCACTCTGGTTTACATGTATATATGGGCAGGCCTGGAAATTTTTATTGACCTCGGCCCCAATTACTCTCGGCCTCGGCCCTGCTCGACCCCAATTCTTCTCGGCCTTGGCCCTGCTTTATGATATTACCAGAACAGAGGTGACTTTAATGCCGAGGAACAAAATTTGTTTCGGCAATACGACGAGATGTTGTTGGCTATGAACCAGTTAATTTCCTTAGCCATTCGGCTTACGAGCCGAAGCTCAAGGAAACTAGGGGGCTGTGTTTGGACCCAAAATTACATCATCGGCCCGTACAATCAAGGCCGTTAGGTGGGCATAGCTCCTAACCGTCGGATGAAAAGTGAATTACAGATATTTTTAATATATTTCACGATAATTATTATGATATCAAGATATTATCCATCAAAGTGATTATCTTGGAGTTTATGTTAAAGTATTTTTACGTCAACAAAAAGATTTTTTCTCCAACATGATTATAGTTATATTTCATCTTATCATGTAGTCTACGGCAGTTAGAAGTCTAATTCACTAATGATATACTCGATGGGGTTCAACTTGATGAGGCATCTGTAGTATTTTCACTTGGCCGGTCAAATAGGGATATGCCACGTGAGTTATATCATGCATGGGATGAGCAGGAGATAAGGATGGCATACCATGAATTATCGGAATTGTTTCCCAGAGTCATCACCATGTATGCACGTGGTCAAGTATTTGAAATTTTGAGCCTGGCTATCACCGATTCAAGTTGTGATAATCGTTAGTAAAGGGATTAGCTTATCAAGAGTTAAAAAATGGTGGTGATATCGTGTATTAGCACGGGGAGGAGGTGGTAAAGTTGCAATTAGAGTCCACAAAATTATCAACCGCATACTCGTCCCTATAAATACAAGACTCGGTGCAACGGGAGAGGACCTCCAATTCAACACCACAAAATTGCCGTGCGCAAACCCTCTCAACAACTTTGAGATTTTTCTATTTTCTTTTTCGCCAACACATCTTCAATTTGGATAAACAGTACTGTGAAGGCAACCGGTGATATCTTCAGTCGGTATAGATAGCACTGTCACCGTAGAATCAGTCGGTCTCGCAGCATCTTCAGTCGGCATAGATAGCATTGCGTCGAGGGTGACTAGTTATCTATCCAAGTCTCGGTCGAGAAGATTTTTGAATCTTTATTGGCAGAGGTCATCTCATTAGCCTTTTGGGCGAAGTTGGGTGTTACAAATTATTACATTCGGCACATTGAAAGCCAAATTTGATATTGAACTTCGCAGAACTAGCAGCCTTGTCTTCAGGCTCTAGAACCCGAAAGTCGAGAGTGTTCCTTCCTTGGCCGCAGTCGCAAGATTCAGAAGTCAGCAGCGCACCCAACGCAACATCAACAAATTTTACTCCTCGCCCGAGCTCGGCCGACGAGTTGGCACGTCGCGCATACAACCGAATGACGTAGTTAGCTCATAGATTACTCGGCCTACGCGCCACGTAGGCTTGGTAGTTTTTAGGGTCAACAACAACATATATTACTGAATTTAATGGCTGAATATGTGATCAAGAATCCACAAATATCTAAGCAACTTACACTAGTAAAAAAAAAACTATTGCGTGACGAAACACACATCATCATCCAAAGTCACTTTGCGCGACGAAACTCTAAACTTCGTCGCTCAAAGTCTTGCGTGACAAAATTTTGTGCGACGAAACAACATTGTTGCGCAAAGTCTTGAACGACGAAATTTTGTTCAACAAAAAAACACATCGTCATGCAAAGTGTCACATCCCGGCCCGGGCCCCCACCACATCTCAGGCTCGACTCCGTCATAGCACGATATTATCCGCTTTGGGCCCCGACCACGCCCTCACGGTTTTGTTTATGGGAACTCACACGAGAACTTCCCAGTGAGTCACCCATCATGGGATTGCTCTCGCGCGAACTCACTTAACTTCAAAATTCCGATGAACCTGAATCCAGTGAGCTCCCAAAAGGTCTCATGCTAGGTAAAGATGGGAATATACATATAAGGTTTACATGATCCACCTCCTGGGCGATGTGAGATGTTACACAAAGTCTTTACAAAAATAAATAAAATAAAAAATTATTTTTTAAAATCTTTGCGCGACGTAATTCAAATATTTCGTCGCCTAAACCAATTTATTTTCATTTTTTACTTTGTACGTATAACACTTAAGAAATTGAACGGTATATATATTTGTTAAGTAGCTTTAAATTTATTATTGTAGTTCGGATCGGGTTTTTGTTAGAAAAATATATTATTGTAGTTCGGATCAGATTTTTGTTAGAAAAATATATTTTAAATTGACGATCGAATTAATTCATTGTATTCATATAGGGTCAAGGAGTGTAACTGTAAAAAAAACATCAAAATCGAAGTTGAAATAACCGTTAAATCGTGATTTTTAGTTTATAACCGTCAAAAAGTTTTGTCTCATTCCTTGATCTCTAAATGTTTGTTTTTTGCGATTTTTGGCGTACATGATCTCGAAGTATATACAAACAAGTTTGATCGTTGGATCGTTGAAGCTAGTTTCGTAAACTGTGTATCCCATTATTATTTTTATATTTTATATTGTTAAACTAAATTATTTTTTTATTTTTTATTATTTTCTTTGCGCGACGAATACACATTTGGTCGCCTAAACCTTATTTATTTTAATTTATTTGTATTTTAAATTGTAAAAAATTATTTTCTTTTTTATTATTTATAAAAATTATTTTTATAAATTTTGCTCTACGAACCAATATTTCGTCACGCATAATCCTTAAATTTGGACGGAAGCCAAAAACGGGACTTGGGGATTTTTTTTAAGACTTTGCGCAACCAATTTTTTGTCACTCAAAACTTTGTGCGACCAACACTTCTTCACGCAAAACTCTAAAAATTTGGGCAGGCACCAAAAATGGGACGCGGAATTTTTTTTTAAGACTTTGTGCAACCAATATTTCATTGCGCAAACTCATATCCTTCGTCGCGCAAAGTGTTACGGCTTTTAAAACCAAAATAACTCCTCCACCATTTTCTCAATGTTTTTCTCTACTCTTACCTCTCCTCTCCCTTTCCCTCTCCCCAGATCTGATCCTCTCTGTCACACTCACTTCTCTCACTTAATCTCTCTTCTCTTTTTTCACTATCTCTCACTTTCACTCACTCTTTCATCTCTCTCTCACTATCTCCTCTAATTCTTTCACACTCACTCCTCCCTCTCTCATTCTCACTCACTCTCAATCTTGCCAAAAGGTATATTCTCCCCAAAAAAAAATTTCATTAATGTGTATTTGGAGTTAGTTTTGAGTTTGGTGTGGGGTTTGGGGTCGAGTATAGGATGAGGAGTGAAGTTTGGGGTCGGATTTGGGGTATACCAATTTTAGGGGAGATTATGCCAATTTTTTATTATTATTTTTTGTTATTTTTCTGTTATTTGACTATATTTTTTGTAGGGAATCGTCGTGACTTTGACGGCTAAAGTTGAGGATTAAGACGCTATCAAAACATATCCCCTGCCACTACCACCACAATAGACTTGTATTAGGATTTTATTATTGTACTTTGTTAATTTATGTGTACATTTTGAATATATTATATATATTGGATAATTTGATCACTATTTTTCATATGTAATTTTATTTTGAATATGTCAATTTAAATTAAAGTAATTAAAAATATCATACAATTAAATTAAATTAAAAAAGTAAAAATTCGAAAAATCTTACGGTACCAAATATTTCATTGCATAAACAATTAATATAATTAAATTAATATAAGAGAAATAATAAAACAAAAAGTCAAAAAACTTGCGCGACAAAATATTTCGTCGCGCAAAATATTAAATTAATTTATTTTAATTTAAATTTTTAAAATATTTCGTCCCGCAAAGTTACTTTGCGCGACAAACTTCGTCATCGCGCAAAGTAGCTTTGCGCGACAAAGATTAATTTTCATCATGCAAACTCTATCGTCACGAACCATGCACGATCAAACTTTCATCTCACAAGGTTTTGCGCGACGAAATTGTACTTTGCGCAACAAACTTGTTTCGTCGCGCAAAGTGTTTTTTGTAGTAGTGTTAAAATGCATTGATGTATAGTAGGGACTCAAAGTGCATACCACATATCTAAATATTTGGAAGAAATATTTAGAGGACAGACATAAACATCTGCAAGGCCTGCCAATCCAAATGAAAATTCATAAATCAAACAGCTCTCGCATAAGTATACAATAAACGATCTTATTTGAATGAAATTTGGTGGAAATGATTTGGTGGGGTGATTGATTGAGAAGTTTGGGACACTTTTTGAGGTTTTGATTTGGGATTAGGGATTAGGGATTAGGGATTTGAATTGAAATATAAGACGAATGAATTGGATTTGTATATGTAAATTAGGCCAATTGATTAAAATAGTGTACCTGCTCTCTTGTTTCCTAGTTCAATCTTCCTTTTAGATTTGACTATTTGTAACTTTTCTTGTCCAAGATAGAGGGAATATATAGGGTAAAATAAAGAACCGAAATGGTGGATTGGACGTAGGATAAGAAATAAAAACAAAACCTACTAGAAATTTATTTTAGTTTTCAGTTTTCATTTTGTTTACTCTTTCCTAACCTCCCGCCGCCATTCCTCCATCTTTGCTCATCCCTCCTTTATCCTTTATATTCCCCCTCTATACATAACAAAAAAAAAAAAAATCCAGAGAGAAAATCAAAGGATTCACATTGAAAGGTAAAGTACATACATTGTTCAACTTATTCACAGACCAGCACCGGAAAGTGCAAATCCAACTGTTCCGCAGCTAAAACGTTCGAAAAGAAATTCCGACAGATACATTTCAATCTTGCTTCTGGGTTGGTACGGTCTGTCTCCAGAATCCTGCCAAGGCACTACCCAAGATTGAATGAGAAACGCTGGAAACAGCACATGGTACCGCAGTTAGAGGGTTTCCGAAGTGCTGACCGGCTAGAACAATTCCAAGCACCGAATTCTGAAACATAGAAGAGCCGATAACAACACTAGAAGACAACTGATAACGCATACAAATTGACATGGATTCTTTCAATCATATATACACACACATCACACGTGTGCGCACCCACACAATACAAGCAATCATATGGCTTTGGTTCAGAATGAAATTAACAATTGACTGTAATGTCGTTTCGATTGAATAAATGAATGCAAAGTCTTTTCACTAGAAAGTAAATAGCAGTGGAAAAGCTGTGAAACTCTCTTTTAAAAAATCCAGAAGAAAAAAAACAATCCAATGATGCTTACCTGCATGCCAACCTCGATGGAGATAGTCCTTGATGATGTGACATCGAGCCCAAGCATCCTTGAAAAGATGTATCCAAAGAAAAATCCACTTGCATGAAGAAGAGCGGAAGCAAGCACCACTTGTTTACCAGATGTAAGGATTGCAGATGAACTCTGGGCAATTGCATTCCCACAAAGAACACCTACAGTTGCTACAGCAATGGGTGGCATCACGGGGGAGACGAATTTAACCAGGCCTTGGAAATACTGATTCAGAAATGCACCCGCCAAAACAGGGAGAAGCACAACCTGTGTTCAAAGCATATGGTACCTTTATATAATTTAAAACAGCAACAGCTATAACAAGACAAAGGCAAAACGATTGAAAGCTTACCTGCAGTGTTGAGAATAAGAGCCCAGCTGCATCTACGGCAACATATTGGCCGGCAAGTTTAGCTGTGAGAAATGGGGTCATGATCTACAATATAAAAGGGTAAAAGAAGTAAGGTTCCTTGAAAAAAGCTTATAATTTAAGTCATTAGTAATAGTAACAACAACAACAACAACAACAAAGCCTTTTCCCACTAAGTGGGGTCGGCTATGAATCCTAGAACGCCATTGCGCTCGGTTTTGTGTCATGTCCTCCGTTAGATCCAAGTACTCTAAGTCTTTTCTTAGAGTCTCTTCCAAAGTTTTCATAGGTCTTCCTCTACCCCTTCGGCCCTGAACCTCTGTTCCGTAGTCACATCTTCGAACCGGAGCGTCAGTCGGCCTTCTTTGCACATGTCCAAATCACCGGAGCCGATTTTCTCTCATCTTTCCTACAATTTCGGCTACTCCTACTTTACCTCGGATATCCTCATTCCCAATCTTATCATTTCTCGTGTGCCCACACATCCCACGAAGCATCCTCATCTCCGCTACACCCATTTTGTGTACGTGTTGATGCTTCACCGCCCAACATTCTGTGCCATACAACATCGCTGGCCTTATTGCCGTCCTATAAAATTTTCCCTTGAGCTTCAGTGGCCTACGACGGTCACACAACACGCCGGATGCACTCTTACACTTCATCCATCCAGCTCGTATTCTATGGTTGAGATCTCCATCTAATTCTCCGTTCTCTTGCAAGATAGATCCTAGGTAGCGAAAACGGTCGCTTTTTGTGATCTTCGCTAGATTGCTCCAGTCATTAGTGTGGATAAGTATATAAATGGATAGAGATAGGAAAGCAAACACAAGATGTACGTGGTTCACCCAGATTGGCTACGTCCACGGAATAGAAGAGTTCTCATTAATTGTGAAGGGTTTACACAAGTACATAGGTTCAAGCTCTCCTTTAGTGAGTACAAGTGAATGATTTATTACAAATGACATTAGGAAATATTATGGGAGAATGATCTCTTAATCACGAAACTTCTAAGTATCGGAGTGTGGTGTCGTCTTGACTTGCCTTATCTGTCTCATAGGTAGATGTGGCATCTTCTCTGGAAGTACTCTTCCTCCATCCAGGGGTGGTATCTTTAACTGGTGGAGATGCACAAGGTAATGTATCAATTTCACTTGAAGCTTACTTGTAGTTTCAGGCTTGGTCAAGCGCGATACAAACCATGTAGTAGGAGTCCCCCAAGTCGCCGAGCTAGGGGGTCTGCTGAAAGAGGTGACAGATAAGGTAAGCAATCAGAGCTCCGACTGATTGTTCACCTTCTCCCCATCTTGCAGCAGCATGAAGGATAAAGAGAAGAAAAATGAGAAGAGATGATATGAGATACTTTTGCTTTTGAAGAAGTAACTTTCCACAGGCTTATTCTTGAACTGAGCTGAAGGGTTTTCTGGTTTCCTCCAGAGTATAAGGCCGACTGGAGAATTTGAGGGTCAAAACAAGTCCATCAAATCTAGAGTACGTTCCACCCTGCTGATATGGGATACTTTTGCTTTTGACAGAGTAATGGATGTATCGGCACGTGTGCTGTTACGCTTGTCTCCACATGCTTCCTTGTATCCTTCGCACTTGCCCTATCTGTTCCTCAAGCAGATGCGGAATCTTCCCTGGAAACATAAGATGTTGAAGATGAGTACTCGAGAGCAATGTCAGGTAAGTAATCAGGTAAGGGGTTCCAGGAAGTCAGTTCCTGGCTGGAAGCTTGATTCCAAGTGCTGACTGATTGCTCTCTTTCTCCTTGTCTTGCAGGTAAAAACAAGGCCAAAGGAAAAGACAGGGAAAAAGCATGATATGGGATACTCTTGCTTTTAACCCTGATGATATGAGATATTCTTGCTCTAGTATAGCTTGTTTGCAGAGGTATTATCGGGGGGAAAGAAAGCTGAATATTTCGAAAGGCTTCGTTGGGAGTGCCCTCTCAGATATGATGAAGGGTTGAGCATTTTTGCAGGTCTGCCTGTCCGTTGGGGATGGAGGTCGACATATATAGGAGTCTCCCTAACAACAAGTAGTAATGTTATTCCTTTACCCTGCTTGGTCATAGCACAATAGTGGGAGCTGCCAGTTTCACATGTTTTAACTCTGTCAGAGCACTTTGAAAAAAGTGGTCTGTGGTATCTGGCTCTCGAGATTCGGAGAACGATGCCTCTTCGATTTTTGAGAAAGCAATCATGCTGGGGGTCTGGCTCTCGAGATTCGGAGAGCAGTGTCTCTTCGATTTTTGAGGAAGTAATCATGTTGGGAGTCTGGCTCTCGAGATTCGGAGGGCGGTGCCTCTTCGATTTTGGAGCAAGCAATCTTGTTGGGAGTGTTGTCTCGAATGTGAGTAAAGGTTGGGCATGTTTGCTAGTCTACCTTGCCACGAAGCACAAAGGTTGACACACAGGGACTTTCCAATTATCCAGCAATGGTACTGTTCCTTTACCCTCTCTTCGATTTTGAGAAAGTAGTCATGTTGGGAGTCTGGCTCTCGAGAATCGGAGGACGGTGCCTCTTCGATTTTGGAGCAAGCAATCTTGTTGGGAGTGTTTTCTCGAATGTGAGTAAAGGTTGGGCATGTTTGCTAGTCTACCTTGCCACGAAGCACAGAGGTTGACACACAGGGACTTTCCAATTATCCAGCAGTGGTACTGTTCCTTTACCCTTGTGGGTAATAATATGGTAGCTAGACCTTCAAAATTTATGTGTCTAAACTTTGTTAGTGTTGTTTCTTTGCAATTCTTTTACCCTTCTTGGTCAGAGCGATGTAGTGGGAGCTGCAAGCTTCACGTGTCTCAACTTTGTCAGAGAACTTTGGCAAAGTTATCTGTGGTACCCATGAGCTATTGTTGCGTGTGGGAAGTGGGTGATTGAACAGTAAGATTCATGTGCTTTCTACTTCACCAGAAGTCTTCGACAGAATGCCCATAATTTCTGCAAAGCTGAGTGTGCGTGTGACAGGTGCTGACAAGGCTAGAAAAGTAGGTGCCTCTTCGATTTCTGAGATCGGCCCTCGTGGTCTCAAAGCAGCCCAGCTTTTGAGAAAGCGAGCGCCTCTTCGATTGATTCGGAGAACGATGCCTCATCGATTTTTGAGAAAGCAATCATGCTGGGGGTCTGGCTCTCGAAGATTCGGGGAGCAGTCTCTTCGATTTTTGAGAAAGTAATCATGTTGGGAGTCTGGCTCTCGAGATTCGGAGGGCGGTGCCTCTTCGATTTTGGAGCAAGCAATCTTGTTGGGAGTGTTTTCTCGAATGTGAGTAAAGGTTGGGCATGTTTGCTAGTCTACCTTGCCACGAAGCACAGAGGTTGACACACAGGGACTTTCCAATTATCCAGCAGTGGTACTGTTCCTTTACCCTTGTGGGTAATAATATGGTAGCTAGACCTTCAAAATTTATGGGTCTAAACTTTGTTAGTGCTGTTTCTTTGCTATTCTTTTACCCTTCTTGGTCAGAGCGATGTAGTGGGAGCTGCAAGCTTCACGTGCTCAACTTTGGCAAAGTTATCTGTGGTACCCATGAGCTATTGTTGCGTGTGGGAAGTGGGTGATTGAACAGTAAGATTCATGTGTTTTCTACTTCCCCAGAAGTCTTCGACAGAATGCCCATAATTTCCGCAAAGCTGAGTGTGCGTGTGACAGGTGCTGACAAGGCTGGAAAAGTAGGTGCCTCTTCGATTTCTAAGATCGGCCCTCGTGGTCTCTGGGTAGCCCAGCTTTTGAGAAAGCGAGCGCCTCTTCGATTTCTGAGATCGGCCTTCGTGGTCTTTGAGCAGCCCAACTTTTGAGAAAGCAAACGCCTCTTCGATTTCTGAGATCAACCCTCGTGATCTCTAAGCAGCCCAGCTTTTGAGAAAGCAAACGCCTCTTCGATTTCTGAGCAGGCGCCTCTTCGATTTCTGAAGCTCCGTCGAGTGCAGATTTTTATAGGGGCTGGCATTAAGTTCCAAAGCACACTTGAATCTCCACCAGTAGAAGCTTCATTCTTGCACTTCTAAGATCTTGATTTGTCCGACCTCTTCTCTCTTCAACAACTTTGAAAATGTCTGGCCCCTCCGACCGTCGTTTTGACTTGAACCTTGTTGAAGAGGCAGCCCCGCCTTCTCCAGACAACATATGGCGCCCATCCTTCGTCTCCCCTACTGGTCCTCTTACCGTTGGGGATTCCGTGATGAAGAATGATATGACCGCTGCGGTGGTGTCCAGGAACCTTCTCACTCCCAAAGATAACAGACTACTTTCCAAACGGTCTGATGAGTTAGCTGTTAAGGATTCGCTGGCTCTCAGTGTTCAGTGTGCAGGTTCTGTGTCTAATATGGCCCAACGCCTATTTGCTCGAACCCGCCAAGTTGAATCATTGGCGGCTGAAGTGATGAGTCTCAAACAGGAGATTAGAGGGCTCAAGCATGAGAATAAACAGTTGCACCGGCTCGCACATGACTATGCTACAAACATGAAGAGGAAGCTTGACCAGATGAAGGAAACTGATGGTCAAGTTTTACTTGATCATCAGAGATTTGTGGGTTTGTTCCAAAGGCATTTATTGCCTTCGTCTTCTGGGGCTGTACCGCGTAATAAAGCTCCAAATGATCAACCTCTGATGCCTCCTCCTTCTAGGGTTCTGTCCAGTACTGAGGCTCCAAATGATCCCCCTCCGGTGCCTTCTCTTTCTGGGGCTCTACCGACTGCTGAGACTTCTCCTAAGCAACCTTTATGAAGGCTCCCTCTTGTGTGTTTATTTTGACTCATGTATATGTACATATTTGTAGCTTATTGGGGATATCAATAAATAAGATTTCCTTCATTTCAACGTACTGTGTTAAAAACACCAAAGCCTTCTTCGCTAAGTTCTTTGAATTTTCTTTTGTTGAAGCTTGTATGTTGAAGCTTTCTGAGTGGAGCATGTAGGTTGGGGTAGTGTTCCCTTAATTTTCCGAGTGAGGAAAACTTCTCGGTTGGAGACTTGGAAAATCCAAGTCACTGAGTGGGATCGGCTATATGAATCTTAGAACGCCATTGTGCTCGATCCTGTGTCATGTCCTTCGTTAGATCCAAGTACTCTAAGTCTTTTCTTAGAGTCTCTTCCAAAGTTTTCCTAGGTCTTCCTCTACCCCTTCGGCCCTGAATCTCTGTCCCATAGTCGCATCTTCTAATCGGAGCGTCAGTAGGCCTTCTTTGCACATGTCCAAACCACCGTAACCGATTTTCTCTCATCTTTCCTTCAATTTCGGCTACTCCTACTTTACCCCGGATATCCTCATTCCTAATCTTATCCTTTCTCGTGTGCCCACACATCCAACGAAGCATCCTCATCTCCGCTACACCCATTTTGTGTACGTGTTGATGTTTCACCGCCCAACATTCTGTGCCATACAGCATCGCCGGTCTTATTGCCGTCCTATAAAATTTTCCCTTGAGCTTCAGTGGCATACGGCGATGATTATAAATCCAAACAAGAGAATTGGTCATTTCAATTTAAAAATTCTGATTTTTGTCCAAATTTCAAGTTTATTTCCCATGTCCAAACGGTGGGTTAAGGTCTAATCTTTCAGCAGATCACTTTAGGTTGAGAATCGAACAAAGGAAAATTTTACTCATAATTCATATTTACCAAATCATTTCCAAAGGGAGATAGTTTGATGCTCCCCGTAGCTTTTGACAGGCAAAAGAAATTGATATGACAGAATGTTAATTAAAATTTAATTTTTCCGCAAGTTTTAGCAGAAAATTTGATTCAAACTTATCTTTCTAACCAGTTTTCAATGTATGTGCAAAAATTTGGACCATACCAGTTCACCACTTAAAGAACAAAAAAATATCAAAAGAAATTTATGTCAGTTTACCAACCACAGCTGATAAAGTGCTTGCTGCTGTCATTAAAACCGAAAGTGCCACATTTCCACTGCAAAAACAACAAGGTCATCAGATCCTCTGGCCAGGAGAGGGGAAAAAAGTAAAGTAGACTTTTGTCACCCTAGTTTTTGAAAGTTTTAGTATCATCCCTTTCGGTCTTATTCATCTGAGAAGCAAGATGGTAAGCAAGGTGCAAGTGAAATGAAGGCGTGCCAATCCTGTAATATTTTTTTAATATAACATACCCATCCAACTCACCAACACTCTGTTGGGGCTGGCAACATAAAGGGGTGGGACAATTACGACAAGTTGATACTATTTCAGATGATTCATGTACCGTGCAATATAAGTTACAATGTTACTTGCTGTTCCTGCAAAGAATTAACCGGGGAAAAATTGTATTCAGAAAGAGCGGTGAAGATTGAGTAAACATAACAACGATATCTACGAAAAGACTGGCACAGATACATACCACCTGGGCAGCAACCAACCAATATCAAACCAGCTGCATAATACGATGGCAAATTCAAAAGCTTGCTCACAAAATATCCTGATAAAGGCATCACCTGCAAGTAGCACTCACCATTTAAATCGTAAATGTTACATATTTGCGCCTAAACAGATCAAAGGACACATAACCATAAGTTTTAACCCCAGTACAAAACAACATGGAGTTTGAAATGTTTGCAAGATCAAAGTTGTTGACACTGGAGCCTAAGATAACAGGAGGCTGAACACTGCAAGGGTAACTAAGAGTGCTAAACAAATTTATATATTCGGAGTCGCCAAAAACAAAGACATTTCCTTGAAGGCTTGAACTGGAAAATTAATACAAATATCAATGATTTTATGTGATATGAACACAAAGGCTAATGACTACAACAATGAGCTATATGCATCAAACAAAATGTATTGAACGGCATTCAGTATTCGATTCAATTATGTACTAATTAAATATAAGCATTAATATACATATGAAATGTGGAGCTACAGACCGAGTACTGAAGAACAAAGCCAGCAAGCAACTCCTTGGGCATAGCCAAGGCGCCACGAAGGTCGGCGAAAGTGAGGGTCATGCCCATGCCGAGCATGGTCAGTGTCAAACCTAAGATGTTGTAGTTGGGTGTGACCCAATTGAAGGAGCTCGGCTTGAGCAGCCCCAACAGGCACCCCAAAGCAACCCAAATCGGAAATGCAGTCGACACAGCCTCACCAACCAGTTCAACCCAATCTCTGAAACTCCTAGTCGCATTTGCGTTGGAGTTGTTCGACGAAATGCCGCAGTGAAGCGGAGCTAGTGGTAATCGTGCGTTCTTGGCTGTTGGTATCGGTGAAAAGGGATTCGAGGGTAGATGCCAAGTGGGTTTGCTGGGAAATTGTGGTTGCAATTGTGGTTGCGAGTTGCAGTGGGATCTTAGAGCGAGCTGAATGGAAGAAGAGGAAAGAGATGTGTTGGTGTAGTGAGAGAACGGGAATGATTTGGATGTCGGTGGCGATTGGTTTGAAATGGGGTTCGGTTGGAATTTGAAGAAGCCTGTGATTCCATGGGGATATGAGAGTGACGACTGCATTTTCCCTCTCCGGCTAGTGAGTACTTGATTTCGCTTTCAGGTGTTTACAGTGTTTTGCAACTGGCTCTTCGTCATCTAACATGCACATGGCAGTCAAGATCTAAAATTCTGTTATCCACACACCTATTTTTACTTTTCACACACCTTTGTTAATTTATATCCGTTGATATTCTTCAATTCATCCGATCCGACAGCCGAAAACCCAAAAGGTGTGGGAGAAGTAAAAAGGGGTGTGTGAATATCACACCCCTTCTCTTAACGAGGCACTTCCAACAAGAGAAATTTAAAAAAGTAACCATATTTTAGATCTCATAAAGAATTATAATCATTATTTTAGTTTTATGATAATTCTAACCAAAACTTGATGTAAAAGTACTAATATACCTTTAATAACAAAAAAATTCACCATTGCTCTTAACCATGAAAAAACAATAATTAATTAAAATCTTGAAGCATTAAAGAGATAGCCTCTTGAATACTACCCAGTACCCCTACTCTCGAACCCCTCCATTTCCTACACTCTTTTTTAATTAATATAAATAAATAAATATATATATATAGTAGATATTGATAATCAAATGTAATCAGAGAACATGAAAAATGAAGATAACCTAGTAAACTAAACATAAAACCATGAGAAATCGGTAAAGGGTGCTCTTTTGGTTTTTGGTTTAAGGTGAGAAACCAGATGGTTGCGAGAGAGTTTAAATGAGGTTTTGTTTTTGTTATGAGAAACTCTAATATTAAGGGTATATTAGTACTTTTACATCAAGTTTTGGTTAGAATTATCATACAACTAAAATGGTGGTTATAGTTCTATATAGAGTCTAAAATATAGTTACTTTTCCAAATTTTCCTTCCAACAACGGATGGCACTTGAAAATGATAACCATATCAAAGTTGATTTTCGGACATTTTCTCCTTCTCGACGCCTCTCTATTTGTATTTTTTTATTTTCTTTTGATTCCATGCAAAAGGGCTAAAGAAAAACGTATTGGAAGAGAAAAGGGGTCTGATACGATTTGAGATCATAAAAAGTAGAGGATAGCTTTAATGAACGTTTTCAGTTTTCTTAAAATCTTCATTAGTTTTCAAATATGACATTGTTTACCATTATTGTGTTTCTCATGCATTCTCCCTTCTGTAATAAAGCAACCACCACCACCTCATTTCCACTTCCACCGTCGCCACCATTTTCCAGAAGCCACCACCAATTATGCCACCAACACCCTCATAATCACCGCCGCCGCCACCATATACCACATTACCTATACGTTCGGTATCAACCCCCCGTCTACATTACCTACGGTATGTATCCAACTCCGTTTCATCTTGGGCTCGATTCCGAAATTTGTATTCATAAGTTTCCACCTACAATAATGCATGCAGGGAAAAGGGAACTTTGTAAATATATCAAAACAAACCCAGGAGATTTATAATACCAAGCAAAAGACTACCCTCAATTTACCCTGAAAAATAGAAAGTTACCCTTCCAATCCAATCCCAGAGACCGAAAAAGGCTTAAGATTAGGTTGTTTTTTTCCAATCATATAACAATTTCTTTCTGTTTTTTGGTATCATGTTCAATGTAATTCAATAGGGTAAAGAACATTAACAGGATCGTTTATTTTTCGCTCACCGTCGATTTGCTCATAACTGTGTTATCTCACTTTGGAGACTCCTCTTCAGGGAAAAGGGTTCTCCGTCATAAAACTAAAAACCATTATGGCGTTGGCGTGTTTGGATGAGGAATTTCCAAGTACCAAGAGATTTAGTCAAAATTATTTAGAGGTGCACTAGAAAACATTAGATAGATGGATTGAAAATACGCTACATGAGCATTACAAAGCGACTAAATAACGGCTTCTCAAATGGCTCCTTGTAAGCAGTCATTTCAAATGCATCAATCAAATGCTCTGCAGTGCACTTCTACAGTCCTTCCTAAGTCCCTTGGTACTACTACAATCCCTCGTCCAAACACAACATTAGTATCTTAGAAACGCCTGATTAAAGTAGTACGTAGTGCGCAGGAGGATACCATTTATGGTCGGCCAACATACGATCATAAGATCGAACCGCCTGGTTGTTTGTTCGTTGCATTAAGATAACAGGGAACCAAACCATTCTTGCCTTTAGCTTGTGCCGCAATAAGAAATCACCACCTGAGAATATAATTCAACTTACCAAATAAATTGCATACAACAAAACTCTTTGAATATATGCAAATGCTTGCAATAAATTCATAAAAACATTTGCATACAAACGTAACAATGCAAATAATGTCGAGCCAAACATGGTTAGCACTTGTGAATCATGTTTATTGACCCGCAAAATCGGACACGATTATTTGATTTTCAATGTGTTCCTATGGAGCAATCATACACTAAACTCCAACAACTGCGTCCACAAGACTTCTAGACTAGGTTGAAATACTACTAGAAGGATTTCAGTGGGTTATTACGAAGCAATCAATTGCTCAGCCCCAAATGGATCATCAACTGTGTCCACAGTAAAGCTTTCACAAGGCATTTCCATAAGAGGAACTAGGTTGACGACTCTAAAAGGAAGGTTTTTGGCCTCTACCACAAATTGAAGCTGACCAATTCAGATAGTAAGGAGTTGAGTCGTCAATGGTTCTTTAACGAAGGAGAGGAAGATTGGGAACTGGTTTGAACCACACATTAAGTACTTAATAAGGAAAATAAAATGAATCAGCTTACAAATTTTCGGTAGTTAAATATATCCTAGTACACATATATCCTGTCTGAAATGTCTCCTTTTTTATTTTTTCAATGGAGACTTGTAAGAGTAATTCATTCTTTTTGTGTATGTGAAGAGTAATTGATCATTGTGAGAACTTATGTTTGATTGTGGGCACACTATTTTAGACAAAATCAAACCAAGTTGGCGGAGCCCTATTTTTACCCGAGTCTCCTCTTTTTTCACCTCTCCCATCCAATCACTCCCTCTCTTCTTTTCTTTGTCTAATCTAACTGCTAACTTATATGGGGATTATTCAATTCAAGACGGTTCCAGCAACCCTTGAGCTTTCTTTGAGAACTGTGTCACGGAACTTAAAATTAAGCGGCATAGGAATTGAAATAATCCTCTGGGTTATATTTTTTTATTCCTTCTGAAAATGTAGACTTTAACTGACCCCTAAAACCTTAACCTGGGTTCTCTCCTTAAACCCGCACCAAAAGTAACTATGTCGCTATTCTCAAGAGCCACTTGAACCACCAGAGTCAAGCTGATTCTTTCTTGCCAACAACATTTACAATCTCCCCACAAATCCGTGTATGTCTAATCTGAAGCACAGGTATCCAAGAGGTTTAATCAGCAATCGTCACCTTTAGCCATTGCATATTAATTAAAGATTCTCTTATTACCTTTTAGGAAACCTTTATCCAGATTTTAAAACCCTAAATCCTTTGTTCTCTCTGCAAAGTTTCACTCTTCTCATAAGCTTATTTTGGAAATTCATTAGATTAACCTATGTGACAACTATTTCTAGAATCATGGCTCTAACTTTCCAAGTCACTTTAGTAAGAGTATCAATCTTGCATCACCACATATGAGCCCATTCAATATTTTCAAAATTTGCTTATTACATCATGTATCTGTCTTCTTTTTCAAAAAAAATTCTAAAATGGTACTATTACCTCATTTATAATGTATTCTGTGCTTAATTACAAAACAAAAATAGCAGTAGCATCGAAATGATAAACCAAAAAAGAAAGGTGCAAAGTTGAATGGCTAGACATACCTCATGAGCAGATTTGCAGTAATCGTGAGCGGAACTCGAGAGAACATTGGACATACATGGAAGGCAGCAGATTTGCAGGGTCAAAAGATTGTGAACCTGGAGATGAAGACATACATGAAGAATATCAGAGACCAGAAAAGCATATAAACATGTCATCATTTCCTCAATTCTAAAAGATGCAAGAGATCATGAACAAAACTCAAGAGAAAATAGGACATAAAGACAGACTTGATTAAACACAAATTCAATAGGAAACAGCATTAGTTACAGATTCATATCTCCATTCCACTCGAGAAAAGTCATGCAATAGGGTACCATATGCAGCTAAACCCTGCTCCATTATACAGCTTCTTAAAATGAGTATAACATACTTACACATAAACCAGCTAAACACTGCCTCTGTCACCCTCCCCAAAATACAGGAAAAAAATTTAGGTGGCAGTATAATCAGATGGATGAACTAGTGTATCGGGGCAGAGAGAAAACTAAGCGGCCCTGACGTAAGGCTTAAACCATCATATCAGATAAGCATAAGAACTTAAATATAAAGTTCTACATCTGAAAGTTAGTTATGCATTTATTTTAGTCCTACGTATAAAATAACACCCAAATAAAGTAGTTGAATCATATATAATCTTCCAAACAGTGCCGTGCTCTAGTAAAAGCCAAAAGAAAATTCATGTACAGTTTTAAGATCATAAAGTTGTGATTTCCATAATGGAACACACTACACAAACTAAATGTTGCGCATAAAGTTTCTGTGGTGAGAGCTGGTGGTAAATCTACCAAGGGGGGTTTCATGGTCCAAAACCCAGCCATGTTGCCAAGAAAAGAAAGAATGCTGTCAACTGAAAACGTCAGCTCCTCCTAGGCTAATTCTACTATGAATACTTTAAAAAATTTCATAGTCAGTAATTTCAAATTCTCATCAGACGACATTAAGCTCGATAGTGCACCACAACTCAGATGCTTCATTACAACCCTTGCATACCTAAACCAAAAGAGGTTATATTCCCTTATGCTTGTAACAAGAGTTCCTCATGCTTCAATGTAAAGCCTTTTCATTCTAAACTCGATATCCAAAGTATCCAAAATGACTTTTGTTCTACCAAAATACTATCCAATTTTATATCCAGCTTTACTTGCTTCTAGTAATTTATGATATAAAATACTGCAGTCAAGAAGGAAAGCAAGCTCTAATTAACTTTACATTAACTACACACATAGCAGACCTGAAATACGAATCAGTCAGAGCTTGCCCATCACAGTAACAATGCAAAACAAAATATCCTGAGAATAAAATCCTACGTGCTGCCAAGGTGCAACCATGGAAGTCTAAACATTATTCCATTGATTTGAAGTCTAAGACCCAACAGGCGTAAATAAGAGGATCAAGGATACCAAGCACCAAACTACCTCAACCACAGATCACAAGGAAATTCCTAAAAAATGCCACTGACAAGGGGTTTGGACACAAAACTAATGAGTCCAGTTCTAAAGAAAACCCAATTTTGCAGTAACAACTAAGAGGGGAATATTTAGAAAAGCATAGAAGAACAAACAAAGACTGGGAAAAGTCAGAAATTTAAATCACTTACTTGACTGGAAACTCATTCTGCAGCTCCATTGTTGAAAGTCTTCTCAATGAACAGCATACCTCATATTATGAATACACTCCCCTTACATTTATGCTGTTGTTGTTCTAAAAGAAGCGAGATACGGAAAGAAAGTTTCCTTAAGAGTATCTCTTGAACTCAACTCATTGAAAAAACTCATCAAAAAATTGAGCACTTTCTCACAAGTTCACAACTAAAAAATCTATGCCTTGAACAGTCGACTCCCGTTGTCCCACAAATTGTCTCACCATAGTTTTAGTAAATAAATGAATGACTATAGAACTTATAATCCATAAGTCAAAAGTGAAGGGGAAGAATGAAGACCTCTCTTTACATATGCCATGCACAATGAGAGAAGAGAACGAGGGGTGAGAGAAGAGAGAGAAAGAGGGAACACTTTACTAAGATTTTCCTAGCCGTGCCGACAAACTAACATGCACAATGAGCGAAGAGAACGAGGGGAGATAGAAGAGAGAGAAAGAGGGAACACTTTACTAAGATTTTCCTAGCCGTGCCAACAAACTAACTAAATTGTTCCACTAAGAAAACAGATACAAGGAATCTAACTCAAATTATAAGCAGTGAAAATTGACTTCAAACAGATTCAAGTTTCCTCGGTGCAAAGGTTTCCTGGACATAACAAATCAAGCAAGGGGTAACAGCTCATTCAAACTTCACAGCAAGCCTGCACCGGAGATTGTAAGTGATTTTGAGGAGCGCTTCCACTCATGAGCAGCATAACTCAATGGAAACCAACATACTCACTCGAGACCCCCAAAGTACGACATAAGCCACCCAACAACGTCTAACAAAACTAAAATAAAGCCCATGGCTAACAAGTTTGTTTATGTACTGCTGCAAAAATTTGGTTATTAGCACTAACAGTAAAACAATGGCGAACGAAATCTTAAACGGCAATTTTCTATTAAATCTATGAAATATAATAAGTTAATGGTCTGTCCTTGAGTATTCAGTCCAATATCCCAAGAAATTTTTACATGCAGTTCTAATATTAATTGATGTTGCTACACCTTTTACGGATTCAATATGAATTCTTCCTTATTCCTTGTTTTGGGACTAAAAATGATATTACCAATCCCACAAAGCTTACTCCTTTAAATAATTTTGCATGCATTAAAAAAATGTCTTAACTCATTGTTTGTAATTAGAGTCTGAGTCTCGCCAAATACAACCAAAACTCCACAACTGGTATCAATCCAGAAATCTCCAGAACATCAAAATCAAAATCATAACCAACTAACCAAATAAACATGAAGAGTTGATTCACACCCTGTTGATTTAATGTGGGCTGTACAAAATAATACAGTAGTTTTAGAGCGTTTATCTTCTCATGTGTGCGGTTGTGTGATATGTTCTTCCTTTATAGGATTCCATGAAAAGTTAACTTTCCTGAGTTTTAAGCTAGCTAAGCTAGCACGACCATTATGATGTGAAAATGAGGCAACGATAATATAATAGAATGGACAATATTACAAGATGTACAAAGTCAACAGACAGGAAAATAACAATATTGCTTAATACAAAAGAGGAACAAGAAACCCTCGGCATATAAAAATAAAAAATACATTGATCGTAGGTTAGCACATAACAAATTCACCAAGTGCTTACATAATAATAATGAAAGAAGAAATGACAAGCTACAATGATAAAGGACTTGAGTCCTCATATGAATTGAAAGAGTTGTACTACCAATTATCAAAGATCAACTTATAAACATTCTGGGCCTGTTTGGCACAGCATCTGGAAGAACGCTTTCAAATAACCAAAAGTGATTCTGAAAATGTTCGACAGAAAACTTAACAGTCCTTTAGGATTGTAAAAGCACTTGGGACTTTGATAAAAAAATTGTTGTGCTTCTAGTAAAAGTTCTTCTAGCAGGGCTCCCCTAACACTGCAGTAACCAAAGTGCACAGGCAAGAAAGCTTCTAGGGCAGAAACCTAATTAGCCTTAATATATATGGGCAAACAAGATGCAAAGAGAAACTAACCTTAAACAATAAATAGGAAGAGTATTAATAAACCATATTTGCTAAGATAACAGAGTTCACAAGTAAATGACACGAATTCATAATCAAGGGACTGTAAAACACTAGCAATGTTCTTGCTTCAAACCGGACGAAATTCAACAAACTGACCTAACAAACCAAGCATCTGATATATGAAGAGCACAAAAAAAGTACAAACAAAATTCAGAAAATATTATCAGCTATCCATATACAACAGTTGGCAATGTTTATATATTAAGGAAACGGAGCATTGATATCATAATGAAATTCATTTTAGAGAACATAGTACAATATGTGCATCAAAGAACACCAAATTATGAAAACTTTACTGCACCATCAAGGCAATTTGATTTGTGATGTGTTTAGGTACAGTTACTAAAGGCCAAATAAACAAGAAAATTTCCAAAATGTCTACTATCAGATAACACTTCAATCACAGACCTAAGCATCTAATATGCTGCGGCCAAGATACCAGTCAGGACAGGGCTCAGCATCATGGATGAACTAGCTTATCTGTGTCCCTGAGCTCGCTGCATGTCATAAGCACCTGACGAACCGGGCATAGGAGCATACTGAGGAAAATTTTCAGCACCATTATGTACCTGAAGAATGAGGGAGGAACTAATTAAAACATATCCTCACTTAAAAGAAAATAATGTATGCATAATAGCCCAGCAGTTTACACAGATATGCATTATTGCATGGGCACATACAAAACAAAAACATCAATGCTTTAATCAGGCATGCACACACACAACGCCTATTATGAATTCATGAAAGAGAACAAAACTTACAGGATTCATGCCATAGTTGGCAGGATAGGGATTTCCTGCATATCCTGCTTCAGGATTGCCATAATTTGCATTATAACCTACAGCTTTAGAGAAAATTAAAAGACAAAACCCACAGCAATTTCATGTGAAGTTCCAAGTAAAGAACATATAACATATAATTATCATCAATCTGTGCATATGGCTTCAATGTTACAGTGACAACCAATTTAAAAAAGCTCCAATGTATACCTGGATTTCCAACAGCAGCTGCAGCTCGTGCTCTCTTCTCAGTATTAGCAATTTCTGCACGAAGTTTCTCCAGCTCCCTAGCCATCGATGTCAAATTCTTCTCCATGATCTGACCATGCTCATAATTCTCTGCATATCCTTTCTTTTCATACTCAATGGCAGCTCTAAATGCAAACAAAAACTCATATGGTTAAAACAAATCCATAGATTATAGTCAAAACATAAAAATAAAATTCAAGCACAAAAATAAATCATGCAAAATCTACCTAGCACGTTGCAATTCCTGTTTCATTGCTTCAATTTCTGCTCTCAAAGCTGGTGCTTGTTGCAAATCAGCAGTCATTCTAGCCAGATCTTGTGTCATTGCTTGTGCCTGAACCGAGAGCTCCTGCCTCGCAGCAGTGAGCTCCTTGATATCAGCACGAACCTGAAGAAGTTCATTCTGCATGGCCTCAACTCCACGAAGGTCCACTTCTAAACGAACAGACTTGTCATACAAATCTCTCATTTGAACATCCTTGTCTGCCCGCAGTGAATCAACATGGTAAGCCATTCGCTGCAACTCAAATTGGGCAGCCTCCAATTCCTGCTTAAGTGCAACATGGGTTGCAGCCAGCCTTTGGTTATCACCTAGAAGTCCTTGTATATCTTGATGTTGAGCCGCAAGATGCTCCTCTATTATTGCAGGGTGGGGAGGACGTTGTCTGGGACCCATGCCAAGCTGAGATTCTCTCATTTCCTCGACTAATGCTGGATGGGGCATCGGCCCAAGTCCTCTTCCATATGGGGATTCATGAACCGGAGGGGGCAATCCAGTATGAGGTGGTCCACGATTTCTTCCAGACATGATTTTCTTTTACTCAAAGACTCAACTATAAAAATATGCTCTTCTCAAAAATATCAACCAAGCCCGTTCAGAATCAAACCTGAATGACATCAAAATTAATCTCAATTATCTACCAACGACGAACTTATTTCTCACAGCCACCATCAACCTTAAAAGTTCAGCCAAACAATCAAAACCCAGCTAGAAACCTCAAATTTTAAACATTCGAAGGCATAATTCTAACCAAGTCTCTTTCTTCTAACTCACTCAACTATATTAAAACAAAATCGGAATTATAATCCATCAATTTAATCCACATCCATCTACCTAACCCTACGTTTGGTTGCCAAGAAAACACAAGAAATTAAAAAAAAAATCAGAATTCCCAAAATTATTACAACCCAGCAGAACTGAAACCAACTGGGATAATTACATTCAAAAAATTCGAATCATATTTTCGTTTTTCGCGCCAACCAAACAGAAAAGGAATTATATCCTGCGGAAAGTAAAGTGATACTCGACGAATGTAGTTGAAACAGTAGGAAAAAAGCGCAAATTGTAGAAATTAATAACCTTCGGGAAGGTAGAGGGCTAAGAGAATCGTACGGAGTGGCTTCTGGGCATGGATTCCGTCTCCGAACGAGCTCGGAGTGGTTCAGAAACCCTAGCACGGCAGATTTTCCTCGCGGGGCTGTCTTGTGAATGAGAAGCAAGGAGGAATTGGAAATAGAATTTCATTTTTCTTTTTCTTTATTTTAAAAAAAAAATTTAATAAACCATAATATTCGGTAAACTTTAACAAAAAGTTTCCCGTATTCTTCATTCCAACGAAAAACCATATTTTTACACTAAATAGTCAATTCTGATACTATTTACTTTACACATTATTTTGTTCTTATCGTTAAAACTCAAAATTTTTAAGTTTTTTTCATTAGTTTTCCTTAATATCTATCTGTGAGCCTTTGCAAGGGTTTGCCATAAGAATGTAGTTCAACTTCGTATTTGATGAAATCGAACTTAAGAGTTCTCACTTACAAATTACAAAAATTATCACTACATTGTAGGACCAAATGATGTGGTGCGAGTTTGTGTGATGGGCCATTGGGCCCCAAATCATATCCGGATGACATGTTTAGTTAGAAGTCGCCCATAAACACGATCAACCCGACACAATGAGTCAACCATAATTTAATGTCAAACTTGTCATTCAGGCGAGTTGAATCTAAATACCTCTTACTTACAAATGGAATAACATAACTCTTCAACTTTTTCGGACTCGTTTGGAAGTGTTTTTAAAATGACTGAATGTGTGTTTAGTTAAAATATTTTTGAAACCAATCCGTAATAAAAATCCAAGTGGATCCTAGAAAAACATCTTCGGGCTGTTTGAAAGTGTTCATGTAAGCAGTATATATATATGGTGCTTCTTTCAAAAGACACTTCAAGTGTTTTTGAAATCCAAAATTAATTTCCCCAAAAACGTTTACAGTCATTTTAAAAACACTTTCAAACGAGATGTTAGCCCATCTTTCATAATTCATGAGTAGCGTCATGCTCTGTATACTAGTTTGTTTTTTTCTATTTTTTTTTTTTACTTTTGCTTGTGAAGAAATTGAAGTTCTACTATAAAACTAGCTGGTAATATAAGGCGTAGCTAACTTATTTATAAACTCATGTTAGGTCCCTTAATCTCAACATCTTGCCTAATTTCGCAAGATTTCTAAGTTGTGTGCTATTGACTTCTCTTCAATAAATAAATCACCAATCGAGAAAAGAAAATAACCTAGACCGCCACATGTTTATTAAAAATTGGAAAGACTTTTATAGCACAAATATACTAACACAATAATATTCCGTATTATATAAGTTACTCTTGTTACACTTGCAACTCCAATACTTTTTTTTCTATCTAAATGCATGCATGTGCAATTGTTGATGGAACCACATCCCTTGCTTCGTATTTATCCTCCATTGTCCTCAACATAACATTGTCTGTGATCATCGTGTCACATTCAACCCAAGAAATGTCAAATCTCTTTATGACACAAGGAGATTATAACGGCAATTAGTCCTGCATTTGCGTTTGGACGAGGACTTTTAAAATTTTATATAATTAAAGATAAATTTACTAAGTAAGTTAGTGATGTAAAACAAATGGCAAAATAGATTTAAGAGGAAATGAACCGTCGAAAGATAAAATGACGCAATGAAAATTTACAGATTTGGTGTACAAACTTCGATTTGGGCCCGTTATACATTTTCAGGAAAGAACAACAACACGAGTCAAACACATTGCTTTGTTGTAACATACGATGGATTTTGACCATCTAGGATCATTTCAGCATCCAAAACAGCATTTTAATTTTCATAATAAAATTTGAACATTTAAGTTGTCATCTGATTAATGTTGAAATAATGTAATTTTAAATGTTGGGAGTCCTTTAAGTTGTTCAATGAGTCGTAATATGTCTACTTAAAGCCTTTGACTGTTTCAATGTACTTATTCAATCATCAATTAAACGGAGGAGGATTGTTTGCCCTCCAAGTTTCGGTGCCCTTCCATGCCCGTTTTGTGTGGTCACGGTTAAGCCACGTTAATATTTTATATTATTTTTTTATAGAGATAATAAGACAAAAATAAATAATAATATAAAATATTAACGTGGTTTAACCTAGCCCACACAATCAGGAGGGCATGGGAGGGCACGGGAACTTGGAGGGCAGACAATCCTCCTCCCAATTAAACAAACAACTTTTTGGGATTTCTCTCTATTTTCTGGTGGATTCCAAATTAACAATTCTTCAAGAATTTATGTTTATAATCCTTATACACTTGTGCTACGTCAATTAGTCTCAAGTTCGACTAAAATTATCACTAAAATTATCAACGAATCCAACCGTATCAAACACATACACAACGAAAACTTGAAAGGGTATCACTTTTGCCTCTGTTCTCTCAAGGCAATATTATCCGCACTCCCGGTTTGTCATCTTGCACTCATGTAAGTAGTAGTGGTAGTAGAATAGAGAGAGAGAGAGAGAGAGAGAGAGAGAGAGAGAGAGAGAGAGAGAGGTTTAATTAGGGTTTAAAACAACCATGAAGACCCCATGACTGCCTTTACTCCCCAACGGTCGTAAAAACTCAACCAAATAGAGCAACTAAGCCCTGCAGCCAGGCGGTGGACCTTCACGTGTAGACCGTACACTATCAATGCAGAATTACTGCATGCACCTTTCTACGTATAAGAAATCATCATTCTTTTTCTACCTTTCCAAATATTCCCCATACAAAACCATCAAGAATCTAACTTTGTTTGTTGCTGCACACCATATAAGGAGACGAGGGAATTCCATGGAAGCCTTGTGGAATTTAGAAGACAAGTGGAAGCTCTCAACCCAACAAGCACTTCTCCTCTTAGTTTCCGCTGCCTTCGCAGTCATCGGTCTTTGCATGGCAGCGACGGTTTTGCTAAAGAAGGCTCAGAGGAAGCAGGAGCAGCAGCTTGTGATGAGCAGCCAGCGAGAAGCTGTAGTAGGACAACCGAAATGGTCTGAGCCGAATTGTGGTTGGGGGTCGATAAAGAGAGCGTTGGTGAGCTCGGTGCGGTGGAGCAGAAGGAGCAAGTGGGAGGAGAGGCGGGGCGGGAGCTGGAGAGAGATGCCGCTGCCGCTGCTGGACAAAAGGGTTGAGGTTGAAGTGGGGTGGCGGAGCCATAACTCGGACTCTCCTGTGTGGCAGAGACCTATACTTATGGGTGAGAAATGTGAGCTTCCTAGATTCAGTGGGCTTATTCTCTATGATGAAAGAGGTCGGCCTCTGTGCGACTCCCACAAGGAAAGTAGAAACCAGGTAAAATTATCAATGCACTACTTTTTTCTTTTGAATTTTAACTGATTAAATTTATCTAATTATTTCCTGAGATCATAAATTTGCTAGTTGATAACCAATTTCACAATCTTTAGCATGCAGAGACTAAGACATATTTTTCTGTGCATATATATAGTAGTGTAGTGATCACATGACACATTAAATATCTGACGATCTTGACTTCATCAAGTTAGCTAAAGCAGAATGCTCTCCTTGTGCACTCAAGTTTGAATTTTCTTCTTTGCTGTGTAGCCTATCGCCATGACTTTTCTTTTACATTCTCCTTTTCTAGAAACCATTTTATCAATCCCAATCCGCCCAAAAATGGTAGGATTAGAAGGGAGGACTAAAAACCATTATTCTCTACCTTCAATACTTGAATTTAGAGGATTATTCATTCAAATTCAAACACCAATGTCAGTAAATTACGTAAATCCGGGCAAAACACGGACATTTATCGATTGCTCATTGTGTACATTGAGGCCGAAGAGAAACCTTATTTTTTGATCAATTGTTGCTTCTTTCTAAATCAACATATTGTTTTTGGTTTGATGTGCAGGAAAAGACTGGTGGTGTTGGCAGAACAACTTTGAGGGACTTGCTGTAGTTTTTCTAACAGAAATGTTCTAAAAAGATTTACCAACACAGTGTGGTAGGGATTTCAGTAGCCATGTGGTCCAGTTTTCTTCAATATATATAATAACCCTTTGTGAGAAAGGAAAAAATGAAGAGAAGATATGTGATCTAGCTACCAATGATGTGCATTATGAAGGTTTTGTGTTCAATGACAGAGAAACATAGTGTGCACCTAACAGAATGCATGATCGCTTCTCGCTTCATCCGACGATGATTAGAGAAATGTTATTGGCATTCCAAAAGAGTCATTCTGAACTCGTCTGTAAAGAAAAAGACGAGGGAGGATCCAGTGCAGAATGACTACTTTCGAGTGCTAACTTGATGATCCATAGAGGTTCCCATGTTCAAAATTAATCTCCCTTTCCCATCCACGTTCAAGAAAATATATAAACGGAGTTTCGAAACTCCGCAAGTTAACCAACAAATATCTTAGAAAGCTTGGCAGTAAAGATATCGAAAAACTTGTTTCTGCAGAATTATTGCTATCAGCTAATCATCAGTCGATCTTATAGTTCCTTTCAGTCTAAATTAAAACTTTCTGCTCACAGCCTACTCTCATGCCTCAAGTACCTAAGCTTGCTACCCACGTTTCTTTTAAACCCTCCCGTGTTTTTTCGGAACAGAGGTTTCTAGTGAAGATAATATTTCTGCTATGTTCTGATGGTTTGCTAGAATGTTTCTTCTAAAACTTGAGGTGTATGAGTCAACAATTTAACTTGTTAAACGTTTTATGCTATACCACAAAAAAAGTTTATAATTCAGAAGACGATTGAATTTTCCTAAACTCCCTAAAAGAATACGAAACAAAATAGAAACACAAGCAAAGAGTAAAGTATTTCATGATTGATTCTGAAACAGGCAGGCACAATCACAAATCACATATACAAAAAGAAGCTGAGAAAGGAAAGTGGAATTGAAACCGCGGCACTGCATTGAGGCAGGATGTGTTTCACATCCGGACCTTGACTTCTTCCGTTCTTTTCCTTAAGATATATCAAAAGTGAAGCTGCTAAAGCCATATAAAAAAGGGCTTTACAGGTTTCAAGTTGATGCAGGAATGATGGGAAGGAAGTTGATTTCACGATCTTAAACAATTCCATCGTAGAAGTCATACCAAGTCATGAATGCTACAGATTAAAAAATGGGGAAAGTGGTGTGACAAACTCTTCAAAATATCTATGATACTCATAGATGCACTTTCATACATAAACAACAGAAGACGAGGAGAGAGGGAGTGGGAGGGGGATGACCCAAGACGCAGAGGAGATTGAAAGGCCGAAGAACATACTTTTTGCTTTCAAGTTGGTAACAAGCACCACTCTTCACTTCAATCGTTTTGCCTACTTGATAAGATTCGTTCTCACCTATTAACAGTCAAAGATGAATTCATTAGATTGGCATGACATTAACTTTACATTTACACAACTATTCAGGGAAGGGAAACCCATTACCCTGGCCACCAAACTATTTTGTGTCGGGAAAATGGAGCATATATAGCATTTATTTGCGATATATTTGACGCTCAGAAGGATCAGACTTGTACATGCTAGAAATGAGAAGAATAAGGTTTCCTTTTGCAATGAATAAAATAGATAAAAGATAACACTTACGTCAAAGTCAAAACACATGCACTCTTCTTGTTGCCGGAACTAATTTATTCATATGAAACTAACAACGGTTCTCTGGAGTCCTCTTTAGATGAATCCTTATAATAAAAGTACAACGCTAATTGTACAATCCCCAAAATAGTTCCTACTCCATTTGGGACCTGAAATGCATCAATAATGATACTGTTAGACCTGAGAAACCAGGAACATTAAACTGAATTGACGGCTCCAAATATCCTTTATAAAAACTAAGAAAAAAAATAGAGAAAATGTGCTGCAAGGAAATCTTACATAAACGAAGGGATCAAAATTAAAAATTCCATAAAGCAAGAAAGAGGTGCTCATTAGGAAGGTGGAAAGGGAGAGATAGAATGGCATAAATTCAACACTCCGTGTCTGGATCACCAAGTTCTGCAAAAACACAACAAAGTAAATAAGGTCAACGCAACAAAATACATAATTGATACCGACTTATACCAAAATAAAGCAAATACCGCAAATGCCTTGGATTAACTTACAATTATAAACAAAGGAGACGCAAACATTGATATTAAAGAAGCACAACTAAGCAGTCCAACAACTAGCCGGCGCGTAGCAGCATCAGTAATTTGCAAGCTCCCAAAGACTATGATTGCAATTAGACCACAAACTGCTGCCAGCAATCCCAGCATCCTCACCTGCAAAGATAGAGGGAACTAACGGCACTTAGAACATAATAAGGCTTTCAGAAACTTCACTAGGGTAACAACTGTGAGTAGTATAAGTAACCTTTTTTGATTTCTCAGCATATAGTATGAAGAGGGTTATGTACACTAATTGAAACACCGCACCAACTGAATTGACCGTCATAACCAATATGTTATCAGAAGATACAAAAGGCGATCCATACCACGTGCAGATCAAGCAGTTCAAAAGGGCATATATGTATGGGAGCCCTGAGAACTCTTCAGTGGCATAGTTTCTTATTATTCTTCTAAATGTGTGTCTGAAAGTAAGAAAACAAAGCCAGTTATAAACACAAACTGGGGAGTAAATTAAATAAAAATCATTCTCTTTCTCATGTTTTCTGACAATGACATTTAAGTATTACCAAACTGATCAAAACTTACGCTGGTGAAACAAACAGCCCAAAAGCAAAGATGTTCCCTGCAACAGATATTAAAAATAAGTGGAACCCCAATATGTGTATATACTATATACATATATCATAATTATCATGGATTCAATTGCGATAATCAGAAAGCACCACAGGCTGTTGATCACACTGACCACATGGTCAATTTAACACAATTAACAGCCCTTGGAAGCATTGCATGGCCAAAAGGCCCAAAACACCTTGTAATAGCATTCACAAACACTACACTTGTAATATACTATATATATAGATATATATATATATACACACACATGCATGTGACAATACGATTCAGCACTCAGAATTTGAAATAGTGGGAAAGAATTTTTTTTAATATTTTTATACTTAAATTGCCTGTGTAACTGGGTGTTTCTCCTTTTAAAGTTCTAAGACATGATTTGCACACATGTCCAGGCATTAATATTTAAAAATTGTAGTGTAACACAAGCATGCCGTTATAGTTCAACGCAAATTAGTGATGTCTGATATTCTGAATTTGTTATTGAGCACAGTAAGTCTCAGAAACTACTAAAACATGGAAGTTAAAGCATCTGAAATCGAGTAGCTACTTAGATGGGCAGATCCCACATTTATGAGTCAACAGCTTCGTTTAGAGTAAGCGGCAAAAGCTTCGAGTCAACCTAACATGTGAATGTGCGTTTTTGCTCAGAGTTGAATGCATTGTTGTAGCTCAGTAAAAGTACAGCATTTTTGGAAGCCAAAATCCTTTAGAGACAATAGAACGATCGGGACATTGCTTTCAGTAAATGCCATATTCCTGGCATCGAAATTTCTACTAAACAGGGCGAGAGGAAGATGTTTAAACCCGAGAACAGTCATAAAAATAAACACACGACAATACAATCAAATTACTTCCTTATTGCTGCAAAAGCTTCGAAATTTGACTTTTCGCGTGATACTTTGGGAGCCCCGCAAAAAGAGAATTCTTTGGTGATGCACAAACAATTGGTTTCATATATTTACAGTTCTCTCTAATCACTATAAAATAACATCAGTATCTTTTCGGATTTCAAAACTCTCGTTGATATCGACTTTGAACTAACAATCCTGAAACCAAACTATAACCTGGGCTGCTGAACTAACATGAAGACTTTTGCCCAGTTGACTAGAAATCAACAATCTCCTCCTCCATCACAATCCAACACAACAGAGCCAACAGTATCCCACAAAAATTAACCTGCTGGAATATCACACATACACCAAAAAAGGGCTTTCCTTTCCTTTTGCAATAAATGCAATACCAAAAACCAACAAGTTCTTCAATGGTAAAGGTTTAATCTTTAATGGTTAATTTCCAGTTCTTAATTAAGGAAAAATTAAATCCAAAATACAATAACAATTCAGACAATGCTCACAGAAAAACCCACAACTTAAAAAGGGGTTGAAGAGAATAATAATACCTGCAATTCCAGCTGCATCTTTGCAGATTATAAGCACGGAATTTGAAGCTGAAAAAACCATCAGTCCCTTCAACTCCAACTCCAACTCCACGGTAAACCAGCCAGAAAAATAACCCAAATCACCTTTTCAAATAAAACACAAGAGGGTTATAGTTAAACCACCTCTCTCTCTCTCTCTGAAAGATTGGAACTTTAGCAGAGCCCAGGTCTCTGAGAAAGGGAGAGGAGCAGTCCAAGGCTTTCAAGACTTCAACTTGGGAAGTTTGGCAGAGGCCCTTATGATTGATTCTGCCTCATTAATTATTTATATTGAGACAATTTACAAATGTAGAACTGTCCAAAGGCTTTCAAGGCTTCAACTTGGAGAACGAAGATTTCTCCGGATCCTTGTGACTTGTGAAGATTCCGGATTCTTTAATTGTGTGCGATGCAGAAATTATTTAAAATTGAACATAAATAATACTTGACGAAAATTAATGGCATAATTTACGATGAACGAAAGAAGATCCGAAGAGGTTCTTCATTCCAACTTGGGAAATACAAGATAGAGACTATTAAAAGTTGGAAAATGTAATGGAGATTATTTTTAGTATATTTTGTAGATTATATAATGGCGTTCATTGATGGTTAAATTCTTTCTTTAATGATTTAAAAAAAAAAAATCAACCATCGTCGCATTATATAATTTACAAAATATAAATATAGGGACTTAAAGCCTCTCTGAATCAATTCCGTGGGGATCCTCCTGACGAATTGATCTCATCCGTTTGTACAAATCCAACCGTCGACTTAGTTCCAAGTCTTTCTCTTCCTTTCCGCAACTATCTCTTCCCCTTCCTCTCTTCTTTCAACTCCTCTTTCTCGCTCACTTCAAAGCACCCACCGCCACAATGTCACAAACTGAATTCAATCATCAATCATCAATCATCATATTATATAGTACGCTTATTGTGTACATTTTGCGTTTCAGGTTAATTTAAATGAATGTGATGCCTGCTTGAGTTTGATACATTTAACATTATTGTTACACTAGTGTAAATTCAAATATTGGTATTAATTAAATGTTTCGGTCCACTATAAAATTGTAATTTCTATGAGTTTAATATATTATTATCACACTTACTTTTTTCGACCTAATATAAAAAACACTTAATCTTCTTGTGTTTCGAACACATAAAAAAATCTCTTTCATGTCATACTTACGGTATCTTTTACACACGTTGAGAACCATGGATGGAAGGTGTTAATTTGAACAAGAGCTGACACGAGTGGGCCGCCCCAATCACATGTTTCATGACTATAAGGTACCATTATATTTGTGAGTCGTATCAACAACAAAAGAATATGCACATTATATGCCGTTTTCGGTGCATCTGGGTTCCATAATTTTTTTTTATGGATAATGTTACCCAAATCAACAACTTAGATCAAATTTTAAATCAAATGACGTGATTGTTGATAATTAAAGTTTTTATTAACGTATTATTTTTTATTAATGACACATTACATGATTTACAAATTTAATCTAAAAAATTGATCTTCCAATCTTTTTTTTTTAAATAAAAAATAAAAAATTGAGAACTTCCTACTTTGCATCAAAACTGCTAACTTAGCAATTTCATTATTTGAGTGTTTTAACACTCTACACAACCGGTCACCAAATTAATCAATTTCAGGCGCTTGATCAAATCAGAGGGTGAGAAGAAGTTCGGTACGCGAACCCGGTCGCACCGAATGAAAAATCGCATTAGGCATGCCACCCAAAAGATGTCTCTGGTGCCAAAAGATCCTACATACTCCCCCCATTTGACACTTCCATCATGACATATCATGAACATGGATCATATCATGGTTAATATTTAGATTGAATCTGGATTCGAAAGATATATGTTGGGGGAATTGAGAGACTCAATTATGGGTTATTTAAAAAGGTGTTCAATCTAAAAGAATTTTAGGGTTTTAATTATCAAAGTTATAAATATGATTGTCAAAGTTTTACCTAAGACAGTAAGATCATTGGATTTTCAACTATCTTTGATTAACATTCATGAGTAATTCAAATAAAAAATGTAGACTGAGTTGGCAAAAGAGAACAAGAAAAAAAAAACAATACGTTGTCCGCATTAGGAATAAAATTACTATTTTGCAACTATAAAATTAAAATTGAGAGAAGAAATTAGTCAATTATAATAGTTTATGGGGATCTTAAAAAAAAGTTTATGGGGTAATTGGTTAAAATTAAAGTTCATGGAAGAAATTGTCCAATTATAAAAAAAATTAAAAACTCAAGGAGTAATGACTAAAATTAAAGTTGAGTGGAAAATTGGCAGCTCCTTGTAAGTTCGAGAGAAAAATCGACAAATATCTCATTATTTGTTCTAATACTTTATTTATTTTTGCTTTGCTTAGATCAGATATTTTCAAAAAAGTATAGGATGTGATGGAGGAAAAATAGTTTGGTGCTTTCTCAAAAGCTTGGTGTAGCCTACTTATTTGCCACCAAACAAAACCAACAAGTAGTTTCCAAAAACAAGTAATTCAACATGGCATAGTATATAGATTATGTTTTTTTTTTTCAACAATAATGCTTAATAAAAAAGCTTATAAAGAAAAAAGCTTATATAGATTAACTCTAATTATGTGCCAAATTAGCTAAATCATCAATGAATTGTTAAAGAAAAAAGTTAGTGAAGATCAAATCCGCACTAGAATGTATAAAATATAAACGTAGTTGCTTTCCTCCTCATAATAAAGTGCTATATGCCTAATATGTTTTTTAATTAGACCATCTTCAACCTTTGAGTTAAAACCTAAAATTTAGTTTTTAAACTAACCCAAGCATTATCTAATGGTTGAGCCTAAAACAAGTTTTGGTTAAAACCTAAACTTTGGGCAAATTTAACACACAATTCTAGCCGGGGTTAAAAAGGCTGGCCTACCTTATGAGCGTGGACACGCCCGAAAAGTGGAGGTCACAACAAGGCAATGTGCCCTAAGCGTGAGACACTCAAGGGTTGACAGGAAGTGGGCTTCGCTCCTAACGAGCATGTCGGCCACACAAACGAGCCCAACGACTCTTTTTCAATGAAGATTTTAATTATTGTGTCGTTGATTGATCTAGCAGTCCAAATTCAAACTTATTTAATTTTAAAAATTTTAATACATTAAATCCAACGGTTGAGATCGAATATGTTCAAATCTAATGGTAAAAAAAATAAAATAAATCTAAGGCAAAAAATAAATCCAACAGTTAAAACAATTAAAAAATTGTTTAAATCGAAATTCACCAGAAACTTTATAAATACATGTTTCATGGGACCGATTCCATGCAGCTAGTAAATTAATGATTAAATGATTAAAAGAAAAGGAGAAGCATGTGGTTGATAGAGTACTCCATAATTTAGGCTGAAAACAAAAGAATAATTAATGGGACAGAGAAAAATGTCTGCTTTCTCCAATTTTCTTCTGTTTGACATCTGAACGGTTTTAAATTTGTCTAATTTTTTTAAGGATGAACTTTGGATGATGTTCTAAAATATAAACGGTTCGGATGATGATATATATTACAGAATGAACCCTATAAAATGGAAGTCACAAAGTGTGTAAAAAATATGTATCCTCAAATCCTAATCCATATATATAATGAGTAATGTTAGGTAGACTAAATTTACAAACCAAATAATGTGTCATTAATAAAAAATAAGTACATTAATCAACACTTAAGTACTAATACAATCATCAACTTACGTGTCATTTAGTTTACGAAATGTAGTCTACAAATTTAGTCTCTCTAGGGAGAATGAATTTCCAAACTAAATTTTGTAAACTAATGATGTGGTTGTTAATAATTAAATTATTACTTAAGTATTGCTTAACGTGCTTATTTCATATTAGTGACACATTATTTCGTTCACAAATTTCGTTTGAAAATTTAACCTCTGTAGTATTACCCATATATATATATATATATATATATATATATATTCTTTGAGTTAATTTTAGGTAGACCATGATGCATGCATGCATCCATGCAGTTGTAAAGATGCCGTGGAGGGATGCAATTCTCTTCAACACGATCACTTTCAGCCTTTCACTTCAGCACGTCGCAACCTGGCTAAAGCTATACAAAAATACCGGCTTAAATATCATATCATCGTATATAATGAAAATAGTACTGCATGCTTTTGATTTTTAATTGCGATAATCCATCTGATTTGGTAGAGAGTGATGTGTGTTGATTTGATTTATAGTGATTGTTGGTTTTATTGTGTTTGGAAGATGAATGAGACTGGTAACGTATTGCCAATCGACAAGGATTATTAGTTTCAAACAAGCATATTAAAAAAAGAATATTGCTTTAGAAAATGAAAGTAATAAAAATAGTTTTATATCTTAAAGAGATGATAGTGTATATAGTAGTTTAATCCGAAAATAATTTTCTAATAAAAAAAGTAATGACGTCATGTCTACAAAGGCGTTCTAATCGAAGGTTATACTGGACAAGGATTGTCTGCCCTCCCACTTTCGATGTCCTCCCGTGCCTTCTTGTTTGTGTGGTCACGGTTAATACACGTCAACATTTTATATTACTATTCATTTTTGTCTTATTATCTCTATAAAAAAAATATAAAATGTTGACGTGGTGACCATACAAAACAGGAGGGCATCGGAAGTAGGAGGGCAAACAATCCTGGTCCGGTTATACTTCTCACCTCGGTCTTATTAGGGGAAGGCTAATGCACCACCTAGCCGGTGTGGTGACGTCTAGAAGAAGAATAATTGTATGTACGGTTGCCTCTTTGTGCGAGAGGCACCCATTCAATCTCTTTAGATAACGTTGCCATGAATCATCGCCTCTTTTATTTTTTTTTCTTTGTGGGCATAAATTTAAACCCTAAGTTGTCCGTAACACGAAATTCCCTTGGGCCGTAGAAGGACTCCCACTAGCAGGAAACTATATATACAGTCCCTTTCCGAGAAACCCTAAACCCAAAAGCGCTCTGTGTCAACTTCCTCCTCCTCTCTCAATTTGATCGCATATCTCCTTGCTTTCTTACCCTAGTTTGCCTTAACAATGACAACTCCAAGAGGTAATTATGATATTATCACTTATATTTTCATCGCCTCGGTCAACATAAAATTGATAATAAATTCATGTTTCAGGTTGTCTATTGCATGAATTTAATCACACCGACATCTGTGTCTTTTGATGTTATAGTATTATTTGTGTATATTATGAAATCTGAACCATTTTGTTTTTGTCAATAATGATTCGGACTTAAGACCTCCAAAACTGACTAAACCCTAATTTGTTTGAATTTTTTTGAATTTTTTTAAATATATGTGTGAGGGCATGCTTGTGCATGTTTAATTGTTGCTATAATGCTATAATGCTATAATGCTATGTAGCAAGGTATGTAATATTTCATATTCAACATGCAGTCGGCTTTTCTTCCTTAGCACTGAATGAATGTCTTTGTATGAATAAAACTATCTACTCTACATTAATGATTATCCTATGCTTCTCGGATTTTGGATTGAATATATTATAGGTCGTAGTGGTGCTGCTCGTGTTGCCCGCAGAGGCCTTGCTGCACCTCCTGGTGTCCGCAGAGGACCGCCTCTTGGTGTCCGCAGAGTACCCCCTCCTGGTGTCCGCAGAAGACCACCTCCTGGTGACCGCAGAAGACCACCCCCTGGTGACTTCAGAAGACCACATCCTGGTGACAGCAGAAGACGGCCAGCACCTGGTGGAGGTCGTGGAAACAAAGGAATTATCACCCCATATGGTGTGCATGAAGGGGTTTTCAAACATACGTCTATTAAAGGCGATGCTCTCGTCACTAAAAACATGGTCCCTGGTGAATCTGTTTATAATGAGAAGCGCATCTCCGTTCAGGTTAGTTGATTGTTTTTATTTTTTTATTTTTAATATATAGACAGAATTAATGATTCAGATCTTCTAATTTCACAAGAAGTTTATGCAATGTACCCGAAAAAAAGGTTTGTACTATATACATATCTATTCAACATTCTTCTTAATATTATATGTATATGTGCCCCTTCTTACACATCCCACCTCCGTTGTAGACGAACTAGGATCGATGTATAGTACGTGCTCTCGTATTCCCTGTATGGTGCCATGTATACCTATAAACAATACTACGTGGTCAATGCTCAATACCTGTTCACTATATGGACAATACAATATAGTTGCTATGTTATTCTGCTCTGTGAACAGTTGAGTACATATAATCAATTGTAATATAGATAAAATCATATGATGATGATTTTTCTTTTCAAGCAAAAACTTTTTTATTAGAAAATTTATACTCGTGTAATATAGAGGATGATGAAATTTTTTAGAGGCCTCAGAAATTTAGGGTGTGTGCCACTCCACCTTTTGCACGCATGTGGCCTTTTGAGTATACCTTTACATGCAACTTTCTTCTTGATCACCTGTTCAATATTGTATGAAACTCCCCTTAATCTGTGAAACTTTGTAGTATGCCTTCACATGCAAGTTTCTTCTTTTTATTTATTTGAAAACATGAATACAAAACATTTTAATTAATTAAGTTTGATGGCCTAATTAAGCCCCTTTAGTTTATATATGTTGCATTATATAAAACAACATTGTGTTCAACCAAAAAAAAAAACAACAACATTGTCTGCAGATAGTATACAATTATTTTTTTGTATAGAGAATTGATTGTAATTACTATTTCTTTTTGTAATATTATTCAGAATGAAGATGGAACCAAGGTGGAATATAGGGTTTGGAACCCCTTTCGTTCAAAGCTGGGAGCTGCAATCTTGGCGGGCATTGACATCATTGGGATTGTGAGTTCCTCTATCTTGTACAATATCTTATACACATTTCTGCCAAATTTTATGATAATTACAACATAACGAATCACACCCTCAAATATCATAGTTATCTTTGTTATTTCTATAAATTAAAGGGAGACTTTAGATGCGGTCCCTAGTTATGAACAATCTTTGACTGAAACCTTGTTGTTTTTCAATTTTTGATCCAAGTCCCTAAAATTAATTGATAATTTATTTCTATGTACGTTACTATATTTTTTAAATTAAAAATTAAAATTTATAGTTGTTTATAGTAATGAGATTTTAAATAAAAAACCATAATTTGTGGGATTAAAAATATTAAAATATAAATATACTATTGTGTGTGTCTGTGTGTAAACATGGGTACATTCATAAAAAATAACCAAAAAATTATTGTATCAAAACATGGGTACATTCTTCAAAATGGGTACATTTAGCAAAAATAAAAATGGGTACAAATAAATAAAAAAATATGGGTACAATACAAATAAAACTTTAAAAAATATGGGCACAAAAAGAAATTAATATATGGGTACAAATTAAAATTGAAAGGAAAATTGGTACAAATTAAAAAAGGGTTGCAAATAAAAAATGGGTACAAACTAAAAATAAAAATATATGATAAAAAGTTTAGCCATAAATATAAATATACTAATTGTAACATTTTTAATATTAAATGAATATATTTAGAAATAAAAAATATTTTATTATTGAAATAATTAATGATATTATTAATACAAAGGACCTTGATCAAAAATTGAAAAGTAATAAGGTTTTAATCAATAGAGTAGTAAAAATAAGGATGAAAACCTAATTACTCCTAAATTAAATTTATACGTATAATTGATTAATTGTGTATAATTACTTGATATCAAGAAACCGGGAGCTCGAGTTCTCTACCTAGGAGCTGCTTCAGGAACCTCTGTTTCCCATGTATCCGACATCGTTGGACCTGTAAGCCTATCCCGACCAAACGCTCTAATTGTTTATCATGAATTAAAAAGCAGTTTACTATTAACACTTCAAAATAAACATCATGCATTTGTATGTTCCAATATCTCTCGTTCGTTTCATAGACTGGAGTGGTGTATGCGGTCGAATTTTCCCCTAGGAGTGGTAGGGACTTGGTAAACATGGCAAAGAAGAGAACTAATATCATACCAATTATCGAAGACGCAAGACACCCAGCAAGATATCGGATGCTTGTCAGCGTGGTAGATGTCATATTTACAGATGTTGCTCAGCCTGATCAGGTTTTTCTATACACAGAATCACCAATTCATTGTTTTATTTGTAGCACAGAATTACTGTTTTAATTTTCATACTAAGTGCTTTCTCATGGTAACAATCTTGCAGATACGGCATAGTTCGCACAAGGGTTTTTCATTAGCCATATGTTGCATTTGCTAAACCAACATTCCAAATTATTTAGGGTCTATTTGAAAATCATTTCGTTTTCAATTTTTTTTTGTCCTTTGTTTTTAAACTAAAAACTTTATGGTAGCAATTTTCAATTGAAAGATACTTTTTTATTATTTTTTAGTTTTAGTTTATACAAAAATGAAAACAAAAAATTGATATGAAAACAGTCCTTTACAAGATCAAATTTTACGTAAATAATTTGTTTTTGTCAACTAATATTTGAGCTGTAGTACGTAAACTTTTTTAATGCTCTTTCAAATAATTTGAAACATTTTTCGAAGTTTACCTGTGGATTGTGGCACGAAATTGCTGATTTTCAAAGCTTGAATTATTTTCGTCTCTAGCATGTGATGTACTCAGGAATTCCCGTTTATTCAATAAATAATGAAGGGGAGATCCAATACATACTGAGTATCTGATGCTAATTTGAGTTGATCATCATATGTGTGTGTGTGTGTTTTTTTTTTTCATACTGAAACTCAAATAAGGACAAATTTAGTTTTTTTTTGGTGAACAATTAAGTTTAATATACCAATTTCTTTTCTTTTTCTTTTTTTGAGTGTGACAACTTTTTTTACTTTTCTTTACATTTTTTTTAATTTTTTGTCACATTTTTAGCAATAACTACTTGTAGACGTTGCCCATTTTTATTGTACTGACAGTTAGTCATGTGACATAATTACTGACCTGTCGATGAATTCTCGGTTTTGAGTTGTTTTAATATATATCAATTAAGCATGTGGTGTACTCAGGGACACCATTAAGCAATCAATTAAGGGTGATTCTAACATTGAGTTGCTAACCGTAGTTGGTTATGAATTATTTTTACCTCATTTATGCATTGATTTTCAACAATTTCATAAAATTTAAGATCTGTATATTTCTAGCCTTGCATGTGCATGTAAGTTATAAATTGAATTAAGCCAAAATCTTCGAACTTCATGATTTTCACATTGATCTACTTGGTGTGTGTGTGTGTGTGTGTGTGTATTTCTAGCCTTGCATGTGCATGCAAGTTATAAATTGAATTAAGCCAAGATCTTCGAACTTCATGATTTTAACATAAGCATTAGATGCGGAAATACAATAAACAACCAAGCGTAGAAATAATTCCAAATATAATTTGTACCTAGGCAACGAAATATTAAGAAATTATTCCGTCGAAATCGTACAAATCTACTAATTTATTCAATCCATTAAAAGCATGAATGTGAAACAGTGAAACAAAACTATAGGAAAAACATGATTAAACCTATGAATCATGACCAACATTCATCAATCCAAATATAGAATAAATCAGAAATTGCATTGACATCCACAACATAAAATTTGACATTGAAACTCCGAAATAAAATTGAAATAATAAAACTACATAATCGTAATAGAGGTTTCTCCTCTAGCCTTAGCTAGAGAGATTAGTTCTCCATAAACTAAAATAGAATAAGAAAAAAATCTAAAATTATGAAAGAGCAAAACTCCACCAAAAACATAAAAATGGGAATGGTTATACTGAGCTGCTGCGCAGCCAACCCCCATATCCCTCTTGAATAATGGTCATTTATCAACCCCATTATTAAGCCAATTATAACTTAGCCGTTCCTTGTTCTTTGCCTTCCCATGTCTGTTTCATTTTCTTTCCATAACTGACAAGCTTAATCACCAATTTATTATCTTTGCCTCTTGGGTTAACTCGTTGCAGACAGCCCCATCTTCCTTTCTTCATCTCACCGTTTATCTTCTAAAAAATTCCAATAAGTGACCTGACAAAAAGATCAAGATAAAATGAATATCAATCCTCATGTATATTGTAAACCGCAATATGTGAACTATACACTTCAACCGATGTCAGAAGGCACTCAAACTAAATTAGACCAACTGATTAAATTAAAACAAAGGATTTATGACATGATTTTGGTCCAATTCATTAGCCTGACCATAACAACAGAAAGTCATATAATTCCTTTCATTTAAATCCAACATATTATCAGAAAATGTAACATCCAAGGTGAAATAAGATATGCACTCATCATTGACCAACATTACATCACAATTTCGATAAACTACTAGAAAAATTACTTAACGGGTATAATGAAAGAGCATTAAACATGCACTTTTGAGCAATTATCAATGACATGCTCTAATCGTGTTTCTGTCCAAAGTGCACATTAAATGGGTATGTGCACCATATATATATAAGGCAAGAGAGAACAACTACTTTCTCCACCGCCGACTGAAACTGATTAGGATCTTATAGCATTTGCCATCATGGATCAAGGTACGCTTGATTGTTTATTGTATTTCTCCATCTAATGCATATGTGAAAATCATGAAGTTAGAAGATCTTGGCTTAATTCACTTTATAACTTACAGTGCATGCATGCTTCCAAGGTTAGAGGTAGAACACTGGAATGTCAACTTAAATTTATATATTGCTTAATTCGATTCCTCCGTTCTGTTAAAGCTCACAGAGATGGTGGGGAGGATGAATTACTTTATTTTTATTGTATTATAAATAGTTTTTTTTTTTGTTATTTCCCCCGAAAGTCCGCTTTGCTATTTAATCCTTTCTTTGCAGGCAAGGATTTTAGGTTTGAATGCAAAATATTTCCTCAAAATAGGAGGTTGTTGTTTGATGTCAATCAAGGTTTGTGTTGCCCTTATTGTTGTTCTCAAAACTGCTAATATACTGTTTCAACTTATCTTTTTAGGCTATTCTGCCGGTTTTCACCCTTGAACATGTACCCCATTACCTATAATTTCCCAGTGACTAAACTTTAGACCAAAACTTTTATAAATGGCCACTTTAACTATATGTCGAATAACTTTTTGTTAAAAATTGTCACATTTTAGTAAGCTAATAAATTATTGGCATGCACGTATGGACAAAAAATTAGATGGAATGTGGTTGAACATGACGAATGGGGGAAATTAGGCATTTATAGTAGTTTAGCGAGGAAATTGGTCCAATTAAAAGTTTAGGGAGCAAATCGGCATTGGGGAACTAGTTCAGGAAGAAAATCTGAAGTATTTGGTTCTTATTAATCAGCGTAAAAGGATTGGGTTTATATTTTGTTCTGCATTTTTCCAGGCAAATTGCATAGACTCCACTCTACCTGCTGAGAAAGTTTATGAACTTGAAGTGGAAAGAATGACGGCAGAACAGGTGAAGCCTAAACAAAGGGTGACACTTGAGCCATTTGAACGTGACCATGCTTGCGTAGTTGGTGGCTACCGAATGCCAATCAAGATACAAAAATAAACTCTCTGATGTTGGTGCATACTTGTATGCCTGAAGATGGTCTCTCTTTTGAGATTCAGCTCTACTAGAAGATTCCTTTGATTTCAAAATCCTCAATTATTAAGCCTTACTGGAATAATTATAGTACTCTATTTTTCATACACGCGGTATTTTATCCTAAATATTTTTTTTTTAATCAAACGATATTATTATGGGAATCTTGACGAAAAGCTCTTAATACTGTTCACTTTAACAAAAAAACCACATTTTTACATAAAAAATCAATCATGGTACTATTCACTTTACCCTTTATTTTGTCCTTATGGTTAAAACTCAAAGCTTTCAAGTCATTTTTCATTAGTTTTCCTTATTATCTACACTAAAGGGAGGGGGTGGATTTAGCCTCACAATGGGTTAACAATAATGTGGTTTAAATTCGTTTTTGACGAGAATCAAACCTAAGACCTCTCACTTTCACTTACAAATGAAAAGAAATATCATTAAACCGTAGTATTAAGTGACTATTTTATCCTAAATTTATTAAAACTATGCAGAGAAAAAATCGAACTTGAGTGTAAAATGAATAATTACTAGTACTTAACAAGCATTTTTCTCAACTTCTGCATGATGACAATGTGTCTTATTGCACTACTAGGGCAAACCCCACATATAGAGTGGTTAGCTAACATTATTCCTTTCGAGTTAGCTAGGCATATGGGAAAAAGAGCAAAAGACACATATCTCTGTTTGGTATGCGCCCTTATTTTTCACGTGCATATATGTGCTGCATGTAATTTCTTTCGGTGCAATAGGTACCTCTCGTGAGACAATAATAATTAAAGACCATTATGACTTATTTAGATCATCTTTAAATGAGATGTCAAATTATAAGAGTTAAATTACTAATGATGGTTGATGTGATACTCTGAAGCCTTATGTCAAATTTTGTACTTATTCAGCCGAATTATCAAATGTTATTTTATTATTTAAATGGAGTTTTAAATAGTTGTAGTTATTAAACAAATGTTGAAACAAAATTTTTATTGGTTGAAATGCTAGTAGAATAAGGGACCCACCATTAAAATGAATTAAAAATAAATTAGACATTGATGTCAAATATGACTCCAAATCACAAAACCTTCAAATTTAGTTAGCAAATAATATTTCGGTTTGAGAGATTTTTGATTTCAAATATAGACCGTGACATTCCACCTAGAATTTTAACATCTCATTTAGAGATGCTGTTAGTAACGTTTTATATAACAGTTTTTCATTTTAAACATGTAAAACCCAGTGTAACATGTTTTTGATAGACTATTAATAAAGAATGTCTCTGGAAATAAAAAATCCACATACGCTTGAATTCTGTAAAAGTTAAAACATAATAATTGTTAAGAACACGATCTAAAAAAATAAAAAAACTTAAGATATGTACAAAATATGGGTAATGCTAAAAAGATTAAATATACAGACTAAATTTTTTAAACTAAATGACATAAAAGTTGATGATTAGATTATTATTTAAGTATTGATTAACGTGCGTATTTATTATTAACATACCATTTAATTTGTAAATTTAGTCTACCTAACATTACTCATAAAATATAATTAGGATAGAAAGAAAAATAAATTATGTACCTCACCACCACCTTTCCATGATGATCACAATTGCCAAATACGTTGTTCCTTTCTTATCATTCTCCTTAACAATTAAAATAAAGGAAAACTAATGAAAATAACTTGAAAGCTTTGAGTTTTAACGAGGGTAAAGTGAATAGTACCAGGTTTGACTTTTTAATGTAAAAATGTGGTTTTTCGTTAAAGTGAACAGTACCGCGGGCTTTTCGTTATAACTCCCAATAAATAAATGTCTATAATTGTAATGGGTGGTTTGTGTTGTAGTAAATATTGATTAAATGTGATTTTGTAAGTGAAATCCAATTAAGCAAATAAAGCCATCTTGATTGACTCTAGGTCTCGCAATCCAGAGTCGACGGACTAAAAAACCGAACAGTTCAAAAAATAGAAAGAGAGATTCAGACCTTTAATTTGTGTGAGGTAGACTAATGAGATATATTAATGGGAATGTAAATTTTAAAATGAGTGACTCGAACTTGTCAATCTGTAAGTTCCAGGCTACAATATCTCACAAGAATCTCAATTTTCGATAGCTTTCCATTTCTTACCAAAGTTCGGAACTATTTCACTCATTCCACACGTAACTTACTTCTTATATACGTTAACTTCCAACATATGCACATGTTTAGAATATTAGAATGTGAACATGTTTAGAATATTAGAATGTGTGATCTTTTAGGTCGGTACTTTACAACCCAGAAAATTAGAGATGATTGAATAATATATAGTATGATGATTAATTCCTGGTAAGTGCTTACGCATTACTTAGCTAGCATATTGTTTGACAGCCAGAATATACTCTTGTGTGAACAGCTATTACATGAGAAAATTCGATATAAATCCAGTTTTATTAGCCACCATCAGTTATAGTCCACATTCATTTAATCAACAGTACTAATAATATAATCTTTTTGTCAAATCTTTACTTATAAATAAGAGATTTTAAAATCGATTCTCGCTAATTGCGAATTCAAATCAAATTATTATGACGTAAGATCTACATATATAATATCAAATATTAAAAAAAAATTAATATAACCTATCCAAATGCAACCTTAATATGGTCACAAGTAATCTCAATCTTATTTGTTCGCCTTTAATTAGGCATTAACCTTTTTGTGCTAGCATACCCAAAGATTTCAAATATCTTTTCCATCAAAATTGGAAGGAAAGAGGGAAAATAACAATAAAATCATGTCATGGTACGTTTATGATTGAAAAAACTTCAGTTTTCGACAACGGTTTTAGCGCATGTGCAATTGTGGTTAGTATTTTACCCGCTTTGAAATTTGAATTCTAGATTATTTCAAAATGTGGACGAAAAAAACACCAACGAAGCATGTCAAAAAATTTCAAATACCCTCATCTTGAAAATAAAACAAGAGTCAAGCGAACAAAAAAAATCTTATGATGAAAGATTATGGTAGTTTTAAACAACCGATTGACGCGTGAAAAACTGTCAGTAACATTCTACTTACATTAGTTGACGACAGTTAATAAAACCTTAGCGTAAAACACGCGTCGAAATTTGATTGGGTGTTGTCAAGAAGTTCACCTGGTAAGACTTGAAATTTGAATTCTAGATTATTTCAAAATGTGGACGAAAAAAACACCAACGAAGCATGTCAAAAAATTTCAAATACCCTCATCTTGAAAATAAAACAAGAGTCAAGCGAACAAAAACAATCTTATGATGAAAGATTATGGTAGTTTTAAACAACTGATTGACGCGTGAATAATTGTCAGTAACATTCTACTTACATTAGTTGACGACAGTTAATAAAACCTTTGCGTAAAACACGCGTCGAAATTTGATTGGGTGTTGTCAAGAAGTTCACCTGGTAAGACCAAAATATCCCATGATCTTGACGTCATAAGATCAAAATTCTGACTTGCAAACCAAAATTTGCGCCCAGCCTACCCCTACAAAAGAGGCGGGCCCGCAAAACGCGTGCCGTTGTAATTTGCTCAACCGTCGGAGGGCATTTCAGTCATTCGGTCTCTTATACGGCTCTCCTTAACTGTTTCTAAGATTTACAGAGGGCGTATATATACATACAGAGGCTCTGCACCCCCTTCCTTTCACAAATGAATCGGTGGCCATTTTTCTCTCTCTAATTTCTCTGCCTGAATCTCTCTCTCTCTCTCTCTCTCATCGCTTGCCTCCTGAGGCTTCGTCTCTGAATTTCTCTATCTGGGTTGGTCGATCTTGACCGAAGCTAAATCTTTAAGTAAGCTTATTACTATCTTTTCTGCAATTTTTTTTTTGTTACATTTCATGTGGCCAAAGTGTTGGATCATTGCTTTGGTTGTGATATTTGTGATTTGGGTACTTTTGAATCGTTGGATCTGTGATAAATATGTAGAATTTGAGTGTTGGGTTTGCTATTAAGCTTTGATTTACTAACATGGCATTGCTCAATTTTGATCCGGGATCTGTGAAACGAGAAATGGGTTGTCATGAATGGGGATGAGATTCTGATGTTTGCGTGTTTAGTCCAAATGGGTTGGATGATTTGATGTTTTCATTTGTTTCTGAATATGCATGATCTGAAATTTGATGTATCGGTTCTGTTAGATGTGATAGGATTCAGTGAATGTTTTTGTGATGTGTTGTGGTCTTGCTTCTGTTTGATACCGATTCGGGCATGTTTACTTGCTTGTAGGGGAAGGAAAAAACATAAAAGAAAAGTTAATCCTTAGTATATAATGAGGTGTTGGTAACTTTTTAAGATATTGATGAGTCCTTTCTAAGAAATTGGCTGTATACGGTGTACTTGATTTGGCAACTTTGCGCTTTTAATCACCAAATTAGAAACTTTATATGTAATTTTGGTAGCTCTGTTTTGTTATAAACTAAGGGGATCTGTCATTTGAATTATCTGTTTCCTATTGTTTACAGTGTCGTGATAATGTCGTTTTACCTAGGGTTAAGGGATAAATGGAAAGTTTGCTTTACATGTTCTTCTAGCTCCATTGTTGATTTTCAGTAGTTTATGTATTGGTATATTGTTTTAGCTTTGGTTCTCATTGTAGTTTTCTAATGTTTGATATTTAGACGTTTTCCAACATGGGTTCATACACCCCCAAGAACATCCTCATAACTGGGGCTGCTGGCTTCATCGCATCTCATGTTGCCAACCGGCTCATCCGCAGTTACCCTGGCTACAAGATTGTTGTGCTTGACAAGCTTGACTATTGTTCAAATCTGAAAAACCTCCTTCCCTCCAAATCATCACCCAATTTCAAGTTTGTTAAGGGGGACATTGCCAGTGCTGACCTTGTCAACTATCTCCTCATCACTGAGTCGATTGATACCATAATGCATTTTGCTGCCCAGACCCATGTCGACAACTCCTTTGGTAACAGCTTTGAGTTCACAAAGAACAACATCTATGGCACCCATGTTCTCCTAGAAGCATGCAAAGTTACTGGACAAATCAAGAGGTTCATCCATGTCAGCACAGATGAGGTCTATGGTGAGACTGATGAAGATGCTGTTGTGGGAAACCATGAAGCATCTCAACTTCTCCCAACAAATCCATACTCCGCAACAAAAGCGGGAGCGGAAATGCTTGTTATGGCATATGGCAGATCATATGGATTGCCTGTTATAACTACCCGTGGAAACAATGTCTATGGACCAAATCAATTTCCTGAAAAATTGATTCCGAAGTTCATTCTGTTGGCCATGCAAGGGAAGCCTCTGCCCATTCACGGGGATGGTTCTAACGTGAGAAGCTATCTATTTTGTGAGGATGTTGCTGAGGCTTTTGAGCTCATTCTTCACAAAGGAGAGATTGGACATGTGTACAATATTGGAACAAAGAGGGAAAGGAGAGTTATCGATGTGGCCAAAGATATATGCAGACTTTTCTCAATTGACCCGGAGACAAACATCAAGTTTGTTGAAAACAGACCTTTCAATGATCAGAGGTATTTCCTAGATGATGAGAAGCTGAAGATTTTGGGGTGGTCAGAGCGCACCCAGTGGCAAGATGGGTTGAAGAAGACTATAGAATGGTACACTCAGAATCCTAATTGGTGGGGTGATGTATCTGGGGCTCTGCTACCTCATCCTCGAATGCTGATGATGCCTGGTGGGATTGAGAGACTTTCGGAAGAGTCTGAAGAGGGCAAATCTGAATCTTTTGTCTCAAGTAATCCCCGAATGTTGGTTCCACCTTCCAAAGCCAGTGGCTCTCCTCGTAAGCCTCCCTATAAGTTCTTGATCTATGGTAGGACTGGTTGGATTGGGGGTGTACTTGGGAAGCTATGTGAAAAACAAGGGATTCCTTATGAATATGGAAAAGGGCGTCTTGAGGATGGCTCATCACTCTTGGCAGATATTCAGAATGTCAAGCCAACCCATGTGTTCAATGCTGCGGGTCTGACTGGTAGACCTAATGTTGATTGGTGCGAATCTCATAAGGCAGAAACAATTCGAGTCAATGTTGCTGGAACCTTGACCTTGGCAGATGTTTGCAGAGAGCATGGACTCCTGATGATGAACTATGCTACTGGGTGTATATTTGAATATGATGCTAAACATCCAGAAGGTTCAGGAATTGGGTTCAAGGAAGAGGACACACCCAATTTCCATGGTTCCTACTACTCAAAAACCAAGGCCATGGTACATTTCACTGAGAGTTCTTGGTTTTATGCTCTTTTCTTTATTCTTCCTCTTCTCAAGTCTTACGTTTGTCATTTATTTTTAATCAGGTTGAGGAGCTCTTGAAAGAATTCAACAACGTCTGCACTCTCAGAGTTCGGATGCCCATCTCATCTGACCTGAACAACCCTCGCAACTTCATTACCAAGATCTCTCGTTATAACAAAGTGGTAAACATTCCTAACAGCATGACCATCTTGGATGAGTTAATACCCATTTCTATTGAGATGGCAAAGCGGAACTTGAGGGGCATATGGAACTTCACAAACCCTGGTGTCGTAAGCCATAATGAGATCCTGGAGATGTACAAGCAATACATTGACCCAAAGTTCACATGGGCTAACTTCACACTCGAAGAGCAAGCCAAGGTTATAGTTGCAGCTCGAAGCAACAATGAAATGGATGCATCCAAGTTGAAGAAAGAGTTCCCCGAGTTGCTGCCAATCAAGGAGTCGCTGATCAAGTACGTCTTTGAACCAAACAAGAAGGTGTAAGCCAATTTCAGTTATAGAGCTCGGTAAAACCTCCGCCATCCATATTAGGTGATATATGCTTAGATTACCTCAGTTTAGTTCAATCAGTATCACTCATTATTCATTTTTAGCCATGCCATTATTTCTTGTATGCCTAGAGGGTGTTGGGTATAATTCTACTAAGTGTGCTTTCTGTGTTTTCATCCGTGTATCTTACTTTCCTTCGTGTTCCGTTTTACAAAAACTTTCCACAGATTCGGTTCCCGATAGGTATACTTATGTAAACTTGTTTTACATTCTGTTCAATGAAAGTTGTGGTGTTTAATTCTTTTGTTTTCAGCTTATATAAATGTGCGTGTGTGTGTGTACACTCGTTCATGCATTGCTTGAATTCAAAAGCCAAAAGCAATGAAATTCCAGGGAGAAATGGTGTTTAATTCTTTTGCTATGTTGCTCGCATCTTCCCTCTGCCCTCCCCCTCTCTTTCTCATCTTTTCTCGCCATGTCGTCACTCTCTCCCTCTCTCTCTCTCTTTCCTCTCTCCTTCACTCCTCTCTCTTATAAACCCAAACAAATTTGAGAAGCCCAAAGAAATCAGCACGGTCATCGCTGCAAGCGTCGTTCGATTCCGTCGCCAATCCGTTCAATTTCGCCGCGAGATCTGTTCGACTCTGCCTCTGTTGTTGCCATTGTCACGACTCACGATCTGGTGGTGGCTCAAAGTTGCCTCAGGAACGTTAGAAAGATTGTACATCTTTGGGAACTCTGCCGTTACAAGTTGGTTCTAAGGGGCAACTGTATTCGTGAGTTCTTAACAAATTTTGATTTCTGCACTCTTGTTTTCGGCTTTTGCATTCCTCTTGATTTGTACGTTGATTCTCTTTTGATTTATTTAATTTAATGATTACAAAGAAAGAAAAGATTACATAAAGCCATCTGGATTAGTGCACGACTAAAGAGCGGTGGGCTATGTTTTATCCCTCCAAGATATATGTCCCTACAAAACATATCTTTTAATGTGTAGTCTCGATTATTTTTGTTCATCTCCATGAATTATAGAACTATAGTACTTATAGTTTATTAGATTTAGAGGGGGAGAGAGAGAGATATGAAGTCCACGTGGGCCCCACAAAAAGCGTGTCGGAGGGCTGAATGCGACCCACTCAACTCGAGTGCTACAAGTAGGAGGCAGATTGTCTGCCCTCCTGTTTGGATGCCCTTCCCATCTCCTTCTATTTTGTGCAGTTACGGTTAAGCCACGTTAACATTTTATATTAATTTTTTTTATAGAAATAATAAGACAAAAAATAATAAGAATATAAAATGTTAACGTGGGTTAACCGTGATCGCATAAATAGGAGGGGAGGGGATGGAAAGAGCATCCAAACAGTAGGGCAGACAATCTGCCTCCCTACAAGTAACCAACCCTGCTTGTTGACTAGAACATAGCCTCTTGTCGACTAGGAATATAGCTTCCTTGTGAGAGACGGACTTTGCACATTTCCGAAGTAAAAATAACCTATCGCCCTTGGCTCGAGATGGCCTAAGGCGAAAAGGGGATGGCAAAATCACCCTCCAAATTTGATAGTGGAAATGACACATGCAAATAAGTGGAGACAAATGAAGCAAAAGAACTGCATATTTGAGTAAGGATATTACTTCGTGTGGTGTGTTTTTTTTTCTTCTTCCTCTTCCCAAGTCTTTGATTGTCACTGGTTTAGATGCTTTCAATACCTACTCTATCACTCAATCTAACACTTCAATTGAAGCATTAGAAATATCTACGATGTAATAGCACTCAGAAGCATATGAAGCTACACTTTCGAGAAATCTTAGAGCATTATATCTCTCAATCGGAAGATGAAACGCTTGCGGAAGATGCACCGGCCAGTTCCTTCAGAAACGAGACAACATCATCCGAGGACTGAAGTAGATAGCGAGCATTTGTGCGAGTCCGCCCCACAGAGCAAGAGTAGTAGTTCTCCTTCTTCAGATCAAGTACGTTCCACGAAATCTTTTCTGGAGATGGCCATCGTGGATTCGTGGTGTTATGATTTGCATTTTTCTTCTCAGAGTTTGGTAAAAGCCGTTGCGCCTTGCTCTGAGATGATTTTGACCCGCCTTTGATTGCCGGAGCCTTCAAAGAAGATCTTCTCTCGTTTGGTTTTAGTCCATCGGATATCTTGGTTCTTGGAAGACCAATCGGCTCAAACGGAAGATCTGGCTCGAAAAAGGTGTACACATCTTCATCCTGAAATGAAAATGAACAAACACTTGAATCAAATGTTCTCCATTTTCCGCAGTTGGAAGTTAGAGCATATAAACACTCTTTCCCATACCAGAAAAATATCATAAATCAACGAAAAACGAGGGTTTCGAGTCTTTAACATGATAGTATAGCATGCAATGAAGGATTAACCTCACATTCTGAGTTTTCCTCGTATCAGAAAGAAAGCTTTCAGAATATGACTCAAATAACTAGTTCAGAGACGAGCAAATGCATGACTTGCAGAGCAAGAAAGTTACCTTGCCAAGAAAATGTCCAATACACAGCACATAATCAATGGGGGACGTCATGGATTTACTGTGAACTATCTCTCCCAATATACGGTCAATTGCTGCACCCTGAACCGAAAGAGAATTGTCAGAAACAAAACAGTTGTTTGAAAAATATAAGCAAAATAATTTCAACTGTTTTCACAGGCAAAGCATCATAGTTTCACCTTTGTCACACCAACTGCTCGAACCTCAACAGACCGGCTACCTTGAACAACATCAACAGAGGCATTAGAAATCGGGCCAGTCCAGAGATGCTGCAGCATATCTCTTGCTTGAAGTCTTCCAAAATCAACATCTGCGGTTATGATAAGGTGAAAAGGAAACAGAAAAAAGTAGGAATTAGAGTAACCAAAGTTCACTTGTTCAAAAAACTTTCTCCAAGTGAAATTGGGTTCAACAAAACCGATTTCTTTTTCTGCTTAGATGGTTTGAAAAAAAAGAAGCTATACCTGCATATTTATAATTCCACACAAGGGAAGTTTCACGTTTATCAAAATGTGATCGTGGTGTTCTCTCTGTGAAATATTCAAAAACATGCTGAAAAAATAAAATCAGCATTATAAGTATGAAGGAACGAGGATACAACTAAACCGAATATTACTTGAATTCAAGACGCGAGCACCTTCACACTGTCAACCCATTCCATATTCAAATGTTCAGGCATTGTTGTCATCCATTCTCCCTTTGTAAGGCGTAAAAACATCCCGTTTTCAGCTGCCAACCACATATCAAGCTCCCCAAAGTTCTGTAAAAACACCTTAATTAAAAAAGGGATAAGATAAGGGTGGTAAGGAACTTAGATATGGAAATCGATGTTTTACATCATCTAAGACATATCTGTCACTCCCACTGATGACGACAATAGTTGTTGTCGGATCATTGGCGAGTGCTGACAAGGTTTCTTTCAATTCGGGGTGCAGTTTAAGTTCCATTTCTTTTATTTGATCACCTCGTCTCTCAGGTGTGTCCACCGGTTCAGTCAATGTCACGTTGAATCCCTGAGTTCTCATCACCAGAAAGCTCAGATGGATGAAAGAAAATGCCAACCAGATGCTAAAACCATAAAATCTTTTAACTGTGATGCCTAAACCATAAAATCCAAACTGGGCTTAGGAAGAAAATTCAGCTCTTTATGTCACCGAAGAATAGATAATAAAGAGTCTCACAATCGATGAGACAGCTGAATACTTCACTGTATTAAAATTGGTGAGAGACTTGATGTATTATTGGCTACTTAAAATGTCAAACACTTCAATGGAAGCAACCTTTATATGCTGCCAGTTTACTCAGCAAAGAAAGGCATGCTGCATAACCAAAACCTACAATTTGGGGAGTGAGATTTGGTGTGTACAAGTAGATCTGATTACCAATAAGACATTTCTAGAAACCTGAGCATTGCATCACACTTCCTATACTTGACCAAGAATACCATGAAAATCCGCTAAAATTTGAATACCATGTAGATACCTATGATAACGAAAGGTTTGATAGAGGTACATGAACATTACTTCTTAACTGGGACATTCCCATGACATACCAGTATGATCAATCGATTATTTGCTTGCAAATAACTTTGAATTGCGTCCTTGTTTGGAAGTGGTGGCGGCACCTGTCTGGTCCGTAATTGTGCCTCTACAACAGTATCGTTCAGTTCACTGAAAAATCGTGATATGAATGTCAAGTCTCAGTGCATAATCTATCTACACCACCTTTTAAAATACAAGCATGTCCTTCAGGATTTTTGTAAGGGTCAAGGTATCGGAAACTGCGTAGGCATATGTTTCCAATTTCAACTCAGAAAACATATTATTGCTAAATTTTTAGAGGTTTTACATTGTCCTCGAAAGCTTAAACTGTTAAGATGTGGAGGAAAACAAAATGTATGCCACGAATCGCCAAGAACCATGTTAAATTATGTTGGTTTACCATCGTTAGACATCGCAAAGAAATAATTTTGTGCTTCAAGAATTAAACACACGACACTCAAGCATGCATACCTTACAAAAGTTTCGGCCCATTCCTGTGCAGTGTGGGTTGTCACGTGTAAAAAATTATGCTTGTGTCGCTTCTCTCTTTCTTCAGAGGGCATATTCAATGCTTGAGCAATTGAATTGGCAACCTCTGTGATGTTCCACGGGTTCACTAGAATTGCTCCAGCACCTAAAGACTGTGCGGCACCAGCAAACTACACAAGGAACAGGAAGTGTCAAAGCAAGAAAAAGGACGAGGTAAAAAGATTACACTCGAGTTTACAGTTCTAAAGACCGAATATTAGATTGTCTTTTAAGATGATTCTGTATGCGTTTTTGAAATCAGATAAACTTTTCGTGTATCCGATTCCGATCCAAGCCATGTAACATGGCAGCTATAAAAACAGAATATAAGTTCATCAAATTGGTAGAAATGAGAATTTGAGTGAAGATGAAGCATAACAAAGCACGCAAATTTCTAGTTATTACCTCACTAAGAATAAGGACCCCTCTCTTTGCATCCTGGCATGCCACAAACTCATAACTGACAAGATTCATTCCGTCCCTCAGAGATGTGACAAGTGCTATATCTGGACAAATTGAAAACGAAACCAAACGGACACAAGGAGATTTTACTAGCTGAAAAGTTATATATACATTTTCTCAGATACTAGCTGAAAAGTTATGTCGAAAACTTATTTGCTCGCAAAAAATGGGTTAAAAGAAACAGGGAACCAGAGCCAGAGTATGTAGAATGGTACCAGTTACAGCATATAGTGCACACAACGCATGAAAGTCAAGAGAACGATCCTGTAGACAAAAAAAGAATTGGTTAGGAAGTATTCGTTCAAATCTCGAGCAAACTTGATATATGTAAGAAAAACAACTGCTATTGATAATGCGGAACTCTTTTTATTTCATCCTAGTGGCTCGGCTTTTCAAAAAAAGTATCTTCAAAATTTGAGAATCTCAATGAATCCTCTCCCAGACCCTGCGTAAAACGGGAGCCTTGTGCACTGGGTACGACCTTTTTATATATTTTGTTTACCCCACCCAATAAAGAATACTAAAGCGTTATCCCCCATACATGGTCTTACAATTTTGCAGAGACCTATGTTTTTGGTAAACAGTCGCCCGGGCCTAGTCACTGAGACCCCCTTTGTGAGGGGGCACCCCTTAATAAGGTGCTACAAAACTACTACACCTTATCGCATAGTGCTAAGCAGGAGATATATAATTCCACTGCAGATGAACTTTAACCAACTAATGACCCTTGTGGCATGAATCCAAGCATTTTCAAATTTAAATTATGTCTCCTAATATGCCATTATCATACAGAATGTTAATAAAGACAGACCAATAACGTCGCACATCAACATCCTTTGTATTAAATTCCACCGAGGCTCTTTCAATAACATGTTGTGGAATAGTTACTTAGAAAATCAAGGGCATACCAGGTGATGTATTGGGACAGCAGTCAAAGTTCCAAATCTTCCATTTATTCGGCCAACAATTTCATGAACCTGGCTTGTAAGTTTTTGATCTGTGAAAATGCAAGATAAGTAGTTTATACATCACCATCAAGATAAAACAAAGAAATGAAACGAATATATAGATCCTAGTTTATTCTAAATGCAACTAAGAGTACAAAAAACACTTGACAAAGCATCCTAAGGAGGGGGCATACACTCTGGAACATCCGTTCTTGTTGGCACCGCAATTTGCAGCAAAACCACTTTGTCACGCCAAGTTGGGTTTTCCTCAAGAAACTTTTCAAAAGCCAGTATCTTCTGAGGAATCCCTTTAATCATATCAAGGCGATCAACACCTAGCATTACCTGCAGTGTTAAAAAAACAGTCATAACTAGAGAAAAAAGCGGCATATATAGTAAAATAAGAAATTGAAAGATTTCGTTAAATTGTTCGTTTGGAAATTTCCCGAAAAAGCTAATCGTAGGTTCTTCTCTCCATCCGAACAATAGGGCCGTTATGCTCATTACTAAACTTGTTGAAGAGATGAAATATAACCAAGGTATATCTTTTTTATCAGAGGTTGAATCGATCATCAGAAGAAGAAATTTGGAAATTTCATTTGTTTTCTCACTGAAGACCCTAAACAAAAGACCAAAAAAAAAAAAAAGCTTCTAAGGCTTCTATTCCCAGCATCCTTTTCGAAAACGAACTCACTTGTGAAGTTCCTTGGAGTAATGATGCCAAATTAAAGAAGGTAACAGAAATAAACTTCTGTGTTTGAGTTGCAAGACTGAGCGTGCTACCTTTTAAAACTACCCATGTGTTTGGCAGATTTCACTAGACAGAGATAAAAGGCGGATTTGTCCATGTGTCTAGGATCATTGAAACAACAAAAGAACACTTACCTTTCGCCCAGCGAACCGTTCTTTCAATTCCTTAATGTGTTCTTGTACTTGAGGAACATCAAGTGCACGTATGAAGCGGTCTGAATCTATTCCAATAGGAAACTGAAATTAAAACGTGCAAGTACAGCTAGAATTAGATTCCAATGTGCGTATATCACTCAATTTGTTAAACGCTAAACGTTGTATAAAAAGATACTAGAACCTTAAAAGATAGAATACCAAAAAACAAGAAAAGAACAGGTAATAATTGAACAGATACAGACCGCAGCCACTCGAGTAAGCCTTCCTTGATCCTCAACTCCTTCAGGTGTGCCCTCAAGTCCAAGAATGCGAGTGCAAGCACTAACAAAGTGTCGTGCATAGTCGTAAGTGTGAAAACTGAAAAAACAAGACAATAAGTCACGGAACTTTCTAGTTGCTATGCATATTAGGTTTTTGTGCATGAAATCACTTCACACAACATCTCAAAGTACCAATAGAAATTCGAAGAATTTATAGTTAACTAAAGCTGTCAACACTATTCCATTCCTAGTAATTTGATACCCCATTATTGCCTCCTCCTTGTGCTAATTGAGATTGAATTATGCTTTACCGATTAGATATTCTACTGTTTTATGGTTATTAAGGATGATTGTAGCATAATTCAAAAGAGGAATGAAGGCAATGTTCAGAACACGTTATTTCTACATAAATGGGGTCTTCTATTTCTGAAATTTCTATACCATGTGAAATACAATAAGCCATATCATGCCTCATGCCAGCAAACGAATGCAGTTGAAGATAGCTTAGCACAAAAGAAACAGAATATCACGGCTAGACCTAAATATTATGCATCGCGGATGAAAGCCAGATAGTTTTAAGCATTTGAGGAATATAACAAGATGTCATTAGTTTTTGCAACATGAAATACTTTCTCAATGATAGATGCAAAAACAACCAAGCTTGATAGATTCAAAAGATATGCCAAATGTCTAGTAACAGCATTTCTCAATTATCATCAGCAAAGTAAACTGCAAAGAAAATTAATTACTGGTGCAGAATGTAAGGAATAATTACCCAACTAAATCAGCTGCAAGAACTGAACGGAGTAGTTCTGATCGTGATGGCAACGTCCTATGGATTTCAGAAGAAGGAAAAGGGGTGTGGAGAAACCAACCAACTTTTATTTTACTATTGTAATCCTTCAAGCATTTTGGAAGAAACATAAGATGGTAATCATGGACCCAAACTACATCACCCTCTTCGTAGTGCTCATTAACCACGTCGGCAAACATTTGATTTGCCTTCTTATATGCAGCAAACTGTGACTGGAAACTCCGGGTGGTGGCAAGTCGGTCTTCTTGTGGAAGTCCAAGGTAATGGAAAAGGGGCCACAAAATATTATTGCAATAGCCATTGTAATATTGATGAACAATCTCCTCGTCAAGAAAAACTGGGATACATCTCTGTAAGGAACAAAACAACCATCTTAAAATTTCATGGACATTTACACTGGAATGTGTTGTATACATAAGCAAGAGTGAAAATGAGCTGAACCAATGTCTATGAATGACGGAAAATTTCAGTTTTAAAAGAAATCCAGGTACAGAAATTTGGACCTTCTCAGCGAGAGCTCTAGTAAGTGCCTTCTGTCCAATTTCATCCGGCACATTTACCCCGGCCCAACCAATCCACCTTGCCTCAAACTCCTTTATACCTGCAGAAAAAATAAAAAACCATCCAGTACAAATTAGGTTCATCTTTGCAGGTTAATTACCAAATCATAATCAAAATGAAAGGGATATCATCACTGATGAAAATCTTGTCCCCTTTATGAAAATGATAGACACGGGACTTCGATAAAGGAACAAAGATGTTAAACCGGTCATCAGTATTTATTATTTAAAGAAGAGTTAAAACACCACATACCCAAAAGTGCAGTGACCAGACCCCCTGCACTCATCTCCAGAGACCATGAATCTTCGCCTCTCCTAATTGCAGAGACCGGTAACCTGTTAGCCACAACCAACAGTCGTTGCCTGCTAGGCCTCCGCTCTTGCTTTTCGCATCCCTCATTAAGCGCCCTTGCAGCTGCAGCCCCTTCCAAGAATTGTTCAATATAGGCGGCTTTTGAGTTTTCATCTTCTCTTAACTGCAACTCAGGCTCAAATGGTTCATTCAAGTTCAAGCCCCTGTTATTTTTCCTTAGCTCCCTTTCTCTCAAGAGCCGTTCAACTCGATTTGGTGGGATGTGGTCCGAATTACTGTTGTACTTGTTCCCAGGCATACGCTCTCTCTATTAGTGAACCCTCCCTTCTAACTTTATTAACACAAGTTATCCTCGGACAACTGTGTCCTACATTCCGTTTAAAGCAAACAAAGTCATCAAAACATCGCCACAGGCCGCAAAAAATCATAACACACTCGGTCTGAATATAACAAGGCCATCTCTACAACAGTACATGATAATCTTGGCACACAAACAAAAGTGACAGCAGGCTTTTTACCAAAAATAAAAAATAAAAAATAAAAAAAAGTGACATCAGGCTTACTGGAATATTAAATAAAATCATGCCAAGAACATGATCCACAGACAAAAAATGGGGTCTACCGCTATCTCGTGGTCTTTTAAAGTAGCAATTTAAAAACTCACATTCATAAAATCGACATGAAAAAGGTTAAAAGCATAAAGGCAAAAGAGTAAAAAATGGCAGTAACAGGAGATGACAGAGAGAATAAACCCCACGGCTCTCGGCTAGTGGCGGAGTTCTCTGGTTTTCTCAGCCAAAAATTATGAACATCATACAGATGAAACAACAACAGACACCGAAATAGGAAAAAATAACTGAGAAAGCATTATCATATACTGTTTCGATTAGCATACTTAATCCTGCCCGGAGAGTTCAGAACCAGCACAAACAAAACAAGAGTCAAATAAATAATAAATGATAAATATTAAAACTAACAATTCTTGAATTCTCTCTAGAAACCCACCTCTCCCTTTGAGTTCGAGTCAAATATGCCTTTGGAGATGGATGTCAACTAAAACACAGTCACTGGTTTTGAGAGGGAGAGGGGGGGGGGGGAGAGAGAGAGAGAGAGAGAGAGAGAGGAAGAGAGAGATGGTAATCTCCAAAATCTGAAAACGTAGTGAGAGAAAAAACGAAGTTGCAACAAAATCCTCATGTAAGCGTTATAAGGTACTGAAATCCTTACAGCCATGCAGGAGATATCAATCATTATGTCGTAAACAGAAAAATTTATACCCAAACAGAAATACTTTGCTTAGTGGTTTATACAAATCTGCTGTATTAGCAACTAATTAATTGAAAATCTGAAAGTTTTTATTTCATTTTTTCTTTGGGAGTGAAATATGAAGATAATTTCTGCCGCTTACATAATTCTACATTTTTTTTTAAATAAAAACATTTATGCGTCAGATTGTCCTCTCCTTCTCGAAGACCTTCGGAAATTGAGAGTACTATGTCAACCAATGCATATAGTGGAAAGAAATATCTTCTCACTCGATATTTATCCCATCCAGAACAAAAGTTTGAACAATTTGTTGCTAAAGACCAACCGAAAAACAACTGGAACTCACTTCATTGCATGTCTTTTTTGTTACGTCATTTTCTTTTTGTGATTTATACATGTGAACCGAAGATGCTATGATTAGAAAATGCGATTATGAGGCAAAACCTTAAGATAAAAGGAGTGGAGGAAAATCTAGAAAGACATGAAAGAAACTTTTAAGAAATTAAGGACATGGAGTACTTTTTTTTTTTTTTCTTAAAAGGACATGGAGTACTTGAAGCGGAAGACTTAGCGTAAAACCGAACACAGTGTCGTTATAAAATTCATACAGCCTACACCACTCAGTAAGATAAGCATTGTTGTTGTTTTTTTATTTTCTTTTTGTTAGATCACTTTCCACGTTAACACGTGATTTTGTTCAACAAATAGAAAAAAACACTTGATTGTTTTTTCTTTCGTTTTATTTTAAACTTAACAAATTAAATTAGCACAAGCACACAACACGCATCTTAAGAATATATCTCATGTTTTAAAAATATAAAAATTTAATTCTCCTATTTTTTATTAATTAATGGTTTAGTCCTAAAAAACTTCAAGAATTTTGGGATTCTATCTACATATTACCTAAGAATTTTTAATTTCAAAACATTTACCAGTTGAATGTGTAAATGGAATCCACAAGTCAAATGTTGAGTAAAGATGGTAGTTAGCATTCTATGCATAGCAATGTAACAGCTAACCTATTTAGATTTAATAGTTTTTTTTAGCTCGTCTAGTCTCAGTTAACTAAGTAATCATCCATCAATGATTGTTAACCTACTTTATTAGTAAGACAACAACAAACATTGACAAGAGTGACAAAGCACATCAACCAAATTGTTGCTACATGGTAGCGACATGACCAACACCCTAGAATACTGGACGACGCACATTTGGGCTTTACAAAATGTTAGGGCTGTCGCAAGTTGAAGTGTAGCTGATTTCTGGCCGATGATTTATGCAAATTAAGTACACCACTAAAATGCCGCTATAGCTAAATGAATCATGTCCTAGAATCTTGGACGACACATATTTGACCTTCATAAAACGCATAGTTGGTTTCTAATTGTAATCTCTGCAAAATACATCACTACAAAGTTGCTTTAGGGACATGACCTGCGTCATAAAATAGTGGACGACACACTTTTGGGCTTCAAAAATGTGTACAGGCAATCGTACATGGACTCGTGGCTGATTTCTAGCCGGTGATATGGGCATACCATATCACTAAATTGTTACTATAGCAACATGACTCACATCCTAGAATACTGAATGACATACGTTTTGGCTTCAAGGAATGTTTGGAGCGGTCGTACGCGGTTGTGCGTGGAATCGTGACTTAATACGAAAGGAAAACAAAATTATTTCTAATATAAGGATTCCTTCAATATTTTCTAGCGATTTTGATCCTATATATCTATAAATTGACTTCGATTTTCAAAGATTTATAGGGAAACAACTTGTGAAAATGGGAGTTTCTATATATTTTCTTCTTATAAGGAAAGATCAAAGCAAGCCACATAATCACATTTTTTTTATTAATTACATATCTGATAAACATAATTTAATCAACTTATGTGATTAGATTCATTAGAAGCAATAGTTTTTTGTCTCTGACAAGGACAAACAGCAGACAAACATTGACGAAAACAAAATTTTTGACTGAAGCGTCAACTGCTAATTGATGGACTTTCCATCACTACAATGTGACCACAACACGCTCCATCTGACTAGGTTGTTTGACATGTCGGTAACGCAGCTTGCTCTCCACGCATTAAGTTCAAATTATTCTGCCTACACAGGGAGCAGTTTCATGTCCTCACACTCTTTTTCTATTTTATACACCCGGTTTAAAACTGTTTTTAACTTTATCTTTTTTATAAGACGAGAAATAAATAAGAGTGTACAGTTTAAAAAAACAGTGTGCGAAAATCATTTTCTTCTAATAAATTAGTAAGGTAAGGAAGCTAGAACATGCAAACATGTGATTCATTCATTTGGTTCTTAGATTATAAAGCCAAAAAGGGCGTGGCTGCGCATAAAGTTCAGGGACAGAATCATTGAGGACCAAAGAATAAAACACTAATTAAGCATCCATTCAGGAATGAGAATCCTTTTCGGATTCTCTTTGTGAGGATCCCAGAGATTCTTTAATCGTGTCCATTCATCGTACATTATACGGTCAAAAATCATTTTAAAATTTTTATTTAGTATTGAACACAAATAGTAAATGACGAAACTTAATTACACGATTTATGATGAATGGATACCATTAAAGGATCATCTGGATCCTCACAAAGTGGATCCGGAGAGGAACCTTATTCCCCATTTAGGTCGAAATTCTTAGCAGGGCCATCATTTCATCCACAGACAAGTCGAACATTGACTAAACACGATGAAATATAAAGCAGCGACAATGCTTACGACGACAAGTTTTATTTACTAAACCAAGAAGAAGCATCAAACACTTTCGTATTCAAGTATAATGATTTGTTAAGCATTTAATTAGGACTAATTAAGCACCGACAATGACAAGGTATCAATTCTTCTTTTCATATAGCTTTGGAGTCCCTACTAGCAGGGACCAAATGTCCGAAAACACCATAATCAGGCCAAGTCTAGAGGCAAAAACTATATCAAGACGCCACTCGGATAAGAAGAAACAGTTAATTAGTTTCTATAATCACTTCCTAATAAAGAATCGATCGTTTACAATCTGCAATTAATCTAGGTAAAAGTAAGGACCTCTCTAACGTTCGGAAGGGACTATTGGACCTTAAACAACCAGAAAAACTTGAACATTCCAACAATGGTTCAAAAGAAGCAAATTTCTGATTTATCCAGCAATCAAAGTGGCATATAAAATAAGGTAATTAAACATGAATACAAAAACACAGGCACTGGAAATCTGAGAGGAAAAAGAAAAGGCTAACCTTCATTGACTAGTTGGAAAAAGAGAAAAAAAAACCTTTTTTCATGGAACAAATTACGCCACAGAACTTTTTAAGTATCTTCTTCTCAGAGTATCTTTTGAGTGATGATAAAGATTTTCTGGTCCTCTCTCCTCTCTGGCTTTTTGCTTATCGAAAAGCAAAGGAAAAAGGAAAATGGGGTGACAAACAACCACAAACATGTGACGAAATGGAAGGAAGCGGCCAATGAAATTGTAAGTAAGTCATATGATGTGCATGCAACGCTCAGTGTGTTGTTTTCTTCTCTGCTACAGCAAGCCAAATGGAAAACAACAACTTATATGACACACAATTGACGTCCTGTGATAACATATCACATAATGAGAACATGCAAACAAAAACTTACACATAAATCAAGTACATGTGGACGCCACTGTGACGGTGTGTTCCGTTTGATATAAGTCATGCATTCTCCAAGTGGAATTGGTAATATTGCTTTGCTTTGCTTTGATGTGCTCAGGTCAGATAAGGGGAGGGATTCTTTTACCTTCTATGGTGCAAAGCTCTTGGAACACTCACCTAGTCAGAGAATATGCAGAGCTAAACTTAAATTTGTCACACATGCAAACATAAAGCTTTGGCACACAGAGTTGTGTGGCCCCCAGTTTGATGCAATATCCTGAATTTTGGACCAAATTAACCATCCAATTTCATCCAGTCTAAGCAAGCAAGTTCTTTTGGTTTTGGGTTTGGACAGTAAAAAGGGCACACATCATGGGCCAATTTTAGTGGAATCACATCAAGGGCTGTTAAAAAATTGAAATTCTAATGTGCCGTAGGGTTGAAAACAAACAAAACTTTTTATTGTCAAGTTGCTTAGATGAGTATGTCTCTTATGTACTTAAATTCGAAAGTTTTATTCCTAACTTAAATTAATTACAGTGTGACGAATAAAAAAAATGATACTGCATTTCAAACAGCAAAAAGAAATGGGAAAATAACTCATCGAAATTTGAACGGGAAACATTTCAGATTACATCTGAAGGTTAGAATTCTTGTAACATAAGAAACTTGACATTGTGAAAACTACCACTAGCTGGAAACCTGAAGCTTCCTATACCCTAATCTTTTTGTGAATTACAATTTCATCCTATGTGTATTCCAGTGGACAAATCAAGTTCAATACTTTTGTAACCTGACCAAGCAATCCAAAAACATAAAACTAATGAGTGATTAGAATAGCTAAGGGCTAAAGCTAATGAAGTTAGTAAGAACCTAGTCAATCACTTGACAGAAAGTCTAACGAAATTTAAAAGTAATAGATATGAAAAAAATGTCTAGTAAAAGAGTTTTGCTAAACTTGAGGATAGTAAGTAAAAATAACCCACGTTTATTGACAAATAAAATGAAATTGCTCCTAAAATTATTACATTGCCTAAAAAGATTCGCAATAAACTGAAATAAATATATGTTATGATTTCTTGAAACGCTTAATCCAGACTTAACTCGCAAGAATCAGTACAACTATGACAGCAATCGGATTCGATGCAGTTGCCAACACTCAATCAAGCAAAACGAAAGATAGTTTGCATTCAGAAAGAAAGAGCTAACCGATTCGTTCGAAAATCGACTCGAGCTTCCAACGAGCACTGAGAGCTCCTCCGTCGTCCGATTGCGAGAGAGGGAGAGAGAGAGAGAGAGAGAGAGAGATGGAATGTGCTATGGAGAAGTGAGAGAGGGGCAATGTAGTAGGAGGAAATATCTGGGAAGTAATGCGAGCGAGAGAGAGGAGAGAGAGTAATTGGGAGACAGTGGTAGCGTCGTCAGAAAGGCTTTTATGGCGGGAGAGAGAGAGAGAGAGAGAGAGAGAGAGAGAGGAGGGGCTACCAATCATTTGGAGGGAATTTGTTCCCCTTTAGTTTATTTTTGAATCTTTTTTTTTTTCTTTCTGGATAAAGAGAAGAAATAAAGAAAAAAAAAGGCGATGTTGTTTTATTTTGTGGAATTGGATTATGACAACGCATGAACAAAATCTATAGCAAGAAAAAGTAAAAATTTTCAATTGTTGTAAATAGTAGGTATGCTTGTCCACATGTGTATAGTAATGTGTATAGTAAATGCTCACATGCATATAGTAAGTCTTTCATTATGTTGTTTGTGATTTGCTTCTATAAAAGTAAGTCGTATGGAACACAACAATGAGTTTGGGAGATGAATGTGAGAGGTTCATGGGAGAGATAGAAGGAAGAAAGGAAGAGAGAAAAGAGAGGAAGAGGAGAGGAGATAATAGAGTGAGTTATCTTAGTACTCTTATTATTTCAGATTATAATGAAAGCACCACTGCTGCCCCGAGGACGTACTCCAGTCACACTGACTATAGAGGAACCTCGTAAATTTTGTGTCTTGTTTATTTATTCCACTGCACACACCGTCGATTTTACAACACGTTATCAGCACGAGAAGCTCTCATATCAGTGGAAAGCACAACGCCACAAATCCTGTTCACCTCCTTCAACTGGAATCTCACAGATAAGAAAACTTTTTCATTTCATCTTCAAATCTCAGTACAATTGATTTTCTTGAAGCAACTATATATATTGTTGTATGACTGTATATCATCCTTTGCAGAAGCAAAAGAGTACATACTCAAAATTCGTAGAGAATTTGACAGCCATGTAAACAGCCTCGGAACTCCAACTTGCGGACCTCGGATTGAAATACTTTCTTCTTGAAAGTTGTTCGTCTACTTAGTATCTACAACATATCAAAATTTCAGAAAATTTCACGGTGCGATTGTCGTAGATGTCTGAAATACCAAACCAGTTTCCAATTTTCCGCAGAAAATTGGACAACCACCTTATGAGTACCAAAACTCCATTTCGGTAGCTCAGATCGAAATTGTTTCTTCACAAAAGTTGTTTGGTATCCTCTTATCCATATCATACGAAAATTTGAACTAAATCTAACGGTTTGATCTTTTCATAAGTTGCAGACACTCTTGACTCCAAAACTTATGGGAACTGTTTTGACTTTTTCGAAACTCACTGGAGGAGGAACACCAATTGGAACCTATTGTTACTATTATTTCGTGAGTAACCAAAATGACTTCAAAATTGTGAAATAAAAATAAAAATAAAAGGAATCAAACAAAAGAGGTGGCAGACCAAGAAAAAGAAAAAGCAAAAGATGAGGACTTAAAAAGATGAGGACTTAATCATTTCATTTTTTGTTTTGGCATATTTATGTGCATGGTGTTGGTTTAAAGCCCATGTCACAAGTTCTATTTATTTAAAGCAATTTATTTACAGTGGGTAGAATTATTACCCTTTGCTTTAAAGATTTGATATTTATGTGCATGGTGTTGGTTTAAAGCCCATGTCACAAGTTCTATTTACTTTAAAGCAATTTATTTATCATGGACGGTTTTACCGCCTACTGCTTTAAGTTTTGATTTATGTGAATGGTGCTGAATTAAAGCCCTTGTCACGAGCTTTATTTACTTAAATACAATTTATTTACTATGGCTGGAATTACCGCCTATTGCTTTAATTTATTTATTGTACTTACCTTTTGTTACAATAAGTATATATAGGGCCCAAAGTTCTTTGATCATATCAGAACCTGAAGTTTCTTGATCCTCATCATATAAAAATGATTGGATCTGAAGTTCCATCATGCAAAAGGATCAGGCATAAAGTCCCTTGATCTTGAAGATCAAGACATGAAATTCCTTGATGAGTATTGTAAGTTTGAAGTGTCACAGTGGCTCAACTTAATTGTAATAAAGGACATAAGAGTCTCAGTTCACAGACTATTAAATAAGGACCAGAAGTTCCTCATGTCCATACTCAAAATGGTTTAGCAGAAACATTTATTAAGTGGGTGAAATTGATTACCAACGCTTTGCTCATGAAAACGAAATTGTCAGTTTTCTACATGGGGACATGTAAACTTTACATGATGCATTATTAATTCGGTTGAGACATGTTACCAACCATCAATACTTCTCAGTACAACTCGTCTTTGGGAACCAGCCAAGCATTATACTTTTACGAGTTTTTGGTTATGTTGTCTATGTGCCTGTAAGACTGCCACAACGTACTGAAATGAGGCATCATCGCAGATTAGGCATTGATGTTGAACACCATCTATCATTCAATATTTGGAATCCTTGACTGGGGATATGTTTACCGCATGGTTTGCGGATTATCATTTTGATAAAACAATTTTCCCGCCGTTAAGGGGAGAAAATAACATCGTTCCAGAAGAACGATGAGAAAATATCATTCTAGAAGAATGATGAGAAAATGCCGTTCCAGAAGAACGAAGATAATTTGTCTTATTTTGATTCACGAAGCAATCAATAAGAAAATGAAATTGGAATAACTGAATGATGCAACGAAAGTGATGAAATCACATATACTTGCTGCAAATGTGCCTACAAGAATTGATGTCCTTGTTGGACAAAATAATGAGACAGTAAATGATTTATCTGTTGCACGCTTGAAGCGTGGCAAACTTTTAGACTTAAAAGGTTTAGTCATTTGAAAGAAGAAGAATATGGCACTACTGAACTATTGCATTCCCGAAGCATAACTGTTGCACGCCAGAAGCATGACAGTCGCCGCATGGATACACGTCTCAGATAGGACAATCCACGGACATGGGAATATTGATGTCTCATGCATGTAGCATGATAGACGTATAGGTTCGAATGACTCAACTCCCCGGAAGTGGAGATTAAAATCCAAGCTCTATAACGCTCAAGAGGATGTTATGATTCACATTTTCTAAATTACGACTATCCTGGAAGAGATAGTGTAATACCCTTGAAGAGGCAATGGATATCCAAAGAAATGAAAAACTTTTATGCATGCGCATGCACATGAGAATATGGGATCACTGATTGATAATAACCAATGGTAATTTTGGTTTTTACAAGTAGCTACTAAATTCATCAATGAGCTGTGTTAATATTGAGTCACGTTCTTTTGTTCGTCGACAAAAGGAAAATTATTGGCAAAAAAAATGGAGAAAGGCAATTCCATTACAATTTTGTAAGAACGTGGAAAAATGGACCTATATATATTTGAATATAATACAAATAGCCAAAAGATGTTGAACCAAGGAGGTTACATTGGGCATTTGTAATATAATGAAATACACTCACATGATATGACACAAGGTATTAAAACCTGAAATTATACTCTTGTAAACGAGTTCATATGAATGGAGAATTATATACGAAAGGTTGTGAGTCGCTCACATCATATCTCCATAAGTAAATTCCTCAAGTATATCTGGGAGCAAATTGCTCTGTATAAATTCCAAAGGAAAATGTTTCATGAAGTGTAGAAAATCCCTGAATGATTCAAATTGCTTGAAGGAAGCCCCCGAAGGGTAAAACATAAATTATGTATTCAATACCAATGGATGTTATAAATTGCCTTAGTGAGTACTATCATTATGATATTGTTGCAACATACTAAAATCTCTTGCAGGAGTCAATGACATTAAATTAGAACTCATGAAGAGTCAATGATATTAAATTGAGACTCCTGAATAGTCAAGATAGATTATAAAGTGTTGAGAGAAATATTGTCCTGAACTGCAGATCGAACAATCTACCAACACGAATCTTATCTATGATGTTTATGATTTTAAAGAACCATATGGATTGAAGATTATGAGTTGAATACTCAAATGATGTAGACATTAAGAATAATCATTTATCTTCATGAGGGTAAAGATAAATTAATATTTGGTCCAGAAGTACCACATCTTAGTGAAGTATATGCTTTATTGAATGAAATAAAGCTTATCTATTAATATCTCCAAGAAATTTACAGATATGTACATACACATGAGTTAAAACAAATAAGCAGAATGGAGCCTTTACAAAGGTTGCTTATGTGAAGCCTCAGTACTCGGAAGTACCCCAGAAGGGGGAGGCATTGGAAATTGATTATGTGGCACCCCAGTACTTGGCAAAACACCAGAAGGGGAAGGCATCAGTTGCTTTCGGAATCTAGCAACGAACCTCTGGTGATCACTTTGCATCCAACTTTTGGATTCTTGCAGTTGGTCGAGCTTTCTTTTCATGCTTGTCGAGTAATTATTTGTAAGCACATGTAATACTCTATTCTCGTGCTTGAGGTCTCTGATCTCTTGTTTAAAACTTGCCACTCAGCTATCAATGATTCAACTTGGCGAGTTTGAGCAAGTAGGCGTTGGCCTATATTGGAAACAGAGCCCGCACATTGAACACTGAGAGCCAATGAGTCTTGAACGGCCAACTTGTCAAATCGTTTTGAAAGGATTCTCTTATCTTTTGGAGTGAGAAAATTCCTAGCTACCACAATAGCGGTTATGTTATTTTTCATCACAGAGTCCCTAACTGTAAGAGGACCATTAGAAGATAAGAAGGACGGGCGCCATATATTATCCTGACGCTGCTCGTCTGTATCACTCCTAAGACTCAAATCTAAGCAAATGTTAGATGGACAATTCATTTTCAGAAATGATGAAAAAAAAAAAGGTTAAATAAAATTTCAGAAGTGCAACATGGGAGAAATTTCTACAGGCAGCAACTTTCTGAGCATACTTTTGAACACAATTGATGTCTCTATAAAAGAAGAGGCAACATAGCCACTTGTTCAGAGATCGAAGAGGCACCGCTCTCCGAATTTCAAAAGCCAGATTTTCCTGAATAAAGTTTGTTGGCATTTTTCAAACGCAATCTCAGCTTTTTTGGATATCGAGTGCAACTTTGTCAAAGATCTCTGACAAAGTTGAAAACTCGTAAATCTTACTGTTTTATTTACACCACAGTTGCTGATAAGAGTAAAAGCATAACACCACCACTTGCTATTGAGAAATCTCTATATATGTCGACCTCCGTTTTCCATAACAAGGCAGACCTGCAAGAATGTTCAACTCTTCCTCATCTCCGAGAATGCATCTTCAACGCAGCATCTCGAAATACTCAGTTTTCTTCCTCTCCAAGAATACCTCTTCAAACAAGTCACACCAGAGCAAGATTATCTCATATCTTCAAGGATGAGAGCAAGAGTATCTCATATCATGCAATCTCCCTGTCATTTCCTTTGTCATTGTTCTTACCTGCAAAAACAAGGATAAAGAAAGCAATATGTTGGAACCTCCACTCAAACTCCCAGTAAGGAACCGACTACCTGGAACCTTTCCTGATTGCTTACCTAGCTCTCGAGTAGTCATCTTCAACTGTTGTTGGAGCTGGGTCTCCAGTCACCAAGAAGTGATGAACCATCAAAATGCAAGGGTTGCATTCCACTCCTGCATCAGAGGGCAAATATTGCAGGAGAAGATGCCACACATGCATGGGGGAAAAGCAGGGAAAATACTACTTAAGCAAGGGGAGCAAGTAAGGCAAGTGAAAATGATACATTGAAGCAAGTGGAGACAAGCGCAACAAACACGTGCTGATTCATCCTCGACAAAGCCGAAGATCACTTGCCACGTGAAGCTCCTCACGATACAACTTCATTTAAGATCAAGCTTCGAAGTTCCTTGAAGAAATCACAAGTTTGATTCAAGATCAAGTGTCCAACACCCTTGAATTAAATTTAGCTCTAGATAAAAAAAGTAAATTCAGACCTTTGAAGCAAGTCTAGCAAAAGGCCCTCCAGACCAGTTCAAGAACAAGCCTGTGGAAAGTTAACAACAAGTAAAATACCTATTTCGGCAACTCTTTTTACTAAGAGATGAAGCAGAATGATCAACGATCAGCCTAAATGATTTGAAATCAAGGGGAGCATCCAAAACAGATCAAGATCTTAACGAGTCAATTGAAGACTTATGTGGGCATCCAAGGGGGAGTGTTGTAAATAGTAGGTATGTTTGCCCACATGTGTATAGTAATGTGTATAGTAAATACTCACATGCGTATAGTAAGTCTTTCACTATGTTGCTTGTGATTTGCTTCTGTAAAAGCAAGTCTTATGGAACACAACAAGTGATTTTGGGAGATGAATGTGAGAGGTTCATGGGAGAGATAGGAAGGAAGAAAGGAAGAGAGAAAAGAGAGGAAGAGGAGAGGAGATAATAGAGTGAGTTATCTTTGTACTCTTATTTTTTCAGATAATAATGAAAGCACAACTGCTGCCTCGAGGACGTACTCCAGTCACATTGACTGTAGAGGAACCTCGTAAATTTTGTGTCTTGTTTATTTATTCCACTGCACACACCGTCGATTTTACAACATCAATGACTTTGCAATCTAGAATGCATCTCATTGACATAATCTTGGAATTGATAAGGAAAAAAAACTTATTTCTAGCATACCAGGGAAATTGTGAATTTTGGCAATATAAACTTGATTTCGTACTAGATTGGATTTAAGGGTGCAAGTCGAATAAAAAAATGTTAATTTTGATTCAAAATTTTATAACTACAGGTAGTGATGGTTCAAGATTCAAACTCTGTAGGTTTTAGTGTTAAATGTCCAAGTATTTTAGATGGAAAATACAACTTGGCTTCTTTGTCCTAAAATCACATGCAATCTCGTATTAGAATTCTATATCCCTCTTTGTGTTGTCGTCTTCCATGTCCGAGGTAGTTACCCACGAACCATGAAACCACCATGATAGATCGTACAACCGCTAAACATGCCCAACCCACCCACATATTCACAAATTGAGCGGCTCGGTCTTTCTTGTCTGTTGGCCGACAACGGTTCGAAGAAACTAGAACCCGAGCACCTCGATCGGCCACGGGTATAGGCCCAATCCCCGCTGCTCGAAGTGATGCTCACTGCGATTTAGACGTTTGTTAGGGGGATTTATAACTTTTCACATTAAAAAAAAAAACACAGCTATAATAGTAGAACTTCAAAAGCCTGTGTCAAAAAAATTTCATTTAGGTCTAATTGTAGATTTTGGTATTTGAACTAAAAATTTGTGAGTGTTGTCTCTACACTTGTCAAACTATGGAACAATAGTTCTTTAGGGTAAGTTTTTATCTCATATTATCTCCTTAAAACCCTTTATTTTGGATGAAAGTTCTAATGGTGTTGTCCAGAAGATTCGCTCTACATTTTAACGAGTTCAAGAACCAATACTTACAAATTTTTAGTTTAGCGACCAAAACTTTAATTGAATTAAAGTTCAGGAGCCAATACTCGAATTTTCTTCCTTAAGTTGTAGTCATTGTATATTTGACATGGTTTTCTTTGAAGGTTAATATCGTTGAAGATTAAAACTTTTAGGGCAACTAGTACACAGAATCATCTTGTAGCATAACATTACAAGTGCAATGCAGAACAATAGTGAAGTAGACATAATCAAAGGAAAGAGTTCTTCCAAAATTAGCCAACGAATCAACTACAAAGTTGGCTTCACGGAGCACTAAGTGTAGTTAATATATGTTTGACATGTACGTGACATGCTATCAATATTCAATCATAAATTGCCACTTTTATACAATTATTATATCAACAAAACGCCTTAGTCGGTTGGACTGCATTAAGGTCTATGAAGTGGATCGACAAACAAAATTTTGAACACATGACCTGGTGGTGAGAAGTAAAAGTAAAATTAAGAAATGATAAGTCTGTTCTCTCTCTCTCTCTCTCTCTCTCTCTCTCTCTCTCTCTCTCTCTCTCTCTCTCTCTCTTCTCCTGAACAACATAAGAAAACGGATTTATTCTGTTGAATATTGCCTGCTGTGCTTGATTCTTCAGCAATATATGTACATGGTGATGACAGCAGCATAATCTTTGGGTTTATGCCCTCATATCTCAACGTTTGTTAACTTGGCTTTCACGTGAGCTTGCACATTTCTCATTGGACCTACTTTGCTTTCTATTATATCTTTCCTGGCTGCTATATATTATTAAGCAAATTTGCCTTTTCCTACATGCTTTTACAAAAAGCAGGTTTTTTAAGACACTTGTACAAAAAGCAGTTTTTTTAGGACACTTTTACAAAAAGCATGTGCCAAATGCACTTTGATGAGCCTTTGGCCTCAACTTCAGAAACTTTCGGAACATCAGATTCCAATTATTCATTATAAAAAGCTGAGCGTAAATCAACTTTTATTAGTGTGATCTTAATTGATTAATTACTATAGTGTTGATCATATAATATTGTGAAATTTTGGAGGTCACTACTTTTAGTTTGTTTGGAAATTACTAGATCCTTTTGCTCTAATGGAAGGTCAACTCTAATAGAACCACGAAAACCATCCATTAACAACTAATTAATTGTTGGAGAATACAGTCACTCACTCAATCCTTTTGGGTCTTTTGGGACTAATTATTTCGACCCCTTGTTTGTACTTTGTACGAAGGATAGACTGTTTACAAATATATCATGATAACACGATAATACATTTACGATAATGTAACGTAATTATAATGGGGCAGAACTACTCACAACTAAATATAAAATTGATATGCATATATATAATATCATAGCATCTATAAATGAGTCAAACCTGAAAGTGAAAAAGCAAATTTTAATTTTGGAGCTAGAAAGCAAAGGAAGACAGAGTTGGTGCAATGTGGTCATTGAGCTTTTTTGGATTCCTTTTGTCGTATCAGAGAAAGCATGCAATTGATGAAGACATTTACCTTATATACTTAATGTGGCCATATTATAACGCGATCATGCAAACTGTCTTTTTTCTGGTTTTCCACAGAGAAAAAAGCTATCTTATCCTATTGATATATACCTATAAAGATTCTCAGATATATATATATATATATATATATATCTTCATCAACGCCTAAAGCCTCTCTAGCTAATCTGTGACATTTACCTTATATACTTAGGGCTGGTTTGGTATTGTTGTGCTTTAAAAAAAAGCTGCTGTGAGAATAAGCGGCTGTGCTGTGAGAATAAGCAGCTGTGAAATAAATCAGCAGAGCGTTTGGTAAACTTTTTTGTAAAAGTGCTTTTGGAAAGAAAAAAAAGTCTGATAGTGGGTCTTTTCATTAAAAGAGCACTGTAGCTCCGTGTGCTTTGAAAAAAAGCTAGTTTTCCAAAGCTGCAAATAGCAGCTTTGGCTTTTTCCTTTGATTTCAGCTTATTCTCACAGCAGCTTCCAAAATAAGCCTTTTTTTTTCAGTTTACCAAACACCTAAAACCCTCACAGCTTTTTTTCATGGGTGCTTTTTTTTTAAGCACCTCACTCCCAAACTAGGCCTTAATGTGGCCATATTATAACGCGATCATGCAAACTGTCTTTTTTCTGGTTTTCCACAGAGAAAAATGCTATCTTATCCTATTGATATATACCTATAAAGATTCTCAGATATATATATATATATATATATATATATATATCTTCATCAACGCCTAAAGCCTCTCTAGCTAATCTGTGACCAACACGGTTGGTCTCTCTAGGCGCGCAAAAGGAAGGAGCTAATCATTTCATTACTACTTAAGAAACAATAAGAAAATTATCAGCTAGCTAGGATGGAAGACAGCCACTGAGGTCCCCTTCCATCCTAACATGATCCGAAATGTGGCATGATTTCTTGGACGAGGTTAAATTGGCCGACAAATTAACAAATGTCAAGTCTTCACAGTTTTATTTCAAAATCAATTGGCAATAAAGAGAACAAAAATTTTATGGTGCTTCAGAATATGAGATAGTGCAAGTTATTTAATTATTAGATCTTGATGTTTGTATATTTTTAATAGATATCTAACGTTTGAAAAAATTTAAGTATCTTATACTCTAGAGCATGATAGAAAATCTTGAGAGTAGCTCTAGAATGGTTTCTCAACTTTCCGATTTGATGCATTTCTTCAGATCCTCACAAATCGGTTCTACCTGACAGCTTGCAAAATATATGAACCACAATGAACTTGGCCATGATACCATACAGTAAATCTGTTATGTAAATATTCTGCTGCAATGCTTTTGTTTTCTGGTAGAAAAAAATTTGCAACTGTATAATGTTCAAATTCCCTAATACTAATTTTAACCACAACATAAATTAACGTGTTGGATGTCTAGCGGTGGTTAGTGAGCCAAAATGTACTAAGGAATCAGCTCATTGTGGTTTCAAATTATGTCAAGTTCCTAATATTTTAATTTAAGAAAAGAGGATTAATTATTTCAAGCCAGTCTTAGATATCAAAGATTCAAAATATCATAAAAATAAATAAAAATAAAACAAAGGGTGAAGAGCAACTGTACTTGGTCAAAAACCCCACAAAGAATAGATAAAACCAAAACCCCCAGAAAATTAATAAACAGAGGAAAACACAACAAAGTAACAACCAGAGAGCAGCATGCAAATGTCACGTACAGTTTCTAATTTTCCCCCTTACGACATCAAATAGTTTATTAATCATACGGGCCACTTAATTAATTAATTGGCTCATCAAACTATCGTTGCGTCATATAACTATATGGTTAATTTAGTATCCTAAACCTAAATTTCGATGAAATGTAATATGAATGCTTAAATTAGGTGTCCTAAAACTAAATTTTGCTGAAATGCAATATGGATAGCATTCGTTACACTTCTAGTTGGCTACTCAGGCAGTATAAAACAATGTTATGGTAACTCTATAAAGGTTACATTCGAGGTTTTCAAATTTTGAATCTATAGTCTTGTTACTCTACACCCCTTCTCACTACTAGACGGACTCTAAATCAATTATACTCCTATTACTAACCTTATCATGAAATATGAATGAACAATATTAGTATAATGATAGTTTTCTTCTAACTAATAAAAGAGATCTAGTTTTCTTATCAACAATTATTATTGGTGTAGATTTTGCATATCAACGGGTTGGTATTATCTTTGGTTGGAAAGTGACTCTTTTAGTGTTATTTCTACTCTCCAATCGACTGATTTTGATCCTCTTTGGCCTCTTCGTATGCAATAGTCTATTTCTTTGGACCGCATTCGGAAGATGACTTTCTACGCCTCTCACATATATCGCAAAGAAAATGTTGTTGCAAATAATTTTGCTAACATGGGCTTGTCTTCTCCAACCCTGGTATTGCATGATTCCCCTCTGTAGGTGGTTCGTGCTACTTTATTTTTAGACTACGCTGATTTTCTTGGCTTCCTATTCTCAAATTAATGTGCATCTCGGCATACAGGTTTGTCTCACTTTTTTTTTTCTTAGCCTTGTGATTTAGCTCAATCTATTTTGCAGGTTTAGACTTTTATGTTTGGTTTTAGAAGGGTTAGGTTTCATGTCTCTTCCCCTCTTTTCCTTGTATCTTTATTGTTTTCGTTTCTAGAAGGGTAAGGTTTATGTCTCCCTTCTTTTTTATATTTTTTTAAAATCTTTTTTTCTTTTATTATGAGAGGTTAGGTCTATGTCCTCATATCTAGATGTATTTTTTTTTCATCATTAATAAAATTCTTCTCATGCCGTCAATGTTTTCTAAATAAAAAAAAATTTATTTTATCCTCATCCATCCGAATCCGATGGACCAAAAAAAAAAAGCACAATAATGGTTACTTATCCAAGAAGAAAATGACAAACGAGTGCGTGAAATCTTAGAAGGCAATCAAACCAATATTTTGCTATCATAATTACAAATTCACGAGAGGGTATGGGCGTAGCATTTGGGGACAGGCATGGGGACGCCTAGGGCATTGTCGTAGGAGAATCACCACATGATCATGGTGGGTGCATTATGAAAGGCACAAAATCGATAGGCAAATCAATAGGCAGCTTTGGAATCTTATTTTTTTGGTTCAGAATCTCCTTAGCAGATGTGGTCTGTAAGATATCACCTTGTTTTACTTTATAGATTCTAGGGATTGGGTGGGGGCTAGGGTTTGAGGTAGGTATAAACTTAAAGCAATTTGCGGCAAAGTAGGGAGGTATGTGATTATATTTGGGTCAACAGACCCCCATCCTCCCTTGTTCATGTTCTGTGTAATGATGGTCTCCCTTGTCCCCATTAATTTCTTCCTGGCAGTATGAGGAGTGACATTTTTAGCATTTGGTGCGATGTCGTCTTTACCTCTTTGTACTGCTTTCCTTAGTTGTTTGCTGCTTGCTTTTGCCTCGGGGTAGGCTTCTTTGTATCTTTGGCATCTTTGCCCGGTTGTTAGTAATTCCAGTTCGCCAAAAAAAAAAACTTAAAGCAACCTTAATCATCAGTTAACCTTGTTTTCATATTATTCAATAAATAAGCTTTGAGGTTCTATTATATTTCCAGAAAAATCCAAAACTGTTAAAAAGTTATTGTTAGATTTCCTTGACAGTGGCATTTAGGTCATAGAAGAAAATCACATTTGAACATATTCTACCTTTTGTAAATAACGTATCTTCATTTGAATCAAATTGTACATTGTTTAGTCATCCAATTGTGGTTAATAAATAGATGGTTCATCATGAATATATTTCTTGGTACTCACGTTGTCGATTTGTTCCATATATCTGAATGACTAAATAATTTCTGATTGTACCTCCTTGGTGATTATTCAAGTGGCAAAGCAAATCAAGTTCTTGTTAATAGCCTCCAATTTCATTGTTCTTTGTTGATGTCAATTAAAGTGGAGGCTTGCATACGTAGCTATTGATCTTTTAGAATCCTCCCTTCCCTTTAGCTTCGCTTGTAGCCAAAACAAAATTTATTCACCAAAAACGGCTAGAGCTTGATCTTCATAAAGGACCCGTTCGAGTCCAAGATATTTACAAGCTCAAAATGATTTTTGACATCGCAAGTTTTTTTTGTTAATTACAAGCGGAAATTTCTAATATAAACTATGTTATGGGGTTTTTGATCTCGTAACACACAAGGTTGTAAATAAGGGGAAATCCACAATTGTTCTAACTTTGAAAAATTACAACAAAACCTCTTAATTTGATCCACTTAAACTAGATGTTTTAAAAATTTGAATATCATTATTTCTTTCTAAGAACTTGTGCAATTGATGGTTTTCAGTAATGAACAAATGAAGGGCATTTTCGCCACTACATTGTCTGTGAACAGTGCACCCGAGTTTGGGTTTTGGTATAGAAATAATGTTTCAAAGAATGAAATTGTAGAGAATCTCATTCCAAGTGTTTGGGATTCCACAAAGACACCAATGACTACAACCATTTATGTGCGACCTCCCAACCCATAAATTAGAGGATGTTGATGTGGTATAAACTAACACACAAATTAAACCCTATAAATTATGCAATCGTAGTACGAATAAGTAGGGATCGTTCTATTCCGAGGATTAGAAGAGATGCTAATCAACACAAATTAAACTTATAAAACTGAAAACTAAGTTAAACTAAGAACAAAACAATGACTGGGAGGATTTTGGACGAATTTAATTTAAACAAAAGTAAAAGGCAGCAAGTAAATTAAGTTGTGAATGAAATATGAATGAAATGATAGCTAAAGGATTATTCTCCACACATTAATCATATGCATACAAATCGATTTCCAGTTATTCTTTCTATAAACCATGAATGACAATGCCCCAAATTAACTGTGAACAACACTAATTAACTCTCAAATTTTCCTAAGTTCATTAACTTGGACTCAGCGACACAACCAAATTATTATTCTCAAGTTCCCTAACTATGAAAAGTATGATAGAGATACATCTCAAAGATCATTAAGTTCTATGAAAATCATAAGCATTGACAAAGCATTCGTAACTATGAAAAACATGATACTCCTGCCAAGAAGTTACTTAACTCAATCATGACTAGTGACTTTTACTACTTACAAATATAAGTTTATAACGATTATGTGAAATTCCCTTATATTCTAACATCAAATCCATGCATGCAAACTAAGTATGCATCCTTAATAAACATACAAGAATAAGTTCTCTATAAAGCAGATCAGTAAATCGCATTCATGTTTTACGAAACAATAACTGGATGTAATCAATTTATATAAAACATATGATCATGGCTTCGAATTCACCTCTACCTAAAAAGAAACTTAGTTACGCATGTTCATCATAACTGAAAAGCAATCTAAAATAAACATTGAAACTTAAAACAAAGATAGAAAGAACTCTAAAAATAACAGCAACTACAATGGATGAATGGTAGGTGCTGCACACCCTAAATCATTGCAGGAATTTCATATATATAGGGGGAAACGGATGAATCCAAGGATGAAAGGAATTAGTCATTTTGAATTATTTTAGGACTCTAAGAATTAGGTAGAAAGTGTTGGAATGTGATTAGGATTCCTCCTTGCAGCTTGAGATAAGATGAGATAATGTTGGATAAGATAAGATAAGATATGATAAGATAGGATAAAATAATGCTTCTCTTCAACTAGGATTCCTCTTTCTTGTGTGATTCCTTACGTTCCAACCCTCAACTTTAATTTCTCCAAATTTTAGCACATATCTAGCACCATTTAAACGCCAAAAACATCCAGCCCATATGTTATCCATGCATGCTATCCAATCCAAGTCCAAAACTACTCCAAATCGCTCCATTTGACTATTTATTGTCATCTTTACGAACTGGACCTACAATAATACAAAAATAACTTAAATTTCCAAAATAAATGGAAATCAACTAAGTAAATGCAAGGAAATAAGATAACAAAGTCGCATAAATATGCTCCTATCAGATGTCCATCTTTACACAAGAGGGAGAGGTTTGTTATATGGAAGGGCCGTATTTGACATTTTGAGGGCTTTGAATTTAATAAAAGAGCGCTCCTCATTTTTAAAGAAAATAATTGTTTGGACTATATTATATTTATACATTATTTAACAATCAATGTTCAAACTTAATCTAATTTAGCATCTCGCTCTTATTAATTGAATTTTCTATTGTCATGAAATTATGCTTTAGGGGCCATCCATGAAAAAGAAGCATGATTGAAAGAGAGATACAAACTACACTCAGTGTTTGTCGGACAAAGTAATACACAAGTTTTTTTTATTGCTAGAGAAAAGTGGACGAAAGTAATACACAATTTTTTTATTGATACAGAAAAAATTAATATATTATGTATTAATCAACTATAATATATATATATATATATATATATATAGATTAAATTACGATTATGATTTTTCTTTTCAGTCAAAATTTTTTTTTATTAACAAAATTGTGCTCATATGTAATTTCTTAGGTCTATTTCCTATTACTTTGGCTGTATTATTCATAGCTGCCTATTTACAATACAGACGTGGTGATCAGTAGAATGCGGTATCATTGCTAAATCGATCAATGCAAGAACAATTGCTTTATTTTGAAAAAGGATTTTCCAACCACCTTTCCTTTTAGACTTCAGGCCAAATGATCTTCGTAATTTTAGAAAAAATTAATCTCCAGCCACCTTTCTTTTTAGATTTCCAACCAATCATCCGATCACAGATTATTGAATCTTTATTAATTTCACTCAATTCATATACTTCTATATCTCTCAATCCAAATTATATAATTAGGTTTATTATATTTTTAAGAGTTCTTTTATTATTTCTTTTGTAAACATAATGTTTTTAATGATCCATTTTTTGAGGCATTTAGAAACAATTTTTTTTGTTCTTTAAAACTTCCTAGAATTATAAAACATTTCTTTTGCAATTTTTTATTTTTATTTTTTTGAGTTCTTTAAAAATCATTTCAAAAAATGAAAGTTTTTTTTTTTTTGGGAGAACCCAAAGGTAGTTCAACTTTCATTCTAAAAATTGTTAAAAAAAAATAATCATATTTTTGACCTTGCTTTTTCATTGTATCGTATAAGAGGATAAAAATTTTTAGGGCTAAAAAATTTGTTGCACATTTTGCACACCCCAACCCTACTCGTCACTGGCTTTTTTATTATGCTTAACACACTTGCCCTTGGTTTATCCTATTTACTGTAATCCACTTCAAAAATATCATTCTACACACACTCGTATTTCATGCAAAAATAAAAAAGAAATTGCACCATGAATGGTAATGCGAATATAAGATAACTTTCTTAGAGTGCTAATAACGAATCATTTTGGTTAATTAGCCAATAGTTTAGATAAGTTATATTAGACAAAGAACGAACTATAATGAGATGGAGAAATTCCTTGGAAGAAAACCCTAGACTTTGATCCACCTATCCAGCCCAAATTCATGACTGCGTTGCTGATCTCGCCTCCTACTTCAACATTATCTTATCTGCAAAATTACAATAGTTAACCTGGTATTTACCTTTTCACTAGAGTCACAATTTATAGAGATGTTAGAATAGACTTAATTAATCAGTAATCATTTCTGTAATTATTGTACATATTATTGGAATTATTTTGTAATTATAATTAGTGTAGGGTGACATAATTCTCTATTTAGTTAGGAATTCTACACTAATTACAAGTTAAAAAATATATTCGTATAGTATAGTATATGTAACAATTACAGAGATGATTCTTGATTAATTGAGGATTTGTTTGGGAAGTGTATTATTTTTGTTACAAAGGGGCCCAAAGCCCAGGCAAGGACTACTAAACAAAGAAGAACATTAGCCCAAGGGGCTTACAAGAGCAACTTGAGTACTAGCAACTCCAGAAATATCTTCTAGAAGTAAACCAACAATTGAAAGAGGAGGGTTATCCAACATAATACAACCCAGATTCAAAGAAAAAATCAGCTTTACTAAACCATCAGCCACTCTATTCCTTTCCCTATAATATGACCTAAATCAAATTGTTCAAATTGAAGAATCAAGTGATGATAGCCATATAACAAAGATGATAGGGGATGCAAATCATGCACATGAAATTTAAAGATTGACACTAAAACAACAAAGTCAGATTCCACAAGTATCCTCCTAGCACCCTTATCCAAAGTTTTCAAACCCAGAAAGAGATTCCACAATTTTGCTTCAAGGACTTCTCCTACTCCTATATTAGCTAAAAAAACCTTCGATCCAAGAGCCCTGATGATCTCTAAATACTCCTCCAGAACCGATAGCATGGTTTTTCCCTTGACAAGAACCATCAATATTCAATTTCAACCATCTGTCGTTTGGAAAAACCCAAGTCAACTTTTCAATAATTCTACAGGGCTTAGAATGACTAACCTTATTAGCATTAGTCCACTCCCAAGAATACTTCAAAATAGCCTTCACAAGATCGAATGGAGGTTGATAGGAAGGATTGAATACAATACAATTTCTCCACTTCCAATTATGACAACACGCAAACTAGAAGAGATTACACCATTCTAACCCTCGGTGACTTGGAGATTGACAGTGTATGTTAGTAGCAATCCATCCCTCTAAGTCTAGATTGAAAGTAGAACGAATATTACTAGGGACCTTCAATGAATTCCAAACAGCTCCAGCTTTAGAGCACTTCTTCAAATGATGAATTAAATTTTCAACAAGACCACTATATATAGGACAACTAGTATACAATGTCATATTCCTCTGATAAGCTCATATTTATATGTATTTTACATCAAATTCACTTGTCTTTTCTTAGTTGGTTCCTTATATTTTTGAGCTATTTACTTTGTTTTTGTGTTTTCTAGGATTTTTCAAGCAAAGAAAAGACAAATAGCACAAGTGGGATTTTAAGTAACAAATTCATCAAGACTGCATGTGCATGTCAACTGACTTTGGAAGCAAGTTGTGAATAGATCAAAATGAATTAGAGAATGAGCCTTATATTCTTGGAAAGCTACGGATATCTATTTTCTGGGGCATTTCGCGGATTGTTAATATCATTTTTGTAGAACAAGTTATGACCGTTATAACACTAAAAGGTTCACAAGAGGTTGAGCAGTTTGTAACTGCAATGAAAGCAATAAGCCTAGTAAATCTAGCAGCCAAGAACAAGCCAGCTGACACCTATTCAAATATCAGAGGAAATGGAAATAAAATGAGGATTAAGTGGGAGTAATTGGCATAAAGGCTACCCAAAGAGTTACAATTGTTTTACCATTTTCTCTCACTTATTGCCATCACTAAATGGCTGTTAGTGGGTGAGTTAAGGAGAAGAAAATGGGGCAGCAAGTTAAAAAGGGGAAAGGTTGCAGGTTGGAAAAAGAAGAGAAAGGAAAAAAAAAAAAAAAAAAAAAAGAAGAGGACAAGGCAGCTTTGCAGAAATGAAGGAAAGGAAGGAGGAAATCTTGGCATTCTCGCCTCTCGGTTTTATCTTCTCAAATTCATGTCTTTCTTTTGGTTTTTTTTGATAATAATGTGTAACTAAATTTTTAGTTAGGGGCTGTTTTGAAGCCCCGAATATGATTACAAGTTTGTTATGACATTTTGTTTGAATTACTTTTATGAATGGATGAAAATTGGTTCACTACTTATCTTATTGATGAATTCTTTATTTGTTTTCTAAGGATACATACTTAGTAAGCGTATTTAGGATTCTAATGCTATGAATATGTGTGTATCTGCCCTTGTCGAATGAGGACCTACATATGTTCTAGAGTAGTACTGGTTAATTACGGTTAACATGTGAACTAATTTCTAGGATAAGTAAGACAACGCTAGTACTTACGATCCCCTGTGATGACTCAAACTCTTTTCGTTCTTAATGATTTCTACTTGTTAAATCTATGAACACGCCATTCTAGATTGCATGCTAGGAACTAAGTTAAGTTGAAAATGTCATTCTCTTAACATACTACATAAGAAAGAGTAATAGATTGAGTTCTAACATTGAGCCAACTTGAGCATCTTCATCCGGAAATAAAATAAAGGAATTAGAATGAAACATAATATGTTTGCATGATTATTTGGTGGTGGATAGCAATTCCCCTAACTCATTTTTCTTAATTTGTGAACTACTTAAAATTTGTTTCTGTCCTGTTTTTGTTCGATTTAATTTAAATAGCAAATCAACTCCAAAAATCCCAAAAATTTGTGTGAGTGTAGCTATATGTGTCTAGTGTCTGTATATAAAATTTCGTAGACTTTAGATGAGTGTAAGTTGGTCGAATAATTCTTTTTCAGTGGCTGGTCAGTAGGGACAACAACCAGTTTTTTGTGACATGTTAAGTAGTTAGATAAAACAATCTTCTGCGGAAAAGACCCTTATTTTCATACGCTACAATTAACAAATCTTAGTGTTAATAAGGAAAATCAATAGGACATTTGTGTGCTACTTTGTGGTGTGCTTTTAATCCTATCATCCTCTTAAATATTTTTTTTTGTTGGTTAGAATATTATCTTGAGTGCAACGACCAAGCAAGATCTTTATTTTGCAGGAATTGTTACTTATATCGGGCATTTTTTTATTATATATAATTAAATATGTGTCTGTAAAATAATATACCTATAAAATATAATTTTCTCGACTTAATTAAACATGTATTATTACATATATTGTACATGTTTTATTGTTATTATATTTAGGCAATAAATTTATAAACATAAATGTTATTTTTCTTTTTGAAAATTTATTAATTCATCTTTACAAGATGCACGAAATTAATTGTGTACATCAAACATTCAAATAGAGGTATTTTAGGCATTTGAAGATTTTAAAATGTGTAAAGTCAAACATAATTAATGAATTTACTAATGTGAAATCTAGTCAATGATGAGTTTTACTCACATAAAAGAACTAATGCAGAATTTTATTTGGAGAAAACTAAATTTGAAAAGCCACAGTCATATTTTTATTTTTATTTATTTTATTTCTGATTATTGGATTGTCAAAAATCAAACATACACGAACATAGTAAAACAAGAATGTGAGAGGAGAAAAAAAAGTGTCTATTTATTATTTCTCATTAAATACTGTAATAAATATAGTTTTAACTTTTACTAGGACTATAGTTGAGAGAGAAATTTTTGTTTTCAAATGTCCAACCAATTGCATTATTATACTTGTGTACTGAATCGTGTTCCGCACACTAAAAAATTTATTGGTTAATGTTTTTGTTCAAAAAAAAAAGGGAAAGGTTTTATTTACTTGGGTATTTTGTATTATATATGTTATTTTATTTAAGTTTTTCTTTGTTTTCAAGGAATTAATTTTGTTGACTTATTTGATTAGATTAGTATCCTAGAAGCCTTCCTGTATTGCTATATATTGTAAACCATACTATCACCCACCCATAACTCAGCCACAAAATACCCAAACCCTTTTTACGCTAGTGTCTGTGCACTTGAACAACATCAGAAAAGAAAAGATGAATGATTCTACCTCTCCTCTACAAAAGCATTAATATTTCTCATTCAAATTGTTTGTCTAGTTGTCTTTCTTCCAACCAGCCATTGCAGCAGACCGGCAGTCTTCTTCCCAATGGATGCCAGTCTGATCGAACAAACATGCAACCAAACACCATATCCCGATCTTTGCGTCTCTACTCTTCAATCAGACCCTCAAAGCGCCGAAGCAGATGTCAAAGGTTTAGGCATCATATGGTCGATGCACTAAAGCCTAAGGCACTCGACGTTTTGGATAAAGCCTTGGTACTTGTCGTTAAAGAACCCGGAAATCAGCCCGCAAAAGCTTGCGCAAATACCTACCAAGAAGTTCTCGGTACTGATATTCCACAAGCCAATGAAGATTTCCCTAAAGGTGAGTCTAAGATAGCAGCGCTAGCCATGATCAATGTCGTCCAAAAATCAGATTCGTGTGAAAGTGGTTTTCCCGGCGGCAGTCCTTTCAAATATAAAAGCAAAGTTGTCCATGATTTTGCTTATGTGGCTGCAATTGCCAAATTAATCAACTCTTAATGTATTCTTCTATTGTTATAGTAAAGTAGTGAATTTGATATAATAAAAACTCAAGAATAGGATTAGAGTTGTTTGAAAATTTCCAAATCCATTTTGTTTTTTTGTTTACAAATGATAGTGTTTGTGAGTTAAATTGTTAAATGTTAGCAGGAGGAGGATCATTTAGGGTTGAACTTGCATTGGGGTGCATAGCAATCATGTTTATGTATCTTAGTGCAAGTTCAATCTCCACCGCTATCTAAGCCACTAATGCTATCGTTGTTGTAACATCCACCCCCATTTATAAAGATATATTTGTGTAATTATCCCCTAAACAATTTGAATCTAGCAATGTGGTCCTTTTTGACTACCAATCAGAATCTGAAAACATTGGATTCTTTCTTTCTCAAGCTGCCACGTGGCAACACCCCCTTCACTCCCCTCACTTCTCTCTCTGTCCCCCTCTCGTGAACCCCTTCCTTCTTCTTCTTCTTTTCTGTATGTCCCGTCTCTCTCCCTCTCGGCTCTCTCTCATCTCTCTTCTCTCCCTCTCTTCACTAAATCGCACACAATCCTACACACTGAGACGCACGCGTACGCGAGGAAGAATCATGTCCTTCTCTCTCCCTCTTTCTCGTGTCTGCAAACCTAGAAAACCGGAAAGGAACTCCGGCGAGATTTTTATATTTTCCGGTTAGGTAAGCCTCAAATCCCTCTATTTCGTCCTTGAATCTGGTGAGATTGGGTTTTAATTAGTTGTATCTCGTGTTTTTCCAAGGTTTTTGGGACGAATCGAACTCGGGCGTAGGAACACCCATTTCCGACGAACCGTGGGTGTCGAGGGACTTTCCGGCCATCTCCAGCCGTTCCACAACGACATGAAGGTATAGAAATACTCCTCTTGTCTTGCTCTTCGTTTTGGTACCTAGATCGAGGTCTAGGGTTGTGTGTGGTGATCGGCCGGAGCTGTAGAAGCTCCGATGTTCTCTGTGCGCCAGGCCGTGCAGGCCGGTTCCAAGGAAAACGGGCCTTAGGCCTGTGTGGTGAGGCTAGCCCCAAAACCCTAGCCCAGTTGTTTTAATTGTTTTAGAACCTAAAGGCATTCGGGCCATTATGTTTAGGGCCCGTATCCACTAGTCCAACCCAAAACCTTTTTAAGGTTTTATTTAGTTTCTGTTATAGAAATAAGGCGTTGGGCCATTTTCTATTTAGGGCATTAGGCCTGTGTGTGTATAGAACCAAGCAGATTAGGCTTTGGGCCAATCTGAGTTGGGCTCTCAGCCCTTTCCTAAAACCCATTAACCTTTAATTCAACCCAAAACCCTTAAGGCCCATTCGGCCCAACCCAACCCAATCCAAGCCCAGTCTAACTTTGACCTCTGACCAATTGACTTTGACTGTTGACTCGATCAACGGTCAACGTTGACTCGGTCAATTATTAGAGTTGACTTTGACGTTGACTTTGACTTTATAGTATAGATGATGGATGACTTTATACTATGAAGTTGTTCTTCAATATATATGTGTTCAATGGTTTTGTACTTACCTAGTGGTCCTTTCCGTTACGGGACGTAAGGATAGATTCCGGTCCGTCCCGGGCGACGATTTGGTGTTGGCATAAGGCCTGGAGGGTGTTTCCTCTGGCATTTAAGACCAGGGACGGGGAGTCAGCAAAGGGCATGTAATGTATTTTCCTCTGACTGTCTACTCAGAGACGGGGAGCCGGCATGGGGCCTGGGGGTTATCAGACAATTCACTAGTGATTATTATATATACAAATTATGATTTGAGATACTGCATATCATGCTAGGTTTTAGAAAACCTATGTTTTTCATTATATATGTGTTTTCATAAAACCTAGGGGTTAGTATGTTGATAAATGTTTTATTATATTTATATCAATTAGTCCACTCATGTTTGTTTTGCGCCCCCTTCAAGACCTACGAACGAGGTTTACGATTTAAACTACGAGGCTTTCCCCTACCAGTGATCCAGTATTATATTTCCTCTGCTTCGACATCTATTGCAATATAGCACATCTCTATCTTGAATTCTGTTTGTACTCTGTAATAGACATATGCTCTGAACTGATTTTATGATCCTAATTTTATTAATTAGAAGTTGAATTTTTGTGTTGCTAGTCCCTGCTGCCTGTTTTAGCTTATTTCTGAGCTTTTACTTAAATTAAATGGCTTTCGTCACCCTTTGGGTGTCAGCCAGCATGTAACCATCCCGATGTCCCGAAGACATCGGGATCGGGGCGTGTCAGTTGTACCCAAAACAATGAACATAATGAATTTTTATCTTATCACATGTAAGTATGAAAATTTCAAATTGGAATATATTGAGTAAATTATTTTTCCTGTATTTGAAAGATATTAAGTGTCACATCCCGGCCTGGGCCCCCACCACATCCCGGGCTCGACTCCGCCGTAGCATGATATTGTCCGCTTTGGGCCCCGACCACGCTCTCACGGTTTTGTTTCTGGGAACTCACACGAGAACTTCCTAGTGGGTCACCTATTCTGGGATTGCTTTCACGCAAACTCACTTAACTTTGGAGTTCCGATGGAACTCGAAGCCAGTGAGCTCCCAAAAGGCCTCGTGCTCAGTAGAGAGGGGAATATACATATAAAGCTTACATGATCCACTCCCTTAGGCGATATAGGATGTAACAATCCACCCCCCTTAGGGGCCCGATGTCCTCGTTGGCACACATCTGGCCAGGGATTGGCTATGATACCAAATTGTCACATCTCAACCCAGGCCACACCACATCCCGGGCTCGACTCCACCGTAACACGATATTGTCCGTTTTGGGCCATGACTATGCCCTCACGGTTTTGTTTATGGGAACTCACACGATAATTTTTCAGTGGGTCACCCATCATGGGATTACTCTCGCACTCTACTTGCTTAACTTCGGAGTTCCTACGGAACCTGAAGCCAATGAGCTCCTAAAATGCCTCGTGCTAGATAGAGATGGAAATATACATATAAGGCATACAAGATCCTCACCCCTGGGCAATGTGGGATCTTACATTATGTAACATCCCACATCGCCCAAATGAGTGATCCTTAAATGTATACTCTCATCCTTACCTAGCATGAGGCCTTTTAGGAGTTCACTAGCTTCAGGTTCTGTAGGAACTCCAAAGTTAAGCAAGAATGAGGTTAAAGCACTCCCAGGATGGGTGACCCATTGGGAAGTTGCTCGTGAGTTCCCAAAAACAAAACCGTGAGGGAATGGTAACCCAAAAGTGGACAATATCGTGCTACGGTGGTGGAACGGGCCCGGGATGTGGTGGACCCGGGCCGGGATGTGATACATTAAGTAAATTATTTGTTTTTAAGCAATCTAACATTTTAAAATTCAAATAGTAGGTGCACTATTTGAATCAAATAACATTTTTTTATTTTGTATGTAAATTATTTTGCATGAATTTTTACATATATCGGGCATTTTATTATATATGTGTGTGTGTGTGTGTGTGTGTGTGTCTTTCAAATAATATACCTACATTTGTAGGAAGAGTATTATTTTATTGATTTAACTAAGCATGTATTATTTTATATATTAGGCATGTTTTATTGTTATTATACAATAGGAAATGCATTTATAACATTAATGTCTTTTTCTTTTTGTAAAATTATTAATTTGTCCTTACAATCCACATGTAATTAATTGTTTAGGCATTCGAACAATTTTAAATGTGTAAAGTCAAACATAATTAATGAAAGTAAGTGGTCCTTTTTCCACAATGGTGGAAAGAAGTTGAGCCCTTGCATGATTGTATGGATTCAACCGTTGGTGGCTAATCTAACACCTAATTTAACAAAAATATATCGTTTGACCAAAAAAAACCATAATTAATGAATTTGTTGATGTTGAATTTAGTTAGTGGTTTTATTTACACAATTAAGAATTTTTTTGACGTTGAATCTAATCAATGAGTTTTATTTGAGTGAAAAACTTATGTCTCGTTTTATTTGGAGAAACTTAAAATTCAAAGGCCAAAGTCTAATTTTATTTCTAGTCATCGAATAGTAAAAAATTAGAGATACACGAAAATAATAAAACAAGGGTTGGAGGAGGAAAAAAAATGTGTCCATTTATTATTTCTGATTCATGGAAGAAAACAAATTAAAATTTGGGGAGAAAATACCTTTTGGCAAGATTGAGAGTGAATGAGAATGAGAGAGAGCAGTTAGTCTAAGAGAGTTGGAGGAGATAGTGAGAGAGAGATGAGAGAGTGAGTGAGAGTGAGAGATAGAGAAGAGAAAGAGAAGAAAGATTAAGTGAGAGGAGTGAGTGTGATAGAGAGGGTTGGATTTGGGGAGAGGGAAAGAGGTGAGAGGTAAGAGAATAGAGAAGGACATTGTGAAAATTGTGGAGGAGTTATATTGGTTTTAAAAACCGTATCACTTTGCGTGACGAAGGATACAAGTTTGCACAACGAAATATTGGTCGTGCAAAGTCTTAAAAAAATTTAAAAATTTAAATTTCCTGCATCCCATTTTTGGTGCCCGCTCAAAATTTTAAGGTTTTGCCCAACAAAGTGTTGGTCACGCAAAGTTTTGACACACCCCGATCCAGAATGTTCAACTGGACTCCGAATCGAGCTGTGATGACTGACATCATAAGGGTGACGAAGCCAATATAAAATATAAAACTAATTAAAAAACAAGTAAATAGGGTTTAGGCGACGAAATATTGATATTCGTCACGCAAAGTTTAACAAACTAAAAGAAAATAAAATAAGGTGCCTATTTTCACACACCATTTTTAGCCTCACAAACACCCCCATTATTATGGTCATCGAATTGAAAAAATCAATCATAAACATCGAACAAGATTAAACAAGAGTGCGAGAATAGAAAAAATTGTACGTGTGCTTAACGTTTCTCATCAAATATTGTATAAAATATAGTTTTAGCTAGGGTTATGAGATTCATCATTGCCTCAAATATCCCAAGATTTGATGATAGCAACAATAAACTTACATTGAAGGGATGACAAATAAATTAGTTCTGAACTAGCTATTTTCAAAATTCAAACCTAATACTTCTCACTTATAAGTAAAAGAAATGTCAACCCGTAGTACTAAGTAGCGTTTGAAATTTAATTCTTAAAATTATGGTGACGTAAGCAAATTGGGCACTCTACTAGAATAAAATAAGTTCTTATACATGCAAAGCAATTTATTCTCAGTAAAGATATTCCATAAGTATCCCAATCCAATCACGTTGACCAAATTTTAGAATCGGAGGTTCGCCTCTAGGAATAATAGCCCACAAGGTTAAACTCATCTTCTTTTTCGACCGAAACTCCTCGATTTCATGAGAATCCTCTTGTTCTTAGCTTCTGATTTGTTGAACCTTGTAATTAGTAAGAAATAGCATTCGGTTGGTCAAGTAAGACGAGACTCTCTACAAAAGAATCCATGAAGAAGTACCTGTATCCATCAGTTTCGAAATCTTTAACTTGTTCAGTTTCAGGATCCACCGAAACAGGCACTCTGCCCAGCATTCTGAACACTACTTCACCACTCTTTCTAACTCCAAATGGCCCGGTTAGACTTCCTTCCATGCACGCACTCAGTAATTTAGTCCACGATTCAGCAACACTGTACTCTTTCATGATCCACATGTGAACATTGTTAGACCAAGTCCGAGTCTGGTGGTGGTTTCCTCAAATTCAGGAGGTTGTGATCAACCTAAACTCTTATCCAAGAAGAGTTAGATTAGTTCAAACTTCTTTTCGAATGTTAGTTGTTTTCCGTAATACGTTTTGTAGCTTTTGTTGTAATTTTGAATTTGAAACAGCCTTGTAAATAGGCATTTCAATCCTTGATGTAATCTGAACGTGAATATAAATACATGCAAACTCTCTTTGAAAGTGCATGCAATTAAAGTGAAACCTTGAGAGTTCTTAAGTTTTACATGGTATACGAGCCCTAGCAGTCTAACGACTTAGATCCTGATTTTTTTTTTCCATGGCTAATACCCCAAACGGCGCTGCAACCTCCACCAACTCTATTTCAAACCCTGCCATGAATCTTTTCTCATCTATGACTACGGTTGTCAACATCAAACTGGATCGAACCAACTATCCTCTGTGGTTGGCTCAGATCCTACCAATCATCAAGAGTCGTAACCTGATGGGATATGTTGATGGGTCCATCGTATGTCCACCCAAACATCTTCCTGGTGCTGCTGCTATCAACCCAGCATACACAACCTGGGTGCAGCATGATCAAATGATATTAAGCTGGATCAATGGCTCTCTCACGCCATCTGTGTTGTCCGTCGTCGTTAGCAAGAGGTTCTCTCATGACACCTGGGAGGCTCTTGAGCAACGGTATGATTCTACGTCCCAAAATCGTATTTTGTTTCTTCGCAATGAACTGATGCAAACTAAGAAATGAGACATGTCTATTGCTGATTATCTTGATCGAATGAACTCGATTGCTAATAACCTTGCCCTAGCTGGCAACCCCGTGAATGATGATGAACTTGTCCAGATTATCTTGAACAATTTAGGCCCTGCCTATGAAATGACGGTGAGTGCTGCTCAAGCACGTGATACTCCAATCGCGTACCTTACATTTGAGGCCCTCCTACTGACTACTGAGAGACGAATGGCTACACAGACTGCTCAGCCTATGGAGGCTGCTCCGGTGAATACCTTTGTCACTGCTAGAGGTCATGGTAGACGACTTCGTGGAAATGGACGTGGTGTTTTTCCGTCCGCACGTGGTGGTGGTGCTGTCAACCCGCGGAGGTTCTTTCCTCGCAACAATAATCAAAGGTCAAATTCGGCCTGCAATGGTGAGAAATTTACTACCACAGGAGAACGACTCACATGCCAGATATGTGGAAAACAAGGGCATCCTGCCTTAGATTGTTATCAAAGAATGAATGCAACCTATGAAGGGAGAATTCCAACAAAACAGCTCACTGCCATGGCAACATCTCCGGTTCCTCTCAATCGGCAGAATAATGGACAGTGGCTTTTGGACACCGGTGTTAATGCTCATGAAACTCCAGACATCTAGAATTTGGTAAACCCAAAAGAGTATAATGGTAATCAGAATGTGGGTGGTGTAGGTAATGATACTAGCCTTTCTATCTCTCATGTGGGTTCGAATCAAATACAAACTCAATCTTGCTCATTTAAATTGCAAAATATTTTAAGATGCCCCACTGCCTCAACCAACATTATTTCTGCACACCGATTTACCCTAGACAATAATTGCTATTTACTCATCTTTCCTAATTTTTTTTCTTGTTAAGGACCTCAAGACCCGGAAGACGTTTTTCCGCAGGAGATGTGAGAATGGCTTATACCCATTTTTTGGTGGCGGTGGACAGTTCAATAACCCTATTTCAATGTGTCTAGGCATTCGAGTCTCGACTTAAAAATGGCATTCACGTCTTGGTCATCCTGCGTCTTCTATTATCAAGTTTTTAATTTCAAATAAACACGTACCAATTCATGGTACTGCTGATGCAACGTTTTGTCAGTCGTGTCCTTTAGGAAAAAGTACTAAGTTACCGTTTAGTACTTCAGAGTCTGTTTCTCAATTTCCCTTACAACTTTTACGTTCCGATGTTTGGTGTTCTCCAGTTATTTCAATTGAAGGTTTTCGATATTATGTCTTGTTTGTGGATGATTATTCTAGGTATTCTTGGATTTTTCCCATGAAAAATAAGTCTGAAGTGTTTGAAATATTTGTTCAATTTAAAGCTAAGGTCGAAAATATGTTTAATACTTCAATAAAAACCCTTCAATGTGATGAAGGAGGTGAGTACAAAAGTAAAGGTTTTCAACAATTTCTTGCAACAAATGGAATTTCTCAAAGGTTTTCGTGTCCCAAACACCCCGAGCAAAATGGCCTAGCAGAACGAAAACATCGACATATTGTTGAAACGAGTATTGTCATGCTTTCTCACTCTCACATTCCAAACAAATATTGGTTTGATGCATGTTCAACAGCAACTTATTTAATTAATAGATTGCCAACTCGGGTTTTGTCCCATAAATCGCCCTATGAGACATTGTTTGAAAAATCTCCAAACTATGAGATGTTAAAGGTGTTTGGTTGTAAGTGTTTTCCTTGGCTTGTTCCTTATGCACAAAATAAACTTCAACCCAAGTCAAAACCATGTGTATTTTTAGGATACTCACTGAATCATCATGGGTATAAATGTTTGGACCTGTCCACGAGACGAATTTATTTGTCTCGCCATGTCCTATTCGATGAGGACTCATTTCCATTTAAGGAACTCACATCCTTGCGAGAAAACGTTGATAACATACGTAGTTTTGCATCTCCTGATCTTTTGTTCACATTTCCTATACTTTTGTCAGATACTTCCCCCACTTTGCTGAACCCTACCCACCCTTTAGAGTCTCCATCCCAGCCAAACATAACCATGTCTAATCCGTAAAATCCTGATCACAATACTATTCCCCAAAATTCCATGTTATCCTATCCTTCCAACCCGCCAGCCACCCTATCTCTCCCTGACCACGAACCAAAATTTAAATGAGCAAGCCCCATTTGTTGAGTCACCCACGCCTCGGTCTCTGCCACCTTCAGACCTCGATATTGCTTCAATAAATCAATTCTCAGTACCAAGGCCGCGCATGACGACTCGATCACAGTCTGGAATACAAAAACCTAATCCTAAATATGCTATGCATGTCTCTACTGATCTTTCTTTAGTTGAACCAACATGTTTCAGTCAGGCAATCAAGCACCACCAATGGAGGGAAGCCATGGTTCAAGAATTTAATGCACTGCAGCGATGTGGCACGTGGGAGCTTGTTCCTTATCATTCACAAATGAATGTGTTGCCAAACAAATGGGTATTTAAGATCAAAAGACGGGCGGATGGCTCTGTAGAGAGGCACAAGGCGAGGTTAGTCGCAAATGAGTTTCATCAACAGCCTGGGATTGATTACACCGAGACCTTTAGTCCTGTGGTCAAGCACAGCACCATACGACTTGTTCTTAGTTTGGCAGTTTAAAAAAAATGGCATATGAGGCAATTAGATGTACAAAATGCTTTCTTGTATGGTTTTCTGAAGAAGGAAGTATATATGCGACAACCTGCAGGTTTCATTGATGAGCAGCATCTAAAACATGTCTGCAAATTGCAAAGGAGTATATACGGATTGAAACAAGCTCCGAGAGCTTAGTTTCAACGTTTTTCAGAGTTTTTGCTTCAATTAGGGTTTCAAGCATCCACTTGTGATTACAGTTTATTTGTTTTCAATCACTCTGGTGTCTACTTGATTTTATTGATCTATGTAGATGATATATTGTTGACAGGGAATAGTCCTCGCCACATGTCTCGCTTAATCCATAAACTGGGAACTTTGTTTTCAATGAAGGACTTGGGGCCTCTTCATTACTTTCTGGGTGTCGAAGTAACCTATTGTGGTGATCAAATGCATTTGAATCAGGCCAAGTATGTTGTGGACTTGCTTAAGCGTACAAAGTTTTTGGATGCTAAACCAATTTCCACTCCAGTTTCTTGCGGACAGAAACTTAGTGCTTACAACGGTGAGCCACATGACGATTCCGAGATGTATCGAAGTGTTGTCGAAGCACTTCAGTATTTAACTATCACGAGACCAAACCTCTCTTATGCAGTAAACCAGGTATGTCAGTTCATGCATTCTCCAAAGAATACTCACTGGATGGCAGTCAAGCGGATCATTCGATATGTTAAAGCCACATACAATCATGGTCTTATGTATAAACCTGGTACTGCACATCTTACAACGTATTTTGATGCTGATTACGCTGGGAATCCTGATACACGGCATTCCACATGTGGTTTTTGCATTTACTTAGGGTCCAATCTCGTGTCTTGGAGTTATAAAAAGCAGAAAATTGTCAGTAGGTCGAGTTCAGAAGCTGAATATAGGCAGCTTGCTTATACTGCTGCAGAATTATCATGGTTCCGGTCTTTATTTCGTGACCTCCACTTGCATCTTGATCGACCAACAATCTGGTGTGACAATGTTTCCTCCATTGCCCTCGCTTCAAATCCAGTTTTTCACTCCCGTACAAAGAACTTGGAGGTGGATTATCATTATGTTTGTGAGAAAGTGGTTCGTCAAGAGTTTGTGAATTTCATATGTTCTCAAGACCAGATTGCTGATCTTTTTACAAAAGGATTGTCCTCTTCACGGTTCAAGCATCTTGTTTCCAAGCTTCCAGTTGTTTCTCCTCCTATCAGCTTGCGGGGGCTGTTAGACCAAGTCCGAGTCTGGTGGTGGTTTCCTCAAATTCAGGAGGTTGTGATCAACCTAAACTCTTATCCAAGAAGAGTTAGATTAGTTCAAACTTCTTTTCGAATGTTAGTTGTTTTCCGTAATACGTTTTGTAGCTTCTGTTGTAATTTTGAATTTGAAACAGCCTTGTAAATAGGGATTTCAATCCCTGATGTAGTTTTGGTTGCCGTATTGGTCCGCGCGGCGGAGAGGGGCGTGAATGAAGGCGGAGGTTTGGATTAGAGACCTCCATGACTGGCACACTGCACTGCATTTGCCTAAAGATTTGATGGGCAACCTCAGAAGAATTTCCCCTAGCTGGCTTCAGGGAAGTAATAGTTTTGACATAGCTTGCCTTGTCTGATAATTTTGCTCTCCAGTTCTCAGATTTCAATGGAGAATTTGGGGATTGCTTGTCTGATGGTTTTATTCTGATCTATTATCCTTTTGGTCAAGAAAACCAAGTCAATCTTTAGACAAAGTCTCTCGTTGACTTTCTAGAAGTGCAATGCTACCTGTCTAGATGCCCCCAAAAGTGTCCCACCACAAATTTTTAGACGGAAGTTAGGCTAGTTGGCTAGAGAGTGTACACGGTCCTTTGCACCCTTTCAATCCCTCTCCCGTAAGTTATAACTTAGAATATCACTTTGTCAAAAATTATGCTATGTTCAGCATACATGGTTTATAACAGCAAGACTTGGAGGTATTAGCCATCGATAGATAAGCAGATTGAATCTTGTAAAACGAAGAAAGATAGCAATTAGATAAATGAGTAACAATATATTGATTGTGAGCTTGGGATGAAGGTATTGTGCATGGATATATAGATTATTGATTGAACATCCCCCATTTTGTTAAAACATGAAGAACCACATCTTACAAAGAAAGAGTCGCATGCTCGAAAATCAAGGATACACGCGAAAGAGGTCGCTCTTGCTTACGTACAGATCTGGAAATCTAGTAGATGTCCTAAAATTTACATTTAAGCTTGACAAAGAACTACAAGCGATTAACAAGTCTCACGTGATGTATTGGCATGGAGACAGAGATGAGGTTCACTGCCCAGACCACCTTTAACTGCGTCGACATCATTTAGACAGCACTGGATAGGCCAATAGCTGATCCATCAACCTTGCATCATAAGATTACACCGTAAGTCGGTACTTCGACACATACGGTTAGCGAAATAGATATGGAGAAATGCAGGAAGTGTAGCAGAAACATACCATTGGAAAATGAACTCTATTCAACAAGAATTGGCCTGGCAGAAGGGATTGGTCTAGCAGAATGGCTTGACAATGTATTAGCATCTGATAGAAAAGAGAAATCAGTACTTATTGCAATAAGATCACTGCTACGGAAGAGAAACGCAAAACTCAAAGTGTAATTACATGCCTTTTAATTCCACCCGCAACCAATCTTGTGTGCATACCAAAGCCTCTCGAATGTCAGGATTCAGTGAGCTTCGACATTCATCAAGCACTCTACCACCAATGTTGAATGCTGATTCTGGTGCAACAGTTGACATAGGAGTCCCCAGAACGTCACGTGCCATCATGGACAAAATAGGGTACCTAGGCGTGTGCACCTTCCACCAATTTAATATGTTAAAATCACAATTGCGCGGAAAGACTGGTTCCTCTAGATACTTGTCCAAGTCTGATATCATGTTTTGGCTCTGAGAGGTCTCGTAGAGAAATTTGTCAAATCCCTTCAATCGATCCCTACTATCAGTGCTGGTACTCGGTAAGCTGCTGCCAGGCAAAGCTGAACCTTGATCAACCATTGTTGAGCACATTGAATATGCATCAAAAAGTTCCTTGAGGCCATCGGAAACTTCCTTAATCCTATCCAGAGCTGTACTACCGTATATTTGAGAGTAGTAATACTCCACCAACTTCATTTTGAATCGGGGATCCAAGATTGCTGCTACTGCCAAAGCCAAACTGCACTTGCTCCAGTACTTATCAAACTTAGCTTTCATCTTTAGTGCCATAGAACTAAGAAATTCGTCTGGGCTCTTGCACCATTCAATTAATTGGATGTGAACATCACAAATCTCAGGAAAATATATACTTGCAGTTGGACATTTGTTGCTGGAAAAGACATTAACGATTTCAACAAGAAGTTTCAAATAAACTGTAACAGACCTCATCCGTTCCCATTCTGTATCAGTTAAAGCTGATGTATACGAAGGGTCATGCTCTTGCAGGAGAGAAAATGCACCCCTGTATTCTAAGGCTGTTTCAAGCATATGATACATTGAGTTCCATCGAGCTGGGAAATCAAGAATTAATCTCCTCTGACTATTAATTCCTACTTGCTGAACAATTTCATTGAACTTCCCTTGTGTCAATTGTGAACTTCTTACGTGCTTGAAACTTCCTCGAATATTTCTTATCACCTCTCTCATTGCTTCCAAAACATCCTGCACAATTGAATTTAGAAGATGTGCTGCTGAGCGAATATCAAATAACTGACCATGGACCAAGAGAGGCCTGTTTTGGGAGATCCGGTCTTTGATTCTTACAACAATGTCATCATCGACGGAACAATCATCAAATGTCAAGGCAAATAACTTACTGTCAATGTCCCAGTCCATCAGGCACTTGATAACTACTTCTGAAAGCAAGTCCTCCGTATGAGTAGAATCAAGTGTGACAAAATTCAGAATTTTCTTTTGTAATTTCCAGTCCTCGTCAATATAGTGTGCCGTCAAACACAGGTACTCAACGTTTTCTGGAGAAGACCACATTTCAACAGAAAGGTTAATTCTGCCGTGCAAACTATTAATCATCTCATACACTTGACGTTTTTCCTTCCTATAAATTTCCATGCAGAACTGTTCAACATCATTATTTGGCACAACCTCAAATGATGGTTGAAGGTTCTTCACAAAAACTTTGAATCCAACATCATCAACCATGGTGAACGGGTAACCATGCAATATAATCATACGAGCAAGATCATAACGACTACGGTCATGATCAAACTTTCCGCTTGCAATGGTAACTAGTTCATCCTTTTTCGGATCCTGATCAAACTTTATAAGTGCTGGCTGAATATAATCATCTTTTCTCTGTGCTTCATCACCATTAATACTTGCTATGGCAAGGATATTATCTTTTTTCCTTCTCTTCGCTGAAAGTAGTTGTGATACATCAAAGTTCGATCGTTTCAGACATCGCATTAAATGGTTTCTCAGATGGGTGGTCCCACTATTACTTGATCCACTGAGCTTCTTGTTACAATGTACACAAACAGCATAACATATTTCAGCCTTTCTAACCCTTTCAAAATGATTCCAGACAATAGATGTCAACCTCTTTGGTTTCTTAGCAGACTCGACTTGTATTTCCATCACATAGGCATGAAATTCGATCAAACGCTGCACAACATATGAGATAAAACGACTAAATCAGATAGAACTACAAGATGAATTTGCGGAACCTCAAACATCAATAAAAAAAAAGTTGACAGTCACAAAAGAATTAAAATTACTCCAAACACTAGCAATAAATAAGTCCTATAATTTACGGTGCACAACACCAATAAAAGGTGAATGCAAATACGTGTGTGTGCATGTACATGCATAATTACAGACATAAATGAAAGATCTCATAATAATTGATACTTTACAACACAACTGAATTGAGAAACACACAGAATAACAACCACACTGATAAAATGTTTGGTGCAAGTAAATTCCTTGGGACACATCCTTTATAAGAATTCAAATACTCTCAGATCAAAACCTTGCAATACTTAAATCATACAGCGAACACTGAATTATAAACAAACTATAATGCACAGACAAACCAGCATAAATGCACGGAATCAATACAAGAAGAAATCACCATGTTATCACTAAGTATAGTCACAGAGAAATTTATCAGTCACAAGATACACATAACAAGATTCAAGAGGTATGTGAACATTCATTTCACTAACTGGATACTGAAACACGAACAAATTTTTTTCTTCTTCAGTGCACAAGACAAACTGAATCGATTTTGGCCCATAGAGATTTCCCAAGGCAAACCTGAAAGCAAATCTAGAACACAACCCACAAAATGACCAAAAATACAACCTTGAAACCAGCGAATAATGCAGCTAAAGTATGTTATGTCAACCAAACCCATGAAACCTCGCAACTTGAAGATCAATTCCAATATAAAACACGACTCAAAATGAATTTAGCGAGTCTACGATTATAAGTTAATAGCTGGAAGATTCAATGTTCAAGCTCTCACTAAACCCGTTACACATATCAAGAGGGCTACAGGTCACTAAGTCTTATCGCATACAGAGAAAACAGCAAACTATAGAACTTGTGACATCATACCAGATCAACACAAAACTGTCCAAATGCAAATATGAATCTCGAACTCAAGAAAAATGTGCACGAAGCCACAGAGACAACCCGAAAAAAAAACGAAGAACATGTCATGACAAGTCACCAGGGGAACTTCAAAGGTGAAATTTTTCAACCCAATAAAAATATATCAATTAGGACTAGAAGTCAACATTTGGAGTCATTTGTTAAGGTACCATTGCATTGACTTATATCACAATTTAAAGTGATAAATTCAGAGTGCTCCTCTTGATCATACAAAAGCATGAGATTATCTACAACCACATAACTTGAATTTCAACACCAGCTAAAAACTAACTAATTCAAAAATCAAAACTTTCAAATAAATAACAACAAAAATACAAAATTCAATTTATAAAGATTCAACCTTTCATCTTCAAATCCCTAAACAACAGAACAATCATATGCATTTAAGATCTGGGTCAGACCAAAATCCACCAAATAAACTCCAATAAACATTACAAAATTCCAATTAAAATCTGAGCCTAACAGAGTGAGAGGAAAGAAGAACAAAATTACACAAAAATTCGAAATGGATCTTACCGCAATTGTTGAAATGACCTTATATCGTAAAAAATCTCAGGGAATCCGATCGGTGGTCCGGCGAGTCGGGGTTGGATCGTGGGTGACCCTGAAGAGAGAGAGGGAGCGAGTCTGAACCCGATGTGGGTGTGAGAGAAAATGGTTTGGATCCGATAAGTATACCCACTCACTTTACCCGTATTGGGTTGTGGGTCAACGGATTAGATATTAATTTGGCGATCCGATAGAAATTGAAGCAAAGCTACGGATCCTAGTGATTTGACATGACCCAAATTTTGGTCCGTTTTGTTTTAGGTTTAGGCAGGGTTAGGTATTAAGCCATCTCCAAGGGAGGGCTGGTCAGAGAACTCGTTTTAACTCTCTGGTCTTTTGACACGTCCCGACCCCGATATTTCCTGAATACCCGGATAGGCACGTACTAGCCAACACTCGAGGATGACGAAAGTCATTATTGACTACAAGAGTAATAATTAGGAGGAAATATTCATGAATAATCATTAGAATCTAAAGGTAATAAACAAAGTTTAAATAAATGTCTAGAATGCACAGAATACGTTCAAATTTAAGATCACAAAGGGAAAGATCATTACAAGATATCACACAAATGAGTGATAGACGATTACTGGTAGGGGAATGTCTCGTACGTCGTGTCGTAGTCCTCGTTTCTAAGACCTGAATGGGGGCGCAAAATAAAGGTGAGTGGACCAAGTTCATATATACAATAATAATAAAACAGTTATCAAGATACTAACCCCCATAGTTTATATAAAGAAAACTACTAGCATAATAAGTGATAGGTTTATTGAAATCCTAGCATGCCAAAAACATCTCAAAAGACATATCGCGGAAACCAAAACATCAATCATCTCACAGATCATCTCGTAATTGCGATGTGCTGCCAGTAAGATCACTAAATAAATATAACTCCCGGCCCTATGCCAACACCGTGGTTTCTGCGCCCGTAGCCAGAGATTACCAACTCTCGGCCCAATGCCTACTCCGTGTCCCTCAGTCCGTAGCTAGGGATTATTTCTCCCGGCCTATCTGCCAACACCAGATCCTCGCCCCAGGCGGCATAGTGTCCATTAGGTACGCACAAATAGTTACGTCTCTCATAAATAATCATTTCATAGTATAAAATCATTCATCGTCTATACTATAAATAGGGATTTCTAAAACATGTTCTAGCATCCTATAGTCATCTATCAGATAGTCTACCAGTTCATAGTTTTTATATAAAATACGATATATTAAAATATATCTCAATATAGGCCAACAATTAATTCCTCACAAAAAACGAGACGATAAACAACATATTTCATAAACATGTGTAGACATCGAAATTTCGGTAAATAAATGTTGACCAATAAATCAAAGTGTCAACGCTCATGTATTACATAAATTTTACACGTAGCGTGTGACTCAACGAAAATTGAAATGAGTTGGAAAAGTCATCAAATAGGACACGTGTCAACACCTGGCAGAAACGACTTATTTTATCTGGAATATTATATTCGAAATTAGACCTTGGAAAATTCTATAAATACAAGCCTATTTCATTCATTGAAGGGGACCAATTCATATGACACCTTGAAGCTCTGAAGCTCTGAAACTCCGAAGCTCTCAAGCATCCAGGTTCCCGAAGAATCAAGAAAGCCTTCTTCGTTCTTCGTTCATCGTTCTTCCAAGATCAAGCCCCGACGGCCCTTGGATCAACCATCCACCAATTCAAGATCAAGCCCCGACGGCCCTTGAAGAAAGCACCATCGTTCATCATCCGTTCATCCAAGATCAAGCCCCAACGGCCCTTTGGATCAACAACGTCGACAAATCCACACATCCAACCGTTCTTCAAGATCAAGCCCCAACGGCCCTTTGGATCAACAACGTCGACAAATCCACACATCCAACCGTTCTTCAAGATCAAGCCCAAAAACCTTTGAAGATCCGTTCATCACTGTTCTTCAAGATCAAGCCCAAAAGCCCTTGGAGATCCGTTCGTCACTGTTCTTTAAAGATCAAGCCCAAAAGCCCCTTTGAAGATCCGCTCAAATCCACCTTCAAGATCAAGTCCACGGCCCTTGAAGAACGTTCATCCTTAGATCAAGCCCAACGGCCCTTTGGATCAATCACACATCCACAAATACACACCTTACGGAGATCGAATCAGAGGATCAAAATAGAGAGAGATTGTAACCCAAAATCATCAAATACTTAATATTTGTTTGTGCGCGTTGTTCTTGTCTCTTTCGTTTCAGGAATTTTTCGTGTTTACAAATTGGCACGCCCAGTGGGACATCTCTACCTCTCATCTCTTCCTCCGTTCAAGGAATATAAGCACACTTCCAAAATCAATGACGTCAAGGAAGGCTCAAGCTGTTCCCATAACCGGCGCAAAGAACAAAGGCGCCCTCGTCGCAAGTGGTGTCACGTTGGGTGTCACAACTCGAAGCAAAGCAAAAGCTACTTCTGCCACCTCTTTCACCTCTGCATCAACTCTGCCAGGGGAACGAGAGTACCCTAGGCATGAGCGTGTGATCACTTTAGCCTCACTAAGGGCACCAAGGGGGGAAAGACCGAGGGAATACTCCGAATCCATGCTCTCCGATGACGATTCAAGCGGCAGTTCAGCCATGCAAGTCATGACCGCTGGAGCAACTTCAGTCGAGGAACAACTTGCTCAAATGAATGAAGCAATCGCAAGACTAACTCGAACTGTGGAAGAAAAAGACTTGCAAATCGCGGCATTAGTCAACCGACTGGAGGCGCAGGACAGTGAGAAACCCGACCCAGAGGATGATCCGCTAAAGGAAGGAGCTGGCGGAGACGAGGAACCCCCGGTAAAGAAAATCGATGGGAAGCCGAAACCAGACCAAGCAGCGGCACTCATGGGATCCCTTTCTATCCAGCAGCTGCAAGAGATGATCACCAACACCATCAAGGCACAGTACGAAGGGAGCTCATATACATCCGGGTTGTATTCAAAGCCGTATTCAAAGAAGATCGACGCCTTAAGGATGCCGAGGGGTTATCAACCACCAAAGTTCATGCAATTTGATGGAAAGGGAAACCCGAAACAGCACGTCGCCCACTTCGTTGAAACTTGCAACAACGCAGGAACCGAAGGGGACTACCTCGCCAAGCAGTTTGTGCGCTCGCTGAAAGGAAACGCCTTTGAGTGGTACACGGATCTGGAGCCTGAGTCCATCAACAGTTGGGAGCAACTGGAGCGGGAATTCCTCAATCGCTTCTACAGCACCCGCCGCACTGTGAGCATGCTAGAGCTAACAAGCACAAAGCAGTGGAAGGACGAGCCAGTCATGGACTACATCAACCGATGGCGTAATCTAAGCCTCGACTGTAAGGACAGACTCTCCGAGATTTCTTCAATCGAGATGTGCATCCAGGGCATGCAATGGGGTTTACAATACATCCTTCAAGGTATTAAACCACGAACTTTTGAAGAATTAGCCACCCGTGCCCACGACATGGAGTTGAGCCTCGCCCACCATGGAAAGAAGGAGCCAATCACCGATTTCAAAAGGGATAAGGTGTTCACTTCAAGAGCAGACAATCATGGGAAAAAGCCCGCCAAGGAAGCTTTTACCACCAATACCACCCCTATCAAGACCTCGTCCGCGCCCGTCAAAATCTCTTTCAATAAAGCAAGGGAGATAAAAAAAGGTGAGCCTTCCCACACCCAAGATAGGTACAAAAACACCTTGAGGGAATTGGAGCAGAAGGTATACCCTTTTCCGGACTCCGACATGGACGCAATGCTGGACGACCTACTGGAGAAGAAGGTGATTGAGTTACCCGAATGCAAACGCCCTGAAGAAATGAATCGCATCAATGATCCCAAGTACTGCAAGTACCATCGTATCGTGGGTCATCATGTGGGCAAGTGTTTCATCCTAAAAGAACTCATCATGAAGTTGGCACAACAAGGACGGATTGAGCTCGACCTAGAAGACACAGCTGCGACGCACACCACTACGGTCGTGTTCGGATCCTTTGATCCCGTGTTTCTTCAAGAAATGCCTGACCATGCTCGGCAATACTCAAACCACACTGCACATTCTGCACCACCGTCACTGGGGGCAAGCAACCAGGACGCACCTACTGACGATGACAAAGGATGGACATTGGTGACCTATAAGAGGACGAGGAAACCAAAACCGCAAGCTATAAAGCAAAAGGGGGAACAAGGGAGAAAGCACCGCCGTCGCGGCAATAGGAAGCCTAAGAGAAACATAAGAGCTGCTAAGCCAATATATGCTGGGGAACTTGCGGAGCAAAAGCCACGCATTCCCGTCTCATTGCACGAGTACTTCCCGGAGGACTTTTTCCAACATTGCACTATCACCGCATGTCACGTGGTCGAAGTAAAAATGGAAGAACCCTCAAAGGGCAAAATTGTCGCCGCTGAGGGAGAAAATACTCCGACACCTGAAGAAGGTCTGCCAATACACTTTAGCATCGAGGAAGCGCTACAATTGCCAAAGAAGATACGAAGGGCATTGGCAACGGTTTTAGTGAGTCCAAACGACCACGAAGTGCAAGAAAGCAAGAACGAAGGCTTGAGGCCTCGGCCACACGAGTGTGCCACAAGCTGTGCCACAGAGGACACAATCCACTTCGCCGACGAAGACTTGTTGCTAGGATCCAAGCCTCACAACCGACCTCTCTTCGTCTCTGGGTACGTAAGGGAGCATAAAGTCAGCCGCATGCTTGTGGACGGCGGGTCAGCCATAAATATCATGCCAAAGTCAACAATGACCGCAATCGGCATCAAGGTGGATGAACTATCCCTGAGCCGTCTACTAATCCAAGGTTTTAACCAGGGAGGACAAAGAGCGATGGGCATGATCCGAGTGGAGATGACCATTGGTGAACTCAAGTCAAGCGTGATGTTCCACGTGATTGATGCGAGAACTTCCTACGGTCTGCTCTTAGGAAGGCCTTGGATCCATGCGAACGGAGTGGTACCGTCCACCCTTCACCAATGTTTAAAATTTTACCAAGAACGAGTGAAGGTGATCTATGGCGACACCAAGCCATTCACCGAAGCTGAATCACATTTCGCAGACGCCAAGTTCTACATGAATGAAGACACGGTGCCCGAAACTCTTCCAAAAGAGATTAAATCCATGAGCAAAGCAGCGCCTAAAAAACAGGAGTGGCAAGCTATGCCCAAGAAGCAAGAAGAAGAAGCTATGCCATCTTCAAGCAAAAACGACGATGAGCTTTCTAAACCTGCAACAACCAGAGGAAGCAGGACGACCTCAAATGGACCAAGCGTACCCGTCTTCCGGTACATCCCGACGTCGAGAAGAAAGAATGGTCAATCCCCGTTCGAAACTGCAGCGAGCAAAGCCGATGCACAGCGGCACATAGATAATGTAAAGTTGCTCCAAACGAATGCAGTTTTGCCTCTGACCCAGCTAGGCGACACTAAGGTTGCAAAACCATCACAGGGCTTCATAAAAGGCCTGCCAAAGGGGGTAGAACCAAGCTTTCTCCCAACCAAAAGGACCGAAGAAGGTTTTGATCCAAACGCCTACAAACTTATGTCGAAAGCTGGGTATAACTTCACTTCCTCTGCAAATTTGGGAAAGAATGATTTGAACACCGTCAAAGACAACGAACGTGATCTCACTAAAACTCAGAAGAAATTGGAGAAGCATGGTTACGGGGTTAGCAACAACAAAGCTGGGCTTGGCTTTACACCAAATGCACCGGTGAAGATCTCCAGCAAGGCAAAAAATGCTAGCGCTCAACACATCAGCGTAAGCATTATACAAAATAAAGAGGAGCCTTAACCTGCCCCCCAGACATCAGTATTCGATAGAATGAATCGTTCAAAGCCCAGAGTTTCGGCACCTAAACTCATTGGCGGTCAAAACAAAACTTCCGTCTTCAAAAGGCTTAACACGTCAGTATCTCGAGGCTCTGTTTTCAAAAGGTTATCAAAACCTAAAAAGCAAAGCAATACGACTAGCTTTCCTCCACGACAGTCAGTTATGGAAAGACTTGGAGAAGCCAAAGAGCCTTCCAAAATGAGAAAGACGACACCAGAAGTAGAAGAGATCGATCGCCTAGCAGAAAAGGATGACGTTCGAAGTTCCATTCCTTCAAGAATGAAGCGCCACGCAATTTTAGAGGTTAACACAGTTGGATCGCTGAAAGTGAAAAGGCGCACCATCATTCACACTGGACAATCTTCACGCCAACTAGCTCGAGAGGTTAACACCGAAGAAGAAGCCCAAGACGTCTTCCACATCACAATCCAAGAAGGTGAAGAAGATGAAAGCCTTGAAGAAGATGTCATTGCAGCACCATCACAACTCGAAGATGGGGGGCAAGCCACAGTTGACGATCTCAAAGAACTCAACTTAGGCACAAGTGAGGAACCGAAGCCTATCTTCGTGAGTGCATTACTAAGTGCAAGCGAGATAGAGAAGTATTACCAGCTGCTATTAGAGTTCAAGGACGTCTTTGCTTGGACCTACAAGGAAATGCCCGGCCTCGACCCTATCATTGCTGTGCATCATCTTGCAGTCAAGCCTGGAACGCGACCAGTAAAGCAAACTCAAAGACGCTATCGATCCGAGCTCATCCCACAAATCGAGGCCGAGATTGACAAGTTGATCGAAGCAGGCTTCATTCGAGAGGTGCAATACCCCAAGTGGATCTCCAACATCGTCATAGTCCTTAAGAAATCCGGACAAATACGTGTTTGCGTGGACTTCCGAGACCTCAATAATGCTTGCCCAAAGGATGACTTCCCCTTGCCAATCATTGAAATCATGGTGGACGCAACCACTGGCCATGAGGCACTATCATTCATGGACGGCTCTTCTGGATACAATCAAATTCGTATGGCTCTTGAAGATGAGGAACTAACAGCCTTCCGCACTCCAAAAGGTATCTACTGCTACAAGGTGATGCCCTTTGGTCTAAAGAATGCTGGAGCTACATATCAACGCGCGATGCAGAAGATCTTCAATGACATGCTACATAAGAACGTAGAATGTTATGTGGACGATGTGGTGGTCAAGACAAAGAAAAGATCAAATCACTTGAAGGATTTGCGAGTAGTGTTCGAAAGGTTGCGAAAATACAACCTCAAGATGAACCCGTTAAAATGTGCATTTGGTGTCACATCTGGAAAGTTCCTTGGCTTCATTGTCAAGCATCGGTGCATTGAAGTAGACCAATCAAAGATCAAGGCCATTCAAAGCATGCCCGAGCCAAGAAACCTGCACGAGTTGAAAAGTCTACAAGGTCGGCTAGCCTTCATCAGACGCTTCATCTCCAACCTTGCAGGGCGTTGTCAACCGTTCAGTCGACTCATAAAGAAAGATGTTCCGTTCGTATGGGACAAAGCATGCAACAATGCTTTTGAAAGCATAAAGAAGTATTTATCAAGTCCACCTGTCCTGGGGGCACCTGTACCAGGGAAACCGCTCATATTGTACATTGCTGCTCAGGAAAGTTCAGTTGGAGCACTCTTGGCACAGGAAAACGAGGCCCAGAAAGAAGGAGCGCTCTACTACCTCAGTCGAATGCTTACCGGCGCTGAATTGAACTACTCCCCAATAGAAAAATGTGCCTGGCTTTGATGTTTGCCATCCAGAAGCTCAGACATTACATGCATGCTTACACCATCCACTTGGTTGCTAAAGCTGACCCGGTCAAATACGTCATGTCTAAGCCAGTTTTGACAGGGCGACTAGCTAAATGGGCATTACTTCTCAATCAATACGAGATTATCTACGTCCCAGCTAAAGCCGTGAAAGGACAAGCGCTAGCAGACTTCCTTGCCGACCATCCAATCCCGGCCGATTGGAAAATCTCAGACGACCTGCCCGACGAAGAGGTGTTCTGCATCGACATATTCCCGACATGGACGATGTTCTTCGACGGATCTGCACGAGCAGACGGAGCAGAGGCAGGAGTAGTATTCATGTCGCCACAAAGGCAAGTACTACCTTATTCATTCCAGCTAAGCGAATTATGCTCCAACAATGTCGCTGAGTACCAAGCACTGATCATCGGGCTCCAAATGGCAATCAACATGGAAATCGCAGCCCTCGAGATATACGGCGACTCCAAGCTCATAATCAATCAACTCCTGACTGAATATGAGGTGAGGAAAGATGACCTTGTCCCATACTTCCGGCTGGCAACGCAGTTGCTACAAAGGTTTGAGGCCGTAACACTAGAACACGTGCCAAGAAAAGAGAATCAAATGGCAGACGCTCTCGCCAACCTAGCCTCGAGCATGACATTAGGAGAAGACGAAGCTACAAACGTGCCAGTCTGCCAAAGATGGGTAATCCCGCTTGTCATCGAAATGGTATTAAGTGATACAAACGTTATTTCAATACTTCCGGTCAACGTTGAAGAATGGAGACAGCCTCTGATCAACTACTTGGAGCACGGAATGCTTCCAGATGATCTGAAACATCGCTCTGAAATACGTCAACGAGCACACCGCTTCCTCTATTACAAAGGAACACTCTACCGGCGATCGTTTGAAAGGGTACTTCTGAGATGCCTAGGCGAGGAAGAAGCCAATCAAGCCATGGAAGAAACACACTCAGGAATATGTGGAGCACACCAGTCCGGACCAAAGCTTCATTTCCAGCTCAAAAGAATGGGTTATTACTGGCCAAGCATGGTAAAGGACTGCCTAGAATACGCCAAAAGGTGCCAAGCCTGCCAATTTCACGCCAACTTCATACATCAACCGCCTGAACCATTACACCCCACAGCTACTTCATGGTCGTTCGATGCATGGGGATTGGATGTCGTAGGACCAATTGCGCCAAAGTCATCTACGGGAGAGGCTTACATCCTGGCTGCAACAGATTACTTCTCTAAGTGGGCTGAGGCCATACCCCTGAAGGAAGTCAAGAAGGAAACTGTCGTCTGTTTCATCAAGGGACATATCATCCATCGATATGGGGTGCCTCGCTACATCGTCACCGACAACGGAAAGCAGTTCTCAAACCGACTCATGGACGAGCTCTGCGAGAAATACAAGTTCAAGCAGCGCAAATCCTCCATGTATCATGCTCCGGCCAACGGTCTTGCAGAAGCGTTCAACAAGACATTGTGCAACCTCCTGAAGAAGGTAATCGGTAGAACAAAGAAAGACTGTCATGAAAAAATAAGCGAAGCCCTATGGGCATACAGGACAACATATAGAACGCCTACCCAAGCCACACCTTATTCTCTTGTATATGGCGTAGAAGCTGTCCTACCACTCGAAAGTCAAATCCCCTCGCTAAGGATGGCTATACAAGAAGGCTTGACTGACAAAGAGAATGCAAAGTTGCGTCTTCAAGAACTGGAGGCACTGGATGAGAAAAGACTCGAAGCCCAGCAACACCTGGAGTGTTATCAAGCTCGACTTTTTAAAGCCTTCAACAAGAAAGTTCTCCCTCGATCTTTTCAAATGGGAGATCTCGTCCTTTCATTGCGTAGGCCTATCATCACAACTCACAAGACAAAGAGCAAGTTCACGTCAAAATGGGATGGACCATACGTAGTACAAGAAGTCTACACCAATGGTGCCTACTTAATCATGGCGGAAGACGGCTTGAAGATCGGCCCTATCAACGGCAGATTCTTGAAGCGCTACTACCCGTGAAAGGCAACAAATTCATGCTCCTTGTTCGCACGAGCCTAAACTGCACGAACCAAAGCTCCTCGCCTGCACGAGCCTAAACTGCATGGCACAACGCTCCTGGTCTGCATGAGCTGAAACTGCAAACGGCACAAAAAAAAATAGAAAAAAAAATGTATTTTGAACTACGTTATGACTTGATCCCTCCTCAACAAAGGATACGTAGGCAACTCGAAGTGTCAAAACTTCAAGTACAGTCACATCATCTAAAAGAAATAATAATAATAATAAGTCAACACTTTGAGGATCGATGAGCAAATTCAAGAACATAAATGCTTTATTTCTTTGAAAGAAGGAGTTGGCTCCAAGGCCTTATTACAAGAAATATTACTTGAAAACTATGTCTCTAAAACTACGAAGGCGATCTCCAAGCGAGCCTTCCAAGGTCTTCAAAGTCTCTACCTCGGTGGGAGACAAGACGGGTAACTCTATAGTCGTGTTTTTCTCTCGTTCTAGGCGTGAAATCTCTTCTTGGTATTGAGAAAGTGCAGTTCCCTGCTCTGCGAGGACACTTTCAAGTTGTGATGCCTCGACTACCAACTGCTCTCGCTCTCGCGCCAATGCATCTAGACGCCCTTGGACAGAAGTTAACGAAGCCTCCGTGGCTTGATAATCTCCTGAAACAGCTTGCTGAAATGACCAGACTTGAGCCAGTGATGAGTCTATCATGGTTAGCTGATGAGCTCTGACATCTGGACTCAACTTCTCTAAGGAAATAGCGCGCAAGGAAGAATATTCAGTCGAGGCGGCCATGAGTTCGGCAATCTTGATCTTCAAGGAGGAGGAATCAACGTTAAGGTTGTCAATCACCGAAACAAACTTCGACAAATCCTCATTAAGCAACGGGAGGTCTTCCAGTGGACACTTAGAAATCCTCGCCTCAATATGGCCCTTGATCTCCATTGCCGCACCAAGACTTATGCGATGGATGAGTCGCTCAGTACCGCTAAGATTCGGCCCTCTCAAAGAGATCTCAGAGCTAGCTGGCAAAGGCGTTGGACACATGACGGGTTCTTGCATACCCCCACCCACACGTGGCAAACTCGGGAAGTTCGACGGATTTGGAACAAGCTCTGCACCAGGAGGATCCCCGATATCCCCGTCTGTAGGTAGGTTACTTGCAAATAGCATCCCCGTATAGGAATAAACATCTGCAGTTGCCAAATCAAAATGATGGGAAGGCCCAACCTAAAGAAGATAAAGAAAGATGTTAGAAATAAAAGCCAAAACGACAAAAGCAGAAGAAATCATAAGAGAAAATAAAGGATATACATCTCTCTCAAATGGCTCACGATCATCGAATTGAGGAGTTCTAAACACTTCTTTCTTCTTGTGACGAAAATTGACATCACTGTCAGCCTGAGCATCCTTAAGTGGTCGCTTGTTTGAAGCTTGTGGACGCTGCTACAAAATAAATCCATCTTCGTGCGAGTCACCTTCATCCCCCGCCTCTTCAGAAGCATCCGGATGTCGAGGAGACAAGCATGGACGTTGAAGAGTTAAAGCTACAGGTCTATCTTGTAAGGGAGCCGCACTCGCGCGATCAAGGGGTACCATTCGCATAGAAACCACAGGACAACCCTCTCTCGACGTATCATCACTTAAGTGAGAAGAATTGGCGCCACTTGCCGTCCCCGAGTTCTCATAATGTGTCTTTGACCACCAACGTGCGTAAACACGGGTCACTGGATTACTCCTGAACTCATCATTGGCCGGCAGCGTAATAACAGCATTTGTGCATGAACGGGTACAAGACTCCCAATGCATGTACACGGCTTGCAGGGATACCGATGGGTTCCTTTCCTTCAACTTGCCTGGCTCGCTTTGGACAAAACCAAATTGCCTGCTGAAACGGTGGGGGCTATATGACTGGATGATACATCGGTCTTCTTGCCGCAAAGAAACAAACCCCGAGCGAAGGCTTATAAGATAAGACAAGTCCGAGAAGCGGAGATGCGAGTTGTCTACGATGCCTCGCCGCACCGAGCCAACTCTCGCTAAGGGGTCCATCCTCAAATCTTCACAACTCTTAAATAGCGCTCGCGCTTGCAAATCGTCAAGGCTCTTCGATCATAGTACACCAGAATACTTCGTCATCAAAGGCCCTAGCTTGGCTCCGGTCGATGAAGAAGGTCTTGACTTATCCAGAGTCGACAGAGAAAAATGAGTGCCAAAATATTCACCCAACCAACCATACACATAGTGGTAAGGAAGCACCGCAGCACGATCTTCAGTGCTTGCCGAGTCAGAAACCATGCTCAAGCCGTTGTAAATGTTGGCTAAGACCGGAATAGCGAGGCTAAAAGACTCACCTGCAGCCATCTTGTTAGCAACTTTGAAAACTCCAGGGCGAACTAAGTTGACGTCGCCTGCGGGGAAAACAAATTTACAAAGCCAACAAGCTAAGAAAGCAGACAGGTAAGACTCCTCCACATGCTCTGGTGCTATGCCAAGATCCTCAAACGCTCTCAACTCGTCAGAAGAGCGACGCCTGGTTGCGCCAATAACACCGGACGGGTCTGAGTCGCCCTTTGGCCTAGTGGTCTTGTTACGACCAATTTTCTTCGAAGGTTTCTTATATCTCATGGCCTCCCAGTACCAGAATCGGATCCATGAGGAAATCCTCACGCCTGATTTACCCCGAGCATCCTGGAAAAGCCTGTGATACGCCCAAAACAAATAGCGGCAACTTGCAGGCAATCCTCGGTTGTTGCAAAGAGAAAGGTCATCTGCGCTGGGAACGACTTCGTCGTAAAACTTGCCTTGGATCGGCAAGCCTCCTATCCGGTAAAGATCCCAAAGTGAAATTGACATCTCCCCTTGCGCCGTGTGAAGTGTGTTGGTGGCCGAACACCAACACTCTAAAAACGCACGAATAACGGAAGGATGGCGATCGTAACTAAACAAAGACGCATACACAGCTTGGTAAAGGTCCACCTTAGTAAGCACGTCCTTAGATCGGCTTAAGACATCTTCGAGCCACTCCCAATAAAGCTCATCAAAAACGGCCTCTCCAGCAGTAGACAGGGTACCCCTCCAAGCCTTAACTCCAATGCGGATGTGATCACCAAGAAGCTTAAATGAGGCCGAATGATTGTCACCAACATGGTGCGACGGATTCAAGATAAGAATCTTCGAGATGCGCGCCTTCTTTTTCGTATCTGTTTGGACAGAATCTACCACATCCCAAGATACTTCGGAAGACCACGACTTAATATGCATGGAGTTATCTTTCGAAGGAAGAGTAAGGGCTTTAGGACCAGTCAGTGGCTCGTAAAGCTTCAACGTCGTTCCTCTATCTTGCGAGTCACCTGCCTGCGCAAGAATGGTAAGGGTGCTGCCCTTAAAACACTTAAAAAATACCATGACCTCGAAAAAAATGAATCAGCAGCAGCACGGCAAAGCGGGTAGCTACGAGACAGTCCTTCCAAGCGGCAGCAAAAGGCACTACACAACGAAACCCCGTTGCAGTCCCTTGTGCAAATCCTAGGCAGCGGAAGGCACAAATATGCTCACGCCCTGTGCACTCCAAATACCACGCCTCTGAAAGCTTCGTAATTAAAGATCCCTAGCATTACGACAAAGAAATCCATCAGTGAAGGTGCGCACATTATAAGAAATTTTATATATGTGCAGACTGGGACAAACAAATATGTATATATATATATATATATATATATATATACATATGCATGCAGACGGTGGAACAAGGAATAAATGTGGGACAAGGAATATATATATATATGCATGCAGACGGCGGGACAAGGAATAAAAGTGGGACAAGGAATAAATGTATATATATATATATGTGTGCATGCGGATGACAAGTGATGGGACAAGCAAACAAACATATATATATATATATGCATGCAGAAGACGCCACAAAGGAATAAAAGTACATATATATATATATGTATGCAGATGACAAGACAAACAAAGCTAATAAAATATATATATGCATGTGGATGACAAGACAAAGCAAATAAAATATATATATATATATATATATATATATATATATATATATATATATGCAGGCGACGGGACAAGCAGTTACCTGCCATATATATATGCATGCAGATGCAAGGTCACACTTCCAGGATGAAGGAACTGGAAAAGGTTGTGGAACAAAAGAATCTAGATTTGGAGAACCTTGAAACTTCCCGCGGGAAGGTTATGAAAAGGCTTTCCGTCACTGTCAGTAAGTTTGATGAGCTACATCAGCTAGCTGCAAGCCTCCTTGCTGAGGTGGAAAAGCTTCAATCACAGTTGCAAGGACGGAATGATGAGATATCCTTCATGAGGCAAGAGGTCACTAGGTGCACGAATGATGTTCTTGCCGCATCACAAACCAGCAACAAGAGAAATGCGGAAGAGATCCATGAGTTACTAACATGGCTTGATATGAATATTGCTCGAGTCCGAGTGCTCTGATTCCTACAGCCTTTGCACCAGGAACAGCTTCAGTAAGAAACCCACTGCCAAAGAGGCTCTTTGGGAGAACAAGCAAGAAATGACCCCTGCTGCTAGAGGGATGGAAAAGGAAATCAGAGCACTGCAGTTAGAAGAAAAGAAGTTTGTCACTGAGATAAAAAGAACTACATAAAGTGAGGAAGCTGCACCACTCTCCGCCAGGTTGAAACTTTCCACAGCAAAAGTTGTCTTTACCAAGCTCCACTGGCTACACCTCGTACGTCGGCATCATTTCATCGTCGGCCCTCAAGCTGCTTGAAGACCCGCTGTACTCGGCGGCTACCAATGCAAGGATGGCAGGCAGTGCGATGGTGTGCAGCAGACGGTGCAACAAGGACGTAAGGCGGTGCGGCAACCAGCAAGGGTGACAAAGGCAGTGCAGCAAGGATGGTGGCTGTGCAGTTATGGTGTCCAAAGAAGCTGACAAAGCATGGAGCAGCAAGCTTCGGTGCAAATGAAACTACACTTGATAGGTTAAAACTTTCAAGCAGATGGAGAGGAGCGGATACATGTCCAAAAGCCTTGCAGGAAGGCTTACTTATACACACATGCAGCAGCAAAAGAAAAGAAAAGCTTTCGTTAAAGCTGGGAAAAGCCTTAACGCCCATGACTGCCGTGTTGTGCTAAAGCCGGGAAAAGCTTTAACGCCCATGTTTGCCGTAAATGATTATACACACATGCAGCAGCAAAAAAAAAAAAAGCTTTGGTTAAAGCTGGGAAAAGCTTTAACGCCCATGTTTGTCGTAAATGATTATACACACATGCAGCAGCAAAAAAAAAAAAAAAAAAAAAAAAAAAAGCTTGGGTTAAAGCTGGGAAAAGCCTTAACGCCTATGTTCGCCGTGTTTTGTTAAAAGCCGGGAGAAGCTTTAACGCCCATCTCGGCCTGACACTACAAGCAGCATATTAAAAAAAAAAAAAGGACATACAGCTTTAGCTGTATGTTTGAGATGGAACAATCACCACGAGTAACACGCTTTAGCTGTAGAGTTTTGTTAGTGATCGATCATCTTTGTTTACTTCTCAAAGGATATTGATACATTGAAAAGATTATTCAAAGGGATTTTTCATATATTAAAAAAAAAAAAAAGAGCTCATTTATTAATGTTTCCAATAAATTACAAATATGTACATATACATAAATCAAGATAAACAGACGAGAGGGAGGAGAGCCTTCACAAAGGTTGCTCAGGCGGAGCCTCAGCGGTCGGCGGGGCCACAGAAGGAGGAGGTATCGGAGGTTGATCATTCGGAGCTTCACTACACGGTACAGCCCCAGAAGACGAAGGCAAATGTTGTTGGAACAAGCCCACAAACCTCCGATGATCAAGTAAAATCTGACCATCAGATTCCTGCATCTGGTCAATTTTCCTCTTCATGTTTGTGGCATAGTTGTGTGCGAGCTTGTGCAACTGTTTATTCTCATGCTTAAGCCCCCTAATCTCCTGTTTGAGACTCATCACTTCAGCCGCCAACGATTCAACTTGACGAGTTCGAGCAAATAGGCGTTGGGCCATGTTGGACACAGAACCCGCACACTGCACACTAAGAGCCAGAGACTCCTTAACAGCCAACTCATCAGACCGCCTGGAAAGTAGTCTGTTATCTTTGGGAGTAACAAGGTTCCGGGCCACCACCGCGGCGGATATATCATTCTTCATCACCGAATCCCCAACAGTAAGAGGACCAGTAGGGGATATGAATGATGGGCGCCATATGTTGTCGGGGGAAGGCGGAACTGCCTCTTCACCAAGGTTCAAATCAAAACGACGGTCGGATGGTCCAGACATTTTCAAAGGTGTTGAAGAAAGAAGAGGCCAGACAGATTAAGATCTTAGAAGTGCAAGAAGGGAGTTTCTACAAGCGAAAATTCAAGTGTGCTTTGAAACGAACTGCGTGCCTCTATATATATAAAAAAAAATAAAAAATCGGCACTCGACGGGATTTCAGAGATCGAATAGGTGAGCTCAGAGTTCGAAAATGCCGATTCAAAAATCGAAGCGCCGATCCCAGATATCGAAGAGACGCAAGTCTTTTCCAGACACTTCAGCACCCATCACACGCGAACTCAGCTTTGCGGAAATCAAGAGTGATTTGTCGAAGCACCGATCTCAGATATCGAAGAGACGCCAGTCTTTTCCAGACACGTCAGCACCCATCACACTCAAACTCAGCTTTGCGGAAATCACGGGTGATTTGTCGAAGCGCCGATCCCAGTTATCGAAGAAGCGCCAGTCTTCTTCAGCCGCGTCGACGCCTGTCACATGCACACTCAGCTTGGCGGAAATTACGGACAATTTGTCGAAGATTTCTGATAAAGAAGAAAGCACGTGAAGCCATGCTGATCAATCACGCATCGGTTATTGACACGAGTGAAAGAGCAGTACCTCTACAGGTATTAAGGAACTCCCTATAACTATCCACCTTCACCCTCCATAGCAAGGGAGACATACAGAACCTTTCTTCATCTCCGAGAATGCCTTCCCAACGAAGCCTCTCGAGTCACTCAGTGTTCCTTATTCCTTGGGGTACCTCAGCAAACAAATAACACCAAAGCAAAAGTATCTCATATCACCAGGGTAGAAAGCAAGAGTATCTCATATCATGCGTCTTCCCTGTCCTTTCCTTTGTCCTTGTTCTTACCTACAAAGACAAGGATAAAGAAAACAATATGCCAGAACCTCCACTCAAACTCGGGTAAGGAACCGACTGCTTGGAACCCTTTCCTGATTGCCTACCTGGCACTGCTCTCGAGTACTCGCCCCCCCACTGCTGCTGTACTTTCAAAGAAGCTGCCACATCTGCCCAGAGAACAGATAAGGCAAGTGAAAATGATACCTTGAAGCATGTGGAGACAACGTGCATAAAGAACAAGCAGAGAAGAATGCGGTCTGCACAGTCAACTCAGCAGAAGGAGTCCGAACTGAGGAACTCGAGAAGCTGCCACATCTGCCTGAAGAAACAAGCAGAGAAGAATGCAGCATGAACAGTCAACTCAGCAGAAAGAGTCTGAGATGAAGAACTCGAGAAGATGCCACATCTGCCTGAGGAACAGATAAAGGAAATGAAGATGATACCTTGAAGCATGTGGAGACAAGTGCAACCAAGCACGTGTTGATTCATCCGCTACTTCTTCAAAAGCAAGAGTATCTCATATCATCAAAGTTGCAATCACTCTGACGGTGAATTCGTTTTGACCCTCAAATTCTTGGGTCGGCTTACTAGGCGTTGTAGGCTGCACGTGCCGATTCACCACCCTTGAATCAAATCCTTAAAGATCAAGTCACCAACTGGAAGAAAAGCGCATCAATCTTGAAGATCATACCGTTGACCAAACTGCTCAGGTGTGAATTAGAAAGATTGAACAGATCAACAAGTCGTCACCTTCACCTCGTGCCTGCTTGTCATGTGTTCAAGTCAACCTTCAAGGATCAAGCCCTAACGGCCCTTGAAGAAGTTTCCAACCAAATTCAAGATCAAGCCTCGACGGCCCTTGAGGAAATCACAAGTCCGATTCAAGATTAAGTGTCTACCACCCTTGAATCAAAACCTAGTTCAAGAATAAGCTGTGGAAAATCAACAATTGGAGGAATCCAGAAAATCTTCCAACCCAGTTCAAGATCAAAGCTGTGGAAAGTCAACAAGCGCAACAAAATACGTGCCGATTCATCCATTACCAAAGCCAAAGATCATCTACCACATGAAGCTCCTTGTGGCCCAATTTCAACCTTCAAGATCAAGCCTCGACGGCCCTTGAAGAAATTTCAAACAAAAGTTCAAGAACAAGCCTCAACGGCCCTTGAAGAAATCTCAAGCCCAATTCAAGATCAAGCCTCAACGGCCCTTGAAGAAATCTCCAGCCCAATTCAAGATCAAGCCTCGACGGCCCTTGGATCGACATCTACAGTAAGGGACTTCAAAACACATCTCCTACACGTGACAAGCACATGTATACGACGTGCCTTGAAGTGGGGGCATTTGTAGACATCGAAATTTCGGTAAATAAATGTTGACCAATAAATCAAAGTGTCAACGCTCATGTATTACATAAATTTTACACGTAGCGTGTGACTCAACGAAAATTGAAATGAGTTGGAAAAGTCATCAAATAGGACACGTGTCAACACCTGGCAGAAACGACTTATTTCATCTGGAATATTATATTCGAAATTAGACCTTGGAAAATTCTATAAATACAAGCCTATTTCATTCATTGAAGGGGACCAATTCATATGACACCTTGAAGCTCTGAAGCTCTGAAACTCCGAAGCTCTCAAGCATCCAGGTTCCCGAAGAATCAAGAAAGCCTTCTTCGTTCTTCGTTCATCGTTCTTCCAAGATCAAGCCCCGACGGCCCTTGAAGAAAGTGTTCTTCGTTCATCGTTCTTCCAAGATCAAGCCCCGACGGCCCTTGGATCAACCATCCACCAATTCAAGATCAAGCCCCGACGGCCCTTGAAGAAAGCACCATCGTTCATCATCCGTTCATCCAAGATCAAGCCCCAACGGCCCTTTGGATCAACAACGTCGACAAATCCACACATCCAACCGTTCTTCAAGATCAAGCCCAAAAACCTTTGAAGATCCGTTCATCACTGTTCTTCAAGATCAAGCCCAAAAGCCCTTGGAGATCCGTTCGTCACTGTTCTTCAAAGATCAAGCCCAAAAGCCCCTTTGAAGATCCGCTCAAATCCACCTTCAAGATCAAGTCCACGGCCCTTGAAGAACGTTCATCCTTAGATCAAGCCCAACGGCCCTTTGGATCAATCACACATCCACAAATACACACCTTACGGAGATCGAATCAGAGGATCAAAATAGAGAGAGATTGTAACCCAAAATCATCAAATACTTAATATTTATTTGTGCGCGTTGTTCTTGTCTCTTTCGTTTCAGGAATTTTCCGTGTTTACAACATGCTTAACATAAAATCAGTTCATAAACTCGTAAGGCATGCATTTCATTTATGCAAATAAACTATGAAATTATGCAAATTTTAGAAGAGGTTCACTCACAGATACTCCGTAGTAGCATAGTTGTGCGGAAAAAGATTAAGAAAATCCCCACTAGCAACTTCACATAAGCACAAAAATATACAATTTATCAAACTACCCAACTATAGAATTTCAAGAAATGGAAATGGGTATTGGGTTTGGATCCGAATTAGGGTTTAAGTTTAGGTTAAATAGGGTTACGACTTATTGGGTTTTGGGCTTGAATAGTTAGGAACAAAAGGGGTGGTTTGGGCTTGAGCCCAAACCCACACAACACACAAACACACACGCCAGCACACACATATGCATGCACAACACACATGTACACATGCACAGCATACATGCACACCTACACACGCACACACGCAACACACAACACACGTGCACAACACACGCACACGCACACGTGCACCACACACACTCACACACGTGCACCACACACACTCACACACGCTTACACACACACACACACACACACTGTACACGCACACACCCATACACAACAACACACATACTCACACGGGCACACCCACACACACGGGACAACATACACCCACGAACACTGCACAACACACACCCACACACATGGCACAACACACACCCACGAACACTTCACAACACACACCCATGAACTCGCCGGAGTTCATCGTCGAAACCGAACATGCATGCACAGAGGATGGCAGGGGTTAGGGCTTGAATAAAGGGTTCAAAACCTCATCCCAGTTATCAAAGAGACAAAAAAGAAGGGATTAAACCATACCTGAGATGGAGTTCGAAAAAGCTCAAGCTCTCTGTGTTAATGGCAGAGCACATAGAGATGTTTTGATGACACATGCAAGGCTGCATGTGGATTCCCCATGTCCCAAAGGTTTGAGGTTCAGATTTTTGGGTTTTGGTTTGGTTGAAAATGGCGTGGGTGATGGTGGTTTCCTTTTTCGACGCCGGAGAGATAAAAGAGAATGTTTAGAAAGAGAGAGTATGGGGAAAGGGAAGAAAGAGAGGACTGAGAGGGAAGAGATAAGAGACTCGGGGGGGGGGAACAAAAAAATCATGGGTGGGCCCCTTGGGCTCACCAATTAAAAACTAAAAACCATTTTAAATAGAATGTGGGTGGGGTATAACATCTTTCAAGATATTAATATTTTAATGAACAATACAGGGTTATATTGGCTTCTGTCTTCAACCGATGGCCAAATGACCAAACATAATTTATTATTTAAATTTAAAAACAACAACAACTTAAATTTAAAAACTATAACTTAAATTTGAAATAGAAGTGAGATAGTATGCAAAGGTGAAAATTATGTGAGAAATGGTGTAGAAATGAGTTAGGTATTTATAAAAAGAAAAAAAAAGGTTTGAATTCATAACAAAAAAAAATGTAAGGCAATGGCTAGCTACAATCAGCTAGCCGTTGTATTCAAAATTTTAAAACCGACACAATTGCAATTCAAATTACTATTCGTGTCGGTTATAACCGACACGATTTCAATAATAAAAATTATTCCTGTCGGTTATATCCGACAGGAAATCTGACACTTTTACACAAAATTCTGGCCAGCCCGGGGCTGGCTGGCTGGCTAGAAGGGGCCAACCCTCTGGCCCTTTGGCCCTTTTAGATTTCGTTAGGCTCACAAGCCTCTGGCGTAGCCCTCGGTTGGAGACGATTTTTAGGCTATTTTCAGCTCTCTGGCCCTCTGAACCCTTCGGTTGGAGATGACCTTAGGTGTTTGAATCATTTCCCACTGGATTTGGATTGTCTCCTAACCAAGGACTATGGACCGTTGTATTTTTATCCAACGACTACAAATAGGAGATTCATTTAAAGTTATAATAATTATAGCCGTTGGATAAAAATTCAACGGTCCACAGTTCTTGGTCAGGAGGATCCTCTCCTTAGGCTCAGGAAAGGATTCAAATCCTTTCCCAACACGGTATTAGAAACACAATTTACATGGTACAAAAAAATCGCGACTAATATAATAATAGTATGTCGTATTATTATGAGAACTTTAACGAAAAGCTTCCGATACTGTTTACTTTAACGAAAAACCACATTTTTATATTAAAAAGTCAATCCTGATACTATTCAAGTTACCCTTTATTTTGTCCTTATCTTTAAAACTCAAAGTTTTAAAATCATTTTCATTAGTTTTTCTTATTATATAAGTCATTCTCGGACATTTGGAGTTAGAACTATTTGTTTATTTACTTTGGTAAATAAGAGTTGGACTTATAGAATCTTTCGTACTTTTGACAAAATGACATTCTAATTTAATTTAATTTAGTTTACTAGAGGTTTATATAGAGTTTGAGTGATTTTAATAGATTTATAAGTTCATAGAGTTTGATGAAGTTCAAATGATTTCTAGAGATTTTAGTGATGTCTCTCTCTCATGAGAGAAGTGATATTTGTAAATACTTAATATACATTACGTAATATCTCTAATTCCCTCGAATCTTTTACTTTTTAATTTCCTTTCAAATAAATTTCTAATGGAATACACTTGAAATTTTATATACTCCTTTAAAATCAAAATCGAATGTGTTCCAGTGATGTTTTACATCATATGTGATGTAAGACAAGGTATCAGTCAAAGAAGAAAGATAATAAAATAAAATGTTTCAAATTTTAAAAAAAGTAATTAAAGTTAGGAAATATTGAACTAAAGATAAAATAGATCAAAGAAAGACAAAAGGATGCAAAGAAAATTTATAAATTTTGCGTTCGATTCCCATTTTCGAAGCATAATACATTCTAAAAAGAGCACAATATGCTAATTCAAACTCATTGTACGGTGTATTTTAATCATCCAAAGTTGTAATAAAAAATGAACTTTTCATTTTTCCATCCAACCAAGGTATGAAATGCCGATAATATTGGTTTTTTGAGTTACCGATATTTTAATACTTATCCACTAAGTTTTCGTTAAAATATTGCGATATTATCGATAATATCGACAATATCGCGATATTACCGATAATATCGCGATATTTTGGAGATGTGCGAATCGGAGAAGAACGTCGGAGCTTCTACAGCTCCGGCCGATTGTAAAAAGCACCCTAGACTCCGATCTAGGTATCAAAATGAAATACAAGACGAGAGGAATGTTTTTATAACTTCCGTTTGCCGTGAAACGGTCGGAGGTGTTCGGAAAGTTCGTCGACACCCACAGCCTCGTCGGAGATGGGTGTGCCTATTCCCGAGCCAATTTTGCCCCAAAAACCTTGCAAAAACATGAGATAGAACTTAAATTTCACATCTAAGCTTCAATCTAGAACAAAATGAGGTAAACCCGAAGCTTACCTAACTGGAGAAATTCAAGAAACTCGTCGGAGGGTTCCTGCGTCGCCGAGTTGCGGAGACGAGAAGGAAAGGGAGAAAGACGAGGTTGCTGATAACGATGGGTGTCTTCCTCAAGCAGGTGCGATGGTGTGTGTGTGTGTATGTGGGTCTCGGTGCAGAGAGAAAGGAGAGAGATGAGAGTTTCGAGAGAGAGACGACGCCGATGAGAGCTATTTGTTTTTTTTTTTTTATCTTAAAGAGAGAGAGGTCTGAGAGAAATGGGAAGAGAGGGCCGAGTGAAATGAAAGAAGGTCCTTGAATTATTGAGAGATATCTCTGAGAGAGGCCTAGGATTTCTAGAAGGTAATCAGAAATGGGAAAAATGGGGCACATCTTAGCCTTTATTTTGGAATCCTAAGAAGTTCACCACATGGATGCATGACATGTGTGCATGCCATGTCTGTTGAATGGGAAAAGTCTAACACGGAAAGACAAAGAGCCGTTTGGGGCTTTGGGCTAGAGGCAAGACAGAAAGTGCTAGGGTTTTTTTTTTTTTTTCTGAAATGAACATAAGCTGCTACATTCGCATATATTATAGTTGTTGCTAAAGATTGACACCAATGTGGACTTGGACGTGTTGGTCAACATGTCCTCACAATCCTCTCCAGTTCGAACCCTCGCGCCCATCAAATTTTTCTTTCTTTTTGATGCGCTTTTCCCATGGCTCTAGGTCTTGATTTCGAATCCAGGTGAGCCATTTCTTTTTTTTTTTCTTTTTGTTTTATTATTTGTTTATTTTAATTTAGGTTTTTTATATTAACACTCCATAAAATGTTGAATGCACCCCACATTAAAATTTAATATTAATGACTAATTTACTCTACTATATAATGACAATTTTTGACTTTATTAGGTTAAAAAAATAATAAAAAATTTATAAATACACCCCAAATCACTTTTAATGTATTATTTATCTATTTCAACTATCAAAACTCTTCTCATTCTCCATTGTTGAATAAAACCCTAAGCAATGAAACTACAAACATGTTGATTGAGAAAAATAATTTTTGACGAATGGAACACGAAATCAATGTTTCGAAAGCTTTGAAATTATTATTATTGTTATTGAAAAACGTTCAAATGAACCTAAACATTTTTTGAAATCATTCAATTTGAAATCATTCAACAAACTAACGTTCAGATAGTTTGAAATCATTCGGCAAAATAAAAAATGAGTGTTATAAGATTTGAGAAATGTGGGGTGTGTGTAAAAAATATAAGGTACATATTAAAAATATGGGGTGTGAGGGTATTATGGGGAAGGAAGTGGGGTGTATTAAGATAGTTTTTAATTGAAAAAGTAAATGTGAGGTATATCAAGTATGTGAGGTTTATTCAACAATTTGTGGGGTGCTAATATAATAAGTTAAATCTATCATGCAATGCATTTCCTTCCAATTTTTTGTGATAAACTAATAGATAATTGACTAAATAAACATCTTGCAAAGTTTCAATAAAAATTTCCAAGTTTTTCTTACAATTTCCGTGGTTTCCATATTATTTTTATCGATATCGATAATATCCCGATATTTCCATCGATATTTTCGTGTTTTTAAACTACCGATATTTCCGATATCATCGATATTTTATACCATCCAACTAATATTTTTGTATTTCCTAAAGACGAACATCCTGAAGCAAGTCTATTTTTACCTTATGCCTCCCAGTCTAATTCATCAATTCAGAAATACTTAAACCACCTGCAGCGCTGGAGTGTTTGGTCGACCGTCACTCACACCCTATCGAGAGAGCAATGGGGAGGAAGCGATTGTTGGTGGTGCTAAAACCGATCGAAGCTGACCCAGTTTCCCAATCAGAAGGTCCATCTCGCATCACGAATCCCCAGTCTCAGGTAATCTCATCCATCTGCATATCTGAACTGTTTTATTGAGCTTAGCACTCCAAGTGTTTGATAAAATGCCAAAGTCGATAACTTTCGTTTGTCTGCTTGATTTTTTTTCCTTCAATTCATCTTTGTAAAATTGGGATAATAAGAAAAATCTTAGTTCTTGTTTATACTACAAAAAGTAAACAAATTTCAATGAAAGCAAAAAAATTACTAGTGAAGAGAGGAGAGATTTGCACATTGTACCAATTTTGTAAGATTTTTTTGTTATTTGTGATATATTTACTTTATAGTTTGTATTAAGGCTTCATCTATGAGTAGGCCATGATTTAAGGTGCCAAGAATGATAAAGTTTCCGGTTTCGGGTGTTTAGGCTTACACAAAACTCAAGAATTTTCTTACTTGGTTTCAAGTTTGAGAAAACTGTTGGAATACGTGGAGTACGAAACAAGTTTGAAAATTAAACAGTGTGAGCTTCGATTTCACTTGTTTAACTCGGTATAAAAGAGAATGGCATACCCGGGAAAGAAAAACAAGGTAACGAAGGTTTACGCTTTGTAGTTGTATATATAACAAAATCAAATTCTGATCATTCTCGGTATGACATGTTTTCGTTGTGCAACTTTGCCAAGGATGTTAGATCAGTTCCTTAAACCCTCTTTCTTCGATTGCATTTTCCCCCTACCTTTGATAAATTCTCGCACGCTCTATCTCCTGTTAAGTTAGTGTTAAACACCCTTGTTAATTCAGTTTCTTTTGAATGAATTGCAGATGCTACATCACTTAGACAGCAGAAGAAAGGTGCACAATGATGCAATAAGTTGTTGTCAGAATATTTTGCTCCGCAAGCCCGTTGAGTGGAATTCTGTAGTGCTTAATGATCTATCACAGCCCGTCCATGATGTGGACCTTGTTGTCACAGTAGGCGGCGATGGTACTCTATTACAAGCTAGCCATTTCATTGATGACTCAGTTCCAGTTCTAGGAGTGAATTCTGACCCCACACAGCCCAAAGAGGTTAGTTTCAGTCTTTGGCTAAGCCCTCAAGTATTAGTCTTTATATTGGCATACTAACTTCCTTATTTATACAGCTTGTGCTTTATCCTTGCTTGTAACGAGTTCAATTTTTCCTCATATTCCCTGATTTTTGGGCTGAGACTCGGTAATTTTCGGAGCAGCGTATTTACAATATTTTGTTTGGTCAGGTAGAGAAGCTCAGCAATGAGATTGATGCTTCTAGAAGCACAGGATATCTATGCGCCACAACTATTGACAACTTCGAAGAGGTAAAACAAAATCATGAATTTGACACAATACAAAACAGAATCCAGACCAGTCAAATTTTGGTTCCTCTATTCTAGTTAGGGTGTCTTTAGAAGCGGGCATAAGGAAAGTACACAATTCATATCTTTTGAATATTTGCTTTCTTTTCTCCGCAGGTACTTGACAACATCCTCCAGGGTCGAACTATCCCTTCCAAATTGACAAGGATATCCGTATATGTAAACTCGCAAGTGCTTCCAACTTATGCCCTTAACGATATCTTGATTGCACATTCATGTCCTGCAGCACTTTCTCAGTTCTCATTCAAGTAAAAGTTCCTCTGTGGTCTGCTGATCAGCCATATATTTAACTTGTTTGTTTAGCTTACACGCATTAGTGTTTATTAACTGTTTAAATTCCTGAATCGTTGCCTTCAGAATTAAAAGGGACGGCGAGTTATGTTCCCCCTTAGTGAACTCTCGGTCAAGTGGCCTCAGGGTTTCAACAGCTGCCGGATCGACAGCCGCAATGCTCTCAGCAGGCGGATTTCCGATGCCAATCTTATCTCAGGATCTCCAGTTTATGGTACGAGAGCCCATTTCACCGGGAAACACCTCACGCTTCATGCATGGATTAATCAAATCACATCAGTCCATGGAAGTTACATGGTTTTGTAAAGAAGGTGTCGTATACATCGACGGTTCTCATGTTTTCTTTTCTATACAGAATGGGGATGCCATTGAGATATCTTCGAAGGCTCCAATTTTGAAGGTTTTCTTGTCTCACTATTTTCAGACAACAGTAAAGAACTGTTGTAAGTACTAGCTTTGTTCACAACTTCATTCTTGTGGAACTCGCGATTTCTTGTGTCAATAAAATTACTGTTTTACCTTTATATATGATTCGAAAAGTATTTCTTTAGTTTCACCAAACGCTCGCCCCAACCATCGTTGCCGATGGCGGCTTTGCCGGGGAAATGGAATGGAATAACAAGTGATAACAAGTACTAAGCGAATTTCATGTGTCAAAAAGTAAATAGTGTGGACGATTAGCGCCATTCAAGTCGTTTATAAAGAGGCCCATAATTGGATTAGAGCAACAATTTATATTAGATTAATTAGAATATTGCTTGCAACAAGATTTGTCTCAAAAGTACAGTTTTTGTTAGTTTATAGCTCAAAGTTTCGAACCGAACCATCCGAGTTAGTTGTTTTGCTAGTTGAACGTTTATATTATGTTTCATCCATTCAAATTTTTCGTTTTCAATTTTGGTAGAGATAGAAAAGAAAAACATAAGAAAAAGAAGAGAAAAAAAAAATAGTTGAGGAATGATAATGAGAGGGAAGCAGAAGAAATGTATTTGTAACTGTACACAAAATGAAATCGAAACGGTGTGCTTTCCATACATATTTTTTTACTTCTCACACACCATTGTTAATTTTTACCATTAATTTTTTTTTCAATTCACCGGATCCAAACGAAAAACTACAATTTTCCATTAAAACCAGGAAGAGATCCCAGCCGGATCTCTCCCACCAAATCCTAGGGATCCGGAGATCCAGATCCTTGAAATTTGATCCAACGGTTACAATTATTATAACTTTTAGTGGAGCTTCCTATTTGTAGTTGTTTGATCAAATTTCAAGAGTCCGGATCTCCAGATCCCTACGAATTTGGTGGAAGAGATCCCATTTGGATCTCTTCCCATTAAAACCACAGCATAAAACAAAATAATTTCTTACAAAAAAAAAAAAAAAAAACCTACATACTAAATAGACCTTAAAAATTGCTCAGTAGACCCTAGGTCCCTGACTGTTACCAAGAAAAAGTGGAAAAAAAAAGGCCCTAAATTGTTCGATGAGGCCTCCTGTTACAGTTCCGCCACATGCAAGTCTAAACGGAGCTTTGGCCGGTCCACCGTCACACCCTTCAGATACAGAGAGAGAGAGAAATGGCGAGGAGGAGACTGTTGCTGCTGTTAAAACCGTTCGACGTTTACCAAGTCGGCCAATCAGACGGTCTGTGTCGCATCACCAACCCTCAGGTACCACCATGCCCCTTTTGCTTCTTGCTGATTCAGTGTCCGCTACATCGTGGTCCTTCTCGTGGACCCTCATAGTCGAACTGCTTGCCTTGCTAGTTTTGATGGGTCGCTTGCAATTTTCAGCTTAAGCATTCAACCTGTTTGTTAAAATGCCAAAGTTAATAAATTTGGTTTGAAATGAAAAGAAGCTCGGGAACAAAATTGATTTTTTTATTAAACGAAAAATCAATGAACTTAAGAAATCTGTGATTAGAGTGAGAAAGGTGAAAAAGATTTGTACTTTGTACCAATTTTCAGGACAATCCCCGCAAAGTAGGGAGCCTTGTTGTCTTGGGTCGCCCCTTTACCAATTTTCAAGACATTGTAGTGTAAACCATGATTTGTCTTTTAAAATTTTATGTTGTTTTGTATATATGTATAGAATCATGTATGAATGTATCATGATTGACGATGCCGACGATGGTTGATTTGTGTGTTTGGGCTTGCAGAAAAACTCCGGTATTTCTTTGGCCGGGATTTTTATTTTTATGATGGTACTAGTTTCTCGCCCGTACTTTGTATGATTGAGGCTTTTACAAGCTGAACTGATGTTTGAGAAACTCTTGGAATAAGTGGAATTTGCGATAGATTTATGTGAACTGTGATTTCACTTGTAAAACCCGGTAAATGAGAAAATGCCATACCCAAAAAGACAAATAAGTTGATGAAATTGAAGGTATTAAATCGTTTCACCAATAACGTTTGGCTTTGTGATTGTACTTGTATATTAATCAAGAACGCGATTCTAGCTATGTCTTTGGTTGTGGGAATTTTCTTTAAACTTTGTATTTTCACCTTAAATGGAGCCTCGAGTGAAGAGCAGAGAGTCACAGGCTTGCTCTTCTCATAGTGCTCCGGACATTGATTGTCTTGCTGTTTCGGGAGGATGGTTTGGTTCCATCTTTTGACAACTTTTGCAAAGACATACAAGTAATTCATATTTTCTTAGTTCATCATATTATGCTTTTTCCAAAGCACCCTCGTAATTCAGTTTCCCTTGGAAATATTGCAGGTACTACATTACTTGGAGAACAGGCGAAAAGTGCACAAGGATGCAATAAACTTGTGTCAGAGTATTTTGCGCCAGAAGCCTGTTGAGTGGAAACCTATAGTACGTACTAATCTATCCCAGCCTATCCGTGATGTGGACCTTGTTGTTACAGTTGGGGGTGATGGCACTCTATTACAAGGCAGCCATTTCATTGATGACACGGTTCCAGTTCTAGGAGTGAATTCTGACCCCACACAACCTGAAGAGGTTAGTCTCTTAATTTGGCTAAGCCATAGAGGTTCAGTCTTTATATCGGCGTATTAGTTCACTGAGTTTCACTTAATCGTGGCTTGTAATCAGTTCATATTTTGTTTCTTTCTTCCTGATTTTGCCTTGGTTAGGTAGAGAAGCTCAGGAATGAGTTTGATGCTAATAGAAGCACAGGCTATCTTTGCGGTGCAACGGTCAACAACTTTGAACAGGTAAGACTGATCTTGAATTTTAACCTAAAGATGATCGGAGACTAGTTCCTAGTTTCGCTCCTCTATTCTAGGGTGTCTTTAAGATCAGTCAGTACTGGAAGGAGAGAAAATATCTAACATTCATTTCGAAAGACGTTGACATTCATCTTTAATGCAAGTTTTATGCTGTGATCAACCTATTAGTTGTAAGGAATATTCTATCGAAGTAACCTCTCGCTTTAAAGATCTGTTTGCCGGCCAAAGCCCTGCTACGGTGTTGAAGGCATCTAGGGTTGGGCTGCATAGAAGTACGTTTCTTGTGAAGTTGTTCCGCACAACTTAAATGTGATATCATTACACGTTTTGGAGATACGGAGTGAAGGATTTGTAGAAAAATTGGTGATTTCCAGCACGAAGTAGCAATTCCTTTTGAAGTATTGTAACTTCTGAGAAGATTTCCTCTTCTTTTCTTAGGTTCTGGACAATATCCTCGAGGGTCGAGCTAATCCTTCCAAATTGACAAGGATATCCATATGTGTAAACTCAGAAGTGATTCCAACTTATGCTCTTAATGATATTTTAATTGCACATCCATGTCCGGCAGCAGTTTCACGATTCTCATTCAAGTAAGCTTCCTCCATGGTCACACAGCTGTACGCTCAACTTATTTCTGTAGTTAACATGTATCTAACTTTCTCTCTAGTTAACATGTATCTAACTTTCCCTCCCCGCCTACAAGCAGAATTAAAATGGATGACCAGCCATGTTCCCCACTGGTGCATTCTCGATCAAGTGGTCTCAGAGTTTCAACAGCTGCTGGATCAACCGCTGCAATGCTCTCAGCAGGCGGATTTCCGATGCCCATCTTATCTCAGGATCTCCAGTACATGGTAAGAGAGCCCATTTCACCAGGAAACACCTCAAGCTTAATGCACGGATCAATCAAATCTCGTCAGTCCATGGAAGCTACGTGGTTGTCTAAAGAGGGCGTCGTATACATTGACGGTTCTCATGTTTGCTATTCTATAAAGGATGGCGATGTCATAGAGATATCTCCCAAGGCCCCAGTTTTGAAGGTTTTTTTGCCTCACCATTTACAGAACATTAGTGAAGAAACGTAAGGACGGATGTTTGGATAGAAATAAATTTTTGTAAGTACGAGCTGTGAATATTGCGGAACTTCTGTAAACATGCGTTCGGGCTGTAGAGTTTTGATTCTTTGATTTCGAGCAGAAATCATGACACATTTGACTTGAAACGATATTGGAATTATTTGGAACCCTGACATCCCCGCGTTTACTAGCACTCGAGTAACTTTCTCCATTCCAAGTAAATAACCGTGCCGTTGTAGTCGAATAAGTAACAAACGTGTCCTGCCAGAAACATTCCGTACTATTGATATCTGCTAAGGAAAATATATCAAGTGAAGGAGGGAAGGGGGAAGAGTTGGAGGCAAATCAGCTTCCGGGGTGCAACGTCCATGCCCATAACCATGTCACCGGAAGCTGTTTCACCCCAAAACGAAAATATTTACACCAAATGATGCCGCAAGTGATGCATTTTTCTGTTACAACATATGATTGTTTCGTAATAGGGTCTGCGAGAATTCTCTTTTTCATTTCGAAAAAGAAAATTACAGTCATAGTAAACATATTCGGCATGTCCTTCGGCAAACAGCGAGCACTCAACTTCGAGCCTAGAACCTGAAAACCAGGTCACGAGAATTCAGGAATGGATGGCTAAGTAAACTTGGCAGAACTAAAATTGCAACTTACGTGAACATCTGGGGACGGCGGGAGAGCTGAGGCCTCTTTATTGGGGAGAGTATCATGTTCCGTAAAGTCATTGCGGGGTTGCTAGCTCCGGTTCCAAACATAGGGTGAGCACCAGCCCTTCTGCTCCCAGCATCAACTGGAATAGCAGCTTGTTTTGCTGGTGAGCCAAGCGAGATGTCAAAAGGACCGCCGGAGTTTGAACTATTCTGTCTCGCTGGCCATATATCCTCCTTCGGCCCTGGAGTTTCAGGAGTAAGAACGGACCAATCTGCAAGAAATAAGTCAACTGGATTTGGAAATATTTGAGACAAAAGATTAAAAAATAAAGCTATTATGTTCAGATCAGTCACGTTATAGCATCAAACGTCCAGAACTTGGGAGGTTTATCGAAATGAAAAGTTAGCATATGGTTTTTATTTACTGCTTTACAAATTTATTTCTGCAACATTAGAAGGAAAAGAGTTACCTCTTCTAACAGCTTCTCTGTTTTCCATCATAATGTTAGCTTGGTTTGAGAAAATATCCGGTTCATTTCTTGAAAAGAAATTGGTCGACGGTTGGATGGCAGATCGTTTAACTGAATCGTACTCACTCCTCAATTGATCATACATTTCATCTAATTTTCTCTTCTGTCTGGTATATAAATAGAGAAAATCATTATACGAGGGACCCAATAACGGGACTATATGCCTCAGGAATTAGTATCAGTAGGTATGAAAACAAGACCTGGATTTCTCTGAAAACTTCTCCTGCAGCTCCTGCTTATCCTTGGACAAGCTCTCAATTTCTTGCGCCATTGTTTGGCACCTCTTTGCCATTTTCTGGTATGCAGCATGCAACTGTTCCATTTTCTCACCAAACTTTTCTTGCATTGCTTCAAATTTCTGCCGATACTGAGCTTGCATTCTGTTCATCTTGCACTGCATTTCCAATTCCCTTTGGCCAATGTAGAACATGACACTTTTGTGTGCACTCTTCATTACTAGGAATACTGTCAAGGGAAAGATGTCCTGCCCTTTATAAAACATTGAATACAATGCAATAAAAACCTAATCTAGTTTCGTCACTCCCTCATAAGAAATGCACCAATCACCGTATCAGATTATTAGATTGCAGAGAAAATAGAAAAGGATACATATCTGTGGAGACACTCCAATCATGGCCATCTGAAACAGAATATCTTCCGATCATTATCAAAAGGATACAGAAGCTACAAACGCAAAAGGAAAAGTAATATAAAATATGAAGACAAGCTAGGTCTAGTCAGTGAGTACTTGCTTACATTTATCCATTCATCATTTGGATTGATATCAAAAGCTTTCATATGACTGCCAAGAGGAAAGCAAAATGAGATGGGCACGATGCTACATGTAAGTAGGAAATAAGTTTGCCACAGTGCTTCTATTCAAAACACAAAGTTTAATTGGTGGCAGGAACTGTCATGTTATGGTTTTACTGGTTGCTGCACGAAAAAGAATTCTGCAGCAACCATTGATGCCAGAAACAGACTAAATTTGGTATTCGGCAGTTATCCCATACAGCGCATATCTGTAGTTACTCTCATATTACTTATTAGTAATAAAAGATGACACCCTCTCATTTATGTTCATGTATGCATAGTGCACCTGCACACTTAATTGCAAGGCTAGAAGAATACAGATTCCCAGAAAATGCTAACATTCTAAGATCATTAGAGGCACTTACCTCTTAGAGAGCACTTGATCACAAACGGGACACGCTCCATCACTGCCAAGGATCTTGCCCGCATCCTCTGTGCCTTTTCAAACTGTTAAGGAAATTTATATTCATATATACCAATCAACCCTATTTCCACAAGAAAGTTAATTTACACGAATGTTAACGCAAAATTTTCCTCTCCGTAGGATACACAAAAGGTGGCCACAGGTGGTGGAAACAGCTCGCCCTTCCAGTTCTCGCCAACATGCATTGCATCTCATTTCAACCTTCAAAGACAAACTCTAATGCACTGGCATACCTAGGGGATATAAAACATGGGTTAAATGCTTTCTGTTATGGGTTTCAATTGAGAAACCAGGGAGGCTTGTGGCAAAACGAACTAAGGAAACATAAACTTTTTCCAGTGCCGTAATAAAAAATTGCAGACTTGCTACAAATTATAAGAGCAATATCATTGGCATGCGTTCATTTGCAAATATTAACACAAATTCTATGGAAAATAGGTTTTTTTTCTTTCCATTTTCAACATTTTTTACCACTTTCTGAAATCAAAATAAAGGAAACCACTGGAACATAAAAAATGTGAGAAATATATTGAAATCAAATCCGTCCAAAGGAATACAGACGAAGAAAATAGCTTCATGTTCATTGACAACATAATTTCTGAAAAGAAAAACAAAGAAGTGAAAAAATCAATTAATTCCTCATCAATATCAAATAATCAATGCTTAATAAACGCAAAATCCTTTGATTTTTAACATTTTCTCAGCAACCAAACAGTAAAAAGAGAAGTTATAAACTTGTATACGCGAACTTTGACCAAAATTCAGCTCCAAAGCTTTGATTCCGTTGGTTTCAAAGAAAATCCTTCAGCTATCAATTTACAGACCATCCGATTGTGATTTTCCGCTCGCTCAACTCGGCCGTCTCTCGGAGTGTGCTCCGATTCGTTCAAAAAACTTCCTGAAACGCCAAAACGTAAAACGTAATCGAAAATCACAGATGAAAAGAGGAGAAGATTGGCGCTGAAATCCGAAATACAAAGTGGTAATACTTTTGAAGCGATTTACCGCAAAAGTTGAAATTCTTCGTTCGTTTTGCCTCTTCCAATCGGAAAGATGAAGTTACAGCAGCTATTCGAAGAGGACGCAGAGAGAGAACTGATGAGAAACCCTAGCAGTTTGGAAACGGACTTGGCGGGAACTGTTCTTGGTGCTTGGAAGATTGGTGCGTACGGCTTCCGATTCGAATTAGAAATGGCGGGGACAATGTGCTTCGCTGAGCTTTATTTGTGTGTGAGAACGAGAGACTCTTTGAATTTAGTGATGGGTCGGGTTAACATAAATATCTAGTGATGGGCCGACTCGAGCCCAAACTCTCAACTCTCTCTTAGCCCCGCACCGAAGTTCCTTATATCTGTCGGCAGAACCTACCGAACATTTCTCCATGGTTCGGCAGTTATATCCGAATGCTGTTCTGCCAATTCATGTTTGTAGGACCGAAAGAATAAAAATTTTGAAAAATTGGACCCCAACTAAATTCATGCCTAGATGATGGATCGTGTTCATGTTCTAGCTTCTACGGTCCTACCGCATCATAGAAGTAACCGAGTTAATGACCACGATTTAATTCCGCTCCATCACTCAATAATCAGTTACTTTTCAAATATCGACATTTTTCACAAATTTCAAATGTAATTGGTATTTTTAAACAAAAATCAAGGGACTAGTTCATCACTATTTCATTTTTAGTTTTTAATTTCTATGATCAAATGTAAGAACATCACGAACCAAATTTCAAATATATTAGCGTAATTTATTTACTTTCATTTCAAGTAAGCAAACATTCCCCAACAATATGTTCAAACCAACTATTTTGAATGCACCTTGACTTAAACAACACTTATAAAAGGAACTCAACAACTGCCTTCAAATCCTTGGATGAAAGCAACAAGACAACCTTAACATGCGAAGGAGAAATACGTAGCGCCCAAAAGAGCCTCCATAGGCAACAACCCACTCTTTGACATCCTCAATGAACACCCTCCTACTAGTTATCCTGTTCATATCTCTAGGGCCATTCATTTATTTACTTTCGGTACATTTTTGTTAATTTTTATCCATTAAACTTCTTAAATACGTTTGATCTGATGGTTGGAAATTGAGAGGAGTATGTGAGAGATAAAAATGGATATGCATAATTTATTTAAATTGCTAGTTTGTTTGTGGATTATTTTATATGATTATACGAAGAGTAATGCTACACTTACCACATTCGTACCACTTTTGTAATAAAGGTGGAGCCCACCAGCACATGTATGTCTCATCTCTATTAGAAACGTGGTACAAATGCGAATAAAAAAATATGATAAGAATAGTGTTTTTGTTGTGCAAATAACAAATTTACCCTACTGATAGAGTAACATTTTTGTTTTACAAATAACAAATTTGCACTACTGTGTTATTATACAAGTAACGTATCAGATTAAAGCATTTCCAACCGCAAAAGTTGATAATTGATGATATTTAAGGCAGATTAAATAAGGCATTATAGCCTCAATAGTCCTACAATTAAGGGACACCTACCCTCAATTAGTTCCTACATCTCATCCCATTAATCGCGGGTTTACGTACATGGAATCGGAATGAGTAGAGTGGGAATGAATCCAATTTCGGATCAAATGTGTTTACATACATGGAATCGGAATGAGTACAGAGGGAATGATTCCGATTCCGGATCAACCCTGCGTTAACCTTCCCAACAGGAATGAACACTAATGTGGTCCCAATGTAAATTAAGGAATCTGATTCGTACTTTTGAAGGAATTCAATTCCTCATTGAGGTGGTGGATTTGGGAATGGCGGGAATGGGAATCAACTCCACGACCACCATCAGACCACTACCGCACTATCCAATCAAAATGATTGTTCTAAAAATTCCTACTAGTCACTGCTCTCATTAATTCATACGCATTTGAAAATTAAGAAAAGTCACTTGCCTAAACTGTTTAGTTCGTCTAGATCCTGCCTAGCCCAGCTTAGGCACTAGGCTCCAACCCTGCTCGACTAGTGTCTAACATTTTTTAAAACATTGCCCAGTAACAAACCAGTATGATCAAATCGAAACTCATTATATGAGAAGATCAAAACTTGAATAGAGATATAGTTGGAAGCTTATGCTACTATCTTTCATCTTCCACTTTTGGCCCCCAATTTCGTGGTCCTGGTCTTGAAGAATTTGTTAACCATCCCCCACCCACCCTTTGACAAAAGAAAAAAAAATGAAATGCCGCTGCCTTTCTATTTCTTATTCTTAAATGGGCAGTTTAGTAATTAAATTGGTTTTAATTTCAATTCAGGACTATTTGGCAAACAATTTTTATGGAATCAATATTATTCCTATTTTCATCCAAACAGTTTAGTAAACAACTTGCATAAAAGTTCGATTCTAATATATTCTCTCAATTCAATTCATCTTCAATTCAATCTATTTTAATATGATAACGCATTAAATAAACGTGACATAAGTTGAAAGCCTCAACAAGGAACGTGTACCATCCCATACCAAACAATGCCAGTCCTTGGACGAGCCCTCTCTTTAATTTTGGTACCCTCCATATAATGCCCAGTTGCTCCGGGCGTGCCCACTATAAAACTAGGCGAATGCGGGCCCTCACCGGATTTTATTTACGAGGATTTTAAGAATTCGTAAATTATGTTCGTTTATCGTATATTGTGCGATTAGAAATTATTTTAAATATTTTTATTTAAAATTAAACACAAACAATATTTGACAAAAACCGATCACACGATATACGATGAATGAATATAATTCACAAAATTTTTAGATTCTCACTAAAATGATCAGGAGAGGATCCTATTGGAAACTAGGGATAATGATTGTCTGCCCTTCACTTCCGGTGCCCTTTTCGTGCCCTCCTATTTGTGCAGTCACGGTTAAACCACGTTAACATTTTATATTACTATTTATTTTTATCTTATTATATATATACAAAAAATAATATAAAATATTGACATAACTTAACCGTGATCACACAAAATAAAAGAGCATGGAAAGGGCACTGGAAGTGGAGGGCAGACAATCCTTACGAAGGGCAGACAATCCTTGTCCGGAAACTAGGCCATTTGGTTTTTGCGAGTTCCTGTGGTGTTTACATTGTGTCAGTTTTCGTTTGTCAGAAGGAAGTGTCAGTTGCGCTCCCGAAGATATTTGTAAACAGTCGTGCAATTAACAATTGCAAAGCAACGGCGACCTCCTACGCCACGACACTTGTTAAATCCCTCCACGTGTAACACCTCCAAATTGCTTGCTGTCCTCCGAGAAGATCACTCGTTTTTCACTCGCTCCTCCCTTCTTCTACTGTAGAGAGAGAAACACCAACAAAACTCACAAGAGAAGAGATTTTGGAAGGGTTTAGAGAGAGATGAAGATACAGTGCAACGTTTGCGAGGCGGCGGAGGCCAACGTCCTCTGCTGCGCTGACGAGGCGGCGCTGTGCTGGGCGTGCGACGAGAAGGTTCACAAAGCGAACAAGCTCGCGAGCAAACACCAGAGGGTTCCTCTGTGCTCCTCCCACATGCCCAAGTGCGATATCTGCCAGGTATACTTCAAAGATTCGAATACCACATCGAAAAAGTTGAGAAATTTGATCGTAAAAACACGAAATTTGGATTGGGTTTTGCTTGAATTTTTGAGTTTATGATTGCAGGAGGCAGTTGGGTACTTTTTCTGCTTAGAAGATCGAGCTTTGCTGTGTAGAAAATGTGATGTATCTGTTCACACGGCTAATAGCTTCGTGTCGGCTCACCGGAGGTTCTTGCTGACCGGAATCAAAGTTGGGCCGGAGCCAGCTGAGCCGGATTCCGGCGAAGGTGATGGGGTTTGTGTTGGGGCGTCTTCTTCTACTATGAAGTTGCATTCTGGGTCTGCCTCTGTGTCTAGATATGAAACTCATAACCCGTTGCATGTGGAGTGCAAGGCGGCCGCGCCGCCCGGTGGAGGGATATCGTTTACCGGTGGTTCTGCAGCTGGGAGTGTTCCACAATGTTATATAGATGAGTTTCTTGGATTCTCTGATCTTGATCAGAGCTTTGACTACATTGATAATGGATCTTCAAAGGTGTGTGCCTGCCTCATTGTGTTCAGTGCTAATCTTGTAATTATTCATTTATTTAACAATCGTTATCCTATTGCATTGTTGCAAATACATTCTTTATTTTGATTACACTAAACAAATAACAATTTATTTTGGAGAAACCTTTCGAAATTGTGGTGCCAATTTTTCGGTTTCATGAAAATTTGAATGCGAAGTACTGCAAATTGGTTCTTAAAACTCTTCAATGGACAAGTATTTTGAGATTCATAAGATTGCACTTCATAATTGCAAAAAGGAGATGTCCTATAAGCTTGTATTATAGATCATCGTAAACCGCTTTTACTGCTGTTGTGTTGCAAGGCCCTTGTGATTATTGAAGCGCTCGCTAATGTTAGGCCAGCAAGCAGTTGACAGAATTCAATAATTTGGTTGTGACTGATGAGTGATGAGTGATGACCTACTCCTTGGCATATTTCTCTAAGCATTATCGTTCTAACTTATAGCAGTGCATAATGTTGCTTTTTTCTTGTGATACCAGGCTGACTGCAGTAAACTCGGAGGGTATGACTCGCCAGTTTTAAGATCATCTGAGGAGGAATTGGTAGACTACGAGTGCATAGGTGAGGTGCCAGAGACCTCATGGATGGTGCCACAGGTACCTTCCCCACCTACAGCATCGGGACTGTACTGGCCCAAAAGTTTTCAGAATCCGTCCGATTCTTCTACAATGTTTGTTCCAGACATTTGCCACTCACAAATGCAAAACCCTCTTCGTTCCCAACATAATGGTACTATCTCAAAACGTCGTAGGCAATTCTAGTTCCTGCTACAAAAATTACCATATGCTGGGTTTGTTTGTTGTGTTTATAATGTAGTATTTTTGTGTACCGTTCTTTCTCTGCTTGTACTTTTGTGTACCGTTCCCAACATAATGTCTTACTTACCACTTCCCATCATCTCTTGTAATGTTTGTAAACATCAATCTGCAAAATAAAAATAAACAAGTTGTATTCGGTTATTGCATATAGATTCAATTTGATTTTTACCCATTTAGATTTAAAAGGTTCTCCTTTGTCGGATAGAAAAGTCCAGAGTTGTTACCCTGCTCATGAAATTCAAAATGTCCATAAACACGTTTTCTTCTTTAAGAAATAGAGAGATTAGGCAAGACTAGTTCTTCGTCAATGTTTTAGAAACATTGAACCTATGGCTACTTACTATATCCTTAGGTACATTTGTGCTATCGGAAAAACTCAGCCGCTGATGTGACATCTTATCTTAAACAATCTAAACAACTGATGACCTGCCCATGACTCTTTGCCTCTCTTGTCATGTCAATAGCTTCTCTCTTTCACATGCAGTCTCACAAGGGCTGGACCTCCTAGCTTGTTCATTCATTTCTTATTGTTAAAACTGTGATGCATTATGATTTCAGTTTCTTATGCAACTCGGATGCTAAGGTGGCGGTATCCTGATACGTTTGAGATACCGCACCCTGCGGTGCTGTTTGACTGATATCAGATATGATCGACTAGAAATTTCTGTGCTTCTTCCCTGTTGATGATATTCTTAATCCCCAGCCCCATGCCTACCACTACTTTATTATGCTATGTACTGTCAAATCTTGATTTGTAATTTTGTTTACATTAAGGGTTAATGTGCCTCATGTCCTTTGATGTTAGGAATGTTTCAAATCAAATTGCTTCTATTATTCGAATTATATACAACCTGTTTGCACAAAGATAGGAGAAGAGCACATGTTACATGTTTGAATTGTGGGACAAAACATTTCACATGGCAGGATCAATACTTCAATGGTTGGCCTGCTAGTACCAGCCAGAAGTAGGATTGCCATGGAGGATAATATCCCTTGATTAGGCTTCCTGTATTGTCTGTTTCACGGGTTGGACTCGGTTTTGGTGGCTTTCATGTAGAGGCCAAACCAAACCAACTATTTAGGAATGGTTCAGTTCGGTTTGTGATTATACTGTTTTAGGGTAAAATTCGAATTGAACTGCTCGGATTGGTTTGGTTTTGGTCGATTTGAATGGTTTAAGGCGGTTTTCTGTCCTCCCTTTAGTCTGTTACACCTTAACTGTGTACATGATTTTTGTCCGATGAATTTCCATTCGAATCAACGCTATAGGATAAATGCAACATTACCAATTCTGTGTTGGTGCCTGTTAGAACGAACAGTAAACGTTGCATCTAGTTTTCTTCTTCTCGAGGAAGGTGGACACTTTTCTTGGCTTCCTTGACGATGAGTTCCAAGAGCCTCTCATATCGATCGCTCTGCTTCTATCCTTTGCTGTCACCTTCAGCGCCTTCAATTTCTACTTGGCTGCTTCTGTTTTTGTTAGAGGAAATTGGATGGTTTGGTCTGAGTTCTTGTTTTGGTTTGGCATGGTTGCATGAAAGGCCGCCAAGAAATGGTGAGATTCCAACCCAATTAAGGCGGATTTCTGAATTAGTAGCACCATGTGACAGTTACAAAAATTTGTTCGACTGGTACCCATCTTGTTCAATTCATTTTGACTTGACCCTACGATTAGGTCTCATTTGGAAGGTTAATAAAGTTAATAGATATTCTAGACCTGCAATACATGCGACGGAAGTTATTATAAGAGAGAAGATGTTCTTGATGCAAAATAATCCTATTTCTCACTACTTCAAAGATTAATTTCCATAGTACATACATTCCTTACCATTTCGACGATAAATAGTTCACCAATACATTTCAACTAGCTTTCATTTTTTCTTTAGGGAAGGGCAACATCGAACCAAAGCATTTTCTAAATATTTTCCAATGAGCATAATCTCGCTAAATTGTTAACACGCCATCTGAGAAATAAGATAACATGCTTGTAATCCGTCTCCCACGTTGAGCGCAATGGTCTGTTTTCGGTCGCCAGTGTGAAAAATATGGGTCATGTTTGATTTTGTTGGCATAGCTGGTGGGCACATCAGAGAAGCATCTTCAGCCTTAATGGATTTGACAATTTACATACTCCAGTTCTGGAGCAAAACCCGCCGCATCAAGACTGCCAAAATGCTGCCCATCGATATGTTTATGACGTTCACAGCATCGTTGTTGAGCTGTAAAATAGAGCATGGACATGGTGTAAGAACAGAGGGAAATATGTTGCACACAATTGAAGCCGAGAACAACCTACAAGGAAAATTATATACAATGGAGCTGTAACATCTAGGGCCCTCCATGCTTTTGAAGGGGAATTTGTGCCACTAAAGCACAAAGAAACTAGTGCTTTTCAAAATGTATCATGATATTGTTATTATTCGAGGAACCTCCTGTTGCTCCCCAGATTGCCCATCTATTCTATCACCAGGTCCTCAACAGGACAAAAAACCCTATGCTTTCCCATATCCAACATTATTTCACCAAAATGCTCGGGAAACCCATGAATCGAGCTCAACCGGCCATTGGTTCTCCTAAATATGCTAAGAGCAAACCCTCAACGGCCATGGCCGAACATACCAAACTGATTCTTTATTAGAGAATGAACATAATACACAAGAAAAGTTACTAAAAAAGGATATATAAAGAATCAAAGATTGGGACGATTGCCTACCCATCTAAATCCTTCCTTGTCTTGAAGAGCAGCACCTATAATGCTCTCACCAAGATTAGCTATTTGCGATGCTATTACGCATATCATTGCTTCAGGTGCACTTACCTGTTTGAGAAAAAGTACAAGGAGTGTTATATGCATAGAAGTTAAAGCGACAGACAAAAAATATAATACACACAAACAATGAAGGGTATATAGTAAACAGCACCTCACCCATGGCACAACCAACAAACGCAAGAAGGATAGCGGCCAAAAGTCCAGCAAAGGTTCCCTCAACACTCACAGCCCCCTCTGTTCCCCTTGGAACTACCTTCAATGTTGTAACTAAGTACCTGGTCAAGAAGCAAAATTATGTTCTTGGAATTTTAAATTGATCTGGGGTAACAGAAAAAGGTCGTACCCAGTGCACAAGGCTCCCGCTTTACGCAGGATCTGGGGTAACAGAAAATACTAAATTTTTTATGATCTCAAACAAATCATTGCTTATCTAAAATCCAAAAGGAAAAAGACACATTTATCCAGTTAGCAGAAAAATGAGGACAACACTAGTTGGATTCTTTCCCAAACGAGAAAACTGACCTAGGAAGGGAGAGTTGCAGAATTTTATGGGGCAGCAGCTTTCAGTATATATTAGGGGGTTTGGGATTTCTGGTAGCAAATAAGGCAGCTAGAGATTTACAAGGTGTATCCTTGAGAAAAAACTAATTGGATTAGAAAAGCGATTTCAATTGTAAGCTCTAAGATTCTTCATGAAAAAAAAAAAAAAAAAAAAAAGACACATCAGTTTAGTTCTTGATGCAAGTGACTCGACCTAATATCAGGAGAACCAAATTCTCAATTTGATACTTTTAATTCCTAGCTTCTTTATGTTGCCAGAACTACTAAAAAAAAAGGTCGTACCCAGTGCATAAGGCTCCCGCTTTACGCAGGGTCTGGGAGAGGTGAATGTCGCCAGAACTACTCAAAAGATAAAATTAAAGCTTCAAATTTCACTATGCTGCAATCATCCTGCATTAGAAACTGCAGAATAGACTAAAATGATTTTGTACCTGAAGGCTAAAGCATTATGCATTTTATGTTAGTTTCACTTCACCTGAAGGCTAAATCATTACGCATTTTATGTTCGTTCCACTTTACGAGAGTGTTACACTGTCAATGAAAGATTAACCACTACAAGCATACCATGGTTAAGGCACTTTCATAGTATCAGCCATTACATATTTATTTGAACACTATGGGTCTACTCAATTCTATTGCCTAACTAAACCTAACAAAATATAGTTTCAGTAATGGTTGTCCATTCTTCTACTGATGGACAGGACCACAATCAATGAGACAAACTACTAGAACCATCTTCTCATTATGTGTCCAAGTTTTGCAGGCCTGTTCCCGAATAACTCAGTCACCTAAAAAGAATCCTACAAGCCATCACAAGATTCAATTGACGACTGAAGGTTTCAACTTTCAACAGATCATAAATTGAAAAGGTTTAAGGGTTATCAGTAATTCATACTTTTCTTATTTTAATGTTTAAAATGTTGCGCCACATGACATTAGGTTGGGCCAAACTGCTGGAATGTTCCACGCACAACCATTTATCTTCCTTTTTGGCACCCATCAGAATTTGAGGCAACCTTATGTGTCAATCATATGGTGTACAGGGTTTAAACCTAATGCTATGTAAGAAATCACCAGAGCATGTAAAGCTGAACGATGTATAAAATCTAATAAGAAAAGACGAAGAGAGAGATGAACTATGACAATTTCAAGCAATAGACTATCACATGCCGTATATCTAGAAACTTCTGGGGTTGCTAATTTATGTAATGCCAATAAAAATGAAACTTATTAACCAAATGTGATGCTGTTGAATATTAAACACCAATATTAGACCCATAAGATCAGTTATAAGTTATAACAACATGGACACGAAGATCTCAATTCAAACAAATACAGAAACTTACGTTGTTTTTCCATATGCCTTTCCCATCTCACTCGAGACAGTATCACTTAACTTAGTGCAGAAGCTGGCAACAAACCCTAGTTGCCAAAGCCGAGAATATCTGCTTCCTCCTATTCCAAGTATTGACAGGAAAGCACAGACACAACCAGCAGCACTGGATCCAATGACACTGCCAGGGCCTCTCCTTCCTTTCCTCTTCTCGGCTACCCCTTCAGCCTCCTTTTGTTTCATCCTCACCTTTGTCACTGCCGTGCCCTGATAAGATTTTGACAAAACCCCATGACGAAAGATCAGAAATCGAAATCATTCGGAAATTAGATTCATTAAATGAGCATAATAGCATGGAATTGTTAAATCTCAAAGTTACAGATTTCACGAAAATCCTCTTTGAACTGAGTCAAGTTATCAACTGTCACTATGAAGGTTCAGCACCTTAATTTTTGCATCCCTCACTCAAATTTCAAAAAGAAAAAAATAAACTGAAATTTAACAAAATCTATAAAAGAACAGAACTTTAAAGTGCAATTGATAACGAAAATAAAACCAAATACCAATTATCGCCATTTAGTATTTCGGTCTAGCGATATTCTTGTTTTAGGAACTCTCCTGGATGACGAGTTCGATACCAGTTATCAGAAAGCTTTATGGAACTAATAGATTAATCAATTTATACCAGAAAACAGACAAAAATAAAAACCCAGATAAAGTTAATGTCCAAAAAAACACTCTGACACATAAAAGCAAGAGAATTTTCACTCACAAGGACGAAGTATGCGGCCACCAGGAGAAACCCAGAAGACCCAAAAGCGCGCCAAGTGAGAGTACCGAGCAAGAAAGCAGCTCCAATGCCGGAGGCAGAGAGTCCGGAGACCAGAATTGGAGAACCCAGCAGGAAGATCAGGAGGTTGCTGAGGACGGAGGACTGCCAGGTCGGAGGCGACGACTGGATCAGGCTCATTGCCTGGGACACAGCACTCTGCACACTGGCTGCGGGAGGCCCGTTCATTGTTTGTTTGGGGGGATTGCTGTGGCGAGGGTGGGTTGGGATTAGGAATTTTGTGCGGAGGATGGGGAGGGAGGAGGAGGAGACGCGGTGGGATTGGGATTGGGATTGGGATTGGAATAAGGAAGGAATTGGAGGGGGTTTGATGTGCAGGAGGAGGGGAGCTGCTGACAATGCCATTTTTTTGTGTATTTTGAATGTGGGTGTGAGTGTGTGAAGAAAAAAGTAAAGTATTTGGGGAAAATCCATATGACGTGTCATTATCAAGTTATTTGGGTCATCCATGTTTTTTATTTTATTTTATTTTTTATAAAATATTATCTGTTTATTAAATATCAAATTTATTTAACAAGGAGTCAATTTCAAAATATCTTCGATTTAATGACTTGAAGTTTAGTTGAGGTTTTAATTGGGTTCCAAAATCACTCGAATTATGAAACTTAATGACAAACTCGAAAGAAAATCTCTTGTTTCATCAACAAGAAATGAAAAAAGAAATATAAATTGAAAACATCTTTTATCATTCGCATAAAAACATCACTATGCTAATAGCCAGTTATGAAGTACAACTTGAGACATTAATCAACTCGAACATTGTCTAAACATTTTTCTATGTTAAATTTGAATCACCCCTCTTATTAATTAGAAAATTAAAAAAGTTCGATACTTGAAATCACATTAAACTTAGGGTTGAGCTATATTGATTAGAGAAATATATTATTTCAGTTGTTCTGAAAATTTGAATTTGTAAATCAATTTAATATAAAATATCGTTTGTACAAGAGAAAATCGCAATTCTCCACCAATTCAAGACTTGTCGGCTCGCTTGGAAGAATTTTAAATGAAAAAACAAATGTTATGTTTCTTGGAAAAATAATTAAAATTCATACCGATGCGGTGCGTTTAGACCTACGTTCATCTGCCAGTCGAGCATCTTATCCTCTTTTTATCAACAAACACTCCCCAAAACCCAACCCAGAAACACAGCGGAGTGGGTGAGACTCTGAGACATCAAAATGTCCGTACTCTCGCTCGCAGCTTCATCTTCTTCTTCCTTCATGCTTTCATCCTCCTCCACTTGCTCTTCTTCCCCAAAGCCCCCATTCTCCTCCTCCGCAAAACCCCCCATTAAAACCCCATTTGTTGGGTTCTCGGTGGCGCCACCACAGAAGCTCTGGATTCCCTCCACCACCGACCTCAGCTTCAACAATGGAGGTTCCCCGCGTCGGAGCTTCGAGGTCTTCAGCAGTAAAACTAAGGACTTCGTTCGGGTCCCTTTGGATCAGCGATGGATGTTCGAGGACTACGAAGTCGACGGCCCTGTATGTCCTCTCACACTCGCTCTCTCTCTATCTCTACATATATATTACGTATGTGTATTGGGGTGTGTTTGGTTTTTGATAAAATGTAGCCAAAAAAAGTACTTTTTCAATTTTGCTTCTGAAAATTTTGAGTTAGAAATGTGGACCCAGAAAGCAAAGAAGAAAAAGGATTTGAAGTTTAATGGTGGGTGTGCTCAAGACTTGTTCTTTATGCTTATTTCTACGAAACGCCGGTTTGCTAAGCTTGTTTAGCTTAAACAGTAACTTATGTAGTCTTCAATGTGAAAAATTGTGACCAATGGATAGTTTTAAAGAAAACTTGGTGTATTTTGTGTGGAGGAAACTTCTATTGATTTCTTCAAACATGGTTATTGAGTTTGAGTATATGCCTTGGGTCTGTTTACTAATAATATATACATACATTTTGATTAAAGATTGTGTAAATACGCTATCCTAGAAGTTATTGATGTCAATATTTACTTTTCTTTGAAGGCAATGTCGATATGCACTTAGGTCCTTACTCAGGTTTTCCACTCCTTTTTTCCAGGACATTTGGAATAATACGTGGTATCCAAAAGCTGCAGACCATGTGAATACTGACAAGCCATGGTTCATCGTTGATGCCACGGACAAGATTCTTGGACGAATGGCATCCACAATCGCCATTTACATCCGTGGGAAGAATTTGGTGACCTACACCCCTAGTGTGGACATGGGAGCATTTGTCATTGTGGTATGTGGAGTGTATAGTTAATTAGTTATGCACATACTTCTTTTCATTGTCATTGCTCTAGATGCAGACTAAATTACAGTCTTCCTTGACTTGTATGGTTCTGGCTGGGGAGTGGTTCTTAAGGTTTTGGTTAGTGTGGAATTAGATATTTCTAGATCAATGTCTGGTCCTTACTTGAGACCATTGAAATGATATAATTCTTGTTGTGCTGAGAATTTCATTAGATCTTCTTTAACAGTGTATCTGCTTGCATCTTTATGCTCTCTTCCATGTGCCTACGTACCTTGAAGTTGATTAGTCTTTGTCCCAATTTTTAATCTGCTAGTTTATCCCTTTATATTTGGAATTGTTTGGTTCCTTCATCATTTTGTCGAGACTTGGGCTTGGTAAATTTTTTTTGGAGGTGCTCCATGGGTGTCTGGAAGATTAGTATTCACACAATCTGAAGCCTCTGGTGCTCCAAGTGAGACTATGTCATGTGATTTCTGAGAACTGGCTGTGGTTACTGATATTGATATTGTTTTGGAGCTAAGTGGGTCCAGAATCCAGAAAATGGGGTGCTACCAATGTTTCCCAGTCTATTTATATGATTGTCTAGTGACTATACTTGTATGGTTTCAACCATACAATGTGATGATAAAACTGATAAAGAACTCAAGCACATACGAGATTTAGTATTTTTATTTTATAACTGCTAATGGTGCAGGTTTTCATAGAAGGCTAGAAATAGTATTTTTATTTTATAACTGCTAATGGTGCAGTTTTCATAGAAGGCTAAGAATGATATTTCTAGTGAGAATCACTTTTTCTATTATTGTTCCTTGCTTTCTTCTCTGCTTGTCGTTATTCTTTGGGTTAAAATGGGTGATGTTTTTATTTGTCTGTTGTGTTATTAAAATTCTGGTTATTTTAGGTTGTATTTCGTGTCGACTTCCAGTTCACTTCCAGTGCACTTCCCTATCTCTTTCATTATACCCTTCCTGTGCTAGAGGAAAGGAAGGTCTTTTCATGTACCGTTTACTCTCTACTGTGTAGGCTTTTGACTGTTCTCCAAATATTCCTTCATCCTTTTCCACCATTAGTGTTTTTGTGTTATCTTTACATTTCTATTTTTGTGTACTTTGTCTCACATCCCCTTGGTGTTTTTTAATAATACTTTGTCCTGACAAACATCAAAAAAATATCTCACAATCACACATACAAATCAAATGATAAAGAAGGTAACCAGGGATTGAGCAAAGAAGAAATGCACGAATCCTAATAAATATTATCTACTCTCAATGTAGTCTGAAACAGTCTTAAAACATTTTGGTTCCAAAAAATTGGCGTTAAATCATTTTTGTATTCTCAGATGGGCATATGCTTTACTGTGGGGCAGGCCCAAAAATGCTTCTCTCAAGCTGTGGGTCTCTAGCAGACCCTTTTTTCATTTTTGTTTTCAAGTCTTGTATTGCTGTTCTCTCTGGTTCTCAAGGTTCTGGAATTTGCTTAACTAACTTCTTTTCATGTTTCTCTTATTTTCGCTTCAAATACTTCTATGCTTTGGTGGATGATTGTGTTGAAATTTATAGGTAAATGCTGAAAAGGTTGCTGTATCTGGCAAGAAAAGGAACCAAAAACTCTACAGGAGGCATTCTGGACGACCAGGTGGTATGACAGTGGAAACGTTTGACCAGTTACAGCAGAGAATCCCAGAGAGGATTATTGAACATGCTGTTCGTGGCATGCTTCCGAAAGGGAGGGTGAGTTCTTGTACTCAAAGTTATCTTCCTACATGCCTATTGCCTACACATACACAAAAGAAAGCTATATCTTTCATTTGCATATATTTCATTGAAACTACAAAACTCATTCATAATAAAAGTATATGCAAGTGGTTTAGGGGTTCTCTTCTCTCTGCATGACTGTTGTGCTTGGCTTTACTATTGTTTTTCACTCTGCTACTGCTCTGCATTGTCCGTTTTGAATATTTCCTCTAAAACAAACTCGCTCTTGCAGCTCGGGAGAGCGCTTTTCAACCACCTAAAGGTGTACAAGGGGCCAGATCATCCCCATGAAGCCCAGATGCCAGTGGAGCTGCCGATTAAGGACAAAAGAATACAAAAACAGAAGTAGATTTGAAGCTGGATTCTGCAGCACTTCATCTATTTCATTTCCTGGGCAGAGTTTAATGCTTAAAATCATTGGCTAGAACCCGGCTTTTTTCATGTTTATATTTTTTGCATGTAGATGTCGTTTCCAATCAGAGGCTTGCTTGAATCTGGTCGGAAGCTTCCATAGGTTTCATTTGCTCTTATGTAATTGAACACGAAGATGAAATTATGTTACAACACGTTTCAGCAGAAATTCTGTGTGCATGACAGATGTGCATCGATGCTGTAAAAAATATCGATGCGTTTTATTGGCATCAATGATATTAACACATTATTGATGAGATATCAATAGTCTGTTCCATAGCCAAACTACACGTTTGAGAGTTATTAGCAATGAGTAGTCTGGCTAAAACAAAATTAAGAATGCATTTTCCGATTTTCGTGGTGGAATATGGTCAAGTAACTGTGCCAAACTCATGACAAGAAAAGACAAAGGTGGCGAGATTACATACGCTCATAGCAAATGGAAGAGAATTTGGATCACGATGGTCCTGCAGTGGGAATGTCTCGTTCCGGATTCTGAATAACGAGGAGGGTGGGCAGGATACGTTGTTGTACATTGTACATGGCAACTTTGGGAGGATTAATTTCAGTAACATCTTTTGAGATTTATTGTGTTTTCACATAACTCTTTAAGTTTATAAAATTACATTGACACCCCTTGGATTCTAATCTCCTTGGAACATCATTCATTGAGGTGAAAGCGAGCTTTGGTGCAACGGAAATGTTGGTTCTTTATGATTGAAATGTCACATCTTCGAATTGTGAAACTAGTCTCTTTGCAAAGCAAAAGTAGAGTTGCGTATGGTAAACATTCATTTTGAAACTCGCAAACCGAGTAGCCACATTGGGCCATCCTTTTATCACTCATTGAGGTGGTGTTCATTTAAGGAAAAGGATCCTCACCGGATTCTTTTCCTGGGGTTCCCGTGATCGTAGTTATTCATCGTATATCGTACGGTCAGTTTTCATTAGGTATTATTTATATTTAATTTAAAATTTCAAATGATTTATGACCGTACGATGTACGATGAACGGCTGCAATTACAGGATCCCTTAATTTTAAATTTTAAATTTAAAGGTAATTGTAATTATTTTCTTGATAAATTAATGCCTAGTGTGAAATCCCGTCCTCGGAATTTTACTATTCATTATGTATCTCGTAATTTAAGTTCGTATTTCACGTTTACGTTATTTTTATTATTTAATTTTAATTTTGTAAATTTGGAGAATTAAATCGAATAGTTATCGGGTTTGAATTTTCGAAATCAATCTTTATCTTTCGTTGACTTTTCAAAGTTTTAACTACTGTTTTTAAATAGATCTCGAACCCACAAATGCACAAGTGAAAGCCGTTTGCGAGTCCGAGTTTTGACGGTATAATTACAGACATTTGAAGTTGTGTTGCTCTAAAAAAACAAAAAAAAAAAGATAAAGAAAGCCACGGGAGTGGCCCTCCCCCAATTTCTGTCAACCCGTGCACCCACAAAAGAAAAAAATAAATAAAAGGGAGAACTATCGAGAAGAAAAGGGGGAGAGAAAAGAAGAAGCTGCCATGGGAAAAAAAGAAAAACGGAGGGCGAGAGAAAGAGAAGTACCCTCGATTCCGTTGACTCTGATTCAGTGTTTCAAGGAGAACATCTTCTTCCACGTTAGTTTCTCTTACATTCCCATCTCTCAGTTTTGTAATTCTTCGATTTTTTTTCTTTCTTTTTTTGGTATTGATTTTTATGATGACCCAGCAATGTTGGATTCCTACTGGATCAAATCAAATCCCCAAATCCAACCCAATTCGATAACTTTGTGAAATTTTATTGGTTTTAGATTGGTTTGCTTCCTGTATAATACCCATATCTCAAATTGTGGTTTTATGTGAATTTTGATGGGTTTGGAAGCTGAATTTTTTTAACAAGAGTATGAATGGTGGTATGCTACTATAGTTTTCGTCGGGAATAAAGTTCTAATGAAAATTCATGTGGTGGTGGGTGTTAGGTGTAAATGTACAAAGTGTAGAAGAGATGGCAGTTCAATGTTTAGCTAAAATGTGATTTTCGATCCTCAAATCGTAAATTATTCAGTTTTGATGTTCAGTTTGTGGTTAAATAGCCGAGATGTTGTGAAGCATTCTATATTTTTGGTGCCTGAAATATAAATGGGTAGCTTCCGCTTGAGGCCACATTTTCGTTAACATACTTTGGTGTGTTGGGTGTTAGCTTCTGGTAATTTGCTACTTCGGTTCTCAAAAGCAGTATGATTTGTCAAGTTCTGTGAATGTGCTAAACAAAATTATGTTTTGCCTAACATATTCTTTAATCAATAGAGAAGTCAAAGAATAGTAGAATACTGTCTTTCTTTTGAATCTTTGTGAATAAGAGTAGGAATGGTGGTATGGTATTATGGGTCTCGGGATGCATTTTTGTTATGGAATTTGTGAAGTTCGATTACTTTGTCAAATTTGGATTTTGGGTCAATATTATGGTTTTCTTAATTGATTGTGCTTAAGTTGATGCATCATGTTTGATATATTCGGAAATTAATCTTTAGCCTTAGGAAGTGTGTGTTATGATTAGAATGGTGATAGCATTTGCCCACAAGACTATGAAGGAGTGTGTCATGTTTTCTCTGTAGATTTGTTCGGATCTTATGTCTTGAAACTTTGTTTGGATGTTGCATCTTAATCAAAATATATGAAGCATTTGAGAAGCACTACGGGCTACTAAGTGAGGTACAGTGGGCCTACATTGATTAGAGAGTGACTTGAATATATGTGAGATGGTTATTACCTTGAATTCTTATATTAATATCATTTGTAAATGTGGCTTGGTTTTATAAATGTGATTTCTATATATTTTGCCATTGATTTATGTTATTAAACGTGAATTGACGAGTCTACTGATGATAATTGTGAACTGTGATTGACGTGCATATTTGAAATGTGGTTGATTGGCATAATTGTTTTGCTGTCATAAAAAGTGAGGGCTAGCAGTGGACCGGTAACCCACTATTATGGGGATTTGTTGTTTCAATATCGTTTCAGATCTTGCTTCGTTGAGTCGCTATAAACTTAGTACTTGCGCTTGTTTCATGTCGTTCAGCTTTCTAAAATGAGTACTTGGTCCTTGTATTGCTTCTTCTAGCCGTTGCTATATTCCTCGGCCCTTTGCTTGATTCCGTTGAGTGATGGTCCGGAATCGTATCCACTCGGATTTTGTTGAGTGATGGTCCGGAATAGTGTCCTGATTTGGATTTCATTGAGTGGTCTGGAATCCCTACTCTTGCTCATTTCCATAAGTTAGACTTGTTCCCTGGATTCGAGTGAATGAGATTTACCCACAATAGATCTTATGAATATAAATTAGAATTATCAAGTTATTACTTGAAATCCAGGCAGGGAATTATGTAGAAGCCTTTTATTAATTTTGTGCATTGAGGTGTGATCTAATTGATTGATTAACATAATTAAATGTTAATATCATGCCTCCTTGATATCATGGAATGGGTTACTTGAGATGATTGTAGAAGGATGTTGAATATGATCGTTATTAAAATGATTAGATCAGTGATCAATACGACTAGAGGATACTATTATGCTTTATTGATTCTTTGATATATTACATGATATGAATATCTATTTTATGTTGAGATATGATGGATGAAATAGAAACCTTGATTGTCATGCGGGTTGTTATGTAGTTTGTATCGAATAATTCATGTTTGTCAAGTCAAAATGTTTGATTGAGGAATGTTATGCATTTTGGCTTGAACAGACTGTGTTATATGTCAAGTTATAGCTAAGTTGAACTACGAATGACTTGATCCCTAATGAGGGTACGTAGGCAGTCTAACAAAGAGGTTAGATGCAGCCATAAAGTATACGAAAAATTATTGTGCATCTGGATCTTGAATGATACTTTGTATATATTCAGGAGGCGGAGTATGTTAGAGATACGGGTCTGGTGTCGTCACGTGTCGATCCTGGACGTATGTCAGGATCGGGGCGTGACACCTAGATACTTGAACAAGAAACCCTAAGGAGTAAGAAGGATTCAAATAAAGTAGCCCACCGCCACGGACGTGTAGAGCTCACCAAATTCCAAATTGATGAGTGTAGGCTGTAGCAGCCTGTGATGCTTTCTTATTAACTAGTTCATACTTCGATGTCAACTATTAACGTTTCTTCTGTCGCATGTTTAGGATACGAGCACCAACTATTAACCCAACAGCTTTTTCCAATAGCAATTGAGTCAGTAACGCTGATAATTAATTATTTGTACCATGTGTCATTAATAAAAATGAGTATGCTTATTAACGTTTAATTAATAACCTCATTGTCTAGTGACCGAAAGGTTGAGAGTTAGAGTCGTGGTCTTTAAGGGCCATGCTCTGGATCAAAGAAAGGTTGTTCCTTTATGACCGAAAAATCATGAGTTCGAGTCGTGAAAACATTTTTTTTGCAAAATAAGATTAAGGAGACGGTTTACACCAAAAAAATAAAAAAAAAACCACCCCCTTGACACCACTAATAAAGCTTAGTTGTATATTCACGCATGCAAGTATACTATTGTATTGGATGAGCCTAGTTGACTTTGGTTTTCCACGTCATCATCTCACACGTACGTACCCTCACCACAGCTCTATAAATACTATGTGTGACATGCCTTAGCAAACATTCACAATTCATAAAATCCATCAAATAACTTAGTTTCCTCACATCATGATGTACCCCACGTCGGTTGGAAACCTCATCAGCTGCATATGTCTAGCCATGGCCATAGCAACCGTAGCCCAACCGGTGCTCGACACCGCCGGACGGGCTCTTCAACCCGGCGTAGACTACTACATCAAACCCGCCATAACCGACAACGGAGGCCGTTTCACTCTGATCAACCGAAACAATTCCTGTCCCTTCTTTGTAGGTCAAGAAAACGTCTCAGGCCCCGAGGGCTTACCCGTGACCTTTGCTCCATTTGCCGCGGGAGCAACTGTGGTGAGGGAGAGCCGTGACCAAATGATCACATTTTCTGCGTCCACAATATGTGTGTCCTCGACTGCATGGAAGGTGGGTGAGACTGATAGAGTCACCCAAAGGCGGTTGATTGTCGCCGGAGCACCTGCATCTGAAGGGCTGCCTCTTAGAAGCTATTTTATGATAAATAGGGTGGAGCCAGAGAGAGCTGGTGTCTACAGTCTGAGGTGGTGTCCCACTGAAGTGTGCCCCACTTGTAGGTTCAGCAACTGTGGGCCCATCGGTGCTTTGGTTGAGAATGGAAAGAGGTTGGTGGCCTTAGATGGTTCTGTGCTTCCTGTTGTGTTTGAGAGGAGGGCTTAAGGGATCGATTTGTTTAAATAATTTGCACTCTTGTTTAGGGTTGATTGTTTTATTAACAGGGCTCTGTATACCCTTCTCTTCCCATTTTACATACTCTTGTAACAATTTTTATTTGATGTGTAATATGTAAGTTGCCATTAGTACTTTTATCATAAAGATAAAATTAATAAAAGAGATTTACGTACATTATAAATTTTCTTCTGAATATGTTAAAATTTGCGATTGAGACGAAGAAAGTAAAATTATATACCAACAAAAGACTACACTCTAACTTAACGTGGGTCACTCATGGCAGACTACATCTACAATATTCATTTGGTTTAGTCATTTGATTGAATTTAAGAGCTCTAAGTGTCGGAGTATAGTAGATTTCTTGTAAACTATGAGCGAACATAATATTGTAGACAAGAATTATGGAGTTAATTACCTCAACGAGTCTAAAGTAAGCTCAAGGGACAGTTTTCAGATTAAGGTGATGTGCCTCTTTAATAGACAAATCCACTCCTTAATTTATATATTTAAGCGAGACTCAAATAATGGTATTAACATTGTTGAGCAAAAATTGTACATAATATGTAAACAAATAATTCACTCGACATAATTTCACCCTCGTTCATTTTTTCGAAGAGGGTTTTATTAATTCGAGTTCGACTCATTCTAGGCTACACGCCTATTAATTACAACCTTTCTTTTGGAAAGGCATACCCTTTGATTCTAATTTGAATAAATCATAACTTGAGGATTTGTGTGTTTGTTTGATTTTGTGACTGCACCTAGGTCGAATCCTAGATTGCCTACGTACCCTCTTGAGGGATCAAGTCACTCGTAGTTCAGGTATTTGGTACTTGTTGGGATTTGATGCCTTGTGCAGTTTTAGCTCATGCGGGCGAGGAGCATAATGTGGCTTCGTGCTATTTAAATCTTGTTACAGCTTTGTGCCCTTTTGATACTTGATACGGCTTCATGCCATTGAAATTTGTTGTGGCTTCATGCCCTTTTGATACTTGATACGGCTTCGTGCCTTTGAGATTGATTGCGGCTTCGTGCCCTTTGAAACTTTTCTTCGACTTCATGCCATTTTGGTATTTGGTAGCAGGAGTGAATTTAGTTTATATAAACCAGGGATTCGTTTCAGCTTTACGGTTGCGTCTAAAATTTGATATGAGACTGCCTACGTATCCTTAACGGAATCAAACCGGCGTAGTTCGTTATATTTTGAGACTCATCGCGGCTTTGTGCCATTTAATACTTGATATGGCTTCGTGCCATTTGAAGTTTGACGGGATTTTGTGGCATTTGTGTCTTGTAAACTTTGAGTCCCTTGCTTTTCTTCTTTCTTTATTTTTCTTTTGTCATTGCCGTATGTCTCCTTAATGGTTCGAAGAGGATGGGATCCAATTTTGAAATGGCACAAGTTAAATTGCCATAAAGAACTCCCATAACTTTATTGACCCCCACGTGAGCGACTTTCCATGTGAGATGCTAATTTCAGTTAGCATTTCTCCTCTCCCTTTTTATATTTTTCTTTGAACTTTTCAAAACATGGGACTTCAAACCTATCTGACCTAAACTTCTGACCAATCTGACAGCAAGCCTTACTCTTTTCTTTGTTTGACTTTAAAGCTCTCCAAATTCCAATAAGACTTTGTCCCATGATTTAAATGGGGAACCATGACTTTCTTTTGTCCTCCACGACTTCTTTTTGTCCTCCACGTGAGTGGTTTTCTTGCTATCAAGGAAAAGAATACCACATCAACATTTTTTAACTTTACTTTTGATGTGACAAAAGCTTTTTGGTCTGGAACTCTTCTTCTCTTCCTTATGAGTTTTAAACATTTTTTTTCTATCTTCAACCTTGAATTTAGCTTTGCCCAACATTTGACAATAACTTGCTTCATCTTTGAGGTGCCACGTGCTTAGCCTTTTAAAAAAAAAACAAACAAGCACTTTCTTTTGAGTTTTCCGTTGCCTGCATGGATTTGTCTTCACAGGGGTAAAACTAGTCTTCGACTAAAATCACGAATCATCTTTGCTTGTTGGAGATTGTTTTTTCTTCAATTCCTAATTTAAACAGGAATTCGAATGAAACTTGGTCAGTGGCAACTAGCGCCTATTCTTCTTTGGTTGGGCTTTCTTCGGGTTTCTGTCTCAATGAAGAACGCAAAATTTTTTTTTGAAGACGACCATGGCTCGTCGACCGATAGAAGCTCGGGACCATAGCTGGGCATGTTGGGTTCTTGTTCTCCACTTGTTCAAACGTGCAGAGTGACGGCTTCTTCTCCGTTGCATCTCTGAAAAGAGGAAGGGAGGTGTCGAAAAACTTCTTTAGACACCCAAGAGGCTGCAGGAGCTTCACAGAGAGCCTTTGAGCCTCTGTAATCTGTTTTAAAGTGCAACTTTAGAACCATTTCCGCTGCATCCTTGGACCTGGGGACATGTCTCTTTTCCCAAATTCTCGGCTTTCTTGCCTTCAGATGTCTTCCACATTTTCTGAAGGCCTTGGGTTATTCTCGCCACTGTCAGTGGGATGGGGATGGCTCATGGCGATTGGTGTTGCATTTTTTCTTTCACTTCTTCACACTGACCATTGCTACCATCTTCTCATACGAGCCTTTGTCGAATTTGTTGATGGTCTGGACCCACGTGCCTAACTACATCACTCACCGTCCTCGGAGTGCGGATGGCACTGCCCTTGGGCTTCTTCCGAAGGACTGTCGGAAACAACGGTTGAAGAGTGGTGGTGTTGCGGTTTGCTTGATTGCTTGGTTCAGCACCTGCTGTCATCGGTTGAGCAGAGAAGAGAAATTTCCCAGCAACTTTGAAGACAACTTCCTTTTTTTATTTCGTAGCTTTCTTTTTGCAGAACTTACAATCTCCATTTTTTCCTTCTCTTTCAGGTTTGATTGGAACTTCACGGGGTGGTTTAGACCCCGAAGAAATTCATGGGATTAAATTGCAGCGGTGGGGAGCAGAAGTGGTGATTTCGTTGGCTTTGTTGGACTGCAACTCGAGAATGCTGGGGAGTGGGAAAAGTTTGAAGAAGCAAAGTGCCTATTTTCTTCCTACAAAGCAGAAGAAGGAAACAACCCAAAAAAAATTTAAATGAGATGGCTTTATACCTTCAAATACTGTGTAGCTTTTCCTGCTCTTTGTTCTTGCGTGTAACTCTTGATTTCTTCTTCTTCTTTCTTTTCCTTTGTTGTACCTTTGCTCTCTTGCTTTGCCTCTCTGTTGTCTTCTCTGTGCTTCACAATTTCTGCAGCGTCTCCTCTCTTGTTTCCGTCCCCCCCCCATTTCCACTGCGACTGATGCCTATTTATAGGCATCATAGGAAGCCTCTGAAGCCTTTACGTGGGGGAGATAGAGCCCATATTTTTCGCCACCCTCTCCCAATGACTGTGTAACCTCCCACGTCTCTACAAAAAACCTTCCACATCTTGCAGAAAACTTTCCACGTTTTGCAGAAGATGGGGAGTTTTGCTCCACGTTTTCTCCCTTTTTGTAGAAAGAAACATGTGTTTTCTTTTCTCCCTTTATATATATATATATATATATTATTTTTATTATTATTTTTTTGTTCCCGTTTTCTTCTTTGTCGACTTGGATTTCCAAGTTTAAGACTTCATGTGGTGGTCCTCTTCTTTTTCCCCTTTTTCTATTATTATTTTTTTAATGCATGCATGGGATCTGGAAGCATTCAACGTATGCATGGCACTTGGATGCGGTGGGCTTTTTTTTTTTTTTTTTTTTTTTTTTTTCTCAACAAACATGTATCAGTCTTGTGAGTTGTTTTCAGTACAAAGGATGAAGACACAAATTATTATTATTGAATATACAGTATATTATAATAATGGAGCCGATGAGTTCCTTTAATCTTAATTATTGATGAATAAATTCTGGCAACTAATATGTACTTGTGATTAATTGTTTAAATAAAGAAATAAAAAGGGAGACTTTGCCTTCCATTTTATGGAATTGGATCCTCTCCGAGGCAAAGCCTCGGGATCCTCCTGACCCACTAACATGGCTACAATTATTATAACTTTTAAAGAGACCCTCTGTTTGTAGCCGTTGGATCAAAATCCAACGGTCCGTGTTATTCGGTCAGGAGGATCCCGAGGCTTTGCCTCGGAGAGGATCCAATTCCCTATTTTATGTGTTGTTGACAAACTTGTTGGAAAAGTTAGCACTTTTATGTATTTTATGGAAAGGGATCCTCTCAGGATCCCTTCCACCAAATCCATCCAATCAATCAATCTGGATCTTTGAAATTTAATCAAACAGCTACAAACAGGGGGTCCCTTTAAAAATTATAATAACTTTAGCCGTTTGATCAAATTTCAAGGGTCCATATTAGGTGATTCGGTGAATTTGGTGAAAGGAATCTAGAGAGGATCCCTTTCCCTTTATTATTATTATTTTTCTTTGTTTTTTTTAAAAAAAATGTTGTTTCCTTTTTAGTTAGTTGAATAATATTCGAAGTTTGTAATCCGTTTGTTTTTTTTTCTTTCTTTTTTAAAAACAAAATTGACAAACGATTAATTTAAGAGAGTTTATAGCGCACAATAATGAACGATGTAAGTTAATAAGGCTGAAATGCGATCAGTCGTACAATAATAATAATAATAACAATACGAATTATTATTATCAGACAATCCATAAGAAAATTTTATTTAAATAAAGAAGAATAAGAAAATTCCTAGAGCAAAGCTGCGTACAAAAGTTCATTCCAAGTATCAGGAGCACCAGGAAGACACCAGTGACTACAGTCATTATATTTGGGACCTTCACCTGCATAAATGGAGGGGTGCCCATCTTTTCTGAGCTGCGTGAGCAATGTGATGTCCAATAAATACACAGGCTTTTCCATGCCACTTAACACACTCTTTACAATAGCTTCTCCCGGATGACTTGGTCCTGGATAAGTTGGTCCTAGAATTGGTTGGGTCTGTCTTAGGCAACTTCCTGCTTTTGGATCCTTCCATTCCTTGCCACTAAAACATGATTGATTCATGCCCACAAAATGGAATATACAATGTTAGTAAATCTGCACAATTTCTTGTTTGTATGGAAAATTCGTCCAGTGCAATTGTCAAAATACCAAGTGGTATTACCGTACTACTAATTTACGTGTTACAAAATTATTAAATTGATAACATCAAATATCGGTGTAACAATTGCTCTGAAAATGGAACTTACTCAGTATGAACAGCGGCTACTCCTTGAAAAAAGACTTTGGTAATTGAAATATCAATGCTGGAATCAACCCATTTACCCCATGTTGTTAATGCAATCTTGTAGGCCTCCATGTGATCCATCTCTTTCACCACCTTGTCTCCCACTTGAAAATAGTCCCATCTGCAACAACAAAATAATAATCATAAATCATTCAATTCTAAATTAATTTTTATGATTGATTAATTTAACTTGTATTTGGTATGCCCATGGAAATGTTCTTTTGGGAGATAGTCTGGTACATCGTCTTTTCAGTCTGTCAAAATTAAACTATTGATACGATTCTATGAATATGCTATTTGAATTGACAGTCTAAAAACATAGCATGTGTTAAAGATTAGCATACGTTTGAGCACGCCCGGTATGAGCCCACCAATGAAAGCTGTTGAAAATCAGTATGTCTACTCCTTTCCATTGGTCGCCAGTACTGATGGAGTCCAATTTCAGTACTTTGCCGATCTTTTCATAAGCCAAATCCACTAAGAACCCATTTTTCAGAAACATAATCGACACTCCATATTCCTATCAAAACATAAAAAAAATTTAATTTGATTGGTAAATAATTCATGAAACAGAAAAAAAAATCTATCTGCCTCAGTGGCAGATCCAGGAAATACTACTGGGGGTGAGGGTTGTGAGGGTTGTGAGGGTTGGGGTTCAATATCATGCACATTGGCATTTCATTGATGCTTGAATCATTTGCTAAGTCATATTCCACGCCTGTTGACAGATGCCGACAACTTTCGAGCGAGCATGTCATTTGATAATAACTTTTGAACGAGCATGCTACCCAAGCGAGCTTAAAGACAGATGCCTATAGCAACGTTTACAAAGGCATGAGGCTAGCAGATACCTGCCCAGTGCCCATAGAAGCAATCCATCGAGCAGTTGGAGGGCAGCTCTTCCATGAAAGATGTCTGATCTTTTTTTTTTTGGGGGGGGGGGGGGGTGTTAGCTAACCCACCTTGCCTCAAGATGGATCCGTCATTGATCTACCTAAAGAGTTTATTTGAAGTTTTTCATAAAAGCAAATGTTTTAAAGTCATCTAAATCTCGGGTGTATAACTAAACGCTATCAAACGCTTTATAAAACCCTTGCGGGTGTGAAAAGAAATTGAGTGGTCTAGAGTTACCTCAAGGTAAAATGTGTTGAGGGACCCTGCTTGGGTTAAGGTGTATTTAGAATTAGGGACTGCAACATTTAGCATGCATGTCAATGACTGCCACATATTGTTGCTTAGTGAGTCCCCCACAAACATGATTTTTTTGCCTCTGTTTCTCTCCATGAAATCCTGACCATTGAATCTGTGTCAATTTCACATGAGCTGTTACGATGTGAATGAGTGATCAACGTTGATTGGAATCAGAAGAACAAAAAAGTACCCAAAATAAAGGGCAAGGCCTAAACACGTTTTTGGTTTTGTAGCCTTCACAAAGTTCCACTTTCGTCTTTAATTTTCTTCTGTCCCTAATTTATTCTCTGTGATTTGTAGATTATTTTATTCCGAAAACCTTCGTCAATTTCGTTAATTTTTGTCTGAAATTGTCACATACACGACACATGAGATGATTAACTCGACAGATTTTGTACAAGAAATAAACAGAAATTAACTTATGTCCGATGGAACAAGTTGCAGACTACATGCACCAAACTCTTTACAATCGAAATACAAGAACAAAAGTAAAATTTTGTGGAAAAACTACATGGAACACGGACTAAAAGTAAAGTGATTTCTACACACTTTTCTCTCTTTTACACTCCCGTGGATTGAAGAAATTAAAAAAAAAAAAGTGAACGAACATATATAAACAAGATTATGCAGAAGGAAAAAAAAGTGTGCAGAAATTATTTTCCAGAACGTAAAAGCTTATTTTAGTTGAGAATCAGAGAAAAAAGTTACCTTGGAAGGTCACAAGCAGCGGGCTTCCATCTATATTTGAGGTACTCTTTGTCAGGTCTGCCATTGCTGAGGCAATTGAATCCAATGAAGGGACAGCTTGAACCATTGTAAAGTGGGTAAAACTCGTCCACAACCCAACGCCCTTGAAAAAAATCACAGGCAGCCGATGACGATGGCGGTAAAAGAAAAGAAAGAAGTAGAGGAAGAAGGTGAAAACCCCACAGTGCCATTTCAGATTCTCTGAAATCTGATAAATTAATTGGCAGAGAGAATACTGAAACGCTCTTTATAATGATATTTTTTTTTCCTTTAATGTTTGAAAATCTTTCTGGCTGTGTAGCATTTATGAGTGGAGTTGCCGTTTGCCATTTGTTGATTTCCTTTTTCTTCCCCTGGGTTTCTGTCTTCTCTGCATGGGAGTATTTAAATTTGATGCCTCAACCATCTAGATTAAAGAACAAATCCTTGTCTTATAGAATAGTATCTAATCATAAAAGAATTACTGTACTTTTTTCTAAGATAAAAGAATTACTATACTTTTTTTTTTTTGATAAAAGAATTACAGGTTCTTTAGATATAGACTCTTACAATTCTTTGTTTAGATAAAAACCTATCTAATTATAAACATCTAAATAAAATCCAAATTTGAAAAAGACTGTCAAGTAGAAAAGTAATTGACCTACTATTACAAAATGTTTACAGCTTATGCCGCAATATTCAAATCAATTCAATAAATGTTATTACTCATCTTAATTATAATGAACAAATAATTATAGCACATACTAATACCCCTAACACACACACACACACACACACACATATATATACTACCATAAGTTCAATATATACATACATATATATATATACACTAATTTAACTATACGTATGTAGTATTACTATACGTTCACAGTACTAACATATATGTTAAAGTAATTAATTTACCTATATGTAAATTTATGTAACATTCCACATCGCCCAGGAGAGTGGATCATGTAAGCTTTATATGTATATTCTCATCTCTACCTAGCACGAGGCATTTTGGGAGCTCACTGGCTTAGGGTTCTATCGGAACTCTGAAGTTAAGTGAATTTGCGCGTGAGCAATCCCAGGATGGGTGACCCACTGGGAAGTTCTCGCGTGAATTCCCAGAAACAAAACCGTGAGGGCATGGTCGGGGCCCAAAACGGACAATATCGTGCTACGGTTGAGTCGAGTTCAGGATGTGGTGGGGGCTCGGGCCAGGATGTGACAATTTGGTATTCCCAGAAACAAAACCGTGAGGGTGTGGTCGGAGCCCAAAACGGACAATATCGCGCTACGGTGGAGTCGAGCTCGGGATGTGGTGGGGGCCCGGGTTGGGATATGACATTTATGATTAGCAAATAATATATATTTTATAGGTAAATTAATAGTGAATCAAATAATATTCTTTTATTCTGTAGGTAACTTATTTTTCATATATTATTACATATATTTGACACATTTTATTATTATAAGATATATGTACAAATAATAGGTAAATTAGCTTCGAATCAAATAACATTGCTTTATTTTGTAAGCAAATTAATTTTGAATCAAATAGCATTCTTTTGTTATGTAGATATTTTATTTTGAGTGATGTTATTCCCACCCCAATGTCTTATCTTTCCACTCACCTTTTAATGAATTTTTAAATTACAAATTTGTCAATTTACAAAAAGACTGATAAGGACATTAATTATCTTGTTTTGCTTAATTTAAAAAAAAAAAAAAAGGTTGGGCATGGGAGACAATTTGTCTACTTTAAACCCTAACTCATATTTTCATCTCCTTTCATTCAGAGAAAGTAAAAAAAGTAGCAATGGACTTAGAAGATGACTTTTTCATTGACCAGGTAGAAGATGACTCTTCTACGGAAGAGGTAGAAGATTATGTTTCCATTGAAAAGGTAGAAGAATAATTTGTGTGTAGGTCATTTGAATTTGTCCATCGTATTTTTAAATTTGTTGTTGTCAAATTCTTTTGAATTTGGATACCTCTGTCGTTTCTATTTGAATTTGCAGACCTTATGTCACATCCCGACCCAGGTCCCCACCATATCCCGGGCTTAACTCCATCGTAGCACGATATTGTCTGCTTTGGGCCTCGACCACGCCCTCACGGTTTTTTTTTTGAGAACTCACATTAGAACTTCCCAGTGGATCACCGATCCTGGGATTGCTCTCGCGCAAACTTGCTTAACTTAGGAGTTCCTACGGAACCCGAAGCCAGTGAGCTCCGAAAATACCTCGTGCTAGGTAGAGATGAGAATATACATATAAGGCTTAGATGATCCACTCCCTTGGGCGATGTGGGATGTTACACCTTAGTGATTTTCATTTACATATTATTTGTTGTATTTTTTAAGAGACAATTTTATAATTTCATATGTACGTATATTAAAGGTTATTTTGGGAATAATAGTGGGTGGGAAAATAACATTTTATTTTTTTAACTTTTTAAGGTGGGTGGGATTATAACGTGAGTGGGAAAATAAGACAATGTGTGGGTTTAGTAGCTCTCTTTATTTTGTATGTATCAATATCTTATATATATATATATATTTGGCACATTTTATTATTATATGTACAAATAATAGATAAATTAGTATTAAACAAAATAATATTGTTTAATTATGTAGGTAAATTAGTTTGCATGTATTTTGCATATATGGGTTTGTTATTAGTAAATAATTTTTCATGTATTTTACATATATTGGGTATATTATTTTTTTTAAAGCAATCTAACATTTTAAAATTGTAATATTATGTGCACTAATTGAATTCAATCTTTTTTTATAGGTAAATTATTTTGCATGAGTTTTACATATATTAGGCATATATATATATATATATGTGTGTGTGTGTGTGTGTGTGAAATAATTTATCTACATTAATATGTAAAATATAGTTTTATTGACTTAATTAAGCATGTATAATAACATATACTAGGCATGTTTTATATTATTATATATTAGGCAATGATTTATAACATTAATGTTTTTTCAAATCATTAATTCTCCCATACCATTCATTTGCATGACATTAATTATGTACATCAAACATTCAAATAGGGTTTATAAAAAAAAAAAAAAAAAAATCCAAATAGAGGTATTTTAGGCATCCAAATTTTTTTAAATGTGTGAAGTCAAACATAATTAATGAATTTGCTGATGTGGAATCTAGTCAACGGGTTTTATTCAAGTAAAAAACTTAGGGTCAATCTCAGTGTACTACCCTCAAGTTTCGTGGTTTTCATTTTTGAGTTTTTGGGGTTTCTGGGTATTCATGGATGTTGCTCAATTTGCTAAAGTTTGTGTTTTGTTTGTTCTTTAGGTTGTTTGCTTTTTGGGTTTATGTAATTTATACTAAATGAAAGGCTTGGTGGTAGGGGTGGGTATCAGGGAAGGTGAAGGGGAAGTGTGTCGGTGGGTGGAGAGGATGGAGGGGTGGAGCCGTGGAGGGGGTGGAGGGGTATCGGGTGGGGAAGACGAAGGGGTTCTGGGTTTTTTTTATTTTATTTTATTATTATTATTTTTTAAATACTTTTATTTAATTAATTATTTTAATATTTTAAATTTGGGAGAGAAATTTTTTTTTTTAATTTTAATTTCCACGTGGACCCCTTAATGACACGTGGCTCCCAGTCATTGTCCACATGGGCGTCATGTCATCAGTTAACGGGAGACTTAATAGCCAGACTAACGGATGTATGAAATTATCCCAATATTAACACTTTAGGTATGACTCTAAGACGAAAAAAAACTTCATGTACTAAATGTTAAAAATCACAAAACTTGAGGGTAGTAAACTGAGATTTACCCAAAAACTTATGTCAGGTTTTATGTGAAGAAAATTAAGTTTTAAGGGCTAAAGTCATATTTTCAGAAGAATTACTATACTTTGAATCCACACTAAATGAAATTAAAAAGGTGATATTTTTCTAAAAATAATTACTTATTACAGGTGACCTTAGCCTTAGGCTTAGAATGAATATTATTAAAAGAGCATATGAACACGAGACAAGAAGACAACTCTCTCGCATCTACCACTTGCTTCTTAAATCATTGATAACTATACATGTTTCCTACAAAAGTGGAAACAAGTAAATTTCTCTTGTACGAGTTTTTTATTCAAAAAAATAATAATGTGATCGCTTCTTCACATTCAAATTTGAATATCTCTCTCTCCGTAATTAGAGTAGATTATATTTTATAATATTGATTTGTCAGTTAAAAAAAATCACTGCTGAAAGATGTTTTTTTTTTTTTTTTTTTTTGTGTGGAAAAGATACATATTATTTCTAAGGGATAAAAAAGTTTATTCTTGACCCTATAGTGGTAAGTGGGCTATGATTAAGTTTGGAGAAATAATTCTGGAATAATATTAATTCTAGGTTACCTTAATTCTATTCAATCGATTGTCCATGTAACAAGTAAATTGTAATACATATGATTGGAGAAATAATAGTTGTGTATCATTAACCGGCAGTCTTGGTAATGCCAAGTAAAATGTATGATATAACACTGAATTTTAGGGCCGGGCAAACAAATCCAAAAACTAGTTTGGTTTTGTTTGTTTTAATTTTGTTTCCCAATCCATTTATGAAACCAAACCAAACCGAAAGATCGAATTAAGTATGTGGTTTGATTTTCACAAACTATGGGTTAACAAACTATGGGTTAATCAAATCAAATTGTTTATAACAAACTATGGGTTACCTTAATTCTATCAAATTGATTTTCACAAACTATGTCATATTTTCATCATATTCTTTGAGCTATAAAAACATTATAATGTATTTATAAATAGTGGTCCAAAAAAATAGGGGTATAAATTTTTTTTCTTTTCCTAAAAGAATAAATATGTCATTAATATTTTCATTAAAATGTAAGTGAGAAAATAGAACAATTGGATGGGTTTAGCAGCACCCTAATAAAACATAATATACAAATTCGGATTTAGTATGCTGTTTTGATTTAATACATATAATATTATAAAAATATGCATATGATATTATTTATTTTAGAATTGTAGTGTTCTATGAACATCTTGAAGTTATGTGATTGAAAGCTTGAGACTTTGGGTTGAGTTATAAGATTAAATATTTTGATTTCTGAGATTGTAAATCTAAGTTTCGATGTTGATAGTTTGATGATGATTTTTTATTTTATTTTATAAATTGATAGGTTTATAAACTTATTAGGATTATCAATTTAATCCTAATACTTATTTTGATAGAGCTCTGAAATTTTCATCAAATCTATGTACATGTTAAATCACAAACCGAAACAAACCAAATCAAACTAAATCACAACATTGATGAACTGATTACATTGGTTCCAAGGCACTGTGGTTAAATTGTGGCAACCTATAACATATGGTTTGGTGCAATATTTGGACCCAAAATTCAATCAACCCAAACTGCACCCCAATGGTTGGAAACTTTGAGACTTTGTTACATATATGAACTTTATTACATGTTCTAATTGAATTAACGATTAAGTTTATTATTATATCTTCTCCTCTAGCTAGTGAGAACAATTTCCATGACTCGACATCAGCACCAATCACAATAACATCCCGTGAAGCCGTGCCCAAGTTCTTCTCTAGTCAGTAGTCACAAGAATAGCATACAATAGTTCATTCCATGAATCAGGGACACCAGCAAGGCACCAGTGACTACAATCATTTCCATGTTTTCCATCGAGGCCGTATACAGATGGGTGCCCGTCCTTTCGCAATTGCGATAGTAACGTTATGTCCAACAAAGTTATTGGCGTTGACATTGTAGTCAAGACATCCTTGACCACAGTTGTTGCTGGTGGTGGACCTCCTGGATAGATTGATCCACTAACAGGTTGAGTTTGTCCATTGCAAGTTGACTTTGGGTCGTCCCATTCATTTCCACTGCCCCGTCAGTATCCAAAAAATAATTAGTTACTTTTACATTTTTTTCATTGGATTAGAAATATAACTTGATACATCAAGTGTTATAATATATTTTTTTTAAAATTTGTTTTTTCAAATTTCCAATCAATCATATTAGTATAGTTAATGTACTAGGATCTGTTCGCAGCACATAAACTAATACATTGAGGTTTACTAAAAAATTAACATGGACACTGTCACATTATGTAGTAAATGTGCTAGATAAATTATGTGGCACCAACACTATTGGACGTGATATTTGATATTTCTAAAAAAAAATTTACCTGACAGTGAGATTTAAAAAGATGATAAGAACATACTCGTAATGGGTTGGAGAAATGCCTTGAAAGAAAACTTTGGTCTTGTTAGCATCAACATTCGAGTCCACCCACTTGGACCAAGTAGTTAATCCCTCCCTAAAAGCAATCAAACGGTCCATTTCCTTGAGTATTTTACCTCCTGATTCAATGTAGTCCCATCTGAAACTCCAATACAACAAAAGATTAATTATTTCTTTTGAGTACATCGCTATTTTTATACTAAAAAGTGCATGCAAAGTAAGGTTCTACTTCCACAAATGCGAATAATTTTTCTAAACCATGATTATATATTTAACATAGGGGACAGGTTTGTGACATCATTTTTTATACAATTTTTATATAAGTTTGTTTGTTTGTTTGTTTTTTTTAATTTTTTTTTGTGAGGCCTACTTCTTAATATTTTCCATGATCCGAACCGTTTATCTTTTAGATCTTCCATGTGTGTGTGTATATATATATATATATGTATGTATGTATATGTATGTGTTATGAGGCATTGAATCAACATTGATAAATTATAATCGTATTCGAATGTTCAATCATAATTTACAGTATGAATATATTAAAAACTATATTAATTTCTGAAATTAGTAATTTAGTATCTTACGGTTGCTTGCTTCCTGTGTGGAGCCACCAATGCCAAGTGTTGAAGATAAGCATGTCGTATCCTTTCCATGCTTTGCCATTTTCAATGGAGTCAAGCTTGAGAACCTTGCCCATCTCTGTCGTGACTAGATCCACTAGAAATGTATTTCGAGATAGTGTAACAGAAACTCCATATTCCTGCAAACTCCAGTTCTTAGTAATTGATACTTCACATCTTATAAGCCTAAAAGCACCCGATTCAAAGATACAAATAAAAGTCCGGTCAGTGACACATTAAGATCAATTTTAATTCAAATTTTATTAATTGAAACGGTAAATTTTAAATAATTGTTGCTCAGTCACAGATAAGAAAATTCATTAATTAAATTTAGTAATCTAATACTTCAAAGACCCAAGTAATTGAAATGTATAAGATATGGCCTTCATGAACGCCCATAGTTTTTTGAGAGTAGAGATCGTAGACATGTATGCTTGCAGAAAACTCACAGGCAAAGAAAATGTGGAGTCATCTAGAGTATAATTTGATTGGGGCACTGCAGTGTGCAACATGCATGTAAGTGACTGCCATTGGTTGAAGCTTAGAGAGTCCCCGACGAGTAAGATCTTCTTTCCCTTTACCCTCCTCAGCATGTCCTCACCATTGAATCTGCACCATATATTGCATAAATGAGATATATTTATTTGAAAATTATATAATTTTATTTGAGGACACTTTGGGTCTGCTCTGAATTTTATTTCATTCAGACATCTAATTCTAATGAAGAAAATAGACATACACAATGTTATAAGAAAGTGACTAAAATGATAATTATTTAACTGAGTGGTTAAATAGTTTTGAATTTGAGTGATTTTTCACAAGAATGATTTCAAATACAATATCCATGAGCCTTACAAAAATGTTCCTCAAACAAACTTATTCAAAAAACCCTCAGCTAGAAGCTTAGATATATAATAAAGGGTTCAGTAGTAATGCAGTGCAAATAGTTTTATGTAGGCTGTTTATCCAAAATGGACTTCCCATTTTTATTACTGAGCTTTAAAATCGGTAGAAGTGGTCCATGAGATTGTTCACCGTCAATTATTTTGGTCCTTCTATGAGAAATCACTATTAAATTGACGGTATTTTTTTTGTCAAATCAACCCCCTTGAACTGGCTTTTTCTTTAATTCAACAGAGATTTTTTTCACAGAATGACCAAAATGATTGACGGTGGAGAATCTCAAAGACCACTTCTATCGATTTTAAATCTCAATGACCAAAATGAGAAGTCGTGACAATCTTGGGGATCACTTTGGCAAAAATGCCTTATATGTATGAAGAAGACTATCAAATAGCTAGTCTCGAAGGAGAAAAAATTGGCAGATAAGAAAACAAGTTGTTCACCTTGGAAGGTCACAGTCACTGGCCGGTTTCCATCTATATTTGAGGTATTCTTTATCAGATCTACCATTCTTCAGGCAATCGAATTCTCGATCGATGAATAATGGACACTTTGATGAATCGTAAAGTGGATATGAATTATCAATTATCCAACTTCCTTGAAAATAATCACATCCATTTGACTGCTTTAGTTGTTTATCTTCGCCTGCATCACCATTACCATGCACTTTACAAGGTTGCAGTATAACCAGCTGAGATAGAAGAGAAACAGAGGAGATCATGAAACTAAACCACGAAGCCATTCCAGAAATTAATGTGATTGAAAACTGGAGGGAAGAAAGGAAATGGACACCATATATATAGGGTTTTGGAAGATTTTCCTCAACTTTACAGGGTTTTAATAACATATTCTTAACAAGCATCAAACAGAATCTAGCTTTTTCTTTTTTGTCAAAACAAAATCAGGCTGGTAAGGAATTAATATCTAGAAATTACAGAATTTGTTGTAAATGTGGGTGGATGAACTCGTAGCTTCTTAGTGCTGGTGGATGGACCACTAATTTCTTAAGTGCTATTATTATACAACCATTTGTAACGTATGGGATAACCCCATTATCATAAGCCTATAAATAAGGGGCTTATCAAAGAGTGAAATACATTGAATACTGTGTTACTTTATTCATTATTGGAATTTACATATATAGGCACACATGCCTTATTTTACAAAGAACGTAATTACAAAAGATATGAAAACTAAATCCTAAAGATTACAACCAATTACAAATTCTAATCCTACCAAATATAGGACTCATAAAATATCTACAATAAAGTCAACACTCCGCATCAAGTTGGTGCATTGATATCATACATATCCAACTTGATAAGTGAGTCATTGTAAAGCTTTACCTGATACTCTATGAGTAAAAACATCAGCTAGTTGCTCCCATAAATTCACAAACAGTATAGACACAATCTTCCTTTCAAGATTCTCTTTATCAAAGTGTCTATCAACCTCCACATGCTTTGTTCTATCATGTTGTACCAAATTATTCGCTATTTCCCTTGCAGACTTATGGCACAACATAATTTCATAGTTTCCTTTGGTTCGAAGACAAGACATGGTTCGAATACAAGACATCTTAAAAGTTTACGTATGCAAAGGAGTTCACATATTTCCTTATGCCATACCCCTATAGTCGGCCTCATCAATAGATTTTGACATTGCTTTCTGTTTTTTACTACGGCACATAACCAAGTTCCCCCAAACAAACGTAAAATAGAACTCCTGTTAGTAGCATTACGAGCCTAATATGCATTTGTAAATCCCTCAAATTTTAAGTGCCCATGTCTTTTATACAGTATTCCCTTACCAAGTGCAGACTTCAGATATGCCAAAGTTCGCATTACAGCAGCCATGTTGTCTACACTGGTGAGGACATAAATTGATCCATAACACTTACAACATATGCAATATCAGAACGAGTATGAGCTATATAAATTAATCTCCCCACAAGTCTTTGATATCTACCATTATCAAGAAGAATTTGATCAGAGTAAATACTCAAGTGATGCTTTTCTATCATAGGAAATCAACAGTTTACACCCTAACATACCAGTTTCTTTCAACAAATCCAACACATATATCCACTGAGATAAGAAAATACCTTTAGTTGAATGGGCGACCTCAACCTCAAGGAAGTACTTCAACTCTCCCAAATCTTTCATCTCAAATTCAGATGCAAGATTTGCCTATAATTTTTAGATTTCTTCTGAATCATCTCTTGTAAGAATCATATCATCCATATAAATAATTAAGTAGTCAATTTGCTAAGCCTACACTTCAGAAACAAAGTATGATCTGAATGACTATGATTCTGGTGATATATATATTCTTCATTGCTAGGGTAAACTTGTCAAACCAAGCACAAGACATTTGCTTGAGTCCGTAAGAGACATACGCAATCTGCACATTCTAGTATTACCATTCGCACCATATCCTAGTGGAAAGACCATATACACTTTCTCTTCCAAATTACCATGAAGGATTGCATTCTTCATTCAAATTGTAGTTAAGGGGTCAGACTTTCTTGATTGCCTCATTCTTCAAGAGGCCAATCCATATTTGCAGCTAAGGAAATCAAAATATGTACTGTATTCATCTTTGCTACTGGAGAAGAAGTTTCTTAATAATTTACACTGTACGTTTAAGTGTACCCCTTAGCCACTAACCTTGATTTGTACTTATCCAGAGATCCACCAGCATTGTACTTGATTGTAAAAACCCAAAGAGAACCAACTGGTTTCTTCCCTTTTGGTAACTGCACTATCTCCCAGGTTTTAGTTTTCTGCAAACAGACATCTCTTCATCTATAGCTTATATCCACTTAGAGTCTCACAGGGCTTCTTCGACCTGAGTTAAAATTTTAATTGATTCCATATGATTTACCAGTGCCCTACGTTTTGGTAAACAGTGCTCATTTGATACGTAATTAGCAATTGGATACTTCACCTTTCCTTCTGTAAAGAACTTGCCGGATCACACCACGATTTTATCTTGCTGGCAATTTATACGTATCGATAAATAATAAAATAAGTTGTTTACCTTGGAAAGAGAACAAATTGTTGTATAAAAAAACAAGTTGTTTACCTTGGAAGGTCACAGTACTCACTGGGTTTCACTCTACATGTGAGGTATTCTTTCTGAGGTCTACCATTCTTCAGGCAATCGAATTCTCAACTAATGAATAATGGACATTTTGATGAATCGTAAAGTGAATATGAATTATCAATCATCCAACTTCCTTCAAAATAACCGCATCCATTTTATTACTTTAGTTATTTATCATCGTCTCCATCACCATTACCATGCACATTACGTAGCCAGCTGAGATAGAAAAGAAACAAATGATATCATGAAAATAAACAAGAAGCCATTCTAGAAATTTATTAATGTATTTCAAAACTAGGGGCGAACCGAAAGGTCGCCGCGGGGGGGGGGGAGGGGGGTTCAACTGACCTTCGACTTCCGGTGAGTCTCTATAGATGACTTGGGTGTTGTGTCTTTGAAAGTTGGAGTTGCCCTTCATATATGCTCTCCAACTACTGGATAAAATATGTTAGAGAGGTGTTGCACATTTACTGTCTAGTCCTAATATTATTTACCTTTGGTTTGTTTGTTTGTTGTTATTATAATTGTACGGAAAAAAAAGAAAGAACGAAGTAAAAGACTATCCAAAAATGCAAAGTAAATGAAATGGTAATCTCATAGAATGAACAAAGCATCATCATTCTTGGACAAACATATTAATGAGATGCAATGAGATCAATCAATTTGTTAGTGTGTTCAAGATAAGTGTGCTCCTTTGTTAAACATTATATGGGAACAACCTTAGAACATGTTAGTTACCCACGCAATTGAGGGCTTAACAGGTGTGCAATATGCTTTTGCAAATGACTCAAGGCCTACCAAAACTCGATAAAGTAACGATTTGCATGCTATTTTGATTAAAAAAATTTACACACTGTGCGTGCTATTGTTACTAACCTCCCTAATAATATTTCCTAAATCTGCCACTTTTCAAAACTGAAGGGAAGAAAGGAAATGGATGCCATATATATAGGATTTTGGAAGATTTCCCTCTAAGCTTTATAGGGTTTTAATAACATATTCATAAAAAGCATCAAACAAAATCTAGCTTTTTCATTTTGTCAAAACAAAATTTGGCTGGTAAGGATATTAATATCTAGAAAGTACAGAGTTAGAATCATTCTTAATAAATGATTCGCTACAAAATAATTTTTATGTATAGCCCATTTAATTAAGAATTTAGAGGAGAGAAGGCATGCAAGCCTTATTTAAATGACAATCCAAAAATATAAAATGAATTGAACACATGCAACATCATTATTTAAGTTTCAACTCCATAATTAAATTATGTATGTATAGCAGCCAATCACATAGGTACATTAATTATTTGGCCTAGTCCATAATAAAGCACATGCACTCAAATAAAATAATCAATAAGTAATTATCAACACAAAAACAACAATAAAATCTTATCACATTAAGTGAGGTCGGCTATATGAATCCTAAAATGCCATTTCGCTCAATTTTGCGTCAAGTTTTCTCTTAGCTCCAAGTACTTCATGTTTTTTCTTAGAGTCTCTTTCCAAATCTTTATAGGTCTTTCTCACCCTTTTTACATTGAGTCTTTGTCTCATAATCGAATCTTCTAACCGGAGTATCCGTAGGTCTTCAGTTTACATGTCCAAACTACGTTAACTGATTTATTATCATCTTATTTCAATTGCAGTCACTCATGCTTTACCTCGGATATCCTCGTTCCTAATCATGTCTTTTCTCATGTGCCAACACATCCAAAGAAACATTTTCATCTGCCCCATTTTTTGCATGTGTTGATGCTTGACCATCCAATATTCTGTGCATAAAGCATTGTTGGCTTTGTTGCCGTCTATAAAAAATTTCTTGAGCTTTAGTGGCATACGTCTATTGTAGAACACATTTGATGCACTATTCCACTTCATCCATCCATCTTGTATTCTATGGTTGAGATCTTCATCAACTTTTCCGTTCTTTTGCAAGATAGATCCAAGATAACGCAAGGGCTCACTCTTTGGTACTTTTTGATCTCCAATATGGTGTAAGTTGTGTTATAAATGGTTTTTTATTTATAAGATATACAAGCCCCCAGGGCAAACCAGACGCAAGATCCCATAACCCCTCTTGGAAAAGAAATCTCATAACCAAATAGAACGAGTCTCATGCGAAAGAATCTGCATTCAAACGCGATTATCATAAGGTTTTAAATGGCTACTATTAACAATAATGGTCATCATCAAAACAAATTAAAACAATTTAGTTAATGTGCGTATCTCCGCCTTCCGTGCTCGGTAGCCAAAAGAGTTGCGTAGAATATTTCCTTCTCTAGTGATCAGTAGCCACAAGAGTTGCGTAGAATAGTTCGTTCCAGGTATCAGGCACAGCGGCAAGGCACCAGTGACTACAATCATTTCCTTTCTTTCCATCGATGCCATATGTAGATGGGTGTCCATCTTTTCTCAACTGCGATAGCAACGTTATGTCAAGCAAAATTAGGGGATGTCATGGCAGTCAACACTTGGTTTACCACAGTTGCTGCCGGTGGTGAACCTCCCGGATATATTGAACCTCTTACTGGTTGAGTTTGTCCATTGCAAGTTGCTGAGTCTGACTCATTCCACTCTTTTCCACTGTTCCACCATTAGTATTACTAATTAATTAATTTAATTTTTACCCTTTTCAGGGTGAAATTAAACCAAAATATAATAAAAATAAAAGGAAAAAACTAAAATAAATAGATACTTAGTACTACGGTCTAGTGATATTCCTCTTCACTTATAAGTGAGATGTCTTAGGTTCTATTATTGCCAAAAGAGAATTTGAACCACATTATTATGATTAGTTTAGTGTGAGGCTTAATTCACTCCTCCATCTCCTATAGTAGATAATATCGTTTGCTAAAAAAAAATACTAAAATAAATTGACTGAGTATATGAGAGACTTCGTATAAATTAAATTCATCCATTTTACTGTGGCACATCATTTAGTAGATAAAATTATTAGGTCGAACATTATTGGATGTGATATTTTAATTATTTTCTTACCAGAAGATATAAAAGAGACATCGAGGACATACTTGTAGTGGGTCGGAGAAATCCCTTAAGAAAACTTTGGTGTTGCTAAAATCAACATTATAGTCCACCCACTTTGACCAAGTAGTTAATCCCTCCCTAAAAGCAACTAAACGATCCATATCCTTGAGTATCTTACCTCCTGCTTCAATGTAGTCCCATCTGACACTCGTAATACCAAAATGTATCATTAGTGCATGCAAATTGAGGTTTTTAATTTCCAAAATATATTATAACTTGTTCAAAGTAGTAACTTGTTAAAGTAGTAAATAGTACTTAATTATAGAGATCTGACAAATTATGTTTAAATTGTATAATTTTGGTGCAATGCTTAATTATTGTTTTTTGAGGTTTCTATATGTAGCATATATCTCACGGTTGTTTGCTTCCTTTATGCAGCCACCAGTGCCAAGTATTAAAGATAAGCATATCGTATCCTCTCCATGCGTCCCCATTCTCAATAGAGTCCAGCTTTAGAACCCTGCCTACTACTGTATTCACTAGGTCCACCAAAAATGCATTGCGAGATAACGTAACCGAAACATCATAATCCTGCAAAATCCAGGGGGTTAATTTTGTGATCACTCCAAAATAATCATTTGGTAATCTTATTATTTGTTTTTTTTTTTTAAAAAAAAAAAGGTTTCACCATAAAATCAATTGTCAATATGGAAAAAGTAGTCAAATTTCTTATAAGTTCTTGAAAGATTTTTCCTTTCACTAATGTATGATTCTTTTACCTTCACATTCTTACACGCCCACTCAGATGTGCGAATTTTTAAGCCAAATACGTAGACAACAAGAATTGGTGACAGAGGAGCATGTGTAGCCGTTGGGCTTCACATATAGGCCAACATACTCTGATACCATGAAAAAAGTTGGGGTTTACCGAAAACCGTTTGGCAATAAGGGAAGTAGCCCTCTTATAAGCCCCTTGCAAGGTTTATCCTTTAAAATGATGCCAGACTTTTTGTCCTTCACATCCTCACACCGATTCACATGTGACGATTTTTCATGCCAAACAAATGGACAACATGAATTGGATGACATGGAGCATGTGTGGCCGTTGAGCTTCACATGTGGGTTAACCTGCACTGATGATGAAGAAAGTTGAAGTTCCACCATAAAACCAATTGACAACATGGGGAGTAGCCCAACCTTTTATAAACCCTTTCAAGCCAAACATGTGAACAATACGTATTAGGTAATGTGGAGCACTTGCGCCCGTTGGGCTTCATACTTGGACCAGCCTGCTCTGATACCATGAAGAAAGTTGATGTTCTACCATAAAACCAATTAGTAATATGTGAAGTAGTTGAACTTCTTAAATCCCTTACAAAGTTTCTCCTTTTACCGATGTGAGAGTCTTTTACTTTCACATTCTCACAATTTTTTTCTTTAAAGAAAAGTGCATGATAACTATTTTGAATGCACAAAACAATTCTCTTTTAAGATCAATGTTCAATAGTACTTGTCCACGTATACCAGTTAGTGATCAAAAGGCTACATATAAACACTTCGTTTAGGAACCTAATATCTAATCATATATATCGTTGGTAGAAAGTCTTTTGTAACTAGATAGATATATCTGAAAAACTCACAGGCAACGAAAACGTGGAGATGGCTTCTTTCCTTGTTATAGTATAATGTGTTTGCGGCACTGCAGCATACAACATACATGTTAGCGATTGCCACTGATTGAGGCTTTAGAGAGTCACCTACGAATAATATCTTTTTCCCCTTTAACCTCCTCAGCATGTCCTCCCCATTGAATCTGTACCATGTATATATGTTGAAAAAAATGAGAAATATGTGATATATCCGAATTCTATCAAGTAATTACATATGCTTATTTAAAAGGGAATTAAAAGGTGCAAGTGTCGGTGCCTTACATTTGTAAATTTTGTGTTTGTGTCGCATTGTGTATATGTGGGTGTTTCAGGTGGTACATGAAACTAATATAGGTTCAATGATCACACGTGCTCCATGTCACTGAATTCGTATTGTCCACAGGTTTGGTTTAAAAATTTGTCATGCATGAGGGGACATGTTAGGATGTGAAGGTAAAAGAATCCCGCATCAATAAAAAGAGAAACCTTGCAAGTACTTATAATTATAAATTGAGTTACTTTTCATATTATCAACTAATTTATCAACACATTGGTTCCTTTTATCAACATAAGTAGTTATGGGGCCAATGGTGTCTAATAAGGCTGTTAACCTGAACATTTGATTAAAGAAAATTTTAATTGAATGCCTCAATACTACTAAGCGCAGAGCTAGCCTATTCTGGTTGTGAGGGTTGGGGCACAATTAGGGATGGGCAACGGTTATGGCGGACGGGTAACCGCGGTTATTTACCCATAACCATTTATGTTCATACCCGCATAACCGTTTACCCGTTGGATAATTGTATAAACGGTTATACTTATACCCATAACTGTTTACAAACGGTTAACCATACCCATAACCGTGTACTCATTTAACCATAACCGTTTACCTATTTAACAATAAGCATTTACCCGTTTTTGAACCTGTTTATCTTTTTTTACCCATTTACCCATTTTTTCACCTGCCAACATGTTTTTTTTTTTTAACAACTTGAAAATTACAAAAGAAAATTTTGTAATGCTTTTTGTTTTCTAACAATTAAACACCATTATAGGTGTATTTTAGCATGCATTTCCCTATTTTAATTATTTAAGTCCTCATACAATTCTAATAATTGAAATAATAGTTTACGAACGATATTTTTCTGCTACACCCAAGCAAATCTTTAATTTCAAGACTGATACCAAAATTTCAAGAATTCCGAAATAGTTTCAGAATTTTGGGACAAATCGGGAATCCCGAAATTGCTTACTGTAACTCAACCATCGATCCATTCTACAGAAGTTTATTTGATGGATACCACCATACTAGTAAAATGACAAATACATTCATCATTCAATATTGTAGAAAGCATTTTTTCAGTACATTGCCAGGTAATATACCAGACAACACAAAGCATCAAACTTCTTCCAGCCTTAGAAACATATAAACACGGGAAAAAAAAAACTATCAGATACGAATTCAACCACATAACTTCGATGTTAAATTAAATGGGTATAACCAATCCAACGGCCTATAATATTTTTTTTTTAAATTTTACATATATTAAATTAAATGGGTAAATGAATATCCGTTATACCCACGGGTAATACCCATAACCGATGGATACACGTTATAACCACGGGTAATACCCATAACCGCCCATTTAAATTTTACGGATAAACGGTTATACCCATAACCGTTTATTCGTCTAAATGGTTACCCATAACTGTAACTGTGAAAGATTGGCAGATAACCGCGGTTACCCAAACTCATGGGTATTTTGCCTATCCCTAGGCACAACTACTTCAAGCTTGTATGTGGCTCCACCCATGCTGGCAAGAGAACATTACTCTCTAAACAATCTAACGACTTACAAAGCTCGTATGTACATATATGTAGGATTAAAGAAATTCATATCACGTCAATCTTCAACTGTATCAGTAGAGCTCTACATATATAAAACATGGAAATCGTTACCTTGGGAGTGCACATGCGTCAGGCTTCCATCTATATTTGAGATACTGATCGTCTGGCCGTCCATTTTTCTGGCAATCAAACTCTTCCTCAACGAAAGGGCAGCTCGATGTGTCATAGAGTGGATAGCTATCATCATAAACCCAACTCCCTTGAAAAAAATCACATCCTTTTGCATATGAATAATATTGGCCTTCCAAATGGAGGCATAGAAAAATGAGTAGAGCGGCATAAGAAAAAAAGCCAAAGCCCTGCAACATATTTCCCATAGTTGACAGAGACAGAAATAAAGATGTATGTGTTATGTGTGTGTGTATATATATATACATTGTGTGTGGTGGCAAATGGATTAGGAATTCAATTTCAGATAGAGTGAAAGATGCAAACAAACGCTAGCTACTGTGCTTTCTGTATGGATGTCATCGATTTGAGTTTGTTGGGTGGGGTGTTTTTTTTTCTTTTCGTGTGGGGTTTACTTGGATACAAATACCCATTTTTCTTTCTTGTCCATTTTTTTTTGATATAGCTGTTGTTAGTTTGGACGTTTTCTTGACGTGAATTATTTTTCCAACAAATTTTTAAAAGAAAAATTAATGAAAATTGTTTGAAAACTTTGAGTTTTAACGATAAGGACAAAATAAAAGATAAAGTGAATAGTACCAGAATTGATTTTTTAATGTAAAAATATGATTTTTCGTTAAAGTGAACAGTACCGAGAGCTTTTCGTTAAAGTTTTCATTTTTAAATATTGGCAGATCCTTCTAAGACCATCTCCAAACCTGGGCTAAAAGCCAAATTACCCCCCCAAACACTCTCCAACCCATGTTAAAATTTTGAACTAAAAGCCAAATGTTATTTCTGGGCCAAATACCCCCCCCAGCTTTCCCCCCAAGCGCGACTGGACTCGCTGGCCTTTGGGCCACTTTCGGCCTGTTCACTCTCCAACGTGCGCCCATGCAGGGCACCCGCTTTCCTTTCCCGACAACGTGGGACCCAGCGTCAAGGCCTTGTCGGCCTGTTGCCCGAGCCCAATGGCTCTTTTCCGCATCTGACGGCCATCGTGAAAGGACCATTGGTTGATCCAACCATCCAGATTCAAATTTTATTTTAAAAAAATATGATATTTTAAAATACATTGAATCCAACGGTTGAGATTGAATATACTCAAATCTAACGGTAAAAAAAAAAAGATCTAACGGCCCAAATTAAAATCCAACGGCTAAAATAATTAAATAAATTTATTTAACACAAAATTTACCCAAAAACTCTATAAATACCTATGTATTTGTTCAAACATCCACACAAAATTCAATTTTCTCCTACAATTCTTCCAATTTATCTTTCTATCATTTCTTTCCATTTCCAAATTGTTCAACATGGCAAGAGAGCATGTTAGAGGTCGTAATTGGACCTTTGAGGAAGATGTTTCTTTATGCTTAGCATGGGTTTCTGTTAGTGAAGCAGTTGACACAAATCAAAATAAAAAGGTTTTGTGGGATAAAATCATTGCAAAGTTTCAAGAAAACTGCAACGGCGGCGGGCGGGACGGTGGTGGTGTTTATGATCGGTGGAAGACTATCAACAAAGCATGCACTTTATGGAAGGGAAGCTTAGAGAGAGCCATGGTTGGCATGCCTAGTGGAAGGAGCGCCATAGAAATTGTGAGTTTTTTTCTTGATATTTTATTTTTCATGTACATAATATTATTTTGCAACTAATTATTTTTATGTATTTATTGCATAGGGTGACAAAGCAATGGAGATTTACAAGACAAGAGTAACACCAAAAAATCAAGTTTTTAAGTTGTAATGTGCTTGGGACGTCCTCAAGGATTGTCCAAGGTGGGCAACCGATGCAGACCAACAATGGGGAAGATTATTTCAACGTGAAGCCACACCGAGAAATGAAGGTGTCGATGAAATGACCCCATCTCCTTCTTTAGCAAGGCCCCCGAGAAGAGATAAGCAAAAGGAAGCAAAGAGAAAAGGGAAGTCCCAAGATTCGACGAGTGGAGACTTTGCTACCGGAATTGCAAAATTGCACGAAACTTATAGCGCTTGCCAAGAAGAAGCGGCCCGATTGCGTTTGCAAATGAAGGAAATCTCGGATAGGGAGGAAAATAGGTTTGAAATTGAATTCATGATGAAGGACCTCAACAAATACACTCCAGAGATGAAGAAGTTCTTACGTGATAAGCAAAAGGAAATTATGCGAAAGTCTGCCTCAAGGAGTATGTTTCAAGATGATGAATCCTCTGAACCCTATATCCCAACATTTCAATGAAGTTCATCACCAAGTGAAGATGGTGGATATGATTGTTAAGTTTATGTAGTGTATGAATTATGTGCTTTATTAATTAAGTTTATTAATTGTCGTTTGTATTAAGTTTATGTTGTTTATTATGTTGTTTATTATGTGGTTTATGTACTTTATTAAATTTATGTCTTATTAATTATTTTTTCTATTTAATCTAGATGTCTTCAATAATTATTGTACTTATTATTTCAACCTCCATTCAATAAATTATCCAACGTAGTAGACAAATAACAACATAGTACACTTAAAATTATTACATAAATGCTCAACCAACATCATCAACGTTCACCTTCTCGGCGCCACACATGCTCAACCAAATCCTTGCGGAGTGTGTCATGAATTTGAGGAGCTTGAATTCTATTTAAACGTCTCATATACTCACCCAAGGTGACCCTATCATGTCGGGTCTCATATGTGATTGGAACGAGATATTCAACATCTCTTGCAATAGCTCTCGCATGTGTTGGTTGGTCATCATCCACATCTTCGTCTGAATCTTCTTCAATTTCGATGTACTCATCTTCCACAATCATATTGTGCAAAATTATGCACGTCATCATGATTGAATGGAGGTCTTCGGGTTGCCAAAGTCGTGCAGGCCCTCTAACAATGACCTATCGAGCTTGTAAGATCCCAAACGCTCTCTCTACATCCTTCCTATAAGACTCTTGCCTCTGCGAAAATAATTTCTTCTTTGCACTATCGGGAAGAGAAACACTTTTGACAAAGATGGACCAACTAGGATAAATACCATCACTTAGGTAGTAACCTAGCTCATACCTATTACCATTTACCTTGTATCGAAATTCTGGTGCCCATCCATTCACAACCTCATCGAACAGAGGAGAAGACCAAAGAACGTTGATATCGTTGTTTGATTCGGGAGAGCCGAAGAATGCATGCCAAATCCATGTGTTGTAAGATGCCACAGCCTCCAGCACGATGGTTGGCTTGTTATGACGGCCCTTGAATTGGCCAGCCCAACCAGTAGGACAATTCTTCCACTCCCAATGCATACAATCGAGACTTTCTATCATGCCAGGGAAGCCTCTTTTGTCTGCCTTGCGTAGAAGCCTTTTCAAGTCTTCACGAGTTGGCTTGCGGAGGTATGTGGCTCCATAGATGGCTTGAATTGCTTGACAGAAGCGCTTCAGGTTCTCAATAGCAGTACTCTCCACAAGTCGGCAATATTCGTCAGTTGAGTCAGCATAGCACCCATTAGCTAGCATTCAAAATGCAGATGTAAGCTTTTGATGAGGTGATAGACTTTGTCGACCTACGACATCTATCTTCCTTGCAAAGTAGTGGTCATGATTGACAACTGCGTTCAAGATGCCTTCAAAAAGCTCTCTCCTCATCCAAAACCGCCTCCGAAAATCATGAGCCGGAAATCTCGGCCGCTCAATGAAATAATCTTTCATCATTTGGTCATGACACTCTTCTCTATCACGCTGCACGAATGAACGCCCCGTGACAGAACCACGATGGCTAGATTCGCCATGGTGCTCATATTGCATAAACGAGTTTACAAGTTCAGCTTCGGCGTTGATCAGTTCTGATTCCTCAATGTCAAGCTTTGCTTGGTATTGTGCCATCTCCATTGGCCTGTTACGCCTTCTTCTATCACCCATTGATGAGATATTGAGAATTTTTAAGAAACAAAAACTCTTTGAAAGTTGAAAGATTGGTGAATATAGAGGATGATTGAAGGTTGAAAGATTGTGTGATCAACTAATATTGGACCTGTGTTTATATAGAGGATAATTGATGAACGGTTGGTGAAAGTTGAAAGTTTTATGTTGAACGGTTGGTGAAAGTTGAAAGTTTGGAGTTGAACGGTTGGTGAAAGATGAACGGTTGATGAAAGTTGAAAGGTTGGTGAAAGTAGCTTGCTTTGTGAAAAATTTAATGATTTTTCAATATTTATCGGAATTTAAATTTTTTTAGATTAAAATGTTCATAAAATTAATTTACAATAATCTACATATTTATTTAAAAAAAAATTGATTTAAGAAAAAAATTAGCCTAAATTCATTTTTAATAATTCCGGGCTAAAATTTTAGGCCAGAAGGGTTGAAGCAGAAAAGATGTTTCTGGGCTAAAAACCAAATTTTCTAGGCTAAAAAATTTGGCTTTTAGCCCAAGGGTTGGAGATGGTCTAAAGAAAACCTTGTCTTTTTTTTGTAGAAAACAATGTTCTTTTTCCAGCTTCCAACAGTGTAAAGGGAAATGATCTGGTACCAAATAAAAAAAGGGAACTTTAATGAAAAGTTCTCGGTACTGTTCACTTTAATAAAAATCCATATTTTTACACTAAAAAATCAATCATGGTACTATTCACTTTACCCTTTATTTTGTCTTTATCGTTAAAACTCAAAGTTTTTAAACTTTTTTCATTAGTTTTCCTATAAAAAAAAAAGAAGTAAATAGTTGCAATGATTGTCGGCAGCAAATATATATATGAAAAACAAGTGTATTTTCTCGGTGCAGACAAAACTAGTCCACAATAATTTAAGCTCAAGCATGATTTTCCATATCGCAATTCTAACTTGAAAACGACCGCAGAAACTCTTAATTTGATCCACACTAAAAACAAAGAGATGTAAAAATTTGAATATCATTTAAAATCATATCATTTCCTTCTAAGAACTTGTCCAATCTCCATCCTTTCGATGGTTTTCAATAATGAATGTTTTAAAGAATAAAATTGTAGAGAATCTCATTCCAAGTGTCTGGTACTCCACAAAGACACCAATGACTACAATCCATTCCTGTGTGGCCTGCCAACCCATAAGTTGAAGGATGTCCATCCTTGCGCAGGAGTGAGAGGTTTGTTATATCTAGCAATGTCACGGGCTTTTTTATTGTGCTTAACACATTCTTCAGCACACCCAGAGCTGGTGGCAAAGCTCCTGGATAGATCGACCCAAGCAAAGGCTCCTTCTGCCCTACACAATTTCTTGCCCATGGTTCATGCCATTCACTGCCACTAAAATCACAATTAAGAAAAGAAAATAAGAAACTATTAATTTGATTGATGTCTTGGGAACAAACTTCATAAACAAGTTTTCAAAACAAATTATTCGAAAATTATAACAGTGATATCTATTAGGAAAATTATCCTTTCATTTTCATTAACTCAATAAGGTTACACCCTGATGCCTTATATACTAGTTACTCACTAGTATTAGATAGCTAACTAATTACACCTTCATCAACTCACCACTCACTAATTACAAAACAACCATAACAACCTTAACTGTTTACAGTTTTACCCTTATTATCCCCCCTCAAACCGAACTGAGGTAGCCGAAGGGAGAGTTTGTCCCGGAGAAGATGGAATCTGTGCTTGGACAGAGCCTTGGTGCATATATCAGCAACCTGATCTTGAGTACACACAAACAAAACTTGAACTTGATGAGCAAGCACTCTTTCCCGAATGTAGTGATAATCAATCTCCACATGCTTGGTTCGAGCATGGAAGATTGGATTTTTAGCCAATGAAATGGCAGAAATGTTGTTACACCAAATCTGAGGGGAAGAAGGAAGAGCAAGACCAACATCAAGTAGAAGCTTACTTATCCATGTCAGTTCAGCTGCAGTGTTAGCCAAAGATCGATATTCAGCTTCGGTCGATGACCGAGCCACAGTAGGCTGTTTCTTGGCACTCCAGCTTATAAGGGAGTCACCCAAATAGACACAAAACCCCCCAGTAGATCGGCGATCAAGACTGCAACCGGCCCAGTCGGCATCAGAGAAAACAGTAAGAGTAAGAGGTTTAGGACATTTGGGAAACCATAAGCCAAGAGACAGGGTACCCTTTAGATATCGGAGAATGCGTTTGACGGCCTGAAAATGAGCTTGTCTCGGACAGTGCATAAATTGACAAACCAAATTAACTGCAAAAGACAGATCTGGCCGTGTCCATGTTAAGTATTGCAAACCACCAACCAAAGATCTATATTCCTCAGGGTTAGCAAGCAGAGAAGAGTCATGATCCAATTTAGTTGTACTAAGAGGAGTGACACAAGGTTTGGAGCCTTCCATGTGGGCTTTGGAGAGAAGATCAAGAATATACTTGTGTTGAGAGAGAAGGATACCAGATGAAGACCGCTTGACTTCAATACCAAGGAAGTAATGAAGAGGACCAAGATCTTTGACAGGAAATAAAGAATTGAGCTGAGAAATAACATCTTGGCAGAGTTGAGCATTTGGTCCAGTAACAATAATATCATCAACGTAGACCAAAATGAAGATCAACGCATGAGCCTTCTTGACAAATAAAGAATGATCCTTTGAGGAACCTGAGAAACCCAGAGACTTCAATGCAGTGGTGAGTTTGTCATACCAGGCCCTGGGGGCTTGCTTGAGCCCATACAAAGATTTATGGAGATGACAAACATGATTTAGCTTGGTAGGGTCTTCAAATCCTGGTGGTTGGATCATGAACACAGATTCTGTCAAGTTACCATGCAAAAAAGCATTGCTGACATCAAGTTGATTGAGAAACCAATCAAACTTAGCAGCCAAAGTGAGAAGTAACCGAATAGTAACAGGCTTAGCAACTGGACTAAATGTCTCAGTATAATCAATACCGTGCTGCTGATGGAAGCCTTTTGCAACAAGCCTAGCTTTGTACCTATCAATAGTACCATCCGGTTTTCGTTTGATTCGGAACACCCATTTCGCACCAACCAAGTTCTGAGTGGGAGATGCAGGAACTAGAGACCAAGTTCCAGTTTGAATGAGAGCATTAAATTCTTCTTGCATTGCTCGACGCCAATGAGGATGTTTAGAGGCTTGAAGATAGGTAGAAGGTGTATAATCGGGAGAGAGATCAGAAGAGATGGGATACTTGGTTGCCATAAGTGCTTTGGGTTTAAAAATACCTGATTTGGATCTGGTTTGCATGGAATGAGTATTGAGAGGGATTGAGGGTGCATAAAGAGGAGGGTTAGGTAAGGCAGTAGAAGAGGGGACATGAAGAGATGGGGATGGAGAGGGTGAAGAGGGAGTTGGAGATAAGAGAGGAGACAAAGAGGAAGAAGGTTGAGATAGAGAAGGAAAAGTTAAAGTGGTGGGAATAAGATTGGATGGTTGCAAAGGAGAAGAACTAGAGCTGGAATGTGATGGCGGAGGATGATCCTGTTGAGCAAAAGGAAATGTATCTTCATAAAAAATAACATGCCTTGAAAGATACACTCTGCCAGTGGAAGGATCAAGACATTTATAGCCTTTGTGGTTTAAACTGTACCCCAAAAAAACACATTCCTTGCTCTTGGGATCAAGCTTGGAAGTTATATAAGGTTTCAACCATGGGAAACATCGGCATCCAAAAATTTTCAGTGAGGTGTAATCTGGAGATCTGTGAAATAGTAGTTCCCAAGGTGAGAAGTTGGTGGTTGTTGGCATCCGATTGATGAGATAGATAGCTGTGGCAAAAGCTTCAACCCAATAAGACTGAGGAACCTTGGATGCTGCTAGGAGAGTTCGAGCAGTTTCAACCAAATGCCGGTGCTTGCGCTCAGCACAACCATTTTGCTCAGGTGTGTGGGGGCAGCTTAACTGATGGGAAATGCCTTGTTCTTGAAGAAACCGGATAAACTTGAGACTCAGAAATTCCCCACCAGAATCAGATCGCAAGATAACAATCTTAGTACTGAGTAAAGTTTCCACCAACACTTTGAATTGCACAAATGTATCAAAGACATCAGATTTAGACTTGAGAGGAAAAAACCAAGTATACTTGGTGTAGTCATCAACAAAAATGAGATAATAGCGATATCCATTAACAGAAAGGAGTGGTGCAGGACCCCATACATCAGTGTGCAAGAGCTCTAGAGGCCTACTGGATGTACAAGAAACAGAAGCAAAAGACAACTTGGAACTCTTGCCTAGAGCACAACTGGAGCACACAGATTTATTTAAAGTACTGGAAACTGAAATACAAGAATGAGTTGCTAGTTTACAAAGAATGTTGAGAGCAGGATGACCCAATCTATGATGCCAAGTCTGCGGGGAAGCTTTAGCAGAAGCAGCAAATGCCTTTTGATTACCAGCAATAGAAGATGCATGAAATGGATAGAAACCAGCTCTCACAGGACCTTTAAAAAGCGTTTTCTCCGAAGAAAGATCCTTCACAATGAAGTGAAAAGGATACAAATGAATAGAACACCAATTATCAAGAATAAACCGATTTGCGGAAATCAAATCTTGCTTAAGATGAGGAACATGCAAGACAGTGTTAAGATCAAAACAATGAGAACCAGTATTAAGTGTAGAAGAACCAGAATTGAGAATAGGCAAACCTTTGCCATCACCAATATACACTTGCTCAGGTCCAGTGTAAGGCTCAGGATTCTACAAATTGGTGGAGGAATGAGTCATGTGCGAGCTCGCACCAGAATCAAGAAGCCAAGTAGGAGAGGTAGAGGCATGATAAGCAGCTGGAGAGTTCTTGTTACCAAAATTGGGATTCATGCGCTGAGGACACTCAACAGCTTCATGATCCAATTGGCGACAAATTTGACAGGAAATCTTTCTGTGAGAATTGTTGTACTGAGAACGAGGACCACGATTGTAACGAGGATTACCCTGAAACCCGCGATTGAATCGTTGATTGCCCTGAAAACCTTGATGATTCCGCTGTGAACCACGATTTGTGTAATTACGAGATTGAGAGAAATTGCCACGATTTGGAGTACCATAGGAGTGGGAAGAAGAACCGTTCTGAGTAAAGAATGCTTGCGGACCAAAATCACCAAGAGGTGTGGGAAGAAGACCAGCAGAAGCATTAAAAGCTTGAACGGGAGTAGAAGGTGAGGTTTTCTTGCGAGCAGTCAGTTGAAGCTCCTTACTCAAAAGCAGCCCATGAAGTTCATCAATAGTGGTTGAACCCAGGCGAAATTGGATTGCATCAATGAAAGACTCATACTCAGAGGGCAAACCATGTAAAATGACAGAAATCAACTCAGAATCTTCGATTGGAGCGCCTGCATTGGCAAGAGCATCTGTGATTTCTTCAATTTGTTGAAGATAGAGCGCAGCCGTAGAATCACCCTTCGTGATGCTACGAAGACGAGAACGAAGCTCATGAATGTGCGATTGCGAAGCCGTTGCAAGTCGCGATTCCAATTTGGACCAGAGCTCACGGGCCGAATTAACTCCAACAGTGTACGGAATTAGGGCATCCGAGAAAGTAGAATTGATCCAAATCAAGATATTCTGATCATTCTCAAACCAAGTAACATACTGAGGATTGAGAGTAGAAGTTTGAGTACCCGATGAGTCAAGAAGGAATTTCGGCGGAGCAGACATCGTGCCGTCAATGATTCCGGTGAGATTGTACCGGCGAAGGATGGGAGCGAACAGAGCACTCCAGGTGAGATAGTTCGTCGATGTGAGCTTGATCGGCACCATAGATCCAATATTTTGGATCGTAATCGACGATGTCGTCGAGGAGAGAGAAGAATTAGGACAAGAAGCAGATCCAGAAGAAGGAGATCCAGCCATGGTGATTACTAGGGTTGGAAGAATCGAAGATTAAGAAGCGGGAGATTTCTAGGGTTTGAAGATTCGAAGAGGAAGAAGCGGGAAGCAGAAGGAGAGGATCGGCTGTCATAGGACTTAGGCGAGTGATACCATATTAGGAAAATTATCCTTTCATTTTCATTAACTCAATAAGGTTACACCCTGATGCCTTATATACTAGTTACTCACTAGTATTAGATAGCTAACTAATTACACCTTCATCAACTCACCACTCACTAATTACAAAACAACCATAACAACCTTAACTGTTTACAGTTTTACCCTTATTAATATCAACTAATTAAAAAAGTTAAAACTATTGTGTTATATATCACCCAAAGATTGAATTCAGTTCATAAAGCTGTTATTTGACACTTCAAACTGATCATTCTAGGTACACTCCTCGTTAATGAAAATATAATGAAATTGCAGTAGAAAGAGTGTTGCGAGTATATGATAACTTTTTTGGAGTGCTGCAATGATGATTAGCTTAGATTAGTAATATTAGGTAAGGAACTCACTTGTAATGAGAGGGAGAAATTCCTTGGAAGAAAACCCTAGACTTCGCTGGATCAATGTTTAAGTCCACCCATCCAGCCCAAGTCACGAGTGCCTTCTGAAAAGCAAGCATGCGGTCAATGTCTTTGCTCCTCTGACCTCCTACTTCAACATAATCCCATCTGCAAAATTATAGTAGTTAATTTGGTATTTACCTTTTAAATACAGTTAAAACTTAATCAAAAGATGATTAAATATTATAGTAAATAATAGTTATAGGCTTTACGGTTGCGAGGGTCCTCTACGATTCCACCAATGCCAAGTGTTGAAGATGAGCATATCAATATCCTTCCATAAATTGCCTCCCACAATTGAATCAAGCTTCAAGACCCTCCCAATATTTTCTCTTACAATATCTACTAGATATACATTGCGGTCTAGCATCACTTTAACTTCATAATCCTGCAGGTATTGATTACAAATTTCACCATGTCATTTACCCGAAAGAAAATTGGGACTGAATCACGTGCTCCGTGTTTGGTAGGATCATGACAAAAGTTCATGTCAAGTAGTTGTCCAAGGGAATTGAAAGGTCAAATTAATTTCAAACGAGACCAAATTAATTAATTTCACGTGAAGTAGTTGGTGGAAATGAAAGTGATGAAAAGTGTAAGGGGGTTTGTAGTCAAATTAGGATTTGATAGTATTTTAATAGACTTTAAAATTCGGGAGTAGTCAATGAGATTTTAAAAGATTTTGAAATCATGGTGTAGTCAAATTAGGATTTTAAAGGATTTAAAAGAATACATCCAAATTCATAGGTAGTTGATTAGGATTTTAAAAAGTCCTCAAAAGTCTAGGTGTAGTGAAAATATCAAGAATTTGCTAGGATTTTAATGGGTGAATGATTTTGATGGATTTGAAAGTATAAATAACAAATGTCATAAACAATCCAACATTCACCCCTAGGATTTCATTTCAAGAACGAAGAATTCTATATGTAGAAGAGGAATAGTCTTCCCCATTTTTGGCCCTACCTGAGAACCCAGTGAGCAGCTCACCATCTATACATAACAGGTTTCCAAATCTGCATTTCTCTTACTTGCTTTCACCACCCCTCACCCCCCCCCGGTGACCCACATACTGCCATATTGGATGAACAATCCCACCCACCCACTGCCAAAATGGGTTTGATTTTCGTGCTTTGCCTTTATTGGATGAACAATCCAATGTCGTTGCTGGTAAGGTTGCGATTAAAGCTTGTGAGTGTTTGTTGTTACTCGAATCCAATACAAATCATGGATGCCATTGAATAAGGATGGACAAGTGAGTCACTCTTTGATTACTATGTATGCAAGGTGTGGTGAGTGGGTTTTTGCACGGAAAGTGTTTGATGAAATTATTAAGAGGGATTTGATTTCGTGGAATTCCTTGATTTCTGTGTATTGCAAGATGGGGTGTGCTAGAGATGAAGTGGGGTTGTTCCGGGAAATAAGGGGTGATGGATTTGAGCCTAATGAAACGACTTTGGCAACAGTTCTTGAGTGTGTGGGGACATGGGGGATTTGAGTTTGGGTACTTGTGTGGAGTGTTTTGTAGTTGAGAAGAAACTGGAGATGAATTCATATGTAGGCTACGCGTTGATTGACATGATAAAAGTCCTAAGAAATTAATGAAAAAATCCATAGAAATCTATAAGTGAAATCCATATAAATCTGTCAAAATCCATGTAAGATTGTAGAATCTATTAAAATCTTTTAAAATTTGTTACTTAAAAAAGTCTATTAAAATCCTCTAAAATCCAAGATGACTACACCCCTAAACTGTTAGGATTGATGCTTTGCACTCACCTTACCAAATTTATGTGTGATTTGACTTTACTTAAATTACGTTGGTTATAAACTAAACAGCTATTATCATCTTCTGCTAAAAATTTAAGCGTATTATGTTAATAAATTGTCAGTTTTGACTACATATACAAATAAAAATGTACTATTGAATAATTCTACATATATCCTGACAACAACGTATCAGACTATTTGACAGTAGAATTATTCTCATACAAATAAAAAACAATGGCCAAAACAAAATGTAAACTTGACGTACCATGAATTCGAAGATAGATACATCGTTTACTCTTGTCACATTATACTTAGCAGTTGGTACATTTGAGTGAAGCATGCATGTCAAGGACTGCCATTGATTTCGGCTCAATGAATCTCCAACGAACATGATGCTCTTCCCTCTAAATCTTTCGAAGAAGTCAAGCGCGTCAAATCTGAAAACAAAGTAGTCACAAACTTTAAGCTAGGTTCCCATAGGATAAACTATTATTCAGGCAAAACATGTAAATGCTAGATCAATAATGTTTTCATCCTATCAAATAGTTATGTTATATTACTACAGTATAAAATTATGTTCAGTGTCGATTGACATTTTAAGTACACAATATGCTTATGCATTCAACAAGAGATTTATTATTAGTATTTTAAAAATTTTATTCTACACTCCTTACAAGTGTATTATTTTTTTTAATTATAAAAAATTTGAAATGTAAAATAAGATTTTTGAAATGAGGTGTGATATCCACACACCCATTTTTACTTCTCACACACCTTTGTTAATTTCTATCAATTAGATCTTCTTCATTTCATCCGATCCGACGGCCGAAAATTAGAAGGGTGTGTGAGAAGTAAAAAAATGTGTGTGGATATCACACCCCTTTTGAAATACTAATAACAATTCACATTATCAATATACTAATAACAACTCCCATAATCCATATAGGCATACAGTTCAATGACAGTGAACTGGCAGAAGGCTGCAGGTTCAATGCATATAGATTTAGCATTGTTTTCTTTCTAGCAGGCTAGGTGATGAAATGTGTAAATTTATTTATTCCAAATGTATTAACACGGAATTAAGAATTAGGATTTCTGTTTACATGGAAATGCCCTAATAAATTTTTTTGAGGGTACAGTAATGTTTAAATTAATCCAAATTGTTTTGTAGTTATCATCAACATTCTTAATAAATCGTTACTTTTATCTTTTTAATAGAAGTTCTAGTATAAAATCTAGTTGTAATTCTCTTCATTTATAAATAAGAGATTTTAAATTTCGTTTCCGCTGATCATGAGTTTGAAATCAATTCCCTTGCCTAAAGTAAAAGCAGTTCTTCACCAAGAGTTTACTGAACTCCCGCTCTCCACCCATTTTCTTTATATCAGATCTCCCTCCCCCTCCTCTCTCTCTCTCTCTCTCTCTCTCTCTCTCTCTCTCTCTCTCTCACACACACATTTAGGTCCAAAACAATAAGCTGTAGTAAAATCATCCTAGCTCTTTCTCTGAACCTAATCACATGATAATTTTATTTTATATCAAACACGAATAACTCACATGACAACAATATGGCACCACCGAATCCCGTGAGCTCTAACACGTCTTTAATAAATAATTTGATTAATTGTCACATGAGTAGAGGTCATATCATATGAGTGGGTGGGTGGACTAGAAAAGTAAAGAAATAATCTAATAATTCTATCACCATCTGTGCCATTGCATTGCCAAGACAATCACAGCTCACACAAACCAAAAGGTGCAAGTGTCACCGATGAAAGGCTGCAACCACCGACATTTCCATGCAGCCAAACATTATATTTCTCAGGAAAATCATTGGGGGAGAGTCGCTTTATGTATTCACAGGGGCCACGGTCCCTTTGCCACAAATTTTGTTTTAAACAAAACATTGATTTACTCTGTTCACAGGATGTTTCCCCCCAGGAAGTATATAAATTAAGTTCATGTGTTTCAAATGTAAAAAAGGGACACATACAACTAGATCTAAATTTACTTTTCATATTTCGAAAAAATTACCAAAACAAGTCATTTTCAAATGTAAACATTGTAATTCATGTCTCCAAAATAAACAGAAAAATTTATAAATTTCATGTATTTCTATTTTTTGTCACATAAAATTTGAACTTAATATCTCTACTCTTGTTCCATAAGGATTATTGCTATATACCAATTAGTGAAAAAGTTTCCCCTAGTTTTGGTCCACCAGAAATTACAGGGCCACACTGGCAAAAAGAGTAAAACTGGTCCATATCTCATGAATGCACTTACATAGGAAAAAGATATATAGGATGAACCAAGCCAACAACTAGGAAAACAATAAGCAATAATATTGCAGCAACAGAAAGCATTATAATAAGTAGAACAAGAGAAATCACTGAGAGAGAGAGAGAGAGGTGTGCACCTTGCTAAATCACAGTCATGTGGTTGCCATCTGTATTTGGTGTATATCTGGTCGGGACGGCCATTCTTTTGGCAGGTAAACTCGTTCTCAATGAAGGGGCATGAGGAAGGATTGTAGAGGGGGTAGGACTGGTCCAAAACCCATCTCCCTTTGAAGAAATCACACGACGATGACGATGATATTGATTCATCACTTCTTGCACCATTTGCTAATACAACCGCTTGGTAATCACAAACAACAAGGAGGAGGAGAACAGCTGCACTCCTAGCGCAAAAACTACTATGAACCCAGAAACCCATGAGTCCTTTTCTATAGTGAGAAAGAGAGAGTGAGAGAGAGGGGTTTATAAGAAATGATAATGGGATTATAAACTCTTCTATCTTCTCCTTATCTCTTATTTCTACTATATTTATATGTCTTGTCTGTATATACGTGAGAGAGAGGATGGAAACTTATTGAGAAATTCAAATGATTTCCTTATGATACTTTCCCTCGTTAGACTTCAATCAACATCAATAAGGGAGAGCATCATGGGATGATTACTTAATTTGTACCAAATTACCAATTAGCTATGCAGTAGGGATTCTTGTAATTATATACACCGGAATTCTAGTACAATCAAAATTAATGCAATTGAAGTAAATTTCAAAGCTTCCAAACCTACATTTAAGATGGTATTAGAGTCCCTCCTTGGCATAGATGTGGGTTCGGTACGGTTATCGTACTAAACCCCTTATATTAATTACCATACCAAGTTTTTGATATGACAAAATTCATTACTATTACCATGCTAAAATATGGGTATATCAAATTTCGGTATGCAAAAATTTTCGGTTGGCATGTTATAGTAATGGCAATGTCATTCTTTTAAAGGAAAACTAATGAAAAACGCTTCAAAACTTTGAGTTTTAACCAAAAATCATCATATAACTTTATTTAATGATAATGACAAGAGAAATATAAAAACAAAAAAACAAAAAACAAAAAAAACCTAACTAAAGGTGCAGACAAAGAGCACCCAACCAATCCCTTAGTTGCATAACCCTTTAACATAATTCAATTATATTTTATTCCTCTAAAATTAAAATTTCAAATTGAAGTGGATTCTATTTGATTCAAAACCACATTTGGGGCAATATGGTTGGGAAGAAGTCGGTCAGGTGTGGGTTGGGATGGTTGGGGGTAGAGTAGGGCAACATTATTGACAACATCTGACACACCCCGTCCCGAAGGAGGGCATGTTGGCCGTCACGTGAGAGTGACGTAACCATTTACACAGTTCGGAAGCTTTAAAGATACAATTACTAAGATGTAACACCCGAGGGTGAGTCCTACTTTTGTGAATTCTGTCAGAACACCGTGAGAATCCTCGTGAGCCACCAACACTGCTAACTAGAACCTGAAGGGGCACAAAACAAGATTGAGTGGGTCAGTAAAACAAAGTTTTTCGAAAATATTTCATTTAATAACATTTCTAACCCCTCGCTGTAAAACCTGTATACTTTCCCAGAAAAATAATATATAATACGTATATAAATCTTCAAATAGCTCAATTCACAAATCTTTATCAAAACCAGAAAGTATGTCATGCTATGCATCAAAACATAATAAGGATGCAACAATATAACAAGTGAAATAAGGAATCAACCGGAGACCCTGCAGCTATCATGTACTGTTAATTCTATAGCTCAATATCCAACCCAACCGGAGTCACCAACTGTGACCTGTACGGCACTACTCTGCACATAAATCGGAACTACCTGAAGTAGTCTGTACGACAAGGATGGTGTAAGAATACGCTCTAGTGCTTCTCTCATCAACAGCTGTATAAATATCTAAAGTCACCTACAAGTTGGAACCACCTCTAATGGTCTGTACGACATGTCGGAACCACCTCTCATGGTCTGTACGACATGCACCTACTTGGATCCAAGGTGAGCGTGTGGTGCGGGGTGAATAATATAAGCACTAACACCAAAGGTGCAGGTTATGAGCTCTCAACACAATTCACATCATCAATAAATCATATGAACAATATAAACTCACCTGATACTCACCTGTGCGTCCACAACACCATTTAACATATATACATCAAATACTAATTCACATATTTCATATAATATGCATGCATGGCATTTGAAAACATACTTTCATTTAAATTCAATTTCTGGGAAAAATCAATAATATATAGGTATATACAGAAAATACTGCCCACTCACCTGGGGTCTGCGCTACAACTCCCTAACATAAGAACCAAGGCGTCCTGAACGCTCGGTGCCTAAAACAGTTATCAAACCATATCTCAGAACTCTTATCCATAGAATATATAACTTATATAAAACATGTCACTACGTAGTTCGATCCAGAAGATCTGCAACTCAGATTTCCAATCCATAACTTCCAGAGGTCCACAATATATCTCTAGAACAACATCCTAAAATTTCGATCCGGAAGATCTGCTACTCAGATTTCCAATCCATAACTTCCAGAGGTCCACAATATATCTCTAGAACAACATCCTAAAATTTCCTTAACATCCAACGGTCGGATCTCCGTCAATTGTCAAAACCAAGTGACGTTTAACATTGTATTTTATGAACTTACAACTCCAATTCCGGAAGATCCGTAAATCGGATTCCCAATCCGTAAGTTCCTATAATCCTCAAATATAACGTATTACAACGTATCAAAGATTGGTGATGATCCAACTGTCGGATCGTCAATTCATATTTTCACCTAACCACGAATCGTAACGAACTTAGGTTCAATTACTCAATTTACGTCAATCAATTATAAAAAATGAACCTAGAAAATTAAACACATGCTAAGAATGACATTGGCGGGCCACTGACCACGCGCCGCCGCACGGGCCGCCCGGGCTCGCCCGAAAATTAAACTATTTTTAAAATTTCTCAAAAATTACATAATTGAATATCTCAAAGAGTAGAACAACTTTCATACCTATGACCAAAGCCAATTTGGCTTGGAAAGGCTCCAATTTCATCAAAACCCGTCGGAACCCTAGTTTTTGGTGTGATTCGATTCGACCTTCAAACATGCTCTGACGCCTCCACCACTGCCTGGGATTTGTTCCTGGGTTCTAAGGGAGTATAATGGTGGTGGTAATTGGAAGGAATCATTTCAAAATTCACCAGAGAAAGGAAAAACCCGCCGGAACCACCGTGGGTGTACGGCTTCAATTCGAATAAATTTGACAAGAAAGTTGATAATCTACCACCACAGGGATGTTGGGCTCGTCGAGAACATTCCATAGACACTGGAATCACCTCTAACGGACCTCGGGCGAAGGAGATACGACCGGGTTAAGAACCGGGTTGTAATATGGAACCGGGTCGTAAGTCCAGTTAGCTAGTTCTTCTTCTTCCTCCTTTCCCTCCTGCTCTCTTCTCTGGTTGGCCAGCCCTTCCTCTCTCCTCTCCTAATTCTCCAACTCTCTCTCTCTCACTCCCGGAGCTCTTCCTCCTCTATTCGACGTCTCTCTCCCTGATTTTTCTTCTTCCCGATTCCCCTCTTTCTTTCCCATATTCTAATCATTCTAATAACAACTAATAAAATAATAATACTTATAAATATATATATATATATATATATATATATATATATATATTAACCAAAGTAAAAGTACTTCTCAGGTTAGAGTTCCGTAAAAACTTTAACCGTAACTCCAAATCCTCTTGTGCTCGTATTGTCGAGTATTTCAGGAATACGCTGAAATAATTTCGTACTTCTCACTATACGTTGGTCAACGAAAGTAAAAAACCCTTCACCTCTAGTGCATTTTCGTAAAATCAGAGACGGGCTGTGACAACATCGTTGGACTCATCACCCATTTTCTAGTAATGGTATTGAGCTATTAGCCATGCATGACTTTAATGGCGTGGACATTGATTTCTATCATGTTTATTTTTTATTTTTTATTATATATATATATCTTTTTATTGCATTTTGGTGAAAGAACTTGAAAATCTAGGACGAGCATCTACCGTTAAGTTTCATAAACAGTATAGAAAGTTTCATAAACAGTGTCGTACCATTAAGTTTTATAAACAGTGTAGTACCGTTAAGTTTCATAAATAGTGTAATAAGTTTCATAAACAGTGTAGCAAGTTTCATAAACAATATAGTGAGTTCATAAATAGTATAGTAAGTTTCATAAACAGTTTGTATGAGGGCGCGCAGTCCGCGCGTCAGTTTTTTTTTTTAAATATTAAAATTATGTATTTTTCATTAAAATATAAGTTTTTTTTTTGTCATTTTTTATTAAAATTTAAGTCTTTTTCATTAAATAAAATTATAGCCTGGTTTTTTATTAAAATAAACCTAGTCCAAGCTCAAATAATTTTTCCTACTCAATGAAGCGTTTAGCCCAAAACGGTACAGTTACCATATCATTACCAATTGGTACAAAATTTTAGCATAAAATTGATATGGTACGTTAATATGGTAAACTTTTCCACTTCTACTTGGGCTTTTGATTCTTTACAATTTTTTTTCTTCTCCTTCTTACTCCTATAAGTTGGATGTCTCATTTTCAAACATTGGAGACACGTTCAGATGCTAAGAGTGATTCCAAGGATTCCTTTGGTCCCTTTTTCGCCATCATTCCAATCATACCGGAATAATGCTTGTTTCTAAGCCTCTACCGGTGATAACTACGGCATTTGGTGTCGCTCCATGACGATTACGCTCAGTTCGAAAAACAAGTTAGTGCTCATAGATGGTGAATCTGCAAGAAAGTAAAGAACACAAGATGTATCGTGGTTCACCCCAATGTTTGGGTTACGTCCACACTGATGTTGATTGTATTTCTCTCTAACTGTATGTATGGGTTACAAGTGTGAAGGGGAGTTACCCAGAGAATGAAAGAGTTTGAGAGCAGGGACTGTGGTGAGGATGAGACCTCTATTTAGGGGATGTGAGGCTTGAGGTTTGTGAGGGTGAGGAGACCCTTTTATAGAATAAAAGCTCATCACTTATTACATATTTGCCCCTTCATCTATTACATAATTACATTTGAGTCCTCCGAATATTTATACGAGGTCTAAATATGGAGGTCCTAAGTATGGTATAAACAGTAGTCCCTCAAATCTTCAGTCGAGAGAGTCTTTTGGCTAGAGACTTGAAATTCAGTCCATATGTGGGCCGAAGTAACTAGATGTCGTCTAGAACTGATACTCAATATGAGGCGTTTCTCAATGTGAAATGATACTCAACTAGAAGTAGAACATGTTGCGAGGCTGCTCTGCTTGTGACTTATGTTGCCTTGGTTGGCTCTGCTTGTGGCGTTGAAGGTGAGGGAGTCCCTTTTATAGAATAAAGGCTCGCTCCTCAATACATAAATGATGGGCTAGAGTTGATGCTCGCGGCGAGCCGGTTGCTCAGTAGGCGGCGATGCTCTCTAATGATGGTGAGGGAGTCCCTTTTATAAAATAAGGGCGCTCCTCAGTACATAAATAATGGGTTAGGAGTGATGCTCGCAGCGAGGCGGTTGCTCAGCTGGTGGCGATGCTCTCTAATGAGGGTGAGGGAGTCCTTTTTATAAAATAAAGGCTCGCTTCTCAGTACATGAATAATGGGTGCTCTTTAATGAAAGTGAGGGAGTCCCTTTTATAGAATAAGGGCTCGCTCTTCAATACATAAGTAATGGGTTAGAGTCCTCCAAGTATTTTTCATGAGGCCCAATTGTAGAAGCCCAATATATGGTACATAGTGTAGTCCCCAAGTCTTCAGTCAATAGAGTCTGTTGGTTGGAGACTTCAAATTGAATCCATGTATGAGCCGAATTGGCGGTTGTTTGGAGGCGGTATTTGTATACCCTGCATTGAAGCTTTGTAGGTGAAGCTTTGCAAGTGAAGCTTTGAAGCGGGAACTTTTGTAAATGAAGCTTTTGAAGTTGGAGCTCTCGAAGCTGGAGCTCTGTAAATGAAGCTTTCGAAGCTGATTGACATGCGTGATGCTCATGAATGTTTATGTTGATTGACATGAGTGATGCTCATATATGTTGACATGAGTGATGCTCATGAATGTTGACATGAGTGATGTTCATGAATGTTTATGTATGATTGACATGAGTGATGTTCATGTATAATTTTGGAGTACTGGACGTACTTTTGATCACCTAGTGGGTGATAATAGCGGCAGGCTGCCGAATAATTTTGGAGTACTTTTGATCACCTAATGGGTGATAATAGGGGCAGGCTGCCGAATAATTTTGGAGTATTGGATTTACTTTTGATCACCTGGTTGGTGATAATAGCGGCAGGCTGCCGAATAATTTTTGGAGTACTGGATGTACTTTTGATCACCTGGTTGGTGATAATAACGGCAGGCTGCCGAATAATTTTTGGAGTACTAGACGTACTTTTTTTTTTTTGGCATGCTGCCTTCTTTACACATCAGTATAACTGTACAATAGTTGCTCTAGTTTGCAGAAGACAACTTAATAAAATATTTATCAATGACAGTGGGTATGGGCTGTAAGGATAAGAGTTTTATCTTTGTGGTTGTTTTCCATAAGTGCGAATGGATGACTGAGTCAAAAATATGAGAAAAGTAAAGTAAAGCTCTTTTCTTTACTTTGCAGACGGCAGACAAAAGTAAAGTAAGGCTTTTTTTTTTCTTTACTTTGCTTTACTTTGCAGATTGCAGATGGCACTCAGGTTATCTGTTTTATCTCTTTTCCACCGCATCTCTGTCTCTGTCTCTGTCTCTGTGCTGCTGTCATACACACCCAGTTAATCATTAATATCTTCTTTACAGTTTGTCCCCTACCCACTTGCGGTCCTACTAAGTCAAATCCCAATCTCTCATATTTTATTTTCTACTCAGTCAACTTTTTTCATCACCGACGATCCTCTGCCTAGTAGCGGTCCAATTCGAGCGAAAAAATGGTGGACTCCTGACGTGGCCATCTGTTGACCTTTCCGAGCTGCAAGTTCAGGAAAGCCACCATTTCATTTATCGAGCTCGACCTGAGAAACTGGCCCATCGGAGACATCGGCGGTGACACATCCGGCGAGTCTTCCAGCATCAGAACCTATGAGTTTCTTGAGCTCCGATTGGACTTTGTAAAACACATGCCTCCAGCTTCCTCTGTTTTCCTTTATTTTTCTCCGTCTTCTCAGAGCTCGAACTCTCAGAAAGATGCCCGCAAATCATTCACTTCCAGTTTCTTTGGAGCAATTAACAGAGCAGCCGGGGCTACCAGATGACTGTCGTCTCTGTCCCTCAAGCTCCAGCCCATCTCCTCAGGTCGCTTGGTAAAGTGACCATAGACACCCTGGGCAATATCAAGGCTCTGCTGCTCAATATTAACAGGACCTTGCAGTTATCGGCATCAAGACCCACATCATCGGAAACAAATCCAATGGCGCGGAAAGTGTCACGGACGATCATCTCATAGTCAACATTGGCCTTGGTAGTGATCTCTCCGAACACCATGACCATGTTGGTTTGTGGCGGAGGTGGCGATCGGAGCCGCTGGCCGAAACAAAGAAGGCGTGAGTAAAAACTGATGTTTGAGGGACTAAGACGAGGAGGATGAACTGGGAGTTGTTGGGAATGAGAAAGTAATTAAGAGGGTAGAATTGGAAATTGCCATATCTGATCTCTCTCATCATTTTCTTCTCAGCTAGGGCATGCAGATTGCAGAGCTTTTTCCAAAGGTTTTGATCGGAAATTGCTTTTGGCTTTTGGCTTTTTGTGACAAGAACGAGGCTTTAGCTTCGTTTGTGGGAGTACTGTAGCCCAATCTGATTCGAACGAACGAGATAAAGCCATCCCTCCATTTTTTGATCGGTTTGCGACATAACTATTTCGCAGAACCTCAATCCCCGATAAACCCACCTCTCAAATTCGATCACTTTTCAGTATCTCAACATCCATGCAAAATCTTGGGCTTCGTTTGTGTGTAGGTCGGAGTTAAACCTGGCTCGGCTTGTTTCATAGCAGTGGAAAGAGAGATTTGAGTGCGGATGAGATAGCAGAATGGTGATCCTCTGAAGTTTTGAACTCAATCAAGCCATTGAACATAGAGAATCGTGGCGTTCGTCTTTGGAATTGTAGGTGGGATTCTCTCTTTCTCCCTTTTTCTCTCTGCTGGAATGGATTGGAACTGAGCCGGAGCTCTAGAACCCACAAACCCGTCGGAGTTTACATGGAGAAGAGCACCAGAATCTGTAAAAAATGCATAGATGCAGGTTATGAAGGTTTGAAGCACGATGTGGTGACGGAGAGTGGTGAAAGTGATGGTGGTGTCTCTCGGTGCAAGAGCAAATTGAGAGATAGATAGAATGTCTCTTGGTGAGGTTGTGAAGGTTTCACGGTGGTGATATGAAAAAAATGAAAGAGAACCGACATAGATTTTCGTGTCGTTTCCCACAGACGGCGCCAAATGTTGCTGCACAAAACCGGAGGTCTTGGAACAACGTAAATCCGACCGTGAATCTGCAAGAAAGTAAAGAACACAAAATGTATCATGGTTCACCCCAATGTTTGGGCTACGTCCACACTGATGTTGATTGTATTTCTCTCTAACTGTATGTATGGGTTACAAGTGTGAGGGGGAGTTACCCAGAGAAATAGAGAGTTTGAGAGCAGGGACTGTGGTGAGGATATGACCTTTGTTTAGGGGATGTGAGGCTTGAGGTTTGTAAGGGTGAGGAGGCCCTTTTATAGAATAAGGGCTCCTCACTTATTACATATTTGCCCCTTCATCTATTACATAATTACATTTGAGTCTTCCGAATATTTATACAAGGTCTAAATACGGAGGCCCTAAGCATGGTATAAACACCTTTGGCCCCTTTTTCACCATCGTTCCAATCATACCGGAATAATGCTTGTTTCTAAGCCTCTACCGGTGATAACTATGGCATTTGGTGTCGCTCCATGACGATTACGCTCTGTTCGAAAAACAAGTTAGTGCAAGAAAGTAAAGAACACAAAATGTATCATGGTTCACCCCAATGTTTGGGCTACGTCCACACTGATGTTGATTGTATTTCTCTCTAACTGTATGTATGGGTTACAAGTGTGAGGGGGAGTTACCCAGAGAAATAGAGAGTTTAAGAGCAAGGACTGTGGTGAGGATATGACCTTTGTTTAGGGGATGTGAGGCTTGAGGTTTGTAAGGGTGAGGAGGCCCTTTTATAGAATAAGGGCTCCTCACTTATTACATATTTGCCCCTTCATCTATTACATAATTACATTTGAGTCTTCCGAATATTTATACAAGGTCTAAATACGGAGGCCCTAAGTATGGTATAAACACCTTTGGCCCCTTTTTCACCATCGTTCCAATCATACCGGAATAATGCTTGTTTCTAAGCCTCTACCGGTGATAACTATGGCATTTGGTGTCGCTCCATGATGATTACGCTCTGTTCGAAAAACAAGTTAGTGCTCATAGATGGTATTATTGAAAAGCCAAATGCGAAGAAGATCACTGAACTTGCTCTTTGGCAAAGGTGTAACGACATGGTACTTACGTGGATTGTCAACGTCCTCGCATCCGACATAATATCAAGTGTTGTGTATTTGAGGACCGCTGGAGATGTTTGGGAAGATTTCAAAAGAGAGGTTTGCGAAGCAAAACATCTCATTCAACGTGAAAGTTCACGCACCACTTGAAACCAACAACCAATCAATGTTTACTTCACCCAACTGAGGAGTTTATAGGATGAGATAAAGGTATGTCAGATGGTGGAAGCATGTTCTTGTGGTGCTGCCAAATCCCACGGTGAACAAGTGAAACTACAACAGTGTTGTAGATTCTTATGAGCCTTGATGAGTTGTAAAGAGCAATTATTGGTCATATTCTTCTAACACAACCCTTCCATCCACCCACAAGATCTATTTCCTCTTGTATCAAGAAGAGAAACAATAAGGCATAGCCACTGTGCAAGCCTTGATTGAACCGGCAGCCATGGCGGTGCAGTTTTCACGTAATAATGGCAAGGGACGATCAACGAAAACGTAAACCTCTCCTCTGTTTGTAATGTGACCACGACCATCACACCTTTGACACTTGGGTCATCATTTTCATGGTAAATCCGAAGAAACTAGTGATGGCGATCGTAAAAAGAAAGCCAAAGGTAGTAGGTCAAGTGGCGGATGTGGTTCATTAGCCAACAGTATTCAATCCATAAGGTGTGCTAAAATAACGCCCAGCCTTATTCAAGAGCAGTCCAACAAATTTTATCAATGATGAGCCAGAAATTAAGCATGGAAAGCAAAGCCAATGCAATCACTACTACAGGTAGGGTTCTGACAAGTGGGTACTTGATAGTGGTGCAACAGACCACGAGTTAGGTTTTCCATTGGCTCAAGCAACATTTTAACCACCATTGCATGTCATGGCCTTACCTGATGGCACCCTGCTAGATTTTCATTGGACACCATTTTGGACAAAAATAATACAAATTATATGATCTTCACTCCAAACATATTTTTACGAGTCGAGATGTTGTTTTCCATAAGGATGTGTTTCCTTATCATGGCCAAAAGGAATTAAATCCTCATACAAACAACCATCATACATCTATGTTCAATTCTTGCATTGAGCCTTCCTCACCATGGCATAAATTGCATGACCGCACCAGTGCCTCACAAAATATTGAGACACCTCTTGATATTGCTCCTGATTATCAGCTCTATGACACGCAGTCAATTGATGAGCACCTTGCTGCTATCACGCAGCCTGATGATTAGTTATTTAACACGCAGTCACCTGATGAGCACCTTGCTGCTATCACGTAGCCTGAAGATCCCATGATGAGCACCTTGCTGTTATCACGTAGCCTGAAGTTCCCCTGATGAACACCTTGCTGCTATCACGTAGCATGATGATCATCTCTGTGAGACGCAGCCTGATGATTAGCTATCTGACACACAACTTGCCACTCAACTTGCCTTTGCTTTCGCTTCTATCCCTCTCTGGGGATCTTGTGACCTTACAACTATGAAGCTTAACGACTATGTTTGTCCCTTTCTTACATTGCCCCCTCCCCCACGCATGCCCTCGTCTACCCAGTTCCAGTACTAGACATCCATTTTCAAATTTTTTATCCTACCAATAATTGTCGCCGCTAATCGCTATAGTCTGCCTTCCTTTCTAGTTTTTCTACCATTGTGGAGTCAACCACTTATGCAAATGCGTGCAAAGATCCTAAATGAATTCAAGCCATGGATGACAAAATCCAAGCTCTCGAGGCTAGTAACACTTGGGGTACTACTTATTTACCCCATGGTAAGGCATCCATTGGTTGCAAATGGGTCTATTAAGTCAAGTACAAATCTGATGGCAGTATTGAAAGTTACAAAGCTCGTTTGGTCGCTAAGAAGTACACTTAGTTATAGGGTATTGGTTATGATGATACATTTTCCCCTACTGCCAAACTGGTCACATTCCGCTGTCTTCTTACTTTTGCTACCGCCTCTTCCTGATCTTTACATCAGCTGGATGTTCATAATGCATTCCTTCATGGTGATCTCATGGAGGAGGAAATATACATCACCTCAATAAATCGCTTTGTGCTTTAAAGCAAGTCCCTCGACAATGCTTTTCAAGTCTTTGCAAGCCATTAAGACCGCTGGTTATGTTCAATCAAAAGCAAATTATTCGCTTTTCAATAAACGTGAAGGTAAGTCATTTACTGCATTCCTTATTTATGTTGACGACATTTTGATTACAGGATACAATTCAACTGCAATTAATGACCTAAAACATTTTTTAAAATACCAAGTTCTACATCAAAGATCTTGGTAATTTAAAATACTTTTTAGGCATAGAAGTGGCGCGTTCAAAAAAGGGGATTTTTATCTTGCAAAGGAAATATTTGTTGGATATTCTTGATGATATGGGTCTTTTAGGATCACAACCTAGCACTTTCTCTATTGAGAAAAATCTAAAATTGCTTTTTGATGAGGGTGAAATGCTCAATGATCATGTTAAATATAGGAGATTGATTGGTCATCTAATTTATCCCACTATTATCCTGCCATATATCATGTACTTGTTCCACTTGTTGAGTAGATTCATGCAAGCACCTCAGAAGTCACACTATGAGGCTGCATTGCGCATTTTGAGATACTTAAAACAGACACCCGAACAAGGTATTATGTTTTTTTTTCTTTTCAGATAATGATTTGAAGTTGAAAGCATACTTAACTTGGATAGCGCGAGGTGCCCAACCACTCGGTGGTCCACCACTGATTATTACATTTTTTTTGGGAGACTCTTATTTCATGAAAAAAAACGTCAAAGGACAGTCTCTTTGTCCTCTGCCGAAGCAGAGTATGAATCCATGACAACAGCTTGTTGCGAGTTGGCTTGGCTACAAAATCTATTTCATGATCTACAACTTTGCAACAAGGGGGTTGCAACTTTGTTTTGTGATAATCAAGTTGCTCTTCACATTTCAGCACTCCATGAACCTACACAGCACATTGAGATTGATTGTCACTATGTCCAAAATAAAATCATGGAAGGAAAAGTTGTCACAAGTTATTATGTTCCATCCATGTCACAGCTCACTGACATTATCTATTCTGAAGTTGAGGAGTAATTTGACTTTAGCTTAGCTACAGTCAATTTTTTTTTACCCTTGATTTCACTTTATTTACAACAAAGCCATGGGATTTGGGGCTGGGTTGAAAGGTAGTTATTAAAAGTTAGGAGGGTAATTTTATCTCTGACCAGATTTTGAAATAGAGAGCTACTAAATCCACCCTATTGTCTTATTTTTCCCACCCACCTTAAAAAGTTAAAAAATTAAAATGATATTTCCTCACCCACTATTATTCTCAAAATAACCTTAAATATATACATACATATGAAATTATAAAATTGTCTCTTGAAAAATATAAACAAATAATATGTAAATGAAAACTACTAAGGTCTACAGATTCAAATAGAAACGACAGAGGTCTCCAAATTCAAAAGAATTCGACAACGACAAATTCAAAAATACCATGGACAAATTCAAATGACCCACACACAAATTATTCTTCTACCTTTTCAATGGAAACATAATCTTCTACTTCTTCCGTAAAAGCTAATCTGCTACCTCTTCCGTTGAAGCGTCATCTTCCACATCTTCCATAGAAGCATCATCTTCCACCTCTTCAATGAAAAAGTCATCTTCTAAGTCCATTGATATTTTTTTTATTTTCTTCGAATGAAACGAGATGAAAATATGAGTTAGGATTTAAGGTAGACAAATCGTCTCCCGCACCCAACTTTTTTTTTAATTAAGCAAAACAAGATAATTAATGTCTTTATCAATCTTTTTGCAAATGGACAAATTTATATAAAAAATTCATTAAAAAGTGGGTGGGAAGATAAGATATTAGATGGGAAGATAAGATATTAGGTGGGAATAACATCACTCTTGAAATATTTACGGTTTTTCCAGTCTATTCTAAAATGGGCCCTCGTTTTGCGTTATTTACATTTCTGCCGGTTTGTGGCTGTGCTTCTGCCATTACTTACATTTCTGAGGGCACTACGGTTCGGGACCGAATGGGGGCAGGCATTGCGGGACAGCCGTTGCAGAGAGATGGGAGGATATCGATGGCTACGAGGGATTTCAGGTGTTCGCAGAGAGATGGGAGGATTTTCTGCAAGGGTTGAAGTGAACGGGTAAGGGAGGTATGACCTTGCACAGAGGGAAAGACAGAGAAAGACGGAGAGTCGTCATCATCAGCAAGAAAAGATTAAGGAGTCAAACTCCTCAACCCTTCTTCAGTTCATTCTCAATTTTCTCACCCTACAACTTTCTCTCTCTAAAACCCGTCTCCTTCCTCTTGGAATCCCAAACCTTTCAGGGCCACGCACGCCTCTGCGATCACAAACCCTAATCCTTTGTACGGTCTCAAGAATTGGAGATTTTATGTATATAGTGTTGATTTATATTCTTTTTGCGGCGTATGAAGCTCTGAGAAAAAAAACCCTCAGGAAGTTAATCGAGCTGCTATCGGTCACTAGCTTGAGGACCATACCTAGCTGGAGCGGACGAGATCGATCGAGTTGGCTTTCGTGTTCATTTCAACTTTCTTTTCCAGTTTTCTGTTTGGTTGGTGGGAAAATCCCTACTCTCTGTTCATCCCCAAACCTTTAAATCCACGCTTTCAAGGTAATACCCGGCTTCTTAATTTAATTCCATTTTTAATTCAGTTTTCCATTTCCAATACCTACAAATATAATTACACAAGGAATAATAGAAAGTAAAATTTCACATCTCCAGAAATTTTTGTTTTCTAATCCTCCGCGGTTTCTCGGCAAACAAACGGAGCGTTAAACAATTTTAATTAACTAAAATAACGATTTTTATTTATTCGTTTGTTGAACGGATTTTTGATAAATCCGTTGCTATTAGAGCTCGATCTCTCATTCTCTCAACTAGGGGTGGAATTTTTTCTCGAAAATCCCGAACCGTCCCGATCCCGTCCCGAAATTTGACCGAAAAAATCCCGAACCGAATTTCCCGAAACCTTTGGTACCCGAAACCGAACCCGTCCCGAAAGTTTCGGATTGGGATTCGGCCACAGCTTTGAAAGTTTTCGGTAATCCCGAACCGAACCGATTATTATATATATATATATTTATTTATTTTTAATTTTTAATTAGAAATTACTTGAACCGTTGGATTTGTTAAAATCAAATCCAACTGTCCATTGAGTTAGGTTAGGTCATTTGTTAGGTGGGTGTCTCTCTCTCTCAGACTCACTCTTGCTCTCGCTCACAGTCTCTCGGTCTCTCCGCTCTCGCTCACAGTCCCTCTCTCACAGACTCACAGTTAGTCGGAGCGAACCCTCTTGCTGTCTCCTTCCTCTCCAGACGTAGTGTCCTCTCACGCTCGGTCGTGGTCCTCTCCAGACGCTATCCTCTCGCACTTGCTCTCCCGGCTGAAGTCCAGGTTCGTCTTCGTCTTCTTCTTCGTTTGAATCCCACCAGTTTTCTTCTCTCTCTCTCTCTCTCTCACAGTCTCACAGTCTCACTCACAGTCCCGCCGCCCGTGCTCCCGTCGCTCCACGCCTCTGTCGAATCCACGCCGACTCACACTCTCACTCAGAGTCCCGCCGCCAATGCTTCCGCCGCTCCACTCCTCCGTTGAATCCACGCCGCTCCTCATCTTCCACAACTCACGCAGACGCAGGACAAGAAGGAACCAATTGAGTCTTAAAATCCAGGTTAGGGTTTTTTATTTTCACTGGGTTTTGTTCTTTAGCATTTTCGGATATCGAATGCCTCTTTAATGGAGTGTGAACATATTCGGGATTAGGGAATGCCTCTTTAATGGAGCAATTTCGGATATCGAATTCTGAACTATTTGCGTATTTTGTTGAGTTATTGCAAATTGGTTCAACTGATGAACCAAAAATTAACTTGATTATATTCAATTAACCTGATTATATTCAATTAACTTGATTATATTCTGAGATAAATATGTGTTTATGGATCAGTTTATGGAATGTGTGTGATATATTATGGAATGGATCAGTTTATGGATCAATTAACTTGCTTTAATCTTATATGAATATTATATATATGCTGAAGTGTGTTGTGATATATTATTGTGCATTATCAGGATGGACGGGTCTGGTAGTGGTAGTGGTAGTGGTAGCCAATCACAATCTACTAGTACACCTAGGACCCTGGATTCGAAACAACCATTGTTGTCACAAGGGGTGATGGGGGATCAAGTTGTTGCTCACACTTTCAATCAAAAAAGACTTGATATGAAATGTGTGAAGTGGATAATAAAAGCGGAGATGCCTTTTAGGGTGGTTGATCAAGAGGACTTTAAAGATTGGATCCATGACTTGAATCCAAAGTACAAGCTTCCAAATAGGCACAAGGTGGCGGCGGCGGTTTTAGAATTGTATTTTACAGAGAAGGGAAAAATCAAGAGTGTGGTTGATTCATCAACAAGGGGAAGGGCCGAAGGGGCAAAAGGGAATGAACTTACTTAAGCTTCATTTTGGTTGCATGCACTTTCTTGCTTATAAACTATGTTTTGCTTTTGGTTTGTAACTTAATCTAAATTCATTCGGAAGTTTGGTTTGTAAAACTTAACTTATTTCATTTTGGTTGCATGCACTTTTAATTAACTAGTTTGGTAGACAATTGTGAACTTAAGCTTAACTTGTTAGTTGTTGCTTCCTTGGTATGAAAATTGAAACAGATGGTAATGTGAAACTGAAATTGTGATATTGTGAAACTGAAACAGGCAAGCTGCCTGCAATTGTTAACCTTTTTTTCTTTTTTTTTTCTTGAAAAATGGGTGGGTTTACTTGTTCAAGAGCTTAAAATTGTAAAAAGTTTTAAAAGCCCAACATTTTGGGCTTCAAGGCCCAATCCCGAAGTGACCCGAAAATCCCGAAACACTTTCGGGAATCCCGAATTTCGGGATCCCAATAGTTTCGGTTCGGTTTCGGGATATAAAATCCCATCCCGAAATGTTTTGGTTTGGGATTTGGGTTAGGGGTTTCGGTTCGGGATCCCGACCCCAACCACCCTTACTCTCAACCTTTGGTCCAACTCTCTCTCACAGCTCCTCCATTTCTCCTCGTTCAAATCTCAGAGACGCCAACCACAATCGCTTCCTCTCAGCACAATTAGTTTCCATGATTACTCTTAAATCCTAATTCTCTCTCCTCTCTCTAAAATCCATTTTTCGATTTCTGAATAGGGTGAATGGATATTGTTTCTGTGTGCGGGTGGTACTCGGAGAAGTTTGTGAAGGGCCCTGGGACAAGGAGGATTGCATTTCAGAGTAGCAGAAATACAATACTATTAAGGATAGTTTATCTTGATTTTTCTGTTGTAATTAGTTGTAGGACAGATAGGATTGTTGTGCCTTGTTGGCAAATGTATAGCCGCTTAGTTGGCATATGTATAGCTCTATATAAACCAATGATGTACTCTAATTAATTTTCAATGAAACAGTTTTCCTAATATGGTATCAGAGCAAAATGGTTGTGTGGAACGTAAGCATTGACACATAGTGGAAACTGCTCGAACCCTTTTAGCTGCCTCTCATGTTCCTCATATTTACTGGGTTGAAGCATTCTCTACATCAGTGTATCTTATCAACCGTTTGCCTACCATGTCTAGATCCTGCCCTTGGGAACATTTATTCAACAAGCCTCCAGATTATACAACATTGAAAGTGTTTGGGTGCAGGTGTTTTCCTTGGTTAAAACCCTATGTAGCTTCTAAACTGGAGCCTAAAAGTAAGCCCTGTGTCTTTCTTGGCTATAGTCTCAATCATAAGGGCTATAGGTGTCTTGATATTCAATCCCGCAAGGTGTATATCTCAAGACATGTTATATTTGATGAATTGACCTTTCCATTTCATCAAGTCTCTCCAGTTTCACCTGTCATAAACTCACCTCTTACCCTTCCATCTTCAATCCCTTCCACTCTTGTCTTCACCAACCTCCCTCCACCTATACACCCTATTACCTCTTCATATAATCAAAATTCCTCACCTTCTCCACCCATCTCTCCCATCTCTCCCACTTCCATCTCTCCTCATTCTTCACCTATACTACCATTACCACCTTCAAATCCAGACACTCACCATATGCAAACCCGATCCAAATCAGGTATTTTTAAACCTAAGGCTTATTCCGCCACTAAACACCCTCTTCCTTCTCACATATCTCCTGATTTTCTTCCCACCACTTATCTCCAAGCCTCCAAACATTCTCACTGGAGATAGGCCATGCAGGAGGAATTCAATGCTTTGGTCAATACCAATACTTGGTCTTTTGTTTCTCCTCATCCATCTCAAAATCTTGTTGGATGTAAATGGGTTTTTCGCATTAAAAGGAAAGCTGATGGCACTATTGACCGCTATAAAGCACGGTTGGTCGCAAAAGGTTTCCATCAACAAGAAGGTTTGGACTACACAGAAACCTTCAGTCCGGTTGCTAAACCGGTTACTATCCGGCTTCTTCTCACTCTTGCTTCTCAGTATGACTGGTTTCTAAACCAGCTAGATGTCAGTAATGCTTTTCTGCATGGCATTCTCTCTGAAACTGTATTCATGCAGCAACCCTTTGGCTTTCAAGATCCTACTAAGCCGAATCATGTTTGCAAGTTACATAAGAGTCTTTATGGCCTCAAGCAAGCTCCTCGTGCTTGGTATGAGAAACTTCATGGTGCACTTAAATCTATGGGATTTTGTGGTTCACAAAATGATCATTCACTTTTTGTCAAGAAGGATCCTTCTCTGGTGTTTATCCTTGTTTATGTGGATGACATTTTAGTCACCGGTCCATCTTCCCAAGCTTGCAAGGATACAATAGCTCAACTCAGTGCTCTTTTTCCGGTCAAGGATCTAGGTCCCCTACATTTGTTCCTTGGCATTGAGGTTCACAGGTCCTCTTCTGGAATCTTTATCTCTCAAACTAAATATATTCTTGATCTGCTTACCAAGACCAATATGGCCGGTGCAAAACCATGTGCTACACCTCTTAGTACATCTAAGTTGGATCATTCTTCTCCTTTGCTCTCTAATCCAGAAGAATACAGATCGATTGTTGGTGGCCTACAGTATCTTACTTGGTTCCGACCTGACCTTTCTTTTGCTGTTAACTTGGTTTGTCAATTTATACATCAACCAAGACAATCACATTTCCAGGCAGTTAAACACATATTGCGCTATCTGAAAGGCACACTTGAGCTTGGTCTCTGGTTTCCAAAAACCTCAGGTTCTCTCACTGTTAATGCCTTCTCTGATGCAGATTAGGCAGGATGTTCACTGGATAGAAAATCTACAGGTGGTTATTGTATTTTTCTGGGCAACTCTCTCATTAGTTAGAGTGCTAAAAAGCAGCCAACCGTGGCTCGTTCCTCCACTGAAGCAGAGTATCGCTCCTTAGCAAACACCGCTGCTGAAATTACATGGCTTTGCAAGTTACTTGTTGATGTTGGTGTCTCTCTATCGTGTCTCTCTATCATGTTCTCCTACATTGTGGTGTGATAACATTTCGGCGATATCCTTAGCTAAGAATCCCTTATTTCATGCCCGGACAAAACATGTAGAGATTGACTATCACTATATCCGGGAAAAGGTTCTTTCCAATGTTGTCACTGTTCAGTTTGTGTGTTCACAGGACCAAATTGCGGATATTTGCACCAAATCTCTGCCTACTTCTCGGTTTTTACTTCTTCGAGACAAACTATCTCTTCGGTTACCTACGCTCAGTTTGAGGGGGCATATTAAGGATAGTTTATCTTGATTTTTCTATTGTAATTAGTTGTAGGACAGATAGGATTGTTGTGCCTTGTTGGCAAATGTATAGCTGCTTAGTTGGCATATGTATAGCTCTATATAAAGTTATAAACCAATGATGTACTCTAATTAATTTTCAATGAAACAGTTTTCCTAATAAATACAAGGCCACCCTCTCTTTGCGTATCCAACCTTACCCTTCTCCTAAATTCTAATCAAACTTTATGATTTATTTTCTGGGATTTGAGTTTTTTATCTCCCAATTTTTTTTTTTTGGTAGAGGTATTAATTTTCCTTTGACTGGAAATTTAGGGCTTCTTAAAGTATAATGTTATCAAATTCTATATTTCTATTTTTCTAATTTTGGGCTTTTGTGGTCTTTGAAATGGTTATGTGCTGTTTTTTAACGTTTTAGTTCTCGCGTGTTCCGTTCTTTGGTTTCTGTTGTCTGCCTCCTTCTAAGTTGCTTAGTATTTTCATTTTCCATTGTTGGCTTATGGAAATTTGTAAAAATGGTTGTAGTTTTCTGACCAAATCCTAGTAAGAATATGCCGAAACACAGTGTAGCATGCAGTGGACATCCGTTAAGTTTCTCTTACTCGCTATACGTCGACTTTTGCCATTGACCTATCCCTTACGACCTCGCCATCAAGTAACAAGGTATGGATTTAACTCTAAATCTCCCTTGCAAACTCTTTTCAATTTTTTGTATATGTTTTATGAATTACATAAAATTTTCTCTTCCTAATGTTTAATTGTTGTTAATTTTACAGTTTAGGTGTTTCCCCTAATCTGGATGGTTAAATTTTGAACATTTCTTCTTCCAAAATCCACATGAACTGAACTTTAGTGCTGAACAGACCTGGGTTTTATTTTGTGCTGGAGTTCATATGTATTTAGATTGGGAACATAATCTTTGTTGAATTCTAAGTTTTTATCCACTTTTGCTTTTTTTCCCTTTCAATGGTTTCAATTAATTGTTGTTTTAGTATAACTATTGCCTATATGTTTCGGTTGAGGTACTTTTCTCACCTGTTCTTTCTTCTTTTTTATGTTTAAATTTATATGGAATTCATCTTTTGTGAGCTTTCATTCCAGGATTTGTTTTGTAAATGATTTCAAAACAAAGAAAAATTTTGCTGCTGGTATTCCATCCATAGTTAATGAAAGGTTGTTGTAATTGTTTTCTCCATTGGATGTGTTCTAATGTTATGTTTTTCGTTGCACAACTGATTAATCGTTATCTTCTCACTAAGAATTTTCAATTTGAATATCACATGAGTTCGAAAGCTTCTTTTCACAATTTGGTAAGGTCGTGGAGCATAAGATCATATGCGATCAAGTCACAAAGCGCTATGAAACACGTATTATATTCCAACAAGGATATGATAAGAAAAGTAATTAAACTGAAAACAATAAAATTACAGCATCCCATGTAATTTTTATGTGTATAATGTAGGAGGAAGAGGTGGCAGCAAGCGAACAAGTACAGGGAGCTATTTTTAATGTGTAATTTTAATTATATTCGGTTCGGTATTGGCTTCCACCATCTGATTCTGTTCTTTCATTATTTTATGTGTTATTGTTCTTCTTGACCATTACTGGGAGCTATGTTTCATAGGGATGCTGCACTTCTTGGTGCTATATGTGGGATAGAAGAAACATCAGCTTTTGAGGTTGTCATTCATTGCTTGTGGTATGTACTTCGTGTTTTACGGATCTATGCTTTCTGTGCTAATTTTTATTGTTATTGTTGTTGGGTAAGTATTTAAGTTAAGTAGTAGCAAACATAGTGTTTTGGCTCTTGCAAGGGAATTGTCTTTTTACCCCAGTAAGTTATACAGATTTAGAATGGGAGTAAGTGTATTGCAGATTGTTCTGTTCAATAGAAATATAGACATGCTGGGTGGAACCGATTGCGTATTTGGACCTTATTCTTGGAAGAAGACTGCATTATTAAATAAAGGGAGTTTTAACAAAATACTCTCGGTACTGTTCACTTTTAACGAAAAACCACATTTATACCTTTCCCTGGTACTATTCACTATACCTTTAAAAAAAGTTTTTAATTAAAATTGAAGTTTTTTTGGACTTTTCGTTAGTTTTCCTTTAAATTATAAACTGTATATAATTGGGTTACAAGATATGGCTACAAGAGGAATTAAATATGTGGATTGCTTGCTGAATGGTGTGTATAGTCTGCAAGGAGGGGAAAAAGAAGGGGAGAAATTGAAATTCCTTCTCGTCCATTATTTGGTTGGTCAAGGATGAAAATACTCATCTTTCAAAAAGCTCAAACATCTTTCAATGTAAATAACATTAAATTCTGCAACAATTTCTTATAGCTTTGAAACATGGTTTCTAATCCCGCAGTAGTGCGCGGGCCATATTTCTAGTTTTCACTAAAGCTTTGGGAAAGGAACGTTTTAAATCTCTATTAGGCAAGTTGGGCGTTTTTAATAAGGGAGAGCATCACGGGCTGATTACTTAATTACTTTGTACCAATTGGCTATGTAGTAGGGATTCTTGTAATTCTATATACCTATATTCTACAACAATCAAAATCAATCCAATTGCAGTAAATTCCAGAACTTCCAGAACTAATTTTTAGAAAACTTGGCAATTTGTTTATCTTTTGGGAATGATTTATGTCACGTATCATTTTTCTTTTCGTGCACATTCTTTGAATCTTGCATACCTTATATATTAGCTATATATTTTTTGTAGAAAATCCTCCGTAAATGATTTCCGATTTTACTAAATTAAGTTCCTTCTCTCAACCAACTTGCTGTATTCCCCTCCTTTTCAATTTTGGTGTACATTACCTACTCTCTTCACAAACAACCACATAGCCAAAATAGTATAGTGTTCAACCAACTTACTCTATTCCCTTCCTTTACAACTTTTGTATTTGTAATACAATGAAACTTGCCTGAACTTAGCTGACTTTTTAAAACGTTAGTGATGATTTGTGATAATAAAATTATGAAGCTGGAAGCTTTTTATGATACCCGTTTTTTATTTTAGTAACAGCATGAGCCATTATTTTATACTTAGCAGTATAAGCACAAAAACATTCAAATACCAAAATTTAGCTGCCAAGTAACGTATTCCATTTTCCTTCGACTAAAACTCTGCCCTATGTTGCAAACTTAGCAGCCCAGATTATGATTTTTATTTTGAAGGAAGTTGATCGAAACAATTGATCCAATCTAGGTATTGAAGCATAAATTTATTATTCGAAAAGAAAATCATTTTATCATACTACCAAATACCGAAAAGAGCTGATTTCACAATTTATAATCACCATGCTGTAGAAACTTCTTCAGTTCTGCTTTCTACTATATTATCAAACAGAAAAAAGAAAATAGTTTAGAGGAAATGCAAATGATTTATTAGCTGATATGTTTGAGTGTGCTAAGGTGGAGTCAAACTGATAACCATGCAGCTCAAGTTCTCTCGCTTCTGTTCTCCCAGTAATCTGAATCAGGATTGACGGGATACAGATCGTGAGTAGACGCAGACGAAGCAGTCCATGGCCCTTCAGTTGACCCCGTTTCTATCTGTTTCTCGCCCGTGCCCCTTCCAAAACTAGATTGAAAATGTTTCCTCATTGCATCGATCTCAATCCTCTCGGCATTTGGATCCGAGACCAACTCCTGAACAACAGCCTTTCCTTCGAGCATGCTCACAACCGAAGACATGGTAGGCCTAACTGTCGAAGTAACATTACAACAAAGAAGAGCCACATTAATTGCAACAATCATCTCCTCTTTGTTAAAGTCTGATCCCAACCTTGGATCAACTAGGTCCATCAAATTCCCTTGCTCTTTTAGATGTCGTGCCTACAAAAAATGGAAGAAACAAAAGCAATATAAACTCTGTCTTTGGATTAAACTTCACAGATTCAAACATACTTTATCACATATAAGGTATATTGAGAAAATTGAAGTTAAATTAAGAAGTAGATTCATGTTACCCAATCAAGAATATAAAAGCTTGCTTCCTTTTTCCGGTAAGTTGTGTTTTTTCTCCCGCTAACAATTTCCAATATGAGAATACCAAAACTATAGACATCTGCTTTATGAGTCAGATAACCCCGCATTGCATATTCGGGCGCCATATATCCACTGCAATAATATGAAATCATATCATTAACCCAGATTTAGCTAAAATAACCAGGAAAAATATTGCTAATTGAATACTTAAGATTAATCCAATAGTTAGAGAGATACACAGTAATACAACTATATTGAAAGAACAAATCTGCCCTTGAAATTTCTTAAACAACAAAGATTTTTTGAGGTTAAAATTTATGTAAGTTAGAGACTTTCCGTTGCTCTATCTTCTTTTTTAAGGGTGGAAGAAGATCAAAACAAGAGAATAAGAACATAAATAAAAGTTTAGGGACTCACTAAGTTCCAGCAATACGGGTGCTAATGTGTGTATTATCCTCTTCATCAAGCTTGGCCAATCCAAAGTCAGATATTTTCGGGTTAAGATTTTTATCAAGCAAAACATTAGTAGCCTTGATGTCTCTATGAACGACCTTCAATGTTGATTCCTCATGAAGAAAAGCCAAACCTCTTGCTGTACCAATACAAATCTTGTGCCTTGTTGGCCAATCCAACTTCAAATGACTTTCGTTTGCCCCTTCAATTTGCCAAATTAAACAAAGTTAGTTGTAAGGGACATATTTTTAGTGCATAAGATCTTTTCTGCCCACTTTATGAATGAAATGAACTTTTGCAAACGAGACTGATATTTACTAAACAAAGCATGAGCAACGCTATTATTTTCCAGGTACTCATAGACAAGCAATAGTTGATTTCCTTCAATACAACATCCGTGGAGCTTGACAAGATGACGGTGTTGCAGAGCAGAAATCATGCCAATCTCATTAACAAATTCACGATTCCCTTGCTTTGATTTGGAAGAAAGCTGCTTAACGGCTATTACGGTGCCATCTGCTAGAACGCCCTACATTTGAGAAAGGAAGTCAAATTCGCATCACCATGGAGCAAATTAACTTTCATTAGAACAGACAGTATCAAATTAGAAAAAAAAAATGTAATCAACAAATAAATTATTTGCTCCGAAGAATACCTTAAAAACAGAACCAAAACCACCTTCACCAATCTTATTGGCTTTGTTAAAGTTGCTTGTGGCATCTTTAAGTTGCTTGAAGGTAAATTTACCAGTTTGCAGGTCCACACCCTTCAAATCTGTATAACAACTAAAACTCATAAGAAATTGTGTCTTAAGAAAACTTTCAGAACGATAGCATTCTTAGTTCTTAATATTTTGTGCCTGATTCTAGAATTTAACAAGTAACTGGATCTATAGGCAGACACTTTGCATCATGGTGTTTGGACGATAAATATATTACAACAACATCAAAGTGCCGGACAGCTCAATATCTAAATAATTACTGTCTTTGTGGTGCACGTCAATATGCATGAGAACCATGAAAAGTAGCATAAATATCGTACTTAGTTACGAAAAAAGCTCAAAGAGAAAAAGTAATGGAGAAACAAAAAGGAAAAACCAGTATAACAGAAGAAACTGCAAATTAATACCATCCTCCAATGTCTTTTGTTGTCCTAGGAGGCCTCTCTTCCAAAGAATACCAAATATCAGTAGTATAATGAAGACTCCTCCAACCACAATTCCAACCACGGCACGTACAGGCATGCCACTTCCACCAGGTTGCGGGGGATCAAAGTCTGTCGGAAGAAAGAATATAGCTTAAATTAGAGTAAATGTAAATGTAATTGATATGAGAGTGGATTACTCAACCAGCTATCTAATGCACACAGAAACAAAAGATTGAACCCGGTCTTTGGGGCATCCTTAAATAAGTAGATAGTATAAGTAATCCCTCGAACAAACTTTCTTTGGATGGTTGTAAATATTATATGTTTCCTTAAGTGAACTGGATAGTTTTCAAGTAAATAGTTAAAAATCCTCAAAGTTGAATTTTGTTGTTTTTAAAAGCGCATACTCGTCACCTAGAAAAAAACAACATATTATCAAGTCTTGGCTCAAACTACGTAAAACAGGAGAAAAACACAGAAGCATTTTTGTGAAATTACAAGGGAAAGGAAATATTGAAGAAGAAGAACCTTTCAGAACTGAAATCGGATCTCTTAATTTAGTAGATATATCAATGCATAGGGTCGACACATAGTAATTAGACGAAGCTCAGATCAGTGAAAACTTACTTGGGTCTACTGAAATAGCTGAAATAAGTGGACCATAGACTCCTCTATAAGGGATGGCCGTCGTCCCTTTCCCAGCCCAAAAGAAACGAATCTCCAATGTATTATTAGTTACAGGAGCAGTAAAGTTCTGTATGACTACATCACCAAACACACCAGCCTCATCCATGATATTGAAGTCCTTCTTCACTAGTTTTCCCTGCAATATATATATGTATATATACTAATTTAGTTGCTTAACATTTCATGATCATAAATGTGAAAGTTAACATTCAAATCGACCAAAATATAAACAATGCTTGTTGAAAATTAGAATAATTCACTGGTATTTATGGAAGTGGATGCGATACTTACCTGAATGTAAATATCAAATATGCGCCTTCCCAAGCTTTTATATGTTTTGCCATTTCTAAACATTATCTCTGCAAAATGGAGGTTTACGGTGTAGTTTCCATTTCCCAGACAAAACCCAAAATAAGTTAGAGATATGGGAGAAAGGCGTGCGTTCATGTACAGCTGAGGATTGGCCATAGAGAGTCTAGTTTCATTAGTCCATGTAAAGGTGTCATAAGGGCGGTCATCATCAGGGAAGTAACCGGTGCTGCTTAATGCCCAATTTGTTGTGCTCTTGTAAAATGATGAAGGTCCAGCAGAAAATGTGTCATCACCATATACTGTATCTTTTCCTCCAGGGACCGTAAATTGTTTCCCACCACAATTTATATGGAGAGAGTAGTACAAATCTATGAAAAAATAAATTGGAGATTAGTAGGCATTGAGGAGGAAAACTAAAAAAGAATGAATCGAAAAAATAAAGGTAATTATTTGTGTAGAAACTCGGCTTACATTTTGGACACTCTGAAGTTTTGAAACATGAAATAATTCTCCGGATATAGTAATTCAGGGTACAAAAAATGTCAGCAATCATAAATGAGACGAAATTGGAAAAAAAAATAGTAAAGAATACACCATTGGATACCGAAGTAAATTTATAGGTGCATGCTTTGAGACGATTAATTTGAACTTACGAACTATTTCCTTTTGACGAGCTTGCAAACAAGTTACTGCAGAAATTAACACAAATGAAAAGTTAAGCTTATCTCCACATAACACAAACAGATTAACTTCAAGCTAATGAAGACATTCTTACGTGCCACCTCGTGGTTGACAACTTGCATCCTCTATGGCGAGGTTGTTATACGAAAGATCACTGCACAAAAAGAGCTATGATGCAAATTCTGTTGAATTGTAGGTCTCTAGCTGATTAGAATTAGTGAAATAAGTTATGAGCTTAATAGTTTTATATCTATCTTAGTAAAAAAAACAGCATAAATTTCCTTAGTAGCTAAAGAGTAGCATTTGGAAGAGAAGCTTACACGTTGACTCTTGGCCAAGCAGGTACAGGTCCAGTCAGCAAGTTTCCAGTTAAGAATCTAAAAATAATGAATACAGAAAAAAACTCAGTAAAGAATATAGTGTTTGTTCTTAGGAATTTCTCTGTAAAGGTTTGAAAACTTGAGTTTGCCAACTCTAAGTGGATTAGATCGGTACTTCCATCTGAAAGACACATCTAAAGGTGATCACCTTATGTTAATTAATTGCATAAGCAGTAATGACTCTAATGAATAAACTAAACATTTCATTTCTGAGCAGAGGAGCCGTTTTCATTTTCATTGCAGTATAATCCGTGACTCATAATTATAGTAATCGTGATTTGAAATACTTCCAGCTTGTCAGGCTGGGGTGTAACAAAACCATTGAAGAATGTCTGCTTGAATTTCATGTAAGAAAGACTGGATTGGTCATTCCAATTGCTTACATATAAGCCACATTTGGTAGACTATCGAAGCTGCTTGGAATTTCTCCGGTCAGCTTGTTAAAGCTGAGGTCTCTGCACAAACAAATAGCAAACGCAGTTTAGTTGTGCTCTCTACAGAGAGGGAAATGACATCTGAAAGAGATGTTCTCTTAATAAATACAGAAACATAAAGTCCGCCCAACATTGTCTAAGTCACTTCAATAATTCTTGAATTAGTAGAATCACATCTAGAAGAAATTTTTTATTTGAAGACGGAAAAAATAGGGACCAAGACATTTGTACTTACAAAGTTTTCAAGTTTTTCATTTGTGCAAGATATAGAGGTATCTTTCCAGTAAGGTTGCAACTCCTCAACATCCTGCAACAGACTCCAAAGCTATGAGTTTACAGAAGACTTCTGGTACAGACAGAAATTGTGTGTCATGGAACCATTAACTCACAGTGTCTTCATGTTTTTCATCTTCTCGAGCGAAGGAATGGGTGATTCAGGTCCACTCAAGTCAGTGATTCTCCTGCATGTTAAAATTGAGCCATGAACATAAACTACACATATCGCTAATCGTTTTGTATTTAAAAATAGAGACGGGATATACTAACAAGTCAGTTAAGTTTGTCAAACGAGAAATGCCAGGAGGAATTGGCCCTGTCAAACCGCTAGCCTGAATCACTCTGTTTCAACGAGTCATAACATATGAATTAGAGATAATATTCAGAATCAAATAGCAGAAAGATGACACACAAAAGAAAAACACTCACAGTTTTTCAAGATTTGCCCAGTTCTTAATAAAATCAGGTATCTGCCCGAAAAAGTGACTGTCACTAACCCGACTGCATAATGATTGGAGAAAAGGGAAAATACGAATTAGTATCAGAAAGCAGTAAAAAAAATGTATAAGTGCTCGGGAAACCTTTAAGAAGAAAGAACCACAGAAACTTACAAGTCCTTTATTTTGGTAAGCTTTGCAAATGTTTCTGGCAACTCCCCAGTAAAGTTGTTTGAGCAAAGCAGCCTAAGTACGAAATAGATATAACCATTATATCAATGATAAAGAAGTAGATGATTTACTAGTGAAAACATCCAGAATTTGTCTACAAGAAAGAAAACTCCAAATAAACCAAATACTTTTTAACACGGTAAAATTCGAAAAGGACTCTTACAATCTTTCTATGTGGGCCCAAGATCCAAGCTCCTGAGGGAGAGGTCCAGAGAAATTATTGAAACTGATGTCCCTATACAAACAAATTCAATTCCATTGATTAAAAAAACATCATTAAGGATCTCCATGGAATCAAATGGGGTAAGCAAGAAACAAATGCGCAATCAACACTCACAAACTCTTCAGGGTGGTGATGTTTCCGAGCTCTTTGGGGATAGAACCGGTCAAACGATTTCCAAGAAGGGATCTGTATCAAAAACTAGTCTTAATATCACTTTTATCAAGCAAGAGGCTCAATAACATTAACATGTTCGTCAATACGAAGGCAATGAACCCCATGTGTTCGATTCAATATTTATGATTCAAACGCCTCATGACCACGGAAGCCCATCATCATGAACAAAACCAAATGTAGTAGATTTATAGTTTAAGAAAGAAATGGCTGAAGAACATTGGAGTGACCAAATGAAGCAATAAGAAAATGACACGAACATCAAACACAGAAGTGCATGCAGTTTGAGAGAAGACAGTACATGTTCAAAAGTGGAAGAGAGCTCCATTCTGGAGGGATGGTACCGCTCAGGTAGTTGCGGGTCAGGTCGCTGAAGGAGAAAGAAAGAAACCAGTTATTGTCTCATTGGCAACAGACATAAAGGTAAGCTATATATGAAATTAGAATAAACGATTTACACGATACAAAGTTATTTTCTTTTAAATAATGTAAACTTGGAGGGGTAAAAATGTGCTTACATTTCTTGAAGATAGGTGAGATCTACCAGCTCTAGTGGGAGTGTTCCTTTCAAATCTTGGGCTTTTAGAATTCTGTGTTTTCAGAAAATAATGTTTCAAAGATTAGTTGCAAATTAACAGATATTCATTATGCATCTATACTGTGACTAAAAGGAAAAGCTGCCACAGAAATGAGACCAAACAGGTAAAACACTAATTTATCACAGAAAATACTTACTTTTGGTCAGGGAATTAAATAGGAAGAAGGAACTGGTTTTCATACTTTAAAACTGAAGGAAAATGTCCAATGTTCTTTAGAAAGAATAAAACTTGAGGAATTACACAAACGGTAAATGTGTATTTGTTACAAGCACACTATGAATCATTCTTTCATTGACTTTGTAACGAATAACTAGGCCGATACAGAGTTGTTCGTGTATAAGAAGTATGCAAGAATCTTCGTGACTGCGAAATTTTGTACGTTGATCAAGTATGTAAGAATCAAGCCTAAATACAGCACAGCAGTATTACCAAGTTCTAACAACTCAGCGTACCACAGAACGCCTATGCTGGCTCATGGCCAGCTCAAAAACACATTGCTATAGTAATTGAGCAAATTGGTCACATCCCATGAACTCGATTTTGCAGATAAACTAAACTTGAATTGCGGTCCATGGTAGGTTGTAATTGATGTTTAATTGGTCATTCAATAAAAGAAATGGATCAGTCCTTCTGCATTTCTTGAATTTGAAGGCGCAACAAGGTCTTATTAGACCAAGAAAAACTTCCAATTGGTTGCCGGTTGAAGAAAAATTAAAAATCCCGAGGGTAAAGGATTTGGGAAAATGGAAACCCCACTAGGGTCTAGAGATATCATAATAACGTTGGCTTTATACCCACTGATGGATCACAAATTAGTGATTGTATAACGACGGCAAAAGTAGCCTAATTTTAAGATGCGTTCCAATTTTCTTCATATTTTTGTTCGTAAACCGACAAAAACAGAATTGGTTGAAATCGAAATTTTCAATCCAACTTACATGTCAAAAATAACTTATAGCTTTAAGAAAATGATTATTGCATAACTTGGTTTTATTCATGTCCCTTGAAACGTGAAAGGCTAGAAATCAATAATGTGCATGAAGAGAAAATGACGAGTGATGATCACTTTTCATAGCTCTAAACAGTAGCAACATTTACTTGCTTTACATATATAAAATAAGAGCCTTAAAATCTTTACGCCCCCGAAGCTAAGAGAAATTTTGTGTGTAAGGAACAAATCTGGTTCATTAAGTGTCATAATACAAACGGTTGGAAGTTCTTTTTCAAGTATTTAACCACTTGTATTATGATACTTGATGTACCGGACTGTACTCCTAGCACACTAAAAAATCTCTCTGAAGCTAGGGTCGGGGCGTGAGAAAATCACAAAGAAACAAACGAGCTCGATTGTGCTATTAAACTAGGGGTGTGCTATCCACACACCCCATTTTACTTCTCACACATCTTTGATAATTTATGTCCATTGATATTCTTCAATTCATCCGATCCGACGGCCGAAAATTAAAGAGATGTGTGAGAAATAAAATGTGATGTGTGGATATCACACCCTTTAAACTAACATCCTTCAAATCTAATTGAAATCAATCGGTCTAGCTACCTGGCCCGACATAAGGTTGAATGAGTGAATGCAACGTGCCAAGTTGCCAATATGCAACTTGATGAGGCCCACACATCTTTGATAATTTATGTCCATTGATAGTCTTCAATTCATCCGATCCGACGGCCGAAAATTAAAGAGATGTGTGAGAAATAAAATGTGATGTGTGGATATCACACCCTTTAAACTAACATCCTTCAAATCTAATTGAAATCAATCGGTCTAGCTACCTGGCCCGACATAAGGTTGAATGAGTGAATGCGACGTGCTAAGTTGCCAATATGCAACTCGATGAGGCCCACACTAGACCTTATAATTCCTACTTTATTTTGGAGGTTTCATGGGCTTGGGGTTAGGTTAGGAGACATGTAATGAAAAATTGATTGTTACTTTATACTAAATAGACGTGGGGTCCACAAACCCGAATGCCAACCATCTAATCAACATCTCTCGTTGTTTTTATAAGTTTTTCCCACTTTCGAAAAGGTGAACTATCCTGACGAAATCACTAGTTAATTCCCATTTTGAAAGAAAAACATCTCTCCTCGCACACTTGTGATCATTTTGGAGGTTTCATGGGCTTGGGGTTAGGTTAGGGGACATGTAATGAAAAATTGATTGATACTTTATACCAAATAGACATGGGGTCCACTAAACCGAATTCCAACCATCTAATCAACATCTCTATTGTTGTCTCTATGAATTTTCTCGACTTTTGAAAGGGTAAACTGTTGTGACGAAATCACCAGCTAATCCCCTCTCTGAAATAAAAACATCTCTCCCGCACAATTGTGATCAGTTTACATCGAACAAATTTATTATTTTTAATATTTTTGATATAATATTATATATCATGCTAAGAAAAATTTGCACGTATTAATTTTATGATATTTAACTTGTTCAATGTAAGTTATTCGTCTCGCTTAGTCTACATGCATAGTTAATTTTATCTATAGGAGGCAAGTGACCCTTTACCACAGTGGTAGAAAAGTGTTGAGCTCTTACATGATGACGTGGATTCAAACCCCGTTGCTGACTAATTTAACATTTAACCTAACAAAATCTATTTTTTGACAAAAAAAAATTCTATGTAGGAGAAAGCGCTCATTAAGTAGAGATTTTTTCAAGCAGTACATCATATATCATAATATAAGTGAAAAAAATGACTTTTTTTTTAATATTTCTTCACTCATCGACTGGATGGTACGTGGACGTAGACCTTTCTTGTTTTTTCTCTTTAATGTGATTGGTATAACAAAGACTGAAAAACTTTGATCCTATCCTTCTCAACCTTTCACAACAAAACGAGCCTAATATGTACGTTGCTTTTGCTTAGTCAAGTTATTCGACTAATTTAGCACCTAATTGGCTAATTATTTTCTCAACTTTTTCTTTATTTTTCTCTTAATATTTCTATATATTGCATGAGATGGAACTCGTTCAAACACACGAGTAAACTGTTTATCCAGAAATTTTTAATTGTGTTCGGAACGTACATCACATGTTGTTATATAAGTAGAATGAGGTTTTATTTTTCAAATTGTGCTACTAGCGCTCATTAAGTAGAGATTTTTTCAAGCAGTACATCACATATCATAATATAAGTGAAAAAAATGACTTTTTTTTTTAATATTTCTTCACTCATCGACTGGATGGTACGTGGACGTAGACCTTTCTTGTTTTTTCTCTTTAATGTGATTGGTATAACAAAGACTGAACAACTTTGATCCTATCCTTCTCAACCTTTCACAACAAAAGGAGCCTAATATGTACGTTGCTTTTGCTTAGTCAAGTTATTCGACTAATTTAGCACCTAATTGGCTAATTATTTTCTCAACTTTTTCTTTATTTTTCTCTTAATATTTCTATATATTGCATGAGATGGAACTTGTTCAAACACACACCGAGTAAACTGTTTATCCAGAAATTTTTAATTGTGTTCGGAACGTACATCACATGTTGTTATATAAGTAGAATGAAGTTTTATTTTTCAAATTGTGCTACTAGCACTCATTAAGTAGAGATTTTTTCAAGCAGTACATCACATATCATAATATAAATGAAAAACAATGACTTTTTTTTTTAATATTTCTTCACTCATCGACTGGATGGTACGTGGACGTAGACCTTTCTTGTTTTTTCTCTTTAATGTGATTGGTATGACAAAGACTGAACAACTTTGATCCTATCCTTCTCAACCTTTCACAACAAAAGGAGCCTAATATGTACGTTGCTTTTGCTTAGTCAAGTTATTCGACTAATTTAGCACCTAATTGGCTAATTATTTTCTCAACTTTTTCTTTATTTTGCTCTTAATATTTCTATATATTGCATGAGATGGAACTCGTTCAAACACACAACGAGTAAACTGTTTATCCAGAAATTTTTAATTGTGTTCGGAACGTACATCACATGTTGTTATATAAGTAGAATGAGGTTTTATTTTTCAAATTGTGCTACTTTTTCACACAAGTAACCCACAATTTATATAATAACACGTGTTATATCATGTTCCGGAAGCACACTTAAAAATCTCACTGAGTTCTGAGTCGGGCATGTTTGTTTTTGAGAGAGAGAGAGAGAGAGAGAGAGAGAGAGAGAGAGAGAGAGAGAGAGAGAGAGAGATTTACATGTTGGTAATATGGCAGACAGTGGAGTTTTCATCGGAGCAATGACAGATGATGGTATTCTGAATTTCTTTCGGTGAGCTTGTATTAGTCCATGGAGATTGGCCGCTGCATGGATCTGCGTCTCCACTGAAATCCCAGCCCGTCTTCCCCAGTGTCTTTGCTATGCCTTTCAAAGTTTGCACTGCATATACGCCAAAATAAAATGCAACAAATTAACATCGTGCTGAACAAAATAGTAAAAATAAAATAAAATTGACGCATAGACAAGAACTACAGAGTGCACCTCAGCATCATATGATTGAAAATTTCTACTAAGTTCACACAAATATCTCTTTGCCTAAGGTCCATTTGATAAACATTTTTATTTTGATTTTTTAATTTATGGTAACCGTTTTCACTTCTCGGAAAAATGTAAACTGAAAACCAAAATCAACCCAAACCAAATTTGAAAACTCAAAAAAAATTATCAAACGAACTTAAAACTATCATTTAAAGAATGAAGAAAAGGAAACTAAGAAAGATTTATACTCGTACCTTCATCATTTGGCAATCGAGTAGCTCCAAAGGCAAAAGTTACAAAGCAAGCTACAAAGAAAAGAGAATGAGGAAGAAGTCGAGGGAAGAACATAATCATCATTTTTCTAGGCAAAGTCTTTCACATTTGAAGAGAAAACCAGAGACAAAAGAATCAGTTTGTGCAGCTAGCTGGATGGAATATGTTGAGAGGTTTTGGAATTTGTTGGATTGTATGTATGAAAATTTGTGAGAGTGGCGAAGAAAGACGACAGACTTGTAAGGAGAATGAGTCTGAAATACAGCTTTTTATTCGCTTGAGGGGAGGGAATGAGTGGACCTCGAAGGACACGAACGGAAGTCAATGACTTGTGTTACCTTACTTGCCCTTAAAACCAAAAAATGAACCATCAATTTTTGAGAAATTTTTTCATATATCATTCTTGCAAAAAATGAACCAAATATAAAACCGTTAAGACATTCAACGGTCATATGATTTCATATTTAAGTGATTTTTGGTAAACATAATATTTGAGGGAAACCTAAAATATAGACGTTTGGATCCTTGAAATACATTACGGAATGAGCCTCACAAAAACAAGTATCAAAAGTTGTGTAAAAATATGGTGACATAAATCTGCCCCTTATATTACTTTTGGCTATATAGGTATAAGTTGGGAGTTATTGAATTGATTATCATAACCTAAATTACCAAAAAGTATTGGATCATACTGCGGAATACTAGTATATGCCCACACACAAAATGTGTGTGAAAATTTTGTATTTTTTGTATTTAAAATGGAAGGAGAGAGGAAAAGAGAGAGAAAGCGTGGGATGGGGAGAGAGAGGAGAGAGCTTTACTTTTTATATTTTTTAATTAGAGTTATGTTAGAATCACATATAGGTGAGGCTATGAAAAAAAAAACAAAATTTTGATTGTGTGAAATTATATTACTGCCCACAGTTCTTATATATGTTCAGTTTTAATTAAAGGGTTAGAATAGTAATTTCATAAACTTTTGGTTGACAATGAGGATTTTATTAATATGTAGTTGACCTAAATTACCAAAAAGTATTGGATCATAATGTGGAATACTAGCATATGACCACATACAAAATGTGTGTGAAAATTTTGTATTTTTTGTATTTAAAATGGAAGGAGAGAGGAAAAGAGGGAGAGAGAGCGTGGGATAGGGAGAGAGAGGAGAGAGCTTTACTTTTTAATTTTTAAATTAGAGATATATTAGAATCACATATAAGTGCGGCTTTGAAAAAAAAAAAAATTTGGTTGTGTAAAATTATATTACTGCCTACATTCCTTATATATGTTTAGTTTTAATTAAAGGGTTAGAATGGTAATTTCATAAACTTTTGGTTGACAATGAAAATTTTATTAATATGTAATTTAGATAATCAGCACCAAAATTTGTATGGACTATGTATTACTAAACAGTGAACGCCTGCCGATATCAAGTTTGGTCGCTCTCTCTCGAACATAGTCCATGCAAAATACTAATCAAAGACAAATTCTAGTAGAAAAATATCATAAAAATGATTTTGAAAACCTTTTTTTTACCGATACCGAAGGCCGGTCAGATTCAGCTAAAGATATGCATACACACCCAAGTGAAATTCTTTCATAAGGATCCAATTTAAAGACTTTAATATATGAGAATTTTGCATTTTAGTCAATTTTAACCTAAATGGTTGATGAGACGTATGTGAATTTTAGTCATGTAATCATAAATGGATGACTAAGACGTATGTGAAATATTTTTTTTAAGTAAAACTGCAAATAGTTTAGATGGATAGATACCTTGTAATTAAAGAAAACTAATGATAATGGTTTGAAAACTTTGAGTTTTAATCATAAAGACAAAATAAAGGTTAAAACGAATAGAATCAATATTGATTTTTTAGTGTAAAAATGTGATTTTTCTTTAAAGTAAACAGTACCGCAAACTTTTCATTAAAACTTTTTTATAATTATTGCAATTAATTTTTTTTAATATATGAGAATTTTGCATTTAGTCAATTTTAACATACATGGTTGATTGAGACGAATGTGAAATTTTAGTCATGTAATCATAAATGGATGACGGAGACGTATGTGAACTAATTTTTTTTAAGTAAAACTGCAAATAGTTCAGATGGATGGATCCTTTATAATTAAGGAAAACTAATAAAAATAGTTTAAAATTTTTGAGTTTTAACGATAAGGACAAAATAAAAAGTAAAGTGAATAGTATAAGGATTGACTTTTTAATGTAAAAATGTAATTTTTCGTTAAAATAAATAGTACTGCGGGTTTTTCATTAAAATTCCTTTATAATTACCGCAATTTTTTTTAATATATGAGAATTTTGCATTTTAGTCAATTTAAAAATAAATTGACACACCCCGACCGAGATAAAAGCATGCTGGCCGTCACGTGAGAGTGACGTAGCCATGTGCACAGTGCGGAAACAATAATGATAAGAAAATATACGAATAATTAAGAATCACATTACTAGAGTGCACTATTAAACAGGGAGTGATAGGAGTTAGTTACAACAGTAAACACTCCTAATCAGAGCATAAAGTTTAGGTGTAGTCCAGTAGGACAAATACTAGTTATACAGTACCAGGAATGTCCTACTATTATTTAGATAGGTCAGAATTGCCGACGTCATCAAGCCACCAACATCAAGCTTACTTAAAACCTGGAGGGGCGCAAAACAGAAAACGTGAGTGGGCAAAAACAAATGTTTTACAAAACCATTTCATTTATTAACATATATAACCCCTCGTTGTAAAACATGTATAATTTTTTCCAGAATCAGAATATAAGCATATACATAAATGAATATGAAAATATATCAATTCAAATCATACTTCACATAATCATAAGCATATGTATGCCATTCCAAAATATAACAAAGTAAACAATCCAGGTAAGAATGATTTCATAGAAATATGATATGTTAGCCGGAACCCATATGGTAGTCTGTACGGCTGACTTCATAGCTCAAAAGTCAATCTAGTCAGAGTCAGTACAATGACCTATACGACAATATATTGCACATAAGTCGGAACCACTAAAAAGGGGTTTGTACGACAAGATTGGATGTAATATAATTATGCTCAATTTTACTCTCATAATAGCCGGGAGATAAATCGCTAGTCACCTACGAGTCGGAACCATAAATAAGGTTTGTACGACAAGACTGTGCACTTAAGTTGGATCCAATATGAGCATATAGTGCGGGAGGTGACGTAAATAAATAGGTAAGTACTTCATATCACTGGCTAAATCACAATCACCCTAGGTGCAGTTTAATGAGCTCAACATTATTCAATCACATATCACATCATCGATGATTCACATAACCAAACATAACTTATCTGAACTTACCTGTGCCTCCACAACACCACATTTATATATATAAGGTATCACACACCAATTCATACACGAAACATAATTGTATATGCATGGCATTTATGGCATATTATCATTTAAACATATTTTTCTGGGAAAATATCAAGTATATAATTATATACTGAAAACTAAAAGCCCACTCACTGGTATGTCGACGGGTCGTAACCCCTGAGTCGACCGTGGATACGCTCGTCCTCAGGATAAGTCTCACCTATATGTGAATTAACGATAAAAACGTTATTTTAAAGCACATACACAAAACTAGCTAATAACTTCTCATACAAAGCTCAATTTTGGTATTTGAATATACCAACGCGACCTACACAACCTCACGAACATCGTGATATTTTTAAAATAAATTTTCTGTGGCTCACGAGCCCTCACGCGCCGGGGAGGGCACGGCCCCACGCGCATCATCTTCAACCTCCAAACGCCAGAACAGTGTCGCCGACGCCGGATTTTGGGCATACCCTGCAACTGCCTTTTTCTCGCTCGTTTTTGCACCATTTTTCACACAATTTTCACCAGAATGCCATAAATCACGAGAGGAAGAAGGTTATACCTCTTGGGAGCTTCAAATCCCTCGAAAACTAGTCGAAAAATTCTACCAAAACTGGCCACCTTCGAACCTCGTGATCCCGACGTCAAAACCGAGCCAACGAAGCACTCTGAGCTTCGTGAGAACCTCCTAGAGCTCGCTGTGAGCTTGGATTGTCCTAAAACATAACCATTCAAAAGTTCATGAATAGTGCTCAACTCGAAGCTTGAGTTTTTAACGTGATATCGAACGAGTACTTACCTGAAATGGGTACCTTTGAACTCGTATGGTCCTCACGAACACAATGGTACCATTTTCTTCCTCGATCTGTGAAGATTTGGCTTGGTTCAAGGTTGTCTGTACGGAGGAGAGGGAAAAGAGTGTGAGTCCGAGAGAGAAAAGAGAAAGTACGGGAGAGTGAGAGAGAGAAAAGATGTGTGGTCCAGATTTTTGGGTCACCAATCAAAACAAACAATTTCCTTACTTCCAATTGGGTCCAAAGACTTAGGAAATTAATGAATGGGTCCAAAATCCAATTTAAATCACACAACATACTTTAACGTCCAAGGGTAAAATTGTCACTTCACGTCATCGAGAATAATCTTCCGGGACAGGCTGTGACAATCTCCCCACCTTATAAAATTTCGTCCTCGAAATTACATACAACCAATACATCCACTAATAATCATAGAACAAGCATGGATACATCTCTCTCATTTGATCCTCGGTCTCCCAAGTAGCTTCTTCCACTGAATGATTTCTCCATAATACTTTCACCAAGCGCACAGTCTTATTCCTTAGTTCCTTATCCTTCCAATCCAATAGAGTCATTGGTTCCTTATCATAAGTCAAATCCGGATTAATTTCCAAAGGTTGAGGAGGAATCACATGTGAAGGATCTGAAACATAATGTCGGAGCATCGAAACATGAAACACATCGTGCACTTTGGATAACTCTGGAGGCAACTCAAGCCTGTAAGCAACCTCACCAACTCGTTCGGTGATCATATATGGTCCAATGTACCTAGGACTCAAGTTTCCTTTCTTTCCAAATCGTACAACACCCTTCCAAGATGATAGCTTTAGAAGTACCCAATGACCTTCATTATACTTCCGATCAGTGGCGTGCTTGTCTGCTACTCTCTTTTGTCGATCTTGGGCCGCTTTCAGGTTAGACTTAATTACCTGAACATTTTGAGTAGTCACATCCACAATCTCTGGCCCACTAAAACTATTTCGCCAACCTCTGACCAACATAGAGGCGTACGACAAGATTTCCCATAAAGTGCCTCAAATGGTGCCATACTAATACTCGAATGATAACTGTTGTTGTAGGCGAACTCCATCAAATCCAAACAATCATGCCAACTATCTCAAAACTGCAGCATTGAAGATCTCAACATATCCTCTAATGTCTGAATAGTTCTATCAGATTGTCCATCTGTCTAAAAGTGATATGTTGTACTATAAAGCAATCTCGTACCAAGAGCTTCCTGGAATGCTATCCAGAACTTGGAAGTAAATCTGAGATCCCGATTTGAGATAATATTAACTGGCACACCATGATACTTCACAATCTGCGATGTAAATAACTTAGCTAATCGGCTTAACGAATACTTCTCCCTCACTGGAATAAAATGTGCTGACTTCGTAAGCCGATCAACTACCACCCAAATGCCGTCATATCCATTCTGTGTACGAGGAAGCTTGTACACAAAATTCATAGTAATATTTTCTCATTTCCACTGTGGAACGGGAAGTGGTTGCATCAACCTAAACGGCTTCTTCCTTTCAACTTTAACCTATTGGCAAATGGCATACCTACTCACATATTCGGCAATTTCTCTTTTCATACCTGGCCAATAATAAAATGGTCTAATGGCATGATACATCTTAGTGCCTTCTGGATGCATCGCATATGCTGAAATGTGTGCTTCATCCAAAATTTCTTTCTTTAACTCTGCATTATTTGGCACATACATTCTGCTTTCCTGCATAAGCATACCATCATATTCTCGAATCCCGAAATCTTTATTTTTTCTTTGATTTCTTGCTTGAATTATTTCCTGGGTCTCCTCATCATACATCTGAGCTTCAAGCACACGGTCAATTAAAATTGGCCTAACCTGAAAATTAGTAAGCAAGGCTTCTTCTCGATCTTCCACTCCTAACTCCACTCCAGTGGATCTCAAATCTGCTAGAAGAGGAACGTGGCAATCATAAATGGCATTAAGTCTGACTGGAGTTTTCCAACTAAGTGCATTCACCACAGCATTTACATGACCAGGATGATACTCAATCGTGCAATCATAGTCACTAAGTAACTCAATCCACCTCCGCTGTCGAAGATTAAGATCTCTCTGAGTAAACAAATACTGAAGACTCTTATGATTTGTGAAGATCTTGCATTTCTCACCATAAAGATAATGTCTCCAAATCTTCAAGGCAAAGATGATAGCTGCTAACTCCAAATCATGTGTAGGGTAATTCTTCTCATGAGGTTTCAACTGTCTCGAAACATAAGCAATTACCCTATCATGTTGCATCAATACACAACCCAAACCATTAAGAGAAGCATAACTATAGACCTCATAATTACCGTTATCATCTGGAAGTGTTAGAACAGGTGCATGAGTGAGATAATATTTCAACTGCTGAAAACTTTGCTCACATTTATTATCCCACTCAAACTTAACATCCTTTCGAGTTAACCCCGTCAATGGCAAAGCAATCACTGAAAAATCCTTAACGAACCGTTTATAATAGCCTGCTAGGCCAAGAATACTCCGTATCTCGGTGACGGTTCGAGGTTGTTCCCAATTCTCCACAGCTGCCACTTTCTGAGAATCCACTTGAATGTCTTGAGAAGAAACGACATGTCCCAAAAATGATACTTGATTCAACCAAAATTCACATTTGCTAAACTTAGCATATAGTTGGTGTTCCCTCAAACTGCTCAACACCAACTTTAGATGTCTAGCATGCTCAGCCTTAGACTTAGAATATACCAGAATATCGTCAATGAAGACAATAATAAACCTGTTCAAATATGGCTGGAATACTCGATTCATCAAATCCATAAAAGCTGCTGGTGCATTAGTTAACCCGAATGACATCACAAGAAACTCATAATGACCATATCGAGTCCTGAATGCGGTTTTAGGGACATCTTCATTTTTAATCTTCAACTGATAGTATCCCGACCTCAAGTCAATCTTAGAAAATACACAGGCACCTCTGAGTTGATCAAATAAATCATCTATACGAGGCAATGGATAACGGTTTTTAATGGTTACCCGATTCAATTGCCTGTAATCAATGCACAGCCTCAAAGTTCCATCTTTCTTCCTCACGAATAAAACTGGAGCTCCCCAATGTGAAGTACTCGGGTGAATAAAAACTTTATCCACTAACTCTTGCAACTGTACTTTCAATTCCCTCAATTCAGCATGAGCCATTTTATAAAGAGTTAAGGATATAGGATTCGTACCTGGAAGTAGATCAATAACAAACTCCACCTCTCTATCTGGCGGCAATCCAGGCAAATCCTTAGGGAATACATACGAAAAATATCTGACCACACGAACATCTTCCACACTACTAGGAGCATCATCATTCAACACCACATGAGCCAAATATCCCTGACAACCTTTCGACAACATTCTCTTTGCTTTCATAGTTGAAATAATACCATGTCTCACCCTACTAGGCTCTCTTACAAATGTAACTTCAGGTAATCCGATACGATGAAATGTGACTGTCTTCCCATAACAATCTATCTTGGCACGATTATAGTGCAACCAATCAATGCCCAAAATCACATCAAAATCCATAATATCCAACGACATAAGATTAGCCGGCATAACAACATCCTCTACTATCACTGGACATCCCGGATATACCCAATCCACAAAACATCTATCCCCTCTAGGCATAGAAAATTCTAAATTATATCCTAAAGGTGTAGGATGAGGTTGCGTCACTTGAGCAAATGTATGAGAAATAACAGAATGTGTAGCACCACAATCAATCAATACTCTAGCAAAATGACCAAGAATATTTAACGTACCCATGATTAAATCTAGATTATTCTGGGCATCTTGCAGTGACATGTTGTGGATACGCCCCTGATTCTGCTGTCGTCCACCACTACCTCTGTTGGCATGAATACCACATCATTGCCTCTGCTGACCCGACTGCCTCGAAGATCCTGCACTACTAGCAGCAATCTCTCCCTGCTGGGGCTGTCCCCCTTGCTACCACTGATATCCTCCGATTGAATGAGGCTAATAAGACATAAATCCTCCCTGATACTGAGGGTACCCACTCTGATACTGAGGGTCCTGAGAATACTGATGTTGTCCTGAGGTGTAAGGAGCGGCGTCACCTTAATAGTGGTAGGCACCTCCTCGTCCAGTTTGAGCATAACCACCAGATCTTGAAGCTTGCTGGGACGGTGCAGGTGGTGGGAAAGAAGGCTACTAGGGTCTCTGCTGACTCTGAGGGCATTGGGCAGCCCTATGACCCATCTATCCACAAGTAAAACATCCACTGCTGCCTCTCCTACACTCCCCAAAACGTTGACTATTACACTTGCGGCATAAAAGAGCACCAGATCCACCTGAACCACCAAAATCTCTCTGTCTCTAGAACCTAGGGCCTCCAGTAAATCTACCATCTATTCTTTGCATATTAGTACGCAATCCTCCGCTAGAAGAGCTGGAACTGCCACCACTCCTCTTAAAGTTCTGGGTCTTGCGGGGTCCCTGAAATGCTTGCCTTTTCCCCTTATCATCTCGTTTCTGGCCCCCATTCTTTCCTTCCTCATCCTCACTTTCACTAGGCATGCTTTCCGAGTCCTCAATTCTCAGTAAAATCTCATAAAACTCCTGGTATGTAGCACAATGAGTCGATGTCGCTATGGAATGCCATTTCTTCTTAGTACCCAAACTGAAACGGCGAAGCATCTCTACCGAATTAGCAGCAACCTCCGGATCATATCTCGACAGATCAGCAAACATCCTATAATACTCATCAGCGGACGTCTTTCCTTGCTTCTGATGAGTAAACTCATGTTTCTTACGATCGATATACGCATAAGGAATGAACCTTTTCCGAAACAGCTCCTTAAACACTCCCTAGTCCACAATCTCTGCTGGGGTCAACTGGTAAGACTCCTGTCTCCACTAGGTTGCAGGTTGTTCCCCCAAAAACCAGGTAGTCGTCTCGACCCACCTATCAGGAGGAAGATTCCCTTGACTCTGCATCACCTGAAAGGTATTCTCCATATGATTCAACCATTTTTCCGCCCCCTCATGTCCTTCATTTCCAATGAAGTGAGTCAACTTCAGATTATAAACTGTCTTGAGAGGTATCCTCTGGGAGTACGGAATGCAGTCTGAATGGCAGAAACTATAGCTTCCCCTAATTGAGCAATATTGGGGAAACTAGGTTCAGCTGATTGACGGGGCTCTCTACGAGGCGACATAATTCTGACATAAGACATCACAAGGATTAGAACATTCAAGAATTATACATGACTGCTAAACCTATGCTCTGATACCAAACTGACACACCCCGACCGAGATCAAGGCATGCTGGCCATTACGTGAGAGTGACGTAGCCATGTGCACAGTGCGGAAGCAATAATGATAAGAAAATATACTAATAATTAAGAATCACATTACTAGAATGCACTACTAAACAGGGAGTGATAGGAGTTAGTTACAGAAGTAAACACTCCTAATCAGAGCATAAAGTCTAGGTGCAGTCCAGTAGGACAAGTACTAGTTATACAGTACCAGGAATGTCCTACTATTATTTAGATAGGTCAGAACTGCCGACGTCCTCAAGCCACCAACAGCAAGCTTACTTAAAACCTGGAGGGGCGCAAAACAGAAAACATGAGTGGGCAAAAACAAATGTTTTACAAAACCATTTCATTTATCAACATGTCTAACCCCTCGCTGTAAAACATGTATAATTTTTCCCAGAATCAGAATATAAGCATATACATAAATGAATATGAAAAATATATCAATTCAAATCATACTTCACATAATCATAAGCATATGTATGCCATTCCAAAATATAACAAAGTAAACAATCCAGGTAAGAATGATTTCATAGAAATATGATATGTTAGTCGGAACCCCTGTGGTAGTCTGTACGGCTGAATTCATAACTCAAAAGTCAATCTAGCCGGAGTCACTACAATGACCTATACGGCAATATACTGCACATAAGTCGGAACCACTAAAAAGGGGTCTGTACAACAAGATTGGGTGTAATATGATTATGCTCAATTTTACTCTCTTATAATAGCCGGGCAATAATTCGCTAGTCACCTACAGTCGGAACCATAAATAAGGTCTGTACGACAAGACTATGCACTTAAGTTGGATCCAATATGAGCATATAATGCGGGAGGTGACGTAAATAAACAGGCATGTACTTCATATCACTGGCTAAATCACAATCACCCTAGGTGTAGTTTAATGAGCTCAACATTATTCAATCACATATCACATCATCGATGATTCACATAACCAAACATAACTTACCTGAACTTACCTGTGCCTCCATAGCACCACATTTATATATATAAGGTATCACACACCAATTCATACACGAAACATAATTGTATATGCATGGCATTTATGGCATATTATCATTTAAACATATTTTTCTGGGAAAATATCAAGTATATAAATATATACTGAAAACCAAAAGCCCACTCACTGGTATGTCAACGGGTCGTAACCCTCGAGTCGCCCGTGGATACGCTCGTCCTCGGGATAAGTCTCACCTATATGCGAATTAACTATAAAAACGTTATTTTAAAGCACATACACAAAACTAGCTAATAATTTCTCATACAAAGCTCAATTTTGGTATTTGAATATACCAACGCGACCTACACAACCTCACGAACATCGTGATATTTTTAAAATAAATTTTCTGTGGCTCATGAGCCCTCACGCGCCGGGGAGGGCACGGCCCCACGCGCATCATCTTCAACTTCCAGACGCTGGAACAGTGTCACCGGCGCCGGATTCTGGGCAGACCTGCAACTGCCTTTTTCTCGCTCATTTTTGCACCATTTTTCACACAATTTTCACCAGAATGCCATAAATCACGAAAGGAAGAAGGTTATACCTCTTGGGAGCTTCAAATCCCTCGAAAACTCGTCGGGAAAATTCTACCAAAACCGGCCACCTTCGAACCTTGTGATCCCGACGTCAAAACCGAGCCAACGAAGCACTCCGAGCTTCGTGAGAACCTCCTAGAGCTCGCTATGAGCTTGGATTGTCCTAAAACATAACCATGCAAAAGTTCATGAATAGTGATCAACTCGGAGTTTGAGTTTTTAACGTGATATCGAACGAGTTCTTACCTGAAATGGGTACCTTTGAACTCGTATGGTCCTCACGAACACAATGGTACCATTTTCTTCCTTGATCTGTGAAGATTTGGCTTGGTTCAAGGTTGTCCGTACGGAGGAAAGGGAAGAGAGAGTGAGTCCGAGAGAGAGAAGAGAGCACGGGAGAGTGAGAGAGAGAAAGGATGTGTGGTCCAGATTTTTGGGTCACCCATCAAAACAAACAATTTCCTTACTTCCAATTAGGTCCAAAGACTTAGGAAATTAATGAATGGGTCCAAAATCCAACTTAAACCACACAACATACTTTAACGTCCAAGGGTAAAATTGTCATTTCAAGTCATCGAGAATAATCTTCTGGGACGGGCTGTGACATAAATAGTTGATTGAGACATATGTGAAATTTTAGTCATGTAATCATAAATGGATGACCTAGACGTATGTGAAATAATATTTTTAAAGTAAAACCGCAAATAGTTGAGATGGATGGATTATAATTATCACAATTATTTTTTTTTGTCAAATAATAAATGAAAATTTTCTTAAAAATATTACAAGGGCACAAGATCTAGTTATATTTGTAACTAGCAACTGACGATAAAAAATAATTAGTCGTAACTGTTTTTTTATTTTTTTGAAGTAATTGGTATTATTTTCTCAATACACCGATTTTTGGCAAAATAGTGTCAACGCATATTATTTGCAGCTCATGTCAACTTAATTAAAAAAAGGGTAAATTACATTTTACCTCGTCAGGTTTGGGGTCGATTGCAACCTCATACAACATCTTTAAAACATTTCAATTTCATACATTTACTTATCATTTTTTTTCAATTTCATACATTCGTTAGAAAATATGTTAAGTGATAACATGGCAAATATAGGATCTATATTTGTGCTGACGTGGTTACCAAATTTATGCCACGTGGCAAAAAAATTTCTATGCATTTAAAAAATAATAATTTAATCAGAATATTAAATACTAAAATAATTATTTAATAAAAAAAAAACCCTAAAACCCATGTCTTCCCCTTCCCCATCCCCATCCCCATCCCCAATCACATTCTCCCTCTCCCCCTGCAAACCCCATTTCCTCATCCGTCGTTGCCATTGACGTCGGCTTCGACCCCTGCAACTTGGACCTGGGTTTGGGAAAATTTAGGATTTGGACAAATCCAACCCCCAAATTTTGTCGAATCCAACCCAACCCCTAAATTTGATCCATGTCTCAAATTGTCAGTCCACTTGCGCTCTCTGCCTGAACTACCGCCACCAAATTCGTCAGCCGGAGTTTGGGAGTTCACCACTTTGTGCTCTCTGCCTCAACCACCGCGACCCCCAACATATTGTCGCGCGAGGAAGAATATGATGTTGTCGTCCGATTTGCAGCGTCAGTCGACGTGGGTGGGGTTGGAGGCAATGTTGGTGTTGCCGGCGGGCTTGCAGTGGTGGACGAAGATGTTGACGACGTATTGGAGGGGATGGAAGATCTAGGGTTGGGGCTTTGCATTTTCAGCGTGGGGTGGAGAGGGGCTGTGGAAGGTTGTTTTTTTTTTTTTGGGCTTTTGGATCTAGGTCCAAAAACATAGGTAGTTTTTGGGACTGAGTCTAGTTATCCAATTACATATTTTGATATATATTTTGCCCCTTCAGATAAAAATATTTAAATTCTTTAATTTTTTTTATATCATTTATTCAGTTTTTAAATTTTGAATATTTAAATACTCAAACTAAAATATTATATAGTAACTACCTACTATTTATGAAGAAAACAAAACCGATATAATCTAGTAACTACCTACCTATTGTATAGGAAGAAAAATGCTTTATACCTATAAAGCAGATATAATCTACCTGCAAAACAAAAATAAACTACCTATTGTATTGGAAGAAAAATGTTGGGAACCTACATGGAGGAACATAGAAATATAAATATGATGTAATATACCTCCATTAAAGGAACGAATTTGGAGGGAAGAACACAAAAATATCACCCATGAAAAGAAGAGACAACAAAGAGGAAGATTGATAGAGGGAATTGTTTGGAAGAAGTAAAAAAGGAGGGATGAAACGGACTGGGGGTTGAGGTGATTACATGGCTATAACTAATCCTACAATTAAGGGATTAGTTAAACCACAAATAATCCCATAATTAAGAAATTTTGTGTATTTACTACAATTTGTAAGCCTAAGGGGTAAATATGGTACAAACCACAAATAAGCATACGTAGAATCTCAATTATTGAACCTATTTCAATGAAGTGGACTAATCCTACTAATGGCTCACAAAATTGGATCTATATCAAGTTATCCCTTTTTTTTAGCCATTTTTTAAGGGTTTTTTTTGTAATTTTTTAAATAAAATATTAATTGTTTGTCCATGTGGCAGAAGTTGTTAACCACATAAGCAAACATGGGAGACCCACTGTTACCACATCATCACTTAACAACTAACTTAACAGAATTTTTAACGGTTGTATGACATTGAAATGAAATGATAACTAAATGTATGAAATTAAAATGTTTTTAAAATGTTGTATGAGGTTGCAATTGCATCCAAATCTGAGGAGGTAAAATGTAATTTACCCATTAAAAATCCTTTCCAACAGCCGAACTCACGATTTTGACAACAATATATAATAAGCTATTAGTTTTCTATGATTATGAAATTTACAATAATTAATCAAGCATAATTTAAAGTACACCCACTGGTAATTAATATTGATTATCTCTATTAATTAATAAAACATTCATTTTCAATCAAAATCCTATAAAATTACCAGTTTAACCCTCTAATTAAAATAGAACATGAATAAGAAATATGGGGCAGAAATGTAATTTCATACAACCAAATTTTGCTGTTTTTTTTTTCAAAGTCTCACCTACATGTAATCCTAACATATATCTAATTATAAAAAATAAAAAAATAATAAAAAAAATTCTCACTCCCACGTTCTCTATCACTCCCTCTTCTATTTCAAAAACAAAAATAAAAAATTTTCTCACACACTTTGTGTATACCCATATGCTAGTGAAATTTAAAATAATTAACCAACAGTAATTTAAAATACGCTCTTGACTTATCTGCTATTTTCAACTAAGCCAAGCAGGGGAAATTTCCTGATCAGGATATGTGGACATGGTAATTGCGCAGCTTTATATACATGCTTTCTAATCAAGTTGCTGGAGTTGACTAACAGAACCTAATTGCTTGCAAGCAATATACAAATGTTCTGTATTTTTTTTTTCATACTATAAGCCAAGAGTTATGATTCTAAGTGACAATTTAATAGCACTTCGATCAGCATTCCATGACTAAAGTACTCATCACAAGTGGCCTTCTGCCGTTTTTTTTCTTTTTGTTTTTTTTTTTATAGAAAATTTCGAGGTATGAAGGAAATTTATTAATATGAAAATAAAAAATATACCTAATGCCACGTATACCTAGTGCTACACATCCTTAAATTTGTGTGTACATATTTTGACACAATTTTTTGTAGTTTTCGTTTCATAATTTTTTTTCAAAGATCTGAACCACCTATATTTCAATTCATCATTCATAAATCATTATCGCAAAAAATTCATTTATAATTAAAAATATATATGGTCCTACAAAAAAACAATACTAAAATTATTTGTATATAAAATTAATATTTAGTTCTCCAAGTATAAAGTTATGGGTAAATTACATAGTAACCCCTTAGGTTTGAGGTCTATTACAACCTCATACAACATCTTTAAAACATTTCACTTTTATACCTCACATACTATTTTATTTCAAAATAATACATCCATTACATTTTCTATCCATTGATCTGTTAAGTGCTGACGTGTCTACCACATTTGTGCCACGTGGCAAAATTTTTTTTTTTTTTTTTTACCTGAATCTTCTAAATAAAAAAAAAAAACAAAAAACAAAAGATGAACCTTCAACCCCCACCCACCCAACCTGCAACCCAGAAGATTAAGAAAAGGAGTGGAAAAAAAAAAACCATCTTCATCTTCCCCGACCCCCTTTCCTTGCAACCCACCCCTTTCTTTCCCCTCTTGTCTTCCCCAAACCCACCGTGCACCCCATCCTCCACCTCTTCCTCTGCACCCACTACCTCCAACCCAGAAAAGAAACGAAAAAAAAAACCTATTGCCATTTCCCTGCAACCCAGATCCCGTCTTCCCCAATGAGTGTGGATTTAAGGAGTAAGGTGTGTAGAGGAGGGAAGAGGATGAGTGCGAGGGTGGGTGCGCTGGGTTTTTTTTTCCTCTTCTTTCTGGGTTGCAGGTTGGGCTCGGGTTGGGGGGGCGGGGCAGGAGAAGATGGGAATATGGGTGTGCGGATGAGGTGGAGATGGGTGCAGGGGAGGAGGTGGAGGATGGGTGCGGATGACTGATGGAAGATGATTTTTTTTTGGGGGGGGGGGATATGGGATCGAGGTTTCACATGGGGGTGTTGATGGGATTTGGGGGGAAGGTGTGTTAGTGGGAACTGGGTTTTCTGGGTTTTTTTTTTTTTTTTTTTTGTTCAAGGTTCAGGTATGGGGGAGGGGGTGGGATGATGGGATCTGAATTTTCTCTTTTTGATTTTTTTTATTTAGAAGATTAAGGTTTTTTTTAAAAAAAATTATTTTTTTTGCCACGTGGCACACATTTGGCAGCCACGTCAGCACTTAACGGATCAATGGATGGAAAATGTAACGGATGTATTATTTTGAAATAAAATAGTACGTGAGATATGAAAGTGAAATGTTTCAAAGATATTGTATGAGGTTGTAGTAGACATCAAACCTGAAGAGCTACTATGTAATTTACCCTAAAGTCATTGATAGGAATTGGATGCTATCATTATAATCATATTTTCCAGTTTATCAGTTGGTTGACTGTATAAGTTGGTATGGAACAATCATTAATTGTTTTGTGTGTGTGTGTGTGTGTGTGTGTAGAGTTTATAGAAATAATTTTCACATAGATCATTTTGGGCTACTTTGTTTTCTGAATTGTTCTAAATTCAATTCAAATATAAAAAAAAATTGAAAAGAGAGCGCAACGAAAAGAAGTATATATAATTCACTTCCCATAATTTATCTTCATATTAGTATCTGCATGAGCGCATGTGACAATAATTCACTACCACACAAAAACTTATGTCAATTGTAGTATTGTTGTCTACTTTATTTGGAGGGTGTGAGTCCTTTGAGCTATGTTTGGGGGGAAGAATTCTAGCCCTGTGAACTTGAGACCAAATTAGTAAAAAATGAATTATAAAATGCTAGATATGAGAGATTACAAAAACACCATATAAGCATTGTAAAGACATGTGAAAAAGATTTGAAAATGACTTAAACCAAGTAAGGGTTTAAAAATCACTCTCGCCTCTCACATGCTTTTGTGATGCTCATGTAGCAATTTTCTAATATCTTCCGTATAACAGTTTATGATAAGTTCATGACCAACTGTGCTTCAATCCCTTATGAAAACCACTCACCCAAGCCTAATCTTGACAAGGAGTCCTACGACTATAGGGCCTGTCTCCCGTATTTATGTGGAGAGCTTTTGCTCCCTAGCCTTCTTGTGCTAGGCTTGTTCTTCATTGCCTCTTGCGAGGTTTTGTTTTCTCCCTAGGTTATAGGGCTTTGGATCAGGCAAGTTTGGTCAGAAATTTTCCAGATCTACCTTCTGAAACGCTGGATTTTGTAATTGATTTGTCTTCTTTCTGCATATTTGCGGTTGGTCGACCTTACATGGTAAGATCCTTGATGGATCTGTTTGTTTAAGCATTCATTGCGAATTTCTCTGCAAATTGTGGAGGTGTTGGTAACGGTGGCTTGATAGGCTGATCTGATATGACGAGGACGAGAAGTCCAATTTTCTGGATCTATATCTTATTGGCGTTTTCAGAACTAAGTACTAATTTAGGACTATGTGTATCTCAGCGTATATTTATTATACTTTTTTGTAATTATCCACAACTGTAATGATCAATTATATAATTACATTAAATACCTCATGTGATTATCAAGGCACGTTTTTCGTTAAAGTGAACAGTACTGGGAACTTTTCGTTAAAGTTCCCTATAAAATATCCTGACTTATATTAAATGAATTTTAACTATAAACCAAAATTGTAAAAATAATAGAAAAGAGTTTTTAAATACCAATTTATAAAAACACTAGGGTTCCGCCATCATCATAACAATCCTATGTATTTTGACAAATTACTTATGATCTACATATGCAACTTTGAAGGTTAGGTTTTCCTGATACATATTCTCCTCGTGATTTTCAAGCAAGAACGTATATCTAACATGCAATCCGTCTGTGATATTCAGATCAAATATAAACTTGCAAAACTCATTAAGTTCTGTGAAAACTCTCCGAAAAACATGCAACCCCTAAGAGCGTGATATTCGCCTTAGGTGAAATTACAATTATTAACCACAAGAAGCAATACCCAATCCTCTGGTGATATTCTAACCGAATTGCATCCAATTACTTGTCTAAACATCATAATGGTGGCTAGTCATCAAGACAATTAGATAGTTTAAAATGGTGATCAATAATTCAAAGCATACATACGATCAATCATTATCAATTAAATAAAAATTACATATTCATGCTAAGATTCAAGACTTCGCCCCAGCAAAACAAATTAGTTACGCATATTTATAATTAAAATCAAACAAAATATTATTATGAAGAAAATGATTGAAAAAACCTTAAATAAACTCTAAAAATCTTCAAGAACCCTAGCCAATTTCCTATCTCCGAAGTCGCATGAAAGAAGAAGTAAAGGACTAAGGCCGGTCAAACCTTATATCCTCTCCTAAAACCTGCAATAATCCCTAATAAAAGTCTTTGGATCCAACTAGGAAACCAAATAATAATAAATATACTAGAAAATAAAGTCCTAATTAAGCTAGGAGAATCTGGGAATTGTCCAGCCACGTTTTAGCCTCAAATCTCCTCCAAATCCGGCCCATGACAGCTTGTTTTAAAGATCGGAACGTTCTGAACATATCTCCAGAAGGGGCCGAACCCAAATTAAGTTATCTTAGACTCCAAAACTTGCAATTAAGCCCAAAACGTCATTTTTCCAGCATCGCGCAGTGCTCCTTTATTCTATCGCTAGAAAATAACCGATTGGTGGAAGAATCTTATATTTTGACATGATCAAGCTAAGAAAATCACGAACATCCTCCAGCTGGAATCACTCCAAAATTCATTCATTTGATCACGTTTTGCTCCAGAAGAAGTTGAAACTCCTATATTGCAAATGCAATTCAAAGTATCAAAATTCTTCCAAAATAATAACCAAAATAAACTAAGATCAAGGTAAAATATATAATATAAAATCTACTCATTAGATACTATTGAAAATAAAATGTAATTAAAAGGGTAGATGACACACCCCGACCCGAATCAGGGTATGCTGGCCATCACGTGAGGGTGACGTAGTCATGTGCACAGTGCAGAAGCAATAATGATAATAGAGAATACGAATAATTGAAAACCAACTTGTAAGAGTACTAGTTAAGACTAGTGCTAGTATATGTGTAAATACACAATCAGAGTGAGAGTAGCCTAAGTTCAGTCCAGAAAGCAAGTACTAATTAAACGACACCCAAAGATGTCCTACATTTGATATGGTCTGTCAGAACCTCCACTAATCCTCGTGAGCCACCAACGAGCAAGCTTACCTAAAACCTGGAGGGGCGCAAAACAGAAAACGTGAGTGGGCAAAAACAAAGTTCTTCAAAACCATTTCATTTATCAAATACTATAACCCATCGCCGTAAAACATGTATAATTTTCCCAGAAATAGAATATAAATATATATATGTGTGTGTGTGTGTATATATATATATATTCAAATCATGCTTCACATATCTATTCATAAGTATGCCATGCCAAAATATAAAACAGAATAAGTAACTCAGGTGAAAATAAATTCATGGAAAATAACATATTAGTCGGAACCCCCTGCAGAGGTCTGTACGACTAAATTTATTATTTATCAATCTAGCCGAAGTCATCGTCAGTGACCTATACGGCACTACACTGCACACGAGTCGGAACCACTGTAATGGTTTGTACGACAAGACTGAGTGTAATATAATTATGCTCAATGTTACGCTCTCATGATAGCTGTGCGATAAATCACTACTCACCTAATGGTCTGTACGACAAGACTGTGCACCTAAATTGGATTCAATGTGAGCATATGGTGCGGGATGTGACATTATATACAGGCATGTGCCATATCTCTGGCTAAATCACAATCACCCGGGGTGCAGGTTTATGAGTTCTCAATCACGTCTCACATTATCAATATCTCATATAACAAAACATAACTCACCTGGTACTTACCTGAGCATCCACAGTACCAATTCATATTATGCATCATATACTAATTCATATGCCGAATATAAATCTATATGCATGGCATTTCAAAGCATACTTTCATTTAAACACATTTTCTGGGAAAATATCAAGTATATAAATATATATTGAAAACCAAAAGCCCACTAACTGGTATGTCGAAGGGTCGTAGCCCCCGAGTCGCCCTTGACTGCGCTCGTCCTCTAGATAGGTCTCACCTATATGTGAAATAACTAAATAAACGTTATTTAAAGCACATAACCAATACTAGCTAATAACTTCTCATACATTGCTCAAATGGGATGTTTGAATATACCAACGTGAACTACACAATCTCATGAACATCCCCATATTTTTAGAAAAATTTTCTGACGTCCCACGCGTCGTCACACGCCGGCGGAGGCACGGCCCTACGCGCCCCCACGCTCGGCCAAACCCTAACTGAGGCCTAACGGCCGTTAGGAATATTCCATCAATTTTGATGGAATATCTCGTCGTCCCCTACCTTTGACCTCCGGCGACCGTCGCCGTTGCCGAAAACTGGAAAATATATAAAACCTCATATCTCTCCCATTTTTGCACCAAATTCCACGAAATCTTCACCAAAATGAAGCTTACAACATAAGGAATAAAACCTTACCAATTTTGGGACCTGAAATCCCTCGAGAATTCGCCGGAGATCCTTCGATAATCCGGCCAAACTTTGAACTCGTCGATCTCCACTTCCCGACGTCCAATTCACTTGGTTTTTCTTCTCCAAGCTTCGTGAGGATGATCCAAAGCTCACTATGTCCTAAAAAATTCCTAAAAACCTCACATTTATGAGTGCATGAACAGTGCATGAATTCGGCAGTTCTGGTTTCTCGAGAAAACGAAGGTTTCTCGATCTAAAAAGGGTATGGGTGAACTCAAAATCTTACAAGGAATTCGAATATTACCTGGTTAACGTCGATCCGTGCGTGAAGTGTGAGTTTGGTGTTCGTCTGTACGTTTTGTACGGAAATGATAGGAAGGCCGAGACGAGAGAGAATGCACGGGGTGTTTTGTGTGTGTGTGTGGTCCTCACTTGGTCCCTAACCAAACTAACAAAAGTCTAACTTCTAATTGAGTCCAAAAACTTAGGAACTCAACATATTGGTCCACATCCAAAAGCATGACACACACCACACATCTCAACGTCCAAGGGTAAAACTGTCATTTCACACCGTCGAAAATAAATATTTCGGGACGGGTTGTGACAATAGATATTCATTACAAGTAAAAATAAATAATAACATATATGGAAATTAACAGATATCCATTACGCATCTATACTGTGACTAAAAGGAAAAGCTGCAACAGAAATGAGACCAAACAGGTAAAACATTAATTTATCACAGAAAATACTTACTTTTGGTCAGGGAATTAAATAGGAAGAAGGAACTGGTTTTCTTACTCTAAAACCGAAGGAAAATGTCCAATGTTCTTTAGAAAGAATAAAACATGAGGAATTACACAAACGGTAAATGTGTATTTGTTACAAGCACACTGTGAATCATTCTTTCATTGACTTTGTAACTAATAACTAGGCCGATACAAAGTTGTTCGTGTATAAGAAGTATGCAAGCACACTGTGAATCATTCTTTCATTGACTTTGTCAGTCAATCCGGCTCAAGTTCAACCGACAGCCTGAGAAGAACTCGCTCGCTTGCTAGGAACACACCACACACACCTCATCCGCGGAATAGACGAGCCAAACACATAGAAGAGCAGCTTAGACCAGCAAGTCACAGCTAGGGGCAGCCGAGAGTTCTACTACCCTAACAAAGGCAAATTCAGGAAGAAGTAGAGAGACTCTTGACTAAGTGATTGTGCAATTTCCAACGCAACAAGGTCACCTACGAGGTACTACGACGGAACATGACCAACATAAGCAGATCACCCTTCACGGATGAGATCGAGCAGGCAGAGCCTCCACACGAGTTCAGCATGCCACATTTCACATCTTTCAAAGGGGATGAAGACCCGGAGAGACACTTAAAGCACTACCGAAGCGCAATGATCCTCTATCGAAACAACGACGATCTCATGTGCAAGATATTCATCATCACTCTACAAGGCGAGACGCAAAATTGGTTCTACACCCTGCCACCACAATCCATCCGGAGTTTTGACGAACTTTTTTGGTTTTCACCAAAGAATATTCATCCTATCGCTTGATAAAAAAGAAGTCCGACCATTTGTTCAACGTCAAGAAGAACCCAAAGGAGTTGTTTCGCGATTATGTGAAAATGTTCAAAGCAGAGAATGCAAGGATAGTCGGATGCAACGACTTGATAGCTTTGTTAAAGTTGCTTGTGGCTGTTAGTGTATGGGAATGTTTGGTAAGCTTCTATGAAATCTTGCAGAGGTCTGTGTAATGCCGAAAATGGCAGAGAGAATTTTTAGGAGGATGATTACACTGATTGATTGAAAAATATTCCCTCACAACAAACATATAAGGTTTTTGGCTTTATACACTCATCAATAACACACTTAATCTCATTCCTTAATTGCTATCATCCTATGAGATGATGCCACTTGTTATAATCTATCACTTAAGCTAGATACAAGTAAGGCTAGCCACATGGACTATGATTCAATGGCTCAAATTTAAACATGAAACAAACATTAAAATAAGGTTTGAATTCTTTCTTTGCCTCCAAGTCTTCGGCTGAAGGGTTACATGCCAATAGTGGCATCTTTGAGTTGCTTGAAGGTAAATTTACCAGTTTGCAGGTCCACACCCTTCAAATCTGTATAACAACTAAAACTCATAAGAAATTGTGTCTTAAGAAAACTTTCAGAACGATAACATTCTTAGTTCTTAATATTTTGTGCCTAATTATAGAATTTAACAAGTAACTAGATCTATAGGCAGACACTTTGCATCATGGTGTTTGGACGATAAATATATTACAGAAACATCAAAGTGCCGGAAAGCTCCATATCTAAATAATTACTGTCTTTGTGGTGCATGTCAATATGCATGAGAACCATGCAAATAGCATAAATATCGTACTTAGTTACGAAAAAAGCTCGATGAGAGAAAGTAATGGAGGAACAAAAAGGAAAAACCAGTATAACATAATAAACTGCAAATTAATACCATCCTCCAATGTCTTTTGTTGTCTCTCTTCCAAAGAATACCAAATATCAGTAGTATAATGAAGACTCCTCCAACCACAATTCCAACCACGACACCTACAGGCACGCCACTTCCACCAGTTGATGTGTCACTTACAGGTTTTGGCGGCGAATCAAAGTCTGTCCGAAGAAAGAATATAGCTTAAATTAGAGTAAATGTATGTAATTGATATGAGAGTGGATTATTCAACTAGCTATCCAATGCACACAGAAACAGAAGATTGAAACCCTGTCTTTGCGGCATCCTTAACTAAGTAGATAGTATATGAAGTAATCCCTCGAACAAACTTTCTTTTGATGGTTGTAAATATTATATGTTTCCTTAAGGTACCGTTTGGTACGTAGACGGGATGGAACGGGACGGGACGGGATGGAACAGGACGGGACGGGACAGAACAGGACGGAACAGATGATGTAAATATTAAAAAAGATAAGGAGAAATTGTGTCATAAAATGTTATAAATTTGTGTTACACGGATGTGGAACGGGTCGTTCCAGGGGGAAGAGGTGGAACGAAAAATCAGCCAAATTTCGTCCCATGGGACAACCCGTTCCACAGTTTTTAGGCGCACCAAACGTGGGACGGAACGGCTCGTCCCGTTCCATCCCGTCCCGTCCCACGTACCAAACGGTACCTTTCATGTAAATAGTTAAAAATCCTCGAAGTTGAATTTTGTTGTATTTGAAAGAGCATACCCGTCACCTAGAAAAAAACAGCATATTATGTGATAAGAAAATTTAAGAGAGTATTTCTTCAAGTCTTGGCTCAAACTATGTAAAACAGGAGAAAAACACAGAAGCATTTTTCTGAAAATACAAGCGAAGGGAAATATTGAAGAAGAAGAAGAACCTTGCAGAACTGAAGTCGGATCTCTTAATTTAGTAGATATATAAATGCATATGGTCGACGCATAGTAATTAGACGAAGCTCAGATCAGTGAAAACTTACTTGGGTCTACTGAAATAGCTGAAATAAGAGGACCATAGACTCCTCTAAAAGGGATGCCTGTCGTCCCTCTTCCGGCCCAATAGAAACGAATCTCCAATGTATTATTAGTTACAGGAGCAGTAAAGTTCTTTATGACTACATCACCAAACACGCCAGCTTCATCCATGATATTGAAGTCCTTCTTCACTAGTTTTCCCTGCAATACACACACACACACACACACACACACTAATTTAGTTGCTTAACATTTCATGATCATAAATGTGAAAGTTAACATTCAAATCGACCAAAATATAAACAATGCTTGTTGAAAATTAGAATAATTCACTGGTATACATGGAAGTGGATGCGATACTTACCTGAATGTAAATATCGAATATGCGCCTTCCCAAGCTTTTATATGTTTTGCCATTTCTAAACATTATCTCTGCAAAATGGAGGTTTACGGTGTAGTTTCCATTTCCCAGACAAAACCCAAAATAAGTTAGAGAGATGGGAGAAAGGCGTGCGTTCATGTACAGTTGAGGATTGGCCATAGAGAGTCTAGTTTCATTAGTCCATATAAAGGTGTCATAAGGGCGGTCATCATCAGGGAAGTAACCGGTGCTGCTTAATGCCCAATTTGTTCTGCTCAGGTAAAATGATGAAGGTCCAGCTGAAAATGTGTCATCATCATATACTGTATCTTTTCCTCCAGGGACCGTAAATTGTTTCCCACCACAATTTATATGGAGAGAGTAGTACAAATCTATGAAAAAATAAATTGGAGATTAGTAGGCATTGAGGAGGAAAACTAAAAAAGAATGAAGCGAAAAAATAAAGGTAATTATTTGTGTAGAAACTCGGCTTACATTTTGGACACTCTGAAGTTTTGAAACATGAAACGATTCTCCGGATATAGTAATTCAGGGTACAAAAAATGTCAGCAATCATAAATGAGACGAAGTTGGAAAAAAAAATAGTAAAGAATACACCATTGGATACCGAAGTAAATTTATAGGTGCATGCTTTGAGACGATTAATTTGAACTTACGAACTATTTCCTTTTGACGAGCTTGCAAACAAGTTACTGCAGAAATTAACACAAATGAAAAGTTAAGCTTTTCTCCACATAACACAAACAGATTAACTTCAAGCTAATGAAGACATTCTTACGTGCCACCTCGTGGTTGACAACTTGCATCCTCTATGGCGAGGTTGTTATACGAAAGATCACTGCACAAAAAGAGCTATGATGCAAATTCTGTTGAATTGTAGGTCTCGAGCTGATTAGAATTAGTGACATAAGTTATGAGCTTAATTCTATATTCACTTAGAGTTGTAATATGGCCAAGTGTGAGGTTCAAAGATGTACGGCAAATAATGCCTTGTGTGAAGTCTAAGGATCCTAGAAATTAGTTAGATGTGTGGCTAAGATCACTTTGTGATGTCTAAGGATCCAGCTGTGCTTTGCTAACGGTAATATTCTCTTTGCACGACTTGAGTGGGGACCTATATTCTCTGTGTGATTTTCTTCATCCTTTCATTTTCATTATTAATCATCTTCCCCCCAGTCCTCATATTCATTGAGGTTTCATAAACCAGAATCAAAGAAGCACTAAAAAATTCTTTTCCAGGTGTAGTATGTCAGTACAAAAGGAAACAACACTTTGTATGGATTGTATGGATGGGTTGTATGTATGAGTTGTTATCCTCACTTTAGCTAAGTCATAGGCTAAAGTCACTTTCTATAGCTTGTCATTCACCAGTCACTTTCCATAGCTTGTCATTCACCTTACATCAACATTTCTTAGTTGCTTGTAAAAGCTTCTTTACTTGTAATTTGGTTTTTGCTTTTCCACTTGTTAGGGCAGATTTTAGGGATTGTGTTTGTGTAGTTATCCTACAATCTATTGTAGCTTTCTTTTGGCTCTCTACAAGAGTTGCCTTCACTCTCTTCTAATCTTCATAATGAAATATATAACAAATATTGAAACCAAAACTCAACATGGTATCAGAGCAGGAACCATAGGGTCATTTTTTTTTTACTTCTTCATTTGCTCATCATCGAAAGAGATGGCAGAAGAAAATGTGTCTAGTGCCGATAGTGCCTCATCCTCCTCCCTAAACTTAACCCAAGGGGTTGAAAACAATCCAAATCAACGACTCTGCTCGGTGCTACTGAACGAGTTCAACTACCTTCCTTGGTCAAGAGCTGTGTCACTTGCTCTAGGGGGAAGATCGAAGCTAGGGTTTATCAATGGAAGCTCTGAGCCCGCATAATCCACTTCACCAACTTACGATGCATGGCATGCTACTGATTAACTGGTCATGTCCTGGTTACTTAACTTTATGGAGCCAAAACTGTCTGAGCTTTTCAATTACTCAGAGTCTTCCCTTCTCCTATGGGAGTCTGTCAAAGACATGTATGGCAACCAAAACAACTCAGTTTGCATCTTTTAACTGAAGAAGAGTGTGGCTAGTTTAAAGCAAGGTGATCACTCATTTGTTCAACACCTTGGAAGTATGAAATCCATGTGGAATGAACTCAATATGTATCGTCCACACACGACTGATTCCGCTGTGCTACTGAAGATGGCTGATGAAGACAAGGTGTTTCAACTCTTAGCAAGCTTGGGAACGAAGTATGAAGACCTGCGTAGTCACTTGTTAATGACTCAAGAGCTGCCCTCATTTACCAGTGTGTGTCATGCAGTCCAGAGAGAGGAAACTTGACGAAGAGTGATGAACGTTGAGCCCAAATCCAACTCTGAAGCTAGGGTTTTCACGACAAATCACAAAGCAACTGGTGATAGGGTACTTGGCAAGAAAGCAGACTGGAAATGTTATTATTGCAACATGAAGGGACATTTGAGAGAAAAATGTTGGATTCTTCATCCGGAGTTAAAGCCTAAGTTTGATAGGGAAGGTAGGATGATCAAAGATGGGAAGGGTGGAGTCACTACAAAAGCATTTCATTCAGCTTGTTCCATAACTGATGGGATGGCCAATTTCTCAACAATCATGTGTCCTTGATCAACGAGTTTGCTGCTTTTCTTCAAAAGAAGCAAGGAAGCACTGAACCTGATGAAATGACACTTGAAAACCCTACTGCAATGCTAGGGAAATTTGCTGGATTCTTGGCTGACTCGGAGAACACATCGAAAGGAAATATTTCAGGTATTATCAGTGCCATTTCCACTGCTCTTAATGCAAATGTTACACATGATTTTTGGATTATTGACTCTGGTGCCACTGATCATATAACTAATAAACCCTCTAGTCTCCACGATTTTCAAAGAACTATTGATCCAATGCATGTATCTGTTGCAAATGGGAAATGGGAACCTATTCTAGGGAAAGGAAAGATTAGATTGCTAAGTGAGCATACTGATTCCACTGTTCTCTATGTACCTTCTTTTCCTTTTCAGCTCTTGTCAATAGGAAAAAATTACAAAAACCTTAGACTGTCTTGCCATATTTTCCCCTCACAATGTTGTGTTTCAGGACCGAGTTACTTAGAAGAAGATTGGTGAAGGGTTCTTCTTGAATGGACTCTACTATCTTTCAAATGAGTCCAATTTTGTCAAAAAGCTCGGTGTCAACTTAAGTCAAGTTCAGGAACACCAACTCTGGCATCAACGCCTTGCCCATCCCTCAGAACATGTGATGACCAAGTTGTTTCCCTTTTTTTGTAAAAACACACTAGAGTATGAAACTTGTCAAATGTCAAAAGCCACTAGACTTCCTTTTGTTTCCTCTAATTCTAGAACTAGTAAACTTTTTGAGCTTGTTCACTCTGATATTTGGGGTCATTCTCGTGTAGAATCCTTTGATGGGTATAGATATTATGTTACATTTATTGATGACTATTATAGAGTAACCTGGTTGTATCTTTTAAAACTTAAAAGTGATTTGTTTGATGCTTTTAACGACTTTCACAACCTAATCACCAATCAATTTTCATCTAAGTTATATATGTTAAGATCAGATAATGGTACCGAGTACATTTCCAATAACACGAATAATTACTTGAGCAATCATGGCATTTTGCATCAAACTAGCTGTGTTGGTACACCACAACAAAATGGTGTGGCAGAGAGAAAGAATTGAGACTTATTGGAGAAGACTCGATCACTTATGATCCAAATGAATATTACTAAGAAATTTTGGTCTCAAGCCTTACTCACTGCCACGTACATCATTAATAGACTGCCAACTCGGGTGTTGAATACTAAATCTCCTTTTGAAGTCATGAAAGGAAGGCCTATAAACTTGTCTCACCTCAGGACTTTTGGTTGTACTTGTTATGTGCACATTCAAGATCTCCATCATGACAAACTCGACCCTCGAGTTGTCAAATGTGTGTTTATGGGATACGCCATTTCTCAAAAGGGTTACAAAGTGTACAACCCTAACACGGGAAAGCTGGCAGTCTCTAGAGATGTGTGATTTGATGAATATTCACCTTATTTCCACAAAGGGTTGAAGACTAATGCTAATATGGAAGATCTTATGGACCTATTTCCACTACCTATTCCAGCAGAAATTCATGAAGTCACTCCTACTCATATCAGCACTGATAATTCTTAACTCACTGAGAGTGTAATTGATGCAGTGCCAAGCTCATCTGAACCATCAGAAGCTCAACCAAATCAGCAAGCTATAAGTGCACCAAGAAGAAATCCTACACGAGATAGACATCCACCAGTGAGGTTACAAGAGTATGTTACTTACACTGCAAGGCATCCTATCTCTGCAGCCATTTCTTATCATAGATTCTCATCTTCTCATACTTCTTTCCTTAACAAATTGTCCCACACTTTCAAACCAAGGAATTTTCATGAAGCCACATGCATGCCTGAGTGGCAAGATGCTATGACTAAAGAGCTTCAAGCTCTGAATGACAAGCAGACATGGAGTGTGGTGGATCTTCCAAATGGCAAGAAGGTCGTGGAAAGTAGGTGGATATATAAGACCAAATTCAACTCCAATGGAAGCATTGAAAGACACAAGGCACAGTTAGTAGCTCAAGGCTTTACTCAAAACTATGGCATTGACTATAAGGAGACCTTTGCTCCTGTTGCCAAAATGAACATAGTGAGGGTATTGTTGTCTGTGACAGTCAATAATGCATGGCCCTTATTCCAAATGGATGTGAAGAATGCATTTTTTTCATGGGGATCTTGAAGAAGAAGTGTACATGAAGTTGCCTCCTGGTCATCCAAGAGAAAATGAACCCAACAAGGTCTGCAGACTTCACAAAGCCATATATGGTCTCAAACAGTCCCCTCGAGCTTGGTATTCGATGCTTAGTTCAGTCCTTGAAGCTGCAGGGTTCAAAAGGAGTCATGCTGACTCTTCTTTGTTTGTTCGAAGTGGTATTGCTGGAAAATTGGTTGTGCTTATATATGTTGATGACCTAATTATTACAGGTGACAATATAAGTGAAATAAAGACGCTTAAGCAATCACTTCACCAAAAATTTGCCATTAAAGACTTGGGGCCCTTGAAATACTTTCTTGGAATTGAGGTGGCTACCTCTTCAAAGGGATTGTTCTTAAATCAAAGAAAGTATGTTCTTGATCTTCTAGATGAAGCTAACATGATGGAATGTAAACCAGCTTGGACACCCCTAGCTAGAAAACTTCAGTGGCATGAAAAAAGTGAACCTCTCTCGGACCCTAGTGTTTATCAGTGAATGGTTGGGAAACTTATTTATCTCACCATTACTAGGCTTGATATCTCATATTCAGTTAGCCTAGCCAGTCAGTTCATGCACTCTCCTACTCTAGTTCACTGGGAAATCGTCAAGAGAATACTTCAATATCTCAAGGGCTCAGTAGGAAGGGGGATAATTATGAAGAACAATGGATCAAATCACATCTTGGCCCACACAGATGCTGACTGGGCTGAAAATGCCCTTGATCGAAAATCCACAACAGGTTTTTGCATATTTGTTGGAGGGAACCTTGTCACTTGGAAGAGCAAGAAACAAACTATTAATGCTCGATCTAGCGCCGAAGCTGAGTATAGGGCTATGACAGCAACAGCCTGTGAACTCATATGGTTGAAAGGTCTTCTTTCCGAGCTCGGATTCACAAGCATGGCACATATATCCTTGTATTGTGATAACCAAGTTGCCATGCACATTACCTCCAATCCAGTATTCCATGAAAGGACCAAACATATTGAAGTTGACTGCCATTATATTCGTGCTCAAGTTCAATCCAAGGTGATAGACACCGTGTTCACATGCAGCCACGATCAACTTGCTGATTTATTCATAAAAGCACTAGACTCTACTCAGTTTCAGCGTTTGTTGTGCAAGCTTGGATCAATCAATCCCCTTGATCCAGCTTGAGGGGGTGTATTGAAACCGGTTTGTATGGATTGTATGGATGGGTTGTATGTATGAGTTGTCATCCTCACTTTAGCTAAGTCATAGGCTAAAGTCACTTTCCATAGCTTGTCATTCACCAGTCACTTTCCTTGTCATTCACCTTACATCAACCTTTCTTAGTTGTTTGTAAAAGCTTTTTTACTTGTAATTTGGTTTTTGCTTTTCCATTTGTTAGGGCAGATTTTAGGGATTGTGTTTGTGTAGTTATCCTACAATCTATTGTAGCTTTCTTTTGGCTCTCTATAAGAGTTGCCTTCACTCTCTTGTAATCTTCATAATGAAATATACAACAAATATTGAAACCAAAACTCAATATTGATATAATAGTTTTATATCTATCTTAGTAAAAAAAACAGCATAAATTTCCTTAGTAGCTAAAGAGTAGCATTTGGAAGAGAAGCTTACACGTTGACTCTTGGCCAAGCAGGTACAGGTCCAGTCAGCAAGTTTCCAGTTAAGAATCTAAAAATAATGAATACAGAAAAAACTCAGTAGAGAATAGTGTTTGTTCTTTGTAAAGGTTTGAAAATTTGAGTTTGCCAACTCTGAGTGCATTAGATCAGTACTTCCATGTGAAAGACACATCTAAGGGTGATCACCTTATGTCAGATAATTGCACGAGTAGTAATGACTCTAATGAATAAACTAAACATTTCATTTCTGAGCAGAAGAGCCGTTTTCATTTTCATTGCAGTATAACCCGTGACTCATAATTATAGTAACTGTGATTGGAAATACTTCCAGCTTGCCAGGCTGGGGTGTAACAAAACCATTGAAGAATGTCTGCTTGAATTCCATGTAAGAAAGACTAGATTGGTCATTCCAATTGCTTACATATAAACCACATCTGCTAGACTACCGAAGCTGCTTGGAATTTCTCCGGTCAGCTTGTTAAAGCTGAGGTCTCTGCACAAACAAATAGCAAATGCAGTTTAGATGTGCTCTCTGCAGAAAGGGAAATGACATCTGAAAGAGAAGTTCTCTTAATAAATACAGAAACATAAAGTCCACCCAACATCGTCTAAGTCACTTCAATAAATCTTGAATTAGTAGAATCACATCTAGAAGAATTTTTTTTATTTGAAGACGGAAAAAATAGGGACTAAGACATTTGAACTTACAAAGTTTTCAATTTGTTCATTTGTGCAAGATATGGAGGTAGCTTTCCAATAAGGTTGCAACTCCTCAACATCCTGCAACAGACACCAAAGCTTTGAGTTTACAGAAGACTTCTGGTACAGACAAAAATTGTGTGTCATGGAACCATTAACTCACAGTGTCCTCATGTTTTTCATCTTATTAAGTGAAGGAATTGGTGATTCAGGTCCACTCAAGTCAGTGATTCTCCTGCATGTTAAAATTGAGCCATGAACATAAACTACACATTTTGCTAATCGTTTTGTATTTAAAAATATAGACGGGATATACTAACAAGTCAGTTAAGCTTGTCAAAAGAGAAATGCCAGAAGGAATTGGCCCTGTCAAACCGCTAGCTTGAATCACTCTGTTTCAACGAGTCATAGCATATGAATTAGAGATAATATTCAGAATCATATAGCAGAAATATGACACACAAAAGAAAAACACTCACAGTTTTTCAAGATTTATCCAGTTCTCAATAAAATCAGGTATCCGCTCGGAAAAGTGACTGTCACTAACCCGACTGCATAATGATTGGAAAAGGGAAAATACTACGAATTAGTATCAGAAAGCAGTAAAAAATGTATAAGTGCTCAGGAAACCTTTAAGAAGAAAGAACCACAGAAGCTTACAAGTCCTTTATTTTGGTAAGCATTGCAAATGTTTCTGGCAACTCCCCACTAAAGTTGTTTGAGGAAAGCAGCCTAAGTATGAAACAGATATAACAATATATCAATGATAAAGAAGTAGATGATTTATTGGTGAAAACATCCAGAATTTGTCTATAAGAAAGAAAATTCCAAATAAACCAAGTACTTTTTAACACGGTAAAATTTGAATAGGACTCTTACATTCTTTCTATGTTGGCCCAAGATCCAAGCTCCTGAGGGAGAGGTCCAGAAAAATTATTGAAACTGATGTCCCTATACAAACAAATTCAATTCCATTGATTAAAAAACATCATTAAGGATCTCCACATAATCAAATGAGGTAAGCAAGAAACAAATGCTCAATCAACACTCACAAACTCTTCAGGGTGGTGATGTCTCCAAGCTCTTTGGGGATAGAACCCGTCAAACGATTTCCAAGAAGGGATCTGCATCAAAAACTATAATCTTAAGATCACTTTTATCAAGCAAGAGACTCAATAACATTAACATGTTCATCAATACGAAGGCAATGAACCCCATGTGTTCGATTCAATATTTATGATTCAAACACCTCATGACCACGGAAGCTCATTATCATGAACAAAACCCAATGTATTAGATTCATAGTTTAAGAAAGAAATGGCTGAAGAACATTGGAGTGACCAAATAAAGTAACAAGAACATGACATGAGCATCAAACACAAAAATGTATGCAGTGTGAGAGAAGATAGTACATGTTCACTAGTGGAAGAGAGCTCCATTCTGGAGGGATGGTACCACTCAGGTAGTTGCGGGTGAGGTCGCTGAAGGAGAAAGAAGGAAACCAGTTATTGTCTCATTGACAACAGAAATAAAGGTAAGCTATATATGAAATTAGAATAAACCATTTACACGACACATAGTTATTTTCTTTTTACTTTAAATATTGTAAACTTGGAGGGGTAAAAATGTGCTTACATTTCTTGAAGATAGGTGAGATGTACCAGCTCTGGTGGGAGTGTTCCTTGCAAATCTTGGGATTTTAGAATTCTGTGTTTCATCGGAAAACAGGGTTTCAAAGATTAGTTGTAAATTAACAGATATCTATTACACATCTATACTGTGACTAAAAGGAAAAGCTGCCACACAAATAGGACCAAACAGGTAAAACACTAATTTATCACAGAAAATACTTACTTTTGATCAGGGAATTAAATAGGAAGAAGGAACTGGTTTTCTTTAAAACCGAAGGAAAATGTCCAATGTTCTTTACAAAGAATAGAACTTGAAGAATTACACAAACGGTAAGTGTGTATTTGTTACAAGCATATTGTGAATCATTCTTTCATCGACTTTGTAACTAATAACTAGGCCGATACAAAGTTGTTCGTGTATAAGAAGTACGCAACAATCATGGTGACTGCGAAATTTTATACGTTGATCAAGTATGCAAGAATCAAGCCTAAATACAGCACAGCTGTAATACCAAGTCCTAACAACTCAGCATGCCACAGAACATCTATGCTGGCTCATGGCCAGCTCAAAAACACATTGCTATCATAATTGAGCAAATTTGTCACATCCCATGAACTCGATTTTGCAGATAAGCTTAACTTGAATTGCGGTCCATGGTAGGTTGTAATTGATGTTTCATTGGTCATTCAATAAAAGAAATGGATTAGTCTTTCTGCATTTCTTGAATGTCAAGGCACAACAAGGTCTTATTAGACCAAGAAAAACTTCCAATTGGTTGCCGGTTGAAGAAAAATTAAAAATCTAGAGGGTAAAGGATTTGGGAAAATGGAAACCCCACTAGTGTCTAGATATATCAGAATTATATTGACTTTATACCCAATGATGGATCACAAATTAGTAACTGTGTAACAATGGCAAAGGCGGCCTAATTTTAAGATGCGTTCCAATTTGCTTCATATTTTTTGTTCGTAAACCGACAAGAACAGAATTGGTTAAAATCGAAATTTTCAATCCAACTTGCATGCCAAGAATAACTTATAGCTTTATGAAAATGATTATTGCATAATTTGGTTTTATTCATGCCCCTTGATTCGTCAAAGGCCAGAAATCAATAGTGTGCATGAAGAGAAAAAGACGAGTGGTAGTCACTTTTCATAGCTCTAAACGGTAGCAACATTTACTTGTTTTACATACACAATAAGAGCTTTAAAATTTTTACGCCCCAAAGGTAGGAGAAATTTTGTGTGCGGGGGAAACAAATCTGGTTCACTAAGTGTCATAATATAAGCAGTTGGAAAAAAATTTCAAGTATATAACTACTTGTATTATAATACTTGATATACCGGATCGTACTCCTAGCACACTAAAAAATCTCTCCAAAACTACGGTCGGGGCGTGAGAAAATCACAAAGAAACAAACGAGCTCGACTTTGCTATTAAACTAACAACTCTCAAATCCAATTGAAATCAATCGGCCTAGCTACCTTGCTCGACATAAGGTTGAATGAGTGAATACGACGTGCCAAGTTGCCAATAGGCAACTCGATGAGGCCCACACTAAGCCTTATAATTCCTACTTTATTTTGGAGGTTTCATGGGCATGGGGTTAGGTTAGGGGATATGTAATGAAAAATTGATTGATACTTTTTAACAGAAAAAAAAAAGAAAAAGAAAAATTGATTGATACATATATCGAATAGACATGGGGTCCACAAAACCGAATTCCAACCATCTAATCAACATCTCTCCTCGCTATCTCTACTAGTTTTTTCGACTCCTGTCATGACGAAACTATCAGCTAATCTTTTTTTTTGAAAGAAAAACATCTCTCCTCACACACTTGTGATCAGTTTACATCGAACAAATTTATTATTTTTAATATTTTTGTTATAATATTATATATCATGCTAACAAAAATTTACACGTATTAAAATATGATTAAACGTAAAATTTTATGATATTTAACTCGTTCAATGTAAGTTATTATTCTCACTTAGTTAATTTTCTCTGTAGGAGGCAAGTGGTTATTTACTACAGTGGTGAAAAGTTAAGCTCTTACATAACGACGTGGGTTCAAACCCGATCGCTGGGTAATTTAACACCTAACCTAACAAAATCTATTCTCTGTATGAGAAAGCGCTCATTAAGAAGAGATTTTTTTTCTAGTAATGTTATTCATACCATGTTTTTATACCATATTTCTATACCACCTTAGGTGGCATTTGATGTGGACAGCCACATCATTTGAAAATTTTGCAAAACCCAAGAAAAGGAAGAAGAAAAATTCCTCGTATACTACAATTATCATTTAATTAACTAGTTTTTCTTAATTATTAGTTTATTAAATAATGAACTAAATTTTAAGTGTAAAATTTTATGATATTTAACTCGTTCAATGTAAGTTATTATTAGGGGTGGAAAAAAATACCGAAAATCCCAAATCATACCGAAACCATACCGAAAATCCCGAAAATTTTGGTACCAAAACCAAACCGATCCCGAATTTTTCGGTATGGGATTCGGTCTCACACTTAAAATTGTTCGGTATTCCCATCCCGAACCGAACTTTAAACCCTATTGTTATATATATGTTGGAATATATGTATATGGCCTATTTATATTATTAAAATAACTTAAGTGTGGGGATAAGGATATGATTGTGTGCCTGGCGTTTGAAGTTTTATCAAAGCACATGGGTGCTGTCTGCTGCTCTCGCTCTCTCTCTCTCTCTCATTATCTCCATCTGCTTTGCAACCCAGAAAGGCGAAGCCACCAAAACATTCCTTCAACTCAATTCAAACCCAAGCCGACACATCCATACTTACTCTCTCTCATTTCTCATCTTTGGCCCTTCACTTAGTCTCAGATTCTCTCTGTCTCTCCTTCTCGAATTCGAAGCCTAGCAGCCACCACCCTCTCACAGTCTCACTCCGATGAACTCTCTCCCCTCCGGCCACCACTACACATCACGGCTTCATCCCCACCTCCGATTCTCTCCATTGATTCTCTATGTGGGGTTTCAAATTAGGGTTTCGAATTGGGGCTTAGGGTTTCGAATTGGGGATTAGGGTTTCGAATTAGGGGCTCGGGTCAGGAGGAGGACGAACTATCTCTTCACTCTGTCTCTCTATCTCCCATCAATCTTCACTGATTCACTGTCACTTCTCTGATTTCATTTTGGGGTTTTCATGCAGGTTCGAATGTTTTCGATTTCAATTAGTTGATTTGGATTTCAATGCAAGTTCGGTTTCGGGAAATCCCGAAATACCGAAATTTTTTTGGGAATACCGAAATTTGGGAATCCCGAAGTTTCGGTTTGGTATCGGTCCTCTTATTCCAGTCCCGAAAATTTTCGGTTCGGGATTTGGTATGTCATTTTCGGTTCGGTATCCCATACCGAACCAGCCCTAGTTATTATTCTCACTTAGTCTACATGCCTAGTTAATTTTCTCTGTAGGAGGCAAGTGGTTATTTACTACAATGGTGAAAAGTTAAGTTCTTACATAACGACGTGGGTTCAAACCCGATCGCTGGCTAATTTAACACCTAACCTAACAAAATCTATTCTCTATAGGAGAAAGCGCTTATTAAGAAGAGATTTTTTTTTCAAGTAATGTTATTCATACCATATTTTTATACCACATTTCTATATCACCTTATGTGGCATTTGATGTGGACAGCCACATCATTTGAAAAATTTGCAAAACCCAAGAAAATGAAGGAGAAAAACTCCTCGTATACCACAATTATTATTTAATTAATTAGTTTTTCTTAATTATTAGTTTATTAAATAATGAACTAAATTTAAAAATCAGATTAATTCAAATGATATGGTTGTCCACATCAAATACCACCTAAGATGGTATGAAAATATGGTACAAAAATATAGTATGAATAACATTACTCTTTTGTTTTTCAAGCAACACATCACATATCATAATATAATGGAAAATTAACATTTTTTTTTATATTTCTTCACTCATTTATAACACTTCAATTATTCACTTGAATACCGAGTACCTAAAAAAGTCTTCACGTAGATATTATACAAGGTGATTCGTATAACAAAGACTGAAAAACTTTGATCCTGTCCTTCCCAACCTTTCACAACAAAAGGCGCCTAAGCTGTACGTTGCTTTTGCTTAGTCAAGCTATTTTCTCAACTTTTTCTTTATTTTTCGGAACGATCTCAGTTTATTATTATGAAGTTTTGTTTATTCTTCTCTTCGACAGCCACCAAAGCTGATCTGAAAATCTGCACCACCACGGCCTGGGTTCTCTCTCTTTCTTCTCCGTCGACAACAACAACGAGGCATTCATCGCGGAGATTTCAAACCAGAGTAGAAAGCCATAGCCCATAGGGTTTCCATTGGCGCCCACGCGGTTAATTTCCAGATTTCAGCTTCCGTCTGCAAATCGCTAGGGTTTCCATTGATTTCGCTGCAGAAGGGGGTTTCTGGTTCCCCGATCGTCCCCTTCCTCTCTCTCTCCCGCGAGACGTTCAATTTTTCGGATCATGCAGTGGCAGATCGCGTAAATTTTCAAAATTTCAGCGAAAGTGTACGGATTCGAAGCGATGATCTTCAACATTCACGGCGGGTACTTGGAGGCCATAGTGCAGGGTCACCGCTCGCCGCTGATTACAACAACTTTTGCCAGTGCGAGACCCTCGACTATATCAAGATGCACCTCTCTGCCACCGAGTACGGCCCCTACCTCCAAAACGGTGCGTTTTCTATACATCTCTTTGTAATTTCTTCATTTCGTTGAGCCCTCTGGCTGTTTATTGAGGAAAGGAACACAATTGGGAACTGGATTTTGGATCGTACGCTTAGATTAATGGACTAATCCAGCCCTTCTATCTGAAATTTAGGTTGAATTAGGGCTTAAATTTCGAGGTTGTGCTGATTTTCAGATCAGCTCTGGTGGCTGTCGAAGAGAAGAAGATAAAGAGTTGGTGCGGGTGGAGGAAAGGGAAGGCCCGCATCCATAGGCCATATTTTTATTTGTTTAGTTTTTTAATTTTTTAAATATTTATATGGCCTATATTTACACGTGGAGCTTAGTTATTATCTATATGGATGTCAAGTCATCAGTTAACGGCTGACTTAACAACCAACTTAACGAATGTATGATATTGTTTCAAAATTAATACTTGAGATATGACTCTGTGACTTAACAGCCAACTTAATGAATGTATGATACTGTTCCAAAATTAATACTTGAGATATGACTCTGTGATGAAAAAAACTTCATGTATCAAATGTTGAAAATCACGAAACTTCAAGGTAGTAAACTGAGATTAACCCTTATTTTTCGCATAGTAGTCTACATGCTAGTTAATTTTCCCTGTAGGATGCAAGTGACTCGTAACTCTTTACCATAGTGGTGAAAAAGTGTTGAGGCTTTGTATGACGACATGAGTTCAAATCATGACACTAGCTAATTTAACATCTAACCTAACAAAGTATTAGAAAGTGCTCATTGAGAATAGATTTTTTCAAAGAGTACACCACATATCTTAATACAAATAATAATATTTTTTTTTTGTATTTCTTCGCTCATTTATAACACTTAAATTACTCGCTTGAATACCGAGTACTTACAGAAATTTCTGCTCATTCAGATTCATTGACCTAAAATGCAAAGTCTTCATGTAGATATTATATAATGTCGACTGGATGGTACGTGGACGTAGACCTTTCTTATATATTTTTTTTCTTCTCTAATATGATTGATATAACAAAGACTGAAAAACTTTGATCTTATCATTCTCAACCTTTCACAACAAAAGGCGCCTAATCTGTACATTGTTTTTGCTTAGTCAAGTTATTCGACTAATGAAGCACCTAATTGGCTAATTCTTTTCTCAAATTTTTCTTTATTTTTCTCGTAATATTTCTATATATTGCATGAGATGGAACTCGTTCAAAACACAACGAACAAACTGTTTATCCAGAAAAGAAAAATATAATGAGCAATTTTTTATCGCTTAAGAAATAAGTTAATCATTCACAATTCTATATAACCAAACGTTTATTTTCCAACTTATGTCTCTTTATCACATTAAGTACTTAAATTGGTGTTTACTAACGCAATAATCTCATGTGCATATTATGTGTCAAATAAATTGAAGACAAAGAATTAAGAATTCCCTCCATTTTTTTCAACTTGTTTAGACTAAACATATGTTCTTTTACAAAATTTGATTAAGATGTTTTGATTAATTTCCAACTCAACATTTATTTATTTATTTATTTAATATATATATATATATATATATTCACTTAAACTATCTAACAACTATTTCCTACAATCTAGGAATTTTAAATTCATGGCTTCATTAAAATATTAATTTCAGTAATTCCTCATTATCATTATAAAAAAAATAACTTTTTATTTTTTTTATTATATTTAATTAGTCTCTTCTTTCATTAAAAAAATTCATTAATATTTTCATAAAAAAACTTCTTTAATCTTATTAAAATTTTACGTATAACTAGTTATATAGAAAATGTATTTAAAAGTTATGGTACACTTAAAAACAAACATACCAACTTTTGTTACGTTTAAATTCCAAATGTACCAGAAAACAAAATGTCCATAAAATCAAATGTACTAATAAAACCAAACGTGCCTCTAATAAAATTGTATAAAAAAATGTTTAATCAAATTCTTAAAAGAAATAAAAAATGAGGCGGCAATATCAAAATATCCCTAGATTGGGCCCCGGGGGGTGGACCAATAAATGCCCATCAATTTAAATCACAAAATTCCGATAAGATTATTTGGTATTAGCTTGTGAGATGTGAACAAATTTTTCATTATATTCGGAAGATACACTACGTGTTGTTATATAAGTGAAAAAAGTTTTATGTTTCAAATTGTGTTAATTTTTTAATACAAGTTACTCACCATTTATATCGTGTCACGTGATATACCATCACATTGAAAAATCTCACTGAGTTCTGAGCCGGCCATGTTTATTTTTGAGAGAGAGAGAGAGAGAGAGAGAGAGAGAGAGAGAGTGAGAGAGGTTTACATGCTGGTAATATAGCAGACGGTGGAGTTTTCGTAGGAGCAATTACAGCTGATGGCATTCTCTAATCCTTTGGGTGCGCTTGGATCAGCCCATGGAAGTTGGCCGCTGCATGGATCTGCATCTCCACTGAAATCCCAGTCCGTCTTCCCCAGTGTCTTTGCTATGTCTTTCAAAATTTGCACTGCATATACGCAAAATAAAAGGCAACAAATTAACATCGTGCTCAACAAAATAGTAAAAAAAAAAAATTGATGCATAGACAAGAACTACAGAGTGCACCTTATATGATTGAAAATTTCTACTAAGTTCACACAAATATCTGTTTACCTAAGGTTCATTTGATAACCATTTTAATTTTTAGTTCATTGGTAACTGTTTTCACTTCTCGGAAAAACCAAACCAAAATTTGAGAACTCAAAAAGAATTGAAAATTAAAAAATTATCAAACGAACTTAAAACTATCATTTATAGAATGAAACAGAGGAAACTAAGGAAGATATTTGACATAGAGATATTGAGGTGAATTACTCGTACCTTCATCATTTGGCAATCGAGCAGCTCCAAAGGCAAAAGTTACAAAGCAAGCTACAAAGAAAAGAGAATGAGGAAGAAGTCGAGGGAAGAACATATTCATCATTTTTCTAGGCAAAGTCTTTCACATTTGAAGACAAAACCAGAGACAAAAGGATCAGTTTGTGCAGCTAGCTGGATGGAATATGTTGAGAGGTTTTGGAATTTGTTGGATTGTATGTATGAAATTTTTTTAGAGTAGCGAAGAAAGAAGGATTTGTGAGGAGAATGAGTCTGAATTACAGGTTTTTATTCCCTTGAGGGGAGGGAAGGAGTGGACCTCGAAGGACACAAACGGAAGTCAATGACTTGTGTTACCTTGCCCTTAAAACTAAGGGAATTTTAACGAAAAGCTTGTGGTACTGTTCATTTTAACGAAAAATCATATTTTTATACTAAAAAGTCAATCATGATACTATTCACTTTACCCTTTAGTTTGTCATTATTGTTAAAACTCAAAGTTTTCAAGTTATTTTCATTAATTTTCCTTAAAACCAAAGACCAAACAAGAAAGGAAAAAATATATATTATTCCCAAGAAGGGTCTAAAATATCGATGAAATCGGAAATATCGGTAGTCCAAAAACACGGAAATTTCGATGGAAATATCGGGATATTATCGATATCGATAAAAATTGAATAAAAACCACGGAAATTATAAGAAAAACTTGGAAATTTTTATTAAAACTTTGCAGGATGTTTATTTAGTCAATTATCTATTAGTTTATCACAAAAAATTGGAAAGAAATGCATTGCATGATGGATTTAACTGATTTAAGTTAATTATATAGCGAGCTGGCAAACATTGTGAGTGTAAAAATATGTAGTAATTAATGAAAGAAGTTTAAACACACCATAATCATTTATATATAATGAATTAGTACAATATTTTACACTTTATACATTGCATGGTAAGATACATGAGTGACTTAGTACCACATAGAGTTCCTATCAAGGTCTAAAATATTGATGATATCGAAAATATCGATAGTCCAAAAACATGAAAATTTCGATGGAAATATCGGGATAATATCGATATTTTAGACCTTGTTCCCAACCACTTACTCTATTTATTTTTATTTAATTATTTATATAATTAAAGATACATTTACATAAATTACTTGTAAAAGAATTAATTTAAAATAGAAGATTTTAGTTTAGCCAAGCTAGTTACATCACTGTGTTTTATTATGCACCAAGTTTGAATTCCACTTGCCGTAATTTAGTTAAATTTAATATAATTATCTTATCGTTTGACAATAGATAGGCTCCTTAGTAACATGTTAAAAAGACTGGTTTCACAGGTAGTGACTTGTTAAACTTACGTTATTATATTATATTACATTTTTGTTATAAGTGGTTTCTGAAATTGACCCATCACATCAAGATGATATCTGAAGCTGAAAATTGAATAATATCGTCCCTGAATATGGGTGTTGCAAATCAATGTCGTCTTCTGTCTTATTTCTGTTAAAAAAATCTATTATGTGTTTATGTGACACACATAAGACTCTGCACTCCAATAATATGATAACATATGGATTAAATAAAGTGTTTCAAAAAATTTAAAAGGTAAAAAGAAGAAAAACAACAAACTAATAATCCTCATCTTCTCCTTCTTCTTTGAACTTAGCCACCGACAACAATCTCCATATTCATAGACGACATTGATCAATTTTCAATTTCAGGTATCATTTTGATGCGTTTGTTAGATCAAGTGGGAATTCTATAATATTGGAAAGTTGTTTTTTAACAACAAAAATAAAGAGTATTTTTTTAGTTGACAAAGAAAATGAAAATTTTCATAAAAATATTACGAGGTCACAGGACATTAGCTATATTTGTAACTAGCAACTGACGATCAAAAATAATTAGTTGTAACTGTTTTTTTTTTTTGTTGAAGTAACTAGTATTATTTGCTCAATACACCGATTTAATTGATCTTTCAGATCCCCACAAATCCAGAGGATCCTATTCCGTGTCCAACATAATCTGAAAATGAAAAAAATAACCCTTTTTGTGTTTTGAGAATATATATATTTTTATTAATAACCCTTTTTGTGTTTTGAGAATATATATATATTTTTATTACAATCGATGTTATTATTAATAATCTAAGCTACACTGTGAAGATCGGAGCTTTTAAACCGGTGACACGACAAATTAAAGAGAAAAGTCATATTCATTTTTAAAAGTCGGGCATGAAATTAAGTGCATGTCTACATTTAGCTAAAACAAATGAATGGCACAGAATGATAGAAGGCTAAATAATTGTAGTTTGAAAATTAATCTTACACGACCTTGACTTCTTCACAACTACTCAATCAAAAGCAAAGGTTCGTTGGTATATGAATACGATCAATTGACTATTCAGCCGTGATCATGTAGAATTATTAGAGAGATAGACCATACGGCTCACTTTCAACAACATCGATAATATTCTCAATTTAGTAATTACTACCTGCATAATCTGTCAGGTATGAAGTTTTATCACAAAAAGCTTCGGTATTAGTTGGAGTGAGATTATGATATTTAAACTTTTCTTTTGTCATTGATACGGTCGATGTGGGACATTTCAACACTCCCCTCACGTGGGACCCAATTGACTATTCAGCCGTGATCATGTAGAATTATTAGAGAGATGGGCCACACGACCCACTTCCAACAACACCGATATTGTCCTCAATTTAGTAATTACTACCTGCACAATCCGTCAGATGTGGGGTTTTATCACAAAAGGCTTCGGTATTAGTTGAAGTGAGATTATGGTATTTAAACTCTTCTTTTGTCATTGATACGGTCGATGTGGGACATTTCAACACCCCCCTCATGTGGGACCCAATTACCAGGTCACACGTGGGAGATCCACACATCGACAACCACGTGGAGTCAAGAGGACTCACTCTACACGCGGGACCAAGGGACCCACCATCATCGCGCGGGGCCAAGGGGACCCACCAATCACGTGGCAGTACGGTACATGCCAGCTTCTTGGCTTTGATACCATGTAGAATTATCAAAGAGACGAACCACACGGCCCACTTCCAACAACACCGATATTGTCCCCAACTTGGTAATTACCATATGCACAATCCGTCAGATATGTGGTTTTATTACAGAAGACCTCGGTATTAGTTAAAGTGAGATTAGGGTATTTAAACTCTTCTTTTTTCATTGATACGGTCGATGTGGGACATTTCAACAGATCAAGCGCTATATTCCGTACTTACCCCAACCCCAAGTCAATCAGAAAATTAAAAAAATTCAAAATTAATAAGCTCTGTCTCTTTTGGGAGTAAAAACTTGTAAATTTGGAATTACAGGCCCGTTCGTTAATGGTTTTTTAGATGATGTGTGCTATTTACACACTTCTTTTTACTTCTCACACACTTTTAATTTTCGGCCATCGGATTGGATGAATTGAAGAAGATTTTTTTTATATATATATCAAAGGACAGAAATTAATAAGAGGTATGTGAGAAGTAAAAAAAATGTATGGATATATATATATATATAGCGAATCCGTGGCACTATTTTTTTTACATAATTTTTTACACAGGTTTTGTGGGGTCAAATTTGTAATGTACTTTTAACGATTTGAACGTCTATTTTTTTAGAAAATCATTCATGGATGATTCTTGTAAAAAATTAGACAAATATAAAACTGTGAAGACATTCAACAGTCATATGATTTCATATTTAGGTGATTCTTGGTATACATGATATTTGAAGAAAAACCTAAAAGATAGACGTTCGGATTATTGAAATACATTACAGAATGATTCTCACGAAAAATAAGAATAAAAAGTTGTGTAAAAATGTGATAACACGGATCTGCCCCTTATGTTACTTTTGGCTTTAAAGGTATAAGGTGGGAGTTATTGAATTGATAATCATGACCTAAATTACCAAAAAGTATTGGATCATACTGTGGAATATAATCAGCAAGAAAATTTGTATGGACTATATTATTGTATCACGAAACACTGAACGCCTCCCGAGGTCAAGTTTGGGAGCTCTCTCGAACATAGTCTATGGACAATACTAATCAAAGACAAATTCTAGTAGAACAATATCATAAAAAACAGATTTTGAAAACCTGTTTTTTTGACCGATACCTGTGGCCGGCCAGATTCAGCTAAAGATACGCATACACAACCAAGTGACATTCTGTAGTGAGGATCCAATTTAAAGACTCTAATATATGAGAATTTTGCATTTTAGTCAATTTTAACATAAATGGTTGTTCGAGACGGATGTGAAATTTTAGTCATCTGATCATTATGGATGATTGAGACGTATGTGAGATTTTTTTTTTTTTAAAGTAAAACTGCAAATAGTTGAGATGATTTGTTATAATTATCTCAATTGTATTTTTTTCTTTCGAATAATTATCCCAATTGTTAGATCAAGTGGGAATTCTATAATATTAGAAAGCCGTTTTTTAACAACAAAAACAAAGAGCTGATGTTTAGCTGACAATGGACGTAAGCAGGAAGAAAACGAAAGATTACATAAAAAATTATATTTACAACAAGCAACTGACAATCAAGGGTTTTTTTTTTTTCATATTTCGTTGTTGTTGAAGTAACAGGTATTATGTCGACACTTTATTATTTGGGGCCCAAAGTCAGCTTAATTAAAAAGGAAAACTAATGAAAAGAGCTTGAAAACTTTGAGTTTTAATGATAAGGACAAAATAAAAGGTAAAGTGAATAGTACCAAAATTGACTTTTTAGTGTAAAAATGTGGTTTTTCGTTAAAATGAACAGTACCGGGTGCTTTTCGTTAAAGTTCCCTAATTAAAAACCCTTACCAACAGTCCAACTCACGATTTTGACAACAGTATATAATAAGCTGCTAGTAATTAATATTGATTATGAACTTTAGAATAATTAAGTAACAGTAATTTAAAATACACTCTTGACTTATCTGCTATTTTCAACTAAGCCAAGCATGGGAAATTTCCTGATCAGGAAATGTGGACATGGTAATTGCGCAGCTCTATGTACATGCTTTCTTAATCAAGTTGCTGGAGTTGACTAACTGAAGCTAATTACTTGCAAGCAATATACAAATGTTCTGTTATTTTTTCATACTATAAGCCAAGAGTTATGATTCTAAGTGATACTATTTAATTGCATTTTGATCAGCATTCCATGACTAAAGTAATAGTCAAATGTTTGAGAGAAATACTACATTTTAGAATCAAGCACTCATCACAAGTGGCCTTTTGCTACCTATACCCAGTGCTACACGTTTAAGTGTGTGTGTGTATATGTGGGTGTGCATATATATACACATCCTCATATATTTGACACACATTTTAACACAATTTTTGTGGTTTTCATTTTGTAATTCTTTTTTTTCAAAGGTATGAGCCGTTTATATTTCAATTCATCATTCATAAAGCATCATAAAAAAAGTTCATATGTTTTCCATTCTCCTTGATGTTTAATGGTTGTAATGGGATGTCGTTTCGGCTCCTTGGATGCTTTAATTGTTTTGCTTGGATGAATTGGCCACGTTTGAGTTCCCGAGTTACTTTGGGTTCTGTCTTCTGCAGGCATGGGTACTTCAAGGCCAATAAATTGGACTTGGATTGTCTGTCCTCCCCCATTCTATACATTTCTCATGCCCTCCTATATTTTGTGGTCACGGTTAAATCACGTCAATATTTTATATTAATTTTTTTTTATAAAAATAATAAAACAAAAAGCAATGCAAATATAAAATGTTAACGTGGTTTAACCATGACCATAGAAATATAAGGGCATATGGAGGGTATGGGATGGGGAGGCAAACAATCCAAGTCCCAATAAATTTGCTTGCTTGGTAACCATTATGCATTTTAATATTATAATTTCTAGTTTATTCCTTAGTGAAGAATGGGGGTCCTTTCCGGATAATTTTTGTGAGAATCTCGGCAATCCTCAAATCATGTCTGTTCATTGTACATTACCAGTTTTCATCAGGTATTATTTATATTTAATTTTAAATAAAAAAATTTACAATAATTGTTACCACACGATGTACGATGAACAGACGTAATTGAATGATTCTTGAGATCCTCACAAAATGGATTCGAAGAGGATCCTCATTCCTTAGTGAATAGTTGTTTGCTATACTTCACCGATTGGGTTTCCCTAGATGTTATCTTTATGGATAGAGTAATGCTAGGAAAACTAAATTTTTTAAAACCAAATTTGCAAACTAAATGATGTGGTTGTAGATGATTGGATTATTAATTAAGTGTCTATTAACGTACTTGTTTCTTATTGTTGACAAATCATTTGGTTTGAAATTTAATTTAAAAAATTTAGTTTCTCTAGTAATATCCTATTTTTATATGTTGGCCTGTTGCAGCTATTGCTACCATTGTCATCCATTCCTTGCTTGCAGTTATTGGCCTCCCAGTCCATAGATTGAAGGATGTCCATCTTTACGCATGAGTGAGAGGCTTGTTATATCTTGCAATGTCACGAGCTTTTTTATTGTGCTTAACACATTCCTCAGCGCACCCAGAGCTGGTGGCAAAGCTCCTGGATAGGTCGACCTAAGCAAAGGCTCATTCTGCCCTACACATCTTCTTGCCCTTGGTTCATGCCACTCACTGCCACTAAAATTAAAATTTAAAAAAAAAAGAGAAAATAAGAGACTATTAATTTGATTGATGCCATGGTGTTCACCTTAAAAACTACTTAGCCTACGTGGTGTATAGGCCGAATAGCTAATAAGCTAACTACATCCTTTAGTTGAATGTAAGGCGTGCCAACTCGTTGGCCGAGCTTGGCCGGGGAGTGAATGAATGTTAATGTGGTGTTAGGCGCGCTAATGACTTCTGAATCTTGTGACTGCAGTCGAGGATGGAACACATATTGACCTTTGGGTTCTGGAGTCTGAAGACAAGGCTACTAGTTCTGCGAAGTTCAATAAGTATTTGACTTTCAGTGTGCCGAATGTCGTAACCTGGTAACACCTCACTTTACCTAGAAGGCTAATGAGATGACATCTTCCAACAAAGATTCGGAAATCTTTGCTGGCCAAAACTTGGATAGATAACCAGTTGGTCTCAAAACAATGTTATTTATCCAAACTGAAGGTGATCCTCGATCGGCTGATTCTACAGCTCCAGTGCTGTTTATCCAAACTGAAGATGTTGCTGGTTGCCAACACATTACTGTTTCTCCAAATTGAAGATATGTTCACGATTGAGAGGGTCATCTACGATTCTACCAATGCCAAGTGTTAAAGATGAGCACATCAATATTTTTCCATAACTTGCCTCCCACAATTGAATCAAGCTTCAAGACCCTGCCATATCATTTACCCAAAAGAAACCTGAGACAGAATCACGTGCTTCATGTTTGATAAGATCATGACAAAAGATCATGTTTACGACAGCTATATATAGTTGACTATATAGCCTATAGGACTTAGCTCATAAGCTTTGAGCAACAAACTCTAACTAACTTTTTCAACTAACTATTACATCATCCAATCATTTACAACTGTTTTGATGAGCTAGCAATGATGAGTTAGAAGTGAGATATTCAACAATGCAACCCTTCTGTTCATTTGCAAGATCTATTCTCTATTTTATCAGGAAGAGAAGCAATGAGGCATAACCATTGTGCAAGCCTTGATTGAACCCGCAGCCATGGCGGTGCAGTCTTCATCCAATAATGGCAAGGAACGATCGATAGAACGTAAACCTTTCCACTGTTTGTACTGTGACCATGACCATCACACCTTTGACACCTGCTGGAAATACTTCACGATTATCTGCCTAGTCATTGTCTTCATGGAAAATCCAGAGAAACCTGTGATGGCGATCACAAAAAGAAAACTAAAGGTAACAGTTCCAGAGGGGGGTTTCATTGGTCAACAACATTTAATCCACAGGGTGTGCTGACATGATGCCCAACCTTATTCAAAAGCAGTTCCAGTAACTTTTATCGCTGATGAGCCATAAGGTAGGCCTGGAAAGCAAAGCCCACGCAGTCACCGCTGCAGGTAGGGTTTCTAACGAGTCGGTATTAGACAGTGGTGCAACATACCACGTTTCAGGTCTTCCATTGGCCCAAGCAACATTTAAACCACCATTGCCTACCGTGGGCTTATCTGATGGCACCCTCCTGAATTTTCATTGGGTACCTTTTAGGACAAAAATATACAAATTATATGATCTTCAATCCAAACATATTTTTACGAGTCGAGATGTTTTTTACGAGGATTTGTTTCCCTATCATGGCCAAAAAGAATTAAATCCCCTTACAAATAGCTATCAGACACCTATATTCAATCCATGCATTGAGCCTTGCTCACTATCTCATAAACTGCATGACCCCACCAATGCCCTACAAAATGTCGAGACATCTGTTGATATTGCTCCTGATGATCAGCTTTCTAACATGTAGTCACCTGATGAGCACCTTGCCCCTATCACGAAGCTTGATGATTAGTTCCCTGACACGCAGCCTGATGATCAGCTCCCTACCATGCAGCCTGATGACTAGCTCTCTGATATCCCTTTACGAGGATGTAATCGCCTCATAACTCCACCTGCGAAGCTCAGTGACTATGTTTGTCCCTCTCTTACATTGCCCCATTACGCCCTCGTCTTCCAGTTCCAGTACCAGGTATCCACTTGTTGCCCCTATATTCTACCTTTCTTGCTAGTATTTCTACCATATGGAGCCAACCACATAAGCAGAAGCTTGCACATATCCTAAATGGAATCAAGTCATGGATGACAAAATCCAAGCTCTCAAGGCTAACAACATATGGAGTATCACTCATTGGTTGCAAATGGGTCTACAAAGTCAAGTACTAATCCAATGGTATTAAGTGTTACAAAGCTCATTTGGTCGCTAAGAGGTACACTCAAAGGGTATTGATTATCATGATATCTTTCCCCTACTGTCAAACTGGTCACATTCCGCTGCCTTATTGCTCTTGCCACCGCCTATTCATGGTCTTTACATCAATAGGATGTTCATAATGCCTTCTTTCATGGTGATCTCATGGAGGAAATATACATGGTCCCACCTTTCAATCTTCGCCGATAGGGGGAGAAACTGATATGTTGCCTCAATAAATCACTTTATGGTTTGAAGCAAGTCTCTCGACAATGATTTTTCAAGTTTTCGCAAGCCATTCGGTTCGCCGGTTATGTTCAATCAAAAGCAAATTATTCGCTTTTCACTAAACACAAAGGCAAGTCATTTACTTCACCCCTTATTTATGTTGACGACATTTTGATTATAGAAAATGATTCAACTGCAATTAATAGTCTAAAACATTTTTTAAATACCAAGTTCTATAGCAAAGATCTTAGTAATTTAAAATACTTTTTGGGCATAGAAATGGCGTGTTAAAAAAGGGGGATTTTTATGTCACAAAGGAAATGCTTGTTGGATATTCTCAATGATGTGGGTCTTTTAGGATCACAACCTTGCACTTTCTCTATGGAGCAAAATCTCAAATTGCTTTCTGATGAGGGAGAGATTTTTCAGAGTGACCGGCATACGAAGTGGTACACCACGTGTTACTGTATAAATGGTAGGATATATCATATGTGTGTTAAAAAGGTAATAGCTTAAAAAATAAAATTTTCCACCACTTACACAATGACACGTGGTTTACCACGTGTGTTCTCGTTACAATGAAAAATTTCTCCTAATGAGGGTGAAATTCTCAATGATCATGTTAAATATAGGAGATTGATTGGTCGTCCAATTTATCTCACTATTACCTAGCCAAATATCATGTACTTGGTCCACTTGTTGAGTAGATTCATGTAAGCACCTCGGAAGCCATGATATGAGGCTGCATTATGGATTTTGAGATACTTAAAACGGACACCCGGACGAGGTATTATGTTTTCTTCAGAAAATGATTTGAAGTTGAATGCATATTGTGACTTGGATAGGATAGGATGGCCAACCACTCTGCGACCCGCCACTGATTCTTGAGTTTTTCTTGGAGACTCTCTTGTTTCGTGGAACAACAAACGTCAAAAGACAATTTCTTTGTCCTCTGCCGAAGCAGAGTATAGATCCATGGCAGCAGCCTATTGCGAGTTGGCTTGGTTACAAAATCTATTTCGTGGTCTATAACTTGGCAACAAGGGGGCTGCAACTTTGTTTTGTGATAATCACGCTGCTCTTCACATTGCCGCAAATTCAGTATTTCATGAACGTATTGAGATTGATTGTTACTTTGTCGGAAATAAAATCATGGAATGAAAAGTTGTCAACATGTCACAGCTTGCCGACATTTTCACTAAAGCTTTGGGGAATGAACATTTTAAATCTCTATTAGGCAAGTTGGGCGTTCTTAATAAGGTAAAGCATCACAGGCTGATTACTTAGTTTGTACCAATTACCTATGTAGTAGGAATTCTTGTATTTATATATACCTGTATTCTAGTACAATCAAAATCAATGCAATTGAAGTAAATTTCAGAACTTCCAAAACTAAATTTAAGAAAACTTGGCAATTTGTTTATCTTTTTGGCAATGATTTACGTCAGGTATCATTTTTCTTTTCATGCATATCCTCTGAATCTTGCTTTACCTTGTATATTAACAATATATTGATATAGAAAAATCCTCCACAAATGATTTCCGATTTTACTAAATTTAAGTTCCTTCTCTTAATCAACTTACTCTATTCCCATCCTTTTCGAATTTGGTGTACATTATCTCCTCTCTTCACAAACCACCACATAGCCAAAATAGTATAGTGTTCAACCAACTTACTCTATTCGATTATTCGAAAAGAAAATCATTTTATCATACTACAAAATACTGAAAAGAACTGATTTTACAATTACCATGCTGTAGAAACTTCTTCAATTATGCTTTCTACTATATTATCAAACAAAAAAAAGAAAATAGTTATAGAGGAAATACAGATGATTTATTAGCTGATATGTTTTGAGTGTGCTAAGGTTAAGTCGAACTGATAACCGTGCAGCTCAAGTTCTCTCGCTTCTGTTCCCCCAGTAATTTGAATCAGGATTGACGAGATAAAGATCGTGAGCAGACGCAGACGAAGCAGTTCATGGCCCTTCAATTGACTCTGTTTCTATCTGTTTCTCGCCCATGCCCCTTCCAAAACTAGATTGAAAATGTTTCCTCATTGCATCGATCTCAATACTCTCAGCATTTGGATCCGAGACCAACTCCTGAACAACAGCCTTTCCTTCGAGCATGCTCACAATCAAAGACATGGTAGGCCTAGCTGTCGAAGTAACATTGCAACAAAGGAGAGCCACATTGATTGCAACAGTCATCTCGTCTTTGTTAAAGTCTGATTCCAACCTTGGATCAACTAGGTCCATCAAATTCCCTTGCTCTTTTAGAAGTCGTGCCTACAAAAAATGGATGTAACAAAAGCAATATAAATTCTGTCTTTGGTTTAAACTTCACCGATTCAAATGTACTTTCACATATATAAGGTATATTAAGAAAATTTGAAGTTAAATTAGGAAGTAGTGGATTCATGTTACCCAATCAAGAAGATAAAAGCTTTCTTCCTTTTTCCAGTAAGTTGTGTTGTTTCTCCCGCTAACAATTTCCAATACGAGAGTACCAAAACTATAGACATATGCTTTATCAGTCAGATAACCCCGTATTGCATATTCGGGCGCCATGTATCCACTGCAAATCATGAAATCACATCATTAACCCAGATTTAGCTAAAATAATTAGTAAAAATATTGCTAATTGAATACTTAAGATTAATGCAATAGTTAGAGAGATACATAGTAATACAACTATATTCAAAGAACAAATCTGCCCTTGAAATTTCTTGAACAACAAAGATTTGGTTAGGTTGAAAATTATGTAAGTTATAGACTTTCCATTGCTCTATCTTCTTTTTTAAGGGTGGAAGAAGATCAAAACAAGAGAATAAGAAGATAAATAAAAGTTTAGGGACTCACTAAGTTCTAGCAATACGGGTGCTAATGTGTGTATTATCCTCTTTATCAAGCTTGGCCAATCCAAAGTTAGATATTTTCTGGTTAAGATTTTTATCAAGCAGAACATTAGTAGCCTTGATGTCTCTATGAACGACCTTCAATCTTGATTCCTCATGAAGATAAGCCAAACCTCTTGCTGTAACAATACAAATCTTGTGCCTTGTTGGCCAATCCAACTTCTAATGACTTTCTTCACCCGTTCAATTTGCCAAATTAAACAAAGTTAGTTGTAAGGGACATATTTTTAGTGCATAAGATCTTTTATGCCACTATATGATGAAATGAACTTTTGGCAAACAAGACTAATATTTACTGAAGATAAGCATGAGCGATGCTATAATTTTCCAGGTACTTATAGACAAGCAATAATTGATTTCTTTCAATACAACATATGTGGAGCTTGACAAGATGAGGGTGTTGCAGAGCAGAAATCATGCCAATCTCATTAACAAATTCATGATTCCCTTGCTTTGATTTGGAAGACAGCTGCTTAATAGTTATTACGGTGCCATCTGCTAGAATGCCCTACATTTAAGAAAGATAGTCAAATTCGCATCACTATGGAGCAAATTAACTTTCATTAGAACGGACAGTGTCAAACTAGAAAAAAATATATAATCAATAAATAAATTATTTGCTCCAAAGAATACCTTATAAACAGAATCAAAACCACATTCACCAATGTTATTGCTAGGCCTGGCAATTCCTGACACGACCCGATAATCTGACACGACACGACACGAAATTAACAGGTGTTCGGGTCGACACGATAACGAAGCGGGTCGTTATCGGGTAACCCGATAAGCACCTGTTAAGATAATGGGTTGTTCGGGTATACACGTGGGTAACACGATACACGATAAGCAGAATATTAATTTAATAATTTATAACCCTAAAAAAAATACTATAATAATTATATATATTAATTTAACAATTTTATACCCCTAAAAACTATAATAATTATATATATATATATATATTAAATTAACTATAATAATTATAATAATTATATATACTATAATAATTATACCCCCAAAATATTAACTATAATAGTTCTATATATATATATATATATATATATATATATATATATATATTAAATTTTATACCCCTAAAAACTATAATAATTATACATACAAAATAAATAGATTTAAATCTACTTAATAAATAAATAAATATATATATACACACACACCACTGAACTTCATGGGATACGAATTATACGAAACTAATTTCAACGATCCAACCGTCAAACTTGTTTGTATATGCTTCGAGATCGCATCAGCAAAAAATTACAAAAAAACAAACATTCACAGATCAAGTAACGAGACAAAACTTTCCGACGGTTATAAACGAAAAATCAAGATTTAACGGTTATTTTAACTCTGATTTTGATGATTTTTTACAGCTACACTCATTGACCGTATATGAATACAATGAATGAATTTGATCTTCAATTTAAAATATTTACACTAGTGGATACCACAAAATCTTATGTTATACTTGATGAAAGTATGAATAAACTCTTAAGTGTTAGTGAATATATTGTTTTGATAGGATACGCATTCTACAAAACTAGTTTCAACGATCCAACCGTCAAACATGTTTGTATATACTTCGAGATCACATACGCCAAAAATTGCAAAAAACAAACATTTAGAGATCAAGTAACGAGACAAAACTTTTCGACGGTTATAAACGAAAAATCATGATTTAACGGTTATTTTAACTCCAATTTTGATAATTTTTTACAGCTACACTCCTTGACCCTATATGAATACAATGAATGAATTCAATCTTCAATTTAAAATATTTACACTAGTGGATACCACAAAATCTTATATTATACTTAATGAAAATATGAATAAACTCTTAATTGTTAGTGAATATATTGTTTTGATGAGATACGCATTTTGCGAGACTAGTTTCAACGATCCAACCGTCAAACTTGTTTGTATATGCTTCGAGATCGCATACGCCAAAAATTGAAAAAAACAAACATTCAGAGATCAAGTAACGGGACAAAACTTTTCGACGGTTATAAACGAAAAATCACGATTTAACGGTTATTTTAACTCCAATTTTAATGATTTTTTACATCTACACTCGTTGACCCTATATGAATACAATGAATGAATTCGATCTTCAATTTAAAATATTTACACTAGTGGATACCATAAAATCTTATGTTATACTTGATGAAAGTATGAATAAACTCTTAAGTGTTAGTGAATCTATTGTTTTGATGGGATACGCATTCGACGAAACTAGTTTCAACGATCCAACCGTCAAACATGTTTGTATATACTTCAAGATCGCATATGCCAAAAATTGCAAAAAAATAAAAATTCAGAGATCATGTAACAGGACAAAACCTTTTGACGGTTATAAAAGAAAAATCACGATTTAACGGTTATTTTAACTCCGATTTTGATGATTTTTTACAGCTACACTCTTTGACCCTATATGAATACAATGAATGAAATCGATCTTCAATTTAAAATATTTACACTAGTGGATACTACAAAATCTTATGTTATACTTAGCGAAAATATAAATAAACTCTCAAGTGTTAGTGAATCTATTGTTTTGATGAGATACGCATTTTGCGAAACTAGTTTCAACGATCCAACCGTCAAACTTGTTTGTATATGCTTCGAGATCGCATAGGCCAAAAATTGCAAAAAAGAAACATTCAAAGATCAAGTAACGGGACAAAACTTTTCGACGGTTATAAACGAAAAATCACAATTTAACGGTTATTTTAACTCCGACTTTGATGATTTTTTAATGATATACTCCTTGACCCTATATAAATACAATTAATGAATTTGATCTTCAATTTAAAATATTTACACTAGTGGATACCACAAAATCTTATGTTATACTTGATGAAAGTATGAATAAACTCTTAAGTGTTAGTGAATCTATTGTTTTGATAGGATACGCATTCTATGAAACTAGTTTCAACGATCCAACCGTAAAAAATGTTTGTATATACTTCGAGATTGCATATGCCAAAAATTGCAAAAAACAAACATTTAGAGATCAAGTAACGAGACAAAACTTTTCGACGGTTATAAACGAAAAATCACGATTTAACAGTTATTTTAACTTCGATTTTGATGATTTTTTACAGTTACACTCCTTGACCCTGTATGAATACAATGAATGAATTCGATCTTCAATTTAAAATATTTACACTAGTGGATACCACAAAATCTTATGTTATACTTAATGAAAGTAAGAATAAACTTTTAAGTGTTAGTGAATCTATTGTTTTGATGGGATACGCATTCTACGAAACTAGTTTCAACAATCTAACCGTCATACTTGTTTGTATATACTTCGAGATCACATACGCCAAAAATTGTAAAAAACAAACATTTAAAGATTAAGTAACGGGACACAACTTTTCAACGGTTATAAACGAAAAATCACAATTTAACGGTTATTTTAACTCCGATTTTGATGATTTTTTACAACTACACTTCTTGACCCTATATGAATACAATGATTGAATTCGATATTCAATTTAAAATATTTACACTAGTGGATACCACAAAATCTTATGCTATACTTAATGAAAGTACGAATAAACACACTAGTGGGTCAGTTTCATTAAGCTTTGAGTTCCATTGGCAAGGTTTAAACTTTTGAGAAAGGCTTCACAACCTTGAAAACAAAAACGCTTACATTTTGCATATCCTTGCACATTTAATATTTGTAATAAATTAGTAGTGTATGGATGTATTTTTTATGAGGCTCTTATTTTCGAGTGTAGATGTAGTACTTAAGCGACAAATGTGTTTTAATGTTTTGAAGTAATATTTATGTGACAATGTGTGGTATGTGCAAATTTAAGAAAAAAAAATATTTTTCTTAACGGGTCATAACGGGTCGGGTCACTTTAAATGTGCAAGGATATGCAAAATGTAAGCGTTTTGTGACCCGACCTGTTGAGGACCCGTTAAAATAACAGGTGTGACACGACACGACCCGTTAAGATAACAGATGTTACACGAACACGATTGACACGATCCGTTTGCCAGACCTAGTTATTGCCTCTATTAAAGTTGCTTGTGGCATCTTTGAGTTGCTTGAAGGTAAATTTACCAGTTTGCAGGTCCATACCCTTCAAATCTATATAACAAGTAAAACTCATAAGAAATTGTGTCTTAAGAAAACTTTCAGAACGACAGCATTCTTAGTTCTTAATATTTTGTGCCTGATTCTAGAATTTAACAAGTAAGGCAGACACTTTGCATCATGAGTTTGGAAGATAAATATATTACAGCAACATCAAAGTGCCGGAAAGCTCAATATCTAAATAATTACTGTCTTTGTAGTGCACGTCAATATGCAGGAGAACCATGCAAAATAGCATAAATGTTGTACTTAATTAGTTACGAAAAAAGGTCGATGAGAAAAAGTAATGGAGAAACAAAAAGGAAAAACCAGTATAACAGAATAAACTGCAAATTAATACCATCCTCCAATGTCTTTTGTTGCCCCAAGAGGCCTCTCTTCCAATGAACACCAAATATCAGTAGTATAATTAAGACTCCCCCAACCACAATTCCAACCACCGTACCTATAGGCACGCCACTTCTACCAGTTGATGTGTCACTTACAGGTTTTGGCGGGGGATCAAAGTCTGTCTGAAGAAAGGTGATACGGATTTTACTACACACGTAAACGGGCTAAAAACTCCTATAATACTTGTAAGAATGACAAAGTTATTGTAGTATAAACGGATCTCGCAAGGTCGTTCTCCACAGGAATTATTAAATAATTCGAAACAAACCAAATTCCAATTAATTATTGTAAAGTAGAAATTGAGATGATTGAGTTTATAACCTACTTAAATTAAAAACGAATTTAATTAATAAAAGTAAACAAATTAGGGTCTCCCTCACTAACCCACATGTCATTGTGCCACCTCGGCGCGGTAAATCACTCAAGTTGTATATTTTGGCCGCCGAGGAATCCGTTGGCTGTCTTCGTGAAAGCATCTTGGTGCTCCTCACGCCATTCGAATTTGTCCGAATCTATAAGTTTCAAGAGCGTGGAGAAAGCTTTCATCTTCCCTGCCGAGTTAGAAATGAAACGGCGGAGGAAATTGACTTTATCGAGTAGTGATTGTTATTGTTTCTTTGTTGTCGGAGGTGGAGCATCGATGATCACCCGAGCTTTATTTGTGTCCACTTCAATGCCACGATGATGTACAAGAAAACCTAAAAAGTTGCCGACCGATACACCAAATGCTTATTTGGCAGGATTCATTTTAAGGTTATGTTGGCGCATTCGAAGGAAAACCTGCCGAAGATCATCTAAATGTGTTCGGCGATGTTTTGATTTAACTACAACATCATCAAAATAGACTTCGATGATGGTACCAATTAAAACATGAAAAATCGTATTCATAGCACGTTGGCATATGGCACCAGTGTTTTTCAAGTCAAATGGCATGACGACCCATTCGTAAGTCCCGAGTGCCCATGGGCAACGAAAAGTAATTTTATAGACGTCGGCCTCAGCAATGAAAATCTGGTTGTAACCAGCATGACCATTCATGAAGGATAATATCTCATGGTGTACTACTACTTCGATTAACAAATCTAAAATTGGCATTGTATACTCGTCTTTAGGGGTTGCCAAATTCAAATTTCAAAAATTGATACTAATATGTAGAGCACCACTTTTCTGTAAAAATAGGACGATGGTCGCCAGCCATTCAATGTATCGAGCTGTCCGGATAAACCCAGCTTTTAAAAGTCGAACGAGTTCATCTTTTATGCCAAGTTGTACTTCGGTCGAGAATCGTCGGGGGGGGGGGGGGAGGGGTTGGAGGAACGGTTTACAACCAGGTTTGATGCGTAATTCGTGCTAGATGAACGTTCGGTCTAAACTAGGCATCTTATGGTAACTCAAGCAAAACAATCTTTAAATTCCTTGAGTAAATTACAAAGTGCAGTTTTCATAGGTTGGGGTAACAAAGCACTAATAAACAAAGGCCGTGGGTTTTCGGCCGTTTCGACATTTACTTCCTCTAAAGGTTCTTTGACTTGGGCCCGACTGTCTTCGAGCTCGGCCATGGCAGCTTGAATCTTGTCAAGTGATAAAACTGGACTGTTGTTTCCTTCGGCGAGAAACTCTACCAAGTTCACACCCGAATTTAGCTACCTAGAAATAGCATACCAATGCGCTAGTAGTCGTTCTATGATGGATGAAACCATGGCCCAGCATCTATCTAGTTTGGTACCAGACATCAGGATCGGCAACTAGGTCGGCCAACCCTAGTCTCGCCGAATCTTAATGAACAATCTCGGCGCTTACCTCGATGGCTTTCTGAACTGAGATCTAAGTCGACCGTCATTCCTCATCAAACGCTTGCAGGGTGATGTAGCCGACGTGATCGTCATAATAACGAGCTTGAATCATATTTGCTTCGAATGGCTAATTGTCGGCTAGATGAACTAAGATCGATTTGCCGTCTCAAAAGATAATGACCTAGTATAATAACGAGGGGATGCAGCTCATTTGATAGATCCAGTCATGATCAAGAAATGCATTATACCCTGTCTTTGAATCGACTATGAAAATTACAGTCATGTGATTACGACCTACGATAATTACCTCCAACGGAAGCACTCATTTGGTCTGGGATTTGTCACCGACGAAGCTGCTCATGGTGACCCATGATGGAATAAGTTCGTCGTTGGAACGACGTAATGTGTTCATGATAACAACAGGCATGATGTTGACCGTTGCTCCATAGTCGATGAAAATTTTGAAGACCGGATATCCTTCAATATGAGCCATAACATATAACGGCTTAAGATGATGGAGATTAACTGATGAAAAGTGAGGAAACAATTCGGCAAAAACTGTTTTAAGTTTATCTTCTTTTGTTGCTTGCTAAATCTCTTCGGCGACCATAAAATCAACTTGCGTGGCTTCCTCGGCAACCACGTTGCTGTCCAGGAAATTTGGTTGGGATGTGGTTGGTTGGAACTCGGTAGGTAAAACATAGACCATGCTGATTTCCCTGTTGTCGATGACCGAATGACCTATCGGGTCATGATCTTCTTCTTCTGGACTTTCGGGTGAGGTGTCCTACGTATGGGCAGTATTTGCTTGCTTTTTTCAGCTGACGCCGGGGTATGCTCATGCGGTATGTTCACTAGAGTCTTCTCATTCTGCATGTCGACCTCAGGTTCGTTCAGTGTTAAAACTGGGTTTTGGTCTTGTGACGACATATGAGTTTGCTCCTGATATGTGATGCGAGTATCTCTCGTGTCAAGGTAAGCATCTAATTGTGCTACGCATTCCTTTTCATCGACAGTAAGGTCGAAGAGAGAAACGTCTGAAAAGACTTTGAAATAGTATCGTAAATATTGAAGGTCATCGAAAGAGGAAGTTCGGCAGCGTCAATATCAATATATGGATCTACCTCGAAGTCGAAAACTCAAGGCTCTCGTATATGTTGGAACCTAGCTTTCATCCCCGGATCTGAGGTCTTTTGGATGATTCATTCAACATCGGGGCAAGTTAGAACAAGATCAAGAGTATCTTGGCATGCTTTCGGCAAGCCGTATAAATCATTTGCCGAATGCTTCTTGTGAAACTCTCGCATGTATTCTAAAGTTTCACTAAGAAATGGTGGGTGGAGATTCTATCTAACTCTGATCAACGGTTCTTGTGTAGATAGCAGGGGAAGTTTGCTCTTAATCTCATTCCGGAAGTGCTCGAGGCGAGCTTCTATTTCCTCAGGTTGAATGAGGAGTTTGATTCACTTTTTGGATTCTTCGATCGTGGTTTCAAAGTCACGATCAATCACTTTCTTCCCTTGGAGCAACTCGATCATGATCGCAGGAGGTTATCGGTCATCTTTATTATTGGTCGTTTCCTTCGGCTTCCACTTGGTAACCGAGGTATCCTAAGTTGCTCGTCGGCGGGCTATACAATCTATTCTTTGGCTCCGACGTTTTAACGATTTGGACAACGCAATGTATACACTGGTAGGGGAGTTATAAGTATACCAGTGTTGATCACGTGGCTCAGGAGGTCTGATGATACACTGGTTCGCAGGTGAACTTGAATTACCAGAGTTACACGTATAATAATCCTCGTTGTAAAACTGCACGTTGAAATCAAGGTGTCGTCTGGCCGAAGATGGCATCTTGTCTTGTACCTGCGGGCCGAGCCTATCAAAACTTTCTAGTGTTGTCCTACCCCAAGTACCTTTTGGGATGGTGTTGCAGTTGTGGATGCCTGTCGTGACCTTTTAGTTCGAAATAGCTTTTTCTTCGGCTCAGTTAAGATGACATTTGTTTTACACCGACTACATAAGATTTATCGGCTCGTCGGTTTCCTCAGTGCTGGAGTCCGACATTGACTCGATAATAGTTGGTCCAATCAAATCTTGGGGTACTCGTTTGAAAATAAATCAATCTTCAATCGTGGTTGAGAGTTCTGCTTTGGGATGAATTGCATTGGAACGAACTCGGCTTTTCATTTTCCTTTATCCCTCGGTAGATGAACATCTACCATGTTTACTGTCACCGTAGGAAAATGATCGGTGTCAGCGCCCATTTGTTTCTCGGGGAACTTGAGCTTACCATTGTCGATCCAGATCTAGATGACATCACGAAATACGACGTAGTTGTTTGTTGTATGTTTGTTCAAGTCATGGTACTTGCAATATGTTTTTCCTTTCAAATCTTCAGCCTTGAAAATGTTATGCCCTTACCGAAGCTTGATAATTTTCACGAGCAACAGCTACTTGAAGATGGCGTCGGCCTTGGTAATGTCAACAGTATAAACTTTCGATGTTTTGATGGTAGCTTCTTCAGAGGCCGAGCGGGTTTTGGCATCCTTGGAATTAGCATAAGCCAATGCTTTGCATATGTATGGCTTGTCAATCACTATCTCGGCCGCGTCAATACTGGCATATTGGGATTCTTTGCCTTCGACCGATGCATAACTGACCGTAGGGTTCTTGTAGATTGTTCCTCAGGATAGGGGCTTCAAATATTTTATTCTCGTAGCAAATAATCATATTGCTCAACATGTTAAGCCAGTTCGTACATATCTCGAAGTTTTCCCTCAAAAATTTCTTTTTGTATTCCACATATAGGTCATTCAAGGCAAGCCTAACGAACTCGACTTCTGGGATAGATACTCGACACCAGTTCTTGGCCGACTTAAACCTCGTAAGGTATTCCATTGGCGACTCGTCAGAAGCTTGAGCCATCCTGGCCAGAGAAAATACTGACACATCCATCCCTGGTCGATAGAACTGCTCATGAAATTTCTTAACTAATTCCTCCCAGCTTTGGATGGAATTAGGTGAAAGGTTTATATACCACGCGAATGCTGAGCCGGTTAATGAGAAATTGAACAGTCGAAGCTTATGAAAATCATTGTTAACGTCCCTACGTTGGGCAGTGAATTGAGCTACATGTTATAACGACTATAAGGATGACTCTCCGGCGAAAAGGTTGAAATCCGGAATTTTGAACCTCTTGGGGTATTCAAACTTTTCTACGAATGCTGGATATGGGTGAATGAATTTCGGAAACTTCGGCCCTTTTTTTAGGGCCGAATCAATCATTCTCTAAACCTCGACCATATCAATAGATGTTGTTTCCGCTCCTTGGTCAAATATGTCTGATCTACTAGTTGATCCACCCCTTTTCTTTAAGTCAATCATTTTGAGCCAACCATATATTGTCTCGGCTTGTATCACTGGTGGCAAATTATTCTTAAGTGAGGGCTGTCGGGAACGATCGACGGGTCCATCTTCGTGGCCTTTATTGACCAGTAGTTTGAGCAACCTGGTATGTATAGCACTATTATCGCTCGTCTCTTAGAGTATACTTTTTATCTAAACCAATCCTCTTTGCAATGGGATTCGGCCAACCTTAACTAGACGGTCGATGATGATTGGACGGCCCATGATAGGACTCTAAGTGTGTGTTTGTTTCACCTTCTTAAGTGGGACTGGACTAGCTAGGATTATTGTCTCATGTTTGGTATGCTTGGGGACTAACTTAAATGAGACTAGCCCGGACTCGTGTGGACTCCGAGCCTCGTTAGATTGTCCAAAATAGTCTCGTGTTAAACCATGGGATTGCCAAGGACTACGATATGCCTTCTTCTTCGCTTTCCTCACTTGCTACCTCCTTCTTCGTCTTTCCTCATCTATCTTTGTCTTTACCTCTCTCTGCTAGATCAAGCTCGTTGGGAAATTAATTGATGAGTTCCTCTTAGCGGTCGCATTCGATGCAAATCTCAAACCGAATCGATTATATAATCTGGCGATTTCTTTGGATGATTAAGCTCGACTCTTCGACGACGGCCTTTAGTGGTCGATGTCTATCTTCAGTCGCATACATGGCCATGGGTATAGGAATCTGAGGGTGAGAAGGATGAAGATTGGGTATTTTTAGGGTTCTGGGTACTTTTTATTTGTAATAATCAAAATATTTGGGAATTGGGTCTTTAGCAGCGGAGGTTTATCTTCAAGATCAAGTTTAAGCCTTTTGTTATTGGAAATTTTGTAACTTCCAAGGTGTTGAGGAACACCAGGAAATTGGCGAAGAAGATATCCTCTTTCTTTAATCTATTAATTTTGATATTCTTAATAAAAAAAATTAGAATATAATAATAATTTATTGTTAGTCCAGCTTTTTAGTCTGACACTGCAACAAACGCTTCACTAAGTTAGTCCAGCTTAATCTAGTCTAAGTCAATCTAGGTTAGTCCATGAGCTAAGTCCAGTTCGAGATAGTTTGGTGCAACAAACACACCCTAAATGGTTACTACGCCAAGAGTCACTAAACTCGACCCAAACTATTATTTTGGGCCCAAACACATATATAAAACCAACCATGGAATTAAAGTGTTGTTTTGCTCCAAGTTTTTTAGTTAATTATTTTAACTTGCCAAATGCATAAATAATTAGATTATTCTGTAGTATTTCGCTATGGTGGTATTAATTTTCTGTTTTTTTATTTATTTTTTTTTAGTACATCGTATTTTTATACCAAGGGAGGGGAAGTTTGGCTAAGTCACACATTAGACAGCCTAATTTGATATCGAATTCACCATCCACGATATTCGAACCTACGACATCTCACTTCAAAGTGAAGAGAAATATCACTAGACCATCGTAGTACTGAGTGGCTTATTCTGTTTTTAGATGGCTTAATCCGGCTTATTCTGTAATTTTCATGTCTAATTAGGTACTAATGTTTCTACTTTATGTGTTCTGTAAATTTTTTGTCATGAGCTATTATTAGTTTTTATTTACAAGGAAATGCTTGAGTTTGCAATTCAACCCTTAGATTTAATGTAATTGTATTTTATCGTATTTCTGAGGAAATCTATATACGATGAATTATATCTGAGGAAATCTATATACGGTGAACTTTGACAATAAATTACTAGCCTTCCTATTGATTTCTTATAATTAAATTGGAATGGTTGGTTTTAGCGGCCAACTGAGAAGGAACAAGTTGATGTGGAATGAGATATAGCCAATGAATTGCAGAGCTCATTATCGATTCTTGGCCTGATGTAAGTACTCCACTTTATGTTTTTCTGTCTGCCGCGTGTTTTCTTCTTTTGTTTAAAACAGAAGTCTTAGTTCCAATAAAAATATTAACCTCTTCGACAAAAAAAAAAAAAAAAAAAAAAAAAAAAAAAAAAAAAAAAAAAAAAAAATATATATATATATATATATATATATATATATATATATATTAACCTCTTTGACACTTAGTATGTGAATGAATTAGCCCAAACTAGAGTTATTATATGTTATGCCTCCTTTCTTTCTATTTTTGTGCTCAAGGAGGTATTTAATATGTCATAGAAGTAGGCCTGGCAAACGGGTCGTGTCTGTCGTGTTCGTGTCGTTTTCGTATAACACCTGTCATCGTAACGGCTCGTGTCGTGTCACACATGTTATCTTAACGGGTCTTTAACAGGTCGGGTCACTTTACCCAACGGGTAAAGTGACCCGACCCTGGGTAAAGTGACCCGACCCTTTATGACCCGTTAAGAAAAATATATTTTTTTCTTAAATTTGCATATACCACACATTACCACATAAATATTACTTCAAAACATTAAAACATATTTGTCATTTAAGTACTACATCTACACACGAAAATAAGAGCCTAATAAAAAACAAGTTTGACCACATAAATATTACTTCAAAACATTAAAACATATTTGTCATTTAAGTACTACATCTACACATGAAAATAAGAGCCTAATAAAAAACAAGTTTGACGGTTGGATCATTAAAATTAGTTTCATAGAATTCGTATCTCATCAAAACGATAGATTCACTAACACTTAGAGCAGTTCCAGCGGAGGGCATTTTGCCCAGCACCCAGCTGAAAAAACTGCCCAGCACCCTGTGAAACCCCTCCACCCGACCCAATTGACTGGCACCCAGCGCAAGCTGGTCTGTAGCCCAGTCCAAAATTGACTGAGGTGTTGCCCGGTACATCTGACTCATGCTGACGCCAGCCGGGTAATGCGGAGGAGGAGGAGGTCCATTTTTCGAGGAGCGTTGGTGTGGAGCACCTCCACGGCGAGATCCGACTCCGTGGGTGTGGAGCACCTCCATGGCGAGCTCCGGTGAGGAGACGACAACGAGGTGCCTGTGAGCGTTTGTGTGGAGCTCCGGCGAGATCCCAACCGTTGGTGTGGAGCACCTCCACGGCGACCTCCCATTTTTGGGGGAAGAGGTCCATTTCAGGTGCTGGGTGCTCATTTGAAGAAGAAAACATGGAGAAAAAGGAGAGAGAGAGAGAGAGAGCTCACGGGAGTGAGCTGGAAAAGAGAGAGAGAGAGAGAGAGAGAGAATAAAAGGGTGAGGACCGGACAAAGAAAGGAAGAAAAAATAAATTAAATGATAAAATATTAATTGATATGAATAAAATAATATAATATTAGATGGGCTGGGTGCCAGTCCATTTTTAGGGGTGGAGCTGCTTTAGCCTATTACTGTTCATTGGGGTCTATTACTGTTCACTTGGGTGGATAAATACGCTGGGTGCTGGCGCAAAGTCCTTAGGGGTGGACTTGCTCTTAGAGTTTATTTATACTTTCATTAAGTATAACATAAGATTTGTGGTATCCACATGTGTAAATATTTTAAATTGAAGATCAAATTCATTCATTGTATTCGTATAGGGTCAAGGAGTGTAGTTGTAAATAATCATCAAAATCAGAGTTAAAATAACCGTTAAATCGTGATTTTTTGTTTTATAACCGTCGAAAAGTTTTGTCTCATTACTTGATCTTTGAATGTGTGTTTTTTGTGATTTTTGGCATATGCGATCTCGAAGCATATACAAACAAGTTTGACGGTTGGATCGTTAAAATTAGTTTCATAGAATTCATATCCCATCAAAGCGATAGATTCACTAACACTTAGGGTTTATTTATACTTTCATTAAGTATAACGTAAGATTTTGTGGTATCCACTTGTGTAAATATTTTAAATTGATGATCAAATTCATTCATTGTATTCGTATAGGGTCAAGGAGTGTAGTTGAAAAAATCATCAAAATCGGAGTTAAAATAACCGTTAAATCGTGATTTTTTGTTTTATAATCGTCGAAAAGTTTTGTCTCAATTCTTGATCTCTGAATGTTTGTTTTTTGTGATTTTTGGCGTATGCGATCTCGAAGCATATCAAACAAGTTTGACGGTTGGTTCGTTAAAATTAGTTTCATAGAATTCGTATCGCATCAAAACGATAGATTCATTAACACTTAGAGTTTAATTATACTTTCATTAAGTATAACATAAGATTTTGTGGTATCCACTTGTGTAAATATTTTAAATTGACGATCAAATTCATTCATTGTATTCGTATAGGGTCAAGGAGTGTAGTTGTAAAAAATCATCAAAATCGGAGTTAAAATAACCGTTAAATCATGATTTTTTGTTTTATAACCGTTGAAAAAGTTTTGTCTCATTACTTGATTTCTAAATGTTTGTTTTTTGTGATTTTTGGCATATGCGATCTTGAAGCATATACAAACAAGTTTGACGGTTGGATCGTTAAAATTAGTTTCATAGAATTCGTATCATATCAAAACGATAGATTCACTAACACTTAAAGTTTATTTATACTTTCATTAAGTATAACATAAGATTTTGTGGTATCCACTTGTGTAAATATTTTAAATTGACGATCAAATTCATTCATTGTATTCGTACAGGGTCAAAGATTGTAGTTGTAAAAAATCATCAAAATCGGAGTTAAAATAACCGTTAAATCATGATTTTTTGTTTTATAACCGTCGAAAAGTTTTGTCTCATTACTTGATCTCTGAATGTTTGTTTTTTGTGATTTTTGGCGTATGCGATCTTGAAGCATATACAAACAAGTTTGACGGTTGGATTTTTAAAATTAGTTTCATAGAATTCGTATCCCATCAAAACGATAGATTCATTAACACTTAGAGTTTATTTATACTTTCATTAAGTGTATCATAAGATTTTGTGGTATCCACTTGTGTAAATATTTTAAATTGACGATCAAATTCATTCATTGTATTCATATAGGGTCAATGAGTGTAGTCGTAAAAAATCATCAAAATTGGAGTTAAAATAACCGTTAAATCATGATTTTTTGTTTTATAACCGTCGAAATGTTTTGTCTCATTTCTTGATCTCTGAATGTTTGTTTTTTGTAATTTTTGGCGTATGCGATCTTGAAGCATATACAAACAAGTTTGACGGTTGGATTGTTAAAATTAGGTTCATAGAATTCATATCTCATCAAAACGATAGATTCACTAACAGTTAGATTTTATTTATACTTTCATTAAGTATAACATAAGATTTTGTGATATCCACTTGTGTAAATATTTTAAATTGAATATCCAATTCATTCATTGAATTCGTATAGGGTCAAGGAGTGTAGTTGTAAAAAATCATCAAAATCGGAGTTAAAATAACCGTTAAATCGTGATTTTTTGTTTTATAACCGTCGAAACGTTTTGTCTCATTACTTAATCTCTGATTGTTTTTTTTTTGTGATTTTTGGCATATGTGATCTCGAAGCATATACAAACAAGTTTGACGGTTGGATCGTTAAAATTAGTTTCATAGAGTTTGTATCTCATCAAAACGATAGATTCACTAACACTTAGAGTTTATTTATATTTTCATTAAGTATAACATAAAATTTTGTAGTATCCACTAGTGTAAATATTTTAAATTGAAAATCGAATTCATTCATTGTATTCATATATGGTCAACGAGTGTAGCTGTAAAAAATATCAAAATCGGAGTTAAAATAACTGTTAAATCGTAATTTTTTGTTTTATAACCGTCGAAAAGTTTTGTCTCGTTACTTGATCTCTAAATGTTTGTTTTTTGCAATTTTTTGCTGATGCGATCTCGAAGCATATACAAACAAGTTTAATGGTTGGATCGTTGAAATTAGTTTCGTGTATTCCATCAAGTTCAATGGTGTGTATATATATATATATATATTATGTAGATTTAAATCTATTTATTTTGTACGTATAATTATTATAGTTTTTAGGGGTATAAATTTAATTTAAAACTTAATATATATATATATATATATAATTATTATAGTAATATTTTGGGGGTATAATTATTATAGTATATATAATTATTATAATTATTTTAGTTAATATTTTGGGGGTATAATTATTATAGTATATATAATTATTATAGTTAATTTAATATATATATATATATATATAATTATTATAGTTTTAAACTTTTTAGGGGTATAAAATTGTTAAATTAATATATATAATTATTATAGTATTTTTTAGCGTTATAAAATTATTAACAGGTGCTTATCGTGTTATCCACATGTATACTCGAACTAACCCGTTATCTTAACAGGTGCTTATCGGGTTACCCGATAACACCCGATTCGTTATCGTGTCGACCCGAACATCTGTTAATTTTGTGTCGTGTCGTGTCGGATTATCAGGTCGTGTCAGGAATTGCCAGGTGTGAACACGGAAAATTCCTGAAACGAAAAAGACAAGAACAACGTGCACAAAATAATATTTTGTGATTTTGATTTGGGTTACAATCTCTCTCAATTTTGATCATCTGATTCGATCTCCGTAAGGTGTTGATTTATGGATGTTTCGTTGATCCAAGGGCCGTCGAGGCTTGATCTTGGATGAACTGTTGGAAGTTTCTTCAAGGGGCCGTGGGCTTGATCTTTGAAGGTGGATTTGAGCGGATCTTCAAAGAGCCATTGGGGCTTGATCTTGAGGATGAGTGTTTCTTCAAGGGCCGTTAAGGTTTGATCTTGAATAACGGTGATGAACGGATCTTCAAGGGCTTTTGGGCTTGATCTTGAAGAACGGTTGGATGTGTGGATTTGTTGATGTTGTTGATCCAAGGGCCGTCGGGGCTTGATCTTGGATGAACGGATGATGAACGATGGTGCTTTCTTCAAGGGCCGTCGGGGCTTGATCTTGAATTGGTGGATGGTTGATCCAAGGGCCGTCGGGGCTTGATCTTGAAGATGGATGATTGTTGATCCAAGGGCCGTCGAGGCTTGATCTTGGGATGAACAGTTGTGTGGATTTATTGATGTTGTTGATCCAAAGGGCCGTTGGGGCTTGATCTTAGGATGAACAGTTGTGTGGATTTGTTGATGTTGTTGATCCAAATGGCCGTTGGGGCTTGATCTTAGGATGAACATTTATGTGGATTTGGTGATGTTGTTGATCCAAAAGGGGCGTCGGGGCTTGATCTTAGGATGAACAGTTGTGTGGATTTGTTGAACACTTTCTTCAAGGGCCGTCGAGACTTGATCTTGAATTGGTGGAAGTTCTTCAAGGGCCGTTGGGGCTTGATCTTGAAGGAGAAATTTCTTCAAGGGCCGTTAGGGCTTGATCTTGAAGGAGGATTTGACGAAGAACGAAGAGGGCTTTCTTGATCCTTCGGGATTTGCTTGAATTTGGGAGGTTGGATGCTTGAAAGCTTTAGAGTTTCAAAGCTTCAAGGATTTTGGATGTGTGGGGAGTATTCTCTTCCATTTTGGGAGTAGAGAAATGTATTTGTGAATTGGTTTATTGATTCTTTGATGGATGAGCCTATTTATAGGCTTTGGGAACGAATCACCACCATCCATTTGTTTTGGTGGATGTTGTAGGTGAATTTTGGTGGATGTTGTAGGTGAAACTTGGTGGATGTTTGTAGGTGAAACTTGGTGGATGTTGTAGGTGAACTTAGTGTATGATGTAGGTGAAGTGAATGAAGGTTGTAATTTTAATACAATGGTCAACATTTATTTCACCAAAATTTCAATGTTTACAAATGTAATCTTAATGCAATGGCTAACATTTATGCCACCGAAATTTCAATGTCTACAAATGCTCCCACTTCAAGGCGCGTTGTATACATGTGCTTGTTACATGTAGGAGATGCGTTTTGAAGTCCGTTAATGTAGTTGTCAATCCAAGGGCCATCGAGGCTTGATCTTGAATTGGGCTGGAGATTTCTTCAAGGGCCGTTGAGGCTTGTTCTTGGACTTTGTTCGAAATTTCTTCAAGGGCCGTCGAGGCTTGATCTTGAAGGTTGAAATTGGACCACAAGGAGCTTTATGTGGTAGATGATCTTTGGTTTTGGTAGTGGATGAATCGGCACGTATTTGTTTTTGCGCTTTGTTGACTTTCCACAGCTTTGATCTTGAACTGGGTTGGAGGATTTTTTGGATTCCTCCAATTGTTGATTTTCCACAGCTTATTCTTGAACTGGATTTGATTCAAATATGGTGGACGCTTGATCTTGAATCGGACTTGTGATTTCCTCAAGGGCCGTCGAGGCTTGATCTTGAATTTGGCCGGAAACTTCTTCAAGGGTCATTGATGCTTGATTCTTGAAGGTTGACTCGAACACATGGCAAGCAGGCACGAGGTGAAGGTGACGACTTGTTGCTTTGTTCAATCTTTCTAATTCACACCTGAGCAGTTTGGTCAACGGTATGATCTTCAAGATTGATGGGCTCTTCTTCCAGTTGGTGACTTGATCTTTAAGGACTTGATTCAAGGGTGGTGAAACGGCACATGCAGCCTACAACGCCTAGCAAGTCGACCCAAGAATTTGAGGGTCAAAACGAGTCCTCCACCCAGAGTGATTGCAAACCTGATGATATGAAATACTTTTGATTTTGAAGAAGTAGCGGATGAATCGACACGTGCTTTGTTGTGCTTGTCTCCACATGCTTCAATGTATCATTTTCCCTTGTCTTATCTATTCTTCTGGTAGAATGTAGCATCTTCTCGAGTTCTTCAGCTCAGACTCCTTCTGCTGAGCTGACTGTGCAGACTGCATTCTTCTCTGCTTGTTTCTTCAGGCAGATGTGGCAGTTTCTTGAGTTCCTCAGCTCAGACTCCTTCTGCTGAGCTGACTGTGAAGATTGCATTCTTCTCTACTTTTTTCTTCTGCACGTTGTCTCCACATGTTGCAATGTATCATTTTCACTTGCCTTATCTGTTCTCTAGGCAAATGTGGCATCCGAGTTTGAGTGGAGGTTCCGGCATATTGTTTTCTTTATCCTTGTCTTTGTAGGTAAGAACAAGGAAAAAGGAAAGGACAGGGAGGACGCATGATATGAGATACTCTTGCTTTCTACCCTGGTGATATGAGATACTTTTGCTTTGGTGTCATTTGTTTGCAGAGGTACCCCAAGGAATAAGAAACACTGAGTGACTCGAGAGGCTTCGTTGGGAAGGCATTCTCGGAGATGAAGAAAGGTTATGTATGTCTGCCTTGCTATGGAGGGTGAAGGTGGACAGTTATAGGAAATTCTTTAGTACCTGTAGAGGTACTATTCTTTTACTCGTGTCGGCAACCAATGCGTGATTGATCAGTATGGCTTCACATGCTTTCTTCTTTATCAGAAATCTTCGACAAATTGTCCGTAATTTTTGTCAAGCTGAGTGTGCATGTGACATGTGTTGACGAGGCTGAAAAAGACTGACGCCTCTTCGATATTTGGGATCGGCGCTTCGACAAATTGCCCTTGATTTCCGCAAAGCTGAGTTTGCGCGTGACAGGTGCTGACGAGGCTGAAAAAGACTAGCGCCTCTTCGATATCTGGGATTGGCGCTTTAACAAATTGCCCGTGATTTCCACAAAGCTGAGTTTGCGCGTGACGGGTGTTAACGCGTCTGGAAAAGCAAGATGCTTCTCCGATTTCTGAGCTTGCCTCTTTGATTTTTGAATTGGCCTCTTCGAATTCTGAGCTCGCCTCTTCGATCTTTGAAATCCCGTCGAGTGTTGATCTTTATAGAGGCACGCAGTTCGTTTCAAAGCACACTTGAATTTTCGCTTGTAGAAACTTCATTCTTGCACTTCTAAGATCTTGATTTGTTCGACCTCTTCTTTCTTCAACACCTTTGAAAATGTCTGGACCCTCCGACCGTCGTTTTGATTTGAACCTTGGTGAAGAGGTAGTCCTGTCTTCTCCAGATAACATATGGCGCCCATCCTTCATATCCCCTACTAGTCCTCTTACCGTTGGGGATTCGGTGGTGAAGAATGATATGACTGCTGCGGTGGTGGCCCGAAACCTTGTCACTCCCAAAGATAACAGACTACTTTCCAAACGGTCTGATGAGTTGGCTGTTAAGGATTCTCTGGCTCTCAGTGTGCAGTGTGCAGGTTCTGTATCTAATATGGCCCAACGCCTATTTGCTCGAACTCGTCAAGTTGAATCATTGGCGGCTGAAGTGATGAGTCTCAAACAGGAGATTAGAGGGCTCAAGCAGGAGAATAAATAGTTGCATAAGCTCGCACATATCTATGCGACAAACATGAAGAGGAAGATTAACCAGATGCAGGAATCTGATGGTCAGATTTTACTTGATCATCAGAGGTTTGTGGGTTTGTTCCAGCAGCATTTGCCTTCGTCTTCTGGGGCTGTACCGCGTAATGAAGCTCCAAATGATCAACCTTTGGCTCCTCTTCTTCCTGGAGTTCTGTCGAGTAGTGTGGCTTCAAACAGTCAACCTCCGGTGCCTCTCATTTCTTGAGCTCTGCCGAGTGGTGAGGCGGCACCTGATCGTCCTTGAAGATCCCCTCTTGTAAATTTGATTTGATTTTTTTTTTAAGTATGTATAATGCAAATTTATGTAAAATTTCCAGAAAAAATAAATAAAAACGGACTTTATTTCTCTCAATGCATTTGTTTTGTTTTGTTTTTTTGTTTTTTTTTGTAAATACATAATAACATATGTATTTATTTATTTTTGTAATAAAATTGACTTTCTTTAATAAAACTTTTATATTTTTTTTTTAATTTTGATATGACTGAACTCGAACTTGAATGTTCGAGCCGCCTACGTACCCTTCCAAAAAAGAGATCAAGCTATAACGTAGTTCAAATGAGTGATGAATTTAACAGTAATTTTGATGATGATTTTGCCGTACACAGTTTATGCTCTTGCGGGCCAGGAGCTTTGGTTCATGCAGTTTAGGCTCGTGCGAACAAAGAGCATTGGTTCGTGCAGTTTAGGCTCGTGCGAACAAGGAGCATTGGTGTTGCCTTTTATGCTCGTGCAGACCAGGAGCTTTGTGCCATGCAGTTTAGACTCATGCGGGCGAGGAGAATTTGTGAATTTTGTTAAGCAATTTTGGAGAGGCGTTCCTCACAATCTTCATAGCAAGGAGCCTTGACCGAGTGATTGAAGAAGTCTTTGGGAAAGAAATCGCGCATCGTGATGGGGATGGACGATCTATGTGTCGAAATTTCATCATCTTCAACACGTTCACGTTGCTTTGAAGGTTGACAAGAGCTGTTTTGCCCCCTTTCCGATTGGCGGACTTGTGGAGGAGACGTATGCTTCTTGTGCAATTTCTTAGGAGTGACTTGAGTCCATCCTTCAACTTTGCTTGTCTTGGAGGATGCCCCCTGAGGTTGAGGTAAAAATTTTGAGTCGGAAGAGCCAGAAGTGATGGTGGTATAGTTTGACTTCACCACATCGTCAATATCTAGCTCGATGATTCCTTTATGAGCCAGCTTCATGATGAGATCTTTCAGCACGAAGCACTTTTTTGTCGGATGACTGATGAAGCGGTGGAATTTACAGTACCTTGGACTGTCGGTGCGATTCATCTCTTCTGGCCGTCTGCACTCAGGCAAGCCGATCACCTTCTTTTCCAGCAAGTCTTCTAACATGGCAACCACATCAGAGTCGGGGAATGGATAAGTTTTCTCCTCAAGCTCCTTCAAAGTGCGTCTACGCATCTCTTGATCACGAAAAGCTTCAGCTTGAATCGCCTTGCCTCGTGTAGGGATTTTGACGGGAGATGTGTTGACTGTCATTGCTTCCTTGGTGGATTTCCACGTAGCCTTCTCCACCTTTGTCTCAAGAATTTTGTCGTTCTTGTAGTCGGCGATCGGTTCCTTCTTCCCATGATGGGCGATGCTCAACTCCATGTCATGGGCGCGGGTGGCCAATTTCTCGAAGGTCTGTGGTTTAATGCCTTGAATGATGTATTGCAAACCCCATTGCATGCCTTGGATGCACATCTCGATTGAAGAGGTTTCCGATAGCCTGTCTTTACGGTCGAGGCTTAGAGTGCGCCATCTGTTGATGTAGTCAATGACTGGCTCGTCCTTCCACTGCTTTGTGCTCGTTAGCTCTAGCATGCTCACAGTGCGGTGGGTGCTGTAGAAGCGGTTGAGGAATTCCCTTTCCAACTGTTCCCAGCTGTTGATGGACTCAGGCTCTAGGTCCGTGTACCATTCAAAGGCTTTTCATTTTAGCGAGCGCACAAACTGCTTGGCAAGGTAGTCTCCCTCCGTCCCCGCATTGTTGCAAGTTTCGACGAAATGTGCAACGTGCTGCTTTGGGTTTCCTTTTCCATCAAACTGCATGAACTTTGGTGGTTGATATCCCCTCGGCATCTTTAGGGCATCAATCTTCTTTGAATAAGGCTTTGAGTACAACCTAGAGGTATTTGAGCTCCCTTCGAACTGTGCCTTGACGGTGCTGGCAATCATCTCTTGCAACTGCTGGATAGAAAGAGATCCCATGAGTGCCGCTTCTTGGTCTGGCTCCAGCTTCACATCGATTCTCTCTACCGTAGACTCATCTTCTGGGTTAGGGTTCTCGCCGTCCTGTGGCTCCAGTCGACTGACGAGTGCAGCGATTTGCAAGTCTGTTTCTTCCACAGTTCGGGTTAGCCTTGCGATTGCTTCATTCATTTGAGCCAGTTGTTCTTCGATGGAGGTAACGCTGATGGTCATGACTTGTGCAACCACTAGACGTGACTTTCCTTTAGACATCCAAGATGCTGACGAAGAACGTCGTTGGTTGTTTTGGGATGTCATCTTGTGTGCCTCAGCAGCATGCTTCGGTGCCCCCAGCGAGGTCAGGTTGATGACAGACTCACACCTTTGATGCTCCATTTGCTCTTTTAGCGGCACCAACTTTGAAGTGGCATGTTGAGGAGCGGTTGTGGCGCTAATGGATTGTCCATTTGCGGCAGAAGTGCTTAGGATCAATCCCTCAGTGATTGCGAGAACGGCTTGTCCCTTGCTTGATGCTATTGACTTTGAGGTGTGTTTGGATTCCTTGAACGGAGAAAGAGATGAGAGGTAGAGATTATCCCACCGGGCGTGCCAATTTGTGAACACGGAAAATTCCTGAAACGAAAAAGACAAGAACAACGTGCACAAAATAATATTTTGTGATTTTGATTTGGGTTACAATCTCTCTCAATTTTGATCCTCTGATTCGATCTCCGTAAGGTGTTGATTTATGGATGTTTCGTTGATCCAAGGGCCGTCGAGGCTTGATCTTGGATGAACTGTTGGAAGTTTCTTCAAGGGGCCGTGGGCTTGATCTTTGAAGGTGGATTTGAGCGGATCTTCAAAGAGCCATTGGGGCTTGATCTTGAGGATGAGTGTTTCTTCAAGGGCCGTTAAGGTTTGATCTTGAATAACGGTGATGAACGGATCTTCAAGGGCTTTTGGGCTTGATCTTGAAGAACGGTTGGATGTGTGGATTTGTTGATGTTGTTGATCCAAGGGCCGTCGGGGCTTGATCTTGGATGAACGGATGATGAACGATGGTGCTTTCTTCAAGGGCCGTCGAGGCTTGATCTTGAATTGGTGGATGGTTGATCCAAGGGCCGTCGGGGCTTGATCTTGAAGATGGATGATTGTTGATCCAAGGGCCGTCGGGGCTTGATCTTGGGATGAACAGTTGTGTGGATTTATTGATGTTGTTGATCCAAAGGGCCGTTGGGGCTTGATCTTAGGATGAACAGTTGTGTGGATTTGTTGATGTTGTTGATCCAAATGGCCGTTGGGGCTTGATCTTAGGATGAACATTTATGTGGATTTGGTGATGTTGTTGATCCAAAAGGGGCGTCGGGGCTTGATCTTAGGATGAACAGTTGTGTGGATTTGTTGAACACTTTCTTCAAGGGCCGTCGAGACTTGATCTTGAATTGGTGGAAGTTCTTCAAGGGCCGTTGGGGCTTGATCTTGAAGGAGAAATTTCTTCAAGGGCCGTTAGGGCTTGATCTTGAAGGAGGATTTGACGAAGAACGAAGAGGGCTTTCTTGATCCTTCGGGATTTGCTTGAATTTGGGAGGTTGGATGCTTGAAAGCTTTAGAGTTTCAAAGCTTCAAGGATTTTGGATGTGTGGGGAGTATTCTCTTCCATTTTGGGAGTAGAGAAATGTATTTGTGAATTGGTTTATTGATTCTTTGATGGATGAGCCTATTTATAGGCTTTGGGAACGAATCACCACCATCCATTTGTTTTGGTGGATGTTGTAGGTGAATTTTGGTGGATGTTGTAGGTGAAACTTGGTGGATGTTTGTAGGTGAAACTTGGTGGATGTTGTAGGTGAACTTAGTGTATGATGTAGGTGAAGTGAATGAAGGTTGTAATTTTAATACAATGGTCAACATTTATTTCACCAAAATTTCAATGTTTACAAATGTAATCTTACTGCAATGGCTAACATTTATGCCACCGAAATTTCAATGTCTACACCAGGCCTACGTAGAAGGTCAAAGGCCTTTGCTTTAATTTCCAAATCATCAAATTGAATGTGCTTATGTAATCTTATTATTGATTTTATTTTCGTTTTTTTCTTTTTATTTTTTAGTATTTGACTCCTCTCCTATTCTCTCTTTTGACCCTTTTAATTTTTTTTTTCCGATTTTGATAATTAATTAATAAGTTGGATTTTATATTTAATTTAATCTGTAAATTTTGTAAACTATGTAGGGGGAGTTCAAGGTCAAGAGGGGTACGCACATATTAAGTGTATGTATTTCAATCAGATTGTAGATTTTGTATGGAAATAGTATGTAACTCAGTCAGATTGTAGATTTTGTGTGATTTTTAATAGGACTATCAAATCTTTTGTATGTAAATAGTATGTAATACACATAAAGTATTATCCTTTGTATATAAATAGTACTAGATACAAAGTTTTTGTATGATTTTCAATCCCGCAGCATTGCTCTTGAACATTCTTTGCTAGTTATATATACTAAAGCGCCATGGAAAAAACATTGTTCATAAGCGACGGTGTAAAGACGAAAATACCCATCTTCAATTTGCCTTTGTGTATTTCAAGTTGGTACAGTAAAAAGACGAAAAACCCTTTTGCACGCGTGGAGTGCTAATGAGGTTTCTCGGTGGTCTTGTCCTGATTCGAAACGAAACCGAATCCCGCCTATCCAAATTTTCTCACCCTTTCGTTCCTACCTCCTCCACCTCTTCATCCTTGCTCCACCGCGAATCGAAACCAAAAGTTGCTCATCCAAATCAGTTTCGGTTCACTCAAATCCTTAGAACCCTAAAACCCAAATTTCTCCAGATCATTCCAAAATTCAACGGCAAACACAAAACCCAGATCCCTAAACTCACTCGATAACGTGTCAAGGGCTGGGCATCCAGTTCTCGCTCCCGTTGGATCCAGTATGCTTTTGCTGCTGCCAATCTATAGGTAAAGCTTAAATTTACATACAATTTTTTTTTTCTTGATTGGAATTTGGGCTTTTTATTCCTCCTTAATCCCAAGGTTCTGTAATTTATGCAACTTCGATAAAGGGACATGTTTTTTATTGCTGAAAATTGTTAAGGCCAGTTTAGATATTCATTTGCTCATTAATTGCTTCATTTCGGCCTTTAATCCCGTTGGATCCAGGTCCTGTCTCTCGACCAGTTCAGCCTGGCCCGACTTCCTCCTTTTGGCCTTCAATTGCTTCATTTTTTCCCAGTACCATTCTGGGTATGTGTGTATTTCAAAACAAGTTTCTTCGGTGTGCCTTGTTCCATTGCAGTGGTTGCAGTGAAGCTTATCTTTGTCAATATTGTAACACCCGCCCTCTAATTATAAAAATATATGTATGTAATTACCCCAAAACATTTTAATTATATCAATTTTGTCCCATTTTATCTACCCAATCTGAAAATGGATCCCTTTCTTTCTAAATCTGCCACTTGGCAGCACCCCAAACAATTTCTCCTTCTTCTTTTCTGTTTTTCTTTTCTTTCTTCCTGTCTCTCCCTCTCGGCTCTCTCTCATCTCTCACTTCTCTCCCTCTTCTCTGCACCGCGCACACATGCACGCACCCATCTCCCCGCGCGAGGAAGCCCATCACCCTTCATCACCGCGTCCTGCTCTCTCTCTCTATCTCCCTCTCGTTCCCGCGACCCCAGAGAACCGGAAAAGGATCTCCGGCGAGATTTTTCAATCTCCGGTTAGGTAAGCCCCTAATTCTCTCTTTTCGTCCTTGATTCTTGCGAGATTGAGGTTTAATTGGAGTTAATTCGTGATTTTTGGAGGTTATAGGACGAAATCGAAGCCGGGTGTAAGCACACCCAACTCCGGCGACCTCGGGGGTTTTTCCGGCCATCTCCGTCCATTCCACGACGAAAGGAAGGTATAGAAATACTCCCCTCGTCTTGCTCTTCGTTTTGGTACCTAGATCGAAGTCTAGGGTTGTGTGTGGAAGTCGGCCGGAGCTGTGAAGCTCCGGTGGTGGTGCTCCGGCGAGACAGGCCTCCCAGGCCGGTTCCATGCTAAGCGGGCCTTAGGCCCGTGTGGTTTGGGGAGCCAAGCCCAAAACCCTAGCCTATTTTACTTTTAATTATTTTATTTAATTGTAATTGTTTTAGGACCCTTAAAGGCCTTCGGGCCATTAGGAATTTAGGGCCCGTAGCCCATTAGTCAAACCCAAGAAACCTTTTTAAGGTTTTTATTTATTTTCTGTTTTAGGAAGTAAGGCCTTAGGGCCAATTGTAAAGTGGGCTTTCAGCCCTTTTCCCAAGTCCCTTTAGCTTAATTAAAACCCAAACCCCAAGCCCATTCTGGCTTTCGTCCAGGATCTCTCCTAGGCTAATTTCGACGTCCTGGACCCGTTTTTGAAGTCCGTTTTCCCAATTCAATTGTTAAAATAGAGTTTTATTAATTGGACCATTTATGTGCTTAGGGGCAATTATTGGTGACGTTTTCTTGTTCGTTAGTTTGCGTGACTCTTCGGCGGCTAAGTACTGTGAGTGGACCCCTTCAAAAGCATGTTTTAATAGTAGAAATGCATACATGAAAGACATGATTTAATGATTACGTTTTATGAAACGTTTTGAGATAACATGCTTACTAAGGCTAGTTTGAATTATTACTATTTTTCCTATAACCCATGTTCTTATAGAATATCCGATGGATGACGATATGATATGTAGAACATGTTTCGAACACCTCTTTATAGTATAGATGATGGATGACTTTATACTATGAAGTTGTTTTTTAATATATATATATATATGTTCAATGGTTTTGTACTTACCTAGTGGTCCTTTCTGCTATGGGACGTAGGGATAGATTCCGGTCCGTCCCGGGCGACGGTTTGGTGTTGGCATAGGGCTTGGAGTGTGTTTCCTCTGGCTATTTAGCATAGGGACGGGGAGCCGGCATAGGGCCTGAAGTGTATTTTCCTCTGACTGTCTGCTCAGAGACGGGGAGCCGGCATGGGGCCTGGGGGTTATCGGACAATTCACTAGTGATTATTATATATGAATTATGATTTGAGATACTGCACATCATGCTAGAATTCGGAAAACCTATGTTTATCATTATATATATGTTTTCATAAACCTGGGGGTTAGTACGTTGATAACTGTTTTATTATATATATATCAACTTGGTCCACTCATGTTTGTTTTGCGCCCCCTTCAGGACTTAGAATCGAGGCGTACAATCCCGGCATCCAGACACTTCCGCATCGGTATCTTCGAGTCCTCTAGGTGTAGGACCCCGTTCTGTGTTCATTCAAATTGTTTATGTTAATTCTTCTAATATTCTCGATTAGATGTGTGCTCTGAACACGTTCCTTAAATGCATATTCTTTATTCTTTTATATTTATAAACCTTATCTATTCCTTATTCTCAGCATTTGCATTCAATTAATGGCTTTCGTCACCCTTGGGTGTCGGCCAACACGTGCCTATCTTGGTATTCGAGGAATATCAGGATCGGGGCGTGTCAAATATCTTCTTGGGTGCGATTTGGGCTAGATGTTCCCGCGGATGTTAAACGAAAGGATGATGATGATGGGGACTTGGTGATCATCACCATAGAAGAGCTTGTGGTTTTAGATTTTGTTTCAAGCATAGGGGTTTGTCTCTGGCCTTCACGTCTAACCAAATAAAAACATTCTTCAATCCCAGGGATAGGTTTCATCCTTAGGATTTCACTCCTGACTTGATCAAAACCATGATCTAACCCCGCAACAAAGTCGTAAACCCTGTCCTTTGAAAGCTCCTCCCTACGGCTTTGCAGGTCTGCTTTGCATATCATCTTGATAGGGCGCCTTTTATCAAGATCTTGCGATACTCCTTTGAGTTCAGTGAAGTACAAATTTACTGGACGACCGTCTTGTTTAGTTCGCGTAGCCCTACACCTGAGTTCACAATATTGGAACTCGTCTGAATTGTCGTAAAACATCTGGGTTACACTTTCCCACACATCTTTGGCTGTCGGCAAGTCAATAAAGAGACTCGATAGGTGGGGCTTCATGGTTTTCAACAACCATCCTCGTACTATAGCAGTGATCATTGACCCACTTTGTATATCCAGGCGAGTCTTCAGCAACAACAGGGGTTTTTCCTGTCAAATACCCCAGTTTGCCAAGGCCAGAGGCATGGACCTCCATCATCTTCGACTAAACTTTGAAATTCGAGTCGCTCAATCTAAATCTGAATGGAAGGCCGCTGATTTTGGTAGACTCACTTTGAATAGACATAGTTTGCATGGGAATTATCTCACCGGTTTTTGTTTTTCTGTCTTCAGTCATTGCAGGGACTGATTTGTAGGTTTATTTTGATATGTTTTTTTGACTTTGTAGCTTTGTTTATTCCAAAGCCACAGACGTTGGATTTCTCGGTTCGTGACAAACACCAGCAATAATTCTTGATGCAAGTTGCATGCCTTGAGGGGGTTTTTAAGGGTTTTTGGAAAGAGACGGGCCGAAGCATCCTCTGATACCGACATAAAAGTTAAGGTGTAATTGTACGTATCCTTCTCTCTAGGAGGTAAATAAATAGTTGTTCAAGAGGTCCCATAAAATAGGAAATAAGAATCCGAATTATACAAGGAATCAATCACATGATCACATTCCTAAACTATATGGTTGACTCACGTCAACAAATAGTTATAGAGGAAATACAAATGATTTATTATTTGATGTGTTTGAGTGTGCCAAGGTTGAGTCAAACTGATAACTGTGCAGCTCAAGTTATATCGCTTCTGTTCTTCCAGTAATCTGAATCAGGATTGACGGGATACAGATCGTGAGCAGACGCAGACGAAGCAGTCCATGGCCCTTCAGTTGACTCCATTTCTATATGTTTCTCTCCCGTGCCCCTTCCAAAACTAGATTGAAAATGTTTCCTCATTGCATCAATCTCAATACTCTTGGCATTTGGATCCGAGACCAACTCATGAACAACAACCTTTCCTTCAAGCATGCTCACAACCGAAGACATGGTAGGCCTAGCTGTCGAAGTAACATTGCAACAAAGGAGAGCCACATTGATTGCAACAATCATCTCCTCTTTATTAAAGTCTGATCCCAACCTTGGATCAACTAGGTCCATCAAATCCCCCTGATCTTTTAGAAGTCGTGCCTACAAAAAATGGAAGCATCAAAGGCAATATGAATTCTGTCTTTGGATTAAACTTCATCGATTCAAATGTACTTTCATACGTATAAGGCATATTAAGAAAATTTGAAGTGAAATTAGGAAGTAGTAGATTCATGCTACCCAATCAAGAAGATAAAAGCTTTCTTCCTTTTTCCGGTAAGTTGTGTTGTTTCTCCCGCTAACAATTTCCAATACAAGAATACCAAAACTATAGACATCTGCTTTATCAGTCAGATAACCCCGCATTGCATATTCGGGCGCCATGTATCCACTGCAATATCATGAAATCAAATCATTAACCCAACTATATTGAAAGAACAAATCTGCCCTTGAAATTTCTTGAACAAGGATTTTGTTAGGTTGGAAATTATGTAAGTTAGAGACTTTCCGTTGCTCTATCTTCTTTTTTAAGGGTTGAAGAAGATCAAAACAAGAGAATAAGAAGATAAATAAAAGTGTAGGGACTGACTAAGTTCCAGCAATACGGGTGCTAATGTGTGTATTATCCTCTTCATTAAGCTTGGCCAATCCAAAGTTAGATATTTTCGGTTTAAGATTTTTATCAAGCAGAACATTAGTAGCCTTGATGTCTCTATGAACGACCTTCAATCTTGATTCTTCATGAAGATAAGCCAAACCTCTTGCTGTACCAATACAAATCTTGTGCCTTGTTGGCCAATCCAACTGCAAATGACTTTCTTTTGCCCCTTCAATTTGCCAAATTAAACAAAGTTAGTTGTAAAGGACATTTTTAGTGCATAAGATCTTTTATGCCCATTGTATGAATGAAATGAACTTTTGGCAAGCGAGATTGATATTTACTAAACAAAGCATGAGCGACGCTATTATTTTCCAGGTACTCATAGACAAGCAATAGTTGATTTCCTTCAACACAACATCCGTGGAGCTTGACAAGATGAGGGTGTTGCAGAGCAGAAATCATGCCAATCTCATTAACAAATTCACGATTCCCTTGCTTTGATTTGGAAGAAAGCTGCTTAACAGCTATTACGGTGTTATCTGCTAGAACGCCCTGCATTTGAGAAAGATAGTCAAATTCGCCTCACTATATAAAGCAAATTAACTTTCATTTGAACAGACAATATCAAATTAGAAAAAAATGTAATAAATAAATAAATATCAGCTCCGAAGAATACCTTATAAACTGAACCAAAACCACCTTCACCAATCTTATTGGCTTTGTTAAAGTTGCTTGTGGCATCTTTGAGTTGCTTTAAGGTAAATTTACCGGTTTGCAAGCCCACACCCTTCAAATCTGTATCACAAGTAAAACTCATAAGAAATTGTGTCGAAGAAAACTTTCAGAACGATAGTATTCTTAGTTCTTAATATTTTGTGCTTCTAGAATTTAACTAGTAATTGGATCTATAGGCAGACACTCTGCAATCCGCATCATGAGTTTGGACGATAAATATATTATAGCAACATCAAAGGGCCAAAAAGCTCAATATCTAAATAATTACTGTCTTTGTGTATGCACGTCAATATGCATGAGAACCATGCAAAATAGCATAAATATTGTTCTTAGTTACGAAAAAAGTTCAATAAGAAAAAGTAATGGAGAAACAAAAAGAAAAACCAGTATAACAGAATAAACTGCAAATTATTACCATCCTCCAATGTCTTTTGTTGTCCTGGGAGACCTCTCTTCCAAAGAATACCAAATATCAGTAGTATAATGAAGACTCCTCCGACCACAATTCCAACCACACCACCTGTAGGCACGCCACTTCCACCAGGTTTTGGCGGGGGATCAAAGTCTGTCGGAAGAAAGAATATAGCTTAAATTAGAGTAAATGTAAATGTAATTGATATGAGAGTGGATTATTCAACCAGCTATCTAATGCACACAGAAACAGAAGATTGAACCCGGTCCTTGGGGCATCCTTAAATAAGTAGATAGTATATGAAGTAATCCATCGAACAAACTTTCTTCGGATGGTTGTAAATATTATATGTTTCCCTTAAGTGAACTGGATTATTTTCATGTAAATAGTTAAAAATGTTAAAACAGTCCAACCCCAGCCCATTCTACACAAATCCAGAAAATTCTAGCACTAAAGACGGTGCATCATGCAGGCGTATCAATATGCTAGATAATTCTAGCATTATCCTATTAAGTCAGTGGGTGTGTGTATATAATCATGTGCTAGAAAGTTCTAGCAGCTTCTACAATATGTGGCTATTATGAAAAGTCATATGTCGGTGCAGTGTGTGCATGAACATGCACTAGAAAGTGCTAGTGAAGTCGGCATACATGCCTATAAATAGGTGTGTGATGTTGTGAAATAAACCAACCAACCAAGAAGAAGCGGGCAACCAAGTGAGAGTGAGAAGTCAGAGTAGTCTTGTGAGGAGTATGACTGATCTAGAGTTTGTCTTTAGAAAATGAGTGAGGTCATTGCCTCTAAAGAGTGTCTTTGAGAGTTTGTGTGTTGCAATATTTTGTGAGTGTAATACAAGTAATTTGTTCACTTGTTTTGTGTCTCCAACACTTGTGTTAGAATTCTGTACTCTTAAGTTTTTCCTCAACAAACAATCCTCAAGTTGAATTTTGTTGTATTTAAAAGCACATACCGTCGCCTAGAAAATTCAGCATATTATGTGATAAGAAAATTTAAAAGAGTATTTCAAGTCTTGGCTCAAACTATGTAAAACAGGAGAAAAGCACAGAAGCATTTTTGTGAAAATACAAGGGAAAGGAAATATTGAAGAACCTTGCAGAGCTGAAGTCGGATCTCTTAATTTAGTAGATATATCAATGCATATGGTCGACGCATAGTAATAAGACAAAGGTCAGATCATTGAAAACTTACTTGGGTCTACTGAAATAGCTGAAATAAGAGGACCATAGACTCCTCTAACAGGGATGCCTGTCGTCCCTTTCCCGGCCCAATATAAACGAATCTCCAATGTATTATTAGTTACAGGAGCAGTAAAGTTCATTATGACTACATCACCAAACACACGAGCTTCATCCATGATATTGAAGTCCTTCTTCACTAGGATTCCCTTCAATATATTTATGTATATATACTAATTTAGTTGCTTAACATTTCATGAACATAAATGTGAAAGTTAACATTCAAATCGACCAAAATATAAACAATGCTAGCTGAAAATTAGAATAATTCACTGGTATACATGGAAGTGGATGCGATACTTACCTGAATGTAAATATTGAATATGCGCCTTCCCAAGCTTTTATATGTTTTGCCATTTCTAAACATTATCTCTGCAAAATGGAGCTTTACAGTGTAGTCTCCATTTCCCAGACAAAACCCAAAATAAGTTAGAGAGATGGGAGAAAGGCGTGCGTTCATGTACAGTAGAGGATTGGCCATAGAGAGTGTAGTTTCATTACGCCATATAAAGGTGTCCTTAGGGCGGTCATCATCAATGAAGGAACCGGTGCTGCTTACTGCCCAATTTGTTGTGCTCTGGTACAATGATGAAGGTCCATCTAGAAATGTGTCAGCTTCATATAGTGTATCTTTCTTTCCAGGGACAGTAAATTGTGTCCCACCACAATTTATATGGAGCGAGTAGTACAAATCTATGAAAAAAGAAAATGGAGATTAGTAGGCATTGAGGAGGAAAACTAAAAAAGAATACAACAACAACAACAACAACAACAAAGCCTTTTCCCACTAAGTGGGGTCGGCTAAACTAAAAAAGAATGAACCGAAAAAATAAAGGTAATTATTTGTGTAGAAACCCGGCTTACATTTTGGACATTCTGAAGTTTTGAAACATGAAACAGTTCTCCTGATAGAGTAATTCAGGGTATAGAAAATGTCAGCAATCATAAATGGAAGAAGTAGGGAAAAAAAAATAGTACAGAATACACCGTTGGAAACCAAAGTAAATTTATAGGTGCATGCTTTGAGACGGTTAATTTGAACTTACGAACTATTGCCTTCTGACGAGCTTGCAAACAAGTTACTGCAGAAATTAACACAAATGAAAAGTTAATCTAAGCTTTGCTCCACATAACACAAACAGATTAACTTCAAGCTAATGGAGACATTCTTACGTGTTGCTTAGGGCTGGACAACTTGCATCCTCTATGGTGAGGTTGTTATATGAAAGATCACTGCACAAAAAGAGATATGATGCAAATTCTGTTGAATTGTAAGTCTCTAGCTGATTAGAATTAGTGAAATAAGTTATGAGCTTAATTGTGTATTCACTTGAGTTGTAATATTGCCAAGTGTGAGGTTCAAAGATGTAAGGCAAATAATGCAAAAATAGTTAGATGTGTGGCTGAGATCACTTTGTGATGTCTAAGGATCCAGCTGTGCTTTGCTAACGGTAAAATTCTCTTTGCACGACTTGTATGTTAGAGAGAGAGAGAGAGATATTGAATGAAGAAGGATTCTCCACTGCTGCATTCTGCAGAGCAGCGAGGACATACATTCTCTGTGTGATTTTCTTCATCCTCCTTTTTCAGTATTAATCATCTTCTGCAGTCCTCATATTCATTGAGGTTTCATAAACCAGAATCAAAGAAGCATAAACAAATTCTTTTCCAGATGTGGTTTGTCAGTACAAAAGGGAACAAGGGTGAGGAGAAAGAGGTAGGCATTAACATGGTTCGAATGAAGTTTTTGATGTAATAGTTTTATATCTATCTTAGTAAAAAAAACAGCATAAATTTCCTGAGTAACTAAAGAGTAGCATTTGGAATAGAAGCTTACACTTTGTATTTCGGCCAATTAGGTACAGGTCCAGTCAGCAAGTTTCCAGTTAAGAATCTAAAAAGAAAGAATACAGAAAAACTCAGTAAAGAATATAGTGTTTATTCTTAGGAATTTCTTTATAAAGGTTTGAAAATTTGAGTTTGCCAACTCTGAGTGCATTAGATCAGTACTTCCATCAGAAAGACACATCTAAGGGTGATCACCTTGTGTCAGTTAATTGCATGAATAAACTAAATTCTATTGCAGTATAACCCGTGACTCATAATTATAGTAATCCTGATTGGAAATCCTTCCAGCTTGTCAGGCTGGGGTGTATCAAAACCATTGAAGAATGTCTGCTTGAATTTCATGTAAGGAAGACTAGATTGGTCAATCCAATTGCTTACATATATTGCACTTTTGGTAGACTAGCCAAGCTGCTTGGAATTACTCCGGTCAGCTTGTTAAAGCTGAGGTCTCTACACAAACAAATAGCAAATGCAGTTTAGATGTGCTCTCTGCAGAAAGGGAAATGACATCTGCAAGAGATGTTCTCTTAATAAATACAGAAACATAAAGTCCGCCCAACAGCGTCTAAGTCACTTCAATAATCCTAGAGTATAATCACATCTAGAAGAAATTTTTTATTTGAAGACGGAAAAAAATAGGGACGAATACATTTGTACTTACAAAGTTTTCAATTCGGTCATATGCGCAAGATATGGAGGTAGCTTTCCAATAAGGTTGCAATTCCTCAATATCCTGCAACAGACACCAAAGCTTTGAGTTTACAGAAGATTTCTGGTACAGACAGAAATTGTGTGTCATGGAACCATTAACTCACAGTGTCTTCATGTTTTTCATCTTATCCAGCGAAGGAATGGGTGATTCAGGTCCACTCAAGTCAGTGATTCTCCTGCACGTTAAAATTGGGCCATGAACATAAACTACACATTTCGCTAATCGTTTTGTATTTATAAATAGAGACGAGATATACTAACAAGTCAGTCAAGTTTGTCAAAAGAGAAATGCCAGAAGGAATTGGCCCTGTCAAACCGCTAGCTTGAATCACTCTGTTTCAACGAGTCATAACATATGAATTAGAGATAATATTCAGAATCATATAGCAGAAAGATGACACATAAAAGAAAAACACTCACAGTTTTTCAAGATTTGTCCAGTTCTCAATAAAATCAGGTATCTGCCCGAAAAAGTGACTGTCACTAACCCGACTGCATAATGATTGGACAAAAGGGAAAATATTACGAATTAGTATCAGAAAGCAGTAAAAAAAATGTATAAGTGCTCGGGAAACCTTTAAGAAGAAAGAACCACAGAAACTTACAAGTCCTTTATTTTGGTAAGATTTGCAAATGTTTCTGGCAACTCCCCAGTAAAATTGTTTGAGGAAAGCAGCCTAAATACGAAATAGATATAACCATTATATCAATGATAAAGAAGTAGATGATTTACTAGTGAAAACATCCAGAATTTGTCTACAAGAAAGAAAACTCCAAATCCAAATACTTTTTAACACGGTAAAATTTGAAAAGGACTCTTACAATCTTTCTATGTTGACCCAAGATCCAAGCTCCTGAGGGAGAGGTCCAGAGAAATTATTGAAACTGATGTCCCTATACAAACAAATTCAATTCCATTGATTAAAAAAACATCATTAAGGATCTCCATGGAATCAAATGGGGTAAGCAAGAAACCAATGCGCAATCAACACTCACAAACTCTTCAGGGTGGTGATGTTTCCGAGCTCTTTGGGGATAGAACCGTTCAAAAGATTTCCAAGAAGGGATCTGCATAAAAAACTATAGTCTTAAGATCACTTTTTTCAAGCAAGAGGATCAATAACATTAACATGTTCGTCAATACACCCCCATGTGTTCAATTCAATATTTATGATTCAAACACCTCATGCCCACGGAAGCCCATCATCATGAACAAAACCCAATGTAGTAGATTCATAGTTTAAGAAAGAAATGGCTGAAGAACATTGGAGTGACCAAATAAAGCAATAAGAACATGACATGAACATCAAACACAAAAATGCCAGGTAGTGTTGAGAGAAGACAGTACATGTTCAGAAGTGGAAGAGAGCTCCATTCTGGAGGGATGGTACCGCTCAGGTAGTTGCGGGTGAGGTCACTGAAGGAGAAAGAAAGAAACCAGTTATTGTCTCATTGACAACAAAAATAAAGGTAAGCTATATATGACATTAGAATAAACCATTTACACGACACATAGTTATTTTCTTTTAAATAATGTAAACTTGGAGGGGTAAAAATGTGCTTACATTTCTTGAAGATAGGTGAGATTTACCAGCTCTACTGGGAGTGTTCCTTGCAAATCTTGGGCTTTTAGGGCTTTTAGAATTCTGTGCTTCATCGGAAAATAGGGTTTCAAAGATTAGTTGCAAATTAACAGATATCTATTACGCATCTATACTGTGACTAAAAGGAAAAGCAACCATAGAAATGAGACCAAACAGGTAAAACGCTAATTTATCACAGAAAATGCTTACTTTTGGTCAGGGAATTAAATAGGAAGAAGGAACTGGTTTTCTTACTTTAAAACCGAAGGAAAATGTCCAATGTTCTTTAGAAAGAATAAAACTTGAGGAATTACACAAACGGTAAATGTGTATTTGTTACAAGCACACTGTGAATCATTCTTTCATTAACTTTGCAACTAATAACTTTGTCAATACAGAGTTGTATGTGTATAATAAGTATGCAAGAATCATGGTGACTACGTACAATTATACGTTGATCAAGTATGCAAGAATCAAGCCTAAATACAGCACAGCGGTAATACCAAGTCCTAACAACTCAGCATGACATGGAACATCTATGCTGGCTCATAACCAGATCAGAAACACATTGTTATAGTAATTGAGCAAATTGGTCACATCCCAGAACTAGATTTTGCAGATAAGTTAAGTTGAATTGCTGTACATGGTAGGGTTGAATGTTTTGTTGTTCATTCAATAAGAGAAATAGATTAGTCTTTTTGCATTTTCTTGAATTTCAAGGCACAAGAAGTTCTTATTAGATCAAGAAAAACTTCCAATTGGTTGCGGGTTGAAGAAAAAATAAAAAATCTGGAGGGGTAAAGTATTGGGAAATGGAAACCCAACTAGTGTACGTGTTTGGATCAAAACTTGACTTTGGGCTCAAGAAAGCAGCTAGCCCAAAAGGAGGCCTGAAGGAATAGTTGACCAAGGCCCGGCCGAAACCCAGAAAAGCAGAAAAGGCATTTTTTGACTTGGTGCAGCTCATGAAGACCACTTGCTCACCTACCCAAAGGCCAAGTGGTATAGACTGACCAGCTACACAGCCTATAAAGTACTTTATGGTGGCATTACATGTAAAATAGCTGATGAGTTATCACCCTCAAACCGCATTCGGGCAAGGCTGCTGCTACAGGAGGCCAAGCCGAGTTGTCTATATAAGAAGAAAGAGAAACCAGGAATAAGGACACTCAATCAAACAAACAAATGCAAGCACAAACTATGCTCAAAGCCAGATTTGCCTTCAAAACGAAGTTGTAGTCAGCCCAAGCCTTCATCCCTCTCGGGACAAGCCTTCATCCCTCGTGGGATAAACCTTCCTTCAAACCTTTATAATAGCTCTGCTACCCTGTTCAACCTTGCTGTAGTATCGATTCATCTTTTGTAATCTCTCTATCTCTCTCTCTCTCTCTCTAAGCTTTCGGACCCTTGACAAAACTACAAAGATTGGAACCTGCAAAACGATCAGCCTTACCTGATAAGGTTAAACCTTGCCCGACCTTCTTTGTTTTTGTCTTTTCATTCATTAGCCTAGCAATATGTTGTATACTTCCAATTATATGCAAGTTATTTCAAGATGACTATTAAAAGGCTTTCTCAGTACTTGGATCCGATTTGAATATATCTTCAGTGTTCAAACCAGATCCAAGTCCTAAGCCCTCGGGCATGCAAATCTGATCAGTTAAAAGTCCTTGGCCTCAAGGCATAAAAAAAGAACCTTATGTGGACTTAACCCATCCACGACAGTCCTTGATAAACGAGAAGTCCAAAGTTACTTGGGGCGCAAGTGATCGACCTACCTCTTAGTTTTATTTCTATTATATTATGATTATCATAGAACGCTTAAGCATGGAATGGATTCTGATGGGAAGCCTCAAGGCCTACACCTAAGGCCCCACGAAGGCACCTATTTGGATTCATTCCGTTCTGCGATCTAGAACGTTTGACTAAGAACGAATTCTAATGGGAAGCCTCAAGGCCTACACCTAAGGCCCTACGAAGGCACCTATTTGGGTTCATTCTACCTCTCGGACTCGGTTAATCAGAAGTATAATAGTTATAAGACTCTTGCACTCACAAGAACAAATATGATGTGTTCGAGCACTGGTTTAGTTTGATAAGAAGCCTCAAGGCCTATACCTAAGGCCCCACAAAGGCACCTGTTATAACTAACACGGTTTCTCGAGTATATACATATATATAACTAAAACTCGACATCCATTTTACATCTGCCATGCTGAAGATGGCAGTGGCATGCCTGAGCACCTAAAAGTTAATCTTGATTGTGAGCCTCAAGGCCTACACCTAAGGCCCCACAAAGGCACCTTTCAAAGTTAATTTTGTCCTTCTCTTTCAGTCTTGCCCGGTGAGCCTTGCCCGACAAATCTTGCCCGATAAGACTTGCCCGACGAAGCTTGCCCGACAAAGCCCGACAGTGAAGCAGAAGCCCGACAGCAGCCCTCAACCGGCGCCAACCTCCCGGGGAACTGTGTGCTCGTTGGCCAGGAAACATCCCCGACGAAAATTCCTGACGCGAACATAGTTTTGGCACGCCCGGTGGGATTCCCCTTTTTGATCAGAAGATATATGACAAAAATGTCAGAAGATTTGCAAACCACATTGTTGCAAATGTTGCAAAGATTGGAGAAAACCTTCACAGGCTCCAGAAACGATACAGACTTGGTTCCTCCCAAAGGAAAAAGACTTAAAGCTAGCCAGCCAGAAGATATGGTGATGGCCAAACCTGCAGTTCCCTTCTCGGATGCCCCTATAAATATGATCAATATGGCATGGGCGGAGAAAGGAAAAGAAAAGATCACAAGGGAAGCAGAGGAAGAAAGACTGGCTAAAAAACCTACATGAGGGATGATCAAATCGCCCGAATATCCAAAAGTAGCAATAATCAAGGGGATGGTTATGTGTAATAAGTGCCAATGCGAGTGTGAGCTCGAAATTCCCCCAGCTGGAATCCTCATTGATCATGAACTGATCAGGAGGAAGGAAGAAGACGTAAGGAGAGAAGCCCGCGAAAAGATCAAGCAGACAACAAAAAAGGACACTTCCCGAAGCGTTTTTCAACAACTAGGAGGTGATTCCCAACCCAAAGCTTTGTCAGAAGTATTTCGAAACCATGAAGCTTCTAAAGAGGCAGAAGATATGGAGGCCAAAATACGGAGGGGTGCAGATCATCCTCAATATGGCCAGATGGGGAGGGAAATCAAGAGGATTGATGGGATAACCAATCCTGTCAGAAAAGGAAATCCTGCCCACCTGGGGCGAAAATGGTACATAGTCGGAAAGAACAGACAGCCTACCAAACCAATGGGAGCCTCCATGGTCAGGAGGGTTCAAAGGCAGCATAAAGCCTACATGAATTCCCTGAAGACCCCCGCAACATCCGAAGCCTCAAAAAATCAAAAGTTGGAGAAAACAGCATCTAGGGGAAGGAGTCAGCTCCGCTGGAGAAGTAAGAAAGAGGTAGAAAAGGCCAATAGTAAGACAGAAGGCGAGGGGAATCACGTGCCACAGAACCAACACCCTGGGAAGTATAGGATCTTGAGGAGAGCTCAAGAAGATCTGATCATGGTGCCAACCCCTGGGTGGAAGCTAGAGCCTATTTGCGTTGGAACTGTTTCATCTGATAGGAGACCACCTTCTTTGCCATTGGTGGATCCTTTTGGTGAAGTTCCAAAACAAACACTGTATGCGGGCATGAATCAACAGCAACAGGGGGGCACCAGAACCACTACTTCCAGCCGATGCGATGGCCTGGTTGGATGAATTCATGGACCAGATTGGGAGCAAGAAGGAAGATTTGCTCGAGCCTAATAATTTCCATGTCAACATGGCATATGTATTATCCGCCACGTTTGGTGTCAGACCTGATCAACCCGCTACTATGGAGGGTGATTACTTGACAACTGAGCCAATGATGGCACATGTCAATGTGGAGGTAGTTGAAGAAGAAGAATCTGGCAAGGCCGAATCTTCAGAAACATCCAAAAGTGGTCCTCTAAGGATTTATACAGACGAGATGGTGTTTAACCGCCCGAACATCTCGCTGGCCAACCATCTGAAGCCCATATATGTTACAGCTCACTTGAAAGGTGTGCCCTTCAAAAGAATTCTAATTGATGGAGGAGCAGCTGTTAATGTGTTACCAGCCAAGCAGATGAGGAAAATGGGAAGAGGCACGGAGGATCTTATTCCCACAGACCTCACGGTCTCTAGCTTCTCAGGCGCTATCACCAAGACTCATGGGATATTGCCTTTAGAAGTGGATTTGGGATCTAAACAGATAATGCTGGCATTCTTTGTGGGGGACTGCACCTCCACTTATGGGGCCTTACTCGGAAGAGATTGGATCCACCAAAGTTTGGCCATACCCTCCACTCTTCATCAACAAGTAGTTGTTTATCATGAGGCGGGCACAGAAGGACCAGGCTTTTGGGAGATAGTAGAGGCCGAATCACGGCCATTCCTCCCCACAGCCAATGTTGCGGAAGAAAGTTTCTACAACCCCAACGTAGGAATCTTGAAATGTTCAGGAGCTGATAAGAACGGCCGCCCTACCAAGGTGACGGCCCAAAAGCTTTTGGAACAAGGAATGCTCCTTACTAAAGAGGAGTGGGATAGACCTTGTATCATCCCAAATCCCCTACACCATCAATGACTGAACAAAAGAAGAAAAATCAGGTAATGGCAGTCAGATCCCTGATTAAAAGACTGTTGGTGTATGGGAAGGGAAGAAGGCAAGAAAGGGAGCTCTTGGATAAGGAAGAGCAAGAATGGCAGGAGGGAGCTTCAACCAGCCAGCATGAAAGCAAGGAGGAATCTTGCAGAGAAGAACTGGATAGGGCCATTCAAATGGCCGAGTGCATATATGACCTAGACGGGCCAGACGACTTGCCCGAGAGCCTGGAGCTGGTCGAATTTTTGTGTGCAGAACCGGATAAGCCACCACCAGAAGTCCAGGATCCTCTGGAAATTATTGATCTAGGAACAGAGGATGATCCAAGACCAATACAGATCAGTGGTTTATTGAGGGTTGATTATCGGGCAAGGATTATTTGCCTTTTGCAAGAATTCAAAGACTGTTTTGCTTGGCATTATACTGAGATGCCAGGGTTAGATCCAACCTTGGTGGAACATAGAATGCCCATCAAGGAGGGATATAAACCTGTTAAGCAAGCACCACGAAGGATGTCGAAGAAGATAGAAGAAAAGATCAAAGAAGAGATTGAAAGACTGGTAAAAGTTGGCTTTATCAGACTAGCCAAATATGTGGAGTGGCTAGCCAACATTGTACCCGTTTTAAAAGCTGTAACAAAAGCAGTACGATGTTGTGTTGACTACAGAAATATTAATAGTGCCACACCGAAAGATGAGTATCCCATGCCCATGGCCGATTTATCCATAGATGCAGTAGTAAAACATAAAGTCTTATCTTTTATGGATGGAAATGCCGAGTATAATCAGATAAAGATGGCTCCAGAAGATATACATAAAACAACTTTTAGGTGTCCCGGTCATGTGGGGGCATATGAATATCTGGTCATACCATTCGGGCTCAAGAATGCTGGTGCAACCTACCAAAGGGCAATGAATGCCATCTTTCACGATCTGATTGGCCAGAGCATGGAAGTATATATCGATGACATCGTGGTAAAATCTAAGACAGAAGAGCATCATCTAGTAGACCTCAAGCAAACATTGACAAGGATGAGGATCCACAAATTGAAGATGAATCCAAATAAGTGCGCATTTGGAGTGAGAGCGGGCAACTTCTTGGGATTCCTAGTGCATCAGATAGGTGTGGAAGTGGACAAGAACAAATCTCGGGCAATAATGGAGTCACCTTCACCCACCAATAAAGTACAACTCCAAAGGCTACTAGGCAAAATTAACTTCTTGAGGAGATTCATTGCCAATTTAGCAGGCAAGATCCAGCCGCTAACTCCTCTACTAAGATTGAAAGATAAAGAAAACTTCGAGTGGGGACCGCCACACCAACAGGCTTTTGACAGCATCAAGGCATATTTAACTTCTCCACCAGTGTTGGTGCCACCTCAAAGGGGAAAGCCCTTAAAGTTGTATATTTCTGCTTCAGAAAAGTCAATCGGAAGTTTGCTAGCCCAAAATAATGAAGGCGGGAAGGAGCAGACCGTATACTACCTCAGCAGAATTCTGACCGAGGTAGAGATAAGATATTCTCCAGTAGAGAGATTATGCTTGGCTCTATATTTTACTGCCAGCAAGCTAAGGCATTACATGTTGCCCTGTCACGTACACATCATCGCCAAAACAGATGTGATAAAGTACATGTTGTCAAAGCCAATGCTAACAGGAAGGATTGGGAAGTGGATTCTAGCATTATCAGAGTTCAGTTTTCAATATGTACCCCAAAGGGCAGTCAAAGGCCAAGCAATTGCTGACTTCCTGACCGAGCATCAAGAATCTCAAAGTGAGGTAATCAATATCCCGGGAAGCCTGGAGGTTACTAGCATTTGGATCCCACCAAGAAAAGATATTTTGGGCAAAGAAGATAAGGTCCAGCAAGAAATAAGAAGAGTAACTGGTCTCTGGATCACTCCTTGGAAGTTGTATTTCGATGGATCTCACACTCAGAAGGCTTCAGGAGCTGGGATTGTGATTGTAAACCCTTAAGGGGTTTATCATTATTACTCATTTCTCCTAGACTACCAAGAAAATACTAATAATCGGGTAGAGTATGAGGCCTTAATAATTGGTCTGGAAATCCTGATGGATTTGGGGGCAGCAGAGGTAGAGGTCTTTGGTGATTCAGAGTTGGTAATAAACCAGCTAAATGGTGAGTTCAAGTGCAGACATATCACTATGGCGGGGTATCACATGGCAGCTACGCAATTATTGAGTTTCTGGGATTCTGAGATATCAGTCAATCATGTTCCCAGGGGATCCAACTTAGCGGCCAACGAGATGGCACAACTAGCCTCAGGAGTGCCAATACAGGAAAGAAAATATGGGGTAGATGTCGAGATCCAAAAAAGAAACCTTTTTTCTATCTTAGAAAGGGGATTCAGTCTGGATATAATGGTTCTAGAAACCAAGATAGAAGATTGGAGGTCACCTATCATTCATCATTTGAAGGATCCCTCTTCGCCTACAAGTAAGAAGAATAGACAGCAAGCAACCAAGTATGTCTTATGGGCGACGAACCTACTAAGGAAAACTCCAGATGGGCTACTATTAAAATGCTTAGGCCAAGAAGAATCCATGAGAGTAATGGCCGAAGTACATGAAGGAATATGTGGAGCACATCAGGCGGGGACAAAGATGAGATGGTTGCTTAGAAGGTACGGTTATTTCTGGCCCGACATGGAAAAAGATTGCAAGTCTTATGCCCGAGGTTGTGAAGAATGTCAAAGGCACGGACCTCTCCAACATGTGCCTTCAGTACCTTTAAATCCAGTAGTCAAGCCTTGGCCTTTCAGAGGGTGGGCGATGGACTTCATCGGGCAAATCTATCCAACTTCTAGTAAAGGGCATACTTTTATAATTGTAGCAATGGATTACTTCACCAAGTGGGTGGAAACATCGGCAGTAAAATCCATAACTTCAGCCGCAGTCAAGAATTTTATCGAGACCAAGATTCTGCACAGATACGGGGTGCCCGAAACTATAGTAACGGACCGTGGGCCATCTTTTATTTCAAAAGAAGTTGAAGAGTTTGCAAGCAAGTACAAAATAAAGATGATCCAGTCCAGTCCGTACTATCCTCAATCAGGCAGAGGCCAGCAACAAGATCCTGGTCAACATTATCAAAAGAATGGTGATAGATAGTCCAGAAAAGTGACATGAAAAGCTGGGGAATACGTTGTGGGCATACAGAACTTCCAAGAGGGCAGGAACAGGGACAACTCCTTATGCTTTGATTTTCGGGCAAGATGCAGTGCTCCATATGGAGATCAATGTTAGTTCTGTTAGAATTCAAAACCAATTTGGGTTACATAGTGAAGAATACATCGAAGGCATGTGTCAAGGAATTGAAGACTTGGATGTAGCCCGAATTGAAGCCTTGAACCAGATTCAGGAAGGAAAGAAAGCTGTTGCCCGAGCTTATAACAAAAAGGTGAAGATAAAGTCTTTCAAAGAGGGAGATTTAGTATGGAAAACAGTCCTCCCGCTAGGAGCTCAGCTTCGGGGCTTTGGAAAATGGAGCCCGACATGGGAAGGTCATTTCATTATTAGTCGAGTTTTGGATAAAGGAGGATACTACCTAGCGGACCTCGAAGTAAATGGGCAGAAACATCCCATTAATGTTAAATTCTTGAAAAAATATTGTCCTACATTATGGGATGTTAGAGATTGTTAAATTGAAGAGGGGGCAAAGTAAAGTAGGCTTCGGGAGTTTCATGTGCAGTGTTTGTTCATCAACCATTCAAAGAAGACAGAAAGACAAAAGTTGCTGAAATAATATTTATTTCATGTCGACAAATTGGTGAAATTAACAATAGATTCAATTCCTACGTATTACATTTGATTATCTCTGGATATGGTGGTGTTTTCAGCTGGTTTTCCGATATCTTCATGAATAGAACCCAATCAGGTGATCGGGTTGTGCGGCCAACATGAGCCTAGTAGAGGATCCTTAGACAGGACCGTTACCATATGTGATGGTGAAGCCCGACTTATCACCGTAACAAGGAGGAAGACAAGCCTTCAAGAGGAAACCGCCTGACCAATGGTGTTGGAGATAGCGGGGTGTTCGACCAAGGGTGTTGGAGATAGCAGTCATTTGATGAAAACCCTTTTTCTCACGAAAAGGGAGTTTTAGGAAACTCCACTCAAAGCCTGAGGAACCCATTTCTCAGTTTTTAAAAGAAGACAAGAACGCTCGAGGAAGATGGAAGGGAAGGCCGAAGAGGATTTGATGGCTTGACAGAAGAAATTCCGAGCCATAATTTATAGGGCCCACAGGACAGTTCAAAGGTCATGAGAAGAGCAAGGGGCACAGAAAACACAAGTTCCAAAAGATTGATATACACGCATGCGGATATTCAATTAATATTGGCGCCTGGAATTCCAGGTTAAATATCAATTGAAGGGGACACTGTTTGGATCAAAACTTAACTTTGGGCTCAAGAAATGAGCTGGCCCAAAAGGAGGCCTGAAGGAATAGTTGACCAAGGCCCGGCCAAAACCCAGAAAAGCAGAAAATGCCTTTTCTGACTTGGTGCAGCTCATGAAGACCACTTGCTCACCTACCCAAAGGCCAAGTGGTATAGACTGACCAGCTACACAGCCCATAAAGTACTTTATGGTGGCATTACATGTAAAATAGCTGATGAGTCATCACCCTCAAACCGCATTCGGGCAAGGCTGCTGCTACATGAGGCCAAGCCAAGTTGTCTATATAAGAAGAAAGAGAAACCAGGAATAAGGACACTCAATCAAACAAACAAATGCAAGCACAAACTCTGCTCAAAGCCAGATTTGCCTTCAAAATGAAGTTGTAGTCAGCCCAAGCCTTCATCCCTCTCGGGACAAGCCTTCATCCATCGCGGGCTAAACCTTCTTTCAAACCTTTGTAATAGCTCTGCTACCCTGTTCAACCTTGCTGTAGTATCGATTCATCTTTTGTAATCTCTCTATCTCTCTCTCTCTCTCTCTCTCTCTCTAAGCTTTCAGACCCTTGACAAAACTACAAAGATAGGAACCTGCAAGACGATCAGCCTTACCTGATAAGGTTAAACCTTGCCCGACCTTCTTTGTTTTTGTCTTTTCATTCATTAGCCTAGCAATATGTTGTATACTTCCAGTTATATGCAAGTTATTTCTAGCAAGATGACTATTAAAAGGCTTTCTCAGTACTTGGATCCGATTTGAATATATCTTTAGTGTTCAAACCAAATCCAAGTCCTAAGCCCTCGGGCATGCAAATCTGATCAGTTAAAAGTCCTTGGCCTCAAGGCATAAAAAAGAACCTTATGTGGACTTAACCCATCCACGACAGTCCTTGATAAACGAGAAGTCCGAAGTTACTTGGGGCGCAAGTAATCGACCTACCTCTTAGTTTTATTTCTATTATATTATGATTATCATAGAACGCTTAAGCATGGAATGGATTATGATGGGAAGCCTCAAGGCCTACACCTAAGGCCCTACGAAGGCACCTATTTGGATTCATTCCGTTCTGCGATCTAGAACGTTTGAGTATAAGAACGAATTCTAATGGGAAGCCTCAAGGCCTACACCTAAGGCCCTACGAAGGCACCTATTTGGGTTCATTCTACCTCTCGGACTCGGTTAATCAGAAGTATAATAGTTATAAGACTCCTGCACTCACAAAAACAAATATGATATGTTCGAGCACTGGTTTGGTTTGATAGGAAGACTCAAGGCTTATACCTAAGGCCCCACAAAGGCACCTGTTATAACTAACACGGTTTCTCGGGTATATACATATATATAACTAAAACTCGACATCCATTTTACATCTGCCATGCTGAAGATGGCAGTGGCACGCCTGAGCACCTAAAAGTTAATCTTGATTGTGAGCCTCAAGGCCTACGAGCCTTGCCCGACAAGTCTTGCCCGATAAGACTTGCCCGACGAAGCTTGCCCGACAAAGCTCGACAGTGAAGCAGAAGCTCGACAGCAGCCCTCAACCGGCGCCAACCTCCCGGGGAGCTGTGTGCTTGTTGGCCAGGAAACATCCTCGACGAAAATTCCTGACCCGAACAGTACAGACGACTAAGCCCGTTCTAGTGTTAGGCGGCCGAAGCCCATTTGAGAATTTTAAGATATATTCCAATTTTCATCATAATTTTGTTCCAACAAAAACTGAATTGGTGGAAATCGAAATTTTCAATCCTGACTTGCACGTCAAGAATAGTTTATAGTTCTAAGAAATTTGATTCAATTTATTTTTATGCCACGAATAAGAACTTCAAATTTTTACGCCACGAACCCAGGCAAAATTTTCATTGTGTTAGGAAAAAGGTTCGGTACATTAAGTGTCATAATGCAAGTGGTAGAAATTTTTTCCCATGTATCTAAATATTTGTATTATGATACTTGATGTACCGAATCATATTCTCAACGCACTAAAAAAATCCCTTTGAAGCTAGGGTCGGGGTGTGAGAAAATCCCTAAGAAAGAAACGAGCTCGACTGTGCTATTAAACTAACATCCCTCAAATCCAATTGGAATTAATTGGCCTAGCTACCTTGCCCGACGTAAGGTTGAATGAGTGAATACAACGTGCCAAGTTGCCAATAGACAACTCGATGGTGCCCACACTAGGCCTTATAATTCCTACTTTATTTTGGAGGTTTCATGGGCATAGGGTTAGGTTTGGGGACATTTAGTGAAAAATTGATTGATACTTATAGCAAATAGACGTGGGGTCCACAAAACCGAATTCCAACCTTCTAATCAACATTTCTCCTCGCACATTTGTGAGCAGTTTAGATGGAACGAATTTTTTTTTTCAATATTTTTAATATAATAATATATATCACGCTAAGAAAAATTTACACGTATTAATATATGATTCAACGTAAATTTTATAAAGCTCTGTTTATATGAAGCTTTGTTTAATAAATAAAAAAAATTGTTCAATATAAGTTATTTTCCTCTCTTACATGCATAGTTAATTTTCTTTGTAGGAGACAACGCTGATTGAGAAGATATTTTTTCAAGTGGTACACCAAATATCATATTACACATGGAGAAAATGATATTTTTTTTTCGTATTCCCTCACCTATTTTATAACACTTAAATTATTTGCTTGAATAATGAACAATTACAAAATTTTCTGCTCATTAAGATTCATTGACCTAAAAAGTCTTCATGTGGATATTATACAATGTCACTGGATGGTACGTGGACATAGACCTTTCTTGTTTTTTCTTTTAGTGTTTATTCTTATGACAAAGACTGAAAAACTTTGATCTTATCCTTCTCAACCTTTTCACAACAAAAGGCGCCTAATCTGTACGTTGCTTTTTCTTTATTTTCTCAACTTTTTCTTTCTTTTTCTCTTAATACTTCTATATATCATGAGATGGAGCTCGTTCAAAACACAACGAGCAAACTATTTATCCAGGAAAGAAAAATTTAATGAGCAATTTTTAATGGCTTAAGAAATAAGTTAATCAATGACAATTCTATATAACCCAACGTTTATTTTCCAACTTATGTTCTCTTTATCACATTAAGTTTTTTTTTTTTTAATAAACGATTATCTACACTAAGGCATGAGAGAGTTGTCTAAACCTCATAATGAGTTAGTAATTATATGGTTCAAATACGCATTTGGCCAGAATCGAACCTAAAACCTCTCACTTACAAGTAAAAAAAAAACTAAGTGACACATTAAGTACTTAAATTGGTGTTTATTAACGCAATAATCTCATATGCATATTATGACAAAGAATCACTTATTTCTCTCGGTAATCTATTATTAACAACTTATTTCCAACTCTTTTCGCTGTAAAGTAACATTCTATATTCACAACGTGTCTCAAACAAAAGAACTATACAAACATAAAACTATTCATATCTATATATATACACACACACTAGCATATGGGCACACACAAAGTGTGTGAGAAATTTTTTTTTTTTTTAATAGAAGGAGAGAGGAAGGGAGTGATAGAGAATGTCAGAAGTTTTTTTTTTTTTTTTTTAAATTAGAGATATGTTAGAATTACATGTAGGTGAGGCTTTGAAAAAAAAAACAAAATTTGGTTGTGTGAAATTACATTTCTGCCCCATATTTCTTATTCATGTTTTGTTTTAATTAGAGAGTTAAACTGGTAATTTCATA